>NW_023416308.1:106452661-107660161 GCF_014176215.1 Rousettus aegyptiacus
GACAGAGGTACTGTGCGCCACCCAGGTATCTTGGCAGACTCATGACTATGGAGAATTCCTGGGTCTCCTTGGGCTTCTGATGTGCCTTCTGTACACTGACACCCTGTTCACTGTCTTGGGTTTTATGGTGGAGGACGAGAAGTTTGAAGGAAGGCAGGATGCAGCTCAGCTGGTACAGTAGGGTGTAGACAGAAGAGGAAGGTGCTGGTCTAAAACACAGGATGGGCTTTAATTTTGGGCTGCCTGGTAGCTCATGTTCTGCCTGGAAAGGGGATAGGCAATCCTACTGTGACTTAATCAAGATGGGAACTTCAGAAACCTGATTTCCATCTCTGACGCCCTGCTTGCTCACACAAAAATTGTGAAGAAATGCCCTGACTCCTTAAGTGTGACTTGATTTCGTCTTCTAAAGTGGCCAAAGGAGAACTCCAATATGAGCAAGTTGGTGTAGCTACGTCTGTGGCACCCAAATTTACCTGCCCACTTTGATCTCACGTGAATGCTGGCTTCAGAGAGAACTTCTTTTAATGCAATGGCCCAAACTTAGACGAGGCCCCCTTTCTTTAATTCCTTGTAGTAGAGCAGATGCCAGGCTAAAGGATTTAAATTAAGAGCTGGGATATAATGAAATATATGAAAATAACCAGATAAGCTGGTTTAGAAAATAATTTCCTTTCAACTTCAGGTGAGTGAATGAGTAAGTAGGAGAACTCCAACTAGACACTTCCCTACATGAGACCAGGCCCTTTGATATTTGGCAGAAACCAGGCACCCAGCCCCTTGAACACTGGTTCTCAATCTCAGATGCACAAGGGAATTATGTGGGCACCTTAAATACTGATGTGCGAACTTTACCCCAGAGGTTCTGATTTAGACAACCTGGGGCTGCAACTGGCCCTCAAGCATTTCTAGGTTCCTCAGAGTCCACCGTGTAAGGCTGTAAGGCAGGAGGTAACAGGAGCTGTGAGTGCTCGCTACTTGCTCAGTTGACAACAGCAGCGCAACCCAATACAGAGGAGAATCTTCGAGTCTCCGGAGTGCTAACTCAAACAGAACACTCCTACTGGTTTATCGAGAAGCCCGATGTCTTCAACAGTGCTGTAGGTAGATTAGTGTTGGGAATGGATGCCACCAGCTCAAATATAATAGAGTCAGTCTTGGATATAAATAGTTGTCGGGAAGCTCAGATAGGGAACATTTGGTAAGGAACTCTTGGCCGATTTCTGCCACAAAATCTGTGAGAGCATTCTTCCCCCACCCCTCCAGAATGGATTGACAAAGTCTTCCTGCCTACCAATCGTTCCCGGCTGCAGGCAGCTCACAAGTACATCACCAATGAGTTGAAGGCGCTGAAGATCCCTTTTCTCAGTCGTGGCTCTGGTCTTTATATCTGGATGAACCTGAAAAAGGTGAGCTCTAGGGGTGAGGACAGGAGTTCTTGGGCAGACTCTGCTGAGGAGTCTCAGGCTCATCCCTGTCCCTCTGCCTTGCCTAGTACCTCGACCCGTGCACATATGAGCAAGAGGAGCTGCTCCATCGCCGCTTCCTGGACAACAAGCTGATGCTGGGCTCTGGCAAGGCCTTCATGTGTAAGGAGCCTGGCTGGTTCCGCCTCGTCTTTGCAGATAAGCCCTTCCTCCTGAAAATCGGTGAGCAGTGCCAGGTTCCCAATCCTGGCATCTTTCAAAGGTGCCCCATCTACTTCTGTAACCTAATAATTGAGTCTTCCTTATTGGCTTTTAGCAACCTACAGCTACAGCCTGTTTACCATAGAAGGTTTACTCTTTCATATTTTAATTAAGTTCCTTTGCAAACAGTGAGTATAGGCACCTACTGTTGAGCAGGGCATTGGGACTCTAAGCTGATCACAAGTGGCACTTTGCCCTGTGGGGCTTGAAGTCAAGTAGGCGAAAGAGACAGGTAGATGATCATGGAGGTCCCTGTATGTTATCCTGCGGAGATTCTCCTCTGAAGGTTGTGGAGAACATGACATTCATTTAACAATGATCTCTTGCATCTCACCACCTGCTGGACACTGTTGTATCTACTGGGAATAGAGCAGTGATAAAGGAACATTGATGCTACAGAAATAGATTTTGAGCTAATGTGTAGAATAGACTGAGTGAAGGGACACTAGAGGCAATAGAAAACTTGATGATGTCAAGGCCAAAGCCAGGTTACAGGATTTGATATGAGACAGGAAGGGTCTGGCAGGCAGATGCTGTGACAATGAAGCTGAAAAAGAGCCATTGGGGATGAGATTGGTAGACTTGGAAATCTATTTCTAAGAAGGGCAGTCAGAAGTTCAGCATCTCTGACAAGAGGCTCCATGATGGTCTACCGTGACCTGGGAATGTTAGGGGACCACCTGACAACCCACTAATTCTTTCTTTCTCTGTCCCCATTTGGACCCTCTAGCCATGCATCGATTTTCTCAGGTACTAGAGCAGAAACAGGAGCAGACAGAGAAGCAACTGAAGGATGCTCTAAGGGACTAAGCCGTCGGCCTCCCAACCAGCAGCTCCAGATCAACACATGCTCAGGAAGTCCCTGACATAAACCTCTGGTCTATAAGGCTGGGGACTTGGCCTGGTGCTTGGACAGAGAAAACAGTAGGCTTCTCCAGAAATTAGCTCATCTGGCCCAGCCATCACCTTTCTTAAGTTGTGCATCTGTCATTTTCAGAAGCCTTTCCTCTTTTTGTTCTTTGCTAGCCATTGTGTGTGTGTAAAATGCTTTCATGAGGGTCAGAGTGGGAAAGCCTAGAGAAATAAAGCATTCCCTGCATCTCTATTTACATGGGGTTATTCTTATATTCTATTACCTAATAAATTCCATATTCTCTTAAATTCCAGGCCTGTTTTTTTTCTTCTTCATTCTTCGTAATCATGTTGGGGGGAACTATTTAATTTTTTTGTCCTTTTTACTTTTAAATTCTAAAGCAGGTTATATATGAAGAATACTGTGAATGTAAGTTCACTGGATGAATTTGGGAGCTCATGGGACCGGAAAGGTGAAGAAGGGAACCAGAAAGGCTCTTGGGAATCTCTGTAATGGGAGACTGAAGGCAGTTTAGCATACACATATACACACACCTATATACATATCATTGTATATCCTTGGAAAAGACAGCCTAGAACAATGGCGGCCAGTGCCCCCCACTTGTAAGACAGGCAATAACATGAGAGACCCAGGAAGAATCATCTCCTGACAGTGACTGTGACCTTGCCGAATTCACTTATTAGCCTTTATTGTTTTGGAGGGAATTTATTTATACAGTCATGTTACCTATAAATGAAAATTGTTTTTCTTCTTTTTCAGCATTTATCTATTTTTCTATTCTAATTGTATTGCCTGGAATCTCTAGTACAATGTTGAAAAGTGGTGAGAGGAGACATTCTTGTCTTGTTCTCACTCTTAGCAGGATTGAGTTCAATCTCTCACTCAAGCATAATGTTGCTGTATTTTTCATACTGCCCAGTACTAGGTAGCAAAATTTCCTTCAGTTCTAGTTTGCTGAGTGTTTTACCATGAATGGGAGTTCAATTTTGTCAGATGTTTTTACCTGTACCTGGAGAGATATAATTCCTTAAAATTATTAATGTGGTAGGTTACATTGACTTTTTAAATGTTAAGCCAATGTCATGTTCTTGCCATAAACCCCATATAGTTATGATGCATCATCTTTTTATATATTGTTGGATTTTATTTGATATTAAGAATTTGTGTGTGTGTGTGTGTGTTAAAATATACCTAACATGAAACAAACCATCTTAACCATTTTAAGTGTATAGTTCAGTGGCATTAAGTGCATTCACATTGTTGTGCAGCCGTCACCACCATCCATCCCCATGACGCTTTTCATCTTGTAAAATTAAAAATCTATACCTATTAACCAATAATGCCCCATTATCTCCTTCCCTTTGCCCCTGGCAATCACCCGCTACTTTATGTTTCTGTGGTTTTCATTACTCTAAGCACTGCATATACGGAATCATTACAGTTTTTGTCTTTTTGTGACTGGCTTATTTCACTCAGCATAATGTCTTCAAGGTTCATTGGTGATGCAGACTATGTCAGAATTTCCTTCCTTTTTGCGGCTGAATAATTTGTTGTATGTATATACAACATTTTGCTTCTCCATTCATCTGTTGAGGGATACACGTTGCTTCCATGTTTTAGCTATTGTAAATAATGTTGCTATGAACATGGCGTACAAATATGTCTTTGAGATCCTGCTTTCAATTATGTTGGGAATAACCTAGAAGGGAAATGGCTGGGGTATATGGTAATTCTATTTTTAATTTTTGGAGAACCCTCCATACTTCTTTCCACAGCAGCTGTATCATTTTACATTACCACCAACAGTGCTCAAAGCTTCCACTTTCTCCACATTCCTGTAAACACTTGTTTTCTGTTTTTTGGATAACAGCCATCTTATGATCGTTAGTTACATGGCTTATTATTTTCCCATTTTACTTTTAACCATTTGTATTTTTATTTAACATGTGTTTTGCAAACACCATATACTTGTATCTTGGTGTTTTATCCAGTCTGATTTTTTAATTGGTCCTTAGTCATTCTATTTCATGTAATTATTAATATGGTCGAATTTAAGTAAACTATTAGCTATTTTCTATTTGTGTCATTTTTTTCTTGCCTTCTTTCAGATTAATCAAGCATTACTTAGTATCCCATTTTATTGTCTTTTTTTGTTTGTTTTTTTTTGTACCTTTCGATTTTTAAAAACATTGTTTGCTCTAGGAATTGTGTGTGTGTATAGTATATCTACATGGACACAGACACACACACACACACACACACACACACACACACACACACAATTTCCAACGCCTGAAGTGAGAAATCCACAGTCCTTATCATAGTTTATTTATAAAGATTCATGACCTGACCCCTGCTTGTATCTCCAGTCTTTCTCCTAAACCTGGCAAGTTCCAGAGGTGTTGGATTTGTACTGTTCATTAATGTTCTACACTGACTCTAACCTTCAAGGCCCTATCGAAATATTCCAATTGCTCTAACATCCCATTGTCCAACTAGCTAACTAGAACTTATCGTTCAGAAGTTAACCATCACTTCCTAAGTGTTCTGCATGAATGGATGCATGTGTAGTCCACATGTTTGTGGGGTGGGGTTAAATCTTCCTGCTGTATGCTTCCATGGCACTCAGCAATTCCTTTCTTAACAGTTATCACATTTGTATGTCTGCCTTCCAGTCAACCGTGCAGGCCCACTGTTCGATTTGCTCATAGCTGTATCCCAGCACTTTGTAGAGATCTGGCACAATACAGGCGTCAATAAGACTACTTACCTGAATTATTTAGAATTCTATGACTTAAATGAACAAAATGCTGAGGACAGCAAAAGTCATGAGAGTTGCTCGAGGTCACAATGTTAGTAAGTGGCAAGGCAGAAGTGAAGACCGTTGACTGGTCAGAAGACAGTCAAGTTTCCCCAGCCATACTTTTTTTGGAGGAAACCTGCGGCTGTCCTTTCAGGAGGCAAGACTTCTACTTAAGGCTCTGCGCATGCCTGAGCCCCGGATAGTCTAGCTCACTGCCAGAGCCCCAGAATGTGTAGGGTCCGTGTCAGAATGAATTCAACAAGTGTTCTGTAGATCGAAGAAGGGAGAAATTACAAACGCCGGGGGAAAAACTCCCATAGGGGAAGGATGTTGTAAGGACACCCTCGCTTTAATATGTTCAAAAGCCACAACCGGGCATACATTTTCCAAGAAACCTCAGTGGCTCTAGCGGCCTCAACGTTGGGGAATTAAGGACTAGGGATTAGGGCGCCCCCACTAGCCAGCTGGGGAGACCACGGCCAGGAGGCAGCCCCAAGCGCTCAGGCCACAGAGCGCGGAGGTGGCAGCGGGCCGCCTTCCTCTGGGGGTCTGGGTCCTCTACCCATTCCCCTCCTCCGGCTTCTCCTCGGGTCTGGGCGGTCAGCGGGCACTGGGAGGGTCTGGGAAGCCCTGGTCCCAGCGGTGCCACCGCCTGTGCGCCCCCTATCGTGCAGGCCACACGGAGGCGTCCTCCAGCCTCGGTCGCTAGGGGGCGAACTGAGCCCCACCAAACCCGAAAGCCACCGCGCGCGGAAGTCTCTCGGTCCCCAGTCCCGGTGCCCTGGGGCCGCGTCCCCCGCACATAAAACGCCGAGGGCGGGTCCTGGCAAAGGAAGCGACGCTGACCGCGCGTCTCCTGAGTGCCCGCGACGCTCCTCCAGCTCGGCCAGGTCGGTGTGATTCCCGCTGTGCAGACAGGGAGCCCTGCCTTTGTGACGGGCTCGAGGACTCTTGCAAAAGTTTTCGTCTTCCCGTCTCGAAGCCCTCTGCTCGGATCACGCTTCCTCCTCCTGGAACCCGGAGCGGTCCCTAGCGAGGGTCCGCCGCCTGCAGAGGCGCTGGCGCTTTTCTGTTCGCCACGTCCGCCTCGCTGCGAGATCCGAGGCCTGTCCCCACTCGGGGGTCGGGCTGTGGACTAGCCGCCGCCCCGCCGGGGCTCCCGCGCGGCACAGGACGGGTGTCCGGCTGCCCCCGAGCCCAGGCTGTGCCCCCGATCCCCTGGCCTCCGCTCCCTCCAGGCCTGGGCTCTGGAGGGACCGAGGGGAGCCCAGCCAATAGGGAAGGACCCCAGAGGAGACTTCGTGGAGCAAAATTGAACCGGGGAGCCCCCAAGGTCCCTAGTTACCCGGTTATTTGTGCATTAGGAGTGGGGAAATCTACGAAGAGTTATATAATAACAGATTTTACTAAACTTCGACTACGAGCCAGGATTTGTTTGAGCGCTTTATCTACATTGACAGAAATTCTTATACCCTCACTGCTACCCTGTGAAGTAGTTATGATTGTACCCATTGTACAGTTGAGTTAGCCGCTTAATTGGGAAGGAAGAGGGGGCCCTGGAGCTCTGCCTGGGCGCCTGCACTTGTGGAGATCCGCACTCTCCACCCCTCAGACCCCACTCAAGGCTTGCTTCAGACCACATATAATCTCATCTCCCTGCAGTCACCACAAGGTCCCTCTTCCCGCCCGCCGGACTCCAGGCTCTTTCTGCTTTAAGTGAGAAAATTTTAACCTGGCCTTTCAAAACTATAGTTAGCAAAAATGGAAAAAGACCATTGGTGACCCCTTAGGTTGCAGAATGAAAAGCCCGCAAAAGTAAAACAAATTAAAGCAGCTGCATAGTAAAGTCATGTCAAAGTAGCAAGCTCAGACCCTGGCACGGAATAAATCCTTAACAGAATTTACCCAAGTGATTGCATACATGGTTACAACTAGTCAGGGACACAGGATGCGATTAGTATATAAAATTAAAGGAAGAGACAGAGCGGGGAGAGGGCCCCATGACTCCCAATTCGTTTTTGATGCTTGGTCCCATGGAAGGGACTCCTCGGGCATTGAGTGTTTTTCTTTTTTTTGCAGATGTCCACCCTCCCTCAGAAGGAATCCAAGGCACCTACTGCCTGTGTGGGCCTAGCCTCCACACAGGGCCTGGACAGCAACTGTGGGGATGGTCTGGGAAGGGAATGCTCCAGAAAACTTCGCCAGAAGCTGCCAGAGCTCTGTGGAGTGGGTGGTCCCACCACCACATTCTCCTCTTATAGCTCCCACCTGTCCTCCAGAGGAAGCGTCATTAAATGGTTCTGGGATTCAGCTGAGGAGGGCTACAGGACCTACCACATGGATGAGTATGATGAGGATAAGAACCCCAAGGTGAGTGAAGCCCTCCTCTCTAAGGGGCTGTAGGGTGGGATACCCCACCCTGACCCATAGGGTGGCACCCAGCTTGGTCTCGTCAGGTTGGACTTATAGTCCTCTGACCGCCAAGAGGGCTTCTAATGTGGCTTAGGGAGGCCCCAGTTTATTACCTGGATCAGAAAATGCCCCAAATCAAGGGGACCTTGATTTGTGAAGCAGGACTTCAAGAACCATGAACTGCTCTAATATGAATTCTGACCCAAAGTCCATTAACTATTCAACTTTAGAGCTGGGACAAAACTAGGGCTCGGGTGACAACTGTTTCACTTACGGGTTGTGTATTCTTGAGATAATTTAACCTCTTGGAACCTCAGTTCATCTATAAAATGAGATAATGACGCCTGCTCTATAGAACAGGCACAATTAAACGAGATCAGGTATGTAAAGTTATTAGCACAATGCTTCCACATAGAGCATGCAGTAAATGGTAGCTGCTATTTTTATGAATGTTACCAGTTATATGTTAATATGTATAATTTTATAATATATTTATCTATTTTAATAATTAATGTTATTATAAATTATTGTTAGTAATAGCTTCAGAGGACAGAGAACTGTCACTAATAACCCTTTAATAATTTTTATTTGTCAACCATCTACCCAGTGCTAGGCACTGTTCTAGATGCTGGGGTTATGGCATTGAACAAAAATAAAGTTTCTGCCTTTGTGGAGTTTAGAGTCTAGTTGAGGGGAGACAGACAGTGAACAGACAAAAATATATATATACATATATATAAATACGTATATATATATATGCTGATAAGTGCTGTAGAGAAAAATAAAGTAGGGTAAAGTGCATAAAGAATGATGGGGTAGGCTGGGCATTTGCTGTTTTATGTGAAGTGGTCACAAAAGGCTACTTTAATAAGGTGATATTTGAGCGGATACCTGAAAAAAGTGAGGGTTTGTATTAGTTATCTTTTGCTGTCTAACACAGTACCTGAGCAGCTTAAAACAAACATTTCACAGTTTCTGGGGTTTGGGGAAGGTTTCCTGGAGGACATGACGTTTGAACAAAGCTTTAGAAACCGAGAGACGGGATCGGGGAGCCGAGAAGAGGGTGGGGACTGAGCTAGGTCAAGGAGGAGTGTTTAGAAGGTCGAGATTGCAGAGAGCTCCTGCTTTGCTGCTTCCTTGACATTTAATTAGCCCCCCTCTGCCATGCTCATGCTGCCTCTGTACCTCTCCTCTCCAGGGCATCATTAACTTGGGTACCAGTGAGAACAAGCTCTGCTTTGACCTTCTGTCCTGGCGGGTAAGCCCCGGTGCACCTCTGGGTGACATCACCAGCTCCAGGGGCTTGTCTTCTCTTGGACTCCCTGGGATGCTTCCCTCACAAGAGCCTCCTGCTTGCCTCAGCAGTCCTGAGAGTCAGGAGTCCTGGGAGTCAGGAGTCCAGGTTCTAGATCTGCCTTTCGGGGCAACTTTCCATGTGGTCGTGGGCTAGTCACTTCCCTACCTTGATCCTGTTTCATTTCTTCAGGCTCTTCCCTTCACTCAGTCCCTCCAGCCAGCTGGGTCTCTGCTTTCAGGGGAATCACTCAGTGGTGCATGGTCAGTATTGAACAACTGGCTCGGGATGCCACACTGATTTGTAGCTTTTGTTAGTTCCCATAGTGCAGATACTCCTACCAATGGCCAATATGGCCATTTTCAAGCCACCAATGTGACATCACTGCATGCAGAGTCGGGAAGAGAGGCGCGGTGCCACACTTGTACAATGTCCCCCTTCCAGACACATAGACAGAAATAACCTCAAGAGCACAGATAATAGTAAAATGGGCAAACGTAATTAGGAGCACTATTGTTTCCACACTTACTACCTTTGTTTTTAACATAATTTACTTATGTAATTTATATATAATTTGTATAATTTAATTTTTCAAATGGCCGTTTGGAACACCGCCTTCACAAAGCTTGCAAAATTTCTGAAAATTTAATAATCAGATTTCTTGAGCTGGTGCAAGCCATGTGTAGCAAATCAGTGGAAACACCTGGTAAATGTGTCTCGCGAGACCTAGGAGTCAGAGTTGGGGATTGTAGAGAGAGTGATGCTTAACCCAAAGGGATGTGTCCAAAGGCAACAAATTCAGTCCCTAAGAGGAGAGAGGTATAGGAAGGGGCTTGCTCCCCAAAGCAGCTCCCCGCCCAGGTGGCTCAGTACATTCCAATAGAAATAAAATGTGAGCCACGTATATAATTTTAAATGTTCTATTAAATAAGTAAAAAGAAATGGGTAAAATTCATTTTAATAATATATTTAGCCTAGTATATTTAAAATATGACCATTTCAACATAGAATCAATATAAAAAATTATCAATAAGATATTTACATCCTTTTCTCAGATCAAGTCTTTAGTAACCAGTGTATCTCAGTTTACTAGCCACATACTGAGTGTTTAATAGTTACGTGTGGCTAATGACTTTCATATTGGACAGTGTAGCTCTAGGGAATGAAGGAGAAGGGAAAGGCTGGAGTTTATACACGCGGCTAATTACCTCTCTTCCTTTGGTCCCCCTGCCCAAGTCCCCTACCTTTCCTTGCTATTGTATGCGTGATGACCTGGGAGTCACTAACTCAGCACCTGGTCAGGGTAGGGGTGACCTAGAGATGGCCACATCTTCCAAAGTGTGAGGTTGAGCTGAGCCTGCAAGAAGATAGTCGCCTGAGTCCCTCTAGAAGTTGGAGCAAGGACTAAGGTGACGGCACTGAATTCTGGGGCCTCTTCTGTCACCCCGTGAAGGAGCTGAGTAGCACCATCTCCCAGCACTGCCTCTGCAAATCCACTCCTCCGGTTTTTTAGATAGCAGTATGGTATAAAGAGCACTAGACTAGGAGTCAAAAATCCTGAGTGTTGTCTCATCACTGCTGCTTGCTGGCTCTGTGACCTTGGCTGAGTCACCTCACTTTTTTGAGTCTCTGTTTCCTCATCATCAAAATGGGCATGAGAATACTGTCCCATTTTCACAGTTTCTTTGATGGGGAGACCAAGCCCTTGGCTTTAGAGGCCCTGGTTCCAGGTGGATGTGGGTGGCAGCGCCGGCCCTCAGTGTGAGGGTGTGCAGCCCTTAGTCTTGCTCTTCCCTCTCTGCCCCCAGCTGAGTCAGAGCGACATGCTGCGGGTGGAGCCGTCCCTGCTGCAGTACCCTGACTGGAGGGGACATCTGTTGTAAGTAGTTGCCGTAGGCCCGTGGTTCTCAATCCCAGGCCGGTTTTGCTCCCCAGGGGACATATAGCAATATCTGGAGACATTTATGGTTGTTGTAACTGGGAGGGGAGGTGCGACCGGCATTCGTTGGGTAGAAGTAAGGGGTGTTGCAACAAAGAATTATCAGGCTCCAAATGCCGATAGTGGCAGGCCAAAGAAACCTGCGCTAGCCTGAGGGCCTAGTCCTGGACGTCTGGTGATCTTGGGGTCTCCTGGAGCATCTGCACAGAACTGGCACCTCTCCACCCCAATTCCCACCCAAGCTCAGGAGCACCCTAGCTTGGTTTCTCTGGGTCTGAGGCATGGGGAGGGTCTTTGGGTGACACGTCTTTGTTCCCATTTTCTCAATAGCTTTAGAGAAGCCAGATTCAGCTTAAGGGGAGCTGGCTGGAGCCTTCTCCTACTGGTAAGATGGGAGATGGTAAACGACGCTAGAACGAGTTTGTGCTTACTGAGCACTTACCAGGATCAGATGGTGTCCTGAGGGCTTAGTGACCGAGTAGGTCTTCATTCCAAAGCACGTGGTGTTCTTACAGTAATTAGGATGGTGGGCCCTTGAGTGAGACTACTGGGCGTGAGTGTGGACTGTACATACCACTAACAGAAAGTGACCTGATTCCTACAGGTCTCAGTTCCTTTGTCTGTAAAACTGTAATAATAATAACAGTAGTTGCATCATAGGGTTGTTATGAAGATTAAATGAATGAAATTCTCCAAATAACACCTGTGTAAGGTAAATGCCCAATAAATATTAGCAATAATAACTATGATAATAGTTATAGTAATAATATTTGTTATTATTAGCTAGATCTACATATAGAGGCTGCTGATTGGGTGGCGTCAGCTGTCCTAGAACTGAGAATGGAAGTTTCTGTGCCTGCGAGTAGTGTTTGGGCTGGGGCAGTGGGGTGGGGCGGGTGCCAAGGAGTGGAGGCAAATACCCATCACGGTGCCCTCTTGGGAAACAGGGAAGGGTAATGGCAGCTGCCAGAGGAGCTTCGGGATGTACTGTGGGTTGAGGACCCTCTGACAAGCACTGCCCATCTGTCTTATCTCCAGCCTCAGGGAGGAAGTGGCCAGGTTCCTGTCTTTCTACTGCAAGAGCCCCTCACCCCTTAAACCGGAGAATGTGAGTAGCGCCCCCCTTCTCTGCTTTATCCTGTTCTTCTGCTCCCTTCCCCAGCTTGTGTCTGGCCGGCGGTAAGGTGAGGCTGGGACCAGCCTTTCACTTGGTTTTGATTAGTTCCGAGTGGAATTAGGAACGCCCCCTCCCTTCTTTCCCCCTCATCTGAGATACTTAAAGTTTGGGTATAATTTCTGCCCCACTTTGTGCTGCGGCCCTTCTTTGCCTACATGCCTTTGCGTAAGACCCTCCGAGTAAGCAGCTCCCTCCTCTTTGCTCAGTAGAGCCAGGTCCTCAGGAATGAGCCAATGAGCCGCATGAATGAACTTGACTATTAGTCAGGAAGGGTCTGTGGCTTTGTTGTGACAGGGCCCCAGAGGGCACTGAGTTGCAACCTGGCTCTCTCCCTCCATGCCATCCTGGGACAGAGGCTACAGGTTCTTGATCCTTCCTCAAACAGATTCATCTTTGTCCCATCGATGTGTCGCCCTCAGGTGGTTGTTCTGAATGGCTGTGCCTCTCTCTTCTCCGCTCTGGCCACCGTGCTGTGCGAGGTGGGGGGTAAGTGGATTACAGCCCGCTCAGCAGTGGGAGCTGTCCCTGTGCCTGCCGTGCCCCCGGCTACGTGTCCTCAAGGGCTGCATCAGGATGCTTTTGGCCTTAATAGTCTACTAGCCTACAGGGGGCTTAATTCAGCGGCTCGACAAGACACCCAGGCATCAGCAGTTCCAGGTGACGTCAGCGTGGTGCCAGAGTTCTGGGTTGTCTCTGTGGCGACCTTGGCCTTCCCCCATGCTCACAAATGGCTGTCGCATCCTCACATAGCAGCATGTCCTAAAGCAGGAAGGAAGGGAGGTTGTGCCTTGCCTGTCTCTGTTTCATCGGGAGGGGGAAATGGGGATATTCTTCCCAGAGGAGTCCCAGCTGAGCTCCTCATGCATCTTAATGCCCAGAACTGACTCACAAAGGGGAAGAGAATCGTGTTTGGTTAAAACCAAACTTGGTTTATCCTCAGGTCTGGGGATAAAGGCCCACCCTCCCTGGACTTATTGCTGGTCATATCTAGAAAATATGGTGCTCTCTTAGCAAGGAAGAGAATTGGAACAGCTGCTGAGTAGGCAGCCAGAATACCTGCTACAGGTGCCACAGTTCCGTGGAGAACACATTGACTACCGCTGTGGTCAGCGGTTTTTAAATGCCAGGAACAGAGGCCCAAACACAGCTTAGTTAATAATGATAATATTATTGACCGCATACTACATTCTAGGCACTGGCCTAAGGCTTTACACTTAGTCTGTCATTTAATCCTCACAACAACCCCTGTGAGGTAGGTTTCGTGGTTATCCCCATTTAAAAGATGAGGAAATTAGGGCACAGGGGGTGAAGTAACTTGTTAGAATCACACGCAGAGAGAGGTAGTAACCAGGATTTGAACCATAGGAAGAAGACTCATTGGCAGGATATTATATGCAAGTTCCTACGATCTAGAGCAATCAAGGGCGAGATCGGCATCAGGCTTTATCTGTCACTGGGGTACGCCGTCTCCCTGCCCCTTTTTTGATGCAGGGCTTTCTCCGGACCTTCCTTGGCTCTGGTGTGGCCCCGTGGTGCTCACCCAGGCCCGATTCCACGCGACCTTTCTATTCATGGGCACGTTCTCATCTCACAAGCGTCTGCGCTTCTGAGAGCTAAGACTTGAGAGAGAAAACGTGTTGGGTTTCTTGCCAGTCACTGGATTGGCTCCCTTGGGTCATCTGTCTACCTCTGGCCCAGTCTCTGTGGCTGGGGAGGGGAACATGTAGGACAAAGTCTGCCCCTTCCAGAGCTGTGGGGGAGGAGGGTGGACTGTGCTAAAGAGAGGCTGGGAAGGGAGAGCAGCTTGACCCGATGGGTCCTCTTCAGAAGTGGATAAATGCCTTCAGCTCTGTGTTAGAGAAGAGCTTTCAGGCATCTCATCAGCCCTCTTCCACAGCTAGAGGCTCTGCAGTCACCCCGTCCCCACCAAACTGTCTCAGCCTTTTGTTTGAATGCCCCAGGCGTGGTGAACTCACTCCGCCTGAAGCCGCGTATTCTATCTCTGGGCAATTTTGTATGCTGTCAAGTTTTTCCACTTCTTGAGCCCGGATCATCATCACCCTATAGCTTCGACTCATGGATCCGAGTCTCCTTGGGGTGACTGCGCCTGTCAAGTGCCTCAGCGAGATCCTCAAAGCTTTAGTTTCCTCACCAGTAAAGATGATAATAGCACTTAACCTCATTGAGTGATTATGAGGATTAAATGAGATAAAATGCAAATAAATGTTTAGCATGATTCCCAGCAGGCAGTAAGTGCTCAATGAGTGTTAGCTTCTAATTATTAGAAAAGGGACTGATCTTGGTAGATCCAAGCTTTTTTGGGAGTTGAAAGAGGGAGTATTTCCTAAATGTTCTCCAAGATCATTGAAGGCTTGGAGAGGCATGGGGCCAGGGGCCAGGGCATCTGGGCATTCCAGCCACAGGGTGACAGATCTTGGCCCACTCCTGCCCCCAGAGGCTTTCCTGATCCCTGCCCCTTACTATGGAGCCATCAAGCAGCATGTGTATCTCTATGGCAACGTTCAACTGGTCTGTGTCTCTCTGGACAGTGAGGTAAGAGTTCCTGGAACCCCAGGTAGGACCTTGACTTTCCTGCAGGCCAAGACTTTCCTGAATCTGAATTTGAGGATGGACATGGGATGAAGTCCATGCTGAGGGCTCAGGGGTTATGGCTGAAAGGGGAGTAGAGGCTTCTGCTCCCCATGGCCTGTGCTTGGGTTCCCCAGGGGCTCCCCATCTCCCAGCTCTGAGATCTTTGAGGTTGATGAAGAAGCCAAGGGAAGCCCCAGAGAGGCCACACCGAAATGGTGGGGTAAGGAAGGGGCAGAGCACACCTCAACATGGAAGTCCTTGGACCTCAATCAGAGGATCTCTGGGGCCTCTTCCTGAAACCTGAGTGATAAGGATGCCCCTGATATGATGGGGTGGGGGTGGCTGGTGGTGAGGAGGGAGTGACCCACCTGTATTTTTCCAGAGACTCTTCCAAGGGCGATGGAGAGGCCCCCAGAGTTTAGGTTTTTTGGGGGGCTGGGGGAGGTTCACTAAATTTGACTGTGGATCTTTTTTCCAGGTCACTGAGCCAGGCACACGCCCCTTCCAGCTCACAGTGAAGAAGCTGGAGATGGCCCTGCAAGGAGCTAATTCTGAGGTCTGGGGATCAAATCAAATCCAAAGCTGGGAGTGGGTGGGTCTGAGTAGGGTGCAGGGTAGGGCTGGCACTCTTTGATGGGGCTAAGGGTAGACACGGAACCATTCTGGGGCTTAAATAGGAGCCTGCGCACAGAGGGGCTTCTCACTACGGGAGGACTCTGAGACCTCGGTGTACAAAGAACCAACTGGGGAACTTGATTAAAAATGCTACCCTCCCCAACTTCGCCTGACTCTGATTTAGCAAGTCAAGGGTGGAGCTTAAAAGTCTGTAGTTCAACAATCTCCCTGGCGATTTGAGGAGGTAGACCCTCTCACTTTGAGGGGATCTGAGGCCCCCTGAAGAAAGGCAGGGAGCAGTAGTCCTCCAGTGGTTCCTTTCCAGTCTACTTTTCAAAAATCTGTCAATTTTTTTTTTTTTTAATCATAGTCATTACGTATTCACTGTGGGAATCTTAAATGTGCAAACCCCCACCCATAATTCTACCTACAAAGGCAACGTCTACTGGCATTTGGGCATGTTTCTCTCCGGGCTTTTTCTCTGTGTGTGTTTGTTTTTTTCATGGCTGATGCTGCAGGCGTGGTTTTCTGCCCTTGTGTGCTCCATGTTGGGTGGTGACTAGGGTCCCATCACACCGTCCTGGGAGCCTGCCCAGTGACCAGCCCCGTACTGTGGGACCATGTGGCTCTCGCCCTTCTGGAGGAATTGAGGGTCTTCTCCTGCCCCATGGACTGTTTCAGGGCGTGAAGGTCAAAGGTCTCATCCTCATCAACCCCTGGAATCCTCTGGGTGACATCTATTCTCCAGGAGAGCTGCAGGAGTATCTGGAATTTGCCAAGAGGTGAGACATTCCACACACCCTACAGAGCATTTGGCAGGTCAGGGTTCTGACGGGGGCTTTGGGGGTCCTTTCACCCTGTGTTCTCCTCTGTGGCTCCCACTTTCTTTGACCTCCTCCTGGCAGTGCAGTGCGGAAGTACCGGTTTGTGGAATGCTAGTTCTCTCCCTTCTTTTCTTTTCTTTTTTCTTTCTTTCTTTTCTTTCTTTTCTTTTCTTTTCTTTCTTTTCTTTTCTTTTCTTTTCTTTTCTCTTTCGTTCTTTCTTTCTTTTTCTTTCTTTCTTTCTTTCTTTTCTTTCTTTTCTTTCTTTTCTTTTCTCTTTCTTTCTTTCTTTTCTTTCTTTTTCTTTCTTTTCTTTTCTTTCTTTCTTTCTTTCTTTCTTTCTTTCTTTCTTCTTCTTTCTTTCTTTCTTTCTTCTTTCTTTCTTTATTCTTTCTTTTCTTTTCTTTCTTTTCTTTCTTTCTTTTTATAACAACAGCTATAGTGTATTGTACACTCTAGGGGCCAGGCACCCTGCTAAGCACCTCACATGCTCCATCTCACGTAATCCTCCCAATGGCCTTGTTTGGTACCCATACTGCATACCGTTAGTACCCCCAGTTTGCTGAGTCTTAGAGTGGGGGTGGAGCCAGACTTGAACCTAGATCTGTTTGCATTTAGCTGTCTTGCACTTAACTGTGGGGTGCCCAAGGGCTCAGCTTCTTCCCTCCTGGGCTTCAAAATCCCCACTGTCACCTGCTTTGTGTGTGTGGCTTTCTGTGTCTTTGAAAAATATAGTCAAATATCCAGATTGTTCCTGGATAAAGCAAGTTTGGTAACCCTGGGCTAGACCGGGCTCCTCTGGATTTCTGATTCACTGCCCACCGCACCGCCCCCCCCCCCCCCGCCGGAAGGGGTGCTTCTGGCCTGTAAACCAAGCTCTCTCCTCCCTGCCACCTGCCCCCACCCACCCGCCCAGGCACGAGCTGCACGTGATGGTGGATGAGGTCTACATGCTGTCCGTGTTTGAGGACTCAGTTGGGTATCGCAGCGTCCTCGGCCTGGAGAGGTGAGGCTGCCCCACCAGAGCTGACGTCGCCACCACACCCACCCCACTCATGGTGCCCTGGCCCCTCTGTGGCACTGCCCACAGGACACGGCCTGCCCGAGGGTGATTCCTCTTCCACCCAGCTGATCCCACTGTCCTCAGAGCCCGTAGCGAGAAGATGAGAGGGTCGGGCCAGATCAGTGGTTTTCAAATTGTTCCGTGGGGTTTCCGAGAGCTCCAAGCAGGATTCCTCGAAAAGCGGGTGGGAATCTGGCCATTGCTGTTTTCTTCATCCCTGTAGTAGCTTCAGCTTCATTATTTCATTTACTCATTCACTCACTCATTCAGCAAATATTCCGGAGCCCCTTGCATGTATCACACACTTCTGGCTATTTGGGTTTTTTTTTTTTTTTTTATTAGAATTAGTTTGAGCCAAGAATTTGTGGCCAAAACACCTTCAGAAACACCTGGACCAGGTCATCTGTAAAGTCTGTGAATCTGGCATTCAGAGATTCTAATGCTGTATCTCACACAATCTCCCGACAACCCTTTCAGCCCTGCGAAGTCCTTCCTCTCAGCTAACCCTCCCAAAGAGCTGCCAGGTACATGGAGCATGAGCTCTTACTCCCCTTCACTTGTGGATTAGAAAAGCAAGACACACGGAAGTAGTGACGTGTCATCTACTCTGAGCCAGACACCGCGAGGTGCTGGGGATACAACAATGAACAAGGAAGACATAGGCCCTTTCTATGTGGAACTTTTAGCAGCTAAATATACAGATAGTCATTTCATTAAGTGCTGAAAAGAGAAGTTTCTTAGGGAGCCGTGAGAGGATTGGCCTGGTCCGCTGGGAGGTGGTCAGAGGTCTGTTTGAGGAACCAACACTTGAGCTATGCTCTAAATCAAACATTTTAAGATCCAATGGCAAATACTTTAGGCTTCACAGGCCACATGGTCTCTCTGTCATTGTGGCCCCAAAGCGGCGTAGACAGTACACACATGAAAGCGTGGCGGTGTTTATTTAAAAAAACAGGCAGCAGGCCACATTTGCTGACTCCTGCTCTAAGGAATGTGTGCGAATTGGTGATTCAAGAAATGAAACCAGGGCTTGACTCAGAACCAGATTCATCTGTCCATCTCCTCATGGGTTCAACCAAATGGGTGGGCTCCTGCGGGTCTGTCGCCTCTGTTCCCACGTTGTGCTCTCTGCAGGCTGCCTGACCCCCAGAGGACCCACGTGATGTGGGCCACCAGCAAGGTGGGTTCCTGGCCGGCCTTGAGGGTGGCAGGGAGGTGGGGGGCACTGGCTCCCTCCATGGAGGGCTGGCTACTGCCTCAGGCGCCTCTCTCCTGCAGGACTTCGGGATGTCCGGGCTCCGCTTTGGCACGCTGTACACGGAAAACCGGGACGTGGCCACTGCAGTGGCTTCCCTCTGCCGCTATCATGGCCTCAGTGGCCTGGTCCAGTACCAGATGGCACAGCTGCTCCAGGACCACGGTGACTGCCTGGGCCTAGTCACCTGAGAATCTGGGAGGGTCGTAGTCAGTCTGGGACTGGCCAGGGATCAAGGATGCTTTGAGCACTAGAAGAATTTAGGGTGGTATCTGAGAGTTCCAGCCATGGGCCCAGGCCAAGTTCATGCCCAACTCACTTACATCCCGGCTGCATGGCACATCCCTTCTCCTCCCCGAGCCTCAGTTTCCTCATCTGTAAAACAGGGATCATAACGGTACCTGTCTTGTAGGGTTAATAACTGTAATTTGTCATTCAATTAGAATCGTACCTGGCATATAATAGGCATGGGTCAGTGTGAACTCATTATTATTAGCTCTGAATATTTAAAAAAGAGCGGATGCTACTAAGGAAAAATGTTCTAATGGGACTCTCTCTCTATGCAGATCTATCTGTTCCCAGGTTCAGATAGCAAGTTTAGATAGCAAAGGGGACCTGTACTTGCCACCATTTGTTGAGCCCTACCAGATGTTCTCAACGCGTCTTCTCACTTGTCCCTCCCCAGAACCCTAGGAAGTAGGTATTCCTGTATTTTCCCCATTGTTTTTATTTATGAGGACAATGAGGACCAAAACCTGCACACCTGCTGTCATGGCAAAAACTTTTAGAATAGTGACAGCATCGAGCGTTGGCAAGGATGCAGAGCAGCTGGAATGCTCCTGCACTCCTGGTGGGACTGTGTAAAGTTAAGCACACACTAAATGGCCCAGCAGTCCTACCCCTAGATATTTCCCCTTATGGTCACACAAAATCCTCTATGTGGGTGTTCATAGCTGTTCTGTTCACCGTCACCCAAACTGGAAACAACCCAGATGTCCTTCCACAGATAAATGGAGAAACACACAGAGGTACGTCCACACAGCGGAGTGCTACCCTGCAAAGGTATTAGGCCGCGTGGAGGAAGCCAGCCTCAAACTGCACTATTACTGTATATGATTCCACTTTTATGACAGTCTGGAAAAGTGGTGGAGAACGGACCAGTCGTTGTGGAGAAGGGGATGATGGGACTATAAACAGAGAGCGTGAGGTCATTCTCTGGGGAGAGGGAACTGTTCACTATCCTCTGGTGGTGGTTAAAACAAATCTATACGTGTGTTAAAATTCATGGAACTTGACGCCAAAAAAAAAAAAAAAGTTAATAAAAAAAGGAGGATGAGGGAGGTGAAGATGCCTAAGGCCCCACATCTCATCACTGGCCACCTGGGGTCTGAGCCTCTCAGCCTGTGTGACTGAGAAGCATCGCTCTGTGAGTGGATTAGCCTTTGGTTAGGGTCTCTGCCTTCAAAGGGACTTTGTCTGTAGGACCTGGAGCTGTCAAGGTCAAGTATCAGATTTAAGGTGCTTTATACCCAATACTGAATATTCCCATCACCCCTCAATCAACTGCTTAGAGGAAGGGCTCACCTGGTCTTGGCAGCTCACGGCCTTTTTCTTTTCAGCATTTGAGACTCACAGGGCAGAGTTCAAGGTTGATGGGAGACTTATCTTTGGGATTCTCTTTCATCCAGACTGGATCAACCAGGTATACCTGCCGGAGAACCACGCCCGGCTCAAGGCCGCCCACACCTATGTCTCTGGAGAGCTCAGGGCCCTGGGGATCCCTTTCCTGAGCCGAGGGGCAGGCTTCTTCATCTGGGTTGACTTGAGGAAGGTAACGCAGGCGGAGCTGCAGGTGGGGAAGGAGTTCAAACCTCCCTCTAGCAGGTGAAGAACGAGGGCATCTTCCTCAGCATCCTGAGCCCTTTCTTTCCTCCCAGTATCTGCCCAAGCTCACCTTTGAGGAGGAAATGCTACTTTGGCGCAAGTTTTTGGACAACAAGGTGCTGCTGTCCGCTGGCAAGGTCTTTGAGTGTAAAGAGCCCGGGTGGTTCCGCCTGGTCTTCTCAGACAAGGCCCACCGGCTTCGCCTGGGTGAGTAGTCTGCCTTCCCAGCCCCTTCCTTGCTGTCCCCTTCCTTCTGACCCACGTGTGGCCTCAGCCACCTCAGCTTGTTCATCCCCACCCACCCAGCCATCAATGCTGACAGAGCTCTCACCTCCCTTTCCCAGGGATGCAGAGGGTCCGGCAGGTGCTCGAGGGCCAATCCCAGAAGGCAGAAGACCCCTCTTCCTATCAGACCCAGGAGCCCAGAGGCCAGCACAGGTGAGCCGGTTGTTACCTCGTGGCCACTGGGCCTGGCAGTCACTGCCGACTTGGGTCTTCAGAACTGCAGAGACTGACTGTGAATGAGCCATTTGCCAGGAAGATTGCCTTGCCCATGAAGAAGAACTGTTTGTTCCTTGCTTCTTTTGGTGGGAGTGGGAAGCTCCTTAAGTTGTGGCTCGACCTGACCATTCCCCTCCCCCTTTATTAAACAAAACTGGGAGAAACCAGAAGCCTCTGTTATGAGTGATTTACAGAACGGAGGAGTCGTGACTGCCCTCAGTTCCCTGTGGAAGTGAAAAGAAAACAAACAACCTGTACCACCTTTTTAGTAAGACTTTTATTCTTCCTCTGCTGCCAAGGAAACAAGTCTAAGGAACAACGCATATGAGGAAGTATGCCCCCCAAATAAAAAAGAGTGATAATTTCCAAACTACAAGGAGAAAGGAGTGAATTCTAAATATTCACATTGTGTTGCACACACTTGGGATATGTGAGCCTAATGCACACCTACCTGGGGCCTGAGACAGGTGAACAAGACCATGTGAGAGTCAGGAGGGGCGCCTCTGACTCTGAGATGCTCTTCTTCCTCTTCTTTCCTGGGAAGAAGCCACCTTCACTGATGATCTCAAATCAGAGTGACTTAGTCATGACTGTGGGGGGAGACACAGGGCTGGACCATGAACTGAGGCTGCTGTGGAGACCAGCTGACCCAGGCTGGCCTTTCTATCCTAAGAATGCAAAAGGCTGCCTACTGCATTCCCAGGGGTGCTTTAGTTCAGACCCAAAGATGCTTTCTGTTCTGACCTTAAAGCCATTTGTTGAAGACCCTTCTCTGGTGCTGATGCTCTTGTTTAGGAAAGCCGTCTCTTTCCTTGCTCCTCTTTTAAGTGACTGTGGAATCAGTGTTTCTTTTCTATTAACCATGTTGTTTGGTTTAGAATTTGTTTTCCTTTTTCTTTCTAACTTTCATTCATTCATTCCACTTCCCTGTCTTCTTGAATACTGTCTATGTGCCAGATGCTATGCTGGGTTAATTACATGTGTTATTTCTAATTCTTAACAACTCTGGGAAGCTGACATTATTATCCCTCATTTTAGAGAATAGGAAACTGAGTCTCAATGAAATGGAATGATAGGCTCAAAGTCACATAACTAAAATGTAACAGAGCCAGGAATCAAAGTGAAGTTGGTTTGGTTCAAAATCCTGTGCTCTTTGCACTCAGATGATGCCACTTTCCTCGGAAGCCACGCCCTTTCTAACTTTTATTTCCATTTCCTGACCCACTGAGTTAGCGGGTCTTGTGCCATCTTTGCTTTGTCCTGTACTTTTCAATGAAGTAATGTAACATCTTTCTACAGCCTCTCCTCTATTAAGCACTGAGTACTAGGACACTTTTCTACCTTCTCGGGGATTTCAGGTAGGTCCTGGCTCCTATTTTCTTTCCCACTCTTCTCTGCAGTCATCTTCTCCTTTAACATCTTGTAGTTTCTGATATCACAGCTTCTGTACCTTCTCACCTCTAATTACGTGCATGGTTTCTACCCCTAGAAATGTAATCATACTGTTTTAGCCACACTGGATTAAAAAAAAACACTTTCTCTTTCTGATTGCTGCTTCTTCTTGATCACATCTGTGCCTTTGCTCATGTCTTTTTCCTTTGCTTCAATTGCCCTATTCACCTCTCTACTTGTCAAAATCCTAGATATCCTCCAGGACCAGCAAAGATACCAGCTCTTGCATGAAGTATCCTTACATCTTCCCAACTGGGCGTGATTGCTTTCTCTTTTGAGCCCTGTGGCATTTTCTTTATATTCTCTGCCACTTTCACCCTCTTCTTTGGCTCATCTTACTTGTGCATTTGTCTGCTTTCTGTTGATCTCCTCGAGCGTCCGGGCATTCTTTTGTATTCACTCAGAAAATACTCACTGAGCACTTACTATGTTCCAGGCACTGTGCATGCCTGGGGTTGTAAAGTGAATAAGATAGGTAGGTTCTTCAAAGGCTGTGCCTGATATAGGTCTTTAATGCAGGAAGTCTTCATTTAATTAAAGAATGAATGGTTAATTAAAAACATACACATATACATTTAATACAGAAAAAGACAAAGAAGAAAGCAAAATGCTCTCCAGTTAGTTCTCAAATGGGGTTTACGTGTGCTAAATTTCCAATCATTTATGTGTGCGTGGAGGTGGGGAGAATGACTTTTGAGGGCAGGGCAGTGCTTTTACGGATGTGGAGACACCGAATGTGGGTCTCCTATCTCTGGAGTACACTGGTCCCAATCTCCCTGGATCGGTGACAAGGAGACATTAACTCACGAGAATATTTCTGAAATCGCTATTGCTGCAGGAAGCCCCATGGATAGTTAAGCTGTAATTGTCAACTTCCACCAGATGGCGCTAAGATATAGTTGGGACCAGAAATGGATTTGGATTCTGCAGCCAGTACCAATAAATTGCATAGGTTCAGTGGGGTCGTTTCATTAACCTCAGTAACATTATGCTGACTTTTGATTAACTTTTTTAGGGTTTACTGCTACCTTATGACAGGATTTTACTGTGCATCTGGAAGGCTAAATCATGTAAATAATGCAGAAACAAAATAAAAATAAATCTCTCTCCCCCATTTCTGCTTCCACAATTTCTCCAAAACTTAAGTGGATTTTTTTTTTGGATTCTTTCCAGAAAAAAATTATACATATGCCTGAATATCAGCATGTACACATATATTTTATCTTTCCTGTTTGTCTTTCCTGTTTGTGTAGCTACTTTTTTTTTTTTTTTTACATAAAAGAGATCATACTTGCACAATTTTAGTCCATGCTTTCATGTGAACATATCTTGAAGATATCTCCATACCAACATATATATGCATTCTTGCATTATTCCATTCTAATCATGTTTCATTATTTGGGCTGTGTCCAGTTTTCTTATTATTAGAAACAAAACTGTAATAAATATTTTTGATAAACATTGTTGAGAATATTTGTAGGGTAAACTCCATACAGAGGGATTATTACTGGGGGAAGCTTACTGCATTTTACATTTGATAGGTACTGCCAAATTGACCTACAGGAATGTTTGCACGCTCACCAGTACTGATTATAATAAAACATTTACATTTTTGTCAGTTTTATAACAGTTTTTTAAGTCAAGCATGCTGCCTCGTTGTTTCGGTCTGTAGTTTGTTATGAATGAGGCTTCTCAGCTTTTAATTGAGTTTCTCTGTGGAACCTGAGCTTGGCACGTCTGCTTGGAGAAACCCTTAAGTGGTGTCCAGACTCCTCCTGGCCAGCAGGGGGCGCGGACCCGGACCGCTCCCGCATGCGCAGTGCGCTCGGTGTCAGACGCCGAGCCCGGTCGCAGGCGCCGAACTCCCCGCTCGCTCGCTCGCTCGCTCAGCCCCGGCGCGGGCGGTGGCGGCCGCCGACTCGCCGCAGTCTTACCCCTGCAGCCGTGGCCCGCGCCCTGCGGCATGAGCCAGTGACCGAGCGCGGGGCCGAGCGGGACGCAGCCGTGGCCGAGGTAAGCGAGGCGCGGGAAGGCCGGTGGGCACCGAGGTGCAGGCTCGGGCCTCCCCGGGCCGTGGCGGAGTCCGGCCCTGGGCAGCGGGGAAGCACGGGCGGTGCGGAGGCCCGAAGTCTGGGAGAGGTGCCCCGGACCCCCGCGGGGTCGCTCTCGATGATTTACCACTTTGGGACCAGTTTGATTGCCGCATGGCTTTCACCTGGTCAACCGCCGCGCTTGGTTCCCACCTGTATCCCCTTTCCACTCCAATCGCCTGTCCACTCCTTTCATTTTTTCTGGGACCCTGCAGCTTCCTTTTCCCGCGGTGTTCACCCTCCGCCGCGACCTCTCCCACCTCCTTCCCGTTAGCTGCAGGCATCTGTTCCCTCCCACGGGGATTTCTTGTGCCTTGGGTGCTCTGGTGGCCTGTGGCATCCTGAGCAGTGCCGGATGCCTGGGGCAGGGTTTGATGCCCCAACCAGCTCCGAGAGAGGACTTGGTGGGGAAGGTGGCCACGGGTGCCTTGGCCCTGGGCATGGACTCGAAGCTCAGGGGCTTTTGGAGTTTTCTTACGGGCGGTAGGAACTAGATCTATGTATATTATTTTGGAACTCAAATAATTGCTTCTTAGGCCAGTTTTAAATTCTAAGACCATGGAGTGCTCTAAAGAAAGAAAAACTGGACGTGGCTTGTAAATTTCAGAGCTCAGGGGCTATTCACGGTAATACAATATATGATTCAGCTTTCATCATTTCTCACTTCCTCTGACTTAAGTCTCTTGGTTGTGTGTGCTGGTATGAATGGATTAGATTTTTGTTAAGTAACTCTGGCCTTGCTAATTAAGGAGTGAAAAAGGTTGTTCTAATCCAGGCTTTTAAAGGTAATCAAGAGAAGCAGCTTCACATGTGAAGAGCCCAGGCTCCAGGCCCAGAGTGTTGTCCTCCAGATCCTAGCACTGGCATTTTCTAGTTGTGTGTCATTGGGGAAATTACTTAACCTTGCTGTTGCATTTTCTCCGTCTGTAAAATGAGGGTAATAACAGCTTGTCACATGTTACTGTTAGGAAGATTAACTAAGTTAATACAAAGTGCTTAAAACATCCTGGCACAAAGGGGCACAGTTTTTTTGTTTGTTCGAATTGGAAACTATTTTTAGGGCTGGTTAGCCATTATATAACTTTAACTATAAAGAACCCTGTCAGGTAAGGCAATGAATTTCCGATTTTTCTGCTTTTGCTAGCATTTGGTTCCTTTGTTTACGGGCACAGTTGTGTTAAATTTTAGTGTAGCAGTGACCCTAGGTATTCAGCTATGTGAGCTTTTCTAAAAAAGATTAAAAGACTCACTCAAAACATTGGACTAAGTGAATTGCATACAGCCTAAAGCACCAAGGAAAGGTTATTCAGGCAAATTTTAGGAATAAATAATTCCAGGAACAGAAAATGCATCTCATCTGGACAGGAGAGTGAGTTTAAAAGATTTTTCCAGTGACTCAGTGCTTGACAGCCAGCCAGAGGATTCCAGTAATTTGCAGGGACAGGTTTGAGGCATTTCAAGGAGGGTGAAGTTTGTAGGGCTTTGTTGTGAAATTCTTGTTTCGATCCAGGTAACTGAATTATATGCGACAAACATTCATCAGTAGGAGATTCCTTTTGGTCTGTCCTCTTCAGGGAAGCTCATTGCTAGGGGATAGGAGGGTACTTAGGGTACAGAAGAAGATCAGTTTGTGGAAGTACCTTGCCATCCTCCCCACCTTCGGAAACTAGAATCCAAGAAGGAAAATAATCAGAGTTATCACCATATAATAACTCAAAACTTGGACTCTGAACAGTGTGTGCACTGACGGAACTGGGGAGGGTGGAGACATTCATTCAACAGACATTTACGGTTACGTGAAATGAGTCCTAGACACGGTATTAGATGTTTGGGATCCTGAACAGGGAAGAAAAACTCTACTAGGAAATAATAACCAACAGAGGAAACAGACTTATAATTACTTAACTAATTAATATGATATGATAAGTGCTGTAATGAAATATGTAAAAAGTATGTGGATGCTCACAGAGAAGTTTCTCTGTCTCTGAAGTATCTCTTAGGAAGGGGCTTTTTTCTTCTTTTCTCATTCTTTTCTTTTTCACTTAAGGCTTTTCACCTCATCTATTGAGTTTTTATTCTACCTCAGGCTCTCACCATCTCTCTCAGCTGTTAGGAACAGACTGGTGGAAGCTCGCTTAGCCTGTGGGGCGATACCTCAGAAATGTGAGTTTACTTCTCTGGGGACAGCCCTCAACCAGTAGGGGATGGGCTTCGGTGGCTGAAAGCCATCTCTCCCTATCCTTCAAAGGGACAGTTCTAGGGTGTATTTTTCAGAGGGACCCTAGCAGGACTGAGGTCCATATGCCCCGCTCAGTATGGTAACCAGCTCCACAATGCACCCTAATGGCTCTGTTCTTCCCTGACTCCTTACTCCTTCATTCTGGCTTTCTGGATTCACCTTCTGCAAGAAACATGCACACAAGTCACTTTTTCTTAGTTTGGCAGAACATAAAGTAAGACAGCTGGTACTACAGGTGCCTCTAGAGAGCGAGCCCTGAGACTAGTACTGTGAAACTGGAATCACTCATCCTCAGATGCCAACAAGGACCCCTTGGCTGGTGCTAAGTGAGGTGTCGATAGCCGCGGTACTACTCTCTAGCATCACAGTTGTAAGACTCACCAGCAGTGGGTTGAGATGAGATTGAGGTAGAAGGGAAAGCAGTGACCAGTGCAGTAGTTCTAGCATGTGGACAGTGGTAATGATAAAGGTAGCAGAAGTGGGTGGCTCCTGTTACCTCCCTCACAGGCTTTGAGGTAAGAGCAGGCTCAGATCAGCAAGGTGTCAGGACACACTGTGGAAGACAGAAGTCTCCATGGCAGCATCACCTGCGGCTGGAGGGCAGACTGTGTTGAAAATCAGGCCCAGAATTTAATCATAACTGGCAGAATTGCAAAGGACGTTGAATCCACAGCCTTGACAGGTTGCTTCTGCTCAAGTCAGGGGTGAGACTTGTGATGGAGATATTTGGGTGGAGGCACTGAAGACTTTGAACTCCCAGATTTCCTTAGCTCCTCTGAGCCAGCAGGAGTTTCCATCTCTCCGCTGTAGAGAACAGCTTCTGCTTGCCTGGACCCTGTGCACAGATCTCACTTGGGGCACATACCTTCCAGGATGGTGCTTATCCTCCTCAAGATCTGCCTCCCCATCCCTTCAGATCTCAGCCTTGCCTCAGCAGGCATTGCTTCAGCAAGTACTGTCCTGCTATGGGTAAGTCGTTTTAGTATTGAAAGAGTTGTAGGACCTGATTTACATGGACCAGCTGGAGTCGGGGGAGTGCCGCATACAGCGTGGCCCTGGAAAATAATCCTGAGTGGGAACGGTGGGACATTGAGAAAAGAAAGACAGAAAGCTGGGATCGGGAGGCCCACTATCCGCTGATGATGGAGTAGAGAGCGATTTTATTTGTGCAAGTTGCTTTTATACAAGAGCATACATTTGCTGGCTAAAATGAGATTATCCCACCCAACCTCCACATTGTACTGTAATCATTTCCATTTCCATAGGGTAACCCCCACCCTACACAGCCCGCATTGTTCTCTGATCAGTTCCTACTTCCCATTCTTAGGAGGATTCATAGATGTGAGGCAACCCTTGGTTGGCCTCACAGATTGCAAGGACCTTGTCAGTTTGCAACCCATTCTCCACAGGAAGCACATGTGGGAGTGAATCTTGAGGGTGTTACACCAAGCTTGAGGGTACTGGTGGACTATAAATCTGGAGGGGAGAGACTGTTGCCTTGGGGGTTCTCGCATCTTTCAGGATTTAAGGACCTAGCAAAGATGACTAGAGCCAGTCTTGATATGCTGCTGAGTTGGCTCCTTGAAGCTTGGACGAGGCAATGGCTGATGTCAGTTGTTCTCAACTTGGGGTGATTTTTGCCTCCCCAGCTGAAATTTTGCAACGTCTGGATATATTTTTAATTGTCACTATTAAGGATTGCTTCTTCCTTCTGTTGAGCAGCGATGCTCCTAAACTTCCTACATTGCACAGAACAGCTCCCCACAAAAAAGAATTACCTGGCCCGAATTGTCGTTAGTGCTGAGGTTAAGAAACTCTGCCTACATTAAATGAGGTGGAGGTGCCAGAACGGTCTAGGCGGAGTACTGAGGAAAGGATCGGAAGGAGATGGGAGGTGGACATTTGAAACATTTATTTCGTAAGGCCAGAGATGCGCTACCTCCCCAAGTTTCTAGGAAGGCACACTCCCGTCACTCGGTAATATGGAATGTTCAGTAACGGGACCACTTTGAGAAGCTCAGTGTTGGCTGTCCTCTGTAGGCCAGGATTGACTTTAGGAGGTATGACCATGGAACTGGGTTCCCAAGCATCTATGAGGATAATAGGATTCTGAGATAGCAAAGGCTGTTGGTGCCACTGACCATCCGAAGCAAGGCAGATGCAATACCCATGTGGGCGTCCAGACCCAACTCACAACCTGCGTGTTGCGAGCCACTGCAGTACAGATGGGTGGCTGACTAGGGTGCTGCTTGACTTGTATAACCAGGAAAAAGGAGCTGTCTCATCACCTAGTTTTCAGATTTGAGGGCTCAGACCCATAGCCCGTGGATTGAGAGGGAGGCTGGTTCTCTTTGAAGAGGGATTTGCAACATCCCTGCTGCAAGTACAGACAAATGGTCCCTCTGTTTTTTCTCAAGGGAACCTCAGCTTTTTTGTCAGACTAACTGTATATCAACGAAAGAATAATATCCAGATCTTTTGAGGGCTGTCGACCACAGGCTCTGAGCTAATAATAGTACCAGGCAGGCCTCAATCAATAGCGCATAGGAGTTGGCAGATAAATGCCCAAGTTTTTCATCTTCATGAGCAACCAGACTAGTCTACGTGGTTCCTCAGAGGGTTCCCAGAAGCCCTAAGGCCCCTGTCGCCCACAGCAGCGACCAGCTTAACACATTCCTTATTGGCCTTCCTGTGTTTCCCTGTCTCTTTCTCCTTGCTCGGTCACTCTGGCTTCCTGAGATCACCTCCATCTTTGTCTTTGGTTCTTTATTTGGGGAGGGGCAAGGACAGATGGACTTGCGCTATGATAGATAGGACGCAAAACATGATGCCTGGGACTCTAATGTAGTGGGTATCAGCCCCCCTCTTCTTTCCAGTCCTTCCAATAACCACTTGGAACTCTGGAGCCAGGTCATACTCCTGCGAGGAGAGTTCCTGTGGCTCTGGGTCCCCCACCAGCACTTGGCGGTGTTGGACTCTTACATTTAACTATGCGGGTGGGTAGAAGATGTTTCATTGTGGTTTTACTTTCCCTGACCATAAATGAGATCAAATGTCTTTGCAAATGTTTATGTGCCATTTTTGTTTCTTCTTCAGTGAAATTTCTGTGTAAGTCTTTTGTCCAGTTGTCTATTTTTTGTTTTGCAGTTTTTTGTTTTTATTGCTTTGTAGGAGTTCTTCTGGTTACTAAGCCTTATTGGTTGTATGTATTGCAAATATCTTCAGGTTTGTAGACTGGTATCTTTCGATGAAAAAGTTCTTAATTGTAACCCTGAATTTATCATTTTATTTTTTTATGGTTTGCACTTTTTGTGTTGTTTTAGAAATCATTCTCTGCCCAGAAGTCATAGATATTCTCTGTTGTGTTCTAAACATTTTATAGTTTTGTCTGTTATGTATAGCTTTTTAATCTGCCTTAGATAGATTTTTCTTCCCTCTGGTTGCTTTTATTATTTTTCTTTGGCTTTCTTTTTAGTGGTTTTACTTTGATTTATCTATGTGGGGTTTTCTTTGTATATATTTTGGTTGGAGTTGAGGATTTTGAATCTGAGTTGATATTTTTCATTATTTTTAGAAAAAGCTTGATAGAAGACAGCTGGATTCTCAATATCTGCTTTTGCATTGACTGTTTGCAATATCACACATCAAGTAGCCTCTGGAAAATGAAAGTGAAAAAAGTCATGTCAATATTATTATAGACCCTTCGAAAGGATCGTGGGGAACCCCTGGAGTCCCAAAACCACACTCTGAGAACCACTAGTCTAAGATTTTGGTATTAAGATCATACTAGCCTCCTAAAATAAGCTGTAGAGTATTCCCTCTTTTTTATGAACTCTGGAATAATTTGTGTAAAATTGAAATTATTGTTTCTTGAATGTTTAATGTTAGTAAATCTTCTGGGTCTGGAATTTTCTTTGTAGGAAGGTTTAAAAACTTTTGATTCATTTTCTTTAATGTTATAGAACTGTTCAGGTTTGCTATTTTTCCTTGTTTTGTTAAGCTACACTTTAAAATATTTTTTTTGTTTTTTCTCAGTTTTCAAATATATTTGCATAAGTGTATTGGTATCATCTTATTTTTTAAATATAGGCAGCAGATAGAGTTATGGTCCCCTCCATTACAGATGTTTATTTGTGCTTTTATTCTCTTTAGTTTGATTAATCATGCCAGAATAACGTTAAATGTCCATTTTATTTATCTTTTTTAAAAAACAACTTTTAACTTCGTAGAGCCTTTCTATTTTATTTTTAAATTTCTGTTTCATTTTTTATTTTCTTCTATTATCTTTGGGTTTATTTTGTTATGAAAATGTCTTTTCTTATAGTTAATCTGCAGCTCATGAAAATTTGTAAAGCTCATGTGTAAGTAGATTGTATTTTTTTTTCTTTAACCCCAGTTTGTTTGTTTTTTTTTTTTAGCATGCAGACTGTATTTTTTAAACTTTAGGTGACCCAATATTGGGTCTTATAAATGACCTAGTAGGTTATGGCCAGAATTTTTTAGAAAGCAATAGAATAACAATAGAAAAATAATAGTGTTCACCAAATGTTCTATGGCTAGTACTGTGTACTAAGATTAAATGTTGTTTTGTTAAACTTTCATTTCAAATACATATATGCACACACACATCTGTGTCTGTATTGGGTCACAATATAAAATGTGTTTCTTTTTGTAGATTTTGCTTTAAAAAAGAAAGTTTGAAAGTCACTGTGTTAAAAGGTAGTTTGACTAATTTTAGTAAAGATGTTAGATCTGGTTGCACGAAACAAACATCTATCTGGGGAGCTTGCTAAAAGGGCAGATGCTTTGACTCTATTTTAGACCTACTAGTACAGACCTCCAGTGCTGGGGCCAGACTCCGCTTTAACAGGCTTCCTGTGTGAGCCTCAGCCTTTGGGCGTTTGACAACCACTGATTCAGGATGTAAACAAACCTGAGGAGCCTGTGGGAAGTTCTGACATGGAGCAGCGGAGGGTGCAGCTCCTTGCATCCTTTCATCCTGAGACCTCCTGTCCTTGAACTCTAGGAGGGACACTTAAAGTGGCAAGAAAGCTGTTGGAGCGGGCAGAGCTGGAGGTAGTAGGGGGTGAGGGCAGGCTGGGAACATCCTGTTGGTTGGTAGAATGACAGAAAAAAAATGAAATAGCGCTCATGTCTGAATTTCTGTCATAGAATCAATAAGCACGTGTTGAATGGCTGATGTGTATGCTCCAAAGATGAGAATCTTTAGGCTTAAAATGTATGAGCTTTCCTACATTAGTCTGTGGTATGCACATTTCTTATGTTCTAGCTCATGGTCTTAGATACAAACAAATCATTCACGACTGTCCACATTTTATCCAAAAAGCTGGAAATGATTCTAACATTCACGGCTAGCCAGGACCTCGCTAGTTAGGCAGGAGGCAGTTTTACAGTGTGGGCAGTGACTGGGGAGAGCTCTCTTTAGCCAAAGTAAAAATGGTTGATAAACCCTATGATGGTCTGTGAGCTTTCCAGTTATTTTCCTTTATATTAATAGCTTTTCTGAAAGATTAGTCAGTAGAATCGGACCATTTTGTAGATTAGGACTTTGACATGTCGAATGCCACAGTAGCTTGTGTAACATGGCAAGTCTGTGACATATGATGCAATCACACTCAGGGCTCTACCCTCCCCACAGGGTATCTAGGCATCAGATGGGTGAGGTTTATTTGGTAAGGATCTACAGGGGAACTCTGCAATTTCAGTTGAGGACTAAAAATTTTCTTTTATCAGTCGATGATCCTTACTGGCTGTTTCATTTAGCTATGGCTGGGTAACAAACCAACCCCAAACTTAGCAGCTTAAAAGCAACTACAATCACGTAGTTGCTCAAGATTCCGCCGTCCACGTGGAACTTGGTGGATGGCTCTTGTCCGCTTCACATGGCTTGGCTTTCACTGGGGTCTCCCTGAGGTTGCCTTCAGTCAGGAGCGCCACCGCCTTAGAGATGGCAGCTGGGTTCCAAGAGGACAAAAGCAGCAGCTATAGGGTCGTTTAAGGCCTGGGCTCAAAAGCCCGAGAATGTCACCTCTAACACATTCTCTTGGTCAAAGCTGGTCATAAGACTTGCCCAGATTCAGGGGGAAGGGGGATAGATTCTACCTTTTGATTAGAAAAGTCGTCTGCACATTCGCCGAGGAGAAGAATGGTTGGCATCAGTCTTGGAAACCGATCACCACACTGGCCTTTCTTCTGCTCCCTCTCTCCCTAACCTCCCCTCCGTTCCTTTCCTCATTCCTTCCATCTGAGTTTGTCAGCCAGCGCCTTCAAATACAACGTCGGTGTGTATTTTATTTAAAGATTACTCTTTTCTTCTCTAATACCCTTGCCACTTTATTGATATTTTTCTAGTGGTATTTTTTATATTTTGCATTTTGGTACAGTTCCGTTTGTGTTATCTTCCTTAAGAGAATGTAAGTTCTTCAGAGGTGGCGTGTTTGCGTTCTTCTTTGTTTCCTTCGCAGTGCGTGATGGGTGCTCGGCAGAGAGCTGAATGCATAAATGAATGAAAACAGATTTTAGAGCAACTGTCAGTTTGTCCAGACAAAGCATCAGTTTATGTTACGCAGGTGTTTAACAACAACAAGACAACTGTCTTTAGCTATTCCACTTTTGATTTTTCTTTCTTGGTCAACACCTGTCTTCCTAGGCTCCACACATTTTCAGCTCATGCTTTCGGTGAAGGTATGTTTGTAGAATATAGTTATATTTTTATATTTCATATCAATATTTATATTTAGTATATGTAGTATTAAATATTAAAGATATTATATAGCATATATTTATATATGCAAAGGATGGTCAAAAGTTTCTTTTTTATTATTTCATCAAATCACTTTAGGGAAAGAAATAGGTATATATTAAAAGTCAAATAGTTCTTTCAACTATCATTTGCTACCCTAAATATTTCTTTTTTTTTTTCATTTCTGTGCCTGGTAACTAGGAGTGTAAGGAAGAGGCTGTCTGTGCCATTATGTGTGCGTCGGTCAAGTACAATATCCGGGGTCCTGCCCTCATCCCAAGAATGAAGACCAAGCACCGAATCTACTACATCACCCTCTTCTCCGTTGTCCTCCTGGGCCTCATCGCCACCGGCATGTTTCAGTTCTGGCCGCATTCCATTGAGTCGTCAAATGACTGGAGCGTAGAGAAGCGCAGTGTCCGGGACGTGCCGGTGGTCAGGCTGCCGGCCGACAGTCCCATCCCCGAGCGGGGCGATCTTAGTTGCAGAATGCACACGTGTTTCGATGTCTACCGCTGTGGTTTCAACCCAAAGAACAAAATCAAGGTGTATATCTACCCTCTGAAAAAGTACGTGGATGACTTTGGCGTCCCAGTCAGCAACACCATCTCCCGGGAGTACAATGAACTGCTCACGGCTATCTCAGACAGTGACTACTATACCGACGACATCACCCGGGCCTGCCTGTTTGTCCCGTCCATCGATGTGCTGAACCAGAACACGTTCCGCATTAAGGAGACGGCGCAAGCGCTGGCCCAGCTCTCTAGGTAGCTAGCACTTTTCAGACCTGAGCCAAGTGCTTCAGAGAATCAAGGGCAGGGCAGGGAGAGGAGCATTTCTTTCCCTAAGCTGGCTTCCAGCTGCCTTCTCTTTTCTCATGGGATGGAATGTGGATGGGCGACTGACTGGTAGTGTGAGCCCAGCGGCCCCTGCCAGTGAAGAGCAGTCTGTCTGCCATCCGTGCTGCTCCTGCGGCCTCCCAGCTTCTTAGAGTCTAAAAACACATGAGGATGGTTTGTCTTCCTATATTTTTCCTTTTAAATTTAAATACTTTCCCTTTCTCTTTATTACTCTCATAATGTATGTTCACTTTAAAAATTACTGAAAATGCAAATAAACAAAAAGAATATAAGACTCATAACCTTGCTTCTAAGAGGTAATCATTATTTTAATGTTACTTTTCAGTTTTTTATATAAAAATATACACATATGCATTATATATACATTTTTGTATATAAATATATACATATGCATGTTTATATATTCACTTTTGTCAAGAATGGGAGCACACGGTACATATTCCCTTGCTACCTTTTTCTCTTAATATATCATGAATGTATTTTCAAATAATTTCATATTCTTTTACTGTGTAATTTTAAGATTTATATAGTATTCCACACGTCCCATAATTTATTAACCAGCTTTTTATATATTTTATTTCTTTTTGTTCCTTTAACCAAATGGTAAACACTCAGAGAGCTTTCAGATTTTCATTCCCGCAAGCTGTTCTGTGAGGGACAAGCTTCAAGTACACATCCATCCATTGTTCCTTTTGAGGGGCCAGGCTGGTGCCTGACCTGCTGCTGGGATTTCTAGGAACTCACTGTGTGTGTTTAGAAGTGGCCCTAATGGAGACTGGGAATACTTGGTACTTGTCATTCAGTAGCTGATTCTCGTTTTCGTTTCTTCATCAGTGACATGACATGTGAATTCTCCTCCCTGTTTAATTTCTTAATAGGTGGGATCGAGGTACAAACCATCTGCTGTTCAACATGCTGCCTGGAGGTCCCCCAGATTATAACACAGCTCTGGATGTCCCCAGAGACAGGTTGGTGTATTTGACATTGTCACTTAGTGGGTTTCTGTTCATATGAAGTCATATTCCTAAGCCTACTGGGACTTACTTTGTAATCAGAATTTTTTTCAATAAAAAATTGCCCTAGGCATTTCCTTTCTCAAGAGACCTGCTTAACTCCGTTGTGGAGAACCAATGAGAGCTGCTGTTCTAGCATAGCGTCTTAAAAACTATCTTTATTTGTTAATCTGGGTTATGCCGTCCTGAGTGCAGCACTCCCACCCCCCAAAGGCCTGGTTCATGATTAGCAAACTCTCTGAATTTGGGAGCTTTTGCCAAAAGTAGAGCCACAGCTTGCTGAGGGAAGAGGGCACGGGTGAGCGAAAAGGATGTTTAATGCCTATAATGTCGGGAAATGCAGCCACTCCGATTATCATTTACTCTGTTGTTTCATTCACTTCCTTCCTTCCTGTTTTTCTTTCCCTCTTAACCTGCAAAAAGCCTTTTTCCCTTCCTTCCTAAAAAACCTTCCAAATATGCAGATGTGGCTTAGGGGGCGCCGTAATTGCATGGTTATGATTTTGAGTTCTCTTACTATATTTACCAGCCATTTTGTGCATCAACGGACTCACTTTGGCTGGAGGCTTCCTGGAAAGCTCAGGAATGAGGTGCTGCGTCAAGTTCTTCTCCTAGTCCTGGGGTGAAGGCTTTGAGGAGAGCAGATAGTCTGGGCCCAAGATAAGAGTCTTGGGCAATACTCATGGGACAGGATTGTTCTAAGTTTATGTATGAACGCATTTATAACAGATTTTATTACAGTTGATGTTTAACTCTTAAAATCATAGATACTGAAAAAGGTGAGCAAACAGCCTGTTGTGTTTTCAACGTTTTAGGAGCTAATGTTGTTGTTTCTGAAAATCTACACTTAGTAGTACTTTACCCCAGAAGAGTAAACCTAAGCTCTCTTTGGCTCTAAGGATTATCTAGAGTCAGTGTTGTGTTTCTATCGGGAAATACAGTTGTCACTAGAAGAGAGGGACATACCAGGACCACTCTTCGGCTTAGGTGTAGAAACCATTCCAGACGATAGAGGGCAGTCAGGCCACACAGATTCGGTAGAAACCAGCTAAACACAAAGCGATCCCCGATGTGGCGCTCCGCACCGGTGTGCCTGAGTGGGCTACTGTTTTATGGATTCGGTTGTTCTGGGAAAGGGAAATCGAGAAGGGAAGGAAAAGAGCTGCTAGGAATGCAATGTCTTCACCTGCTGTTCTGGGTTTATTTTGAGAAGGGCTTGTTTCTGTTTGGGACATTTTGCTGTTTGCTGACATTTTGGTATATGTATCTGCGTGGGAGAAGGATTTTATTTTTATCAAGTGCACATGTTTAATGGGGTTTCACTTCTCTGCAGGAAAGTGTCAAGTAGTCAGGAGAAAGTTTAAGTTTTTGCTAGTTCTTAGGTGTTAAGGATTAGGAAGGTTAAATTGTTTTCCCTGTGCACGTATTTTTGTAAGTGATTAGAGGCAGTCCTATACCAAGTAATGAATCACTCTGTAGTCCTTATCTTTGCATATGGGAAATTTCATTTTAAAACTTAGGTGGCCTTCTGGTTGAGGTAAGGAATAGTAAATTTGTTTGCTCATTTTTCTTATCCTTTGTCCTTGCTCCTGATTTCAGAGGAGGCAAAACCATGAGTATGCAATGGTTTCAGCAGGAGCTGCAGATCAGATTATTCAGAAATTAGGAAACAGACGGGCTAGATGAGACTGCTTGTTTCTTAGCTCTCCTGAAAACGAAAGTCACAGGTGTGATTACTTAAGAATTTTCTCAGGGAAATGCAAGAAGGAAACGTCTGTTCAGTGAATATGTCTTTTATACTGCTTAAGTCTGTTTTTATTTCCATTACAATTTAAAAAAATTATATACATGATATACCTTCTTTGTAGAAGGTTGGAACAGTGTGCAAATGTATAAAGAGTACAGTATAAAAATGTGCTTTTAAACCCTCCTCTCTTTTCATTCCCTTTCTGAAAGGTAATTGCTGTTCTCCAATACCATGTATTTTTCTAGTCTTCTTTCTTTGGATTTATGCATTCACACACACGCGCGCGCGTGCACACTCATTTTATTTTAACTTAAATGGGAGCAAACGATACCTCGATGCCTTGCTTTACTGATCTTTGTTTTCTCAGATGTGTTCTGTGATATTATTACTACCAGGGGTTTTCGTTGTCCCGTCTTTGCACATATCCCTTAAAAATTTCTGTTTTGTGTGGGCGAATATTTGTTTATGTATAAACTCGTGGAAAATTTCAAACCTGTATTAAAGAAGAGAGATTAGTACAGTGAACGCCAGGTCCCCGCCAGCTTCGGGAGTTGTCACCACGAGGCCAGTCCGCATTCATCTGTGCCCCTTGCACTCCCACCAGAGTATCTAGGGACGAACTCCAGGCGGTAGATCATTACACATGTGAACATTTCTCCTTGAACCTCTGCGTGATAGGGCTTTTTGAAAAACCTAACTACAGTATTGTTATCATACCTAAAAAAAGTAGTAGTAATTTTAATGTCACCAAATATTCACCATGTATCTAGCCATTTCAAAATTACTTGTCTCATAGAATTTTTTTTTTTTTTTTACAGTTTAGTTGATTCAGTAAATAAATATGACCAATAGAATTGGTCAGCTTCCCTCCCCCGCAAACCTGAAGCTTTATATTTGAGGAATTTGCGGGCCCGATTGCATGCATGGTTAAAAGGAAGCAAAGGGTAAACTTGCAGACTGAGTTTAGGCATTGCGAATACTCAGATAAGAGGAGGAGAACTATGAGAACGTCTGAGGACATAGCCACACTAGGCACTGTGGAGTACATGGGACCATGGGAGGCTTCAGTGACAGATGATGTAGATCCAGAAGTCCTGGCAATGCTAAAAATGCCGGAGAACACTGGGTGATATAACACTTAGACCGGCATTAGTCTGATTATCATATTAATACCTTTTTAAATGCAGGTTTTCTATCCAGTCTCTTGCAGCTTTGAAACTGATCTCTGATTTTGGGATATATAATGGGAAAACAGAATGCGCTTCCCAGAAATTCACTTTTCAGTCAATGTAAAACACGTGTTCTGTAAAGCAAAGCATGCTTACAATATTTTCTCCATTATAGTATTATGGGAACATTGGCAGAAAAAGATAAAGTGACTTAAAGTTGGAGCCTTGTGAATAGCAGGGCTGCTGTGAGGCCTGTTTGACTAAATGCAGCCATGGCTCTTTCCGAGATCACAAATGGAGATCACACGTGTACAATCTGTGACATAAGACATGCTTCAGATTGCATGCTTTCCTACTACCAGTGCATAGCCCCTCACCCTGCCCCCCCAGGGACAGAATAACAATAAAAGTTAGTGTGATTTATACCTGCTTCCTTTCTCACCACATAAGCAAACCCCTCTCCTCTGGGGCTGTGGGTGTAACTACCTAATCACCCACTGCCCCGGCTTACCTGGACTGTCCACTGCCTGTATTATATTGGATCCATGTTTGCATCTCTGCACAGAGGTCATGGGGGCCCATACAGTCTGCTTGCCATCATGATCATGGAACCTGCCCAGATTCATGCTGGATGGATTCATTGCCGAATGCTAATCAGGAAAAAATAAGACCGTATGTTTGGTGCTAAGGATAGTCATTAAGTTTTACGGAGCAGACTGGCAGCTGGGAAGATTTTCAGCCTGCACATTACCTCACTAACCAGTTCTTGGTTTCACAAAGCTTAAACAAACAGATTGGGACTCCCAGGCGTGGGCTGAAAATCTTTGAACTTTAGCCGGTCGTGTTAGGAGAAAACGTCCGCTGTCATCAGGGCAGGGAGGGGATTGGCAGCAATCAGCATTGCAGAAAATGTGGTTTCTCAGTTTCGACATTTGGCTCAGACTGTGTAGTGTGTGGAACTGGCAAAACTCTGCCCCAGTAAGTGATTTTGATGGGGTTGGGGCCCCAACGACAGGATAACAGTAAAAGTTGGTGTGATATACACCTGCTTCCTTTCTCTGATGAAGTGTCGTTGTACTACTCGCTGGATCCAATTAAAACAGCGTGTTAACAGCTTTCTATTTTAAGGAGAATAAAAGCTAGGGCATGCAAACTGCCAGAAAAGCACTAAAAGTCCAATTCTGGATTCTGCTTCCTGGATAGGGAATTGGGTTAAAAAGACTGAGTAACTGGAGGAGACGGTGATCGCTGGTCGAGGCTGCGTGATTCACACATAGCTCTGGGGGAACAGCGGGCAGAACTGCTTACAGCAGGACTTGGAGAGAGGCGGGGGCATAGGCAGTGTGAGACGCGATACTTTGCTGTCACCGCTGCTTTCTGTGCCCATTGTCTCCTGAGATTCTAGTCAGTGAGTTGGTAAGTGGCTGCCCAGCCAGTCTTCCTGCGCAGGCCTATTGTTACGCCTGTTATCGCACAGGCACCTAAGAGTTGGGTATGACTTTGTCTTCTGAGCTGTGATGTATTTTAAAAAAATGGAAAGGAAGGAAGGACTACGTAGGATCCCAGAGGCAGACAGGTGACTCAGGAATAGAATGCAGCTGATGTCCAGGAGATATGAGTGCAAAACATGTAGCACAATGTCTTTATAGAAAAATGACTCTAAACATTAGTTGTTGATATTACGACTCCATTAAACAGGTCCTTGAAGAGTGTCATTTCATTCAACTCTGTTTCATTATAACATTGATGAGATGCAGTAGGAACTTAACTCTTGTTTGTATCAATTAGCCCAGCGGTCCCCAACCTTTTTGACACCAGGAACCGGTGCTCTTGTGAGAATCTAATGCACGATGGTCTGAGGTGGAGCTGAGGTGGTGATGATAGCGCTGGGGAGCAGCTGCAGATACAGATGAAGCTTCGCTCGCTCACCCACTGCTCATCTCCTGCTATGTGGCCTGGTTCCTAACAGGCCATGGACGGGTACTGGTCTGTGGTCTGGGGGTTAGGGGCCCCTGAATTAGTCTGTGGTAAAGTCGGTTTCATTTTATGTCATTTCCTTAAAGTCACAGAACCGGTCCATGACATTAAGATAGGACTTAACCATACTGCTATCCCTTTCCACGGAGCTTATCAGAATGAAGACTTTTTTTTATTGTTTGACAACATTTTTTGCTTTCAGGGCTCTGTTGGCTGGTGGCGGTTTCTCCACATGGACTTACCGGCAAGGCTACGATGTCAGCATTCCTGTCTATAGTCCGCTGTCAGCCGAGGTGGACCTTCCAGAGAAAGGATCAGGGTAAGGTGCCTTCAGCACAGGCAGGTTCATGTGAGGTTCATCGTGGGGGGTATCACAGCAGTCAGCATCGAATATAGGTGAGGGTCCATGAGTCTACCATCTTCCTCCCCCCAACCCCAATCCTGTTTATCCTTCAGTATTCTCTATCCCAGTAAATTTACACTGCTATCTACCAAGCTTTCCAAATCAGAAATGTGTGTGGTGTCCTTAACTCCATCCTCTCCCTTACTTCCATATCAAAAGAATAAGTCCCGTTGATTATACATCCTAAATATTTCTTAGATCTGTCTTCTTCTCCATTGCCTCTGCCCCCACCCTGTACCAGGTTGTCATCATCACTCCCTCGGATTGCGGAAATGGCCTCGCATTTGGTTTCCCTGCCTCTATCTTGCTGCCCTCCAGTCTGACTGTCGGCTTTACAGTGCCCTTGGGGATAAAGCCCAGACTCCTTAAAATATCCTTCAGCACCCTCTGTCACATGACCACTGTCTCCATCTTTAGCCTTTTTTTCTCTTTTGGTTCTTAGAATGAGCTTTGTTTGCTCTTAGAGTTTTTCTGGGCTATAAAACTCCCTTGTCTGGAAATCTTTTTCTTCATTTTTCATCAGACTAATGCCTTATTCTTTAGTTTTCAACCTGAGTACCTGTGACTTGAGGGGCACTTTCTCAGCCTCTGGCATGGCCCTTCTGCTTTATGCTCCCATTGCAACTTGCGGTTCTCCTAGCGTACCACTCATTATGCCCCTTTGTAAGGACTTGCTCAAAGCCTCTCTGCTTGGGATTTTGTATGAGTGCAGTGAAGCTGGTGCCTCTGTTTTAACTGTCATGTCCTCTGTTCCTGGCACATAATTGGCTCGTATTATCGATACGTGAATGAGTAAATGAAAAGAACTGACAGCATGGATGTGTGAGGCATTTCGTCTCACCTCTTTTGCTGTAGTCTGTATAAAGTTGTGCTAATTCATGGTGAGAATCTCAATGAGCTTTAAACAAATGTGACGATAGTAACAGTATTATTTACATGTGTACCAAGTGCTCATGTATGAAGGTGACCGATTCGTATATTGCCACACTAGCAATGTCATACTGTCTGAGCACACTTGTTGAAGATACTGTTCTTTTTTGTATGATCTTGAATGATCTTGGCGCTGTTGTTGAAAATCAACTGGCCATAGAAATGGGGGTTTATTTCTCGACTCTCAATTCTGTTCCATTGGTCTATAGGTCTGTCCTTCTGCCCCTACTGCAGGGTCTTCATTGCCGTAGTGTCGTAGTAAATTTCGAAGCTCGTAAATGTGAGTGCTCCAACTTCGTTCTTCTTTTTCAAAGGTTTTTTTTTTTTTTTTTTTTTTTTTTAGCTATTTTAGTTCCCTTGAATTTTAATTATTATTTTTTTAATAATGCAACTTGAATAAGTACAAATAAAAAATCATCTAAACTCTGTGCTTATACACCTACAAAACTAAAACATTTACAAAGTAAACAAGTCTACAAAACTGATAACACTCAGATCAGCATAACACGATAGCTTGGGCTTTTTCTCTGAAACTGAATCATATTCTTCCAGGAGTTAATTATGGTTTTTTGGGGTTAGCATGCCTATACTCTTGCGTGCTGGGTAATGATGTGCTTCTCACTACCTCTTTTTCTATTTGAACAGGAAGCTTTTTATAGCATATCGTGACTTCATTTATCTTCATCTGGTACAGATGCATGATTCATATTTTTCTCTCACATTTTATTATGAAGCTCTTCAGATAACAAAATTTTAAAAATTTGTAGTAAACACTTATACCCATCACTCAGATTTTGTCATTAGCATTTTACTATACTGTACGTGATTTACATTTTAAGTCTTCCTCTTTTCTCATTAGCCCACTAAATACAAATTTGAACATTGAAATATTTTTAGTATTATTCATCATTAAATATGAGCAAAAATATGCATAATTTTTTGGGGGTCATTATAAAATGAAAATACAAAAATAATGCTTATACAGAATTTGTAACTGGAGAAAGTGGTATAGTTCAATGCCATGTTTCGAGATTGAATTTCCGTAAATTGAGAAAGGGTGATCTGTGTTAGACCAGTTTGTATTCTTCAAAGTGGTACAAATTTTTGTCATTTACATAGGATCTTAATTTGGCACCTTTATGTAGCACAAGATATGAATAACCATAATAAGTAGAGAAAAATCAGTTGGAGTTGAAAAAAAGATTTATTCTTCTTGCTGTTTCCGTGAGCATTTACTTAAATTTAAATCACTTGTGTGATTTTTGAAAGTTTTATTCTAACCCTTTGCTTTCCACTCCCTTTTTCCCCATTGAAGTTGTTCTGAAAATTGTTTTATTCAGTTCAGTTCACTTCAGTTCAACTCAAATCTTTAATGAAGCCTATTCGGACCAAGTATGTCTAGGCTGGTGGTTCTCAACAGAGGGGATGGTTGAATTTGTTCCCCTGGGGACATTTGGCAGTACATGGAGCTATTTTTTTACTGTCACGTCTGAGGTGGTATGTCAGGGTTCCCCAAGATCACCTCCAATTTCGATGATTTGCCGAGAGGACTCACAGGCGTCAGCATGTAGTTGTACTCATGCCGTGATTTATTACGGCAAAGGGATACAGAGCATAGTCCGCAAAGGGTAAAGGAGCATGGGGTGAAGTCCGGGGAAACCAGGTGCAAGCATCCAAGGGCCCTCTCCCAGTGGGGCCACACAGGATGTGCTGGATTCCCCCAGTAATATGTCGTGACAGTGTGTGTGAAATGCCGCCCACCGGGAAGTTCGTTAGAGACTCAGTGCCCAGGTTTTTTATTGGGTTCTGATCACATGGGCAGTCTGTGCTTGGCACGTGCCCAAATTCCAGACTCCCAGAAGGAAAGCAGGTCTTCAGTGTGAAACATATTGTTTGTACAAACAGTTTGGGCACAGTTCTTTTTGGTTCTGGGGATAGTGGGAAATCTCCCAAAAGTGGAGTGCCCATATACTGGCCAGGTGCCAACCTTTCAAAGGACAACTGTCAGGCCTGCTGTGTGACCTCTGTGCTGCACAGGGTGCCCCTGGCATCGACTGGGTGGAGCCCAGCAATGCTGCTAAACCTCTTCAGTGCTCAGTGCTACTCCCCACAACAAAGAATGATTGGGTCCAAATGTCAGCAGTGCTGCTGTTGAGAAAGCCTGGGACAGGCTGAGTGAGCGATGAGAATCAGGCCTGTCAGGTCCCCTTGGCTGTCCTGGGCCTCTGCCTTTCTTAAGACTGCTTGAAATAAACTCTGTTATCTAATCTCTTTAGTATAATCTAGCTCTCATATATTAGTTTAAGATTCTTAATTTCCTTCAGATTTAAACCAAAGAAGAAAATATACTGAAAAGAAAAAGACTTAGTAAACAAAGAAGAAATTACTCTGAACAGTAAAAATTACTTTCAAAAAATTAGTTCAGAGATTTAAATTGCTATATTGGTGGTATTTTCTTAATAATTAGTCTAATTATTATGCATAATTAGACTGAAGCTGAGGAGATCCTTAAATATATCACCTAAAGTATCAGTCAGTTTCCAAAGTTCTCTGGTTCCAAAACTAGATAAACAGTGTATCTTCGAGTAGAGAGTTCAAGGCCACACTGGGCATGATCTTCCCTCTGCTGGCCAACTGGTGGATTTCTACATCCCAGCTTGATCCCACTCTTCTCCCGCAGCCAGCAGTTTGGCCCTGCAGCTGTGGTATTTCTTCTATAAATAATACTCCCCTCCTTCCCCTACATCCCCCCCCCCAAAAAAAAAAGTCAAAAAATAAAAATAAAAAAATAAGGCAAAGACAAGGCTCCAGACTCATCATCCTTTTCAGGGACTTGGTAGGAGGCAGGGTGGGTGACCTCACTGCCGCATTTTGGATTTGTTGCTCTTTGTGAGAGTTACTTTTTAAGGGAATTCCCACATCTCTTGAGGGCTACACAGAGTAGCGAGAGCTTTGTTTTCATTTTTATTTTAAATCTCTCTCAATATTTTTTCAATGGGAAGCTGAGGGTTGTTGCTATTGATAGCTTCTTCTCACAGCTGTGTTGGCCTCAGCTGGAATTCTTGTCATTTTCTCTCTGAAAAGAACTAAATTGGGAGTTTACAACTGTTACTATTGAGGGAAACTTCAAGTTCTCAGCGTGATTTTACTTAAACTTAGATGTCAGCACTGCTGGGAGGAAGCAGGAAAATCATAGCTAGTGATTTCAGTCCTCAAAAGAAAAACAAATCCACCTTAACATTTCGTTTGTGTAAAACTAAAATGGGCAAATGGGCACAGCCATCCGTCAGGTCAGGGAGGACCAGGATGCAAGCAGAGGGCACGCTGTCACATTCTTGTTCACATCTGCACATTTACGTTGAAAATGGATTAGTGGTGGAGTAAGGATCCAGTGGTCCTGGCGACTGAATGTCTGAAATAGAACTTTGTTTCTTAACAGTGAAATCTAACCCAGAATCCCTCTTTACTCGAGAGTTTCTTTGAGCACCACACATTAACATCTGTATTTATTTCTTTATCTGTGTAAATGAATCTCTCGTTCTCTAAATATATGCGTATTAAAAACCGTGCATTCATATCGATGCCTCTAATTTCATCCAGGAGCATTCTCGTTTTCTCCGTTTTCCATATTTCTGACTCCTGTGTCTGACAGTGAGAGATCTGGTTCCCGTTATCCTCAATGTCTTTACTTATTTGATCAACCCTCTCGTATGTAACCAAAATTCCGTTCCTGCTGCCGCCCCCACCTCGCCGCACAGGTGCCCTCATCATCCCCGCTCAGACTCCAGCATCCCCCACATGTTGTGCTTCTGCTGCTGTCTCCTCCCCACCTCAACCCCCAGCGTAGACACCCTCCTCACACTATTCGGGTTCCAACACTGGATGCTAGGGTGACATTACCATTCCGTTACCCTCCCACAACTGGGGCACCCTTTTCAGCCTTCCCAGGCTTTAACCCTGTTTTGGGATTCCCAGATGCCCTAACCTTCCCAGGCTTTAACCCTGTTTTGGGATTCTCTAACCTCACTGGGTCTTCAGCATCCCATGCTGGGTTGTCACAGCTACCTCTACCCCTGCCCCCGGTGCAGAAATCTTAGTCTCCCTTTTAAAACTCTCCAGCCCTGTGCTAGGCCACCTCCCTGCTCTTTCCCAAGTAGAAGGTCTCACTCTACAAGGGTTTCAACACTCCATGTGGGCCACCCTGTCATGTAGAAGCACCCTCTTACCTCTAGGACTCCAGCACCCTCCCGCATGAACACCCTCTTGGATGCCAACGTGTCTATCCGTACTCTGGGCAGTATAGAGCATCAGTTTTATGCTACCGGCTCTACTTGAATGGAAAATCTACAGCAATATCCGTCAAGTACCAAGTACCAGCATCTTAGGAATTGGAAGGATCTTTAGAGGCCAGGTAGCCCTAACTTTTCATGATAATTTTTTAATGAAAGGTTTATTAATTTGTAATTAAAAAAAAAAAAACTTCTTACAGTCCATTTCATTTTCAGGTAGCTTTATCCATTAAGGTGGTTTTCCTGCTTGTCTTGTGAATTTGACTAATGCTTTCTCCAGTTTAAGCAGACAAGTTTGATTACAGAAATACTCGAAGGTGATCTGAGAGTGATCTCTGTAAGTGTTCATCCATCACTAAGTCATCCCTCTGAAAATGAATGCTTTCACAAAAGAAAAATCGGTGAGGCTCAGAGCCGGAGTAGGATTTGAGTCTGTTTTGGGATCTAGAAGGAACACTCTTGGCTATAAATATTTGGTATATTGTGTAATAACTTGTAATTTAGGGGGAAATTTCTCAGGATGAGCAGAACCAGTCTGTGCAGCTAATCTAAACTGCCTCTCTGATAGGTTGCTGTTCTTTGTCTTCTCTCCACTTAACTTTACCCTAACCTCTGGGTCTAAACTGCCATCGAGGGCAGGCGAGGAGGTGGGCTGTCAGGTACCCACGAGCCGTGTATGGCCACAGAGCATTTGAAATGTGGCCAATGTGACTGAGGGACTTAATTCTAAATTTTATTTTATTTTAATGAATTTTAAAGTAAAGGGCCTGATGTGGCCAATTGCTATTGGACAGTGAAGTTCTAGGGAACTGCGTCTTCCTTTCTTTCCTCACTGTAGTGTGGGGAATGCCTTTTGCTTTTAGTTCAGCTGTACAAAGAACTAGCAAGAGAAATGGTTCTGAGGTTTTAAAAGCAATTTAGCTGTAGTGTGTGTTGCTCTGTCTTCTGGAGTTTGTTTAGCTGGTCTGCCTGGCTAGGCCAGAGTTCCCTTTCTTCACTCATTGCTCTGTGTGTTTTGGACCTGAAGCTTAACGCCTGGTAAAAGATGACAACCTCAGTAGAGAATGATTGGTTTATTCTTTGGCAGTAGATGTATGAACCTTTAAATAAGTCTAAGAAACTAAAGAAAAATAAAACAATTGCCCTTCCTTTCTCTCCAAAGCAAGACAAAAAAAAAAAAAAAAGATTCATAGGTTTTTGGTCCTTTCTTACTTACAGATTTATATCAGCCCGCTTGGTGACATTGCATATGAGATGTGTAGCCCTAGTATTTTCCCTGGTCTATACCAGTTAGAGGTAGATTTAAGTAAGTACTACTTCTAGATATGATGGTATTTCATTTCTTCTTGAAACCTGCTTTATTTTATTCTCTTCTTTGACAGTAATCTCAACCTGTATAGTGTTTATGCTCTGTAACCTCTCTGTCTTCTGGGAATCTTACCTTCCAGGAGGAAATTACTTACTCTCTGGTCACCCGACAATCTTCCCTTCGACTTCTGGCTTACTACCTTTGGTTCACGTTTTTGTCTCTTATGGAGATCTAAATAGCTCTAGACCCTTGGCACTCTTATTTTCTAATAAGCATCCCTGCTATCCAGATGTTAAGAATGGTTCCATCCTCTGGTGAAGATAGTTTTTTCTACTCGTTCTCAATTACCAGTTCAGTCTTCCTAATGTCCAGGTGTCTTTGACGATGGGAGCTCCCTTCCCTGGAGTGCCTTCATAACATAAGGATGCCATTCAACAGCCAGGAACAGTCTTTCATCTCTTCTGGTTTTATAGCCGATGATGCCCATTAAGTTCCCCTTTTATTTGAAGGATGCAGCCTGCTCTCAGTTCCTTTTCTGAACTCAGGTATAACTAATGATAACATGTTGATCTTTCTTCTAATCAGTCAACCAATGAGTTAATTTCTCTCTTTTTACATGCGCGCGCACACACACACATACACACATTTGTAGCATGCTCTGTGAGCTTGGCATATTATAAGCATTTCCTCAAAACATTAAGGACTTTTCTCAAATTAATTTTTTTTTTTTAATTATTTATGCCTACAGCCCCTGGTCTTCCTAGGTGGTCTCCCATCCAAGTACTAACCAGGCCTGACCCTGCTTAGCTTCCAAGATCAGACATCGGGCTTGTTCAGGGTGGCATGGCCATAGACCATGGACCATGGCTCCACTGGGGCGCGAACCCAGGACTCTCTGCATGTAAAGTAGATATGCTAACTGCTACGCTATGGAACCATGTCCCCAAATAACATTTTTAACAATTGCATATTTCAGCATGTGAATGAGTCATACCTTACTTTCTTATGATATTTTAAACATTCAACAATGGTGCAGAGTCTAATTTCCCCCCAAAAGCAAAGGACGTGAAGACCGGTAAGAAAACTCTGCCGTACCTTTACTATCAAAGCTTGTGTTACCTTGACTACCATTCCAGCTGCAGCTCTCCCGCCATCTTTTTTTTCTCTTTTATAGTCCCCGGCGATACTTCCTCCTGTCCTCCCAGATGGCTCTCCATCCTGAGTACCGAGAGGACCTGGAAGCCCTCGAGGCCAAACATGGAGAGTCAGTGTTAGTACTAGATAAATGCACCAACCTCTCCGAGGATGTCCTTTCTGTCCGTAAGCGCTGCCACAAGCACCAAGTCTTCGATTACCCCCAGGTGCTGCAGGTGAGTGTCACTCATTACCTCTCCAGAGGCTTGGTAGAGGTCACCTCCGCGAGGTAAAATTGACCCTGACAACGGGAGTTGTTCTCCCCCTGCAACTAGAATTCCCCAGGGGGAAAAGAAGATGCGCCGTTGCTTTTCCCTGGGTCCATGGAGCTTCAGGTGCTTCGCCGTCTGACATGTCGTTTGTGCAAGGCTCCTCGGCCTGTGAGTGTCCATACTCCTTTCAAAAATTCATTATACTTCAGAAATGAAATCTGATAGCTATACAAAGAAGCCACATAGACAAAGCAGGCAAATGTATTTTGTTTTTGTGCCTGTATTCATTAGCCAGCCCAGGGGGCAACTTGAGTCCGCTGACTGTGTTAGCCCACAAGCCCACAGTCAGCTGTTCCTGGGAATGGAAGGTTTTTTATTTTTTTGTTACCGTTTTGTCTTTTGGGGCTTTGCCACCCGTAACAGGTCCTACTGGTGGCATGTCCTATACTTAAAATCATGAGAGTGACACTACTTCCTTACCCAGAGGCACAGCAGTCCTTGTAGGGATGTTTTATTTTATAAGCAGGATATTTGAAATTCCAAGGGCACGGGGGCTAGGAAAGGAGACGCTGAGTTTTGTTCACTTAAATATTTAAAGCGTAGACAGGTTAGTTTAAGGAGAAATATCAAGGAGCTGGTGTGATTTATTTATTTATTTATTTTTATTATTATCTCCAAAGAGAACTGGCCCATGCTGAGATTGTTAAAATACTTTCTCTCAAAAAGTGCTGCATCGCCTCTGGAATGTCTGACCGATAACAGTGGTGATGTGAACAGGAGTATTTTTAGTAACCTTTGTCTAGACAGGAAAGATGGTCATCAGCGCGTGTGTGACCGCATCTGGGCGCCGACTCTCCGGCCGGGCCGAGCGGGCCGGCTGCACCTCCAGGCGCCGTGACTGGTGCTCTTCGTTGACTCTTACTGCTTTTCTCATTTATCCGCAGTGGAGTTTCTCCATGTTTTTTTTCTAAACTTTCCTTTTCTCTAACTTTAAAGATGACATGGTGTTTCCTTAAATTTTTTTTTTTCTTTTTAATTTTTTTTTCCTTCTGAAGAGGCAAAAACTGGGAGAAATTGAGTATTAGACCCAGGGTCTTTTGTTATTTTGGTTTGCCTATTACAACTACTTTTTTCTCCTGTATGTCTCTCATTTTCCCAAATTTCCCTCACGTTCAGGGAGTGAATGGGGAAGAACTCTCTTGAGATTTTGCTTTTTGTTTAGTTTATTCTTTATATCTGTCTTAATGTGTTTTCAAAAGCGTTGCATTCATGAAGTGAATATCTTCCGTATGCAAAGGATACTGCTTGTGCCATGGAGGGTAGAAAGATGAAATGAGAATGACATTTAATAACATTCCCTTGAGGGGGTCCTCTGGAGACCCTGATATGGCCAGACAAAATACTTCTATTACGAGGCGGGCTGTAGTAAGTACGACGTTCAGCCTCTGTGCTGCGATGAATTTACACGGTATGCTAGGGCTTCAGGAAACTGGTCCGTGGGAGGTCATATTGCTGAGTGTCCAGAGGAAGACTTGGATCTGGGTTTCGAACATTTTCAGAATGCCAGCAGTGGAGGCATTGAAGTAACACTGAAGAGTGGAACTGCAAAACATTACAGCCAATTAAGCTTTTCAGGTTTTACCGGTTGTGAGATAGCATTTTTGTGTCAGGATGCCTCAGTATTGCTTTGCCTTCAGCCCTTGGGAGAACTTCATGGTCTACAGGGATCAGAGTAAGTGGGTTAGTGAAACTGGTTTGTAATCCACTACTTCTGCTTGTGTTCCTACAGGAAGCTACTTTCTGTGTGGTCCTTCGTGGAGCTCGGCTGGGCCAGGCGGTATTGAGTGATGTATTACGGGCTGGCTGTGTCCCAGTTGTCATTGCAGACTCCTATATTTTGCCTTTCTCCGAAGTTCTTGACTGGAAGAGGTGGGTGTTACCTTCTAATAAACTTTACACCAGTCATTCTGCATGTATTAGATTTTAAAAGCCCCACAAGTAATTGTAATTGAGAACTACCCTTTGAGACTGTTATGCTGTGTTTTCCAGCAGGAGAGTTAGCCCATCGGCCTAGAGCAGAGGTTGGTAAACTGAGGCCTGTGGGCCAAATATAGCAGATTGCTGGTTTTTGTAAATAAAGTTTTATTGACATACAGACATACCCTTTCATTTACATATTGTCTGTGTCTATTTTTGTGCTACAGTGGCAGAATTAAGTAGTTGTGACAGAGATTATATGACCCACAAAGCCTAAACTATTTATTCTCTGGTCCTTTACAGAAAGCATTTACCAACCCTTGGCCAAGAGCAGTGGTAGAGACTGCAGAAAATACTCACTTGGAGACTTAAAAAAATGCCTAGGCCCTATCCTTGGGAATGCTGGATTTTAAAGACCTCTGGGTATCATTTGTAGCCCTAGTTGAGAACCATTGCTCTAGAGTCTTTACTGAATTTGCATAATGTGACCAGCTGGAGATGGATGTCATCCACACGGATGACAGCCTAGAAACGTCCCCAGTGTAGCCATGCACATGCATAGGTCCTGCTTGGTCATGGCCGTCAATGCTGTAATTAAAAGAATAGCCTGCAAGGCTCATGCTGTTTTATTTCCCTAGGACTTTGGAGGTTAATGATTACTGGAAATTGGTTCCTTTTGTATATCTTTCTCAGGCTTGACTTGGTCTTAAATGCTTAATTGCTTTCTCCTCTCTCAAGTCTGGTCACCACAGATATTTGAACAATTTGGCATTCATTCATATGTACAGTCATTTATCTCACGTTGATTGGAGAGCCTACTGTGAACAGTGCAGTCTCTGCTCTTAAGGAGGCTAGAATCTCGTGAGGAAGACAAATCAACAATTACAGGGTTGTGTGACAAGTGCTATAACAGATGCTTGCACAAGGGACAGTGGAAGGTCGGAACAGAGGAGGGGGCCTCATTCAGTCTGCAAGAGGAGAGTATGCGATTCTTTCTGTCTGGGAGCAGTGCCCTTTGTTTGCCAGCTACTGTGTTAGGTATGGGGATACAAAGCTGATCATGATCAAACCTTGTCTTCAAGAAGCCCATAGTCTGCTGGTGGAAGATGGATAAGTAAACCGGCAATAACCAAATACTGTGATGAGACGCAGCCCTGGCTGCGTGGGGTGCGTGAAGAGTGAGAAGGAGACAGAGGCCGTTGTGGCAGTGGAGTTGGTGAGGGCAGTGACTCTGAGCTGAGTCTGAGAAGATATTCCTATGAGAAGCTGGATCTGCTCGGGTAGTTGTAGTTATGGTGCAGTGGTAGAGGGTCTGGATTTGGAGTTAGAAGGCCTGGGTTCACGTAACCAGCTCCGTTACTGGCTAGCTTTGTGATCTTGGCAAACCATTTAATCTTTTTTGAGCTTCAGTTTTCCCATCTGTATGGTCGAAATCATTTATTTGTTTAGCAAATATTTATTAAGTGCTACCCGTGTGCGCTAAGCAATGTACCAGGTGCTCAGGATATGCTGGTGAGTGGAACCAGTCGTGGTTTCCATCCCAATGGACTAGTCTACGGTGGGGAGGGGAGTTTGGATTTTAATAAATTAATCTATACAAATACAATTACAAATTCTGCTAAATACCACAAAGTGTAAGTCGTCGCCGAGTCCTCCTTCCCTTACTCACCACATCTAGTCTGTTAGCACATCCTGCCACTCTCTCCTCTCATCCCTTGCCTGGGTTTTGCAGTGGCCTCCAGCTGCTCTCCCGGCTCCTGGTCTTGCTGTGTGTAGTTTGTTCTAGCGCTTTAGGCAGAGTAATCCTGTTGGAACACAATCAGCCCATGCCAGCTTTGCCTGAAACCTTCTGATGGCTTTCTGTCTCAGTCAAAGCCCAAGTCCTTACTCTGGCCTGCAGGACCCCAAGTGCTTGGCTGCGACGCCCGCCCTTCTGTTTCTCTTCATCTCCTGGTGTTCTTCACCTTCCTTACTGTCTGCCGGCCACACTGGCCTCTTTGCTGTTGCTGGGACATTCCTGACAGGTGCTTCCTCAGAGCCTTTCGCTTGTTAGTCCTTCTCCCTGGAACACTCTTCTCTCAGGTATTCTCATGGCTCCCTTGCTCCCAGGCCTGCCTCGTCCGTTCCGTTCACTGTCATGTTACCAGGACTTCAGGGGCTCCATAAATAACTGCCGAGTCAGTGAGTGGATTTGGGCATTACAGGATAGCTAAAGAACGGGCAGTGGAGGGCGAAGGGGTTTCACACGCAGAGGTGTGCTCAGGTGACTGAAGGGGTGCCCATGCGGCTAGAGCACACCGATAGATGGGAGGGAGGACGAAAGATGAATGCGGTAGCCGGGGGGAGGTGAGGAAACAGCTGGTGAGGGAGCCCCTTCGAGAAGGCTGGCCACGAGGAAGGGAGAAGGAAGAGAGACTGCTCACGGCAAGGAATGTGAGGCTGTAGGTTTGGGTGTTGTTTCTGCCTGTGAGAATTAAACAGTGTATGTAGATGTGCTTTGCGAAAAGGGCCGTACATATATAATTGTTTTGCTGTCATCTATAGGGCATCTGTGGTTGTGCCAGAAGAAAAGCTATCAGAAGTATACAGTATTTTGCAGAGCATCCCCCAAAGACAGATCGAAGAAATGCAGAGACAGGTAAGAGGCAAGCAACCCTGAGAGGGAGGTGACCTGGGCGATGTGAAAGGGTGGCCCTGACTGCTCGGATATAGTGACAGCAGCTGGACGTGTGAGTGGGGTTCGTTCCCTCCACTACATCAAGCAACCAGACTGAAAAGAAGAAAACAGAATTAGGTGAGTTGGTCCAGCGAGGTTTGATAGAATAACTCTCAGATTTAATAAAGCTTCCGAAGTAAGCCTCCTGTGATGTTAGGCTCATACCATTGCAGTGTGTTGAGCACACAAAGCTGAGCCTCTTTCCACAACAGGTGCTAGTTCCGGAGGCTGAGACAGTGACGGAAGCTGGGACAGTTCAAGGTTATGCATATGAGTAGCTGTTGACCTTCAGGATGTTGTTGGATAAGCTGGCCTGGGATCCCCGTTCACAGGGCTTCCTCGGCCCTGGAACATGTTCGTGATCCTTCCCCCCTTTCCATTTCTTTTACCTTCTGCGACCCCTTTCCCTGGGCGGCTCGTGGTGGTCTAACCCTAACTTTAAGGTCACTCCGCTGGGCGTCCCATTTCATCCTACTTCCCTTTCTTTCTCCTGAAATGGGCTTAAATGTCAAGCAAGTTTTGAAAAAAATTAGAAAGACAATCTGATATTGGTACTCTTTTTTTTTTTTTTAAAGGATTTAAAATTATTTTTATTGTCTGTGTAGAAGATGAGCAGCAAAAGGGGTTTGGAGAGTTCTCAGGATTAAGCATGTAATCGTCACACGCATCTTCCGTTTTCGGTTTGGCATCCCCTCCTTAGTTGTCCTTGTCCAGAGAACGGGTCTCAGGCCTCTGTCCTGGTGAGGGCAGGAGGGCATCTGGGCTTCTAACAGCTTCTTAAATGCGTTTCAGGCCATCCTCCTGCCTTTAGCCCTCTTTTCCTCCCCCTTGGGGCTCGGCAGTGGCCGGCTGAGAATCATAGAGCCGTTGAGAAGGAATGAATGAAGTTCATTTAAAACAGTGTGCTTTTAGGTTACTTGAGTTCAAAGAGCACACTTGGAGTCAGAAGACTTGGGTTTGAGCCCTGGCTTCGTCCCTATTAATTATACAACCATGACAAGTCACCAAAGCTCCCTGGGCTTTCATTTCCTCATTTATGAAATGAAGGGGTTGGCTAGATCATCTCTCATTTTCCATTCAGCTGTTTGAAAACTCTATGAAACTCTTGTCCTTAGCAAGACCATTACTCTCCTTGACAACAATAATTAAGTGGTCATCTCTTCTTCTCCTGAACACCTCTAGACATGAGGGGCAGTTGCCTGCTCTTTCGGTGATTACCCTACATATGTCGGCTTCCAAAATAAGGTAGTCTTGGCACTTTCCTGCTTCCCTTTCTAAATCTCTCTTTGCTTCCTGTTGCCCTTTTTCTCTGTGCTGCCTTCAGGACTTCTAAGGCACTCCAGCGCAGTGCCCCACGGGGACTTACGCCGCCCCCCTTCTCCGGGTATTCTGTGTTCCAAAACTGACCTCTCTTCTTCTCCCAACCCCACATTTCTAGACTGGATTGATCTCACCTAGAGGTGAGAGTATCTAGTTGAAGTAACTCCCAGGTAGGTAGGTATAAGAATGACTGGATGCCAATAGCACACCCTCCTCCCAAGTCGTGACAGCCCAAAATGTCTCCAGACATTGCCAAATGTCCCACGTGGGAAGAAATTGCTTTGCTTGAGAACCACTGATCTATTGGTAGTTAAGGTCTCACCTCTCTAAGATTAGAGGGAGCTTTTTTGTTCTGTAGGACCCTTTCCAGAATATGCGGGACATTTTGCCCTATTTACATTTTGCCTTGATTACGGCTGTCAGTTTAACCTGACCTTGGCAGGAGGAACTGAAAAAATAGCATACACCTGGTTCTGAAGAGTTTCTCACCTTAGCAAGTTCTCTTCAGGGAGGTCAGATTTGGATCTTTTTGTAAGACAGACATAAACTTTTAGGGGAAATCCTGTTGCATCGGAGTTGATACCATGGAGCCTTTGGTCGATCCCTCAGAATGACCTGAGACTGAGGAACAGAGAGAGTGATTTTCTTCCTGCGCACCTCAGAACTCGCTTAAGGAGCTGCATGGACAGTTGTGGCCAGCAGAGGTCTCCATCCACTTTTAAGTGACTCTCTCCATCTGATTGTTTCAGTGTGTCCAAGAAATCCTAAGTGCCATTGCTTCACACTGACATTGTCCTCCTAGCTGCTCTCTCTGGAGACTAGTTCTTTCCAATGAGGAAGAAATAGTGCTTAGTGCAGGACTTAGCTCTCCCTAGATGGAATACGGCTGAAGTTTCTGAACTGACCTCAAAACTGGGGGTGGGATCTTGGTGATGAAGGTATTGCAGCAACATTTTGCAGCTTAGAGTTCAGGATCGGAACTGATCTGACTAATCTACAATCTGACTGATGTATACTGTGGCCCAAGTCCTTATCATGACTTGAGAGTTAACATGTACCAAGACAGAAAGATATTTTGCCTGGCAAGAAGTAATTACATTTTCCTCCTGACCTTAGAAGTGATAGTGAAGCTGCCATAGAGTTAAACACAGACCAGAGCCTAAAGTAAGAGCAAGCTGTAGTTAAGCTAAGATTTCTGAAGAAAGGTACAACATGTGTCTCTGTTATCTACCCCAAAGGCCAACAATGAGAGTGCCAGCATACATGGCATTGGACAAATGAGGGGTGGCTTATAGGGTTCTTTTGTAGGTAAGTTAAAAGCCAGTTCCTTCAAGTAGAGGATAATAGTTATAACAGTATAAGGCCAACTAATTAGTCTCTTATTGTTCTATGAACTCAGTTAACTAGTTAATTTAGTGAAGCCCTATTAACTTATTTTCCCCAAGGGGAAATGATGGGAGATAATAAGAATCTGTGATTGTCACTCACAAAGGCCTAATTCACCTTGGGGATATATGAGTATAAACACAAAGAAGGTTAAGAAGGTGGTACAGATTTTCCAAAAGTCCATTAGGGGTCTGAAATGAAAGAGAGAAGGTATGGGACAGGGGTTAATTTATCGGGGAGGTAGCATTTGTGGTAAGATGAAGAGTCCCATAGCCACCTTTTTCACAATGGAAAGCAAGGAGTATGCAAGGAAAAATATTTTTCTGTAGTCACATGGAGCATTCATAACCCCAGTCTCTCATGAATCACAATGAAAAAGAAAGCAATCTAGGATCTTGGAAGGCCGGGTAGACACTAGCCTGTGTAGTTAGAACTGTTTGTGTGGATAGGGGGGAAGGTGTAAATGGATCCCCAGTTTATCTGTTGAGTGGAGTTTCCAAACATTCTTTTATTGGTCAGTGGCTCCACCAGCAGTGACCTCTAACCTCATCCACACTAGGAGGTGGAAGTCAGGAGCCTGCCTTGCCTTTGAACTCTTCTTTGTACTCAATCGACTAGGAGCCTTTGAGGTGGCAGAAATAGTCAGCATCTTCTTTTCACTCTCACCTTTAATGCTTGCGTAGGTTACAATATCAGTTTCCTTTCAGTGTGTTCCACTAGCTCATCTCAGGTTTGCCTTCATATTTCCCTTCCAAGCATACCAAATATTTGTGCTGCAGAGGAATACTTGAAGATATAACGAGCCGATCAGGAAAAAGACAAAAACCCTTCTTATTTAAGAAGACAAAATCCCAGGCACGTGGTACCCCTACCTACCCAGACTGTAGTTAGGCCTAGCCATGGTAAAGGGGAGGGCAGAACAGACCACAGCACAACAGATGTGTACACACACACACCAGCGTTTGTGCACTTCCTTCATAGGAGGGCCCCTAAAAGTCGGCTCTTATTTTATCTTATTTATAAATAATTTCAACACATTGAATTTTTCGTTTGCCATCGCCGTAATGGTTTGAAAAGTCACAAGAGGAGAAAGTCTATAAGTGAGGATCTCCGGGATGGCCCATCTCTGCCAGTCTGGCATGAATGGAAAAGGCGGGAGAGCTGTTTTAAAATAGAACTCTCGGCACACGGACATACTGCAGACAACTCTGCAGGCTGCGCCATACCCTGGGCATGTCACCGTAAGACGGCAGAATCCCTCGAGTCAAAAAAGAGTACGTTTGTTCGTTTTTCATATTTTGGATTTCTGACATCCAAATGAATCTTACCAGTAGTTTGAACATCGAGCATAGTTTTTGTGTCTTCTCTTTAAAGCTATTATTGATGGGGCATTTACAATGGAGGAAATATAGAAATTACTGTACTTGGTGGTACCCTTGAATCTTTAATTAGAGGTTTAAATTGTTTAGCTTATATATATTTATATATGTATGTGTAGGGGTGTGTGTGTGTGTGTAGGCTCATAGATTTTAGCAAGTTCCCTATCTAAAATTTGTGTTTTTATTTTTAATAAGTGTTTTGTGATTCACTTAAAGGTGTCAGCCTTCAGATGTGTAGGAAGCTCCGCAGCCCAGGTGGGCACATTCTTTGAGGGTCCCCCGTGCTGGAGGCTTGATTGTTGTCCTTTGGCAGTTATATAGCAGTCTGTGTCCATTTCTCCCTCACTCCTCCACCTGCAACACACCAGTTTACAAAGCACAGTCTTCGAACAGAGTAGTGACATAGGCAAAAGAGTAAGCTGGATTTTTTTATTGTGAGGAAACGGAAGATAAAAAGACGTAACGTAACCCTCGCAAGACCACGCAGTGTGCGAGGAACAGATAGGGAACAATCTATTTTGCTGCCCACAACTCGATTCAAATCGCTGCGTGGCCTGGACTGAGGCTGAAAATCAGGATGCACTTCCCAATAATTCAAGCTAACTGCTTATTGGATAGCCTTCTTTAAAAAGTGGTTACTTGAGACATTCTGACCGGACACATCTCTGGAAATATGTTATGAAGACTGTGGAAGAAATTTCACTTCTGATTTTTAGGTTCTATATTGTAATGTCTGTCATTCTTACCCCCGCGACCGTGAAGTTGAAAATTTTTTATATATATAAACTGAACTCTCCGGGTGTGTTTTGTGAAAAGTGCCTAATATTCCCTGCCTCCCTTCCTCCCCCCACCCTCCAGTCCCAGCATGCTATTCCAGGCTGTGTTTCCCACACTGCTTTGGTACTTGCCCCCAAAAAAACTATTGGGTCACTTACGCTTAAACAAAACACACTGACCTGATCCCTGGAGTCCTTCCTGTGAAACAGACAGCCGTGGTTCAAATCCCAAGCCAGGCTCCCTGGCCAGGTGGGAGAACCTTGGGGATGAATGTAATCACTTTATGGGATATTTTGAATTTTGTAATTTTTTTTTTCAAAAGCACTGTGTATACTCTGTGTTTGAGTTTTCCTGAATGTATAAATCTATACTGTGAAGGACACTGGCCAATATATATTGTTTAAAGCAGCATGAAATAAGGACTCATTTAGTTGGAACTCCTAAAGAAGAGCATTTTTATGTATTTCAACTTTTTTTTCTCCCAACTATAGTATTAAGAACCTTATTGGAAAAAGACTTTCGCCAAGTATCTGATGGGAAGCCAAGAAAAGCATTTTAATAGAACTGTCTTAAATTTATAGTGCACTGGGGCCTATAAGTAAATTTTCCTGTCTTTAAGGTTTGAGCTGATTTGCAGTTATTTTGTATAGCTTCTGAGATTTAAACCCTCACAGTCCAGATGGAGAGACCATAAACTTGCTTTCCTTGGCAGCCTTGGCATACCGTGTCCACGGGCAAACATGAGTGAGTAGTGTATGGAACTTAGTCTGTAAATGCTCACTTATCTTACCTTAATACCAGTTTTAATTGTTTTTGTGACTTTTCCTAGAGCCCCCCCTAAATTTAAGAGAATTAGAGTCCTTAATTTTATAATGCAGACCAATCAAATAAATATGTATTAAGCACCTGCTTAGTTCTTAGCATTACACATTATTGAGGGAGATCAAAAAAGTGGGGGACCCCATTTTTAAGAAAGTCCTCAGGGTACTGGGTACTGTTTTCGGTAATATATAGATTAAAAGGCCAGGAGTGCAGTGCAGTCAGTTGTGGGGGGAGGTGGGGAGAGGGCAGGGGGAATGCGTCTGGAGGAGAAAGGAATCTTGAGGACTGGGCAGTCTCAGGGTGCAGGGGAGAACCTCTCTTAGGGTGCTGACCTCGGGATGGGGCGGAGGGGGAGGCTGGCTCTGTGACGCAGACTCAGGAGGTAAGATGCAGCAAGGGGGGGTGGGGTGGGGGACACTGAATACAAGCAGCGGAGAACCCCGTAGAGAATTAGGAGGAAAGGATGACTCGAGAAGAGTAACGAAAAGATGTGTGATGAAAGGGGAAAGTAGTATCAATTAAAAAAAAATACCAAAGAGCCGGAGGGAACCTTAGAAATGATTCAACACTTTCTTCATATTTTACAAATCATAAGTAAGCCCTAGAGTTTAAGTGATCCTGAGAATGAATTGTTAGGGCGAGTTGAGCCTAGCCTGAACCCAGGTCTCCTGACTCCCATTCCGATGAGTTGTTGGTTTGTCGTTTTTTTTTTTTTTTTTTTTTTTGCGTTGTCTGCTGCAGTATTTTCCAAACTGAGGGTCATGATTCATAACATGATCATGAAGTTAAATCACTGGTTCATGACCTGTATTTTATTTTTTGAAAATGAAATAGAAAAGAAAAGGTCAGCATATTACCTAGTAAAGGCAAATGTTTCCTGAAACCTCTGTCTCGGTTATATGTGTAGTGCGTTGCAGTAGAAAATGTGTTTACAGTTCTCAGTGTGTGGCTCTCAGTCCAAAAAACTGAAACAAGTTGGTAGTGGAGAGCACATGGGCTTTTGAGTGGAGAGACCTAAATTCAGGTCCTCAGCTCTGCTGTCTGTCTACCAGCTTTGTGAGTGTGGCAAGCTACTTTACTTTTCTGAGTTTTAGTTTTCTTATCTCAGACCTGGGGCTAATAATACTGTAGGGCAGTTGTATGATTCAGAGAACTCATTTACTTAAAGCATCAAGATTCTGGTCTGCCTGCTTCATTCTGGCAGTGATTTGGGACAGCTCTGCCCGGGTCTGTGTTTGAATGTTGAAAGTAGCCTCCTGGTTTGGAGCTTGGTCTTAAGGAACCGCAGTGAATTACCAACAGGGATGTATTATGCATTTGCTTCTGGGCTTGGAAGCTGGAAACAGAATTTATTCCTGTGGGTTCTGGTATACTTTCTACATCTTGGCATGGAAGGAGGCTCACCTCTCTGTTTTTCTATTAGGATCAGAATGGCTTATTAAAATCAGTGGTTTTCTAACTGGCCTTTAAAAAAAATTCATTGGCACATTCAGATAACGTACCATTACTTTTCCCTCTTTCCAGTAAGAAAAAATTTTGTACTAAGTCTTTTTTCCCCCCTCTTCTCATGTATTCTCTGCCCAATCATGATTTTATTCATTTTTGAAATTAAAAAAATAAACTTACGGAGAGAAGTTAAAACCAGAGTTGACATTTGGGTGGCAAACAGTTGAAGAATCAGAGTTTACTAGGTATGCACTAAAAATAAAGGAAATTTTTATGTGCATTGAAGAGGGCCAGTGAGAATCTTTTAGAAATAGCCGATGGTCACATCCTACTGACAGGAGAATGAGTTCTAGTATATGATCTCCCGCTGCCCTCTGCTTCTTCCCTTCTCCTCCTCCGGCTACCTCTGCCTCCCTTCCCCCATTCCCTTCTGGCCAGCTCCATCCCCTGTTTGAAATCCCGCTGGAGAGCAGAGACTGAGAGCTTCATCCCAGATGATTTGGGCCAGGGGCTAAAGCACCGCCATAAATCTGCAGCTCATTTTAATGCCACGTTAAAACAGTGTGAGCGGCTGGTTTCCGTGGCCCCTGCCCTCTTTCTTTATGGGCTTCTTCGGCTCTTCTTTTTAAAGAGGCCCTGCGGAGTCATTTTAAAGTTCTTATCAGTTTGCTGACAGTTATATGGGCCTTTCTGCTGAGTCCAGGAGCTCAGGCAGGCGTGTGAAACTTCTGATATTAAAATTGAAGAAAAATGCCAGGCAGAAGGGATTGGGTGGTGCGACTGTGATTTGGAAGGAAAAGACTAGCAAGATAATTAACCTTTGCAGGTCCAGAACTTCGCCATTAGCTGAATAAATTTCTCTTTGTTAGTAGGGGCAGGGCAGTAGGGTTAGGCAAGGGAGGGTTTTGCAAGGGCTTTTATTTTTATCCCCTGATTAGAAATACCACTCTGTTGACAGTTCGTGCTTTCAAGCTTCAGCAAGTGAAGTGGGCAGCCCTGAAGAGTTAGGCGGAGCCAGGTTTATAACGTATTTTTTTTTTCCTAAAGGCCGTCTGGCTGGCTAGACCTCTGCTTACATGTCTTTGCCAGCTCCAGCTTGCTGTCTCTGTGTCCACAGCATCACCGTTATCGAATTTAAAGGGACTTTCATCAGTCTGCTTTGCTGCCCCTTTTAGGCCAGCTTGCTAACCCCCAGTAATCCTCTCAGAGTGCTCCATGGAAGCGCCAGGCCCTCTGTTAACGTCAGCTGCCAGTGCTTGGCCCTTCTTACCCTCTCAGCTGCGGAGAAATGGACTGGAAGCTGCTCCTCCCTCTCCCCTACCACTTTTCCTTTCTCTCTTTGCTGGAAAACTCTTGCAGCAGACAGCTGAGGGGAAGGAAAAACCATTACCTGGATCCAGGCCAATAGCTCGATGGGAGCTTCAAAATCTCTGGCATCTCCTGATCAGAATGTTTTTCCAGGCATTTCAGAGAGTGCATCCCTGCCCTCCTTCTGCTCTCACCTTTCCAGTCTTGATTTCCAAAGGGCCCGGGGTGGGTCGGATACACCCCAGAATGTGTTTGGTATCCACCTGCTCTTTTTTCTTCTAACTAAAGCTTTTAGGAAGAGGTTAGTAGAGCGAGATAAGCAAAATCCAATGGTTCTATATATTTTAGCTGCTGTGTACCCTTTTGGCCCAAACACATTATTTTTCCTTTTTCAGATAGTTTTGGACATGAGCAGTTTTGCAAGTGTGTTCAGTGAAACTGCCATTTAACTTGAGGTTGAGACAAAAGCAAGGAATTTTTGTAGTAAGTTAGTGAAATTATATAGCTGTTGATCTAGGATTGATGATTTTCATTGAGCAAACAATAAAGAATACTGGTCTGTTTGATTACTCATGTCGCCCCTGTGGGGAGAGTAAGTAGGTATAAAAACCAAATGAGCAATAAAACAAAATAAAATGCCCCAAACTCTAATGCAATAGAACTACTTTTTTATACATTTCTGGGGACTAAATCAATATCCTGTAATTAGTTAAGAAGTTTAATGAGCTAGGCGCTATTATTTACGGTATAATTTTAACAAACTAATTCAAATTTTTAACAAATAAGTATATTGGAAGTTCTTAGTAAATATATGACTATAGATAATCATTACACAGTCTTTACAAGGAGTCAGGGTAGACGGATGGTCCTGGTTTCTTTCTGGGCATCGTGGGTTAGAGAGCTCTCTCTAAAGTTATCCATCGGTTAATCTTGCCTAATGAGTCCACTAAGTGGGGTGTTGCTTCATTAAATGGCTTCTCTAATAAAAGTGTTAAATCAGCTTATAGTAGAATTGTGTGACTCTTTGGAGTTTGTTTCCCACAGGGTGGGACTGTTCATGAAACATTTCTGAGAAATAATTGCTCGTTATGGGAAATGCAGTGCAGCTTTTGTGAATTCATTGTATACCTACTTAGGAAAATATCTAAGTTTGTTTAAAGAACAACAACTTGTAAATTATCAAACGTTGATATGTTTAGTAAAGAATTCATTGTTTTCGAGTCTTCAGTAAGGCCTAAACTGATCCATAGGATTCTGCTTATATTTAGAAATATTAATATGGATTATTATGTATTTTTATGTATTCTGTCTCCCTCAGCCTTGCAGAGGCCGAGAGAATTTGGAGTTGCATACTTATTTTTGCACGGCATAGTTTTCAGTTTGATAATAACACAATCTTATAATTCCACACTGCTGTCCTTGAGAATGTAAAACAGCAATCATGTTTATCTTTTTTCAAAGGCCTTTAATACTGCATTGCTACAGAAGCAGCTTTACACACCATATCTGACAGCAGTGTTACCTCTTTCTTTGTAGTGTAAAGGCTAATTTGTTATATTTAAATGTGCACTTCCATTTTATTAAGGACTCCAGTACGTTTTATTACAAGGAGCAAGTGTTTGAAGTCCACATAGGTATTGAAGTATTTTTAGCTTTCAAGTTAAGTTAACCAGGTGTTGATGATGTTCTGTATGTATCACTTGTATTTTAGAAAGATCTTGGGATTTTTTTTCTTTTAAGCTGCAGACTGAGCCTTGAGTTTGGCGGTGAGGCATCTCGGCATCTGATGGGAATGAGGAGACCTAGAAGCTGGTGACAGACTGAAGGGTCAGAATAACATACTCAAGGATTGCAGCGCAGTGCAGTGGGAACAGTGGACCTGACTATACCTCCTTTAGCTTAGATTAACCACAAATCAGTGCTCTCCCAAGTCTCTTTGCCTAGCAAGTTGTTGGTAACTTTACATACGGCATAACAGCAAGCATACTCTTTGGGAATTTTTGGGTATAACTCGAAGATTGGAAACTACATAGAAGAGAAAGATTCCAACCGTCTAATCAGCTACCGTAGCAGTTTTTAGCTGAGACGTGAGGGAAGGATCAGAATTCCCTGTGGAGATTTTCGAACTTTACACATCTCTCTCGTTGTCACTCAAATTCTTAAATGCTTCCTGGGGTGGCGGATGGGGCCAAGGATTTCTCTCGAGAGTTGCTGCAGTGATGAACCTCAGTTTTCTCTTACTTGTAGGTGTATGTCCTCCTTTAAGTGAGAAGGGGCAGGGAAAAAACTGAGAACCACCAGCAGCATTCATAGCTATTTTAAGTGTGTCTCTTTGTTCAGAGTTCCAGTTTGGGAAATGTACATTGGGGTTTTTCTCAGGATCAACAGGAGAGATTGTCTTAACGCTTAATCAGAAAATGGGGCTTTCCAGCAGCAAGTAGCTTGTAGAGGAGTCCTGAGCCTCTGGTCAGCCAGAATGGTGATAAATGGCATTGCGCCCTCACTAGTCTCAATTTCTCTTTTTCTGGGAGTGGAAAGGGCTCCCCTATCCACAGCCCAAGATAAAGAACCTGCCCAAGATTATCTCCTTAGCGTTCTTTGGAATCCTTACTACATGGGAAATAGAGGAGGGAGCGTCGCCTTCATGTGGCATGACATGATGATAGCTTCTAGGATGAAGCAAGCCTTCAAGTTCTGTTGTCTTAGTGCCTTCACATACTGTGTTTGTGTGTGTGTCTTAATTAAAAGGGGCAGGCCTTTCAAGTGTGCCTGGTTGGGGTGAGGCTTGTTTTGCATTTGCCTTCTCTAATCAAACAAACTTATGCCTGCTTTCTTCGAGTTTGAGCATAGCAAACATAGGAACTCTCACCCCAGGCAGATTCCTTTGCAGCAAGTTGACCCAAGTGGTATTCTTATTTGTTTATATTTGATGACAGATCTTGATTAAAGGTTTCCAGTCCACCTTCAGCTGTTCCATGGAACCAGCCAGGAGAGAAAGCTGGTTGGCTGCTAATCACCAGAGAAGCTCCCTGATCTGACCTAGGGAACGGTGGGACCGAGGCGTGGCTAGCTCAGAAAACTGGGCACAGCAGACATGAGTCTCTAGTCTCTTTGCTGAGAAGGTTTGACCAAACACTGTTTTATTGGTCAGTGGCTCCTGCTTTAGTAACCTTTCACCCCTGTGGCTCTTGGAGGTGCAAGCCACTGGCGGCCTTGCCTTTGAACTCCTCATGGCTCCTGCCACCTCAAAGGCTCCCAGTCAGAGGCTCCTGTTTTGCTTGGGATCTATCCTCACAGCAGGATGTCAGCAGTTGGGAAAACTGATCCATCCTTAGAACATTGACATATTTGAAGGTGATACCCCTGAGACTCGAAACCTATGGCTTTCTATTTCAGGAGCTGTCTGTCATATGTCAAGAAACACAACTCAGGCTACCCCTTTCCCCTCCTCGATCCCTACTTGTTTCCCATAAGGATGGGCGATCATAGCGTTGGAGTAGTCCCTGCAAGTGCTCAGAAAGTTCTCCCCCACCTTCAGGCTCTTTTACCCTTTTTTATTCTGACTTGCCCCAAGTAGCATCAGTCTTGAAAGAATTTTTCTTTTAAATAGGACTTAAACATGCAGACCACAGTCATCTTTGGTGTCTGGAAGCACAGTTGGGAAGATGGCATAGTATCATGGGGCTCGTTCAATCTTAATGCTTCCAGATCAGACGAGTAAGACAGGCTTGCTGCACTTTTCACTGCCTCCTTGATTCCATTCTGCCTTCTGGAAAAACTAGGCCTTGCACGAAGACATAGAAGTAGCATGGATTGCCCTCGCACATCTGCGTGGCTTCCTGCCTAAGGTATAGGAGTGAGCACTTTAGTATTGAGAGGCAAATCCAGGGACCCACGGATGTTAGATGACTTCGCTATAGCTCCTTGGGCAAGGACTCAGACTTCTCATTCTAAGAATTTGAGTAGATACTGCCTCTTCTACTCATGATGCCTTTAGCTTAGAAAAGGAGCAGATGATCTCCATGGGAGTCTTCTGCTTTTCTAGAATTCAAATAGAACATTACCAATGATCTTTAGCAGAAAGCATACTCTAGCAAGGTCTTTTTCTGCCTCAGAGCAAAGGCTGAGTTTTTAACAGGTACCCAGGTATCAGAAGAGCCAGCCTTAATTTTACCACTGACTTGTTCTGTGATCATGAGCTCATATTTTCCAGGTGGCAAAGGAAAGCGGAGAATTAAGATTTATTTGAACTCCTGTGTGTGGCAGTGTATTGGGAGTTTCATCGTTATTCTCATTTTTATAAAGGAGAAAAGCGAATGTCAAGGCTAATAGATGGCCTGAAGTTACAAAGCTGAAGTGGCCGACTTGGGATTGGGAAGAATTCGTGGCATGTAATTAAAAAGTATGAAGCTTACTTATAGAGCTCTATTTTTCTTTGTTTAGAGCACCTTCGAAATCTTATAATCATCTAAAACATTTATAACACGCACATCTTGGGTAAGAGACTGTACACGATTCAGAGCCGTACGAACCATAGTCCCTGTTCTCAAGCAGCCAAGCCTTGAAGGGGGAGGCACATAATCTCTGTTAGTGTCTATATTAGTTTGCGACAGCCGCTGTAACAAAACACCATAGACTGGGCGACTTACAGCAGAGTGGCTGGAGGTCCAAGGTCGAGATGTCAGCAGGGTTGGTTTCTCCTGATGCCCCTCTCCTTGCTTTCAGACGGCCGCCCCTGTGCTGCCTGTTTCCATAGTGTCTCTCTGTGCGTGAGCATCCCGGCGTCTCTCTCCGAGTCTGTTTCCTCCTCTTAGAAGGACACCAGTTGGACTGGATTCGGGCTCACCCTAACAACCTCATTTTAACTTAACCACATCTTTAAATGCCCTGTCTTCAAACACAGTCACGTTCTCAGGTACCTAGGGGTCAGGGTTTCAACATGCTGATTTCAAGGGGGCACAAATGAGCCCATACCAATGTCCATAGAAGGTGCAAGGACCAAAGCCAGTAGTTGCCATTTGGTGGCTCAGTTGAGATAGAAGGGGTTTTATGCCTTACTGTAGAATTTGCTTCCGAGGTGTTTTTCCCTAACCCCATTCTCGACTCCATGCCAGGTATGGACAGTAGTAATGACATAAGTCTAAAAAACGGGTGAGTGAGGGTGAAATGAAATGCTGTAAGTACCACCTCACTCCACAGCACATCAGAACAACTGAAAATTGGCCTGTTGGGCTAAACTCAGAATTTACAAGGTGACTCTGCCCGGGACACCATTCAGTGACGTAAGACTTATGTCATGGTCCCCGATCACAACAGGATGACACGTATGTTAGTAAAAGAGTTGATTAAGCCCTATAAAAGCTCTGTTTCTATTTTGTTTTATTTTACTATATTAGTGGAAAGATTCTTAGAGGTGAGATTGTGGTTTTTTTTTCATTGAAATTCTGAATATTATAACTCATGTTTTAATTACAGAAAGGAACGTTAAAAGTATAGGATAATGCCCTAGATCGAGAGCTTTAGGACTTTACATTTTAGACTTTAGATTTAAGAATGCAGAAAACCTCTTGTTTGTGGTAAAGGCGATTCTTCATTCTTAAGCCTGTGTCACTTAAGGTGGTTGATTTGGGAGCAAGAGGAACGGACAGTTGTAGAGGAAATAGATGTATAAGAATACCGTATTTCTATTTTTAAAGAAAGATTATTAACTTATCCTTGTGACCATATGTGCCAACTGTTTGTTGACTCAAATACATCATCTGGATCAACCTCGCCTCAACTCATACACATACACCTGGCCTTTGGAATCAGGCAGGCTGATTCTTAATTTACTAGTGAATTGTGATAAAGAAGAAATTAGTCAAACAATTTTTTTTTTCATTTTTATGATGTTTTTTAATGGCAGAAACCTTTATCTCCTCAGTCAAGATAAGTCCATGGCCTTAACTGTTTCATTTGTGTGTTTTTTGTTTTATTTATTTTTTAGCGCATTGAGGTCTCCTTGGCTTATATAAGTTCTTTAGAAAATGGAGACATAGAGGCTTCTGTCTTTTGTAAAGCATGTAAGTAATCTGTTCGGAAGTTCTCCCTACTGATCCATTAAGTAAACCAGGGTTTACTACTACCCCACTCCTTTAATTATGAGCCATAAATATGTGTCTTAAGTGCTAATGGACTAAGCAAATGACAGAGGGTAGGATTTCTGTATTTTACTGACTTTTTTCTTTTTACTCTGCATTGTTTTTCTGTAGCACATTTGGTGCCACCATTGGGGCATTTAACATTTTGTAGTTTTTAGACCTGAGAGGTGAGGTTTATCTTTAGTTTCTTTCATCTGAGTAGCTCAGCTACTTCTCAGGTGGTAACTCTGAAGGGAACTGTGAGGGTGCACCTCAGTACCGTCACGAGCGCGAGCGTCTGGGTTGGTAGTTGTGTGCATCTGTTTTCATTTTCTCCTTTTCACTGATCTTTAGTTTGTGACTTTGGGCAAGTCACTTGCCTTCAGATGTCTTCAATTTATCATGATTGTTTTTATAATCCCTACTAAGGGCTAAATCTTAACCGTATATCAGTAACCAATGAAAGAGATGAGAGGTGAAGGTATTACATTGTCTAGACAGCTACTCTCTAAATGTTACTGAGGAAACTTCTGGGTCATGCAGATATTCTCAGAAGGGTTTTCCAACATCACTCAAGATAAACTTTATAACAGTTCTTGCAGCTGTGTTGGGTCGGAGTTCAAATGCTTCTCTTAAATTGGCTAAAAAGCATAAATGACTGTCTATGGCTGGGAAAGGCAGGCTTCTGGAGAAGTTGAGCTTTGCAGACAGTTAGGAATCTTGAGGTCATTGATTGATTCCTTTCGTAAGCTGTGCCTGACCACAGCTCAGCACACGCTCCAGTCGTACCTGAGGTAAGTCAGGAAGTCTAGAGAAAAGCAGGACCAGTAAACCCTCATAAATCTTTCAGGGCTTCATTTTCTCATCTGTAACATTGGGATAATGTCTTTGGGTTGCGAGGATTAAATAAGTTAACATAAGCGAAGCACTTAAAATAGCACCTGGTACATAGTGTCTGGGTGAATCAACAAATTTTTGTTGAGCTCCTCCTTTGTTCTAGATACAGTTCTGAGTCCTAGTTAAAAAAAAAAAAAAACAAAAACAGATGAAATTCCTTCCTGCATGGAGCTTGTGTTCTTCTACGGGGAAAAAGTATTAGGTGGTGGTGGCGGTGGTGGTGATGATGGTGATGATGATGGAAGCAGAATCAACTATGAACATTGAGTTTGCTTTTATCACCCTTTCTCCAGGGGCATTTGCCTTTTTACACTGAGATAAGTATGTCTTTTGGGACATTCCTGTATTGCTGGTTTATAGGTTACTTCTCCTTGCCTTCATTTTCTGTTTTCTTCCTAATAGCAATTGTACTTCTCGCATTCTAAGTTCTGTTGCGTGACTGAGAGAAAAAAGAAGTTTGAAATCCTCATTCTTTACTTGTCTCTCTTTGTTTCATGTTTTAGCTCTTTCTCTGTATCCTTTCTATGGTGATAACTCATTTTTAAAACTTTCTAGGAATCAACCATGTAATCTGATGCTATGTGAGGCTATACAGAGCCTATAAATACATATTGGCCCTTGAAAAACACACCTCGTCTAATTAAAAACTCTTGAGAACTTCAGTGAGCACACTAATTTGCCATTACAAAGTATTGCTGTAGACTTCATCATTCAGACCTCTGCCTTACATTTTTATGATTACTAAGAAATATTTGTTGTAGCCATTTTCTTTGGTAACTACAAGTAGAACTAAATGCATGTTAATTCTTTAATCACTCCTCATAAATATAAGTATTGAGATGAGACTGGAGGTGAACAGAAGGATGCTTCTAAACAGATGACATGCTTATACGGGCTTTTGGGAATTTTCCTACGAGTTCTATTTCAGAATAAGATTTAGGTACTGGTCCATGTACTTGCCCGTTCTAGATTTATTCTTACATCCAAGTACATGTACTTGCCTGTCCTATGAGACACAGTGTCTCATAGTTTTGCATGTAAGAATAGATCTGGAACTCCTAGAAATTAAGCTTCTCAAGGGGGAAGTTGTGTATTCGACTATTCATGTGAGATAGGGCTGCTGCTGATGAAGGGAGCCCTTTAGAAATTCTTGGGCACATGCTAGGGAGACATGGCCTGGAAGACTATGTAAAAACTTCTTCATTGCAGTGCCGGGAAAGTGGGGGAAATGAAGAGATGGTTAATAAAACTCTAGGAGTAGGGAAAGTTAGATTTAAAGGAGCAGGTACTCTGCAGCCAGCCAAGGGCAAGGTTGTGAGCAGGTTCTCGAAGTCCTTGAAGGGTGAGAAAGGGGAAGAAAGGGTCCATTTAGTATGGCATAGAGTTTCATAACCATGTTAATGTTAAGATGATTTTTTTTTCCTTTTCATTTCCTAAGTGCCAACTGGATAGAGACTATTTTAAACAAGACAAAACTAACAACAAATCTGTTGTAGATTCTAAATTCTAATGTATTTTTAGAAGCCTGGGAATGTGGGGTGAGGAAAAATGCAATTGAGATTAAATCCTAGGAGATACTAATTTCAAGTAAGAATCATTGGGCCCTATATGAGATCCTAGGAGAAGAGCAAAAAATTGTTCACTAAAGTGTGCTACGTTAGGTCTTGCACTGGGCAGTGGCTACATTTAAAATATATCTCAGCTGTTTTCTCAGAGCAACACAGCTTAAAATAGAGACCCTACTGGTCTCACATTCTTCTTAATCTACTGGTTAAGCCAAGTCTAGTCCTACTTTGTTGCTGCTATTGGGAAAAATGAGTTGTGACACTGAAGATGGCGTTCTGCCTTCTTAATTCTTCCAGTTTCTAAAGACACCTGAGTCTTACTCTAGAGGAACTGCAGGAGACCAGTATAAAGCTGTGAGAACCCATAGAAACCCAGTGCCCCAAATCTGTAGTGTTTATTGGCCGATTTCTTGAATCCTTGCCCTTAAGTAGAGGCTAGTAAATTTTTAGTCTAGCTGGGAAGAGAGTCCTTTATAGAGTCCCACCCCCTGCCTTTGAAATAAAAAGGGATTAGAGAATAGATGTTCAGCTTTGTGTAAAAATTGTCAGATGAATTAGAAAAGAAGGTAATGGATGTTGAGGGTGCAGCTAATGTCTGTCAGAAGGACTAAGAATAATCATTTGGACTGTGAGAAGTTGGAGTAATAGGAAGAGCTCTGCCGTGTGTGTGTGTGCGCGCATGCGCGGACAAAATCTCACTGGGTATTCCTGGGATGGAATAGTTTTGGTTTTTAATTTTAAGTTATTCTGTAGCTGGCTATTTTACAGGTTTTTTATTTTAGCACTGTTAGGCTTTTAGCTGATTCTCAAGGGTTTTCTTAATAGCCAATCCTATGGAAAGTACTTGAGTTTATTTTCAAATTTCTTACCTTTTTCTGTGCTCTTATTACTTCTACTAATTTTCTTAGGTTTATTTTATTCTTTTACAAATTATCAAATTGGATACTTTATTTTTGTATAATAATTCTGTGTCTACACCAGAGTAGGTTAAAGTATGAGACTAGAAGCAATGAAAATTTCTGAAGTATTTGAGAGCTCAATATATTTCATCTCTTAAGATTTTTAATAAAAAGTGGCTATATGCTTTTCTTTTTTAAATAGATGAGCTATGTTATCAGACTTCAACTTAACATTTAAGATGAACATCAGATTTTTAATTTTAGTGAAATTACTAAGGAAGGAAAATGTTTGAATGTTTTCTACTGGCTACTAATCCCCAGATATTTAAGGATTTTATTAGACTGCCATACTGTATGTACATAAACTAGGGTAAAAAAGTTTAATTGGCGAATACAGTTTTATAATTTTTATTCCTGTCAAAGTACACTAAAAGTAGTGTGCTAAATTTTTCCTTCCTCCAGGAGGTGGAGTTCAATTATGTTCCTCTTGGATATGTATTGAACATGGCGATTTGCTTCTAATGAATAGAATTTGTAACTTTATAATGGAGAACTTTGGCCCCGCTTTAGCCAGGTGACCAGGGCTAACTTCACCTGTAATAAGTCATGTTGATATCATATATCTCTTGATGTCATGCAAAGAGAAGGTGCATGTCACCTCTAGTATTCTCCAAAATCCATGACCTCCGTCTAATAATTAGGAAACATCAGACCAACCCAAATTGAGGGACATTCTACAAAATTTCTGACTGGTACTGTTTAAGAGTATCAAGGTCACGAATGACAAGGAAAGACTGAGGAACTGTCACAGATTGGAGGAGACTAAGGAGACATGACGTCTAAATGCAATGCAGCATCCCGGATCAGGTCATGGAACAGAAAAAAGACCTGCGCAGAAAACTGAGACCATCCAAAAAGAAAAAAAAAAAAAGTCTGTAGATTAATAGAATTCACTTAATGTTGACTTCCTCATTTTATTCACGGTACCATGGTGATAAAAGATGTTAGTGTCAGGGAAGCTCTGGGCAAGGGGTACTTGGAGCTCTGGGTACCACCGTCACCACTGTGCTCTAAGGTTAAACTTATGTCAAAATAAAGAATTTTTTTAAAAAGCAATTTCAACTTTGTATGGTGAGTACATTATAAAAAAAATTTACACCTACCAAAAAATTGTGAAACGAATTCTGCTACATGAACAACTATGTCTGTGGCATTGTGTACAATTACAGTGAGTGAGATATGTAGGTTCCTAAAGTGCCACGTTCAAATAATTGAGATGACGGGATTGGGGAAACTGCTAGATGAAGGGAAGGTGCCTCCAGAGGCATCAGCCTCTCCGGTGGAGGATGCATGTGATGCTACAAATAAAGGAGCTTTGTGAATCAGGAAGGGAGTGAAAAAACAAAACACTCACATTTTGTGTAATAAGATATTTTAAACATAACTAAATTAACACAAGAAATATTTAAAGAAAAAAAAGTGGTGTGCTCATAAATCCTAGGTGTATGTATTAACCTTGTTTGTTTCAGACTCTCTTTTTATTTTAAAGAAGGTAAATTCTACTTATTGTTGTTTGTTGAATCCTTGAGTAAAGGTGTATCGAATGTTCATGAACTTCACTCCTCCAGAAAAACTGGTAACATGGGCACAGTACAGTTTTTAAAATTTTTTTTTTTTTTTTTTATGGTGACATTGGTTAACGAAATCCAATAAGTTTCAGCCGTACATTTTAACAGTACGGCATGTCTGTGTATACACTGTGTGTTCACCTCCTATAGTTAGATTTCTTTTGTTACCGCATATTTGACCCCCCCTTACTCTGTCTACCTTCCCTCTCCTTCCTCCCCTCTGGTAACCACTAGTCTATTGATTTTCAACTTTTTCTGTCTGGCTTATTTTGCTTAGCATGATTATCTCGAGGTCCATCCATGTTGTCACAAATGGTAGTATTTCATTTCTTCTTATGGCTGAGTAATATTCCATTGTATATATGTACCACATCTTCTTTATCCAATATCTATTGTAGGACACTTTGGTTGCTTCCATGTCCTGGCCAATGAAAATAATGCTGCTATGAACATCGGTGTGCAAATATCTTTTTGGATATGGGTTTTCAAGTCTTTGGGGTAAATACCCAGTAGAGGGATTGTTGGATCATATGGTAGATCAATTTTTAGTTTTTTGAGGAACCTCCATACTGTTTTCCATAGTGGTTGTACCAATTTGCAGTCCCACCAGCAGTGTGTGAGGGTTCCTTCTTCTCCACATCCTCTCCAACATTTATTATTACTTGTCTTGTTGATTATAGCTATTCTAACAGATGTGAGATGATATCTCATTGTGGTTTTGATATGCATTTCCCTAATAGCTAATGATGTTGAGCACCTTTTCATATGTTTTTTGGCCACTTGTATGTATGTCCTCTGGGGAGAAGTGTTCAGGTCCTCTTCCCATTTTTTGATTGGATCATTTGTGTTTTTTGTTATTATTAAGTCGTATGAGTTCTTTGTATATTTTGGATATTAGGCCCTTATCGGAGGCGTTGCTTGCAAATATATTTTCCCATTCGGATGGTTGTCCCTTTCCTTGTTGACGATTTCTTTTGCTGAGCAGCAGCTTTTTAGTTTGATGTAGTCCCATTCATTTATTTTTGCTTTTATTTCCCTCGCCTTTGAGGCCAAATTCATAAAAATCCTCTTTAAGTCCACAGTCCATAAGTTTAGTCCCTATATTTTCTTCTATGCATTTTATTGTTTCCGGTCTTATATTCAGATCCTCAATCCACTTTGAGTTAATTTTGGCATGTAGGGATAGACAACAGTGTAATTTCATCCTTCTGCAGGTGACCTTCCACTTTTCCCAGCACCATTTGTTGAAGAGGCTTTTCTTTCTCTACTGTATGTTTTTGGCTTTTTTTTGCCAAAAATTACTTGCTTATATATATGGATTTACTTCTGGGCTCTTGATTCTGTTCCACTTGTCCATGTGTCTGTTTTTTGCCAATACCATGCATTTTGATTATTGTTGCTTTGTAGTGTAATAGTACAGTTTTATAAAAACCTTCATTCCCTGAGAAGTGCCTCTAAAGGGTTTTTGATATTCTTTTTCCTAATATTTAGTTGTCATGTAATCGTTCTGTTTATTAAAATGGAGTAAGGAAAAGAATTAACAGAACCAATCTTGCTTGCGGTAATTCTCAAATAGAAATCAGACCTCTTGGGTTATAATTTGGTCTCACCATAGGCTAGAGATTTTTAGAGCCTGTTGTCCCTGCTACTTCCAGGCTGAGACGAAATTATTTGTGAGGGGAGTAGGCTGCCTGCTCTTCCACACTCACCTTCACTGCAGGGTCGTGAGGAAGCGGCCCAGAGGAGCCCTGAGGAGCCTGCTGCAGAGGAGACTTTGGAAAGGCTGGGGTGCTCATGGGTTCCATTTTGTCACAGCAAACAAAGGAAAAGGACATAATGTGCCTTTCGTACATGTGTTTGGAAAGACTTGGAATCCCTTTGGAAGTTTCAGATTCATCTTCAGACACAGCTTTGAAAAATTAATCCATGAGGTGTGGAAATATTTTCCAGCCCTTCGCCTGAAATAAATGGTGCTGTCAATGTTAGTGTGTTAAGAGAAAGTTTCCTTTAGCTCATATCTCTTAAATCTCCTAGGCTGTTCAGAGGCAGAAGCACTTTTGCATCTTTCATGGTGCAGCTGTTTTTTAAACTCTTTGAGTGAGAAGGTGAATATTTTATTTAATCTGTCTCGGTTCACTGAGCTTCTTGAGTGTATGTTTTGTTGTTTTTCATTAATTTTGGAAAATTCTTAGCCATTACTTCTTTAAATACAGGTGTTGCCTTGTTTCCCACCCCCTCTTTGGAACTCCAGTTATGGGTGTGTTGGAACATTCGATATTGTTCTATAGTTCTTGGATGCCCTGTTCTGTTTTCTTCCTCCTTTTTTCTCTTTGCATTTTGGTTCAGGTCATTTCTTCTTCTATTTCCAAGTTCACTATCCCCCCCCCCCCCCGCTGTATGTAAATATAAGCCTGTCAAAGGAATTCTTCATGTATTTTTTTTATATTTCCAGCATTTTCATTTTACTGTTTTTTTATAGTTTCTCTCTCTACCGATTATTCCCTTCTATTCATGTAAGTTGTTTACCTTTTTCACTAGATTCTTTAACATATTAATTACAATTGTCTTAAGGTCCTAATTAATAGTCCTGACATCTTGGTCACCTTTGGGTCTGGTTCTATCGGCAGCTTCATATTATGACAGTGGGTTGTTTTCTCTTGTTTGGGGTTTTTCCCTGGTAAATTTTGATTGAATGATGGACATTCTGTCTAGAAAAACAAGAGACTAAGGCAAATGTCATGCCCAGAAATAGACAACTCTCTTCTGTCAGGCCATTACTGCTGGAGGTTGATTCAGTCTAGTCGGTAATAGTGGTGGGTTTGGGTTTTTCTGTTGCTACACTTGACCTTCACACCACAGACTTCAGATGCTGCCAGTGGTCAGATGCAGCTACTGTGTTATTAGCGTGGGGCCTGAGGTTCTGAGGTTTTTCTCAGAGGTCCCCCCTCACCCTCTGCTCTTAGCAGGCCCTGCCATAGAGGAGGCCTTTCCCTCCTCAGTGATACTTTCGCTGCCTGTCTGTGGTGCTGGGCGCTTGGTTGGGGCAGTGAGATCCTCCCTTCTTCTGGTCCAGCCTCAGGCTCCTTGGAAGAGGGGCTTTCTCAGTGTTCCTGCTTCTTTCTGCTGTGGCTGCTGTATTCTGCTCTTTAATCTGGGGTGGGGTGGGGTGTGGGTGTGGGTGTGGGTGTGGGTGTCTGTGTGTGTCTGTGTGTGTCTGTGTGTGTCTGTGTGTGTCTGTCTGTCTCTCTCTCTCTCTCTCTCTCTCTCTCTCTCTCTCTCTCTCGTTGGAGAGAGTTTCCCGCCCCTCCTTTAGTGATAGCTGACCTCTGCTTTGTGTCAGTGCAGGATCCTGACCCGAGTAAGTTTTCTTGCTTGTCCTCCAGAGACAGATGGCTTTTGCTTCTGCTCCTCCCTTAGGGCAGTGTACCTTTGTCTGGGATTGCTGGCGAGGGGGTGCCCTGCCCCTCCCAGAGCAGCAGAGGCTCTTGCATCAACCCTCCCCAGTGGCAAGCTGCTTTTCCTCTCCTCTCCCAGGGGCGGGAGATCTCTGGGAGGACCTTGGGAACCAGAGGGGTTTCGCCACTCCCCCAGCAGTTTAAAGGCTTTTGCTTTGGATGAAAAAAAAAAAAAGTCCCGGAAGTGAGCAGAGTTTTGTATCCGTGTGCTGTGAGGAGGACTCTCTTTGGGTTCCTTACCTGTCCCTGTCTTTCTCAAGAACATCCAGCAGAAAAGAGCTTGCAAGTAAACGCAGTCTTCCTTTGTGCCTGGAGGTTCCAGACTGTCTTGCTAGCTCACACTCAGTTTTAAGAATTCTTCAAAATTCCTCTCGCTGTTTTCTTTGGCTGCTTTCGTGGCAGCCACCTCTACCTTCTGTGCTCTTCCAAAGCTGAAATAATTTGTGTGTCCCATCGCTCCTGGGGGAGCTTGTCAGCCTTTGAAATTTGGTTTTCCTTCCTCAAATCCTCTTCCTCCATCCCTCACCTTTTAAAATTCTGTATATTAGATGCAGTCATTATTACTAAATGATGACTTGCCTCTTTAACCTCGTGGATTGGAACTTGGAAGATTTGGAAAGTTCTGTGGAACGCCAGTGGTGCCTGTGGGGCAGTGTTGTCGAGTGGATTTGTTCTTTCCACAAACGTTTGACTGTCTCATCTTTGACAGGCACGGTGCTAGAGGCTGGGAGTCCATTGTGCGCAAAACCAGATGTATTCCCACGCTTATGGTTTCTGGAGTAGCGTCTTCTTCCTTGGAAGCTTAGGGATTAAGCTAGAAGGCACATGTTATTGGTTGCTATACTTATCATTATAAAGTCCCGTCACACTCCCACTTGATGGATTTTTATTATTTCTAACTCTCTTCTCTGACCAGTTGGATTTCTCTACTGTCTTCAAGAATTGAGAGGGGCGGAGTGTAACATTGGGATTCCATTCTGTCTCTCCTCCTCCCCTTTCCCCATTCCCACCCCCAAAGGGTTGAAGGTATTCTGTTGTTAGTGACAAAGACCCTAAAAGGACAGAATGGATGTATGTGTTGAGGAGAGAGCTAACATTTTCTGCTTGTTCCGCACCAGCACTGAGCAAAGAGCTTCACAAACCTCATCTCATGGAATCGTCACAGCTTCATGGGATCCGTGGTATGATACATCTATAGCCTGCAGATTCAAAAAACAGGAGAGGTTAAGGAATTTGAAATTGTGTGCGAAGCTCATAGCCATGGTTCTTTCTGCTGTACCACACAGGCTTCCTTTAAACACTTGTTTTTGCTGATCCTGTTGGCCTTATGTTACTGAAAATCAAAGAAATGAAGTAGCAGTTACAGTTTGAAGTACCTGTGTTTTAAGTTGGCCCAACCCTTGCCCTTTATGAGTTTATCATTCTTGGGTTTGAAAGCGTCATAGGAACTTTACAGTTCCTATGCGTTGAAATCCGCATGTTTTGTGAAATTATTGTGGTATCTGTTTGATGAAAGGTTAAACGCTTTGTTCTTGATGATAATGGTATGACCAATACACATGTGACTTAACTCTTCAACTGTGTAGCTTCCACAGTGTACAGTGACTGGAGAATTTGCATAGTTGCCGTAGAATCCCTCATTTAAACTTTCAGATAGAGATAAATGTGGCCCATGTTTTAGGAGGAAAAAAACCCAAAACATGACAAACTTTTGAGTTTGCTCACTGGATGAGAACTGTGATGCTTTCGGGTATTGCCAGTGTAGCTGAAAACTCCTTCCTCTGCAGACACACGGCTGACAGCGCATCCCGGAAGTGCTTTAAATTAAAATGCCTTCTGAACACTTCAAGGTGTTGCAGAGCTCTCGCAGAAACAATTAAGTCTGAGAAGTTCATGTATCCTCGGGCTGAGGCACTTGAGCTATGATTATTGGCAAAGCTTGCTTCCTTTTCCAAGTGAATCTCTATTTGGTGGACAGGGTGAGATGATCTGAAACATCTTAAATTAGAAGCTCTGTCCTACAGTTGTGCCCTTGGCTGGCGTTCTAGGTGGATTTGTTACCAATCCTTATTTCCTATAAATCTCAAAGGCTGCCGTCTCCACTCTGATTAAAGATGAGCTTAAAGCTTTGAAATGCTTGAATGTGGTTTGATTTGAATATGATTTAAAATAAAAGATGATGGATCCATTTGGCTAGAAAGGCAGGTAAATATTTAGGATGTGTGTATTTAAGCTTCTTAGTGAATTTTTACACCTTTCAATTTCTTGAAAAAGGACGGTTTCCTAAAACTTACCATGTGCTAGTACTCTTAATTCTCTAGAAAGGAGTGGGGAAAGGTCTGGATTTAGAGTTAAGATTCATATGTTTGAGTCGTGACTCTGCTACTTAACATCTTTGTATCGCACATATAAAATGAAACTTGTATCTGCTTCACATAAGGGATGAGCTGGTTACAAAGAGCAAATGAGATCAATGGCACAAAAGTGCTTTGCAGCAGATAAAATAGTCTGACATTTGCAGGGATGCTACTACTACTACTACTACTACTACTACTACTAATAATAATAATAATAAATACCCAGTTTCTACACTCAGGGAACTCATAATCTAGCTGGAGAGAGAAGTGTCATCTGAAATAACAGTAAAACAATTATAGAACAGTATATAGCAGAAATAACTCATAAGGTAAAGGCTGTAAGTGCTGTGGGATTTCATAGTAAGGGGGGATTGTTGCTATTTGGGGTGATCAGTTATGGTTTCACAGAGAAGGTAAATTTTTTCACGTCTCAAACTGTAAACATTTTGACTGGAAGAGGAGAAGGAAAGCAGCAACGTGAATTTAAGCGGGGATGAGATTGGAGTGAGCAGGGTGTATCTGAGAAGCAGCAGCAGGCAGCCAGCAGGCCCCCAGGCTGTGCCCGTCTGGGACGCTCCAGGGGAGCTTAAGTCAGACGGCCTTGGAGGCTACATCTGTTTCAGCTTTCCAGTGAGTAGGACAAATTCTCATCGTAATGCTTTTGCCTTTTTCATGTAATTAGTCAAAAGAATAGTTGTCACATAACTCAGAAATTATTCTGGGCTTTAATGAATAAAGAGGACTTGCCCAGCAAATAGAACCAAAGTTGACAAGTCAAAACCAAAAAGTGTCCTTTTTTTCCACCTCTTTTGGATACGCTTCCAATTTCCTCATGTTAAATTTTCATATTTTCACCCTCTTGTGTAAATCCTAATAGCCTCTGATTTCGAGTGGAATTATAAGTCCGAATGAAGCCGGAGAGGTCATCTAGATCAGCATCCTGCTTTGGTTAGGAAACTAGTTTAAACTCTGCTTGGATAAGAAACTGTCTTCTTTGGAAAGAATGTACTGAACTAGGACAGAGTATCTGGTATTGAAGTAACCCTCTTGTCAAGAAAAGAAGAAGTATAAAAGCTTATGAAAATAAATAAAACAACAGTCGAGAGGCAGTGAAGAGCAACCGGTACAGTCAGTACTTGAGGGACTATGCATGATTCCCGAGGGAAAGGAAGCACATTGAGGCTAGCGGTGTTTTCACTACTATAGTTTTTCCCCTGTGGGCGTGTGCTAATTCACAGTACATGAGTGTGGAGTCCTAGCAGAAAGCGGCAGACCCACAGGGCTGAGAGGTTGGAGTTAGGGGCTACGAAAGTATCTGGGATTTAAAGGACAGAATCCCAGGAAAAAGGGGACTGCAGGGAAGTAAGCAGAAAACAGGTGTGCAATCTCCCCCTGAGGTGTTTGCCAGCTTCTAAGGTGCACACGATCAGAGCAAGACTCCCAGAATCCCTGCAGAAAGAAGCAGCTGGAAGCCTAACAAGCCGTGTGAACATTCCGGCAACCATATCTAGAGCTGATGAGATGATTGTGTTCAAGGCCTGCCAAGATGGAGGGGTCCTGGTAAATAACCAAAGCTTTAACTGAAGGCTCCAGGGAGCCCTATCTTAAGAATAAGGGAAAGCTGGAAAAAGTTGACCCTAACAAAACTTAAAACTAACCACCAACAGGGTTAAAGTGGTCCAATTGCATTCAGTGAGAATATATTACAGTTTTATGAAGAAGATAATCTAGATCACCCAGAACGTCTACAGTTTTTAATACAGAATGTCTGGCATCAAATAAAAAATTAAGAGGCATCCTAGAAATCGAAACCAAATGACCAAAACAAAAAGAAAAACACAGATAATAGAAAGAGACCTACAGGTGATTCAGATACTGGAATTATCAGTCAGAAACTATGTTCAGTAAGTATAGAGAATGGAGAATTTAAAAAAAAAATCTTTTTAAAAAGTCAAATGGAAATTCTGGCACTGAAAAATATGAGAACAAAGTTAAGAATTTAGTACATGGCTTTAAGACACACATACACAAACAAGAGAGGATTATTGGACCATGGAGAAAATTGGTAGGAAATACCCAGATTGGAGCACAGAGAGGAAAAATACAGAAAATAGAATAAGAGATCTGTGGGACACAGTGAAAACATTTCATATATGTGTATTCGTAGTCCTAGAAGAAGAGAATGTGACAACCAATATTTAAAGAAATACTGGCTGAGAAATTTCTGAAAACAATGAAAGACATAAAGCCACAGATTGAATAAGGTCTGTACTCCTTAGTGGAGTAAGTGCAGAGTCATACCTTGGCACATCATGTTGAACTTCTGTAAGCCAAAGACAGAGAAAGCTTAAATGCAGTCAGAAACAAAAGATATGTTACCACAAGGAGCACCAGCAAGGCTTACAGCTAACTTATTAGCAATTATAGGATGAAGCCAAAAGACAATGAAATTGTATCTTAAATGTGCTGGAAAAAAGATTGCTAGCCTCGAATTCTCTACTCAGCAAATGTATCCTTCCAAAACGACTGTGGGGGAAAAAAAAACTTTCAAACAAATAAAAACAGGGCATTTGCTGTCAACTGGCCTTCAGCAAAAACAACAACAATAACAAGTTCTTCAAGCAGCAGGAAGATAATTTAAGATGGAAGCTCAGCTATACATGAGGACTACCATAAAAAGAAATCATATGATAAATATAAGTGAAAATTTACTTTTAAAATCAATAATAGTGATGTGTTAATTGGATTTAAAATATGTAGAAGAAAAATATTTTGCACTAAAGCACAACAGATGGGAGAAGCTAAAGAGAGGTTCTTAAATTGTTTGGTAAGTTGTAAAATTACTAATTTGAAGTATAACATAACTCGATGATGCTTATTTTAATTGCTTAGATGGCTACTAGAAGAATAACAAGACTAAAGAACCAGTAAGCTCATGAAGAAAAAAAACAGGGGGTAATAATAAAATTTGTTGGATCAATTCTGAAGGCAAGAAAGAAATAAAGGAACAAAGAACAGTTGAAACAAATAGAATGATCACACATTTAAACCCAGTCACATCAGTAATCACATCAGATGTAAATGGGACTGTATGTACAATCGGAAGCCAAAGACTTTTGGATTTAATAAAATATTAAAACCATTCATATTCCTCTTACAAGAGACGATCTTGAGGCAAACCTTGAGAACACAAGTTTGAAAGTAAAAGTGTGGAAATAAACTTACATGCAGATATATACGTATACACGCACAGGCAGAAAAAAATCAGTAGGGATTTAGAATATTTAAATAGCACTTATAATCAACTTACTCTACTTGACAATTATAGAACATTATACTCATCAATTGCAGAATACACTTTTTACAAGACATCTAGATTATTTACAAAAGTAAACAATGTGCTGGGCCATAAATCAAGTTTAAATAAATTACAAAGTATTGAAATAATATGTATAAATTAAGCTTAAATAAATTACAAAGTATTGAAATAATACTATATGTTCTCTGACCACAGTGCAATCAAAGTAGAAATCTGTAACACATAAATAGAAATTCTTCAAATGTTTAGAAATTAAGCAATATACTTCTAAAAGTTATCACAGTAGATATCACAATAGAAATTAGACTATTTTGACCTGAATTATAATAAAAATATATAAATGTGTGGGATGCATTTAAGATAGTGCCTAGAAGTAAATTTATAGCTTTAAATGCATACATTAGAAACAAAGAAAGATTGAAATTATCTCAACTTCAATCTCAAGAAACTAAAAGCAAGATGAGTTAAAGTCTCCCAAAATAGAAGAAATAATAAAACTAATAGCAAAAATGAACAAAATAGAGAAAAAAATATATGATAAAAAAATCAACGAAACCAAAAAAATTTTTTTTGAGAAGGTTAATAAACATAATAAGTCTCTAATAAGACCGATCAAGTACAAAAAGAAAATACAGATTATCAATATCAGGAATGAAAAGTGTATTACTTTAGATTCCATAGGCATTAAAAAGACATTAACACACTTTTAGTTTAATAAATTTAACAATTTAGATTAAATAAACATGTTGCTTGAAAAATACTACTTACAAAACTGACACACATAAAAATATATGCATAATCCTATGTTTATGATTTAAAATCTTTAATCCACAATTTATAACCTTCACACACTAAGGAACACCTAGCTCAGATGGCTTTTATGATGAATTCTTCTAAACCATTTAAGGAAGAAATAATGCTAATCATGCATAAAAAAGGAGGAACACTTTTCAACTCATTTTATGAGGCCAGCATAACCTTGATACCAAAAGCTGGTTTAAATATAGGTGTTGAGCAAAAAAAAAAAAAGACGGAAAAGAGTAAATATCGTTTGATTCCATTTGTATAAAATTCAGTAATTGGCAAAATAGAAATCAGAATAACGAGTGACTCTTAGAAGGGCGAGGTACTGGGAAGCGGCATAAGGGAATCTTGAGGGCTAGAATGTTCTGTATCTTTATCTTAGCAGTAGTGATAAGCGTATGTACATATGTAAAAATTCATTGAGCCGTCCACTTAAGATTTGTGCCTTTACTGTATGTATGTTATAACTAAAAAAAAGATTGTAAACTTGTTCTGATATAACCATGACGTTTTACCACATTTCTGTTATATCTACATCAAATCCAGCGTGCACTTCCCTTGCGCACGTTCTGCTTGATAAATGCACACTTGTGATGGAGCGGGCGTGAACAGCGGGGAGTATTTGCCGTAGGCTCCTTGCTTTGGGGGGAATAAAGGAGTTACCCAGCCCTGGAGTTGAGTGTGATCGAGCGTCTAGTTCCTCCACTCTTGTCTCGCTTGCTCACTTAATGCAGTATCATTTCCTCCCCAGGCACGGTGGTTCTGGGAAGCGTACTTCCAGTCCATCAAAGCCATTGCCCTGGCCACCCTGCAGATCATCAACGACCGGATCTATCCATACGCTGCCATCTCCTATGAAGACTGGAACGACCCTCCGGCCGTGGTGAGTGAATTCCAGTGCTAGTAGCCACGTCATGCGCAGTCCAGCTGTTAGGATGGGACAAAGGAAAATGTACTGCATTTGGAAAGGTTATTTCAATTCTAGCTCTCTAAGATGAACATGTGCTGTTCTACTTGGGGTCTGATAAGGCCGGCTTAATTTTGAAATGATGACAAAAGTAGGATATACAGAAGCTGCAGCTTCTAGTTTGTTTCAAATGTGCTTGGGAAGGCAGTATGTTTATTTATTGCAGAGCTAAATGGGGACACTTGGGTCTTCTTGGAAATCAAAGACTTCTTGATGACTTTCACAGTCGTAGTGCTTAGTACTCTTGAAAAGGTTCTGTAAACTACTTACTAATAATAGTTTATATTTTAAGTGCTTGCTCTCTGCCAGGGACCATGCTAAGTACTTTACATGGATTATTTCAATTAAGATTTCCAGTACCCCATGAGGAAAATAATCAGCAAAGGTGATGTAGAGGCATTATGGATTGCCAGTCACTCTCACAATGGCTGAAGCCCCTGGTATTTCCATCAGAGAGATGGGGTGCTCAGATGCTGCTTTCAGGGCTTCTTCCTTTGCTTGAATGAGTCACAAGGCCCTTGTGGCATTGTAGGGATCGTGGAGCTGCCAGACCTTCTATTTCACTGAAAATGCCTAAACCTCTGGGGTTGGCAGTTATTGCTTCCTGGCCGCAGTGGAGCGCACCTGGCTGTCTAACTCACAGACCCCAAGGCTTTCATTTAAGATAACTAGACTCCATTCTTCATTCCAGTCATCGCTCTCTTCCTGGCCAGTCCTCCTTGTCTCCTGATTCTACCTTCTCTCAGTAGTGCTGTGTATACTGCCAGCTGGTTAATCTTCATATAGGATTCTCTTTCCCTCCCTTCCTCCTTTCCTCCCTTCTTCCCTCCCTCTCTTCCTGCAAATTTTATTAAGCGATTACTGTGTGTCAGGCACTCCACCAGGTGCTGGAAACGCAGAAAAAGAAACCAGTCCCTGCCTTCAAAGGAACTCTCCAGTAACTTGGGAAGCCTGCAAGTAAGGCAACGATTGTGTGAGAAGTGCTGTAAGAGCTTGTGACAGAGCCTGGGGGAGCACAGGGGGGCACCTCCTGTTTGGGAGGGGTCAGGACACTTCCTGAAGTGGGGGTGCCTGAGAAGTAAATATATGCTCAGGGTAAAATCAGATAAAACAACAACAAATACCTTTCTGTTTTGCTTGAAATAAAGTCTCCTTCTCTCCAGTCTTCTCTCCCTTGAATCCTTTGCCTAAGGTAACCTTCTAGAATGTTTCTATTTACATGTAAGCATAATTATGTGATTATAGAACACAAATGAGATCATGCTATGCACATTGTTCTGCTCCTTGCCTTTTTTACTTAAATAACAGATCATGGACTTATTTCCATTTCATTCTATATAGCATACAGTTGACCATCCATATCTGTGCGTTTGAATTCTGTGAGTTCCACATCTGTGCGTTCAACCAATTGCCAATCAGAAATATTTGGATAAAAAAATCCAAAAAGCAAAACTTGAATTTGCCAGTGGTGAGCACCAAGTTGAATCTGCTCAAATGAAGTGATATGTAGGCATACCCTGCTGTAGCATACATGCAAATGTAGGTTATAGGCAAGGGACTTGTGGCAGGAGTGAGAGAAGCTTAAGGCAGAGCATGAAATCTGGGAGGGCTCAGATCACGAAACGCTTTGTACCTCATGGAAGGTGTTGGAATGTTCTTTGTGGAGAATAGGAAATCACTGCAATATTTAAACAGGGAGTAATATGTTAAGATTGTGTTTTGGCTCAATCTGACATTATGGAGAACGGACAAGACTGGAGTCAGGTGACTAGGTCAGGAATCCAGGTGAGACTTAATAGAGGATAAATCTGAGTGCTATCTGGGAGAATTGACTGTTCAAACTGGCAAATGAGGGAATTTAGGAAAACTGAGGTACATGGTGTAGTTTATCCAGATGGAGAACGTGGGCACATGGGGGGTCCTCGGTGAGGATGGTACTGGAGTCCACACTCGGTGTGAGTGCAGGGCCTTCCCCAGTCTGGCCCCAGTCTGTCTTGTAGCAGAGGGTGCTGGATTTCTGGCAACACAAGTCTGTTCTTGCAAATACTCCATGCCTTTCCAGAATTCTGTGTGGCCTTTGTGACTGTTGGTCTTTTTACTAAGGTGCCTTTCTTCACCAGTGCCTTTAACTGTCCACATTTTATCCAGATTTCGGTGGTCCGCTCATATATTCCTTCCTTTTTGAAGTTTTGCCAGATCCCCTGAGCAGGAAGTAATCTTTTCCCTTTGTAACTCTTAGAGCCTATTATCTATGTTTCTTTCCTGTCACTTAACATGCATAGAAGTATAATTTTCTGTAAGGTTTTAACTTTCTTAAGGAAATTTCTGAGCTATCTTCATATTCCTCATAATACCTGGGACAGGTTGATTTGTACAGGAGGCCCTTGATAACGCGAAGGAAGGAGGGAGGGAAGCCAGAAGATTGGGATCCTAGGACTTGCGCCATCCAAGGCTCACTCACATACTGATGTGACATTCACCTGTTGGGAAGGTGGGGAAATTGGTAAATCCTTTCTCATCTATAAAGTGGACATAATGAGACTCCCAGTGCCTAGCAAGTTGTCTAAACAAGTGAGAACCCAGGTCTTCTACCTGTAGATGATCTGGAATTGTTCATGAAGTTTTAAGGGAGCTGTTGAGCCTCCTCTGGGCTTAAATATTTCCACTATTCCAAGCATGTGGTCCAAGCTCGAGACAAAGCTTATCACATCTGTTCCTCTTCAGGAGAATTCATACAGGTGGGATGGTCATGACCCAGCCAGGAAGTATGGAAACAGTGAGACCTTATGCCGCACTTTCATCTAAAGCTCTGAGAAACATTTAATAAGACTAAATGGTTGGAATTTTCATTCTCTGTCTGTCATAAGAATATAAAATAGGAGAAAACAGTACATGAAACTTTGCAGTTTTTGAGATATGATTTAATTCAGGACAAAATGGTCAACGTGCTGGACTCTATCAATTTGAGAAAGAACATACATATAAAACATAAATCTGAATATGCAATTGGAAAATATATTCTACCTATTTTTCTTTAAGTCTTTCTTAAATAGTTCTTTTTAGGGTAATTGAGTGTTTACCGCATTTCTAGGGGCTCAGGTGATGAGAACCCTGATTTAAAGCTGTGGGTTTTCCGTTCTGTATCTTCCGTGAGAGCAACTGACAGAGGCCTGAGTAGCACTGATTTATTTATAGTTGACTTTGCCCCTCCCTATCAGAAATATTTAACCTACTGTAGATGTGATCACTAAGAGTCCAACTTGCAGGGGAGTCTCCCCTCTAGATTCCATCAAATTGACAATTTCAGAGATCCTGAAGTGGGAGCAGGTGTGAATCTAGGTCAGCAAATCAAGGTATGGTCTGTTTTTTTCAAAGATACGGTGTCAGGGCCTCCGGCCATGCACTAACCCCGCTCAGACTAGAGGGGGCAGGAGGAGAGCTGAGAGTCCTATTTTGGCCAGATGCAGCTGCCTTAGTTTAATGACCTATCATGTGAATTACGAAGACAGCGACGGGTGGCCTTGCAGAAACCCAATGTTGGTGTCACCTGATGCTTTGCCATTCTCATCTGTAACCAGATAGGAGACTGATTACATTATGCATGTAGGCCACACTCTCAAAACTTGAAAATGTTTGACAAAACTATTCATGAGCATAACTGTAAAGTAACAGATGTGTCTGGTGCGGGGACATTGGCCCTTTGTTTTGAATCTCTTCTTTGGAAGGAATTTCTCACCAAGTTAAGGTTCTTCATGAAGAGATGAATTGTTTTTATCATTAATTCCCTTAGCTCCTCATGTCAAGGCTGCTTGTATTTTACTACATTTTCAGTCTCTCCACGCTTTCATTTTTTTCCCCCTTTTTGCAAACATCAGCAAAACTTTTATCATCTCCCCAGATGCCCCACACCCGTATCACTTCTAACATTAGTGTCACTGCTGGTCTCACCCTTTGGCAGGCCTGGTCCCTACATCCGGGCCTTGCCTGTGTAGCTGGGGATCTCCTCGGACACCCTCCTCCACCTCGCTTACGGTTCTCGGCGAGGTGTGAGCATGTCTGGAGGACAGAGACTGAGCAAGTGAGCACTAAACGTGATATGAGATGGGGTGGGCCAAGAGCCGTGAATTTGTGGATTCCTGGTATTTGTTGACAAAACCATATTTTCTCAGCAATCATCGTTTAAAAGTATATGTAATATAGTCCTAAAGTTGTGTTGTAGAGTGGAATATTTTCCCATTATTTTTCTACAAGGTTTATTTAAAAGATTATACTCCACCTTACAGATATGTCAAAATTTTATTTACCCAATTCGATTTGACAGGTCCCCCCCCCCCAAAAAAAAAATTTGCTACCATAGATGTAACACCAGTAAAAATACTCTGGGTTTTTTTCTTTTCTATATTTGACCATACCAGACCTAGAATAGAAAGGGAAGATAGATAGGAGGGGTCCCTTGGTCATTGACAAAAATCGATGAGAAAAATGGGGAAAGTGACTTAAAATGTATTATTGTACCCAGCGTAAGAATGAGTTTGAAAAATGAGAGCTTGTTCCTATGAAATCTAGCCAGAGTGGCAACTTAGCAGAAAGGCCTCAGACAAGGATTGCGTACTTACTTGGACTTCCGGTAAGCCTCAGTCCAAATCCTGTTTTTGAAGACTTCTAGAAAGGGAGGGGATCGGGCAGAGTATCACATAAGAGCCCTTGACTGGCAGTTACCACCCAAGAGGAGCAGGAATCCGAGTTGTGGGTAAAATGTGGGAGTTCGCAGGAGCCCCCTGAGTTCCTAGGGAAGTGGTTCTCCTTCAGTGAGCATCAGAATTTCCTCGAAGGCTCGTTAAAACACAGATTGCTGCCATTTCACTCCAAAGTTTCAGATTGATTAATTCTGGGTGGGATCCTAGAATTTGCATTTCTGGCAAGTTCCCAAGTGGTTTTGATGCTGCTGGTCAAGGAAACATACTTTGATGTGGTATTGATTCACTGTGTGTGTCCTAACTTAGTGACTGGAGAAGGCTCTCCCTCTCTCCCAGTTCTCTTTCTGGACCGCTAAGGCTTGGATTAGAAGCATCTAGAGACTGGGTTCAGACTGCATCTGTCTCAGCTACATGAAAAATTCAGGGCTGCTTGTACTTAGATGTCCGGACAGCGGCTCTCACTCAGAAAGGTTATAGTTGTACCTGCAGCTGAAAGTATCACTTGTAAACACTAACAAGCGGCAAATCACTCTGCAGACTGCAGAAGCACCAGCTCAGATGCATGAAGCAGAATTCTAAGTTGAAAAGATAACGGGTTAAGAGTCTGTTTAACTCAACTCAGTGCCCTTTAATTTCCAGCTTATGGAATGTTTCTCTGGAATTTGAAAGCCTACCCAGCCCCCCAGGAGGCCTTCTGGGCTTATTCTGCCCTTCTTCCTCCCACTGCCTAGACATAACTAAAGTATGTATGGAATTTAGAAATTTTAGCTTGAATTTTAAGGAAGTTTAAGCTTTTTGAAGACCTTTTTTTGAAGTTTCACGTTGATAGGATCACAGTAGCACAAGCAGTTTATTATACTCTAAATTCCAAACCTTTCCTTGAGTAGTAGCCTTTGCCTTTGAATTGTTTTCTAGCTGTAGTTACTTCTGTGGAAACAGGCTAGAAAGTCTCAGGTCATCAGTAGCCAGAGAATAAAGCTGAGTTGGGTCTGCGGATGGAGAAGATGCAGGAAGATCCAAAGAGCTTGATCTGGGGCCCCGAAGAACTTGGCCAGTTCTGATGGTCAGACAGAAAGTGGAAAAGACGAGCTCACCACCCAGATCCAGATGGGGAGGAAATAAGGAATATAAGACAAACTCAGGGGGATCGTTAAGACGATCGTGTCAATCAGGTCTTTTGCACAAGCATCCTAGACCCGCCTTGATAGAGACAGGTGTGCCTGTGCAGCACACATCTGCATGGCAGCTCCGCGGTGGTGGGTGCATCTGCACATGGTGCTTCCCTGGACGCGGTCCTCCTCCTGTTGCTTAGAGTCCCCTCTCACGGCTCCAGCATTCACGAGTCAACCCAACTGCTTCCTTACATCACACAACTTGTGGGAGGGCAGAGAGTAGAACAGTTTTTTGGAGTCTGTGGGAGTTTGATCTGGCAGCAGATTAATTAAGAGCGTGTTGAATGTCTGGCAAAGCCATCCTTCATGCCCCAGCTATCACTTATTAACACATCAAAATCACTTCGCCCTTGTTTCAGGGGCCATTTTAATCCTTCCTTGAGGTCTGCTTAAATGATTCTGTAGTAGAAGTTACTAGGAAAATGCAGTTTTGGGGTATTTCGATGTCAGGGTAATGAATTTTGTTTCTATTTCTAATATCCTACTTACATGCCTTCTAAGTAATTAATATTTAAGTGTAATTTTCTAATCGATCGGTCATTACAGCTGCAGAGTAGACACTTTTCCTTGTTGCTCTCTCTTTATCTCAGCTATATTTCTTAATTTTATATTTTAAAAAATAGTACGGCTTAACACTTGCATGGTTTTAAAATTCAAATCGTAAATAAAGCATATAACTAAAATTAAGGCCGTTCCAAAGTGGCAGCTGCTTTCAACCCTTTTAGCTTTCCTTCTGTCCTTACCTGCCTCTCTTCTCATAAATGCTTATAGAGCTGTTTTTTGATTTTTCAATCATAGACTTTAATTTTTTTTTACTTCCTTTAACTTAGCACTTTTTCTCCTGTTCTCCCCTCTTTCTCTACACATTTCTCTTTCTCCCATCTGACCAGTAGGGCTGTGTCATTATTTTTTATTAAAGCGGTATGTATTGTATAACATTATTAGGACTATAGAAATACAGTTTTCAATTGAACCAAGTAAACCATGATTGTTTCCTATCTTGTGTAACTTTATATCTTCCAGGGAGGTAACTGCCTCTCTTTTTCCCCCTCTCTTAGATGTCCATGTTCCTATCACTAATTTTTTCCTAAACTCTCCAATGAAAGAATAAAGTGGTTGAGCATAAATAAGCTATAAGATGTCTCTGCCACCACACCTCTCTCTTTCCTTCTCTCTCTCTCTCTCTCTCTCTCTCTCTCTCTCTCTCTCTCTCTCTCTCTCTCTCTCTTTCTCTCTCTTCCTGTCTCTGTCTCCTGTCCCCTGTAGCTCTCCGTCTTTAGCTCCAGTCTTGATTGACGGCCCTATAGGTCTCCTCTGCAATGGTCATACTGAATTCTTGGTTCACCATGATTTGTGAATTCCCTTTTTCTATCTTCTTTATTGGATTATTTATTTCCAAGTTCTAACATCTTCTTCATTTTCGTTTTATTTTTTCCAATAACTTCTTAAGAAAGGGACTATTGGGAGATACATTTTCTGTTACCTTGCATGTCTGAAAACGTATATTTCTATTTCACATTTGATTAATATTGGGGCTAGTGTGGAATTCTTGTTAAGGTGAGTTTTCTTCAGAATTTTGAAGGCATTGCTCTATTGTCTTCTAAGCTTCCCATTTTAATCTCAAAAAGTGAGATGTCATTCTAATTCCTGATCTTTTTGTGTGATATTTAATCTTCCTGGGAAATTCTTTTCTGAAATTTCATGATGATATATCATGGTATAAATGTTTTTTTGTTGTTGTTCACCAAATACCAATTTGGGCCGTTATAAGTTAGAAATTCATGTCCAGTTCTGAGAAATATACATATTTTATATCTTTGATTATTTTCTCCCTCTGTTCGCTCTTTTCTCTCTAGCCTAGATGATGAATGTGCTAGATTGATCCTTATTTTTCTTAATCTTTTCTATTTATTATCTCTTTTTGTTTTACTGATTTTTTTCTTAGATATTTTCTCAATTTTATCTAATAACCTTTATTTTTTAAAATTTTGTTCATTTAGTTTCCAAGAGCGTATTTCTTGACTTCTAGTTAATCTTTTTTTATGTCTTCCTATTCTTGTTTTAAGGATATAGCACTTCCTCTCTCTGAACATATTCATGGTTTTGTTTTAATTTTTCTTTAACTCCTTATATTGTTTGTTTCCTTGGAATTCCTTCTTCAGTTCTTTCCTGTCTTTCACATTGGAAACTTTCTTCAAATACCTTGTTTCTGAGGTTTAAGTCTGCTCTTCTCTAAGAGTGAGGCACTGAACACCGATTGGAAGCTCTTGTACATAGAAAAGGCTTGTTGGCTGATGGGCTTTCAGGTTAAGAGGATGGGGACCAGACTGTTTGCCCAAGTGTTGGTATTCATGGGTTATTTCTTTTGGACTGGTTCATTGATGCAGAGAATCATCTTTCTGCCTTGGGACTGGGGGAGAGAGTGAAAGTCTGAGCTATAAGCATTTGGGGAGCTGAAGGGGGAAGGGGATGGGTTCTCATCTTTCATTTTATAGATGATCACTTAATCAGCTCTGTTAGGTCTGGTGCCTCTGAGTTTGGAGTCTCTCTAGTTCATTTTCCCTAGAAAATAAACCTCCCTTCCCCTGCTCAGGTGGTAGAGACCGGGAGGACAGGGTTGGCCTGCTTGTGCGTGTCAGTTTAAGGGATGAGTACCTCCTTTTGGGACACTGAGTTCCTCCTATTTCTGAGTCTTGTTATCATCCTTGGAAGGTTTAGCTTTTTTTGGTTTGCTCAGTAGTTTATGTTCCTCTGTCTACCTTTTGTTCATTTGCTCAAACGGACCGAAAATTCTCTGTATTTTTGTATTTTAACTTTTTATTTTAACATAATTTCAGACTTAAAATTCTAAAAATATTGGAAATATTTACAGAGAGTTTCTGTACACCCTTCACTGACATTCCTCAAATATTAATATTTTGCCACATTTTTTTAATTCTGTTCTGTGTGTGTAAATATATGTATAATTGAACTATTTTGAAGTTGCAGGTATGATGCACCTTTACTCCTGAATACTTCTTGTATAGAATCAGAGTTACCAAAATCATCCAGAAATAAGCACTGATAAAATACAATTATTTAATCTGTAGACCTTAGATTTTGCCAGTTATCCTAATAATGTCCATTAAAACAAAAGAAAATTTCGGACTATACATTGCCTTCAGTTGTCATGTCTCTTTAGCCTCCTTTAGTCTAGAAAAATTTCTAAGTCTTAGTCTTCGACATTGACGTTTTTGAAGAAAACTTGTCAATTATTTTGTAAGATGTCCCTCAATCTGAGTTTGTCTGATGCTTTTGCATCAAATTATGTATACATTCAATTTCAAATTATTGAAATTCAAAGTATGCGTTTTTGACAAGAATATCACAAAAATGATGTGTTCTCAGCGTGTCGTATTGGAAGACACGTGTCAGTTTATCCCACTGCTACTGATAGTTACAGGTTTGGGCTGGATTCTCCTGATGCAAAGTTACTATTCTTTCAATGTGTCTTGTGGGGAAATACTTTGAGATTCTGTAAATACGCTGTTACTCCTCAAACTTTCACCCGCTAGACTTAGCATCCATGGATGATTTCTTGCCCAAATCACTTGTTACAGTGCTTGCCAAATGGCGATTTTCTAAACCCCATTCTTTTACCTACTTTTGAGAGTGATTTTTCCTTAACCTTAGGGTTCATGCTTTAATCAGTTTCGGGAAAATACTCATTTTCTTCTTAATGTTGCATAGTTGTCATTCTCACGACTGTTTCCTTTCGGACTTCTATTAAATGTATGTTAGACTTCTTTTGTTCCGTTGTTATATCTCGCAGGTCCCCCCTCCCCCGCCCCCACGTACGTTTTCCACCTTTTTATCTCTCTGTACTACCTAGTGGAGAATTTTTTGCACCTACTTTGCGGTTTTCTTCAGCTGTGACCAGTATGTTTTTACTCATCCATTGAGATTTAAATTTCAGAAGTTATTTCTAGAACCTCTTACTGTTTTTCAAATCTGTCTGCTCCATTTTTTTCATAATGTCTTTTGTTTCCATATGTCTTCATTTTTTTTATATCTTTAATTATTTGAAACCTTTTATATTCCCCAGTTTTCCAATTTTTAAATTTCTTATACGGTCTAACCCTATCATTTTGCATTGTTTTCTTACCTGTTTTGTAATTTTAGAATGTGGGTTCATCTGTGGAAGTCTTTGCCACCGGGGTTAATGGGTGTTTTTCCAGAATGTTTGTTCTCGCTTTTGTTTTCTCTCTTTGCTTTCTGCCAGGTGCTCCAGAGCTATTGCTGAGGTAAATCACTTTTTTTAACATTAATTTCTCAGTACGCTATTTCCATACTACACAGGTAGAGTTCATTTAACCCTCAGGCAGAGTTTCTGTTTACCAAACCAATGAAGTCTTCCTGCATACTGTAGCTACCTCTATGATACAGTCGGTGGGCTGCTAGCAAACATTTTTATGCCCAGACCAGAGAACAAGTCTCTCTTTCAAACTGTCAGAGTATTTTAAGTACGAGATAGTCAGATGAAATCATAAATTTGTTTTACCTCTCATGAGAAGTAGTGGTTTAAATCACCATTAACATTCTCGAATAGTTTCGATTATAGATCAGCTTTGTTCGTTCGAATCATATAAGTTGCTAGTTTTTTTTCAATGAAGCATTTCTTTTAGGGTTTTTAGTATATTTATTAAGTAACAGATTCAGGGATGATGACTGTGTATTGAAGACCATGTTCTGAGGATAATCCAAATCTTTTGTACTATCAAAGAACTGAACTGTTATTTTTAATGTAGCAAATTATGAACCATTGTAAATCAATGATGCATTTTTTGGGCTTTTACTTTATTGTATTCACTCATTTAATTGATTAGATAGTATCTTAAACCATCTTACCGTAGATGTATTTAGTGACATTTATTACTTGCAGACTGATATAACTCATGAATTATTAAAAGCATCAGCATATGGAACCTGCTCTTTTCTTATTCCAAATTCTTTTAATATGGCTTATGTTGAGCCATTGAACTGGCTTCTGTCCATCCCACTGATGGAAGCCGCAGCCAGACGAGCGTTCTTATAAATGATTGGCTTCCCTTCCAAGTAAGAGGAGGATGAAATGTCAACTTTTTCCTTTACTACCTGAAAAGCGATCAGTGGCAACCCTTCCTGCTCTTCTTGACAGTAGTTTGGCTTTATGGAAGCAGGGTGGGAATTTAGCCAAATGTGAATTTCAGTGCTATATAAAGAAAAAATTTAAGTAGCTAAACCTCAGATAATAACTGGAATTTCAGAGAGGCATTCAGATGGGTTTAACCTGTGAGCCTTCTTCAGTAAGCTAACTGTAGCTCAAAAATTCCTGAACTGCAAATTTTAATCCCTTCTTTCCTGGTGATGATCTGAGTATCCTGAGGTTACCAAATCTCTCTTTGCAACAGTTTGCTCATCTGTAGGGCTGGGTTTAGGGATAACCTTCAGAAGAACACTGGAACGACTAGCGATTGGTTGCCAGTCACTAATCAAGGCCACTGAAGAGAACATTTTGGACTCAAACTTGGCTTCAAGACTATTTATTAACTTGACCTTGTGCTTTTGTATCTCTGAAATTCATTATCCTTATCTGTAAAATGAGGACATTACTTATTTCACAGGATTATTATGAGATATTAATGAAATAATATATGTGGAAGCATTTTGTAAGTGGTGTAGCGCTATAAAAAGTGTTGTTAATATAAGGCTGACGGTATAATGTTTTATCACATGGAAACATAAATTTTAGAATTGGATGGGACTATGGAGGGGGGAAAAAAATTGAAATTTACAAGAGGGTGTTTTTTTGTACCCAGACAGGCGCTATTATGTATTTTCTGTTCTTTAATTCTTACAACCCCAAAGGTAGCATATTATTGGCTCCAGTCTTACAGATGAAGAAAATGAGACTACTTATTTTTAAGATCTACCTCTCCATCATCCTATTTTATAAATGAGGAAATGGAGGTCTGAAGAAGTATGAAGACTTACATAAATCATAGATGCTTAGTTCATCATTCCATCTATAATATATCGTCATATTTTCTTAATAATTGTTTTTATCTTGTACACAAACTCAACCACAAACTTAAGTAGAAAACATAATAGCACATAATTAGATTGACAATGTAAATATAGAAAGATTTCTGTCACTGGCTTTATGATGGATTACATATGCTAAATGACCTTCCCAACTGAACAGCTAAACTACTGGTGAAATATTATAAAGCAATTTTAGCCTATTGCGAAGCTGGCATGAAAGTATGGTATTTGCTGACTCCCTAGACAAAGTGAAACTAAGTATCCGGGGAGGTGAATGGGAGCCAAAGCCAGCTCGTGCTATGGAGACTTTCGCAGAGTTTGGCGACCTGGAACTTCTACCTGATAACTGTATGAAGTAGGGGACATGGTTGAAAGCCTGCGAGTTGGAGCATCTAACAACAGCCTTCTGGATGATGCCAGGAAAGTAGAAGACTGTATCTTCAGTGAAAGAGTAAAGAAAAGTAAGTCATAAGCCACTTCCCATGGTTCATGGTCCAAATTCATACTACAAGTATGGTCTAAATAAACCTAAGAGGACAGTTTCATCAAAAGTGGCCCTGAGTTGATAGGGACTAGCAGAAGTAAACACTCTCGTGAGGAACTCAGCTTCAGTCCGGGTCTCAAATAATTCCTACGAAGTGTCAAAGGAAAACGAGCAACTTACAGTTAAAAACTACAAAACCATAAAGGAATAAGACGATATCATGAATGAGAACCAGCAGAAACACGCCTACAAGGACTTCAGATGATTGGATTAGATTATCGGATTCTAAGAAATTACTCAGAGTGAAGGCCAAAGAGATGGAAAACACAAAGGAGTTGTAGAGCGATGTGGAGAACAGAGGGACAGGGTCCAACATATGTCTAATCAGCTACCAAAAAAGAGAGGGAGAAAAAGAAAAAAAGATTCTAAACACATCTAGAGGACTGCGCGACTAAGTAAGACAAGTGCCTCATGGGGAAATACAAGTAAGACTTACAGTAGGAATATTTGGCCTGCTCCTCTGACCCCGAGTCAGCCTCTGTGGCCCAGTGTCTTTGGATGTCAGGGTGCCACAGTCCTCGTTCCTGCAGTGTCCCCAGACGTGGTCACAGACATTCCAAGTCCACCGTATAGAAAACTTACTTAGGAACAGATTAGTCGTGGGGATCCTAAGGTGATCATTTATCCTCTCCCTTCGTTGAGTCTGCAGCACTGAGGGGATTTCTAGCCTCTGATTTTCTTCATCTTTCATGTGTCTGTTTAATGTGAAGTCAGTGAGATTTAGCCATCAGTCATTTTTTTTCAGAACAATCAGTGATTTTTAATGCAGCGAGCAGACTTCAGACTCGTCTCCTGAATCTTTTCTCTCTTGATCTAAGGGAGCCTGCTCGAAGACATCATTAGGTCTCTAAATTCTCCGGTGCCCTAAGTCGGTGCATGCCCAGTAGAGTGCTGTGCTGTGAGTGGACGGGGCTGCAGAAGTTTAATGGTTAAGGCAACATGGGCCACATTACCGATTGCCCCTTTCAAATCTCCCAGTAACCATTAACATAAATATCATCTCACCGTTTTGGACAGGGGACACCACCCTTGTGCACGTTAGTAATATGATGCTAATGCTTAACCCTTTCAATCACTTCGTTTTCTTCAAAGGCCTGGCCCGGCATCCATTGAGAAGGCGTCTGTTTGAACCTAGAGGAGAAATGGAAGGGTTAACTCCTTTCGGTTTTGCCCTTTGACCACTTCAGGATGAGAGGCATGATGAAATACTTTTCAAAGTCTTCAGTGGAAACACATCATGCATAATTGGAGCAAAAAAGAATAAATCAAAGCTTTTTCCCCCTTTTAGTCTGGTAATTCATAATTGAAACCACATTGAGGTAAGGGTTGATAACTTCAAAACAACCAAGAAAACTGCCCTTTCTCTCAAGGTATGGGTAGGTAAGTCTGCTCATTACCAGGGGCTCAAAAGCTTCTGTGTAACAGGCCTGTCCTCTCCTCTCTTCCTTTCTTCTCTGATTTCTCACTTTTCTACTCAGGCAAAATACCTTCATTTAAATCAAATGTGGGTTGACTCAAATATCTGCTAATTCTCTTCTTGTCACATAAAGTTAGACATAGTGACATTTAAAAAAGGCTCTGATGGTGAGTAACAGCAATTAAATTTTGAATCATCCCGCTTTGAGCTTGATTTCTCCTGTCTGGAATTTAGGTGGTTTAGGCTGAAAGAGTCCTTCAGTTGGTAACGGAATGTGGTTTTCTTTGCTCTTGATTTTTATAATCGTCAAGTAGCTCCAGCAAGAACATTTCGGGGTGGTTAACAAAGGCCATTTGCCACCTCCCTCCACTTGTTGTGTGGTGGGCAACCTATATGGTTAGGCTCATAGAGGGCTGCCAGGACCTTTCAACTAAAAGAGAGCAGGAAGGGCCCAGACAGCTTCCTTTGCGTGTGAGCTTGCCAAAGGCACACCCCGTCATTGAAGGAGAAAATCTCTTAGAACTGGTAGTTGACTTTAAGCCTAGTCTCTCTCCCAAGGCCTCGCTTTCAGGGCATTCTGAAACCGGAACCCACAACTCCCTCTTGCTAGTTTGTCCACTCACTCCTAGCTCGTTCACCACGGCTTCCCAGAATAAGCAATACGAAAGAACCTTTCTAAAAGCTGGCATTGTGACCTAACAGTTATCGTGGCTATTACGGGTTACTTTTATGTGATCGCAGCTTCCGTAACGAATATTTGTTGTAGGAGTAAGTAGCAAAGGGTGGGAGGAAGGGCGAGAGATGAACAAGGTGTTTGGCTGAAGGCCAGTACTCTGTCAAGATGACGCACACGTCTCCCCTTGGTATCTCCTTCCATCTTGGAGCAAACAGTATATTTGGAAGTTGTATTGATAACCAAGATCCCAAAGGTGCAGCCGCAATAGGAACAGCTTTTTTTCAGGCCTCTGTTGCTGGGTGCCCGGTTCCACGCCGTATCTCGCCATGATGGAAATTTAATCAGGCAACAGAGTTAATTGCCGGCATTGTTTGCCTTTTCCCTGGCAGAAGTCAGTCTTGAGTAAATTATGGAAGTTTAAATTTGCTTGATTTCCTGCAGAAAGTGGGGTCAAGAGGTCCCAGACTGTAGACACTCTCTTTGGTCAACCAGCAGGGGGTCAGGTCTTAAAGGTATTTCAGAGGTGACTAAATGCTGTTTTGAAACGTCCTTCTCCATACGTTCTTTTTTCCTCCGAGGTGTAGTTCGTTGACCTTACCACAGTGGAGCAGAGTGTCTGTGTGAAGGCATCCCCCCAGGTCAAAGCTGCCGTTCTCCATGCCATCGCCGTGCCGCGCAGGCAGATGGGATGACGTTGGAGGGAAAAAGGGGTTGGCACAGAAGCCTCGTTACAGATCTGCATTTCCTGTGGCTGGCCTTTTGAAAGAGAACATAAAGATGGCATGTTAATTTATCAGCAAAACAACACCCAGGAAAAAGAAATCAACAAAAAGCTAACCATGCGACTTAAAAAACAAAACAAAACAAAAACAAACATCATACAAAGCTTTTTCATAATGTGGCTTTAGCCTCAGGATGACAGAGGTGATTCTGTAGACCTTTATGTTCCCACAGGACTTTCTGTTTTAGTGCTTTTATTTTTCATTGTAGTTTCTCCTTTTACCTGGCCGTCTTCCCCACCCGATTATGAACGTTTTGAAGGACAGGAATCTGTTTGTCTTTGCGTCTTTAACACTACTCTAAGGCATTAGTATTCTACGTTCAGGAAATGTTGTCTGAATGAGTACCAGAAATAATATTGGTAGGAATGGTTGCTAAACGGCTGATACCATTGTCTTAGCAGACAGGAAGAATACTAACTGGGCAGAGCTGGAATTTTTTTTGTGTTTGTTTTAAACTCCATTGTGGAGTTCTTTGTTGAACCCTCTCCTGAGTGCATTTGTGCATAAACTCACTTAATCATTATCACCCTAGGCAACAGATACTATCATGCTCCCCATTTTACAGATGAGGAAATGAATACTCACAGAAATACAGATCACAAATCTGGTAAATGGCAGGGCCCAAATTCAAACTCTGTTAAACATCCATATCCTACACTTTTTCAGAAAAACTTAGCACAATAAGACTCTTGGTAAGTACTTTAAAATGAGTGAAGTAAGTTGGAAATGATTTCAGAATTCACGATGTCACTCACATGAGTGTACAGCAGCTACTTACATGTGTGCACGAAGAGGACGGAAGGAACGTGACTTGGATCATTTGGCTTTAACTTATTCACCTTTGAACAAGTTTTTATTATGTAGCACGGGGCGCTGTAGCTGGTGCTGGGTGTTACATTTGTGGCTCCTGCAGTCATGGAGCTTTCAAGGTAGTTAACATATAAATCGGAAGGAAAAGAGAAAGTCGTAAATCAAAACAGTGTATCTGGAGGAGAAGTATAGGTAGAGAAGCCAGGCAAAGCAGGGCCCTAAAGCATGATAAAGTAAAAGCAGAGAGGAAGAAGGTTGTCATTTAAAATTCTTGGTGCTGGAAGAGACCTCACTGCTTAGGCTACTCCAGCCCACTTTTGAAACACGCAGAAAATAAAGCCCGGAGAAATTGTTCCTCCCACAAGACCCACTGTTGGCTGTCACTTATCGAATGCTTGTACACATAAGTTACTTTAAATTTATTGCCTATTTACTTTTATTAACAACCTCTGGGTTAAATAATAATTAAGAAATGTTAATAATTAAGTAATTATTATGTCAAGTCAAACCCCTCAGAAAACTAGTAGCAGCATCATGATTTTGTAGATAAGGAAACCGAGGTGCAAGAGAGGTTAAGTACTTTGCCAGAGTTACACTGCTGGAAAGTGAAAGAACTCGGATTCAGACTAAGGACTCACTTTTTCAAAACCGATTCCAAACACGCCGACTCACTTTTTGAAGTCATCTGCATCCTCCCTCGTGGAGGATTCTCAAGCAAAGCATCAAGCCCGTATCATCATCATACACTCAGGAGCTTATGCCGCCTCCGTGTTCATCTCGGCATCTGCATTTCATTGGAAAGGGCTGGCAAGGCTGCAGCCCTGTTATGCTCCTTGACGCGCCCTGTCTCGCCAGTGCATGGCCTTTTCTGCCTCTCCAGTTTTCAAGCTGTATTTGGCATGTAAGTGAGTAGTGCAGAAAAATCGAACACCAAACTGAATTACTGTCTGCTTCCCACCCACCCATTACTTCCTCTCCTCCCCTCTCATCATCATTCCCTTCCCAAAGGGGGCTGGCAAATGAGATGAGACCATGTCTGCCACTTGCCAAAGACCCTGGTTCCTTCTGCCTAGCAGGGCCTTTAAATCAGAGCTACAGTGCTTTTTGGGGGCGCGCCTCCTTGTAAACCCTAAGGAATTCGTTTTCTGAAAGTAAGCTTTGCATCTCTCAGGGAACTCTCCTTCCTTTTAATGTCACTAAGGCGTTCAAATGTGTTGACAGTTTCCCGCTTCTCCTAAAGAACAGACCTTATTTTGTTGGAGTTTTAATAGTTTTTCCTTCTGTATTAGAGATGTATTTACCTTTTTTAATTTATGTGTTCCTTTTGTGTCAATATTATATATTCGGTGTGTTTTTATTCCGCCTACCCTCTGAAATCACAGTTGTGGGATGGGCTCTTGCTTATTGGCATAGATTTGATTGTCAACGATAAATAACTTTCAGCATTTTTGTCTCAGAGAAGAGCTAGAAATAATGAACTCTGGAGTTACCCAAGTTCCAGTTTCCAAAATCTATAAAATAGGGATGCTTACCCAGCCTTGGAGTAGGAGTGTGGAGAAGGGCCGTGAACCATCACCACCTTGTGTTCTGTAGTCGACAGCTGGGGCTGCTTCCCACTCTGTCACCTACGGGTTACGTGACCTTGAACATCTTTCTCTACCTTTTCCCTCTCTCTCTCTCATTCCTTTCCCTCCTGCCTTCTCTTTCTCCCTCCCTCCCTTCCTCCCTTTCCTTTTTTTCCCTTTCTTTCTTTTGACTGGTAAAGAGATGATAAGACATCATTCACTGTTTTTAATTCTATAGTTTCCTCATCTGTAAAACGAGAATAATGACTGTATCGGTCTTGCAGGTCGTCGTAAGGCTCAGGTGAGATAATAAATGTAAAGCATAGCGCCTGATACTTAGTAAGTGTGTACTCAGTGAATCTTGATTGTTTCAACATCACACATTAAATTATTTAACACACTTCTTTAAAAAATCTTTTTGGTTGCTTTTCCATTTAAATGGTATTTTTGAAGCATGAGAGAGTATTGTGTCAGGAAAAGTAGATGAGCGGGTCGAGATGGTGATGGCAGAGAGATCCCTTAGGGATTCATTGTGATTTAAGCACAGGGCTACTTATTGACTTCAGTTTCCATAAAAGTCAGGAGGATATGAAGAATAAGATTCAGGGTAGCAAAACTAAAACATGGTCCTACAAATGTATCAGATATTAGGATACAAATACTGAAATATAGGCATCTTCCTGAAACTACAGCTTAATGTCAAAGTGCGACGTCATGGAAACGGAAATTCGGCATTGACAAGATAGCCTTCCCACTGTGTCTCTTGGTTGTGAAATCTAATTATGGCCTGTTAGGGACATTTTGGCTTTAATATCCTGATTACATTAGGACTCCAAGAAAGCCATTCGGTCTCCTTGAGTTCCCATCCCATGTGTATTCCATGTGTTTGTGTACATTTCCTGTCCCACACTGTTACATCTGGCAAACAGCTGTTGTCATGTATGTGGTGACGGGTATCCATCAGTGATATGGATGAGGTTGATGGGGGACCTCGGGAATCCCAGAGTATGAAAGACACTAGGGAAGTGGAAGCAGCCAGCCTAGCAGGTAGGATATTTCATATTCACCCACCTTCTAGCAGAGATAAGTTAGGTCCTGGGATTTGCACATAATAACGTATGAATGTGAACGTAATTAATGCCACTGAATTATATACTTAAAATGGTAACAATAGCGAATTTCATGTTAAATTTTACCACAGTTTTTAAAAACCATACATAATATACCAAAAACCATCATGTACTTTAAATGAGTGGATTATATAGTATATGAATTATATCTCAATAAAGCTGTTTTAAAATATAAGAATGTTTTAACACTCTTTTCCTATCATCATTACAAAAATATTTTTGCTTATACTGCTGCATTAAAAATCCCTTAATATTTTAATGGTAGCAAAGAAATTGAATTTCCTTTATTACTTTTTAAACTTCATTTTGAAAAAATTCAAATGTACAGACCAGCAAGTTCCAAGAATTGTGCAGTGAACTCTCATGCTGATCACCTAGATTCACACGTTCTGTTTATTCGTATATTTTATTCTCAGCATTCAGAAGTGATATGCTTTGATACGGCTATAGTTTTGTTTCACCGTTTTGTCTTTTGGTTTGGTTTCTGTCTTTTTTTTTTAATTCCTTGTGCATATTACTTATTGGGTCCTTTGTGTCTGAAAATTTGTGTCTGTCGTATCTTCTGTTCTGAGAACTTAGTTTCTTTAGTAGCTTTGTTCCTTCCGTATTCTGTGTTTTCTTTTTCACGAATCTCCTATTAGATGGATGTTGGACCTCCTGGATTTTTTTTATCTCTTCTATCCTATGTGTTTTTCATCTGTCTTTTTTGTTTACCAGACTGGATTATGTTATCTTTATCTTTCATTCTTGCTTTTTACAAAATTTTAAGGTATCAAGTTTTAATGTCCGAGAGTTCTTTCTTGTTCTTTGATAGATCTTTTAAAATAAAAATAGCAATTTATTCTTATTTCATGTATGAGAAAGCGTCTCTCACTGAGGGTATAATTTGTTGTTGACATCGTTTTAATTTCCTTCTGCTGCTTCTATTGTCTCTGTTTCCTCCGAGGTCCTGTCTTTCTGTTTGTTTGTTTGGTTTCTGTCATTTGTGCTGAAGAAGTTCTTGAAATGTCTGTGATTCTAGGATCTGTTCATAATTAAGAGGGAAGCACTAAGAACCTGATCAGAAGTTCTTTGTGTGAGGACAAGCTTACTGCCTGGAGGGCTTTACTGTAAGATGATGGAGTGGCAAGCCAGCCACATGGCTGCCAAGGCTGCCAATATTTTGGGAACTACAGGGGGAAGAAAGAAGGCTGTAGCATCATTCAGAATATAAACTTTAACCTGCATTTTCCTCTCAGCTGTGCCTGTGTTTTCAGGTCTGGAACTTCATTTTCTCAAAGAGTAAACCTCCCTTTCAGCCGGGGCGGGGCGGCTGAGTGGGTGGACAAAGGGAAGGTTTGTGACTCTGGGTCTCTCACTGTTCCTTACACATGTTTTAACCAGTCCTCCTGTTCCTCTTACCCTCACAAGGTACCTGCTGAGCTTAATTCCTGAGCCTTCGTGGGGTCCAACAGTTTGACCTTGAACCTAGTTGGCCCCCGCTTTGTAGCTACTTAGGTTTCAGCTTCATTCTCCTACCCCGTTGTCATTTCTCTAGCCTCTTTCAGTCTTTCAGAAACATGTTAATACTGCTCTTCTCCTGTTTCATTGTCATTGTAGATTTGTATGCTATATTTATTAGCTGTCATTTTAGTGGGTTTGGGGAGGGAATAGAGATAAATGCATGTGTTTAATCTGCCATGTTTAACTAGAAATCTCTCCTCAGCTGCCGAAATTCTCTGCTCTGTTTTCAATGGTATCTGAGCCAAAGTTAATTAAAGAAAGTCAGTATGAATTTCGAGGAAGGGAAGACTTTGAACAGTTGCTTAGCTCTTGGATCGGTCATGATAAAAGCTGCCAAACTTGCCGTGTTCAGGTTTACTGATGACATTGGGAAGGCGATCAGTCCCACTGTTGCTAGATTCTTCTCTGACCCACATAAATCTGTTTTCTTGCAGAAGTGGGGTAGTGTGAGCAACCCACTCTTCCTCCCATTGATCCCACCGCAGTCTCAAGGTTTCACTGCCATCGTCCTCACCTACGACCGAGTAGAGAGTCTCTTCCGGGTCATCACTGAAGTGTCCAAGGTGCCCAGTCTATCCAAGCTGCTAGTTGTCTGGAATAATCAGAATAAAATCCCTCCAGAAGGTAAGAGTGGGGAATGTGTTCAGGAAGGGCCTGGTTTGGGTATTAGTTTAACTCTCAGCTGGATCCATTATGGATGGCTAAGTTATTTGCATTTTTTGTTTTAAATGAATTTTCCTGCTTTGTCAGCAGTAATGCCATTTCTGAGGCAGCGTGACCCCTGTCGTCTCCATTTTGGTATTCTCGTTCTACGGTGGTCCATCTAACTGCATTTGAGGGCTTTGGAATCAGTGGGGTCAAAGGCCATCAGCCTTGGAAAAACAGATCTCGGCTTCTCGCAGCCCTCTCAGCCGAATTGTTTACATGAAAACTCAGTGTAAAAGGCATTAGTTTTCTCCTTCCTTATCTTAGCTCTGATACTGTGTTCTTCTTCTTCCAAAAGAGGACGACCTCACCTCTGACTGAGAAAGTCAGCAGCGCATGCCCTGTCCAGGCCTCAAATCCGTTCCTCAAGTGAACACTCGCTAGAGGTTCCCATTGGTTCATCTTTAATCACTTTGTTCCGTGCCTCGGCCACCCCCGCAATCTGCTGGCCGGCAGCTAGGGTTGAGGACTGTTTGATTAATTGGATTTGTTTTTAATTCAGGCCGCACAGAGCATGTTCCACCTGCATTTAGTTTCTCATTCAGTCCGTCTATTACGGATCCTAATCCCAGGGACTTCAAAGCTCTTGCCCTTTATAGCCTATTAAAGCCAGGAAGTTTCTGATGGATTAGAGCGAGGAATGGGTTTGAAGTTTGTAATGTGCACCACTATCACCGATAAGGTCTAGTTTATTGCCTGACAGTAGTATCTACACTTTTTATGACTATCCCCTTTTAATTGGTTATACCGAAGTCAGCAGAGTCAACCCTGGAAACCACCAGTAGTAGGTCTGTTGTCTAGGCCGGAAGAAGACCATATTTCTCTCTGTTAGGCAAATCAGAATTTGCCTCAATAAAATTCTGTAGTTCCTCCTGAGACGTTTAAAATTTTTTACTCAGTGGGATTTTTGTTCTCTGAGAGAATCAACTTTCTTTTTAGATCTTAGGAGCCATGGTGTGTGACTAAACAAAATCGCGTTTTAAAAGAATGTCCCATATTGTCCCCTGATGCACACTGCTTTTTTTTTTTTTTTAAATTATCTTCTTATTAACTATCTTTTTATGCCAAGGATTTTTTTATTCTTAGTGTCTAGGTGCTTTTTTGTTTTTTTGTTTTTGTTTTTTTTTTTTGCTGCTCTTTCGTCTGATGCTCACTAAAGGAGAAGGAAAGAGGTAAAGAAAAAGGAAGGTGTTTCACCTCCTGAGAAGGAGGGAGGAAGAGCCTAACAGGAAGGAAAAGAGTCCGTGAGGAGGGACATGGGGATGACCCCTGAAAGCTGACTTGGATTCATCAGTTCTAGTCGCCTCTCTCCTGAGTGCAGCGAATTGGATGGCCCTGCGTTGCTAATCAGTCTCTTTGCTCTTAAAGGACAGATCCTGTTTAAAAAAGGAAGGCTGCGTATCCCTCCTCGGCTCCGGTCATGTAATGCCGTATTTGCTCCTGCTTGCAAAGGCCACCAGCTTTCAGAGAGAGCCTTCCAGCCCCCCTACTTTTCCCAGCCCACCTCCGGCCCAGAGAGGCGGAGTTGCAAAGCCTGGTGCTAAACGCAAAGGAGGTTCTTAGAAACCTTGGTTAGCCACTTCGGGGTTAGGGCGAATTATTTATTGTGAGTTTGAGTCACTTCTTTTGGCCAAGTATCGTTGCAAACTATGAGAAAGGAGAAATCTTTTTCTTCCTTCTTGGTCCAAGCTCCCACATTGACATAACTGAATGCAATATAGCACAAACCTAGGTTTTTGGAGCAGGGTATTCAGTTTTAATTTTTGGTAGACCCCACTAAAATGTAGTGGTTAATTTTATGACCAAGAGTTTAGTTTATTTTTGAAATATTTTGGCTCTAGGGAGGAAAGGGAGCCCTCAGATGATGAGGCCCTAATTTTGACACGTTTGGAGACTGGACCAGCTTTTCTCTAATGGTGGTTTTTGGGTCAGGGCTCCGGCTCCGGCGATGTGGTTGTTTGGGGAGAACATGAACCGTGTTTAATCCTCTGTGGGGTATTTGTTCACTTGGTAAATGGGGCTGTCAGCTCTGGCCCTCATGCCAGCAGAGGCATCTTATTTTTCATGTCCAGCATTAGTAACATATATATTTTTTAAAAAGCGAGTTCAAGGCTTTGAAATGTTAGAGGCAAAAATGATGTTTTTCACTTTCTCTACATTTACTAAAATAAATACTGTGGTTAACATGTCTGCTGCTGAGAGGATTAGTGTAGGCAGAATCTCCCCCTGCCCCCAACTTTTTTTTTTTTTTTTTTTCCACTTTCCAACCCAACCAAATACTTTTTTTCTTTTTTGGTCACATTTAAGTCTAAATTGCTGGGTTTGAAGTTTAAGAAAATACTTAAACTAGGCAGTAGAAATTTCCAGTGAGCTTTCGTCACATTGGTTTCGAGCTCTGTCAGAAAAAAAAGGCAAGCCACTGCCTTTCTCTCCGCCAACTCTTCAATTTCCAAACCTGATGGATGGATATGGGAGTTATTTACCTTGGCCCCTGGCCTCGGTCTGAAGGAAGCCGTTACACTGTCCACTTCAGATAGGTTTACCTCAGCCTTCTTTTTAACTGATTTCAGTTTTAAATGTGAATTGGTCTCAGGATCCCCTCAGTTTCGGCTTGCTGCTTTCATAGTTCTCAGTAGGCAGGATAGGATTGGCTGAGAGTGTCAGGATGCTCAACCCAGAAGAGGCATCAGGGAAGTAGAAGCAACAGCCACCTTCCTTTTGAGCCGATTTGTAAGACTGTGGGAATTAGGGTGATGGGGACCAGATGTACACCAAGCAGCTTGAGCAGTCCCGAAGTGAGCTCAAGGTCTGTGTGGGAGTGATATCACTTATTTTGTGGCTCTGTGATTGCGTTTGTGACAGTGATTTGCCAGGATGGGTGTGGGGTCATCTTCAGTCAACTTGAACATTTTATGGTACCTTTGCCAAGCTGGAGGAAAATTCTCTCTGCTCACATCTCTCTTGGCATCCAAAATGGAGAAAACCATTAATCAATATAAATTTTTTAAAAAAAAATCCCTAGCACAAGGAGTTCTTTTTCTCCCTTAAGCCGGACTAGAGCGCATAACTGTAAAGTTATCAGGTCACTTGGCCCAGCTGTTTGTTTTTCATAAATTTAGTGTGTTTGAAAAATCCTAGTTTGTAGACGTCTTTGTGTGAATGCAAGGTTGCATTTCTATTTTGCCAGCTACAGAGTCACAGGATGAGGCGCAGGATACAAGGGCACACTGTTCCATTTAGAATTTAAAGGGGTGAGGAAGAAGAGCCCTTGCCTGGGCTAAGCAATGGAATTAGAGCCTGAAGATTTCTAGCTATGGCACTTTTCCCTTCCGCATCCTGAGAGGTCACCCTCTATCTCTCTGTCTATACCTCTTCAAGTTGTCAATAGAGAAGTGAAGTTCATAAGATTTTACAATAACCCATTTGTGAAAATGATAATAATACAATGCTATTAACCATGTGTTGTATACCTTCTATATCTCCGGAATAGAAACTACGTTAAGTGCTTTGTACATATTATCTCCTGTCCTTACGACAGTCCTGCAAGAAAGATGTTGTTATACCCATTTTATAAAAATGAAGCTCAGATTAGTTATTCGCTTGAGTCACAACACTGCAAATAGCAGAGCCAGAAATAAACAGAGGTCTCTCTGGATCTAAAACTCTTGCTCCTCCGTACTTATTTAAATTACCATTTCGCAGCAGGAAAATCATCATGCTCCATCAGTTCTCTGATTTGGGGTTGTGTAGAACAACTAGGTCCTTGTCAGGGACCCAAAGAGACGGGAAAGTAAATCTATTCTTTGAAAAATACTAATGGGGGGGGGACTCTTCCTTCTTACCTTTATTTTTCTTTCATAACTCATGCTTCTCTCCTGATTTTCTAAACAGAATCAGAATCCCATATCAGAATCGTCTAAATGCTTATTCTTTGATTGATGCTCCCTTACCTTTGTCCTCCACAGAAGGGGTGCTAAAGCCTGAAAGAATGGTGGTTCTCTTTCTTGGAGGCCTATTTTATTTAAAAATGTGAAGAGAAGAAACTGGGAATTCTATTTAGAGTCCTGTCTTGTGCTAATGATGGTTCATAGACAGCTGACCATTGAGATGGAGACTCTTTTGTCAGTGCTGACTTTCGGCCACCCAGGCCCAACTCAGAACAGGGAAAGTAATCACATTTCAAAAAAACCCATGATTCATTCTGTGTTTCCATTTGTACCTCACATCATCCTCTTTGTTAGATTTTTTAGAATAGCAGAGGTTCTCTTTATTCAAAAGCGGACATGGGAGGTACCAACTGGAGGCACGTTTCTGTATTGTCAGAGTAGTGTACCAGATCTAACATGTACCATCTTGCCATCACTACCTAAGGTTCAAAAAAAAAAAAAAAATCCTTTGATTTTGTAAATAGACACAAACTTTCAAGGAAATCACAGCTAACATTTAGTGCTTGTCTACCATGTCCCAAGCACTGTGCTGCTAAATGCACTCATGTTCATTCTCACAGTCATTCGGGGAAAGATGGTGTTATTATGCCATCTTCCTAGTCAAACAGATTCAAAGTGATTGACTTGTTCAAGATCACATGGCTAGTAAGGGGAACACCTGTTTGAAGCTGTTTCTAAAGACTGTGTTCTTTCTGTGATATATAAACTGCCTGATCCTAGGACTCAGAGGCATCTTGTTTGGTCTCTCATCTGATGTCAAGTACAAATCTGATCTAAGTTAGTACATTTCAAGAAAAAGGGCATATTATGTTGTTGAAGGCATTTCATTCATCTTAAGACAGTTTATACCATTAGAAAACTCTTGCCTATTTTGAGTCGAAATCAATTTTCCTGTGACTTTCACCAAGCCACTGCTCATGGATCTAACTTTAGAGGCTGCAGAGAACAAATCTCTTTTCTTCTGATAACCCTTCCGTTATCCCTAGTGTATTAGTCAAGGCCCAGGTAGGAGACAGAAACCACACAGTAACTTGGAACAGGAGACATTTCATATAAAGAATTATTAACTAGTAACAGGAGGTTGGTGACTAAGGAGTAAAAAGAACTGAAGATTACAGGAAGTAAATTTGGGAGAACCCTTTCTCCAGCTAGGTCTGAGATTCAAACCTTGTTGGAGAGTGCGTGACTATAGCCCACTGCTGAGGTGCCATAGGCCAAGTCTGGCCGGCAAGAAACCAGCTGTCCCCTTGGATACCCATAGAATTCAACAGGAAGCTGTTCAGCAGGTGTTACTAAGCTTTCTGGGAAACTGGTGAGGGCTTCACTGGAGCTCCCTTGGAACCACCTATGGACAGAACCTCAGCTGAATTGCTCCCGGGGTTGCTGCTGAACTCACTGGGAAGCTAGTCAGGGTGTCTGCAGGACTTTCTGGGAAGCTGCCCCTGGAGGTACAACTTAAACTTGCTGGAGATAAATGCCACTGCCTGTCTACCTGCTGGTCAGGTACTAGAGGAGCAAGAAGTAACAAAAGCACACCAGAACCAGTAAGAAAAGCCCCCTTCCTCCTAAAGTGTCTCTCCAGCACCCTCTACTGAAAGGGTTCAGCACTGGGCCGGCTGGCAAAGGGAAAGCATTTCCAGTGTCACAGGGTAATGAAGGGTGAATTGAAACTAAGAAGCAATAAATTGACAACTTGTACATATAGTTTCTTTAAACATTCTATAGCTATCCCGGATTCAAGTGTCTGCACTACCCTCATAATACCTCCCAAACTGTTTTTTCAGTTGTGGGTTCTTTCCCCATATTGTGATACCCAAATCAGAATACAGAGTCTAGCATAGGAGTTCTCCAAGTATGGTCCAGGGGCCCCTGGACATCCCTAAGATCCTTTCAAGAGGTCTATGAGGTTGAAATTATTTTCATAACAGTACTGAGTCACCTCCCTTTCCCACTCTTTTAGTCTTTCACAAGTGAACAGTGGAGTTTCCCAGAGCTACGTGACATGGGATAACATCGTCACTCTAATGGCTAATGGAGAATATCTGCTTGTGTATTCTTGTGTTTTAAAATTCCCTCAGTTTTAATTTCTAATACAATAAGTATGTGTGTGTGTGTGTGTGTGTGTGTGTGTGTGTGTGTGTGTGTGTTGTATCCCACATAAACAAACTTTGGGGTTCTCAACAGTTTTAAAAGCACGAAAGATTCCTGACACCAAAAAGCTCGAGAACCACTGGAATGGTAGGTAGGGCTATAACCTCTTTTAGATATTATAATCGACTCACATTTTGTAAGGATTTGGACAGTAGATTTATGACAGATTTCATTTATCTGGAAGAGGGAGTGGGAAGCAAACAAAAATAAGGGTGGTTGCTGGAGAAAATGGTCGAACTTCATTGTTTTATTCCAGAGCTAGAGAAACAGGAGCTTTTCAAGCTGTAATCGGTGGTACAGGTTCTATTCGATCTTTTATGCTAAACAGACTTAGATTCCAATACTAACCTTATCATGTATTAGCGCTGTAACCCTGGCCAAGTTACTTAACCTCTCTAGCCTTGTAAATGCTACTTTGTAAACTCTGCCTGATAGGGTTGTCAGGAGGCTTGAAGGACATTGCCTCTGTAAAGTGTCTGGTATATACTAGTGCTTCATAAACATTTCCTCCTCTCTCGCTGCTTATTCTTACTCCAAGGAGAAGGGATTTGCCTAAGATCCCATTGATAAGGCAGAACTCAGGTCTCCAGTATCTCAGTCCTATGTCCACACATTTATTCCAAAGATATTTATTGATTATGTGATTCTGTACCAGAAGTGAAACTATAATTATCTACTGTTATTGATTAAAAGACAGCGGCCTATAGGATCATTTCTGGTCTCCAGTTTAGTCCTTTCCCAAACATGCTTCTTTTGGAGTTGACCACATTTTTAGGCTCTGTGCTCACTCTTTTTTAATTACAGGGCCTCTCACTTGCACAGGCTTCTTCCAAGACTGGTAATGAATGCCCCAACAATGTGGTACATGGACTTTCTGTAAAATATGTAGAAGTAAGATACTTTGTCTGCAGTTAGTTAAGACAGCCTTTTTTTCTCTCCTGACTTTCCCTCTGTCATACTTGTCTTTATTATGGTGACTTTGGAGTGGCCATGGCATTTTAGGGCTTCTAGATCCACAAAAACTAGATCGTTCCACCACTACATGATGGACTTTTAGGAAACAGTATGATACCTAGCTTTCCTATTTTCATGTGACAAGTGTTGTGCGAAGAACAGACTGCCCTCTGTGAAGAACTCTGAGACCTACAGATAAGGTACTGCACCAAAGAAGTATTCATTTCACGCTGTGCTAAAAGCAGCATTTTAAAATAAGGAACCTGCGGTTGAATTGCTTCAGTCATCTCAAAGTAGAATGGCGAAAATGTAAGGCAAGTCATGGGTTGGTGTTTCTTTACTGTACTAGAAAATCCCACATAATTGAACCTAGAAATTTGATATTTACTCTGTAAATTGGACATGATGAGAGCCAAACCCGGTAAATCACAGGGGAGGGGCTGTCGAGCGGATAAAGTGCTCAGTTGAGGAAGCTGTACTTGTTGCACCGGTGAAACAGTGTTGTGAGGGGCGCGTTTTGCGGCCTGGATAAGCTGCCTAAGCGCTCGGAGTTGGGCACGTCGAGGCGGTCATCCTCCACACACGATCCTGTTTCCTAGCAGAGCCTCAGGGCAGGTTTCTACCTGGCGTGTACTGGTTGGGAAGTGTTTTGTAGACGTGGTACAATTCTGACATCAGAACTAATCACTATGCTGTACAACTGAACTGATATGCTATTGTATGCCAACTGTAACTGAAAAAAAAACTCATTGAATTGTACAGAGTAAATATAAACAACTAATTATTATACTTCAGTACAACTGAGGGAAGAAACAAAAACAAACTATGGGCCTGAGAAGGAGGCAGTCAAGATCGAATTTCTCTTCTTGTCATTGTGATCCTGGTCATTTTGCTTCTCTGTCTCTCTATTGTGAGTTGTGAGTTGAAGCCAGTTTGTGCATTCTGATTAAGGCAGTGTTAAGAATTAGTAGTGCCATTGTAAGGACTTAGAGAGGATAGACATATTTATAATATATTATAAAACCGCATTTGTAAGAATTCCCTTGCACATTTGTACGTGTGGATTTAGTTGATTCTTCCATCTCATTTGTGGTATGATACTCTGAGTACTTGATTAGAGATGAATACCGTGATTTTTCTTTTCCCAGAGTCTCTCTGGCCCAAAATCCGGGTTCCATTAAAAGTTGTGAGGACCGCTGAAAACAAGTTGAGTAACCGTTTCTTCCCGTACGATGAAATCGAGACAGAGGCCGTCCTGGCTATTGACGATGATATCATTATGCTGACCTCTGATGAGCTGCAGTTTGGTTATGAGGTAAGAAGGTTTTCAACAGTTTATTTACATATTTAATATTCACGCCCTAGTATTGTTTGGTGTTCCTAATAAAGAGTATTATATCTCATTCTCTAGAGTCAGAATTTTAAAATTCTAGTAGGGTCCAAAGCCGTGCACTGGAGCGTGAGTTATGAAGCTTTTCTTTAAACCTTTGGGGGAAACCCTATTCCCGAATGACAGCTGTGCCCTCCACTCGTTTTTGGGAACTCCCAAGGAGAGTCCCAGGGGCCGTTTTCAAAGGACCAGCTATAGCGTTTAACAAGCACGTAATTGATGTCTCCTTTTGACTAGCACTTCCCCCGATTCAAGCAGCTGGGCACCGCAGCAGTAAAAACACCGGTAAGCGAAGAAGCCGGCGACACTGACAGACAGACAGAAAGCAGACCCCGTGGATGGCTTTTCCCCTGCGTTTTAAGTGGAGGGGCCGGCTGCCTGTCTTTAGGGAGAAACACTCGCTATCAGCGTTCGTTCAGTGCGGCTGATGGATTAGGCCGGGTTCAAGGGTTAAGTATGGAGACCAGTAAAGGTCTCCCTTGGGGAAAGTGCCAGAGCCCAGGCCTGGTGAAAAGCAATAGGAATTGATGAGCTCTGTCAGGGAGGATGTACGGGAGATGCATGGTGGCTGCAGGGTGTAATGGGGGTATCAGACCTAAGCAAAACAGGGCGTATAAATCAATTAGCTGCAGCCGGCACAGGGGAAAGTGCTGAAATTTATCCCCAGCAGTCATCTCGCCTTTGGGAGAAGGGTAACCCACCATCTTCTTTAGTCGACTCAGGATTTGTTGGATTTGAGGTTCTACGAAATCAGGAAATGTTATGAAGTGAAGTCATATTTGGTACATATATTTATTATAGGAATTTCTTTTCTAACCCTGAAAAGTGGACTTTGAGGGGAAGAAATAGGAATCTCCCCCCCCAAAAAAAAAATTAAAAGCTCAAGTTTTCCCAGGTTTGTTTGTTTTTCTCCCAAATATATATGTATATAGCTCCATTTGGGTGTAAAAAGTTGTTATAAAATAGGCTGGAATGTCAATATAGTTCTTGGCCAGTGGGAGGCTTGAGAATAGCTCATAAAGCATACATATATCTTTTTTGGACTTATTTTCATTCGTAGAGATATCTTATGCATCATCATACCTAGGGTGTTGAGTGATTTTTATTACAGTCTCATTCCCATTTTTTAAAAAAGCAAATTACCTTGTTCCTCTAGCCAGTTCATGGCTTAATGACCAGTTTTTTTCTGCCAGTATTTTCTCTCTTCATTGGCTGTAATAGCTTCAAATTATGCCCATGTGTTTGTTTTTGTGGAAAAAGGGAACACTCAGAAGAATGGTGTAACGCAGACAGAGTGCTCCCTCTTCATGTAGAGTCTCAGCTCCAGCATCACAAAGCAGGCGTGGGGTTGAGGCAACAGCTTAATGACTAGCACAGTCCACCCCTTTGGCTCCTCGGTGTCCATACACACCCTTCCACAGGGATTTGAACTTCCATTCAGCAATAGTAACAACTTTATTCTTCCACTTAGAAGATGCAGCCGTCCCCTATACAAATAAAGTCCTCTCGTTCCCTCCCCCAAAGGGGAGACACAAAGTCCCAGTGGTCCTAATATTAGTTTCTGGGTAATTATCAGTTCCTTTTTAAATTTAGTCATAATTCTATTTGAATATTCTGTCAATGAATAAATTGTAGATTTTCACTTCTGCAGAAGATCAAATAAGCACATTTCACTCTATTCCTGGAAGAAGACAGACTGGCTAGGAACGTCAGGACTTGAGGGATGTCCCAGCAGTGAGTTCCCATGAGTTTTTTCCCTCCCTTTCCCCCTTTTTCCTTCCCTTCCTTCCTCCCTCTCTCACTTCCTTCCACGGTCTCAGTGCTAGAGAAGGCTATAACAATTACAGGCATAGATTAAAACAAGCAAGCAAGCAAACAAACAAGAAAACCCGACTTTCTCTTGCCAAAGACCAGGAAGAGGGCAGCCCTTACATATGGAACCCTTTTGACTATGCACACTGTGCACCAGGGAGACACCACAAAAGAAGCTTTCCATACCTCTGCCAGCTAGATGTCGTGACCTTGGAGATTGGCATGCAGAGCCCTGTTGACCTGTGGGGTGGAACCCAGTTGCCCATGCAGGCCCTGCACTAAGTGAACATCAGCAAAGAGGCAGCTATGGAGATGGGTTGCGAGGCGTCCTGCCCACTGTTCCCAGATAGCAAAGAGCCAGAGCCTCATCCCATCCCAATTTAAGGGTGGAGGGAAGATCCTGGAAAGAAGAAGCTGAAAAAGGAATTCTTTAAATCCGTGTTTGAGGTCCTGGGGACATCTCCTCCCCACCCCCCACCCCTCCCTTCCATCAGCCCATGCGTATAACTGACTAGAATCAATACAGCAAAAGCTTTGAGAAATAAACTGTGGTGTGGTGTAGCCAACACCAAGATGACACAGATGTTGGAATTATTCGACATAGATTTTAGAACTGCCATCATAAAAAAATCCTCTAATAAGCAATTATGAGCACTGGAAAAATAGAAAGTCTTGGCAGAGAAACAGAAGATATAAAGAACCAGATGGAGATTTCAGAACTGAAAAATTGCAATAACCTAAATCTAAAACTCAATGGGCTCAGTAAGTGAATGGAAATGATAGGAAAGAATTGATGAACTTGAGGGTAAGTCAGTAGGAATTACTCAGTCTGAACAGAGAAAATAGATTTTAAAAAAGGAAACAGTACTTCAGAGACCTATGGGACAATCACAAAAAATGTAACATCCACATCATCAGAGTTCCAGAAGAAGAGAAAGAATATGAGGCCGAAAGAATATTTGAAGAAATCATGGCTGAAAACTTTCAGAATTTGAGCAAGAACATTAAACTTATCAGGAAGCCACAAACATCCAAAGAATAAGTTGCATAAATTTTTGTATACACTGAGTAATTGTAACATTGATCCTTACATAAAATAGAAATAAGAAAAGAAGAGGAGACAAATAAATTCTTGTATGTATGCAAGGAAAGGAGAAAATATGCATGGCCAATACATTCTTTGCTTCTGTAGCTTGGTCATGAGACCGTAGTCGATATTTGTAACTTTCTTATTATACTACCCATTCTATGTTCCCTTTGTTCTCTAGCATGTTTGTTACAGGCCCAATTTCTTTAATGACTCCAGTACTATTCAGACTCTCTATTTCTTCTTGTATTAGTTTTTAGTAGGTTGTGCTTTTTGAGGAATCTGTTCATCTAAATTATAAAATGTATTACTATCAAGTCATTTGTCTTATTTTCTTAAAAGTCTGTAGGATTTGGAATGATGTATTCTTTTTCATTCCTGATACTGGTAATTTTTGTTTTTCACTCTTTCTTGATCAGCACTGTTAGAGGTATATCAATGTCATAATGTTTGCAGAGAACTTCTGATTTGGTTGACTTTATATTTGCTTCGTATTTCATTAACCATTAATTTCTTCTACTTTCATGAGTTTAAGTTACTATTATTTTTCTAGCCTTCTAATTGGATAGTTTAGATCATTGATCTCAGTATTTTTCTAACAGCATTTAAAGCTGTAAATTTCTCCTTAATCATTGCCTTGTGTACAGTCCCAAGTTTTGCTATATTTTTATTATCCTTAAGTTTAAAATATATCCTACCTTCCACTGTAATATCTTCTTTGACCTGTAGTTATGTAAAATTATACTGTGTACTTTTGCCACTTTTTAAAATTCCCCTTTTCTTATTAATTTCGGATTTGATTCCACTGTGGTCAGAAAACGTACTCCATATGATTTCAATATTTTGAAATTTATTGAGATTATACGGCCCAGTAAAAGGTCTATTTTGTTAAATATTCTGTGTGCACTAAAACAGCATACATTCTGCAACTGTAGATTTAATTATTTTACTAGGTCAATTAAGTAAGGCTAGTTACCTTAGCACTTTGAATTTTAATTGAAATGTCCCCCTGCTTGTTCCTCTCTAAAATAGGCATCTCTATTTCTTGTTTATCTTTTCTATAGCCTTTATCATTTCTGTCATAGTTAAATTCATGATCCTAGTTTAAATTAAAAAAAAAATAGTTTAAACATACTATCGAATATGTGAGAATCAAAGAGAAACCATGCAACAGACCTTTCTTGTTGTGGCTCCAAAGAATCTTTAGAGAAATCTGAAGAGACAGAATTCCCCATTTGGGAATTTTTCAGAAAGGGGAAGCCAGCAGTCTTCCAGTAGCTAGAGTGGTTTTACTAGTCCGGCCTGGAGACAGAAGAACAGACCAAATGACGTCCTGCAGCCCCTTCAGGCGTAACCAATGTGAGAGACCAGACGTGCAGGCCAACCTGCTAAAGCGGTTCCAAGGGGCAGAAGCACCGGACTTCTGCGCGCATAGCACGTCAGACGCCTTTGCTTCCCTGTGAAGCCCAGCGAGATCACATGTGTGAGGATCCAGGGGTATTTGGAGGCGATGGCCAGCAGCGTGTTAGGAGCCAAAGGGCGAATACAGCTGTCATGTTAATGGAGGACAACCAGGGCAGAGTGTGCTGGACCAGGGCTCGTTTCGGTCATGGTGCTGCTGATGCCTCTTCTGAGGCCTCTCCTGTCCACTCTAGCAGCAGAGTTTCATCCCGGTTTACACAAGCACAAGGGCGTTTTAAGGCCGTGCTTTTGTCAAAGGTTAGAAGCATGGATTTGTAGAGATTTGCCATTTTTAAAGCAACAGGCTTCATGGCTTACTTAAGGGACATTTGAGCAGAGACTAAAGGGCAGCTCACAGGTTTGTCCACTTCCCAAAGCCATGAGAAGAAAATGTAGGCCTGACATAAGAGTTAAGAGATGCAGGAGGAGTGATGGGGGAAGATCAGCCTGAAAATGATAGCGAACCCCAGAATCCTTTCGGGAGGAAGTCGCTAGAGCCCCAGCAGTGCTTTCCACGGCCTTTGTCAGACTGTAGCACAAGTACGTAATGTTAGTGCCACGTGCTGCGGTGTGTAGACAAGGCTGCTGCCAAGAGGGGGCCCACCCTCAGGCCTCCCTGCTGTTCTGGCCAGAGGATCAGAATCTCAGCATGCCTCTTAACCACTCGTAGCACCGCAGTCCAAAAGCTCAGAACGAGAAGGGACCCAGAGATCATCCTGCCACTTTGTGCTTTACTGCTGAGGAAACTGAGGTGCAAAGAGGTTAAGTTACATCTTTAAAGTGTTAAATGTACATTAAATATGACCCTTACAGGCACAACACAGCAAGTTCTTGGGAGTGAAAGGCCGGCCCATGTAGGAAAGGCCTTTTTTCTTCCACTGTCTGTGACTTGAGCACGCAGACATTAGGATTAGAGACCTAATACTGGGTAACGTTATTTGTTTAATTGGAAGAAAACACAAGGGTCATTTGCCTGTTTAAATGGGTCATATTCCCTGTTGGAAGGCAAGGAGCTTTGGGAAATGTTACATTCCCTCTCAAGCCCTAAAATCAGGAGCTAAAGAATGATCTTCTCTGGCCTCGCGTGTTTCTGACTTGTTTGACAAGCTCTAGTGAGCTACCAGATGTTGAAATTCTTTTCAGCCTGGAATAATTTATTTATCTGTTTATGTATTTCTCCAGGAAAGTATCTATTGAGTTCTTGATACTCATTTGCAAGGAGCTCCTGGGGGAACAGTAGCAGTGTATAGTGTTACTCCAGTGTTTGATTCCCCCCCTCCCCCCAAGTCTGTCTGCTTTTATTTCAGACCTAAAGAGCTGGGAAATAAAATGCAACTTGTTCCTCCTCCCCTCCTCCGCCTTTAAAGGAGACCGTTTAAAACATGTGGCAGAAAATGAGCCATGCAGACTTGGCCGAATGTATGAACCCGTGAATTTATTTTTTCTTTTATGCTTTGATCCTCATTTCCAACCATAAAAATTATTAGTAGCGCTTAAGTGTTGAACATTTTTCACCTGAATGATGTGAAACACTCTTGGCTAGCAGTACTGGTTATAAAGTCAGTGCTTCGCGCGGGCGATGGGCTTCGCGAAGAGCGACTGGGTGTTGTTAGGCGCACAAAATGCCGCTGCCTGGGTCTCCCGTGGGCAACAGAGGCTGCATAAACCTTTTGGGTGCTAATAAATTACGAGAATTTATTCGTATTATTGTGTTCACAACTCCACAAGGCAGTGGCAGGTTATATACTTTCAAAGAATCATGGGAGGAAAGCAGAAGAGCTTGGAATGTCTCTTTTTTTCTTTTTCATGAGAACATAAAACCATCTTGAAGTGGGCTTTCCTGGTGTAGGAAGCACCGAGAGGAGAGGGAGCAAAATGAGAAGAAGCTTGGTATGCGTGGTCGCACAGGGCAGGCATAAGCAGATTGATGGGACGAGGGCGGAACTTGTTTTTTGGTGAACAATGGAAGCTAGGTTGCTTAGGCAATATAGGGCCAGCTGATGGATGGGTGAGGAGGCCATCTGAAAAGTGTAAGGTGGTAAAGAGGTAGGTTTGTAGACAGGTGTATGGTAAAAGCAGGTCGCAGGATGAATTAGAGATGACAGAGACTGAAGACAGGGAAAGCCAGTTAGGTGGTAGCCGTGGAAAAATCTATAATGTTCAAATGCACCGAAGAACCAAAAAGGAAAAGATGGGCTTACACGTAGCTCAGATTTAATTCGTGATGAGGAAGCTCAACTAATTGGAGAATTCCAGAGCTGAGGCTCTATATAACAGTTATACTTTAAATGTAATTGGTAAAATTTATAGTTATCTGTATATTCATCCAGGGAGAGTGGGAGAGATGGTAAAATCTCTCATTCTAAATAAACCATCCCACTTTTTCTCTTCTCACTAGAAGATCTGAAAGATGGAAACAACCTATCATGGGATTAGACTTCCTAAATATCGCTTTTAAAAACTAGCAGATAACTTAAAAACAAAAACAAAAACAAAAACACTATCTCTGTCTTGTTTGACCCTCTCTGAGCCTTCTGCCAGTGAAAAGTGCCACAGATACCTGGTCTGGGGAACAGATAAATGGAAAACAAGTCTTGGATTGGGTCTCAAGATTATTTCTCACAGACTTGTGGTAAAGGTCCTTGTGGTAGAAAATTAATTGCTCCTCTCCCTGGATTTAAGCCTCAGAGTTCTAAATCTGAAAATGTGCTATCTTGTTGGGAATACAGGGGGAGTCTCTTATCTCACATCCTGCCATGGGATCTAGAGCAGGCTTACCCTTTGAGTTCATCCAGGACAGCAAGAAGCTTGATTATTGTGTAGCCAAGACTAATAGGAGCGTCCCTAAGGGAGGGACATTTTTGCAGTAGATGGATGATCCAGTTATTGGAAGTGTCTCAGTCTTCGGTGAGAAAACCAGCCCCTTAGATTTCCATTCCTTGACCTCTTAGCCGACTCAGGTCCTTGAGCCTTCACAGTATCTAACCCAGTGGGTGACAAGCGAGCCTGGGAATTCCAGTCTTCTCTGCTCTTACCTGGATGATAGACCGCAGCAGGAGTGCCCTATGGAGCCAGTCAGGACTTCATGCACACGGCCGCTGCGGGGCTGCAGCCACTGAGATTCGCTGCGAGCCGGGCCCATTTTTGGCACGCACAGATCTCACCTTGCCAAAGCTGTTCGGGATCAGCACTCTCTGGGTCTGACACTAAAGCTTCACAGTGTAGCTGGAACCATTTCGCCAACACTGAGCTTTTTGTACCTCTAACTTTCTTAGGACTTGTGGCGTGCCCTCTTCATTAAGTGTCTGAAGAAGTCGATGGCTGTATGCTCTCTTGGAGCCTGTATGTTATATCTGAGTGAATGACAGTCCCCTCTGAGTACCTTTCCTGGGCCTGACCATAATTCTGAAAAGGACATCTGTCTGTCTGTCTGTCCTCCGTCATTCACTGAAGTACCCGAGGAGCTGCCTTTGTAGAGAACCTTATCTTCAGAAGAGGGAACGGGACACATGGTTTGTTTCTATGAGTGTACCGCCTCCCTGTAAGGTAAGGTCAGAGGTTCCTTCAGCAGAGACACGTGACAGGTTGTGGTCAGAGGTGAGTCGTTCTTTCTCAGAGACTTCTCTCCCGGCATAGTCTCCACATCGCGTCAGGCTCCCTGTTCTCAGCCTGTGGGAGAGCTGAGTGATCTGTTAGGTCTGTCCCGTGTCCAGCTTGCATTGATTTACACCCCCAAGGCTCACGGGACCTGGAGGGAAAATAGTTCGTGCGCGCGGCTGCCGCAGCGAGAGCTGCTGAAAGAAGGTTCAGAGCGGCGGCCGGGAGCCCGCGGAGGTGCTGAGAGAGGCTTCAGCGAAGGCTGACCTCTCGGAGCCTTTCCAAAGCGCCCAGTCCCCATCGGAGAACAAGTCAAACAAATATTAAGGGAAGGAAATCGAATATATATGCCGAACCGAGAAATAACATCTGATCGTTTTTAAAAAGCGCCCAGTTGGGAATTACAATAGAGTGACACTTTTTCCTTCCCCACTGAGCACATGAGAAATAACAAGCTCGGAATTTGTTTACACAGCCTTTCATGAAACATCCAGCGTAGGGCGCAGGACTCTGGCTCCCAAAGAGAAGGGGACACGCTTTCTGCTGCCACATCTTACCGTCAAAGGGTGTCTCCTGCGCATAGACTCCCATCCCGAATAAGTCACGTGGGTTTCAAGATGTTTTTCATAATTGCTTATTTTGTGCCAAGCAGTGCTGGTGAGGAAAGAGCTCTCGTGGCCTTTCCGCTCCCAGCCCTGTGCGCTGCCCACGGGGCCTCAACACTTTTCCATCAGGGCCACCTGGCTTCATAGCTTCCTGCCTCGAGAGCAAGTGCTTATAATGTGGGGTAGTTACTTTAAAGAGGCGTTGGCACACCCGATGGTTTAAAGAGTGCACACGCCCCTCCCCACATTCGAAGGGATGTATCTGCAGTGGTATTCTAACCCTGAAAGGATCCATATGTTTGAGGGTTATTGTTCCAAAAGCTGCCTGTTGTCTCATTGAGATTGATTACAGGCTTTTACTGCTCCAGGAATTCAGAGCTGCAGGATTTGGCTTCTGATTTGGGGATATGGGGAATTTGTCTTGCATGGGGTGCTTATCTGCCCTGCTTTTGATAGAGATGCTTAAATAAGGTGTGTGGGCAGGAATTGGCATAGGGCCAGAGGAAATGCAAGCCACAGCAGCATCCAGGCCCCACAATCACCCAGCAGAGCTCTCAGAAGGGCAGGGCCTGTGGCTTTCCAAGGAAAAGTCTGTGCTGTTCCCAAATGAGAAGCTACACTCTGCCAGTTGTAAAACTGCTTGCAAAATCACGAGTTTGAGACAGTGGTTGGTGATCGTTATTGCATTGGACATAGCAATTCCGCTTTTTGGAAGAATAAAAAGAAAGAAAACTTAAAGGATCAGAATAATCCCTTGACCATAGAAATGTCACGATTGGGAAAATGAGTCTCTACAGATCAATGTGAACTGGTCAGTGTGGTATTTACAGCTCATCTCTTAGATCACATCATTGCTTGGTGCTCAGCAGTTAGTACCTAGGATTCACATTAATTATGGTTGCAGTATATTTGCTACTATCTGTTGGGCAGTTTAGATCAAGAGTTGGCAGCCTTTAAAAGTTCCCAGCCAGCCTGGTTAAATAATGACACTCTGCTCTAAGAGAAGGAAGGAAGGAAGGGGTAACCAGGGCCATAATGAAATCCACAGCAGAGATCTGAGGCTAAATTGGAAAACTCCCTTTGGAGCCGTCTATTCAGACAGGATTTTATGTGCCTTTTTTACTACTGGCATCTCAGTACTTTACACATAGTAGATGCTCAGTAAATAATTATTAGCTAAATGAGTGAAAATATGTTTGGACATTGAATTTTCTCCTATTTAGTTTCTATGAGTAAAATTATAAGAAGTTGTTCAAAGTTACATAATTTCTTATTCTGTATTAGATGGGAGAATCCTGGTCTTCTACTTCTTGGCCTGCTAAAGAGACAGCAAAGAATAATTTTGTGCAACTCACTTACCTGACTAAGGGCAATGAGAATCTCATCCTAACTTTGTAATTTAACTTTTTTTTTCCTTTCTTCCGTGAAAATGAAATTTGTGAAGGCTTTTCCTTATTCCCTGCTTTCCCACTCCCAACCCAGAAATAATCCTACTTTTGCCTATGTTCTTATTTTTATTAAGCATTCTAGCTTTTTATGCATATGTCATTAGCTTTTCTACATAGCAAACTCCTTAATAAATATGCTTTACTTTTGTACTTGCTCTTTGAAGTGTAAGATAGTCCATAAAAATGGGGGAGAGGGCAACTGATTTTTGGCAAAAGGTGCAAACAGTTCAGTAGAGGAAGGATAGCCTTTTCAACAGTGATGGACGAACTGGATATCCACAGGCAAAAAATTTAACCCTGATCTAAACTTTACATCTTATAGAAAAATTAACTGAAAGTGAGTTATGGACTTACATATATTCATAGGGCTTTAAAGCTTTTGGGAAAAAACTTAAGGAAAAAATCTTCAGGATCTCAGGCTAAACAAAGAGTCCTTAGATTTAACACCGAAAGCATAATCTATAAAAGGAAAAATTGATAAATTGGACCTCATCAAAATTAAAATCTTGTGCTCCGTGAAGAACCTTTTGAAGAGGATGAAAAGACAAGCTACAGACTGAGAGAAAATATTTGCAAACTACATACCCAACAAAGGACTGAATATCGAGGATATGTAAAGAACTCTCAAAACTCAACAGTGAAAAACAATCCGGTTAGAACATGGGCAAAGGACGTGAACAGACATTTTGCGGAAAAGGATATACAGATGGCAAATAAACATGAAAAGATGTTCAATGTTGTTAACCGTTAAGGAAATGCACATTAAAACCACAATTGTGTATCTCTATACACCTATGAGAATGGCGAAAATTAACAATGAGTGACAACACCAAATGCTGATGAATGGTAAAGATACAGAGGAACTGGATGACTCGAACGTTGCTGGTGGGATGTAAAATGGTGCGGCCGCTCCGGAGAAACGGTTTTGGCAGTTTCTTATAAAACGAAGCATGCGATTACCATATGACCCAGCAGTTGCACTCTTGGGCATTTATCCCGGAGGAATGAAAATTTATGCCCCCACAAATTCATAGCAGCTTGATTTGTAATGGCCAGAAACAAATTGGCCCAGATGTCCTTCGGTGGGTAAATGGTTGAACAAACTAGTACATCCATACTGTGGAATACTACTCAGCAATAAAAGGGAACGAACTACCGATGCATAGAACAACTCAGATGAGTCTTAAGGGAATCATGCCGAATGAAAAAAGCCTATCTCAAGCAATTGCATACTGTATGACCTCATTTATGTGGCCTTTTTGAAATTACAAAATTATAGAAATGAAGATGAGCGGCTGCCCAAGGGAACCTGGATGGGGGAGGATGTCTATAAAGAATGAAAGAAGGGACCCTAGTAGTGCTCTGTATCTTGACCGTATCAGTCTCAGTATCTTGTGATATCACGCTATAGTTTTGCCAGACGTTGCCATTGGGGGAAACTAGGTAAAGAAGAGTATACAGTATCTGGATTTTTTCCTTCCTTCTTTTAAATCTGCAATTGTCTCAGAATAAAATTTTTAATTAAAAAAATAGTGGTAGCTCAGGTATCTGTGCGTTGAATGCGTAAACGAATTAATAAGTAGGATGACTCAAATCTCTTCATCCCGAAACTCTGCGACTGTAGCTTGCTGTTGGATTGCCTTTGTAGAACTTGATATTTAAGAGAGATGGAACATCTCTGGATTTTTTTTTTTTTAACGTTGTCAAGGATATCATCTGTTTTGACAGTTTGGATTTTATTGTCTTTTTTGCCTTTTATTGTGAGCCATCCCAAATCATTTTGGGGGAGGAGGGGAATGGATGGGTTATAAATAAATAAATAACTCAAAAGAGTCCCCCTGCTGCTCGATTCTCCCCCAAGAGATTCTGGTGTTTAAGCACACATACAGGGCACTATGATAAATTAACTCATCAAGGAATTATTTTGGAACCACATTTATGCTTTGAAGTCAGCCGGGATTGTGGAGTTCGTGGTCAATGCCATTTCCTCCCTTTCTGCAGTGAGAAGAAAACAAAAAGACTTTGCCAGTTTTGCAGTAGCATCCCTGACTGCAAGGGATGGAAGTCACCAGCACAATGACTCGAAGTAAGGAGAGTTATTTCCTCCTTGCTGGACAAGAACTAGCGTCTTTGGTCCCCAGTCATTTAAATTGAGCCTCACCAAAATCAACTCGAAATTTCAAAAGCCCAGCAATGATTATTTATGAAAACTAAAATCTCCGTTTCCATTTGTGCAGGATGTAAAGAGAATAGCCATTTGGCCTATGATCACTGTTCTTTTAACTTCATTAAACAATGGCCTGGGACTAGACTTAGAAATAGTATGCCCCCCACTGGAGTGGAGTTTGTGGAAGTAAAAAAGTGATTTCATGTTTTGTGGGTCTTAAGGAGCCCAAAATTGGAACGCCCGCGGCCCGTTCCTGACCCATCTCTCCTCCCATCCCCTCAGCCTCACATCTCCTCTTTCCTTCTTTATTATCTCTCACGGGATTCATTGCCTCATGAAAAATAGTAGTTGAGTTTAATCTTTCGTTCAGCTGCTTTCTGCTTGTGTTTCCTCTTCTGCCCCAGAGCCTCACGGATTACAAGGTTCCAGTAGGACGGGGATGTCATGTGTGGAATCTCACTCGTTTGCTACACAGCTGACGAGAATTCCTCCTTTTAATGGTGTAAGCATGTGGCTTTCCTTGCTAAATGGAAACCACATTCATGAACAGCCTTCAGCTTTTAGAAGATGAGTACTGCTGAGGGCAAAGGGTTCTGTCGTATTCCTCAGCTGCCTTTCCCTACCCCGTTCTGCGCTCGGCTTGGTCATTCAGTGTGGCGGTGTGACTCTTACGACCTCTGCCACTACCACCACAGAGCCGAAGAACATGGCACCGTGATTTAAGACATCATCTGAATTCTTTGTTTCGTAAGTAAGGGGCTGAGCTTCAGGAAATGAGATGCTCTTTCAGATCAGAAGAGTGGGAAATCCTTCTGGGAGTCAGGACTCAGCTTGAACTGGTAGTGTCACCTTGGGACAGCCACTTCCTCTCCAGCTCTGAGTTTCCTCGTCTGTGCAGTGAGGGAACTAGGTCGAAGGATCTCTGCCTTCCAAATGGTCTCTGACGGCAAATCTGAGGTAGTGTGGGCAGGGCCTCGGCAGCTCAGACCATGAAAGCGTGCTGCTTCTTGTCATCCACAGAGGCACATAGCAATGCCATCTGGTGAGATGCTACAGATACGGGGGGAGGGGGCTATTTTTAAGCCACCTTCTTCAGCCGTGTCTTCCTAATAGTGGTACCCGACAAAAGATCTAATAGCAGACATTCATTCCTCTGTCAACTGCGGCCAACTCCAGGCTGTCTTTTTGCCTTCATCACTGCCCCAGGCCTGAAGCAGGAACTTGAAAGGATTGGAGATCATGTCCCCAGCACCAAGGCACTAACCTCAAGCCAGACTGGGGCAAATAGGATCTCTGCCAAAACCCCAGAAGCCTTCCCATGATACTGGTTTTCCTGCTTGGCTTATTTTAAGCAGACTTCTGCCTTGGGTTGGAAAGGTCTCTCGGGCAGACTGACGTGATTGAACAGGTAGATCTTAATGCATAACACAACATGTACATGTGTTTGTCAAAACCAGTCAGCATTAGGGAAGTCCAGGTGATAACTTCAGGGCGCCCTCGCCCTGGATGTCTAGCATTAGCATTTAATTGTGTCCCAGATGTGGACAAAAACTCTTTGGCTTTTTGCAAAGTGCCCCCTTGACAAAAACTACCAGCCACCAGTGTAATGAAAAGCATGAGCTGAAAATGAAGCCAATCAGCCCCTTCATTCCACTTCATTTCAGGAAATTCCAAATATAAAAGGTGAGCTTTGTTCCCAGAGGGCTGAGAGTGAATCCGCTAACTGGCTCCTCTGTGGAAACCAGCTAGGAATTGGAATCCAGCCAGCTACCCCTTTCCCATCTGGGCAGCATGCAACACAAGCCTGAAGAGAAGAAGGGCCAGTAATTCAAAGACATTTGCAAGTTGGGTTCCTTGCAGCTCTGCCTTGGTTAAAATAAGCATGTGTCCACAGGGTCTGCGTTGGTTCATAGAGTTCCGTTCCACTCTGATGGTTAGGAATTGTCAAAATGCAGGGGCGTGTGCAAAGAGAGAAATGAAGCCCTGGCCCAGTTCGGTACACCCTGGATCCATATCTCCCCTCCCCGCCTCCCCATTTACCTTACCACTTCTTAGTCCATCTCTTGTCTCACGAATCCTAATATGTGTGGCATCCTTCTCACCCAGTAGCAATATCCCTGTGGAACTGCGCCTTTGAAAGTGTGATGACTGTAGCAGCCACTTCAGAGAGTTACTTTTCTCCTAGAACTGATCCATGATTTCCTAATTGTGTATCCCAGATGGGCACCACCTGTGGTTACACCTTCCCCCTTCTCCCCCCAGTCAGTTTCCTGAATCTGATTGTGGTTAGCGCACACCCTGAGTTTCGAATGCACTCTCTAAGCTGGCTTAGAATATAGTGCATTACCCCCTTCTCAGGAACGCTTATTAGCACCCATATGTGTATGGCATTTTAAACGAAGTTTAATGCTGCAGGCCACGCTCTTTAGAGACTTCCAGCTTGCAGCTGATCATGGCTCATGAGTTAGTTCCCGTGGGAATGGGTTAGTGAGGGAAAAGATACAAGATTTAAGCCCTAAGTGGGCATTAGCGGTCACCTAATCCAACCCCTCATTCTGTAGGTGGCAGAATGAAAGCAGGGTGCCTCGAGTAGGTCAGTTGCACAACTCCTCGCTGGCAGACCTAGTTCTTGAGCCACTTACACCACGTCCCCCATTGCATCTTCTGTAGGAGATGATCTCGGCTGCCTCCTGTGCCCTTTAAACAAAGGTAGAAGATCTCTGTTTGAACTTTTGTGGGAACCCACAAAAGACCTCAGGAAGCTTAAAAAAAAAGATAAGGTAACTCCAAAAACAGTCAAGTGACCCCAACTGGGGGTCCAGAGGAAGAAATTTTCATATTCCTGGAAAGAGGTGGTTACAACCAAGATTATCCAGATTAGGTCGGAAGAAGACAGTTGGAGGATGACATTATGTTGTTACAATCTCTGTTTGAACAGTGATGCGGAATAGACCCCCAATGTCAGGACTGTTCACATTATTGCGAACCCCCTAACCAAGGCATCGAATTTACCATAACAGACATAGGCTGCTGTCTTCAAAGATGTGTGCTATTAAAGATGGAAGAGGGCAGTATAAATGGAGGACTTCGGTGGTATAGGCAAACAGCTGAATGATGGCTCTGTGACTTGAGACAGCCGTGGAAGCACTGTTCCTAGAACAACAGGGATAGAATGTGAAGTTCGAAGTGCCCACACGACAATATATAAAGGCATTTGTTAGGAATGTCAAAAGGCTGACCCCAGAGCGTTTTCCTGGGGTCAGAAGAAAAAAAGTCGGAGTAGGAGGTGGGGGAGACCTTAGAAGAAGGGGCTGGAATCTGAGTTCTCACTCCTCTGGCTGGGAAAATGCTTTACTATATACATAATGAACTTCGTGCTACACTGGGGCTCGATTAGAGAGGGCCCATCCCATTCTGTTCCACTCCGTTTTGATCCTGCAGTCAGCTGCAGAGTTATAGATGAAGTGACAAGGATGGTCTCTTGATTGCATCCAGCTGCCTGGAATAAGTCAAGGGCAGAGAGGCCCCCACGTGAGGAACAGCACTCACTGAAGGCTCCAGAGGAATCTGAGATTCAGGACACCTCTGACGCTTTTAGAGCAGCATAGTATAGCATTCTGTGACCCGGTGTCATCAAATCAAGTCCCTCTGGAGAGAACATTGATAAGTGGCTTCGGTTAACAAGAAGAGGACTGAAATCTTAACAGCATTTGACCCTCAAACTGTGCCAATATTATTATTATTGCTGCAAATGGGGATTTGGGAAGAAGAACCCCTTGGGAAAGTGATTTGAACTTCCTTTGCAGAAATCACAGAGCTGTGTCGATTCAAAATAAATGGGAAGGGGTGGGGGGTGCAACTTGCATCTAGCGGAGGTGCCAGCTGCATGGGCGCCTCCCTCGCCCCACCCACACCTTTTCCTCCACCTCGCCCCATCCCCGGTGTTCAGTTTAGTGCTTGTACTTGGAGCGCTTCAGAAATCTCTAATTCCACTGAGGTGAATCGGTGAGTGGTACTGGTGTGACCTGAGCAGGCAGGTGCTCCGTGCCGAAGACAGGAAACTGGCAGTGCATCTGATGGAGTCTGCCCAGGCCCACAAACCGAACCAGGGTTGTGGCTCACATACTATGCTGTTGCTCTGGGCTCTATAAAGCTGTAATAGTATCATATTATTTTAATCTGCTGAAATACAAACCCCAGAGTAGAAAACACAGCAGCAGCATTACACATCTGAGGAAATGTTTGACATGGATTCATTTGTCTGCAGCTATTATGATGATGCCTGTGGCCGGTTAACTCTGTTGGTTACAACATGGTGTTAATGAGGCCAAGGTTGTGGGTTTGAGAGGCCTGTTAGGTGAGCTGGTTTCACACAAAGGAAAGCTCTTTTCACAACTCCAGACCATGTTCAAGACCCCAGTCAGACATCACATAAAAGCATGTAGATGATCACAAAGACGACTGGGCAAGACAGGGTAATGACTCAGCAAATATCCCTTCACTCGCTTCTGGAAAAGCAATTTAAAACATGTGCCTTAGTGATGGTGAATTATTACTGTGATCTTCACGCACAAAGGCTATCACATTATTATTAATGGTACCGGTTGATCAATACTGTTGCAGACATCCTTTCTGAATTAGGGAATGTACTGCCCCTGGCTGTGAAGAGAAGACAAGGGCCCTTTGGTCTCATTCTCTCTTTCTCAGCGTTCGCCTGCTGAGAGTCTGCGCATTCACGGACTCAGCACGTGTGTGTGGAGAGCTGGCGTGTGTCCAGCCTGTTCTTTGTGCTTCGGATACCGCAGTGGATGAGGCAGAACCACTGTCCTGGTGGAGTTTAAATTCTCCAGGAGGGAATTAGATAATAAATAAGTAAACGATAAGTAACCAAAATAGTTTTTGTTTTTTTTTTAATGAAATTTTGGTGAAGGAAAGCATGGGGCAAGGGGATGTGACAAGTGTTGGTCGGAGGATGATGTTTGCCTTAGGAAGATCTGAAAAGGCCTCTCAGAAGTAGGTACATTTAAACAGAGACCTGACTGATGAGCAGGAACCAGCCTTTTGCAGAATTAGAACAGTCCAGTCGGAGGAAATGGCAGATGCAAAGGGCTTGAGATCTAGTCCTGGTTAAAGAACAGAAAAAACACCGAAATCTGAGAACATGGTAAAAAGAGGCTGGAGAGTGGGGTAGACCCGTCGGAACAAGCTGCAGAGTTTGGTTATTGTTGTTAGCCAAAAGGAAGCCCTTTTTGTTTTGTTTTAGTGGTAGGAAATTTCTTAAAGATTTTGGGGCACATGTCATGGGTTGAAACATGTCTTCCTAAGGTAGATACGTTGAAGTCCTCACTCTTAGTGACCTTATTTGGAAACAGGGTCTTTTCAGAGGTGATCAAGGTGAAATGAGGTCATTCGCGTAGGCCTTAATCCAATTTTGCTGCTATCCAATTCGGCTAGTAAAAAAGGAGAGATTTGGACACAGAGGGAAGAAGGCCATGTGAAGACAGAGGTTTGGAGTGATGCATCTGTAAGCCAAGGAATGCCAGAGACTGACAGCCAGCCACTAGAAGCTCAGAAGAGGCGAGGAAGGCTCCTTCCCCTGCAGGCTGCCAGCTCCTGGATTTCGGACTTCAAGATTCCCGTTGTTTTAAGCCACCCAGGTTGTGTTCCTCTGTTACAGCAGCCCTAGCACACTAAAAGAGGGAAGCGCTAGCACAATGGCCCTGCTCTTGGGAAAGCAACGAAGCATCCTCCCTGGACCCAGGGACACTTGGGTGTTGGGGAAGCCTCTAGTTTCTGTAGCCTATGACCCTATGACTTACACATGTGGGTAAATAATGAAAATAATATAAATTTTAAAACGTATGGGTGTGTGTGTGTGTGTGTGTGTGTGTGTGTGTGTGTGTACATGTACAACATGCCCTAATATTCTTTTAGGAATGGTCCTTTTAGGGTCACTCTTTAATGGTTTAGAAGAGTAAGAGTGGAAGCAAGGAGATAGGTTAGAAGCCTGTTACGGTAGTCTAGGCGAGAGATGATAGTGGTTAGAGGTAGAGGTGGTACTAGAAGTGGTAACAAGTAGTCAGAAGTAGAGTCAGCAGGACTTGCAATGGATTGGATGTGGGGGAAGAAGAAAAGGACGGAATAAAGGCTGACTCCTAGGTCTTGGGCTTGAACAATTGGATAGACAATTTATCGAGATGGAGGAGATTGAGAGAATGGCCTATCTGGGGATATGGAACCGAGAGCTATGCTTTGGACATGTTAAGTTTGAGATGCCTACTATTTATTCAGCTGAAGATATTAAATAACTAGTTGGTTAAATCAGGACCGTTCAAGGCCAAACATAAATTTGGAGGTCATCAGATTATAGATGGTATTTAAAGTGGTTGAGACTAGATGAGATTACTTAAAGTTTAGAGGAGGGACTGACTAGGGGCCTGAGCAGGGTTTTCAGGAGCTCTGCTGTTTAGCGGTCTGGTAAAGGGTGAGGAACTGTGCCGAAGAGCCACCCCACAAACAGCTGGCAGCTTGTCAGTGCTCATTAATGGCATGAGCATCTTGTTTAAAGGTCAAACTAAACTGTACAGAAATGCACGCGAATTGGTATCGGAAGTACTCCACCCCCAAATTACCAAATTCTGTTTAACAAAACAATCCAAGAACCTTTTCAAATATGAAAATCAAGTTTTTGTTTTCAGTATATTACAGATTGTAGAATCGAACAAATTCTCTATATTAAATTAAGGCTTCCAAAAGGTCATAACAATAGCTGTGTACCCTGGAGAAATATAATTTTTTTTTTTTTTTTTTAGAAACAGACTTTGTAAATTTTCACGGTCACCAAAATTTTAAATAAGTCAAGACAGTTGAGTTAGTTACAGGGGTCCATGTGTTCATCTGTGCATTCATTAAGAATGGATCCTATTTAATTAATTGTATGTTAAAAGATTACCTACATTCTCCCAACACAGTAAAGTATTACTCCGCGTTACTTGAAATTTCCAAGCAAGCACAAGGAGTTTTGGATGAAATCAAAGTCAACATCTACTATCTGAATATTAGCAGAAGATCTAGAACATGTTCAATTGAACATCTTCAAAAGCATTTGCTGACCTTAGTCTTAGACTTGAACTTCAAGAGTCTGTCAGTACCTGTTTGGATAACTTAGCACTCACTGTGCTTGACTGAGTCTAAACTCAGAATTGATTGTTGACGCATTGCTACCCTTAGGTCTGGCGGGAATTTCCTGACCGGTTGGTGGGTTACCCGGGTCGTTTGCATCTCTGGGACCATGAGACGAGTAAGTGGAAATATGAGTCTGAGTGGACCAACGAGGTGTCCATGGTGCTCACGGGAGCAGCTTTCTATCACAAGGTAAGACGGGCAGGTTTGAGGCAAGTAGGTCTGAGTTGACATAACTGAATATGATACTCATTTTATTGGCCTAATTTAATTTTTTCTGAGTTTGGGAGAAGTGTTCTACTCAGAGGGCTTAGAAAGTTCATGTTGTATGATATTTTTGAAAAAACTTAAGTTGTTAGTTTTCTAGTTATAAAATAATACATGCTCGTAATAGAAAATGTGGAAAATTTAGAACAGATTGTATCATATAAGAAAAGTCACTGTACATCACTTTGAACCGTTATTACTGTTTCGATGTTTTTCCACTTTGCCTTTTATTTATTTACTTATTCACATATATATAATTATAAATATTCTCATTAACCTGCTTCTTTCATGTATTGTGAGCATTTTCTCATGTCATTAACATTTCTTCATAAATAATTTTTTTCTTAACATAGTTACTAATATACCATTATATTAGTATTTCATAAATTATGTTTATTATTCTATCATTGGGTATTTAGGTTGTTTTTAACTTTTTTGCTATTTTAGATCATGCTTACTGTCTAATGCTTAAATAATGATTAATAGTCATTTTCAAAATTTTATACATTTGATCATTATGATAGATTTCTAAAAGTAGAATTCTGTCAAAGGGAATGAACATTTTGGGGAGGTTTTAACATATATATATTTATCTGTTGTTTTCAGTATTGTTTCTACCAATATGGACTCCCACCAGCAAAATATAAAACTATCTTGCCATACCCTTCTTTGCATGAAATGCAAGTGCAAATGTACCTTATTGTTTTAACTGATTTGATTACTAATGAGGTTGAAATTCCTTTTGTGTTATCTATGAGCCTTTTGTGTTTCCTCTCGTCTAAAATTGTCACTCATGTTTTTGACTCTTTATATTAGGGAGCACTTGAAGGGTATGCATTGGACTCTAGAATATTTAGTTTCCTGGAAGTATGTGGTTTAATTAAATAGTAATAATTTGTCCAGTGCAGTGGCATCAGGAACTGATGTCAGGAGAAGGATGTTGAGCCCAGCACAGTTAATTTAACATAGCTTCATCTGTATTGATTGCTTGTAGTTTTCTCTGCACTGCTGCCCTCATATTTTTCAGGGTTCTGTATCCAGAAATGATTTTTTGTTCTTAGCAATAAGTCAGTAAATAAGATTTATAATTCTTGGAGTTTATGGTAGTGGACTGTGTACATTTTTTAAAATTTTTTGCCCATAGATTTCTACCTTATTTCACATATGCAGGTTATAGTTGTTTCAGAATTGCCTCTTTTTCGTTTTACTTGGAAAGGCATATATACCTTTGCACTGTTAATTTATCTCTGTTTCTATTCGCGGTCTATGGAAAGAATAGAGAAAACAGGATTGAACGTTGGGATGGGATGGGATGGGGAAGGATTTACTAAAGATCAATATGTGGTGTGTCTCTGAACAATGTTTGTAAAACGCATGATGCATTTATCAGTCCGAAGGGCCTGCATCCTACAAGGGCTTTACTCCGTTCCTCTCCTTTGCTTACAGTGGGTGACTTGGAAAAGAATGACACTGTTAAAGATCTTGGTTACCTGACTAAGAGCATTCTAATACCTCCTTTTCCCTTTCTGTTGATACAGCCTTGTGATTTATCTTATGGGAGAAAGCTTGTCCCATGCTGTGACTAAGTTGCTCTTTACCAGGCAGAGGGAACTGCTATTTGAATTGTTCTTCTTTTTGTCTCACCCGATAGTATTTTAATTACCTGTATACCTACAAAATGCCTGGGGATATCAAGAACTGGGTGGATGCTCATATGAACTGTGAAGACATTGCCATGAATTTCCTGGTGGCTAATGTCACAGGGAAAGCCGTCATCAAGGTAGGAGGTGTCCTGGTCCAGCTCTGCCACTAACTTTTGCTTTGTGATCTTGGGCAAGTCTCTATTTTTTCTGAGCTTGAGAAGTTCTCGTAACCATAAATAAAGTGTTGGACTAGGTGAACTTTAAGCTACCTTTTCACTTTAAGATTCTATGATCGACACTGTCACGTTGTAAAATCGAAGGTAGGCTTTGATACTTTAAACATTTTATTTTTTGTAGTTTCTTTAGTATCAGAGGTAAAGGCTATGATGGTCAATCTACAGATAGTGTTTTTTAAAAAAAGTAATTTTATTCTCAAAGCTGATTTGGAATCTAGTTCTGTTAGCTAAGGGATACAGTTTACGCCTTTCTTAAGGTAGCCAATCAATCTCTCTCTCTCTCTCTCTTTCTTTCTCTCTCTCTCTCTCTCTCTCTCTCTCTCTCTCTCTCTATATATATATATATATATATATATATATATATATATGTACATACACACATATATACATATATATAATATAATTTTAAATATCAATTACCAAATAAAAATTACCTTTTTTAAATGTATTAAAAGCTGAGAGTACATAAGTATTCCATGGGGACAGATATCTATTTTTGAAATGTAGATTTCGCTCAAATCAGATCCCTAGATGTGTAGAGTACACACTGCTTGGTATGAGTGGCGCCATCTTGACCTTTTTCGTTCCGGGTTAGAATCCCGTGTATGACAATGGGCAGTACTTCTGGGCCAGATTCCTAATACCGGAATCTTCCTATGCTGGAATATGTTGGAGGAAGCAGAGTATGCTATTCCCCCACTGATTCCTCATACTATTAATTGATGAGAGAAGCCAGATTAAACCAAAGTGACTAAGGAAAAAGGAAAAGTCACTATCTGTGCTCTCCAGACTTGACCCAATCCTCACCCTGTGCCCTTAGCTCTCTAACTCCATGAATAGCTCGCCGCAGGGAAAATTAAGGAATGTAAACTACGGAACTCGTTTTAGAGGATGTGTATCTCCAAGTTTACTTTCTGGCGTGCCCCTCGCATTTTTAGCCGTGCCTGCTTACTGTGGACAGTAACTCCTGGGCCCATGTGCTTCTTAACCTTGCCTTCGTTATCTAGTTTTCTTCCCCTCCCACCCCTCTGCCGTTGGCTTCCCTTTACTCAGTTAGGATGGCAACCTCCCCAGAGTGTGCTAGAAAAAGCATTAGAAGTTTAAGGTTCGTGAGGTTGGGGGAGAATCAGGGGAAAGGCGTCAGAGGGTGAGGGACCATTGGGTCTTTTTTCTGATGGAAAGGAATTGCAAAATAACCTGGCGTCTTCAGGAGCCTGGTACTGCTCCTAGCATTTGCCACTAGCCGAAAGAAGGAAAGCGAGCGGCTGTTGGAACGAAGGTTACGGTGAAAGTTATGGGAAGCTGTATTTCATCGCCCTTATGGCTGCAAGAACAAATGGTGTTTATACAAGGACCTTGGCAGTGAGAAAACAGTCATTAAACAGGAATTAAGGAGCTTGTCATCACCACTTCTTTCCAGTTACAGAAGGCAAAAGCCCTCCAAGCCGTTTTATTGGGCCCTTGTGAGTTCTGCCGTTGGCCAGCCAGACAGAATGGAATGGAGGAGTGGTGAGGGGGGTGTGTGTGTGTGTGCGCGTGCACGCGTGTGTGTGTGCACGCATGCACGTGTGCGTGGAGGGAACAGGCATCTCCACGTACAGAACAGAAACATGCCGAGTGGTGTCACCAGCATGATTGTATTGTCCTTGGCATTGGCAGCCAGGTATATTTTTGTGCTCCTCTGGCAGGTAACACCCCGAAAGAAATTCAAGTGTCCTGAGTGCACAGCCATCGATGGACTTTCGCTGGACCAGACACACATGGTGGAGAGGTGAGTGAGCCTCTTACCCAAGGTCTGCCCTGCCTTCTGAACCCCGTTTCCTGCCTTGGGCCTGTTTATGGGACCTTTTGGGAGATATAGGGACAGCAGCTGTTAACCACAGTCACCTCCTTTTGCACTATGGGAATTGGGTTAGTTCAAGCGCAGGTCACCCAAAGAATTAATTTGGAATGCTTCTCACTCAATTCGTAATGGCTGGAAGGGTCTTAAAAATATAGCTGGCCTTAAGCTCCAGAAACCAGATTCTCCATTTGGACTAAGCAGTTAACCGTCCACAGTCATCTGAGTGGAAGCTAGTTAATTCCAAGGAAATACTGGATTGTTTTTCAGGGTAATAATCTCCGTGTTGCAGTAAAAGTTAGATTAGAAAGAATTGAACCAAACTCACCAGAGACAAATTACCTTTGCTGACTGTACTGAAACACCTTCCAAAAGCAGAATCGAAAGCACAGCTCTGTGTTACAGAGAGAGAGGAGCGGGACAGCTCTGAAATACTCCCTTCACTCCTATTCAGTCAGGTCCTCAACAAGCACACCTTTATGTGGAGTGTAATGCTGGACCTGGTAGGCGAATATATTAAAGGAGTAGAGACGTGTGTCCTCCCTAAGACTGTTACAATCTTAACATGTATATATAATCTTACATATAGTAGTTCTCACTTTTATCCCAAAGGTCCCCAGGCTTTCAGTCTCTTGAATCAAACCCAGTTCTTCCAAAAGGTAGCTCCTTACTCAAGATAGCAAGCTCTGACATCCAGCATCACTGTTGTTTAAGGGACCACAATTTACTCAGAGAATGTTATGGTAGCTTTATAGTATGAGCTATCTAGTTCAAGTTTCCTCAAGTCTCATATGCGTCTCTTTGCAGCATTCATTTCTGGAATCCATCAGCCATATTTAAAAGCCTAGAGTATTTTTTTGTGCAAAAGTTGTTTCCATTGGCCTAGATTTTTCTATAATACTTTCTTTACTCTTTACTCTTCTTATTCATACTTTAAATAATCTCTTTTTTATATAAATGTCCTATCCAAATGACATGACTTTTACAGACTGTCAATGTGAAATAATATATTGTGATTTTGGAAATGTCTGCCACTGGTGTCATAAATATTACACTGTCAAGGGCAGTGACATTAACCGTCATAGCTCTTTTGGAAGAGATCCCAACTATAGTTCTGTTGGAGTACATAAAACTGCTATTTAACCCCACCCCATTCACTGCATTTGGGGAGAATTTAAAGCATTAAGCAATTGGTTGTTGGTTGGGCTAAGTTAAGATGGTGGGGTTATATGGTCCAAGAAAGGAAAAGTAGGGAGAAAAGTGCATCTCGTAATGGCCCTGACGTTCTTGCTAAGGCTGAGCAACTCCTTCCTGGCACCACTGAGATCATAGCAAACGAAAAGAGACTTGAAATGCAGTTAGAGAGGTTTCAGGCAGAGATGTTTATTACTAAATGCTGAAAAAAGTAACTAAAGGAGATGTGTGGAGGCATCTGCCCAGGTGTTGTTAGGCTTGAATCGGATTATATCAAGAGTTTATAATTAACAACAACAAATACACAGACATGTATATGTATACATGTGAATATAATGTATGTGTGCATATATAAAATTTATTTCAAAGCTATATACATGATAAGTATCACAAGAGAGGCTCAGAATGTTTCCTCAGAGTGATCAGAGGAAAGAAAAGTGACTTCGTGCTAGGTGAGTGTTAGGAATAATTTTGTTAAAGAGATGGCATTTGAAGTGAGCCTTCAAAGTTCGCTAGGACCCCAACCAGTGAAACTCTGGACAGGAAGAGGCGATCCTAGGCAGAGGAAACTGGATGGTCAAAGGTACCGTTCAGGAAGTTCAAGGTGTGTTTGGCAATCAGTGAAGAAGTTCACTTTGGCTAGAGCTTAGAATTCTGGCCCATTAGTGCCAAACTGCAAAGGGCCTTGAATCGCTGGTTAAGGGGCCTGACCTTTTTTCTTCAAGCTCTGGTAAACCATAGAAGGTTTTTGAACAGAGATTAATTTGGAAGTAGTTGCAAAGGAAGGAATGAAGGTGAAGAGATTGACAACAGGACAGTTAGAAGGCTTGAACTAAGTTGAGTGTGGAAAGGAAGGGATGAATTAAATTGCAAGAGTTCCCCCCCACCCCCTTCTAAAGGAAGATGTTCTGGAACTTGATTTCCAACTCACTAGGTATGGGGAGGTTATGGAGAAGCAGTCAGTCCACAGAGATAAGTTTTAGATTTCGAGTCAGGAATAGTGGTCGTACCTTTAACAGTGCAAATAATGCAGTTGGGAGGAGACACTACTGAGGAGAGGAGTGGAATGAGTAGTTGTACGTTTAACAGTAAAACTAATGGGGACAGGAGGAGATTTTAATCGTGGCTGAAGTTGGAAGGCAGTAAGGTAGGCGATTTGGAGATCTGGCCTTCTGTATATGCCAGTGTAGATGGGGGGCAAGCAGTTGGAAATTTGGAACTAGAACTTTAGAAGGAAGATTAAAACAAAGATTGATATTTGGAAGCCATCTGCCTAGAGATGTCTAAAGAAAAACCAAGGACAGAAGAAAAGCCAAGTGCAGAATCTTGAGAAATTTTGTCATTTAGGGGACAGAAAGAATAACTGAAAACAGAGAGGCAGGCATCCACTGGAGAGGCCAGGACAGAGCCAGGGTCTGCAGCGCTGAGAGGCAAGTCCGAGCAAGGAACGTGCAGACGGGGAAAAGGTCTTTGAAACGAATGGTCATCGGCGACTTTGCAAAAGATAATGTCAGAGTGATGGGGCTCAAGAGTTACCGAGTGTGAGTCTGTGGTGAAGAAATAGAGTTAGTGAGTCTAAACTACACTTTTGAGAACTTTGATAGGGAATCAGTCTGGAAATCAGTTAGAAACCGGGAGTCAAACACTTTGGATTAAAGATCGAATTAATGAATTATTAAATAAGGCCCTTAGCTTGGGATGGGAAGAGGACATGATTTAAGCTATCATGGGTAGACCAAAAGATGGAATTCGAACTGTGGAATTGTTCATTTGTTATATATTTTAAATAGTTCCCTTTGCAGAGGACACATTTCACACACAGCAGTGAAAAGAGTTAGCTGCCCTTCAAGTAATAACCTTGTGGCGGGTTTTGTGGTTCAATAACCTTTTTTATTATCTCTGGGATCTACAATCAGAAATCTTAGCTGTGTAGGAGAGTAGCTTTCACTGCCCAGCATCCATTTCCAGGATCTTCAGTTGGTTCCTTAAGAACCAGGAGAATTTGTAACTGCTCTTCTCGACCAATAGCTTCAACAACATCAGGCAGTGTGGTAGATGGACAGTGTTAAGAAAACGGACGTAGTTATTTTGATTCAGGCCCATCTTTGTTCAGATTATCAGCTTGCCACGTAGTAGCTGTCTGACTTAAGGAGACTGACTTACCTTATCTGAACTTCAGTTTTTTCATCTCCTAGAATGAGGATATTTATATCTATCGAATTACAGTGTCCATTCACAGCTGTGACAAAAATAATTTGTTGAGTATCTTTGTACCAAATATTATGTTATATGCCGGTGAATGAAGTAATAATACATGAACGCTTGTAACATTACCTGGCAGAATTAGTTTCCTTGCCAATTTCCCCAGCATTAATCCTAAAGGCTCCTGGTTACTTTAGGTAATTGTATGGGTTTGAAAGGAAAACAGAAAACCATTAGTATTTCTCCCTCCAGATACCCCCAGTCTTCAGAGATCGTCGCTGGCAGTTCTTAGCTTGTTTGTACTTAATTAGAAAACCAGCCCAGGAGTACAGTTACTGACAGGGTAGCTGGAACCATGACAGAACAACTCAGATGGGCCATGGGCCACCCGCAACAAGCCAAACTCTGTGTCTACCCTAACCTGTCCCCCATCCCAGGTCTCTTGTGTGGAAAGAAAATAGGAAATATTGTTAGTACCTGGTGGGAGAGTTCAGGACCTTTACTACTTAGAGTGGACCAACCACTTCTCTGGCACAGGTTGTGTGGAGAGGAAGAAGTACCCACTCAACCCGGGTTAGCCAGGGACAGCTGTCAGCAAGTCAAGCTGGCTCGAGCCCCCGTGGCCTCTTGTCTGAGCCCAACCCTGCTGGCAGGTCTAGTTACAGAGACGGCATTGTCCTCCATACTCTCCAGGGGGCCACGGAGCCTCGATTCTCCACCAAGGTCCACGATTCTTCTGTAATACATACTCATGGGTACTTGTGCCAGACATGACTGGGCTTTGCTGGCCACAGTCTACAGGCGTAATAACTGGCAACCCGGAGAATTGGTACAGGATTACAGGCAGAACAACCTTCAAAAGTAGGGCCCCGGAGAGATTTGAGTTTGTGTGCCACTGCGTTGGACCTGCCATTTGAGGAGAGAAAAGCCGTTGTCCAATGCCCGCATCATACCGTTTTGTTGAAACGCCTCAGTCTTTTCCCCCAATCGCTCCTCAATTTGGAACCTAGGACGACTACTTCCTGAGTCTCAAAAGACTGCCAGCAAGCAGGAAGGAAACTCCTTGTGGGTTATGGTAGAGTGTGATGAGAAAAGCAAAGGATCCATTGCCCTTGCAAGCCTGGTTTGAAATCCAGCTCCACCACTTACCAGGTCCGGGTCCTCGGACAAGTCACTTAACCTCCCTCAGTCATACTTTCTCAACTCATAACAGGAAGCTGCTCTACACTCAACCTTCGGACATATAGAGGGCACTCCTTTAAGGAATCGGCAAGACGATGTACGTAAATTATTTGATACGTACTAGGTGCTCAACGTTGTTAATGTCCAGCCATCACCTTGACCCCTAGAACTATGTTAATAAATAAATTTATATCATATCATATCATAATTAAGACTTAGGCCTTGGGAGCCAGAATGTGTGGGTTCGGCTCTGCCTCTTACTGGTAACTTGACCTTTGGACATGTTGCTTAGCCTTTCTGTGTCTCAGTCTTCCCAGTGTAAAGTGAGAATATTGGTAGGACCTGCCCCGTAGGGTCTCGTGAGGATGAAATGGGTAACTAATACATCTAACGCCCTTTTAACACAGCCTCGACACAGTAAGATTAGTTGTTGATTTGTGGTGTCGTTGAACCCAATGATGTTATTAGCTAGAAGAGCTCAAAATGAAATAGTAACAAATTTTTTTAGAAACATAATGACCAAAAGAATTGATAACGACCAGCTTCTTTATTAATTGGTTTCTTCCTAAAGTGTAACGCACTTGAATAAAAACTTGTTGATTAACATAATTTGAAACAAGGTTTATAGTACCTCTGAGGACAGAAGAAGAGACTTATGGTCTACATCTTACAGTTCAGCCCCTTCTTGGTAAATGGTCCTGCCTCTGATTAGTTTGTGCTTCTTGTAGCTCTCAGGTGCTGTGGGCCTGAGGAGAGAATTGACCTTTCTGAAATCCATCCTTGAGGTCCCCTTAACTTCAAAAGCGGTTTTTGCGGGCTTCTTTTCCCCCCTGGTCTGATGCTGAAGTGTCCTCATTACCCAGCTGTCACACTCAGTTGGCCTGATGGGCCAGGACCATTTCCAGCCAGTGTGCCTGTTCACTTCTGAGGGGCGTCACTGGCAGGCTTCGGGGGTGGAGCGGAGGTAAGGAAATGGGCCCCCTCCCGCCGCAGTGCTGGGCTGCTCTGTCCCTAAGTGGGTTATTGCTGCTGGTTCTGACTTAGAAGTAGTAGTTACAATTACGAAAGCTGTCCCGTGTCGGCTTTAGCTTTCATAGGCGATCTTGTGGGAGTCGACTGACAGTTCTCAGACGTTGCCATTTATAGGCCTTCGGTGAATGTTGGCTGAGTGGATGAAGTGTTTATTGCTTCACATTGGGGTTCACCACCCCACCGTCTTCTTTCGCCTTCATGTGTAAGACCCGCGCTCCCCGCTCCTTGCCTTTTAAACTTCAGTAAGCTGAAGCTCAGTTGCAAGTGTCTTTTTCCTTTCGACCAGTTACCTTCTCTTTAGCTGGCAGAGATGGGGTTAAGGATTATTGGCGGCTAATCCACCTTGGTTTGAGGCCTGCTTGTGCTGACCTGGAAGAATGACTGGAATTTAAGGGGGAGGGAAAAAGATATCCTGACCTCTGCAGGCCCGTGGTCTCTAAACAGCATTCCCTGTTCACTTTCTCCCACCGAACTCCAGTCAGAGCACCCCCGGGTCACCTCTTTGATCCCCACCCTCCGAATCTTCTAAGAGCCTGGGAGCAGGATGGGGCTGCTTGGGCTTCTTTTGTTGATGTCGAGTATTAAGTATTTTCCTCTCATCTCTCAGCCTCTTGAACGATTTCTCTTGTTTCCCTCTCCCCTGTGCCTCTCATCTTCTCGACCGCCCTCCTCCTCCTTAAACCACACAGGTCCGAGTGCATCAACAAGTTCGCTTCCGTCTTTGGAACAATGCCTCTAAAGGTGGTGGAGCACCGAGCTGACCCTGTCCTGTACAAAGACGACTTTCCCGAGAAGCTGAAGAGCTTCCCTAACATCGGCAGCTTGTGAACCTGCCCAGGGCGGAGGGCTGAATGTTCAGCTTGGACAGAGGAAGAGAACATGTCCTCGCACATTCTGATACCAGGCGGGGGACCTTAGAGCCGAAGAGTGACATACTGGATCTTGGCGTATACCCGCCTAACCTGCTTTCTCAAGAACAGGAACCTGGAGAGAACATCTAAGCACCTTGAGCTGCGCATCCTCTGTTCTTGTTTTTCTCATGAACGCCGATGCATTCTTTTCGAAAACGCCAAAGGGAAGCCTCAGTGGCTTGCTCTGGGCGGGCATCCAGCCCCAGCTCCCTCTGCTTCCAATTCCGATGTGACAATCCGAAAGGAAACTTCACTGACTGCTAAGACTATCGAGAGAAACCTGCCCACCCATTTTAGATGTGGGGAGTCATGGAAAAGGTATCCACAACTCACTTTCAGCTATTTCAAATCATTGAGTTCTTTGGAGGAAAAGTCAAGCCCAGAATTTGGTGCAAAGTCCAAACATCGTGGTGGGATTCAATGTCTCCCTTAGGACCTGGGGCACTGGCCTCGTGCACCGAAGAGCATCAGCTACTGAGTCGGAATCCTGTAAGCTCCATGAACTATTCCTTTTCGTTTTGGCTGTTTGATGTGATTAAAATTATTTTTTATTCCTTTTTCTACTATGTCTGAAACACAGATTATTGGTGGTCCAAGGAGTGTTCTCTCTTCTTTGTGTCTTTAACTCCATCCTCCGACCTTCATTCCACCCTGAAGACAAACAGCAGGAGGAGGACCTGGTGCTGTGTGCACAGAGCAGAGAAAGATCCCCAAACTAAACACGCTAAGAGAAGATGTGTCCCAAAACCTCCAAAGGAAGTGGTTTGCTTCCTTACTAGAGCCAGTCAATCTTTTGTCCGTATTCTCAGGGAAAAACAGGGCGCTTCTCATAGCCATGCGCTTAGTCGCTCTAGCCAGTTCCATGGTGTAAACGTTGAAGGAGTGGTGACTCCAGCCCAAGGGGATGCCAGGATTTCCCTCATTCTTTTGGTATAAACGTAACATTAGCCAGGGAGGTTCTGGCTAATGTTAAATGCTGCTATAACAACCGGTTTGCAATAGTTGCTGGTATATTTAAATCGTTAAATTTCAGCATTTAGTAATACTGCACATGTGTGAATTATACCTCTTTAAGCCCAGTTGATGAACAAATCTACCCTGGCAAATGTTAGATGTTATGGATTCGAAACAGATTTCTCTGGCTCTAATATTAAGATTAGCCACAGTTTGGGCTTTAGCCATAACATGTGTCCCCAGAACACAAAATACATAACAATTTGCTTGGAATATGGATATAATTACCGAAACCTAGTTGTGTGCCAGTCGAAGTCCCTAATATTACCACCCATTGTTCTGTTGAGTGACATGAAGGTGAGCAGTTATTATGCTGTAGTTTTAAAACTCGTAGTTCTAACATGAGTCCCCTTAAATGTGTTCCTCCAGACTTTGAGAGGTCAAAGAAAAATTTCAGAAGTAGTAAAAACTGGAAATGGAAATCGTGAGAGCTTCATCGTTCATATCAAGGAGCAATGGACTCGGGGACTGTCACAGGGGGAAGGAACGAGAGAGCATCTCATCCTGTACATTTGTTTTGCAGTTGTAGACACCGATTTTTTTTTTCTAATGTAGTGCAGCTACAAACAGGTGCTTAGTAAATTTGGGGGGGGGGGGTTGGGATAATTATATAGTAGTCAGTGGGGGGTATGGAAGTCATTTTAGTCTCATATTCATAATCCGGGGGACGGCATAATGGAAACCAAGAGAAAGTGATTTCTGATGTCTCCCAGTCACAAGCAGCTGACACAGTGAGTACCTCTTGGGGGGGTTGTCTAGTTTGTTTCCCAAATTTGGGGTAAGCGGAGGGGACGGGCCGTACGTTCACGTCCCTGCCGAAAGCGGGAACTGCGCCGCCGTCCTTCCGGGGCCGTATCGGCCTCCACCTTCTGCCCTCAGCCGAGCTTCTTCCCGTGTTTCTGCCCTTTTCACATCCCTAGTGTCCGGTGGCTCATCCAGTTCTCCCTCCCACAAGGCACACTTTTTCTTTTTTTTCTTTTTTTTTTTTTCCCCAACTCGTTAGCCCTTTGATTTTGGAAGAGGGACTCCTTAATCTGAGGCCACTGGGAGCCCCGGGGAGCTATGTTAGTGAGATTTTTATCACCTTCTTAGGAGTTATTGGACTTCAAGGGCGTTGAAACGCCATTTAAAGTACCTCATTACCCCCAGAAATTTGGGGGGTTTGATCAAGATAGCATAAGAGGATTTATATTACAGAGTGAGTATTATATCGTAGGCACTTGAAAGCTCAGTTTCTACTCTATGAACAGACAGGAGGTACAGGTCACAGGGAGAAATGCAGGACGAGAATACAGAAAGTGATCGTGATTCAGGGATTCAAGGGGGGACTTGTGACTCCACCCCCTCATTAGTGTGTTTCTGGGCTGCTCAGTAAGCCGCACCCATAAGCTTGGGTCGGGGTCATCTGTCCTTGGGATGCCATAGAGCTTGGTCTCAGAAGTGGAACAATAATGCTAATTAAAATGTCATGCCCTGGCCTATAGCAGACAACAGCTGGTTTTAGAGTAAGAAATCATTTTTAAGAAATTACATCCTACTGGCCAGTACAGATGAACCTGAGCCGATCATAGCCCTGGCCCAAATGCGTGCCCTCAGGGCTTGCCTTTGCCCTCTGAGGCCTAATTGGGAGGAGCCCGCTTAGAATGCCAAGGCTGGAAACACCTTAACTGGTTAACATTAGGTAGCTGTTAATAGTCTTAAATCATGTATTTTACCAAGAAGCCTCACACATATTTAGGCAAAAACCTTCCCCCCACTCCGGGGAAAATTAAAGAGGAAAAATATAAATTTTGTTCTCAAAATCTCTTTCCTACAAATGGTGCCATACTGTCTCTTTTTACTCAGGTGTCATGACATTCAAAACTCTGACAACTGGCTTCTCTGCCAAGCCTTCTGTACCTCCATCTAGGCTTCCAACTCGTGGTTCTTAGGAGCCAGTTTCTCTGACTTTTGAAAGAAAGTTACCATCGCACTGGCCGGTGTTGACCAGGACTAGGAGCTGGAAGAGGCAAGCCGCCTCTTTGCTCTTGTTCGCCAGAGGAACTGCCAGTGACCCCGTGATGCCAGCAGCTCCCTACGACATAGTCTCAGACTGGAGTATTCTTACCGCTGAAAGACAGCAGGTTTCTAGCCACGAGTTCTGAAGATATGATTGATGGGTTAAAACCCCAGATCCTGTGATGGTTTTCAGGCAAGTTAGAATTAAGAAGAAGGTGGAGCAGAGACCGGGCTTAGGAGGTGGTTTAGTTCCTGTGAGACTCTTCCTGGCCCTGCAGCTGGAAGGTCCGTGGGTACCCGGCAGAGAGAGGAAAGGTTTGGGGTATTGGAAGTTTCCCATCAGCCACCCATCCCGAGCCTGGTGGGTTTCCTTTGCTTTGGGGACAGTGGCTTCTTTTTGGGTAGGCTGGTTTTTCCATTTCTCTTGGCCCAGGTAATCTGTTGCAGCAAAAGAAGCCACAGCAGGCTGTTCCCCACGCAGCCCTGGCGCAGGGCGGCAGAGACAGAGTGCTAAACTGGCCCCAGCCGCCTCAGCCACTTCCTGAGGAGCAGCTCTGGCAGGAGTGCTAACCAGATTGGCAGGCAGCTTTGGAAGCAACTTGAGCTTTCCACCGCAGGGCCCGGAGACAGATGGAATCCTGGGGCCTATCTGCTCACCTCACTCCCAGGCTCTGTTCCCAGCCCCGGGGCTCCCATCCTAGGCCAGTGTTTGATAGGCGCCATTTTCTACTCGTGAGTAAAATCCAGGACAGCTTTTAACCCCAGGATGCCAACCATGCAGAGTCTGACAATCTGAACAGGCTTCCTTGAGCTTCTTTGGCAGAAGACAGACAGGCAGGCAGGAAGGACTTGACTCTCAATTTAAGATTTTTCCCCTTTCTTTAGAGTAGGAGCCTTCTAGGTTCAACCCACAACCTCTCTTCCACACCCGTTAAACGGACCCTCAGGATCGCCAGCTTCAGGCTTCGTGGCCTCCAGCCTCCCAGGGAGCGTGTGTGCACGTGCCGGCAACTTTGCGCCTGGCTCTTTAATGCCAGGTTCACAGGGCAGATGACAGGAGACCGTGACCCCCTTTCCCAGCTTCCTCGGCCTCTTTTTGGAGAGAGATGAGTGACCGTCATCTGGGTCTGGTATTTTGTTTCCTCAAATTTACAACCTTTCCGGAATAGAGGATTTTTCCTTTCTTTTTCCGATGGATTGAGCTCCTGGTTGCATTCTTCACAGTCCCTCTGGAGGGCACAGAGCTGTTGGGTGGAAGGAAGACAATAGAAAAGATGTCTGGGCGGTTCTCCTGAAGTACCAGGTGGTACTTGAGAGGTACCTTAGCAAAGCACCGTTTTCTCTACGACCTCTCAGGAGCTGCACGTGGGGTGAGAGCTGCCGACAGAGCCGGGACTGGGACCCATGTGTCTTAGACCCAAGCCATCAGGGAGTCCATGCCGTCATGCAGAGCCTCCCCGTCAAATGCAGACAGTCGCTGGCCTAACGGTGGGTTGACTTACGATTTTTTTAACTTTATGATGGTATGGAATCGATATGCAGTCAGTGGAAACTGTACTTCACATTTTGAATTTTGATCTTGTTCTGGCTAGCAATATACAGTACGGTACTCTCGTGATGTTGGGCAGTGGCAGTGAGACGATTTTGCCCAACCGTAGGCTGTTGTAGGTGTTCTGAGCACATTTAAGGTAGGCCAGGCTAAGCTGTGATGTTTGGTAGGTTAGGTACATTAAATGCATCTTTGACTTCACGATATTTTCAAGTTTCAATGGGTTTACTGGGACATAACTCCCATCCTAAGTCGAGGACCATCTGCAGATCCACTTGGGCTTTTCTTTACAGCCACCAACATATATCATTGGCTACTCTGCCCAAAGATAAACTCAAGGATGTCTGGTTTTCTGGTAATCACAGCTGAAGGACAACCACCTAGGTACCGATCCAGGTGAGGTAAGAGCATTTATTCGGTCATTCAGTTTTTCTAATTGTTCGTTCATTCATCAAAATACAGCCTTTGCCAGGCCCTGTGCTCCGCCTGGGAGACCGTTGAATGAGACACTGCCCCGCTGTCCTGGAGCTCCGGTTCCAGCAGGAGTTCTTGAGCTCCGTAAGACAGCGTGAGCCCGTCGGTGGCCTAGGACTCCGCACGCGTACGTGTTAGTCCCAGCTGTAGATGAGCATCCATCAACGCCGTCTCCTTTGGCCCCTGGAGGATGCGGGATGGCTTTATTTCCCCTTCTCGTAGCACCTTCCCTTGAGTTGCCCCCTTGCCCTCCCTTGGCCTTGAAGGAGTCCACTCCGAGGCCCGTCTCCCCAACCAGAAGCCGGAGATAGCAAGAGCCCTTAGGTCGGGGTTGGCGAGAAGGAATGATGTATCAGATCTCTGCCCCTCTTCACCAGAGCCCCTACCGGATTGGAGCTGGCGATGCTGGCAGCCAGCCCTCTTCCGGCCCCTATTTTTGCTCACCCTGTTACCAGAGAGCTTGGGGGTCTGGATCCTATCTGGCCCCGTCAGGGTGGATTACCGAGTGAGCAGTTCTTTTGCCCCAGTCCCTTTCCTGTGCTATAAATAAGCCCCGTGTTTATTTTCTTATGTTATTGAAATGAGCACTTGGGATTTGGGCCTCTCGACGAGTCCCGAGAGCGTCCATCCGGTGCCTGGTGAGGGCCCTGCCTGCCTGGCTGCTGTCTGAAGCGATTTGGAGTTCTCCCCCTGTGTTTTGGATGTGGCTTAATCTCAATAGTAAGGGCTGTATGCAGCCCCGTATCTGCTGATTTTCAGGTTTCAGCTTTCTGCCAGCCTCACTGCCTGCTTAGAAGTGAAGTTGTGTTTCTCATTAAGGGGATAACAGCCACAATTGAGGTAATTAACGAAAATTGTGTATTGGTGGCAGCAGCTCCTATAGGATTACCAATAGTCTCTCTCTAGTAGGTTCGGAGGGGCTTACCTTCTTCTCCCTTCTGCCTACCCCGCACCCAGCTCTGTTCTTGTTTTCTGGACATAGGCCCAGTAATTTCTCTCCTCACAGCCTTGTTCTTGTCACCAGTTTGGTTTGATGTATCGGCAACTTGGCCAAAGGAGGATTCCATTAACTTCATCTTCTCCAAAATGCATGGAAGACGCAAGGAATTTTTTCCTCTCATGAGCACCTTCCAGTTGTCAGTTGTACCTTGGCCTTCTTTTTAGGAGTTATAAGGAGGAATATTCATTAATAGCAGGTTGGCGCTTCTTTAGTTCCATGGCTGCACCACCTCCGTGGAGAGGGTGACCTAGAACAGTGTTGGGATGAAAAGGACACGCCTGGCATCCCAGTGCGATGTCTCAGATGCCACGCGAAGTCTGGACATGAGGAAGTGTCCCGAGTTAGGACGTGCTAAGGAACGATTTCTGGCTTCTTCAGGCTTTGACGAAACATCAGAAGTATCCATTGAGATTATGAGCAGGACACGGCATTGTCTGTTAGAACTTGGGCTCAAGATCATTATCGGCTTCTCAGGATGGATTAGCCCTGGTACATCCCTCAGTCGAGAAATCTTTTCATGGACACAACCTGAACCTCTAAGTCTACTAATGAAGAGAATTTCATCTAACAACCAGATTTAATTCACTTTCAGAGAAGGGACTAGGAGAAAGTGAATTTTTACTCATGTGTTTTTTTAGTCCGTTGACTCCTAAGGATTCTCTTCCCTTAAAAAAATAAAAAGCCTGATGAGGTGGATTCATTTCATCAATAAGTATTTATTGAACACTTATTATATACCAGATACTCTTCTGAGTGTGAGGATGCTGCATTGAACAAAAGAAAGTACCTACTCTCATCCAGTTTACCTTCTAAGAAGGAAGACAACCAAAATAAGTAAATTAATGTAATTTCAAATGGCAATAAATGCTATGAAGAAAATAAAGCAAGAATAAGGGGAGACAGATAGTGACTTAGGCACAAGGAGGTATTTTAGATGGGCTGGTCAGAGGTGCCATTTAAGCACAGGTCTAAATGCGAAGGAGTGGACCACGAAGACAGCGGGCAGAGGGAAGGGCGAACACAGAGGCCTTCGGGCAGGTGCAAGCTCAGCTTGTTGTAAGAGCAGCAAGAACTCCTGCGTAGCTGCAGGGCAGTGAGAGTGGAGAGCATGGGGGAGTTGATGCCAGAAAAGGAGGCCAGGGCCAAATTGCGTTAGGACCATATGGGCCAAAAGGATTCTAGATTTTTATTGTGAGCGTGATCGGAAGACACCGAAAGATTTTAAGCAGAGGAATGACATCGGAACAGTATTTTTTGTGTGTTTTAAGATCATTTTGGCTAATGCGTGGAGAATGGGCCGTAGGGAGCAAAAATGAAAGAAAGGAAATCGGGAGGCTATTTTAGGGAGCCCAAGTGAGAGTCTGTGGTGGCGGCAAAGGTGGTGAGAAGTTCCGTTGGGAGTAGAATCTATTGGGTTTACTGATGAGTTGAATACAGTCGAAAGCAACAGAGGAATTACAGCTAACTCCTAGGTTTTTGTCCTGAGTAATCGAGTGATGCCATTAACCGAAATACGGCAGGGGTGAAGGCAGGGAAAATCAAGAGCCCTGTTAGATATGCTAAGTTTGAGATGTCTGTTGGACACCTAAGGGGCAGGGTCATTTAAGCAGTTAGATAGCTAGAGCTCAGGGGAAACGTTAGACTGAAAATAGAGATGGGATTTAGAATCAGAGGACTAGGTGAGATGCCCAGAGAGATACCCACAGGCAGAAAAAAGGAAGAGGACAGGGGTCTGATTACTGAGCCTACTCTACCCTTCATAGGTAGAGAAGAAAAGGAAGAACCACAAAAGGAGACTCAGGAATTGCCAGTGAGTTATGGGGGGGGGGGGTGTGCAGGTAGGAACAACCAAAACCCAGAACAGGAAGATATCTGTAAGATAGATTGTGATAAATTAAAGACGCACACTTTAAAAGAAGCATAGCTGATAAAGCCAGTACTGGAGATGGAACACCAGGAAATCATTCAATCAAAAAGAAGCCAGGGCGAGAAGAAAGAGTAAACAAAGAACAAATGGAACAAATAAAAAAATGAGAGTAGACTTAAAACCATATATCAATAATTATGTTAAATGTAAATGGTCTAAACATTCTAAATAAAGGGCAGAGATCACCTTGAATTAAAAAGCAAGGGTGATCATATGCTATCTACAAGGAAAACACTAAAATACAGTTTAAAAAGTAAAAGGTAGAAAAAGATAGACTAGGTGAATATGAATTATAAGAAAGTGGGAGTGATTTTATTAATAGAGGACAAAGTATCTTTTAAAACAATATTACCAAGGAGAAAGGAATCTTTCATCATGATAAAGGAGTCAGTTTCAAGAACACAGAACAGGTCATTCTAAATGTATAGTCACTGAGTAATAATAGTGTTTCAAAATATATAAAGTAAAAACTAACAACTGAACAAAATAGAAAATTCACTGTTATATTTGGTGTTTCAACAATTCTCTCTTAGTAACAGAAAAACAAGTTGATAGGAAAATCAGAAATATACAGATGACCTGAATAACACTATTAACCATTCTTAAGTGTACATGAAACATTCACCACACCCATGTATTGCACCATAAAATGTCTCATTAATTTTAGAGGAAATGAAAACAAAAAGTATGTGCTCTGATCACAGTCAGAAATCAATAGATATTGGGGAAATCCCCACTAGTTGGAAATAAAATAACATATTGCTAAATCATGTATGAGTTAACAAAGACATGAAGGAAATTAGAAAGTATTTTAGGCTGAACAAAATGAAAACATTTTATCCAAATGTGTTAGGTAGAGTATTTGGAGAGCTATAGTTTGAAGTTCTTATATTAGAAATGAAGAAAACTGAAATCAATGATCTGAGCTTCTACCTCTAAGAAACTTGAAGAGCAAATCAAATCTAAAGTAAGTAGAAGAAAGAATAAAGATGAGAGTGGAAATAAATGAAATAGCAAATGGGCAAACAATGGAGAAAAATCAGTTCAACAAAACTGGTTCTTTGAAAAAAATCAGTAACTTCTATAGACTGCCCAAGGAAAGAAAAAGAGAAAAGACAAATTACCAGTATCAGGAATCAAAGAGGGGACTTTGGTACAGACTCTAAAAATATTAAAAGAAGGATATACTGATAAATTCTACAACATACATGAAATGGACACAATCCTTGAAGACACAATTTGACAAATTGCCTCAAGGAGAAATAGAAAATCTCAATAGTCCTGTATCTGTTTAAAGCAACAAAGCTGTAATTTAAAACTTCCCACAAAGAAAAATCCAAGTCCATATAGTTTAACTGGTAAATTCTATTACACAACTATGGAAGAAATAATACCAATGTCATACAAACTTTTCAGAAAATAGAAGAGGAAATATGTCTCAACCCATTTTATGTGGCCATTATTTCCCTGATACCTAAGCCAGACAAAAACATAATAAGAAAACTGAAGACCAATAGCTCTCTGATTATCGACACAAATCCTTAACAAATTATCAGCAAATTGAATCCATCAGTACATGGAAAGGGTAGTATACATGTGACTAAAGAATACCAAGGTTGGTCTAATGTTTGAAAATCAATGTTAAAGGAGTTTAACCATGATTATTTCAACAGAGCTAGAAAAGACATTTGACAAAATTTAATACCAATTCATAGCAGCTTTATTCACAATAGCCAAAAACTGCAAACAACTCAAATGTTTAACAACAGATGAATGGATACACAAATGGTGGTGTATCCGTACAATGAAACAAACATACAACCAAGCAACAAAAATAATGAACTACTGAGACACACAACATAGATGAGTTTTCAAAATAGGCGAGTAAAAGAAGCCAGCTACGAAAGAGTACATGCTGTGATACATGGCGTAATACATACAGATGTCTCCTATACAGCTATATCCCTCTCATATGAAATTTTACAATAGGCAAAACCAATCTAGAGTGACAGAAAGTAGATAGACAGTGCCCGGAGCTGGAAATTGACTGGGATGAGGCCCAAGGTACCTCGGAGACGAGGGAAATGTTCTATATTTTGATCGAAGTGATGGTTATGTGTGTGTATATATTTGCCCAAGCTCAACCAACTTCTAGACTTAAAATTGGTGTGTTTTCTGTTATGTAAATTATACCTCAATAAAGGTGATTTTTAAAGTGGTGGTTAAAAAACTCATCTTTCACAGTTCTTCAATTTTGTCGTGTACCGGTACTCCTTTCTCTCCGTGATCATTCATGATCGCTTAAGACTTCAGGATGTAGGCTACCTACAGTTCCAGTGCCTCAGTTTAGTGTTTTATATTGTGTTCTTGATGTGCACTTCAGACTTGCCAGCCATCTGGCTGACATTAAGTGCCTGCCATGACACTGTGCCAGGTGCTACATAGAAACAGGTGAAGAAGACATCACGTTCACTTTCAAGGAGCTGATAATCGTATTAATAAGAACAAGAAATAAGCCACCTATAGTCCTATGTACTGTGTAAGACAGTGCACAATTAAGGGTGAATTGCACACGTTCCCCGCTATGGAAGGGAGAGTGTGATCTCTTCTGGCTTGGTGAAGGAGGTGGCGCTTGAGGTGGGCTTCGGAGAATTAACAGGTGGAGATGGATGTTAGGATTGGGGTGAGTGGGGAGTGGCCCGAGAAGAGTAAAAGGAAACAAGATGATGGGAAAGTATGATGGATGTCCTGTTTTGCACGAACAGGCCGGGTTGGGGAATTAGAAGAGATGAAGCTGGATAGCAGTTTAGGGCTAAACACAAGAGCTGAAATGTCTGTCTGTTGGCAGTGTGAAGGCTTTTCAGATGATGGTTCCGGTTAGGGCTGTGGTTGGGGCTGGTCCTTGGCACCGTCACGTTGACATCAGTATCTATGATGGAGAAGAATGAGGATGTGGAGATGAGGAGTGGGATGTGACCACTTAGCAGTAGCCTAGGTAGAAAGTGACGAGGCTTTGGACCAAGTGGCTGCTGAGCCCATTTGGGAGCTTGGACCCACTGAGACCCTTTCGGACCTGGGGCTGGGCAGAGCAGCCACCTGTCCACTTCCGTGCCTTCCTCTCACCCATATGACACATACCAGCTACGCTGCTGTTACAGACTGAGTTGTGTTCCCCTGCAAAATTTATACGTTGAAGCCCCAACTCCCGATGTCACTGGGTTTGGAGATGAGGCCTATAAGGAGGTAATAAAGGTTAAGTGGGGTCATAAAGATGGGGTCTTAATTTGAGAGGACTGATATCCTTATAAGAAAAGGAAGAGACACCAGAACTCTCTGTGCATAACAGACTCCAGGGGAGGGCACTTGAGAAGGTGGCCGTCTGCAAGCCAGGAAGAGAGGACTCACTGGAAACTACCAGCACCTTGACCATGGGATTCCAGTCTCCAGACTGTGAGAAAATCACCATTATTTAAGTCACCAAGTGTGTGGTAATTTGTTATGGCAGCCTGAGCAGACTAATGCATTTCTCATCACAAGATCTCTTGCCAATCCCATAAATATAATATTGGGGGTTCCCAGTGCCTCATCGTATGGTGACACACTTTGTGAAACAGTATCCCAGCCTTTGGCATCCTGCCCTTAGCCACGCGGGTGGAAGTCAACCCCTGTGGTCCTTCCCAGCCACCAGCGTGCACGATTCCTCCTGTCTCTTCGCTATTTCCACATATTTTAACTCTTTTTGGACTTTATAACCACCTTGTGAGACAAGCAGGAAAGGGTCAGTATCCCTATTTTACAGATGAAGACATTAGAAATCAGAGAATTCTGGTGACTCGCCTAAGATGACAGCTAATAAGTTGCAAAGTCATTTCTTAAATTCAGGTCTCCCATTTCTCACCTCACCTTATGGCTTCCTGGCCGACGCTTTTCCATGCTCTGGTGTGAGCAGAGCTGTCTGTCCGAACCTGTCTGTCTTGGACAGGAGATGTGGGCTGCCTTTGAGTTTCATCCTTCCTCAGACTCTTCCCCTTCCCTTGTCCCCCCAACCCCCACGTGCACACATACACTCATTTATTTTCCTTCTCCCTCCATAGTGTAGCTTGGCCTTGCTGTCATAGCGACAGGGAGCTCCTCCTTTCCCACAGATCTTGGAAATTAGAGAGAAACCATGTGGGTAAAAGACAGGGGGAGCTGGGGAGGGGCGGAGAAGTCCCAGGAGGCGTGACAAGAACACCGCAGCCTCTGCACATCCAAACCACGCCCTGGCCAGGCGCCATGGACACCCCATGCAGGTCCCACCGTGGGTTTGCCTCCAAGCACTCAAGGAGACACCTTAACACATGGTATGCACATGGTCAGCTCCTTTCGAGGTTTGCCCTTCCTCAAGCCTGTTGGTCTGTGTTAAGCTAAAAAAAAAAAAAAAAAAAAAAAAAAATCTGTTTGGAATCACAGAATTCCTGGGAAAACGTCAGCTCTCAGCACCCATTGTCTCTGGAGCTGGCGTGCATCTTCCCGTTTCCGAGCACAGAGACGGTTTGCAGGAAGCTGTGTTTGGGGGAAGGGGCTGTTCAGGGAGGGCCTGTTGTTCCTTAGCTGCTGAGCACAGAGGTCGGGGCCCGTGTGAGGAGGAAGACCACAGTACCGCACCAGCCAAACAGGCTTTCTGCCGATTCGGGGGCCAGCGAGCTCGTGTGTACCCATCCCATCTCATTCTCCCCTTGCGTCGGTAAACTGTCAAGGCTTATGCCCTTCCTTTAGATGGGGCTGAGCATCAGGAGGTTTGGGGCACAAAGATGACTCCCCTTGTCCCTGGGTCCCTGGAGGCTAACCTGCCTCTTCCTTGAGTCTCCTGCATGCTGGAAAGCAAGTGAGCACCGATTCTGCAGCGGAAACTGGGCCCACCCCGCGTGACCATTTTGAGTGCTTTGCTTTAAACATCATCTAGCTGTACCTCGTGCCACTAGCAGAGAGCCGGGACCTGGAACCTGCCTCTCCCGGAGGCCTGTGCTGTGCTCTGCGCCAAGCAGCCCGGCCTCCCCGCCCTGGACCTGCATGCTCTGGCTCTCCCCCTGCTTCCAGAACGGCACCTGGAGACACAAACCGGCACTCGGTGACATCGAGGGGCTGCTGTGCCATGCCGGCTGCGAAGCCCTGAGGACATGGTGTGCGCCGAGGACACCCAAGTGCGTGGGGTGTGAAGGAGCTGCTGCCGTGACCCCTCTTTGCTGCCTGCGAAGCGGACTTGGTAGCTCTGCTTCTCCCCCACCCCCAGCTTGCCCGCCTTGCAGGCAGCTCCCCTGGGAGGAAGGGGGACTGTCCCAGACCCTCGCAGGCCATGCGCCCCTCTTTGTGCAGGCATCCCGGCTGGCCACCTGTTGTTAATCTAGCCCTGGTAATCCGCTCTGTACTGTGTCAGCAGTGCAAAAGGGCACTGTTAGTATTTTTTGCCGACTTCAATTAACGTGAGATTTCAGAGGCCCCTCTGATCACATTTCATCTGTCACAAGTCAGGAACAAAACAGACAGGTTCCAGTTGAGAGGAGGAAAGAGAAGGAGTTTATTGCAAACAACAACCAAACAGACAGTTTGGGCTGTGCCCAGCCAAGGGCGCTCTGGGAGAGTCCAGCTGCTTCCGCTCTCCATTCGGCCCCAGGCCTAGGCCCCTAAGTCCCCTTCTTACTGACATTCCCTCCTCCCCAAAAAAAGATGTAAGTGCAATAACTTACTTTAAAAGGCAAGAACGTTTCTATTAATATTTTGCTATAATGTAGTTACATGGTGATAGGCAGTAAAACTTTATGGAACTGACCTCATTTTTTTTTATGCATTTTTCTGAATTTTAATGTATTTTTAATATATATTTTAATATCCACCCCAGGCCATTAAGCTAAAGGAGAAGTTGCGTTCATACAGGGTTAAAATATCTTACAATGAGAACAGTCAGTATTGGTTGAGGTTCATGTTCCTTCTAGCGCTCAGCTCTCTGCAACCACCGCACACCCAAACAGATTGTTAGACACTGAAAACTGTCCTTCAAAATCAGTAGTATAAAGGCCTAGCTCTATGTACGTGAGTGAAGGGGGAAGGGAAGGGGGGGGGCGGAACTGGGTAACGTTTTGTTCACTGGGACACCCGTCCTCTCCACGGCATCCTTCAGGAAGTGAGGCGGGGCGGGTGCGACTTCGTGTCGTCTTCTCGTTCTCTTTTATGGCCATAAATTATTATCCTGGGGGCCAGTTTGCCAGCCATCCTCCCCCAGCTAGTCCTGTTTGCACCTGCACCTGACAGCCAGGGCCATCGAGCAGGCCAGAAGCCCTGGAGTGCCTCTCGAGAGGTTGTCCCCACAGCCCAGCCCTGAGAGAGAGTGGCTGCCTAAGTAGGGTACATGGTCATTTTCATGGAACATTTCCTCTTGTCCGCCCAGCTGAAATGAGGGCAGAGAGGGCACTGGAGCTGGGCTCGGTGAGGCCACAGCAATGTGTGCTGGGGCCCCACCTCGCACCTGCTGCCCCGACCCCTCCGCAGCATCTTCAAATTAACCTGGCCACGTAGTAATGAGAGCTGAGAATCAAGTATAGTTGAAAGAACTCAAGGAAAGTTCCAAAGCCCATGTCCTCCAAGTGCCACTGAAGACTTGGGGCCAAGCCTCTTCGTGTGCCCCCAGAGCCCTCGCCTCCCAGGCCCCGGGAGTGGTGACGGCATCTGAGGGTGGTAGCAGCACCGTAATGTCAAGCCTTGGCCACAGGGACTTACCCCAGCGGGACCAGCAGCCCAGCTGGGGAGGCTGCCTGTCGATCTGCCCGCCACCCGAGCCTTCGGGCTTGCATCGCCATCTCTGCCGAGATCTCAGGCAGATAGCCTAAGGAAACCCTCACGTCTTTTGCTTATCCGCTTAGCAGTGACCACAGAGCAGGTCGATTCGCCGCTCTGCCTGCCTTCCTAAGGAAGCCAGCCGCGCCTCGGAGGGTCACCCAAGCTTGCTCAGTTATCACATGAGCTGCAACAAGAACACCTCCCATCCCAGAACACAGAAGGCCTGAGCCTAGCCGCCCGCCTGGGAAGGAACCAGCGAGGGGAGGGAGTGGCTCGAGCAGGGAGCTGAGCTGCTGAGTGAGGCGTGGGGCCCAGGGCGTCACGCACCCTCCATCTAACTCCCACTAAGGCCCTCGTCAGAGCCTGGGCAGTGTGTCCGGGCTCCTCTCTCAGCTTTACTTCAGGTTAAAGGCAGCTGGGGCAGCCACTTCTCCACTGGGGGCCCGCATCTGCTCATCTCCATGGTCAAGGGATTGGGCTAACCAGAGGGTTTCTAATCCCCTCTACCCTGCTCAGTAATTCTGTGATCTCAGAGTGGGACAGGGCGAGGACAGGCCTCGGAGTGGGTAGCCACCTGTGGGGAGATGAACAGGGACACTTTAATCATGGGTGACTGGTGTTTGTTGGGACAGGCAGCCAGAGCCACAGGGCCTTCTTCTACCAGAGGCTTTTTCTTCTCAGGCCTTTTGGTTGAAACTTGCCTTTTGGTTGAAGTCTCGCCAAGCCATAAAGCAGACACACAGAGGTGCAAGGGGCCCCTTCCAGAAGAATGCATTTTGAGCCCTCTCCCTCTGCCCTCCTCTGGGGTGATCCCAGTTCTCTTCCTCTGTATACTGATTCTCTTCCAGGCGAAGACATACCTATGGTGAAAGTTCTCATGTCCTTCGGCCACTAGAGCGATTAAGGAGGAAACAGGACTGTTCCCAGCCTTAGGTGGTCTCCTCCTTTCCCTTGCTAGGCTGTGGGGAGTCTGAGTTATTTCAGTGAACCTCAGAACTGGAAAAGGCTTCCTTAGAGTGAAACCCTTAAAGCCGAGCCTTCGGGAACATCTAATTCAACATCTAAGACCCTCGTCACTTCTAGAAGATCGATTTCAGAGCTATGGTTCACAAAGAGGTCTGACTCTGATCAAGGGAGGCCAAGGCCAGACCCTGTCCCTAGTCCTGTTTCCGGATCAGATGAGAACACAAGGCCAAGGTCAACCCTGAGCAGCTCAAGGGCAGAAGACCTTGCTCCCCCCTGCCCCGCCCTAGAGGCTGCCTGGTGTCCAGGCCTCCTGCCCCATAGACCTGGCCCTACTCACGGACAGGATCAAGGCAGAAGGAAAAGGCAAGTGCTTCTCCCCAGGGACTACCTGCTGGGGATCCCCCAGGGCCCTGAAAGGCCTGCCTCGGGGGATGGGCACTGTGTGCCACAAGCTTGGGTGACAGATGAGACCCAGTGCCAAAACCCAAGCTGCAGGTCTCAGGTCAGGCAGATGCAGAGTACCCCTCCCCCAGCCCCCACAGAAGGAGGTGCCTTCCAGGGGGGAATCCTGCACCCACATCTGGAACAGAGCAAGCAACTCAGGAGAGCTGAGCCCCTTGAGCCCTTCCAGAGGCCAGAGAGAGTGACTGAGACTTCTCATGCCCTCAGGGGATCTGCCCGCTGCCAGGGTGACTATGGAGCCCCCACCTGCCATGGAAGGCTCTGGAAGGTATGACGTACACCAGAGACGGCCGATGAGGGAAAGGCAGTGCGGAGCCGTGTAAGGGCTTCCCTCTCTTCCTGGAGGCTGAGCATGGCCACACATCCGCTAGCAAATCCTGCACCCGACTCTTGACCCTCTGCCGCCTTGACCCCAGGTCCTAGCTTATATGTCCTGGGTGTAAGTCCTTCCATGCCAAGACACCACTCAGCAGCCCCAGCAAGTGACCAGGATGGGCAGGGGGAGGGAGATGGATCCTCCTGGAGAAGCCTGACCGAATGGAGAACGGAGCCATCCTGACCTGCCCACTGCCACCGCCGCCCTGCCCCGGCAGCGGGATCGGGCATGCCGGAGAGCAGAAATGTGAGCAGGACCCCCCCCACCCGCCCCTACCTGGATACCTCCCTGCAGGCCTTGTTTTCTCTAGAAGCTTTTCTTCCTCCAGCGCCGTGGGCACCACGGGTGGTCTGCATCCTCCCCCTGCCGTATTCACCCAGACCCAGAGTCTCCGGGGTGCAGGGGCGTGGGAACGTGTGCCCCTGGGCACTGTCCATCCTCCTGATGCCAGCGTTGCTGGGTAACAGCAGGACTCTTTGGTTCCAGCTCCTTTGCTCCTCTGCCCATTACCTCTGGGTGCGTCCAGCACAAGGGACAGCCAGGATGGGGCCTCCTCCATTCAGGGCAAAGGTGAGGCAGGTGCCCTGGGTCTAGTAGGCCAGATTCCGTGGGCTTTAGGAAGAGAAAAGGAGACGGGAGGGCAGGAGGCTGACTCTGCGGGGCAGCCTGTTCTTCAGACACAGTCACGGGCCTGGCGAACCACCAGGGACCACACAGAAGAGGGAGGGACGGACGGACGTGACTGCACTGTTGCCGCTGCTAAGGCTGGATGGGGATCTAAACTTGACTCAATGGTTAAACCAGGCAGGATGGAGGAGCAGGAGTGGGGAGAAAGGGTCTTGAGCTTATAATGGACGCAAAGCTGCGAAATTTGGCTACCTGGCTTCCTCCACCACCTCTAGCCAGGAGCAGGGGTCTCGGCCTCGGTGCCAGGGAGAGGCAGGGGCCTGCTGCCCCCTCCCCCCCAGCAGTCCACAGGGCCTCAGACTTGGGGCGGCTGAAAGTGCTGAGGGTCAGGCCCCTGGCCCAGGCCAGGTTCCTAAGAGGAAGGTCGAGTGGGAGGCTGGGGGCCTGGAAAGCGTGGGCGTGGCCAGTGCCCCGAGGTGGGGGAGGCACGGGGACGGGACTGGAGGGGCCGTGTCATGTGGCCCAGGAGATGGCCGCACTGTGCTCCTTGGCCTTCATGCGGAGGGCCGCGATGCTCGAGGTCTTGCGGTCCGGCTCGCCGTTGAGCTCGTAGCCGTTGAGGCCTGGGCTGAGGCCCGCGGCTCCAAACAGGCCGCCCATGTGCGTCTGGCCCACGTGACTGCCAGCCCCGGAGACGCTCAGGAAGTCGGTGACGCCGCTGGCCCCAGAGCCAGGGGGGTGGGCGTGAGGGGACATGCAGGCTGGCACCGGGTCACAGGGAACCACGCAGGCTGGCACTGGTGAGGCGGCCCCGTTGTTGCCGATCCAGGACGGGTTCTGGATCTGGGGAGAGGGAGGAGAGAGCTGTCACAGGCTGGCGGGAGCACATAAGGGGTTCTCCCTCCCCCCGAATGACCCCTCCCCACGCAGGAGCCCATCACTATGATGAAACCATTCTCAAATGTTTACTTGGGAGCCTCTCAATACTTTTAAGGCCATTCACATGCCCCCAGGAGGGCCTAGGTTTTATACTTTGGCTCCTGTGTTCCCTGGGCCAGGCCGGCAACAGATAGAAATTCCACTTTAAGGCCTGAACTTCAAACTTCATCAAGGGTCCAGTGAAAGGGCTGCCCTTGGACCGCAGCTAATAAGCTGATAGCCTCCGCCTCAGCTGGCTGACTTCCTGGCTCAAGACACAGTTGCAGACTCTGTCCCTCCATCCGTGGGCTCCTCAGGGTCAGTCACTATGTCTTGCTCACCTCCGGCCCCTCTGTACCTAACACGTGGGAGCTAACCGCAATTCGGGAAGCCTTAGCACCGGAAACACAGGCTCTGGGCTTGCAGGTTGTGGGGTGGAGGGGGTAGGAGTGGACGCTGGGGGCTTAAATCTCCCAGAAGCCAAGGGCAGTGGCCGAGGTTCTAGGCACTGACTCCTCTGAGGCGTCAGAACTCACTCCAGATGGATGCGGCTGCCTTAGTAGATGGTGAATGGCAATGAGTGAATGATGGAGCCGGCTGGACGCCCACGTGGCTTGGGGTGCAGAGAAGACCCAGGCAGCAGTGGGGGCTGAACTGGGTCCCTCATCTCCAATCTGTGCAGCTGTGATCCCTTCCCCTCCCTAACTTCTACCTCCAGACCCCATTTTCCTCTAAGCACTTATAGGGAGGTAGAGCTCGGGACTCAGCCAAAAATACGTCTTTTCAAGTGTCCTGGGTGGGGGGGCAGGGTGAGCAGGACAAGCCGTGAGGAGGAGAGTGTGCGCCTCTCGGCTACGCGCAGGGCATTCTCGGTGGCCACCAAGCAGCCGGCTGGCCTGCCCCCCGCCCCCTAGTGTTCTGAGCGCACTCAGAGAAGGTGCCTAAAGGCAGAGTGAGGCGGGAACTCTGTCCCCAAATCCCACAGGTGTGGCAATAAGAACTGCTTGCAGATCGACTTCCTCGTCGGGCGATGGGGATTCGTTGGCTCTCCCCCACCCCCTCTTTCAAGAGGTCTGGGGCGTAGGACGCGTGGTCCTGCGGGTGAGAGGGACACGCGTGGCTCTGTGTTGTTTTTCCCCCCTCCGGTGTGTGGGCAGCAGAGATCAAGCCAAGGACATCCGCCCTCCAGGGGACAGAGGGATGCTGGGATCGGGGAAGGAGAGAGAGGAGGAGACGATGAAAGGACATAGCAGGAGTTGAGGCAAATGGGGTGAATACATGAGACGCCCCACGTTTCTCAGCCTCGACCCCAGGCCCAATCCCGGACCCGTTCCACAGGCGTCCCGGCGAGTCCCAGCGGGGGCCCAGATATGCCAGCACGGAGAGCGAAAGGGGACTTAGGAAGGGCTGGGCCGCTGGCTCACGTGTGGGTACGGCTGGGCTTAGACCTGAAGGCAGAGGCCATGATAGACGGCCTGAGAGGGAGAAACGGCCACCTCCCCTGCACAAGGTAAGGGGTGTCCGGAGTGGGCTCGGCCGAAAGTACATCTCTCCCAGCATCCTGGTGCCTGGCAAAACTCATATCACTTCTCATCTCTTTGCACCTCATCGAGGACTCAAAGGCCTCTCACTGGCTGGCACACATCTGAGAAGATGCTCCGGGGAGATGGAAGGAAAAGATGGGGACGCAGAAGCCTGGGAGGGCTCACAGCACGCAGTGCAGCCTTCGTGAAATCGTATAATTCAAAAAGCGCGTTTGCAGTATCTAGCTTACAGGCGAGGAAACTGAGGCTCGGAGAGCTGTGACTTGCCTAAAATGAGAGAGATCTGAAGCCGGGATGACAACCTGTTCCGGGACTCAGAGCTCCATGTTCTTGCCAGCCTCACCTCAAGTCTTCCCGATGTCAGGACTCTGTTTCCTGGGGGCACGGATGTTTCCTGATGGCTTCACCCTGCCCCAGCTCTGATGCCCATAGCAAAAGCCGCAGAGGACAGAGCCACCCTCATGGCCCCGGCTTTCTCTTCCCTAAAGTCCAGCCAGGCCTGGGATCAACGTGTGGAACAGAAATGGCTCCGACCCCCCCACATTCCAGGCATGTGCCTAGAGGGGACATGGAGGGAGCACGAAGCCACGAGTCCCATCTCAGAGGACCTGGGTTGTTCTCGGAGGTGCCCATTCTCAGAGGGCGTGGAATCGTGGGTTGGAGCAGGCGGCTCAGGGCAGGGACTTACTTGGGCGTAGTTCTCAGCTCGGGTGAGGAGGGGCAGCTCATAGGCAGTGGAGAAGTGGGTTCGGACCTGCTGCATCTGCCCGAAACGCTCCCTCTTCCTCCACTTGGCCCTCCGGTTCTGGAACCAGACCTGCAGGAGAAAGCAGTCGTCACCGGCGTCAGGCCGCAAGCTGGAGGCACAAGCCAACCCCCTGAACCCCAACAGGCCGTGGGACTACCCATAAGCACTGCTTCGGTCTTTGTCCTCGAAAGTTTGCAGTCTGGAACGCTCGACACAGAGAGTCAGGAAGGCAGCTTACCCCCGACTAGCCATGGCTATGACCTTGGGCCAGGAACTTCATTTTTTTCCAGCCTTTAGAATCTAGAGTTCTAAAAGCCACTGCAACAGACAAGTGTCTTGAAACATGAAACACATCACCGGTCACTTAGCAGTCATTCGACCAACCCCAACACAGAATGGCCTAATCTTCTGTGGGCCACAGACTCTTGTGGAGAACCCAATAAAAGCTGTGAATGCTCCTCCAGAAAACCGTTCTACTAGACAATCGTGCATGGTTTTGCCACAGTTATCCAGAAGGTTTATGGCTTCCTGGGGCCTATCGCCCCGGATTCCTGACCTTCCTCAGTCCTCTCTGCAGCCTTCTTGTTGGAAACAGTCTCCCAGCTCAGAACTCCCCGTGTAGGAGGCCCTGTGGATAGCGGGGGTTCGGCTGGGCAATGGGCAGTCAGGGACGACTTCCTGGAGGGGAGGTCTGGAGCTGGGCCTCGAGAGTTGGCTGGAGGGAGGAAAGCCCAGGCCTGGGTTTGGAAACAGCAGGGCACATTCGGAAGACCTCAAGAGGCCACACGACCCTGCCGCAGGGAATGGTGGGAAAGAAAGAAGGCGGACGCAGAAGTCAGGTGGCCGAGGGCCGTGAACGCCAAGTGCAAGGGTTTGCCCTCGGTGCTGTCAGTCAAGGCCGCCACGCGAACTCCCGCACAGGAGAGTGGCCTGATGCTGAGCAGGGGTGGAGGCCGTCCGTCACTGAACGTGGGAGGGTGGGCGCCGGCTTGACGGAGGATGACAGGGAGGGTGGTCTCTGAGTCAGGCGAGGGAGCTAGAGTCTTTGGTGGGGTGACGGGGGAGCATTTTCTTTGCTAGCGCGTTTCTGGCAGGCTGAGGATTTTCCCAAAGTTCATGGACAAGAGCTCACCTTGGGGCCTGCGTCCCCTGCCCATGACTTGGGATCACAGGATCGGGGACAGGGTGAGGCTGAGCCAAAGGCAGACCTCGGAGCTCCCCAGAGGGAGATTTCTGTCAGCTTGACGTGTGCCTACCAGTCGACGAAGTTGTAAGCGGGTACACCCCAAACCACACCATCAGCAGCCCGGGGGACGGGGAACACAGCAGTGACAAGGACCTCGGCTGCAGCGCCGCACAGAGTCTCGTCAAGCTCTTGCCAGGCTAGGCACTGAGAAAGCCGGCTTTCCTCAGGTACAGGCCCAGCCGTGTGGGTGGACATTCTTCCTGTCCATTGTGACCAGCCCTGCTGCAGAGCGAGTGTCCCCAGAAAGAACTCTCAGTTATGAGCGCCACCCTTCCTCAGAGGAGGGACGCCAGAGCTGGGCCTGAGGGGGCGGACGGGCTCCCCATGGGACACCACAGAGGCTCCTAGGCGTGACGAGGCTTCAGGTGTAGCCAGGGAACGGAGTGCACATTGGAGCGGGGGCCATTGCCAATGGCCTCAGTTTCTGCATCTGGAAAATGGGCCAGTATCTGTATTGATGTTCCCACGGGGCTGGCGCCCCACAGAGCAGCAGGTGAGCTAGAGGGGACATTTTGTGTTTTTAGAGTACTTCGCACTTGTTTATTAATAGCTCCTGACCATTCTGGCTGTCTCGTGCTAGAGGAAAGGAGTCGGAAAAAGATGGAATATGTGTGCCTCAGGTTAACATGGGAGGGTGGGGGTGAGGAGGCAGTTTGGGACTACGCTGCACTTCCTCCCCCAGTTCCAAGTATACTTGTGCACGAATGTGGACACACACACACACACACACACACACACACACACACACACACACTGGCTGACACTACTTGCAGAGTCACTTCATTTCTCTCTCTTGGCTCTGCCTCTCTGGAAACTGGCCCTCTCCTGGGCTTAAGGTCTCAGCCCTGCCCCAGAGCCTCCTGGGGCCCCTTTGCCTCCGAGGGCTGTGGGGTCCAGGCCCAGGCCGCCCCCTGGGAGTCAAGGGCGGATCGGTCTCATCTCTGTGCCGCTGAAACGGGATCCCCCTTTATCAGTGGCCTGGAGTTGGGGGCTGGGGGCAGGATGAGAGAACGCATCAGAGGAGCTTGTTTTCATTTCATGTTTAATTTCCTGCAGGCTTAGCTCAGTCTTTCCGCTCCTTCCTCCACCTCCCAGGGTTTTCTGTGGGGGGAGCTGGGGAGGAGGGGAGAAGCCCGCTGGAGGCATCAAGATGCCTTGTTTCTTTCTTTGGGGGTGGGGAGAAGGCAAAGAAAAGTTTACATAGCCGTCACTGCGGGGGTTTCCCTGAGTCTCCGTGGGCTCTGGTCCCTGGTCCCTGTGTGGGAACGTGGAGGTGGAGTGGAGCTGGCGGAGGTGTCACGCAGGCTCTGGATGGGCTGGGGGTGGGGGGGGGCGCGGAGCAAGGAGGAAGGAGGCCAGTGTCCAGAAAGGGGCCTGGGATTGAGGGGAGGAAGAGAGTGGGGGGTGATGGAATGTGTGTGTGTGGGGGGGGGGGGGAGTTAAGCGAAGTGTGGGGGAGGAGGATGCGGGGGAGAGGGGAGACCCGGTTATCTAGGAAGATAGATGAGCAGGCGGGGGAGAGGCAGCAGAGATAGCACTGTCTTTGGGAAGAGGGTGAACTGGGGTCAGGCTGAGGGCTTTATTTGAGGGCTAAGGATGCAGACTGTGGGAGGCGGCCTAGCTGTGGGGGAGCAGGCCAGTGGGAGCAGAACTGCCCCCGATCCGCCCTGGGACTTACCCTGTGTGCAAGGCTGGAGCTTTTCTGCCCAGATCAAGGCTTAAACTAAATTAGCCTCTCTGGTCTTCGATCTCCTTGCATGTAAATTGGGTGGTGGCAGGGGTATCCACAGGGCCCCCTTTTGTGCTGACGTTCACGGGCCCTGAGGCTCAGAATGTCCTTCCGTTTCTGACCCCTGGATCCTGGGCCTCTTGACAGCTCCGTGCCTCCCACCCCCAGATACTCCGTGCCCCGGGCCTGTCTCCACCACACAACCCCAGGAAGGAGAGCGGACCGCGAAATCCTGGTCTTCCATTCTGCACGTCCCACCCCAGGACCACCCCGTTCCCTGGCCCACCCTGGCATGGGCCCACTCAGCACAGGCCTCTCCCCAAGGAACCAACCGTGTTGGCAGAGGCCTCGCTAACCGCAGCCCATCTGGGGCCAGGGTGGGGTGGCCCAGGGCGAGGGAGGGAGGCCTCTGTCTTATTGTCTTCAGACACCAGCTGCGGAGATTGGAATCCCAGACAGCAGAGAGAGGCCCCTTCAGCCCCCTGGAGTAGGGCCAAACCCCAGGCTTCTTCCCAGGAAAGGTCCTTCTAGGGGCCCCCATCGCCTCCTCCCTGTCCCCACCATCACTCTATGGCAGGCACCTGGCTCCCCACCAGCCGAGTCTGGGCCCTGAGCAGACTCAGCGGCGGCAGGCGGGCGGTCCCGTCGGCGCGCCTGCTGCCCCGCGAGGCACCGCCAGGCTCAGGACTCAACCCAGAGGTCTGACGCACATGAAGATCCCACCCACCCCGCGGCCTGTGTACAAAGAAAAGTCTCGAAACAATCTGGCACATGTCCTGGTACAGCAAACTAAAGGGAAAGAAGCACTCGGGTGGAACTCAGGAGTCCCAGATTCTAGTCTCGACACTGCCACTGAGTCACCATTCCTGAGTCGCGAAATGACTTCCCACTTCCGGGCCTGTCTTTCTTTGTCAGCAAATGAGAGGACCCCGCGATCCCTTCCGGCACTAACGTTCTATAATCCCACTGTCCTCCCCTTAGATGATAGGATATGCAGCCCCATTAGGGTTTCCCTTTCTGCCTTGGCTGCCAGGAAGCTCAGGGTTGAGATTTGTGCCCAGTGACAACTGCAATCCTAAGCCTAGATTTACTTTCCCATTTCATGAAGTGGTTCTCGTTCTTAGATGAAAATAGTACATCTTTAATTGTGACTTGCTTCAACCCCTCTTTGGAAATAGGCGTGTGTGTGTGTGTGCATGTGTGTGCGTGCACACGTGCAGAGAGAACAGTATTTTAGGTGGATGGTGGTGACTGAAAAATGCCATATGTGCCCCAGTGCCGTTGCCTTGTTTTGTACTGGAAGGGCCATCTTTCTTTCGATACCAAGCGAATTCTACTCCCGGGCACCCCCATCCATTCCTTAGTGACACACGCATGCACACACATACGTCTACACATCCTACACAGAAAAATGAATCGATTTATCCCACACCAGCATAGCCCTGGAGAGAAATAAAACAGACAGCCTGCCCTTGGGAGCGTAGCAGTTAGACAACCTGAGCGTTCAGGATCACTCAGGATGGCTGCATCTTTACGGATACCGGCCAGTCCTTTTTCACTTCTATTGACACCTTAGAAAAACTCTGCCAAAGATTCTTTAGTGAACTAATGCATCAGGGGGCACCCCAGGGTCCTGCGGAGGAAAGGAGGCCTTGCTTGGTCTTGGCACTGAAAAAAACCCCTCTGAGCGGAGCTGGGCTGAACCGAGCTTCTTTAAAAAACAATTCCTCTTTTCCTCTAGCTGTGTATTTCCCTAGCCCACTGACAACATCTTATTCGCTATTTCTAACATTCTCTAGGGGAGAAAAGCAGGCTGGGCATGACGTTTATTCTGTGCTAAGCTTCAGCTTCAGCTTTAATGCATGAATTTTGTCACCTGTTTTTGGGTACTCAAAGGTATTGGTTCCTTTCTGGTTATTTCTTGGCTGCGTTTAATGCAGAGAGGAACACACCTCTCTGGACAAAAGAGGCCAATCGGTCCACATATATTTATTTTTTGCCCTTGTTGCTCTGAGTGCCACTTTCTTTAATTGGTAGGATACAGTGATGAACAATCAGACAGTACCTGCCCTTAAAGATTCACATTCTAGTGAGAGGAGACAAACAGACAGAATAATTTAAGCCAGTCATAAATTCTACCAAGAAGATAAAACAGGGTACCGTGTTAGTCGGTAACCTGGTTTGGTTGAGCTGTGCTGTGTTGAATTGTGTTCAGCTGGACTGGATTGGGCAGTGTCGAGTTGTGTTGCGTTGTGTGGGTCTGGGGAGAGCTGGGTTGGGTTGCGCTGTGTTGGATTTTGAGTCGGGTTGGATTATGCTGTCTTATGCTCCGCTGTGTTGGGTGTTTGGGAGGTTGAGTAGTGGTAGGGGCCACTGCTTTAGCCGTGTTGGTCAGGAAGACTTCTCAGAGGGGGTGCATCTAGTCAGGGTCTCAAAGTTGGAAGATCAGGCAGCCCTCCTGGGCAGAAAGAAGAGCTGGATTGCTCTCTGTTTCTGCCCATTGGGCTGCTGTGGATGTCTTTAACTTTGTCCCGTTTCCTTTCTAGGGGACGGGCCTTGCAGATCAGAGACCAGTCATCTTCTCTTTAGTGAAAGGGCCTAAACTCGCACACCACGTAGAGCCCAAAGTACAGCTAATAGGCTTCCTGCCCGTCTGCCGAGGGCCCTCCTCTATTCCAGCCCCACTCCAGCAAGAGCAAGAAGCCTGATATTAAAGCCAGCGAAAGCAGATTGGCTCCGGCCGAAGCTGGGAGCCTCTGGGGCTCTCCTTGGACTGAGGTGAAGGACGTGTGGTTGAGGGACAGTCAGGCAGTCTCAGCCCACGCCACCAGCCCAGGGGCCAGGCCTGCACCCCCGTCCCACCCCAGACACCCCACTGACCTGCACGCGGGCCTCGGTGAGGTCCGTCCTCATGGCCAGCTGCTCCCGTGCGTACACGTCGGGGTAGTGGGTCTTCTGGAAGACCTTCTCCAGCTCCTCCAGCTGGTAGCTGGTGAAGGTGGTTCGGTTCCGCCGCTTCTTGCCCTTGTTGCTCTCCGAGTCGGCCTTCTCCAGCGGGCTGGGGAGGTCGGCGCTGGCCCGGTCCTGCGGCCCCTTCACCCCGGCCTCCTTCACACTGAGGTAGCTGCTGTCCATCCCCACGGTGTCAGAGTCAGGCGGTAACTCTGGCTCGCTCAGGGAGCTCTCTTTGGCTGACGAGGGAGGAAACAAGGTCAGAAACTGATGGTTGAATCAAGCAAGAGAGGAGGGAGGGATGGGGGTGGCCACCCCTGCCTTTTCTCTCTCAGGGACACATTGGATTCGAAGTCAGGAGGCCTGTGTTCTAATCCTGGCTTGTCATTAACATGCTATGTGACCTTATAAAGTCTCTTTCCCTCTCCGAGCCTCTTTGCCATCATCTCAGTTCAGCATCAATGTTATGTCACCCTCAGTCAGCCAATCTGACCTCTATGACCTTTAATTCCCACTTCACTGACCCCAGGCTTCACCTTTTAGAAAAACCCCCTTTACCAGAACTCTGTGGGCATGGAAGCTGCTGACCCAGTGCTTGGGACTCCTGGGGTGGGATGGGAAACTCATTCAGCAGCCATGTCTGGCTCACCTGGGCTTGCGGGGAGGAGGATAGGCCAGCAGCGAGGCAGACAGGAATGCCCCTCCTTTCCTGGCCTGGTCCTCTTTAGGATTCAGCAGGAGCTGTGGAAATTCCGCCCCAAGAATCCAGTGTTGAGGAGTCACATCCCCTTGCCCTCCATACTGGTCTCACCTGCTGGCCAAGAAGCGTCCTGCCCCCTCCTCGTGGGCCCTGGTAGGTTTACACAAAGCTCAAGGCCCAGGCCCACAGCCACTGCCATCCGACAGAATGGGGCTTCGCTGGCCAGTTCCTAGAAGCTCAGAGCTGGAAAGGACAAGTCAACCCATGCAGGTCAAGGATGAGGAGACAGAGGCTAAGGCGGGAGGGGGCTGGGACAGTAGCTGGTTCATGTCCACATGGCCCAGTTAGCACCCTGGGCAGACAGGCTGGCCTCAGAGGCTAGAGCACGGGCTCCAGAGCCAGGCACCAGGGTGCGCCTCCCACAGGCGCGACTCTCCAGCCGGGCGCTTCGGACAGCTCACCCAGCCGCCTTGTGCCTCAGTTTTCCTCCCTATAAAATGGGAGGTGAAGATGCCTGGAGGATAGGTGTCCTCATAGTTGTGGGGTTCGAGAGGCCCACATGCGAAGCACTCAGCACAGTGCTGTGTCCGTTTCTGCCCGCGTCCTTATTCCCCGTTCTGGTCTGGACTTGCGAACGGCAGAAGACTCTGCCCCTGGAGAGGTCCTCCTAGTGAGCAGACCCTCCCCGGAGCCCCTGAGTGGCCCTGTGGGAAGGGCGTGGGACTGGTGCGGAGACAGGGGTGTGGGCCCCCCTCCGAGCCACATTCCCTCGTCCGTGACTCTTGTGGAGTTGGGTCGCGTAACCGATTAGTAAGAGGCTTGTGAGGAGCATTTGACAAGAACTTTCACTCGCACACGGTCTGACATCACAAGCATGCGGGTCACTCTGACTCTCAGTTTCTTCTTCTGTGAAGAGCTCCCAGCGGCAGGCATCCCGCGTCCGGATGGTGCCTCTAGCCCAGGTCTCCTGACTCGGCCCAGGTCCCGGGGGCCGAGACGTCAGGTTCACGCGCCTCCCTGGCTGTCTGTGTGTCCCGGAGGAAGCTGAGAGGGACGATTTGCCTTTGTCATGTTCACCTCCCTCTCCAAGGCAGCAAGAAAAGGGAGTGGAGGGGAGTGGGCCTGGAAGCAGCTTCAGGGGGACGTTTCTGAGGGGTCACTACCGGTGCCGATGCCTCCGGGGTGGTGGGCCAGCCCGCAGGCATCACGCACGACACCCATGTGAGCCCAGGCACTCGCAAGCTGCTAGGGCTTCAGTGACAACGTTATGCAAACTGCAGCTGGCAACTGGGGCCGAGAGCTTTCAGCAAAGATATTTATCTTCCTGGCAGACAAATAAATTTTATGTTTTGGGATTTTTTTTCTTTTCTTTTTTTTTTTTTAAGAGAAGAAATCCCACTCAGCCTCACCAAAAATAAACATTTCTGTTATGCAACTTCCTGGAGGCCAGACTGGGAGGGGGCAGTGCTCACCCCTCCTGCCCTTGCCCTGCTCCCTAGGCCTCATCTCATGACCTTGTGGACCCTTACAGCATCCTCTGGCATCCAGCCTGGGATTGGGACCACCCCACGCAGCCATAGCGGCCGGGGCTGCACAGAGGGACTCCGTGTTATAGAAATTGAGGGTTGGTGGGGAACAGCCCAAACACCTCATTTTAACTAGGGGAAACCAAGGCCAGAGAGAGAAAGAGCAGAGAATGGGTGCTAATTGGTGAGAGAGTGTGGCCTCTCAGCTCCTGGGTCTTTGCCCCAGGAAAAGCAGAAGGGGCAGAGAATGCAGGGGCCTCACATAATCAGGGAGCCCTGCTCTGCTCATCCTGGCGGCAGAAGGACCAGCTCCTGAAGAGGAGGGAGTGAGAATGCCGACCCCTGAGAGAAGCCCCTGGGTGCTGAGCCAGTTCTAGTCTTAGCCCGTGGGGAGGTGGCAGAATGTCCTGCGTGCCACGGTGAGAAGTAAGAATCCAGTTCCCCCACCTGCAGCCTCCCACTGAGACTGGGCGAGTCGGGGAGAAATGGCGAGACAGCACCGTGTGTGTGAAGACCACCAGACCAGGAGTTGGGAGATGTGCTCTTGGTCCAGCTCCGGCACAGACTATCCGTGACTTCAGATGATTCGTTTCGCCTCGCAGTCTCATCCACAAATGGGAGCAGGCATGTCCCATCTGGAGTGTGGAGACCAGGCAGGGCGGTGTCACGCTTCAGCCTGGTAGAGTGTTCTTCCCATCTTAGTCACCAGGGGACCGCCCCTTAGGATTCCGATACGAGGAGAGAGGGGAAGGTTGGGGGCATGTCTGTGTCCAAGCAAATGGAGAGATGGAGGAGTTCCAGCACATTGGTGTTTCTAGTCCTCAAAGAGGAAAAAAAAAAAAAAGCCTCCTAATCTCAATCTTGATCACTGCTCATCTTGCTTTAAATCCAGAGGCTGGGGCCCCTGATTTAGCCAATAAAGAATTCCTCCAAGGTTCTGTGGCCCACCCGACTGGTCAGAACAACAAGTCAAGACCCTCTCAGGTTCTCAGTTCAAGGTCCCAGACTTGGGGGCATCTGTTTCAGCCTCTTCCCCACCCCACCCCCCCCCCCCGCTACATCATCTTTGGTGACAGAGAGCTACTGCCCCCAGGACTCCTTAGGTCCAGCGCATGTCTGTCTCCTGCAGGGTCTGGCTTGACACCTCTAGGACCTCCCCCGAGACAGCCCTGTGGACATTCGGAGCCAGCCGCCACACCTCTCTGAGTCTTCCATCTCCCGAATCAATCCCAGCTATGGTTTCCACTGCTGCTCCTCAGGTGGCCCTGAAGTTTATGGGGCCTTATGAGACTGGTGGGTGCCAGGGATGGGCTGGGTGACAGTGCTGGGCTTGGGCAAAGCTAGCAGATTGCTCTCAGAGTAGATGACCCTGAGGGGCTGGGTAGAGAGTCAGCAAGGTGACCTGAGGCTTGGGTGCTATCAGGATCCAGCTCTCTCTGTGGTGCCCTCCTCCTTGGTCCCTCTCACACCCACCTCCAGCCACCCACCCGGAATGTCCCATCTTTCCAGATGAACTTCAAGGTCCAGTCAAGCACCAGCTTCTCCGGGAAGCCCTCCCAGACTGCAACAACCATACGGATCCCTCTGTCTTCCGCTCAGCCGCTCCAATTCCTGAATGTCCAGCTCCTCCTATAGAATGTCAGTTCCCTGAGGGTTGGGACCTCGTGCCATTTGTCCATTTTCCAGCCCAGGGCTTAGCCCAGGAGGCGGCAGGCGGCAGACATGCAGTAAGAAGTTGCCGAAGAATAAATGGACAATTTCTAACAGACACTGCTGAGCTCTCACTCTGTCCAGCTACTTTTGTGCCCCTACTGTGTGCCAGTGTCCTACAGCGGACATGCAGAAAGTGTTGCTGAGCACGCGAATGAACCAATTCATCCTGGTAGACAATGAGAACAGTGTATAGGACATGTGAAAAAGAGGCACTCGGCGACTAATGCCTCCAGTAACGTCTGACAGCTGAAGCAGGGGAGAGAGGGTCACCGAAGGAGAGACGGTGGAGGACCAGGATGGATTTTGAAGGATGTCCCCATGCAGGGAGCAGCGGGGAAGTAGGGAGGGGCCAGGAGGCTGAAGGAAAAGCAGAGAGGCAGGCTTCACGGAGGGGGCTTGGGAATTGCAATGTCTAGGAAGCCCAGTCCAGTATCTGCCAGGAACCAGCTCCACGCCCCCACACCACCACACTGGAGCAGAGGAAAGGTCACCGGGAGACCCTCAGCAGGCCTGCGTCGGGCCAGCAGCAGCACCCAGCATTGGCATGAGGCCGAGCGGCAACACGCCCCGCCTGGGTCCAGGCCACCTGCCTGCAGGTCTGGCTCTCCCGGGGCCTCGCTGCGGCAGCTTCCATACGGACTCTGCTCACACCTCTCCCATCGTGGGCTTTGGCTGTGGGGCCCAAGACAATGTAATTCCGACCTGCATCTTCCCCCCAAAAAACGCGTTGATGTGGAAATAAACCCCAGACTGGCCGGAGGAATCAAGGAATGTGCGTAAAGCATCAGGTACGCACACCAGGGCGGCCACGACGGTTTCCCACGCCCTTCAAACAATCCTCGGTAAGTGCTTTCCTCATCGACCACTTCTAACGAAGTGGAAGACATTGGGTTCAAGGTTATATTCTTAATCAGGAGCCACAGAAGGCCCTTCGGTCTCTGCCTGGTCAGTCTGCCGGACAGTCCTGGCTGTCGGATTTCGAGAAAACCTCTCTTTATCCCCTTAACCTCTACCCTTTTGTTCAACCAATGGTATCTCTTTAATCCAATATAATCTTTTTTCTTTTTTTTTTTTTCTCATGAAAGCCCTTAAGAAATTTCCAATGGTGATGTGATTTTTTTTTTTTTTTTTTATGACCGCTATTTAAAGAGAAGGAACTTCTTAAGCCATTTGGGGAGAGGGTGCTGGAAGCGTCTAGGAGTGTACTCCTTCCGTGTGTAGGGGTGTGCACCCTCGGGCCTGTGATACAGTCAGCAGCTGTGAGCAGAGTCGCCTATGGAGTGTGCATGCTTGTGTGGTCAAGCGCAGGCGCACAAACGGGGTGTAAATGCCTGCGGGTGTGTGTGCCATTGTGGGTGGGTGTATGTGTGAGTAGCATTAGCCTGCAGATTCACATGGGTGGGTACGGACATGGGTGTGTGTGTGTGTGTGTGTGTAGCTGTACATAGGCCCTTGCATATGGAGTGTATGTCTAAGGGGTCTGAGTAACTTTATCCTCCATGGTTTTGATTACATCTATTTTTCCTCCAAACATCTGCTTGGTGGGGGACATGCCGCTTGCTCTGTTGTCGGGTGAGCTGGCCTCACACGCCCTGTGGCAGAGTGCACAGCGTCGATGTAATCTCCTTAAACAAAACAGGCCAGCATGAGGCCCTTTCATGCTATTTAAAGGGCACTGACGAAACCCACTGCTGTCCAAACAGACATGTGGAGGTAGGGTGGAGGTTAAAGGGGAGCCATTGATCATGTCCCCAGCCCACCTCAGCCGCCACTGGGCTCTGTCCAGTGCTCAGCCTGATGTCCCTCGTTTAGCTCCAGGCCCAATAAATAAGGCTGCAGGGACAGCAGTCACTGGGGTGACATTTTGGTGAACATGCATGGAGTCCGTCCCCGTGCACTGGTGGCACAGGCAATGTCCCTGCCTCAAGGAGCTGCTGCCGATCTGCAGAGGGCGAAAGCACCAGGGCCTGGGCCAGCCTCCCACCGGGCGGTCCGTGGCTCCCGTTCACCAACCCGCACAACCCAAGCCCTGAAAATGCTTCTCAAAGCAAGGGATGTCCAAGGAACTGTCACCGACCACAGGAGGCTAAGGAGACTTGAGGACTAAGCGTAACGTGACATCCTCGATGGGGTCCTGGAAGAGCGAAAGGACATTAGGGGAAAACTAGTGGATCTGAATGAGGTGCGGAGTTTAGTTAACCGTAATATTCAAAAATAAATAAATAAAGACGGGCATAATATGTGAACAGACATTTCACCCGAGAAGATACACGGGGGGTAAATGAGCACGAAACCATGCTCAGCGCATTATCCGCGCCAGAAATGCAAACTAAAAGTCCAGTGAGATATCACCACACAACTACTGCGACGGAAATAAAAAAACCTGACAGTACAGAGTGATGGCGAGGACAGGGAGCAACTGGAACTCTCGCACGTTGCTGGTGGGAAAACAGTATGGCAATGTCTCGAATCATTAAACACACACTGACCGCGTGAGCCGGCAACCAAACTGCTAGGCACTTACCCTAAAGAGACTAAGATGTTTTCGGGAAGGAAAAACACCACGCCAGGATGCAAATGTGTATGACAGCTTTGCTCAGAATCTCCCCAAAGTGGAAATAACCTAAACGTCCTTTGACAGGTGACGGGCTAAGCACATTGTGGTGCAGCTGTGGGATGGGATACCACTCAGAGATAAAAGTAACGACTGTCCGTATAAGCGATGGCACGGGTGACTCTCCAAGGCAGCCTTATGGTCCCTAAAAGAAGCCAGTCTCAAAATCTGCATGATGTATAACTTCGCTTGCTTATCCTATGACATTCTGGGAAAGGCAATGGTATCAGGATGGAGAACAGATCACTGCTTGCCGGGGGCTGGGGGAGGGGCAGGGAGTGCCCGCAAAGGGCTACACAGGTGTGTGGGCCCATCTTGTATCTCAGAGGTGGCGGCGAGCCCTTCGATCTGGACGGGAAGGCATTAAAATTCATAAAACTGTACATTTCCCCAAGTTTAATTTTGTAGCATGTTATTTTAAAAATAAAAAAGATGTAAACCATAGAGAAAATACAAAATTGTGTTTAAATATATTTTTTAAAAATTGATTAAGTAAAAAGCTTATATGCCTTTGCCCAGAAATCCTAAAGAAGTAATTATAGCTGGGCACAAAGAATTAACCAGAGAGAAAGTTCATCATGACATTATTATATAGAAAGACTGAAAGCAACCAAATATTAGGTAATAGGAGATTGGTTAAGTAAAGGATGGTATTTCAATACATGGTGTTCTTCATTCTTTGATATTCTTTATTCTTCAGGCCCTTTCTTCCTTGGCATTTAACACACATTAGTATGTATTTATTTGGTTTCCCCTTTGTTTGTTTATTGTCTCTCCCTTCCATAAACTAGGAAATATATATGAATATATTTGGTTTGTTCATCCTTTCTGTCTAATGCCTAGTATTGTGGCTGGCATATAGTAGGTGTTCAATAAACATTTGATGAATAAATGAATGAAACTGATGTTACAGAAGAATAGCATTTTACTACCTAGAAAGATGTTCACAAACTATTAAGAAAATCTCGTTTGGGAAAAAAAGGGGGGGGAGGGGTAAGTGGGGGGGGAAGAGTATCCGTCCTTAGAAAATATTACGTTTCTAGAGATAAGAATATGGGTATAGGGTCCTTTTTTTTTTTTTCTGGTATGAATTAGTTTCCTATTTGTCCTACCATGAATAGGAATTACTTTTATCATTTTGAAACATTATTTGAAAGCCACTGTCAGAATCTTGAATGAGGCCTCCTTTGGTTAGTGCTGGATGCTGCTGTGAGAATCTGGGAGGCGGGAGATGAGCCCAGTTGGAGTGGGGTGGGCATTGTCCACTGTCCTCACACACTGGGCGCCCCATGACCCTGAGCCTCCTGCATACTGGAGACTCCCAGAGCTAAGGCTAAAAGCTTTCTCTACTTTCAGGCTCACAGCCCTCAGATACAACAGGAAAGAGGGTCTAAAATCACACATCCGATCATATGACCCTCTCCGAAGAACCCTCACTAGGAAGCCAGATGAAACACAGGCTGCTCCATTAAATTAGAATTTCAGAGAAACAATGAATCATTTTTTTTGGTAAGGATGTCCCAAATATCGCATGGGAAATACTTATACTAAAAATGATTCATTGTTTACATGAGCCGCCTGGTTTTGTTGTCTGTTTTTTGTTAGGTCTGCCAACCTTACGAACAAGGCTTACAGTGGCATTCAGGATTCCCAAGCAGGACAGGTCCCCACCTGTCTCACAGACTTATATGCCCTCACCCCCAACCCCCCTCACGCCCAGCCCCACAGACCTGCCCCCACGCCCCACTGCGTGCACCAGTGGCTTCAGGTGTCCGCGTTTCTGCCAGCGCTCTTCCTGCTAACCGGCGTGTCCTCCCGCCCCTCATACGTCTGGCCGAGTAACTATGGCTGTCACCTGTCTGTCATTCTCCGTAACTTCTGTAGCTTCTTTTTCTCATTACACGCAGTTAACTGTGTTCTATATGAAACTTCTTCAAAATCAAGACAAACCAAAAGAAGAAAACTGTAACCCTCTCCCTCTGCCTCTCTCTCTCTCTGTCTCTCTCTCTCTCTCACACACACACACACACACACACACACACACACACACACACACACACGGAACACATTTTTGTACACGTTTTTGTTAACCTAACACTGTCCTGTACATCTCTCCACGCTGTTCTATACTCTTCCGCCACACCGTTTTTGATGGCTGCTCTGTATTTCAGCACATGGACAAACTATTTTATTTAATCAGTCCTCTACTGCTGGGCACACAGGTTTCTGATTCTTTGAAATTATAACAGGCCTATGAATGAACATCCTTGTAAAATTCCTTAATACATTCACGGCAATAACTTTGGAAAAAGCTCCAAGAACTAGAAATACAGAGTCAAATCATATACGCCTCTGATACACATGGCCAGGCTGTCTTCTAGAAACAGGCCAGTTTTCTCTGCGACCAGCGCTGTGCCCGCCTGCCACAGGGCCAGGACTGGCCATAGCGTTTTTAAAATCTTTGCCAGTGTAACAGATGAAAGCGAAATCTTGTTTGAATGTACATTTTTAAAATTACCAGTGAAGTTAAACTTTTTATTTGTTGTATTTCCTCTTTTGTGAATTGCTTCTACAGGGTTTCCAAGGTTCATTGTGAGGGCGATCCCTTCTCCCTACCACCCCCACCCCATCCCTGGACTGGGCTTAACCTCTTAAACATTGAATTCCCTGCCGTAAAGCACCGGTTTACTGGCCTGCTCCCTCTAGACTGCAAGCGGTGCACAGCAGGGCCTCCCTGATGCACTGTTGGGTCTGGAGCCAGGACCTGGGCTCCTGCTGTTGGTAGCATGGGAGCAACTTTGCACACCCTGCCGAGGGTGACAAGGGCACCCATGGGAAAGGGACCCAGACCTTGGTCCCTCAGCACACACTGCTTGTGTGCGGTAGCTGCAGCATGGGGGTAGGGGAGTGGACCTTGATGAGAGGTCCAAGGATGAGAGTGCTCAAGGAAAGCAGCCACAGGACAGGGCACAAAGGGCCACAGCTGGCCCTGTGGGCAAAACTCTTGGCATTTTTGTTTCCTCATTTCAATCAGTATTGCCTGAATCCCTGCTGAGGGATGGGCGAGGTAATGGAGAGGGCTCGGCCAAGATTGAAGAGAAGTCCCTGGTTCCTGCTCTGCTCACCACAGGGTGGGTTCCCTGGCTCCTGCAGGAGGGTCCTAGGCCCACACTTCCTGTTGGCCAGGATCAAGACTGCAGTTTCTCATCCTGGCCACCAGGAGGCACTGCAGTCCCAAGAAAGTTCTTGCTGAAGGTGGCGCCCCAGGGCCCCAGTCCCTGATTGAGGTTTCTAGAATTTGGTGAAAGACCAGAGCCTACCTGAGAGAGTATGCCAAACAAGTAGTTATGCAGTCCTACTATGTATCTGCTGCTGTCTTAGCACTACAAGGGACAGAGTTGGGTGAGGTGGGTCCTTGCCCTTGCACACAGAGCTCTTTCCTCCTCTAGGTCTGAGGATTTTCACATTCTTGACTCATTTCAATCCCTTCAAAATTCCCACATGGTGGCTCTCATGAGCATCCTCATTTTACAGATGGGAAAACCAAGGCTCAGAGAGAAGGGACCCATCGAATGTCACTGGCAACGGAGTGACAGGCTTGACCTGAGCTCCTTTAATTCCTTAGAGTTGCCTTCCTTTGTGGAGAGCCCAGGGGGGAGTCCTGGCTCTCCAGCTGCTCGCAAATGAGCTGAGCAAACAACCCCCGAGACCCCCAGCGTTTTGCCCAGCTGGCTTTCTATGTGGCTGGCAGATTTGTCACCAACGCCTCTGTGGGTTCTTCCAGTGGGAGGCATCAGCAGAGAAGCAGGGCTGAAGCAACCCCCCCCCCCCATTCCTCCATCCTCAGGCAGAAGCTGGCTCTGTTCTTCCCACGTGGGGGGTGGGGAGGGGAAGTCTTTCTCTGGTGCAGAGGATGGAGGGGGTTTCCCGGAGCCAAGGACGGAAAAGGACGCAACACTGCGCTCTCCCTGAAAATCGGGAACTGCTGCGTGCTTCACCGGGCATCTATCGAGCCACCACTGCCACGGTTACTGAGTCTTTACAACAACCATGGAAAATATTCGCAGAAAAGGAGGCCAGAGGGAGTAAATGACTTATCTAAGAGTAAACAGTAAGAGACCAAGCTAGGGTTTGAACTCCAAGCCTGGGGCACTTCCTCTGGACCCTCCTGGGGCAGATACCCTATGTGGGCCAGACAGTCAGGAGAAAGGTTCAGGGAGGGAAGGGGAAAGATGGAGAGTCACAGGAGAATGGCTGCTCTCAGGCGTCTCTAAATCAGCCCCATCGCATCCCACCTTCAGTGCTGGGCCTGATAAAACCGCCTGGATGGAACTCGACTGAACACCTGGGACCTCAAATGTGGATAGATGCCTTTTTCCAGGGCTTATTTTCAGGGCGTCCTTCATCCCCCAGCTTCCACCCCCTTAATTTTTTCTTGTTACCTCTCTGACGCTGTCTTGGTTTACATTAATTTTCCTCTAAATACTGAAGTATTTAGAGGTAAAGAGGCATCTGTCTACAACTTTCTCTTTTAGCAGTTCCGAAAGAAATAATATGTATAAGTGTATATACATATATATCAACCCAGATACAACATATACCTAGAGAGAGAACACACACAAAAAGATTGATACTGCAAATACGGTAAGATGTTAACATTTCGGAATCCACATAAAGGGCATCTGGTAAGTCTTTGTATTTGTAACTTTTCTTAAAGTCTGAAATTATGTCAATTTTTAAAATATTTTAAAAAGAAGTATGTTGATAAATGGGAAGAAACCACGCTATCCAGGAATCCCAGTTCTGAAGCTGGCATTTGTAATACTTCGAACAGGACCCGGACCGGAGTTTCGTTAGCGACCTCCTGCCTACCCCTCACCATCCATGGCTCTGCAGATGGCCTTGCACACTGCAAGGAAATCACGGTGTAGATGCCAACTCGGGACACACCTCGCTTCCCCAGCCCCTTGGAAACCGTCGCTTCCACGGAAGGACAGAAGGACGAGGCGACTCAGTGAGGGCACACAGTTCTGCAACCACTCCGCTACGGCCTGTAGGAGGCAGTATGTTGTTAGACAAGGTCAAGTTACTGCTGGAACTAACAGCCTAAATGAGTAAAGTTTCCTCGTATTTAAAAAAAAGGAAGGGGGATTAAAAAGAAACCCCACTGACTGTAGCTAAAACATGGGAGCATCCAAGTGTCCATCGGGGGTGAATGGATAAGCAAACTGTGCTAAATACAATACAACGGAATATTATTCGGCCGTAAAAAAAGAAGGAAATTCTGACACATGGGTGAACCTTGAGGATACGCAGAGTGAAATAAGCCAGTCACGAAAAGACAAACACCGTATGACTCCGCTCATAGGAGTACGTGGACTATTCAGCTCCATAGAGATGGAAAGTGGAATGGCGGTTGCCCTGGGCTGGGGGCGGAGAGTGTGTGCTTTGATGGGTACAGAGTTTCGGTTTTAGTGTTTGATGGGTACAGAGTTTCAGTTTTACAAGACAAAAGAGTTACGGAGATGGATGGCGGTAATGGTTGCACAACGGTATTATATTATTAATATATTTAGTACTATTGAACTGCATACTTAAAAATGGTTAAGATGATAAATTTTATGTTATATGTGTTTTGCCACAATAAAAAAAAATGGAATAAAAGAAAAGAAAGCCCACTAGCTTGTGTCCCGTAGGGCCTTTGTCCTGCCTCTGGCCCCCACAGCCCACTGCATACGCATCTAGGTCCCTTCTACCCTGCCCGGCTCAAGCCCTTGAATTCTTTTCCTTGTCCGTCCTTCACTCTGTGTCTTGGTTTGCATCTGTTCATTCCTTGAGTCACTTGTTTGTTCATTCACCAAGTGCCTCCCCTTAGTCATGTCCTCATGGAGGGGACAGACGAGTAACAGTATGGCCCAGTACAAGCCTGGCCTCCCCAGGCACAGTGAGTCCACAAGGAGGAGTAGTTGGTTCCAGTGGAAAAGGTCAGAGGAGGCGTTAGCAATGGCATGGCCTCGAACTGAGTACTGAAAACTAAAGAGGTCTTGGCAAAGCATGTTCCATTTTTGGTAAAACAGGACACTCCCAACTCCCTGAACTGAGCTGGTCATAAATTTCCAAGTGAGACGCCTTAGGGGCCTCCCACCGGGGCTGATGACAACAATAAAAACAACAACATAATCCATTCTGTTTGAATGCTGCTGACCCATCCATTACTGCATTTTATCCTCCCCAGATGCCCAGAAGGTCAGTGTCGTTGCCCAGTTCACAGAGGAAGAAACTGAGGTCCAGAGTTTTATAACTTGCTCCAGATCACAGAGCTAGGAGGAAGCAGAGCCGGGATGGACCCCTGATGGCCCAGCTCCAAGCCTAGTGTCATGCCTGTCTCCTATCATGGCAGTGATGGTTTGTCTTTCTTACAGAGATGGACTCTTGGACGAAGCACAGCCAGGCTTTGTCTTGTGACAGGAGACATGATTGAGCCATGGGAGCAACTTCCACCTCAGAGAATTAATCTAAGCCGAGCTTTAGAGTCAGCATGAGAGGCCCCATTTATGACTAACACATGAACATCACCTACTGATGTTTACTAGGATGAGCGGGGATCATGACAGTCAGTCTAAGGGAGTCTGTGGTCCTCAACGAGACTGGAAGTGACCCCGCTCCCACCCCCTAGACCCAGCCCAGGTCTCACCCCCAAGCTCCACCTCACGTGGCTACAGGAGCTCCTGGCTCCTTGCAGGGGAAGGGGAGCTGGCCCAGGGGGGTCTACCACCAGAGAGGCAGAAGAAGTCTCCCAGACTCTCCTGTTACCCCAGCAATAAGCCCCAGATCACGAGGCCACTCTGGGCCACTCCTCACCTCACAGGCAGGATACAGAGACCACAAGTGATTGATTACACAGCCTGTCAGTGGAAGGACTTTGTCTCCCGATTTCGAATCAGCCCCGGGTCTGTCGGTCCATTGCTCCTCTCTGCCTCCACCAAACCGTGTGGCCCTGGGAATGTCCTTGAACATCTCCCACTTAATCCTCTGAACCTCCCTTTCTCTTCTATAACAGGAAGGAAACCCTCAGCCAACCACTGGGAGACATTGTTATAGCATTTTCTAACCCAAGGCAGGCAAGATGGAGAAGCTTAACCCCTGCACTAGACAAAATGAAATGAATGAGAAGTCTTTGAAGTAGGTAAGGCTTGGGTTTGGCTTGGGTTCGAAGTAGGTCAGGATTGGGTTTGACTCCTGATTCTGTTAATTATTTGCTTCATTCATTCATTCATTCATTCATTCATTCAGTGACATTTCTGGAGCACCCACTATGTGCTGGGCAAAGTTCCAAGCAGTTGGAAAACAAAGCCGAAGAAAACACGGCCCCTTCCCTCAAGGTGAAGACCCACCGTCATGATGGAGGCAGTGATTATGGTGCAGGCTGGTGGACAGAGTAGGGGCATGCAGGTCAGCCGGGGGGAGGAGCACGTGTTCTCAAGGGCAACTCTACATCTCTATATAAAAAGAGCCTTGGGTCACTGATCTAGTCGGAAGGGTCTGTTGAAGCTCCATTTAGCTAGTACTTAAAATAGGATAAGAAAATATCAGAAATGAGGGGAGACTAAAAGATTATCGAGGCTCTTAAAGGAGGCTCTTAAGCTACCCCGTGGCTTACCACTGATGGGTATCCTTGGCAAAGTGACTCGACCTCTGCCTGCCTCGGTTTCCTCATCTGTAAAGTAAAGGCGATAAGATCCACATCCCCGGATGATTATGAGGTTTGAATAAAGCCGAGTGTAAGAATGCACATCTCCAACTGACACATGGCATGCTCTCCATCTGATGGGAAACCTCCATGATATAGTATGAATGTTTGGGGGCGCGTTAGGCCAGGGCAGGTGCAAGAGCTAAGCAAAGTCACTCCACCTGTAAATGTCTCATCCCACGCGCCCTTCCTCCCCCAAGCGCATTCTCTTCAGCTCACGTTTTCCCGGCCCAGCTGCCCTGAACGTTATTTACAAACCTCTGTCCAAAGGGTCCCCTGGGTTCCCCTTCTAATCCAGGGCCATTTCGAGTCTCTATAACCAAGGCTGTAAATGGGGTGAGACATTTCACACCATTGTAAAAATCAGATGTTAACTTTAATTCGTTACATATATATATTTTTTAAACTTCTAGTTTATTTTAAAGAAAGACCATTACATATATACACTTTAACCTAACTGAGGTTGCAACTCAAAGGCATCACTTTGAAGTAAAAATTGTACTTTTAGCCATTGCATTGAACACAGAGCGGCTCACAAACCAGTTGGCAGAGTTCAGGTCAGTCGTGAACTACTTTTAAAAAACGCCTCGCTCCCACTTACATTCTTGGTGACATCTGGATGCCTTTCGTATGGAGGCACACGAACATTTAACTGCTCAAGAAGAATCGTCTCAGGGGAAGCACCCGGTGCCTTCCACCCAGAACACCACCTGAAATTTGCCAGGAACCGGGGAGGGGCACAAGGGGCCATTTCAGAAACGCGCCACCACCACTGTCATGCAGAAACTGACCTCAGTGACTCAGCGCCACGTCCAGGCCCTTTCTGCCTAGTGAGCCCGGGCTGCCTCCCAGGGCTGAGCCTAATATCATCACCTTCTTCTTCCCTGTGGCTTCCCTGTCACATGCTCGTCTGAGCTCCCCGAATAGGCCCCAATATTTAAATCTCTTATCACAAAGCATTGCAAGAGTGGATTTCAGGCAGCCTCTGAGATTAGACTATACCCCTGCCGTGGGCAGGGAAGTGTCTTACCAAGCGCGGTACCCATGTCTGACAGCCAATAAATACTTGTCGGCCTGAATTAATCTCGTCAGATTACTAAATGTCTCATTTCGCAAAAGGACCACGTCAGCCTGGAGAGAATTTGCTTCTTTGCCCCAAATCAAGTGTTTTCTTTCTTTAGGTGTCCATTTTAACCTAAAGAATCATTTATGAGCTGGAAAAGCAAGATTTTTCTCCCGTTAGACAAGGAAAAATAATGGCCGAATGAATTGTAAAGCAGAAGGTATGTTTTTTCTGAGGTCAATAAGGATGAATAAGATTCTTCGACCTTTGCTTTTAAAAAATTACACCTTGATAACTATCAAATGGTTAAAATTTTTAAATTTCTAGAACATAATTATATCTAAGCTGTTAGAGTTCCCATCTAAACGGCTGGTGTTTAGGGTGGGCAGTTTCCAAGTGTTTTTGCCCATCACATGTAATAAGTAACAAGTATAAATAATATTCAATACATTAACATTTACAACTAACATGTCAGTTGAAAATGGTTTTTTCATGGACTTTTGCTCATCTGCACTGAAGAAAAATTCAAATAAATCTCTGCTTTTAAGTACATGGCGCGTGCCCTCTATGGGAAAATCTCGATCCACAGAGGATGTGTGATGAGCACTTCTATTTTCAATCTGCTACTTCTTAGGGGAATGAATCAGCTCATGAAACAGTGAGAATGTACTTTGGGTAGCACAAAGTTGGCTTCTGTGGAATCATCTCTGAGTTACCGAGTCCTGTAGGGCTCCTAGGTAAAGCAAGGGTAGGCGCAGGCCCATAGGAAGAAAGCCTGGCCCTCTCTGTCTACCTGCCTTGCTTCTCCAAGCCAGGCCGCTCCTCCCTGGTCCAGATGCTGGTGCTGAGCAAATGACAAGGTCAATGACCATGGGTTTAGGGAGGGGTTTGTCAGCTCCTCCTTCCTCATACATAGAACTGCTACACACACACACACACACACACACACACACACACACACACACACACATACACACACACACACACACACACACACACACACACACACACACACACACGGGCCCTGCCCTCGTCTGCTTCTGAGGATGGCTCTGGAAGAAGGAGGAAGATGAGGCCTGGGCAGTCAGGGTCTGTGGTCATTATGTCAGCAGGTGAGGAGAAGATGGCATACTGTGCCCTGAGAATCTCTCCCAGGGGCACCCACTCCACAGTTTACAGAGCTCTCTCACATGCTTCATACTGTCTGATGGATGCACAGACATGAGGCCACCAAGGCCACCAAGGCAGCTGCCCGTTCCCAAGGGCAGAGGAACAGAGAGGAAAAGGTCCTTTGGCTTTAGATCTGGGATCAATTCACAGTGGGGACATGGGCAGGTTCCTGGTCCTCTGTGAGTCTCCCTTTCTTCATCTGTAAATTAGCAGTATAAATATCCCCCTCAGGTTGAATGAAAGATCCCAGTTCGGGTCTGGCCTATAGGTGACACTCACTAGATGTCCCGTAATCACAGATGGGCAAGCTGAAGTTCAGAGGGGGTACAGAAACTCTCTGACGCTCTCTATGACCAGCCTCCTGCCCAGGCAGAGATGAAGACAAAGCAGGCCCTGTCCTTGGGGACCTCCAGCTTTGGGTCAGATGAACGCAGAGAACGGACATGGGGTAGGGCAGGGAGAAGGTTATGTCCCAGCTCACGAAGCCTGGGTTCAGGCTGCAGTAGCCTGGGAGACATGGCTGTGGGGTCTGAGGGACCCGGAGTGCCCTTCTCCCCTCCGGATCCCTCCTGCCCTCATGCCAGGTGGGTGTCTAGCCTCCACCCCTTCCATCGCTCATCCATATAACAGATTTTATCAACCACACAATGTAGATTCAGTAATAATTTATTCATTTTCCAATTTTATGCACTTAAGCCAACTATAATTGTCTGTCAAAGTTTCTGACTAGTCTGACCTAGTCAGGTTCCAGCAAAATCCTATCAATGATAATAATAGCTAACATTTATTGAGCACTTACTCTGTTTCAGGAACTGTTCTAAGCTCCTTATCTATATTACCTTATTTACTCCTCACAATCGTCCTAAAAAGTAGATATTATTCTTAGTCCCACTTTACAGATAAGGAAATTAAGGCAAAGTGTTGAACCAGTTTGCCCAAGGTCGCTCAACCATGTGGGCTGTTTTCAGGTCCTGGCCGCAGTGACCTCCCCAAACCAAAGTCTTCTGAAGTTTCGGGCAGCCTTTGGGCCCAATTATGGGATGAACGAGGTTTCTACAAGATTCCAAGAACACTGGAGATTGTGCCTGAAACTTGCCTTTGGGTACCCAGCTGGGAGGCCAGGCTCAAGCGGGCCTCTGTTTAATCACCTAGACAGGGGGGGTTACAAGGCAGGAAGCACTGACCCCCCAAGGGAGCCCTTTGGGGCTCCCCATTGCTCTACCAGAAGTGACAGCCTCTTCTCTGCAGCCCCCCTCCCCTGCTGGGAGCCCCGAATCCCATGTAGCCCCTGTAGCCTGAGCCTCTGGCCATGCCACCCACTGGATGGCTGGGTAGAGTATAGGGAGTGGCAAATGCCTCTTACAGAAATCAAACAGAAAATGTTCAAGATGCAATTGTTCCCCTATCCATGGTTTCACATTCTGTGGTTTCGGTTACCCATGGTCAACTGCGGGTCGAAAATATTTAATGAAAAATTCCATAATAAATAATTCATAAGTTCTAAATGGTGCGCTGTTATGAGTAGTGCGATGAAATCGTATGCCATAACCCTTATTTTACTTATTAATGACTCCCAAGACATGCTCATAACTTTTATTACAGTATATTGTTATAATTGTTCTGTTTTATTATTAGTTAATCCCTGTGCCTAATTTATAAGTTAAACTATCATAGGTATGAATAGGAAAAAAAACATAGTACTATCTGCAGATTCAGGCATCCACTGGGGTACTTAGGATGTAACCCCCACAGATACGGGGGCGGGGGGGAGGGGACTACTGTACTCACAGGGCCAGCAGCACAGAGCCGTGGGGAATGGACTGTGAATTTCCCTCCTGGAGTTCCTCCAGCTCCTCCAAGAGGGGGCGCTGGGATCATCTTACCTAAGGGAGTGGTCCCAAATTTGGACCTCTCAGAAGGTGGTGCATGGACCCTAAGAGCATCTGAGAATTTCCTTTGGAGCTATGTTCTCCCAGGAGGGTCATCTAATGTACATGGGGGCTCCTAAACAGCTGGAGCCCTAGCTAAAGGCCAAGGTCATGGCTCTGGCACCCTGGCCAAGGGCTCTGCCTTCCAGCCTTCTCATCAGCTCTGGTTCCTGGAAAACAAAGGTGTCTCTGATTTGAATCTCTTTGGTAGTCAGTCACTGGCCTGGATGCGAGGGGGAAGGACAGGATGACATGAGGTTCTCCATTCTCTGGGATTCTGGACTTTCCCTAGAGAAGGCATGCCAGGGACAGAGACTACGAAATAGAGAATCTAGAGAAATAAGCTCTCAAATATATGAACATTTGATTATGACAAAGGTGCCAAGACCATAAAATGGAGAAGGGTCAGTCTTTTAAGTGGTGCTGGTAAAACTGCATAGACACATGTGAAAGAATGACGTTGGACCCTTATCTAAAACCTGATTAGAACACCTACCACCACCACTATTTAAAACACCCCATCATCCACAAAAGGTAGATAACGAGAGGGGGTGGGGCCCTTAGGTGAAGAACCTGAACTTGCAAGATATACCTGTAGGCACCCTACCTCTCTGCATCCTCGGCTCCCCCATGCCTGTTAGGACAGGTCTAAACGGCTCCGTTTTGCAAATGGATTGACTAGAACCAGAGAAATGAGGGGAATATTCCAAAGGCACATGGCTATTTCATGGAAACATCAGGACTTGAACTCAGATCTCTTAATTTTCAGAGAAAGCGTAGAGGGAGAAAAGGAGAAAGAAGAGAAGCAGCCAAGGGCTTTTCGGCTACCAGAGAAGGTCCACTGGGTCTGTGGTGGCAAATCCCAACTCCCCTCAACTTCTCTGAGCCCTCCTCTTATTGGGAGACGTTACAGCCACCTGTGTGTGTGGGGGGGGAGGGGGGATTCTAATGAGCTACAAAGCCCATAGATAGCCCTTCAGTGCTTCCTACCACCATATACCCCAGGGAGAACCAAGTACTTCTCTGCCTAGCCTGAGTTGGGGCGTCCCATTCCAGCATGGGACTGAAGTTGCCAAGTAACCGGTCTGTCTCTCCCTCAGGACCTGAAGGCAGGAGCTGTGTCCAGAGCTTCTCAGAATCTCCCACAAGGCCTGGCACAGTGACAGGCAAAGTTTGGTGAGCGATGAGTTAGTAGATCTAGCATTCCAGTCCTCTCGTCTGTGAAACAGGACATCTGGGCCAGCAGACATCTGGTGTCTCTTCCGGCACAGGGTGGGACATCCAACCTGACATCATGACCCATTCTATGTAGGGGGGCAGTACCAGGACTCCTGGATGCCACCGAGGCCTCCAGGGCTGGCAGATAGTTAGCTGAGAGAATAGGAGGACTGTCATGTGGCCTCAGTTAACGTTCTCCATCGCGTGAAAAGGCAAACCTCACCCAGAGAGCCCAGCAGAGGAAAGGAGTCCCAGACTTGCCTGGTCACATACAGGATGGGTCCCTGCAATCCTACGGGCACTCCACGAGTGCTCTCCCATTGTCCCTGTAACCCCCAGGCATTTATGGCAGAGTCTGCTTTATTTCTGAAGAGGGGTAACTGCAAGTATCTAGCCTATTTGATGCACAGAGAGGGCGTGCAGTGTATTGGAGGGATTACAACGAAAGAGGAGAGCGGGGGATCTCGAGCAGATGTTCCTCAAGTCCTTCTTCCTCCTCTGTCCCTAATAGCGGAAGGAGGAGAACCCGGCAGTGGTTTCCATCTTCCCATTAACCTGTCTCTGGGGCCCCTTTTCTCTTTGGGCCTCAGTTTGCTTCTCTGCTAAATGAGATCTGCAACAAGACAGAGGGTAAACTCAAGAGCCGGGGGTCGAAGGGAGGCCTCACTACAGTGTGGGTATGCTGGGCGGAAACTATGAGGGCCCCGAGATGACAGTTGTGACTGGGTGCCACCCTCACTGGCCACAGGGGGACTCTGCCTGCCACTCGATGAGTCAGCTTCCCCGCGGAGCCCGGACCACAGGCAGGAAAGGCCGCAGGCCCAGAAGCACAGGCGCTTAGTCACTGTCTCCCTGGCATAGAGTGCGGGTCTCACCCTTGAGTGCACCGAGTACACAGGGGACACAGACACACGCGCTGGGGGTCACACTTGTCTTTCGTCAAAGAGTGGGCACAAATTGGTGCACACAGTCCCCTGAAGCACATTGGGACAGCAGGACCCGACTCAATGAGTAGAGGCCGGGCGCACGCCCGCCCACATTCACGCTGTGCAACAACCCCCCCCCCCCATGCCTCCACTCACAAACAAACGTACTGGGATATACTCACAGGTGGCCTTAACCTGGGTCGCTCATTGGTGGCCTTAACCTGGGTCGGCCCACACTCAGGAACCAGACACTAATTCTTCATTCATCCTTCCAGCCAGTAAATATTTATTATCCCCAAATATATAGTCCTGGAAGAATGTAAGCGATAGGATAGCAGGCGGGCCCTTGGTTTGTTCTGCTAGGATGGGGTCTGGCACATAGTAGGTGCTCAGTAAATGCAGATATAGGGAAGACGAGTGGAGATAAGGGACGAGTGGCCCAGAGGGGCCGGGAAGCCCAGCGCCTCCACTTGAGCCTGGTCACGAGCAAGCACGGAGACACACGTAGATCGCCCCTCTCCGCATTTAAGCCCCAGCCTGGAGCCTGTGACCTGCCTCCAAACGCAGCGCTCCCGGAACGCCAGCGCACTGTGTGCCCGCGCCTTTTAACACGCTCTAGGGAACCGTCAGGACCCGTTTCTGCTTCCAAGGAAGTCTCTTCTGTCCACACTCCCCGATTTCTTCTGGACAAAAAAAAATGTACGTGAGGGTGAGGAAGGCAGGGAAACGGGGCGAAGGCGGGTCCAAACTGGTACTGGCGCAGAAACGCCTAGAGGGCCTTCGTAAATTGTCCAAACTCCAGCATTTCTCAGAGCGAAAATTCGGACCCAGGAGGAGAAGGGAAAGGGATTTCCCTAAGGCGAGGGTGGAGACCCATCGCGGTCCATATATCCGCACTGTGCGCCCTGCGCCGCGCGCGTGCCAAGCTGGACCTCAGCGTCGCGGCCCTAACCTTCCACAGCCTTGGAGCGCGTGGGAAAACAGCTGCTTCTTCCCCGAACTGTCGCCCGCAGTGCCTCTGCGAGGTGCTTGGAAGCTACGCCCAAGCTCTGTGGCCCCCCGGTTTAGAAGGAGAATCTGCTCCGAGACAAATCTGCTTTAAGAATCCAGTGAAGCGCGCGCGGGTTCCCTCTCTGTCTCGAACGTGCAGCGGCTCCGGAGCCCAGCAGCCCGACCTTGCGGTTCGAAGTACACGCGGTGAACTCTCGGGGAAGGACAGGTACTTGGCGGGTTGTGGCGCCTCCTTCACCTCTTCTCTCCCGCCAGTATCTCTCAGTAACCCTCCTCCCCTAAAAGGCACTCCGAGTGCGGCGGAGCCCCACCGCGACCCTCCTAGCTGCCTCTGGAGCCAGAATCCGAAAATGCTCGCTACCCCACATCGCCACCGCGCTCCCCAGCCTGTCGTTCCTCTGAGCCTCCACTTTGCGCGTCTCCTCTCCGCCCGACTTCAACTTCCTTTCCACTCCTCCCTTTCTTCCTTGGTGCCGGCAGTCTGCGGTGGGGCCGGGCGGGGGGCGGGGGGCGGGGGGCGGGTAGAGAAGAGGGTCTTTGCTAAGGAGACAGAATGAGCTGGGGATGAGGTGTGGGAGCGGGTCTGGTGCGTCTGGGGCCCCCCAGGACACCTCACCGGACACACCAGAAGCTTCTGCTGCACCGGGTCAGCCTTTCTGGGGATACCAGCTTCCAGGCAGCTCGGCGATTGCCGCGCCCCAGCTACCCCACACCCTTGTACTGGGTAAGGAAAGAGCATCTTGCATGGAGGTGGGGGTGTCGCTATTTGCACACCTGTGGACAAGAGAAGGTGCAGGGCTGTACCTCTGGAGCGGAGGTGTCTGGGGGAAGGGAGGTCACCAGTAATTCTGATCTCTGAGAAGCACCAGCCTGCGGCTGGGTGGGCTTGCTGGGTGGAGTAAGGTGACTCCTCTTTCCACAAAAGGGCCCTGTTTGGAAGAAGGGCCTCGGTCTCACAATCTAGTGCTATCCAGACAGCATGTGGCGCCTAAGGCCCCTGGGCATGGAACCGCTGGCTTTCACTCTGAATTCATTTGCTGGACGACTTCACCAAGTAGCCTGGCCTCGCTGTCTTGGTTTCCTAATCTGACGGTCTACCTGTCATCTTAGCAATTTCTGGGGAGCCCTGTAGCTGCGGGGGTATGTGGCCAGGTGGCGCCTGGCAGGCGTCATCCAGACGCATGACCGGGCTCTCACTGCCCCACCCAAAACAGTGCCTGGGCCAAGGTCCTTTGGGGTCGTGGGAGCGCAGTTCGCTGAAGCTCTGGGTGCAGGGAGTTCTCTCCCACCCAGCATTCTCTTGGAGCGCCACCGCCAACTCTCCTCCCTTTGCAAGGAAAGGCGCACCGCTGTATCCTGGCTTTCCGGCTCCCCATCCCATGCCGGCGGCGCCCTGAGCGCTCCGAGCAGTTTTCCCTTTCTTTCCCTTCCTGTCGCTTTGGGCACCCTGATCCAGAGATCAGCGGAGTAGCCTGAACCCCAAACAAACACGCGAGACTCCAACCCCTCTCACCCCTCTGTAACTGCCAAGACCAATGTATTTCCATTTCATATTTCAAATTGCCACCCAAACAAAGCCGTGCGCAGAGCTGCGGGAAGAGAGAAACCGGCTGAGGCCAAGATAAAGGTACGTCCCCAGAAAAGTGTGCCCAGCTGCTCTCCAAAACGAAAGCCCTCGGGGACTTTGGCGAAATTTTATGTACGGTATTTTAACTCGTTTTCCTACCGCCGGCCGCGTTTTGCAGCGCGCACAGCTGAAGGCTTCAGCAACTCCGGAGTAGCCCGCGGGCGGCGGTGGCGAGGTGCCCAGCGAAGCCCATGGGGATCTTGCTTTCCTAGTAGGGACGGCGCAAATGCCCGAGTGTACAAGGTCACCCTACTCAAGAAATACCACCATCAGCACAAACCGGGGTCTCCGACTCCCCAAAGTCTCTTCTGCAATTTTCTTGAAACAACTTACAAAAATTTTCTTCCCCAAAGTCTTTGTGTACTAACACAACACATAAGGGGGGGGGGATCTCGATCCATGTGGTAGTTATACTGGGGTTCACACACAGAACTTTCCGCTCAGCTGTGTACTTCGCTGTATGTAAATTATTTATAGGGAGGAAAACTTTCTACAAATCGATTGATTTAAAATACCAGACTTTTAATCCCGGACTTCTGTTTTTCTATATAAGAGCGTATGTGTCTAGACCGGATTGTTCCAGCAGGCTACAGAGTGAAAAATTGAAAGCATCTTCCTTCCCAGCGCCCGTTCCTTCCCCGACCCTCGAATGGACCAAGGGTCTGCGATGTCATAGCTCCTTGTTTTCCCTGGATCATCCTCAATCACCTGCGGGCTCTTACTGTTTCTGCCTGCATCTCGCTTTCTCGATGTCTTTTTGGGGGTCCCGTTCGAAAACACATCCTGGTTCTTGAACTAAATTCGAATACGCCCCGGCCCCGGGCGGAGTAGACATATTTTATGGTGTGTGGCGTCTGTCAGTGCGTGGAAATGAATATCCTCAGCATTCAAGCACTGCGTCTAATTCCTCAAATGAGGGCCAGACCCTCAGTGGTACCCCCAAGGGTCTCCAGCCTGGCCCGCGTCTCCCCAGACCTCTGCGCTGAGAGCCTTGCCTTCGAGGCCGCTGGATGCGAAGGTAGCAATCCGCTAGCGACGAAAACCTGCGTGCACCGAATCGAAAGCGAAAGAGAAGAGAGAGCAGGGTTGCTCCCCGAAGCGTCCCGGGGCGCATGGCGAAGGCCCAGCGCGCCAGCGGCGGCCCGGGAAGTCGGCCGAGGGTTTGGGGGCGAGGTGCCGGAGCCCCGGCCTCGGCCAGCGAGGAGGCTCTTCATGCAGCTAAGAAATGTCTTCTCCGACCTGGCGTGTCTCTTGGGGCTCACGCGGCCAAAATCGGGCTAGGGACAGGCAGGGACTTAGGAAGGCCGAAGTGTGGAACCGGACCCTGGCGAGGTCGGGATTGCATCAGGCGAGAGAACCCAGTGAAGCTCTTTCGTAAAAAAACGAGAAGGTCTTTGTGCGGGAGGGGCCTGCCAACTCATCTTGTTCGTCGTCCTTTCACTACTGACAGGGAAACGGGGGTCCAGCGAGGGGTACAGACGACTGCAGCCTGGGAGGATTTCTTCCCACCTCCACTTTCGGTAACTAGAAGATCAGCGAGTGGAGACCGAGGCGGCTTACTCACTCCTTTCACATGGCCCTGGCGCGCCCCCCAGGCCCGCATCTCACTGGCTGAGGACCCCTTGGGCTCGGGAGTGGCTCCCGGGCCTAAAGTCGGGGAGGAGGCCTTGGAGCCTCGCCTCCCGTTCACTCGGGTGCAGTTAAGCAGATCCAGGAACTGGTATCCGGCCCCAGGACCGACAGATCTGGGAAGGAGATTGCGAGGTCAAAGCTACCTGAGGTGGGGGCCGTGATCAGCCAAGGCCCAGCCCTGAGCCCAGCGCCCAGCGCTCCCACTTGCTCCCCGCTCCTGGGAACACCCTAAGGCTTTTTCTTTCTTTCTTTCTTTCTTTCTTTCTTTCTTTCTTCTTTCTTTCTTTCTTCTTTCTTTCTTTCTTTCTTTCTTTCTTTCTTTCTTTCTTTCTTTCTTTCTTTCTTTCTTTCTTTCTTTCTTCTGCCGCATTTCTTCCCCTTTTGAATACACACTCTGATAAATGTGGAAGGGAATAGCTGTCAACACGTGCCTCAGTTTCCCTCCTTGCTGACCGTCTAGAGAGCCAACTTCAGAGGCTCTTCTCCCAGCTGCGTCTGTAAAGGGCAGAGCCTCTTGGTGCCTTGGGCTCCTCATCTTCCACCTAACGTGCCTAATCTCTTTGTACCAGGGCCAGAACTCTCCTAGCCAGGGAAGCCGTTGCCGAGAGAAGGATGAGAACAGACAGCGCTGTCCGTTGTTTGTGGCTTTGCCCTGAGTCCTGCCTCCATCTTGGGCAGCCTGGGAGTGCGGTCCTGTCAGTTCTTCCAGGCTGCCTGCTGTCCCAACACGCAGCTTACGGATTCACTCAGAGCAGGGGCAGGCGCCTGTCCTGTCCTCAGAACTGGGTTCTCACAGGTTCACGACACAGGGGCTGATGATGGAAATGTGGAGGACAGTGGGCTAGACTCCTGCTGTCTCCACAGGAGACATTTACCACCCAGTGAGGCCTTATTATTATCTCCCCATGATGCAGATGAGGGCAGGGTGTAGAAGAGTTACTTGCTCATAGGTCACACTGTGGGTAGCTCAATGGCTAACGCAAGGAAGGCTCAAGCTGGCATGCGAGGGCCCAGTAGAGCTCAGAGAGGATACTCAGAGGAGGCTAGCCCATTCCCCTTTCCCTCTGAACCTGAAGGCTTCTCCCAAACAATCTCGATTCTGAGGGTAGAAGCAGTTTGGGATCTCTCCTTGCCTAAAATCTCAGCCTCTCCATGAAAATCCAGCACCATGGGAGAGAAAACACATGAGTCTGCTGGCTTTGTACAATGAAGCTTCATAGGTTTCCCAGTTTGTGACTTGTTCTCACCTAATAGTCCCAAATGACATGGACAAGGAGGGGCCTGGGCGAGGCCAGGAGGCAGGCCAGTGCACGTGGACAGGGCTGCGAGACCCCCACTGCCTGAGTGTGGAAGGGGCACCTGTGTGGAGCTGTGTCTGTGATCCGAGTGCCTGATCTCATTCCAACAGGAAGGTGGAGAGGAAAGGTGGAGGAAGTGGAGAAAGGCCGCCGGATCTTTCTAAATCTGTTCTCAGTCCTGTCCTCTGGGTTTGAAAGTGTGAGACTATGTTCAAGGCTACATGAATGAGTGTACTTGATGTGTGACCACGCTGGCTCATGAGTTAGGGGTTTTGTGTTTGTGTGTGTGTGTGTGTGTGTGTGTGTGTGTGTGTGTCTAGAATGCAATGTGTAGACAGGCATATGACTGTGTGAATGTTTGTGTGTGTCAACAACTACCTAATGAACTAATTCGGAGCCTGTGGGAGAGCCAGTTTGAGTGTAAGAAAGTGCTTTGCCATGAGCTGTTTCCCAAAGGTTACTCTGTCTGCCAAGGCCGCCACCGTGTTCCACCTCTGCCCCAGGCCTGATGCTTCTCCATCCCGCCTGGATCAGCTCAGCCAAAGCCATCACCCTGTCAGCACCAGCTCATCTAGGGCCCCGCCTGAAGCCCAAGGCTTCAGGGGGGACTGTGTACCTAGGGCTATTAGTCCAGAGAAAGTTTTCCCCACTTTTCTTGGTTTCCCTTGTTGCCAGCTTGGGGCTCACCAATCTCTATTCTGTGGAAGAGAAGGCCTAGGCTCCTGGTCTGCCCTGGACTCAGGCCGGCCTTGAGAGGCTGTCTCCTCCACTATGGTCGCTGCGCTCTGGGGGCCCAGGCCTGCGTTCAAGGGGGCTTGGAGGTCATTTAGGCCTTGAGTTCCTTGTGGGCCCAAATCAGGACCCAGAAACTTCACTCTGCCCCAATACTGAGCCGGCTGGAGATCTGCGGTTTCCTGTCTCCCTTTGGGGTCTGCCCTAAACTATTGTTCCAAGGTCAGCCACCGTCCTGGGCTTGCGAGAAAGAAACGCTGGGGAACTCTGGCCTGCCCACCTTCTCGCGGCGAGCCGCGCTCTGGGTCCCCCGGATTCGGGTCTTTCGTGGCCTCAGGTGTCTGTGGACCGGTATTCGTGTGCCGCCCCTGTTCCACGGCTTCGGGGCGCGCTCCGCGGACTGCGCTCCGAGCTCCCAGCTGGGTCCGCACCTGCAACGCTCCCACCTGCGGCGCCGCTGGTGGAGCCTCCAAGCTGGAGGGGCTGGGGCCTTGGCAGCAGGGTACCCAGTGCCTGAGCGCTGAGCCGCAACTGTTTCCCGCCGCACGCCTGGAGCCGGTGGGAAGCATCCGCTTCCATGCACCCGCGGGCAGCGCAGAGCGAGTGGCTGGGCACACGGCGGAGCGGGGGTAAAACAACTCCAGGTAGAGTTTAGCAGCCAGAACGCTCCGCGACCTTGGCCGTGGGTTGTGTGTTTGGGGGGTAAATATGAAGGGGGCTGGACGGATACCTTGGTCCCCTCGGAGCAGGCGATCTCCCCTTTTTCAACTCGGATTCACCCACTGCTCGGCCCCGCATTTCCCCAGCCAGCCAACTCCTGCCTCCCGCAAGCCTAAAGTGTTTCGGGGGTGCCGAAGCCACGGGCCCTGGGGTCCCCAGCCCCGAGGGACCTGCACGTGCACTCACCGTAGCAGGGGACCTGCAAGGCCGCGTTGTGGCTGCCGCTGCCTTCCTGAAGTTTGAGGCTGCCGTCCGGGGGCGTCTTGCAGGCGCCTCGCTGCAAGTAGAGATGCGGTTGCGGCGCTGGCGGCTGAGGCTGCGGCTGCGGCTGCTGCTGCGGCGGCGGTTGAGGGGCCGGTGTTTGAGGCTGGGGCTGGAACTTGTTAAAGGAGCCCCGCGTCCCGGCGCCACTCTCCAGGGGTGCCGCCAGGTCCTGTTGCCCCGCGCCGTAGCGGGCCCGGCTCTTGGCGTCCCCGAATCCCTGCCCTTTGGCGGCAGCGGACAGGAAAGTTGTTCCGAACTTATCACCGCTGGGGTATGCCCTAAAAGGCGACGAGCCCTCCCGATTCTGTGACACCGGGCTGTAGTAGGCGTCCATGGCAGCAGCCGGCGAGTCGCTGTAAGAGACGCAAGTCTCAGCATTCATGCCTAGCTTGCGCGGGCGACGGGCGGGGGCGCGAGCGGGAGCGCGAGGACGCCACCGCGCGCCTGGCCGGGGAGTTGGGGAGGCGAGGGAGCGAGGAGGCGGTGGCTGCGCGCTCCGCGCCGGCCTGCTCCCTCTCCCCCTCCCCTCCCGGGACTGACTCTCTCTCTCTCTCTCTCTCTTTCTCTCTCCTTTCTCTCTCAATCTCTCACCCCCCTCCCTCCTCTCCCCACACCCCCAACAGCTGGCTCAGGGAATGAACGGAGTGCTGTAAAAAGATTCAGATGTTTCGGAAAGTTGATCAGGTCTCCCAAACCCTTTTAAGGTGTTTTTTTTTTTGGGAGGGGGGGGGAGGCAGGTAAAGGAGAGTGAATTTTTTTTCTCGATTCTCTCCTTCCTTCTCCATTCCTCACCTTCCTCCCCTCTCCCTACTACCCTTCCACTGTCCCTGCCCCTTCTTTTTCTCTTGTGGAGATGCTACTAAATCGCTCACAGAGGATTCCACCCAGAGACACCCTAGGACTTTTCCTATTCTAGGAGGGGCGGGGAGGAGTCAGGACCCTCAGGGCTGCTGAGGCGAGGCTGAGAATTATAGGATCCCGGTTTCGGCCTAGGGGAGCGGAGCATGCAAAACTTTAGCGACAGATTAAAACAAAAAACAAAAAAACCTAACAGGTTTTGACATTCGCAGTCAGATGGGCCCCTAGCCTCCGTGCACACGCGTCGTGTGCACACTTCCTCACGAATTTGGCAGCGCAGCTGCGGGTCTCCAGACTGATGCCTTTTCCTCTGTATTTCCAACCCCTCTTCCCCATTCTCGGTTGGTTCACGAAATTAACACACACAGGTAGCACTCGTCCTGTGTGTGGCCATTTTCACGTCTGGTTTCCTATTTCTCTCCCCTGTGGGGGCGCTGGGTAGGGGTGCCAACGGGCCTGCGTTCACTCATCCACCGGGAGAAACTCCGGATGGGCCAGGCTTCAGAAGCTCTAGAGCGCTGCCCCTCACTTCTCTCAGCCTGGGACACAGACGCTCACTCCTCAGGTCTGCGTCCTGACCAGGGGATTTTCTGGCTGGCTGGGTTGAGAGTGTGGAGTTAGGAGACCCATTGGCTGTGCCCCAACGTCACGCTGTCACCTGCTCACCACTTGGGGTGAGGCAGTCGCTAATCTCTGATTTGATCGTTTGTGGTTTCCCTCGCTGACGCATAGACGCGGACGTCAGGGCCCTGGGACCCGCCACAGCAAGGGAAAAAAAACTTTAACGGTTCGTCGAACCCCTTCCATGCGACCAATCATCGACTGCGCCTCACAACAACCGTGAGTGGTGAAGATTAGGGTCCCTAATTTTTCTATGAGCCAACTGAGGCTCAGAGAGGTTCCATCACCTGGCCGAGGTCACACAGCTCATACGTAGCAGCTCCCGCCTTAGAACCCATGCTAAATAAAGTTAGCCCCCTCCACCAAGCTGGAATAGCGTTGCCGACAGCGAAAACGCAAAGAACAGAGGAAACGGATTTCCAACTGAGGAATGACTCCGTCTGAAGAACACCAGTTAGAGCAGCCCTCAATAAACTGCAGAGAAAGTCTGCGGATGGAAGACAAACCTTGAGGGAGTCTGGCAGTGGGGTGAGAGGTGAAAGGGCAAAGGAGAATGAGAGAGGTCCTGAGCACCCGAACCCAGGAATGCGGGTCAGAACTCAATCTTCTGCACCTAAGGTCTCCCCCCCAAAAAAATATACGGAGGTCGTGCTTCAACCCCCAACCTCATCAGGGCTAATTCTCGCCCCCACCCCATTCCCTTGGTATCTCTGCTCCTTGCTCTGCCTCTGACTGTGAGATCCCACATCTGGTTTTCATCGCGGGTTACCTTGAAGTGCTCGTTAATAAAGATATTCCGCAAACCATGGCCTGGGGTGCAGTAGACCCTCCCCCACCCATCCGGACCACGCCTTCTGGCCCAAAGACCTTAAACCATGTAAGGATCTTAAATTTTTTTGAGAGCCTCATGTGCCCAAAGCCATAGGTCTTTCTCCTGGCCACCCCAACAAACAACAATCGAGCGATGCTCATCTTATGCCCATTTTGCAGGTGGGTAGACTGAGACTCAAAGAAACAGCTAACTTTCCAAGCTCAGATAGCAAAAAGGGGGTGAGCCTGCCATCATCTCAAATGCTCCTGTTCAACTGAAGTTTCTTTCAGTTCTTTCTTTGAACCTTCCAAGTTCTGCATCCCCTATTCTCACCGCTGCTCTTTTGGTTGGCTAACGATTTGGGGTTCGGCCTAAAGTCTTATTCCAGAAAACCCTCCCATCTGTCCCAGTCTACTTTGGTGCTTTCATTTGCCGCCCTGCATCCTGGACTTTGGACTTCGTGGTTGCCTGGTGTTCATCTTGACCTCACTAGTTGGAGATTCCCCCAGGGCAGCCTCTGCCATGCCCGGAACCCCACAAATCTCTGTGGAATAAAATATTAAAACCAGGGCTGTGGGACCCTGGGTCCTTTCCACTGCCCAGCGAGGCGCCAGTGCCCAGTGCCCTTGGTTTCCTCCAGCCAAGGACAATGAGTTGCTCTCCCTCTTTATGAATCAAGCAACAAAATCAAGAGCATTCGGCCTCTCCCAGGCTGCACAGGAACTGTGAGTTCTCTCAGAGCAGGGGCCAGGCCTGTCTTGTTCACTACAGGGCTTGTCACATCATAAGCACTCCTAAAATGTGTGTTGAATGAATGAATGAAAATGCCATGTGGTCGGGGCTTGGAGGTGCATTTTTTTTTGCCCAAGAGTTCCAAATGAGCAGTCTACTCTGGTCCCGAGTGCCCAGAAGCTGCCTGCAAGCACTCAGATGGTGGCAGCACCCCACCCCCCCCCCACTTCTACTCTCCCTCATTTCAGGCCTAGACACAAGGGGAAGACTATGCGAAGCAAAACACAGAGGGTGGGGTGGAGGGAGGAATGACCCCAAGACAGGTACAATTGTGCTTACCCGATATTCTTGGTAACTTCTTCACTGTCTGCACTCAATGCAAAGAACTGCCATGTTCCAGGAAACTTTGAGAACTGCCTCTCACCACCTACCCACCCTGCGCTTTTATTACCTGCTTAATTATTGCCCCATTACTTAGCCTTTTCTCAGCCACCTGGAGATTTAAAACTCCCTGAGCACTCAGGCATAGCATTTGATGTTGTCAGCGGGAATCCTTTCTGGTGCAATGAGGTCATATGTCCTCAGAACCATCACGAAGGCCTTCTGCCTTTCTATATTGTACCTTAGAGTTGGACTCAGAAAGAGTGAGCGTGTGGCTGAGTGAGAACGTGAATGTGGGCTTGCCTGGAACTGCATGAGAACATTCTGAGCGTGTCATTTGCCTCACAAAAACCACCACCTACCTCCACTTCTAAGACCCTTCAAACACACCTTTCCGAGGAGGATGCTAGTAAGCGTAGCTGGTTATTTCTATGCGCATTGAATCGTTTGTCCATCGGCCCCTCCATCCATCCTTTCATCCATCCATCCATCTATTGTTGAAAGCTAAGCCACTCCCGCTCTGTCCCTCTTCCAGGGTGCAGGTCGCCCCTGAAGCCATCTGGCGATGCCAAGGGCGGTGAAGCCTAGTTCTGGCCCCAGCCTCTGCGCTGTGTTCTCTCTCCTGAAGCTAAGGCTCCTCCTGCTTTGCTGTTTGTCTTTAATCTCTTTCTGCTGCTCTTGCCAAGCCTGGCCCTTCCTTGCACTTCCAGTCACTTCTCTTAGGCCCTGGAAAGGTGGGGGTCAGCAGGGCCCTCTGCTTCAGGTCGTGCACCTCCATCTCCTCGGCAGGCACCCTCTTAGCTGCCCCCTTCCTCCCTTTCACATCTCCCACTCAGCCCTCCTGGAAGCAGCTTCCTCCTTCCTTGGGGGCTGAGCACACAGCCAGGGAAGGGGAAGTGATGGAGAAAAGTCTTTCGTTGTCAAGGCTGAGTGCTCAGTGTCACCTCCTCTGGGAAGCCTTCCTTCAACACCCTCGCTGCCACTCTGTCACATCTGCTCGTTTATTTCCTCTGCAGCATCTACCCTGATCTGACATTATCTCTCGTTTTGGTTGATTTAGTTCGTTTAGTGGCTGTCTTCTCACTAGAATGTGAGTCCCTGGCTGCTGTCTCTCAGGTAGGAAGTCTAGTGCTTGGCACATAGCACGTCTCAGTAAATATCCGTTGAATGAATAACTAAAGAGTGAATGTACCAATAAATGAATGAACTGAATGAACGCATGAATATCGGAGGAGCATTGCCCCAGGTCTGGAGAGAAACGTCTCAGTCCCTATGGCTCAGAACTGGAGCTCCTGAGGTCACAGTTACAAGACTGAGCTGGCCATGTCCCTGACCAGGGTGTGGGGGAGGCGCTCAGATACTAGTTTCCTTCAAGGGGAAGGACAGACCCGGAAACACCTTCTTTGGTCTGAGCTCCTGCCACCCCTGTCCCCTACTGCACTCTCTCCACTCATCCTTTGGACAAACCATGGAATCAAAGTTGGAGACACTCCAGCTCCACCCAGCGGACCCACTTATCTTCTCTGAGACCTCGCCTGACTGCCCCGAGCCTCGACTTCCATGGGGCCCTACTGCCTCTGCCAGCGTGAACGCTATGTGGCTTTGTAAATTCCAGGAGGCAACAAAGAGTGCTCATAAATTTGGGGATGCCGAAAGGATACTTTGGACAGCTACGAGCGTTCAGGAAGAGTGAAGATATAAATGGGGGGCGGGGGGCAGAGATCTTCGCAGGAACCTCTCCGCCCTGCAAACCCCGTACACGAACCTCGCATTCTGTACGTAACGGTACTGCCAATCAGTCATGTGTGGAACAACAGTGACAAGTCACCTCTTGCACATTGAGATTTTTGCCGTCCTCACATTAGCCCCACGGTGGTACCGTTAGCCTCATTTTACTATGATTAAAAAAATCGAATCACAAAGAAGTCAAGCATTTGCTTAGTTATACGGCACAGCAGAGGACTTGGGATTCGAACTCGAGTGATCTGACACCAGAAGCCGCGCTCCTCGCCACTGAGCGTGGTTTCGGTACAGCCAAGTCCGGCCCTTAGAGACCTCTGCGGACAGGCGGGTTGAAAAGGTTACAGATCCCTCTCGGCCTGCAGGGCGCGGGGAAGCTCCCACTTCTCCAGCGCCGCAGGCGCGGGCACCACCGCGGCGAGTTGGGCCAGGGGCTCGGAGCGCTCGCCAGTCCCGGCCACACGCACTGACCCACCGTGTCCCACGCTAGGCGGAAGACCAGGCCGCGAGGTCCGCACCGGTGCTCGCCCCCAGCACCCAGTTTTCCAGACCCTGCCCCAAGCCCCTCCGGAAAGCAGACGTCGCGGCACGTCCGCGCGCTCCGCTCCAGGGCGCGCGCTGCAGTCCCGCGCCGCACCCCGGGTGGAGGCGGGCAGGGAGGCGCCGTCCTAGCTAGGTTCTTCTGAGGCTTCAGCACCGCGCTGGTGTGGGCACAGGACCAGGCAGGTGCGGGCAGAAGAGCGCCCGGCTGCTCTGCACAAGGACCCCCTGCGTGTGTGTTGGTGGCTGTCACTTAGGCGCCTTGAGCCCCGCGGCGGGACCTCGCCAGACAGTCCTTGGGACCAGATCTGCACCTGCGCCGGGTCGCCTGCTCTTCCCTCTCTCTCATGTCCCGCAGCTCACAACAGGACCTACACAAAGAGTTTAGGTGCTTAGCCTTTAAAGGAGCCCCGGCCCCCCTCGGCCCCTGGCAGGGAGAGGCCTTTGCAGGCATCCACAGCCCCGCCTACCATTCCCCGTGTAATGAGGCCGGGCAGCCAGGGGCTTGAAAGGAAGTCTGTGCTCAGGGGCACATCTTCATTCACCTGGGAACGGCGCAAACTCCCCGGGTGCAGGGTAATCCAGGCGTTCTAGGGAGTTGTAGTCGTTCACGCACTGTTCGGTCTTGGGTGTCAATGATGCACAGAGGGATGGATGGAGGTTTTTTCAAATGACCAATCCCGCTGCGTGCGCCCGTGGGAACGCCACCCCGACCCCCGATGCGCTTCTGGGACCTGTCTCCCGGTACTTGTGCGCGCTGGGCTGGGGTTCCCGCCTGAAGGTGCAGGCCAGGTGCGCGACGGAGCCTAGTTTCCCCACCCTCCTTCCCTTTTGCAAGAGCTCTCAGGGCGGGGATCTGGCGAGGCCCAAAGAAAATAGGGCTCGAAGCTCGTGAAACTAAGTCTCCACTCTGCGTGGCGGTCACTTTAGTACGAGATCCAGGAAGAAGTCGTTGGAACCGGAAGTCCTCCTCTGGGGTCCTAGCCGAGTACCCCTTGAATATCGGTTACGGCCCAGGAGATCGCAGATAACTAAAATCCACAGATAATTCACATGTCACTAGCCGCCCCGCCCCGCCCCGCCCCCCGCCCCGCCCAGTCAGGCGTTTGCACTGAAGCCCCCGCCGCCCATCCCTGCCCTCGTCCCTTCTTGCTTTCTCCCCTGTCTCTTGTTTCCCTGGAAGCAGCTCCTCTAAGGTTTAACAACGTGGCTAGAAAATATTGGCTCTGGGAAAATGGAGGCCAAAACACACCACCTCACACCCTTCTGATCCCTAGGAACCTCCTGGGATGAAACGAAAGAAGCATCTGCCCTTGTCAGCCTTAGTTTCAGGAAAGTATGTAGGCACTTTCTACCCATTTCTCCACTGGGGAGACGGAGGCTTCAGTAATGGAAGGAAAGGAGTATTGATGGCCAGGGGGAGCTCTGACACTGAATTCCCAGGTGCCTGTCTCTGGGAAGAGTGTTCAAAACTTTCAAGTCTCAAAGGAGGCTCTAAAGCCCAGGAGGTTAAATTCCACTGATCAGGGCAGAGCTGACCCCTTGGGACAAAACAGGACTCTCCCCAAAGTCCTCTTTGTTCCCTCAGGGTAGACTTCACCCCTTTCTCTCTCCCCCTACCCCGTACCCTTTCACTCTGCAACAGAGAGGCCTACACATCCAACTGACAGGCTATGGGGTCTTTTCTAGGTCCGTGGCACTGCTGTCTAGTAAGGGGTGTTTTTTCCATCCTATACCCAGAAAACTAAGCTGGGAGATGGGAAGAGGTGAGGGGCCAGGATTCCATGGGTGCGGGAAAGGGCCGGCTTCCTGATTCTCTCCTGCGTGGATCCTTGAGCTCAGCCCCCACTTTCCCCTCCTTTCGCCACTTTCCACTCATTTTCTCTCCCCCGGTCCCCAGAGCCCACTGGCACATCCACACTCCCTCAGAGCCCTGGCCTCATTCTGCTCCTATCACGTGAGAGCGCATGGCCCATAATTCCCTTCTCCTCTAAGGTTACATTTGTCCACTTGCTCCCTCCCCCACCCCCAAGAGTTCGTGGGCCGCCAGTAGCAGCTGTGTTGACTCCTGTTCCAACCCTCCACGCCCAACCCAAGTGTTGTCCTCATGGATGGTGGGAGGGGGCTCCTGGATTCTCTCAGAGACAGAGCTGGGCTAGGGAGCCTGTCTGTGGCAGAGAAGAGGCCTCTGAGGCTGGTAAAGGGGAGTGCGGGGAGGAGGAGGCAGCAAAATGCCCAGACAGCAGTTCTCTGCTAGGGCAAGAGCTCAGCTTTAGATTCAAGTCCGAACCCCAGTTCCGCCACTTTTTGGCTGTGAAACGTGGGCAGAGTGACTTCTTTCATGGACCTCAGTTTCATTGTCTGTAAAATAGGGATAATAAGAGCACCTACTTCATAGGATTAAATGAGATCATGCTCACTTAAGGCATTTTTCAGCAACAGCAATAAGATTTCCTTTCCATATCAGAGACTATTCAAACATTCTAGCCCAGCCTTAAAGAACCAGAAAGGACCAGTTGGGGTTCCTGCCCTTCAGCGTTTGGAAAATGGGTCATTTCCATCCTACTCCTCTGAGCACTACTCCTCCCTGGGTCAGGGTCCTTTTAAAGCACCAAGAGTGAAAAGGCCAAAGGAATTTGGAGCTCCCACGGGCAATCTGCTCTTTTAGTTGGTACAGGCAGGAGATGAGATGTATGTGTGTGTGTGGGTGGGTGGGGGCTGGAGGGTTTTGAGGAGGAGGTCCCCGCTGCCCTCCAGCTTCTGGCTCCCCCGCCCCTGCCTCTCTAACGTTGAGCAGCAGCAACGTTTTCACACCCCGTTGATTCTCTTTGTAAGCTCACCACCGCCCTAGGGGTTAGGGTCCATGTCCTCGTTTTACAGTCACACTGTGAGCCAACCAGAAGTCGGGCCTGGTATCTTTGTCCTGGCAGGCACGGTTCGCTGGGACCTCACCAGGGCTGGGCCTGGCATTGGTGTCCCTGCCTGCACCTCCTCCCACGCAGCTCACTGTCTGCCTCGGGAGGGAGGGATCTTGGCCCTCGCACCTGTCATCGTAGGAGGCAGCCGGGGGGCACATTCTCATCCACATAATCCTGAGGCTTGTGATTGGCAGGGAGGAGGGCTGAGAAGAGGGAGGATGGGAGGAGGTTGCCGGGAGGGCAGGGCAGAGGGGAATGCAGGAGACATGTTCTTGAGTAACCACTGACACTGGAGGCGGAAGAAGAGACAGCTATAAACAGTGCCTGGCACGGTGCCCGGCACATAGTAGGTGCTTAGCGAGTGGTGGCAGTGATTATCTTACCACGGTTTCTTCCTCATTACCTGTCTCCCAGCCTTCCCGACACCCTCCATCTGGCCAGTAGTAGCATGCGAGGATGCCGGTGTTCTGACCTCTACCCTCTGCCACCCTTCTGCTGTCCTCTCCTCGGGAACCTTGAGGATGCCTCCTCACACCCACCCACACATCCGGAGCCTGGTCCAGAGCGCGCGGCTGCGGTCCGACTGTGGACACCTCTCCTCGGGTCGACTCGTCAGCTTCCGGCCGGGGTGGGCGTAGGGAGCAGGGACCTTGGCCAGCTAAGGGTTGAAGCGCAGCGCAGCCTCGTGGTTCCCTAACTCCTAGCCCTTGGCGGAGCCTACAGCGTATGCCCCCGGAGGGAATCGACTTGGAAAACCAAAAAGGCAGCCGATGAGATGAAAGAAACAACTGAATATATAGCCTTGCTCCAGGCTTGGGCCACAACCGAGAGACAGAGGCGAGGCCCAGGAGCCGGACTTCGGGTGTTTGTGATAGATGGCGCCTTCGCCACGTTTATTGGGTGCTACCGAGCACCTGTGCTGACCTGCGCAATGCGCCCGCCCTCGGTCCTCGCCCAAGTGCTGAAGCAGACAGGGCCAGGTCACGAAGAGGAGCCGACTGCTCGGAACACCCAGGGAAATGCAATCCCTGCAGAACGGAGCGTGGACCGAACGCTGGCTGGAGAGCCCGGCGCCTGCGTTCTCGTTGCTTTCGCGCTGCGGGGTCTTGGACGCCGAGCTTCCTCTCTCAGCCTATTTCCCCCAGCCGCTCTGCCATCCCGCAGAGCGGGAAAACTCCTAGCTCTTTTCTTTAAACTGAATTCGTTTCCAGGTCCAGTGGAGTTTTTCAAGGGGTGGTCGAAAGCGCGGGGGCTCTAGAGCACGTTCTATCTTGGGCAAGTCTTTCTCCTCTCTGCCTAAGTGTCCTCATCCGGGAAGGGACGATGGTTATTTCCATCTCTTAGGAAAGTTGTGAGGATTATAGATCACGCTGGTAGGTGCGATCTACTCCAGTCCTTTCGCTTGTTTGGGACAGCGCGGGTTTTGTGAGGTTTGGAGCAACGCACAGTTAGTTAGTTCTTGCAGCCACACTGACCTCGTGTCCAGTGGGTTCAGATTGCCAGTCGCCAAGTTTCTGCAGTCCCTGATCCTCGCAGAGGTCCTGGGACCACGTGACTTTACCTTTTGGATGGCCCCTGGGTCCCCCCAAGTGTGGCCCATCCAGTCCTTTCAGGATTTGTCTCCTTTAAAATAATTCACCGATTTTATCATTACCTTTGCCAAACTAACTGATAAGATTTAAATTTCTTGGGAACGAGGTGGGGGCAAAATGAGCTTTGCTAATTATTGCACCTAGAATACCAGTTGATGCCTCCCTATTTCCTTTTTTAAAAAAGGTGAAATCTACATAACACAATTAGCCTTTTAATTAATTGTGAGAACAATTCGGTAGCATTTAGTACATTCTAATGTTGTACAACCACCACCTCTATCTAGTTCCAAAACATTTTCATCACCTCGAAAGAGCCTGTTTTCCTTTTTTCAGCTCTGTCCCCAAAACTGAGTTGTGTGCAGACAGACAAATTAGACATCAGGTCTCCATGATCTTTTCAACTCCTCTTTTCAATGCCCTTAACAAGAGCTCAGTTTCCCAAATGATTAAAGTCGATCTCTGAGGACTAGAGAGGCAAGGAGGTGGGAGTAAGGGGATTTCGGAACCCAGGAATCAGTGTGTGTGAGAGAGAGCAGGGAGGGAGGGCGATGGGGCAGGGTGCTGAAGAGCCAGGCCCAGGTAGATGGTCCTTGAAGGCCCTGCACGTCCAAGCCATAGGCACAATACTCATCATGCAGGAGTAAGAGCTCTACACATGTAGTTTCACACAAACATTTATACTAGTTGCCTTTAACCACTTTAGGGGGTCTGCTTCTTCAAGAATCTGATGAAAGCTGAGGACTCTCCTTCTGGAAAGATGTAGGTAGGTGCTTTATTAGTTTCCAAGGGCCTTTGTAACAAATGACCAAACACTTGGTGGCTTACAAGAACAGAAATTTATTCTCTCACAGCTCTGGAGGTCAGAAGTCTGAAATCAAGGAGTCAGTGGAGCCATGTTCCGGGAGGATCCTTCCTGGCCAGGACCTGGCGGCTCTAGGTTTTTTTCTTGTGGCTTCGTGACTCCCATCTTTGCCTTGGTCTATACATGACCTTCTCTGTGTTTTCTCTTCTCCTATCTTTTATGAGAATACTTGTCATCAGGTTGAGGGTCCACCTGGAGAATCCAGGATTATCTCATCTCGAGATCCTTTACTTAATTAAACTGCGAATACTCTTTTTTTCCAAATGAGGTCACATTCGCATGTATCGGGGGTTAGGACCTGGAAATATATTTCTGGGGGAGGGGCTACCATTCAATTTAGTACAGGTGCATGCATCCAATTCCATATACATCTGCAAGGGTGCCCGAACTCCTGTTCAGGCTAGGAGTCTCTGATTTAATGTCACAAAGGATTTCTTTGATGTCACTGTTAGAAAGGTGGAGAGAAAAGCCATCTTTGCTGTTGCCACGGTCCTCTTTAAGGAAGGACTCTCACATGTGGCTAAAAAGAGAAAATGAACCTACCATTCTGCTCCTGCGATATCATCTACCCTTTTGAGGAAGGACATTCCAGAACAGAAGGCTAGAGACAGAAACTGGTTGCCTTGTTACAAAGAAGCCCTTGAAAACTGCAGCATCAGCCAGAATCTAAATTTGTGAAAATGGACCAACAGGAAATTTCACCCTGTCAGACAAACTTCATAAAGGCCCTGTAGGGGCTCCACTGCTCAGAGAGGCCTTTTAAGAAAATTACAACTTTTAGTCAGACCCTGAGGGAAGTCTGTCACAAAGATCTTTACACCCCTTTGTGGCTTCTCCTCCTGGGGTGGTGGTGAGGGAAGGGCTAGTTCTTTTTCAAGGAATGAGAGAGGTGTGGAGAAGGAGGAGAAGGATCAGGGCTGGCGAGAGGTTATTCCCAGAGCCGGGGAACAGGACAGGCCCCAAAGATAGAAGCGACAGCTTCCTCAGCCGAGTCCCTGGGTCACCACCTGTGTCCTTCCTGCAGATTGGATTTATAGAGTGTAACATTTTAATAAAAAACACACACACCTTCCCATTTTGGTACATTAAGAGATTTCTAACAAAACACTGTAATGTTGCTATAAATTTTTCTCCCAGCACCCTCACAAGTAATAACTCAGCTCTGGCATTTTGCATTTAATGTTTATTTTGATGGCTACATTCCAGCCGGAGCAGGGGCTCAGGTTGGGGAGAGAGGAGGCAAAAATGCCTCCTCTTTCCTAGCCATTAACTGTGTGTTTTTAATAAAGTCCCCACAAATTGGGGAGCCAACACTTGGAAAGGAAGGAGGGAAATCATGACACCTTATCAGGAAGTGCCGGTGGCCTCAGTTCTAGGAAGTAGCTGGGGTGAGGCCTGGCTGGGTGCTGCCAGTACGGGTCCCCAGAAGGTTTCTGGAATGTCCCTGTTGCCCAGGCCATATGTTCAGCCTGAAACACCCTTCCCTTTTCTCCCTAGTAGCTTCTGAGGCACAGCTCAAGCCTCATCTTCTGGAATTTTCCCCCACACCCTTTCTGTACTGGAGTTATGAACCTCTCCCCTGAACAGCATTCGGTCTACCCAGTTATCACCTGTAATGTAATCTTTGGCTGGAATGGGCTCAGACAAAGAATGTTCAATGAATGAATGAATGAAATGAATGCAGTAGAACTGGTTGGAAACTTTTGTTTCACTACATCTGAGTTACTTGCATGAAAGCAGCTACTTTGGGAATTGTTCATTACTTTCTTCTTTAAAAAGGCATCTGAATAGCTCAAAACCATGTGGAAACTGGTGATTGTTTGTATACAGAATTCCTTTTTCATTCAAAGTTACTGTATTCCAGTTGTCTTGCACCCAGGACACAGGTCAGAAGAGAGCTCAGTTAGGCCTTCTAGTCCATTCCTTTGCCTCCAGGAAAAATGGAAGGTGGGATGGTCCTCTAAATCATCAAAGATGTGGGGGCTGCTTCCTGGAGGTTGAGGCTAAGGATTCTGATACCTGATACCCCGTGCCTGGCCTGTGGGGCCTCCCCAGTACCCTCTCGCCACCAGCATCTCCTTCTTAGGACCTCACAGCCCACCTGCTTCTTGTCCATTGGGGTTGCTGATTGAAGCCTAGGTTCTGGGTTACCCTATTCCAGAGGCTTGCTCAAATAGTCAGTGGAGAAAGATTATACACCACGATCAAGTGAGCTTCAGCCCAGGGGCACAGGGATGGTTCAACATACACAAATCGATTCATGTGCTACACCACATAAACAAATTAAAAAATAAGAATTATATGATCATATTAAGAGTTGCAAAAAAAAGTCTTTGACAAGATACAGCATCCATTTATGATCAAAACAATTCACAAAACTGGTATAGAAGGAAAGTACCTTAATGCAATAAAGGCCATCTATGACAAACCCTCAGCCAATATTATACTTAATGATGAAAAACTAAAAACCTCCCCTCTAGGATCAAGAACAAGGCAAGGCTGTCTACTATTGCCACTGCTATTCAATATAACATTGGAGGTCCTAGTGAGTGCAATCAGACAAGAGAAAGATATAAAAGGCATCCAAATAGGAAACGAAGAAGTTAAACTGTCACTATTTGCAGATGACATGATTCTCTATACAGAAGTCCCTAAAGACTCCCCAGGAACACTGCTAGAAACAATAAGCAAATACAGTAAAGTCTCTGGATACAAAATCAATGTTCAAAAATCCATAGTGTTTCTATACTCTACCAATGAAATGTCAGAAAAAGAAGTTGAAAAAATAATTTCTTTTGCAATGGCAACAAAAAGAATAAAATACCTAGGAATAAATTTAATGAAACATGTGAAGGGCCTATAGAATGAAAACTATAAGACTCTATTAAAAGAAATCTAAGAAGATACAAAGAAATGGAAAGATATTCTGTGTTCTCGGATTGGAAGAATCAACATAGTTAAAATGACCATATTACCTAAAGCCCTATATAGATTTAATGCAATCCCCATCAAAATCCCATTGGCATTAAAAAAAAAAAAAAAAAAAGGAACAAAAAATCATCAGATTCGTATGGAAGCACAAAAGACCCAGAATTGTCAAAGCCATCCTGAGAAAAAAGAATGAGGCTGGAGGCATCATTCTGCCTGACTTCAAATTATATTACGAAGTGAAGGTAATCAAAATGGCATGGTATTAGCAGAAAAACAGACACACGGACCAGTGGAACAGAATCGAGAGTCCAGAAGTAAACCTATATTTATATGAGCAAATAATTTTGACAAAAATGCGAAAAATGTACAGTGAGGAAAGGAAAGCCTCTTCAATAAATGGTACTGGGAAAACTGGAAGGCCACTGCAAAAGAATGAAACTAGACTATTGTCTGTCACCGGACAACAAAATTAACTCAAAATGGATTAAGGACCTGAATATACGACCTGAAACAATAAAATGCATAGAAGAAAACATAGGACTGAAACTCAAGGACCTTTGGACTTAAAGAAGATTTTATGAATTTGACCTCAAAGGCAAGGGAAATAAAAGCAAAAATAAATGAATGGAACTACATCAAACTAAAAAGCATCCACTCGGCAAAAATAAAAATAAAAATAAAAACTGTCAACAAGATAAAGAGAGACTCATCCGAATGGGAAAATATATTTGCAAGCAATGCCTCCAATAAGGGCCTAATATCCAATATATACAAAGAACTCATATGACTCAATAACAACAAAAAACCAAATGATCCAATCAAAAAATGGGCAAAGGATCTGAACAGACACTTCTCTCCAGAGGACATACAAATGGCCAACAAACATATGAAAAGAGGCTCAATATCGCTAACTATTAGAGAAATGCAAATCAAAACCACAATGAGATGTCATCTCACACCTGTTAGAATGGCTGTAATCAACAGGACAAGTAGTAACAAACTCTGGGGAGGATGTGGAGAAAAAGGAACCCTCATACACTGCTGATGGGACTGCAAATTGGTACAGCCATTATACAAAACAGTATAGAGGTTCCTCAAAAAACTAAGAATTGGATTTACCATATGATCCAGCAATCTCTCTACTGGATATTTACCCCAGAGACTTAAAAAATCATATCCATAAAGATACTTGCACAACAATGTTTGTAGCAGCATTATTCACAGTGGCCAGGACATGGAAGCAACTGAAGATGATAGATGATTGGCTAAAGAAACTGTGATTCACATATACCATGGAATATTACTCAGCCATAAGAAGAAATGAAATACTGCCATTCGCAATATGGATGGACCTCGAGATAATCATGCTAAGCAAAATAAGCCAGACAGAAAAAGTCAAAGTCACATCATAACACTTACAATGTGAGATATAAATCTAAAAGCACCAAAGGAACAGAACAAATAAACAGAGACTCATGCACATGGACTATAGACTAGTGGTTACCAGAGGGTAGAGGGTCGGGGAGGAGGGGGGAGGTAGGTAGGGTAACGGGAGCCAAACATAGGGGAGGTAGGGGGAGAGTGAAGTGAGTAAAGGGGATTAAATATATGGTAGCTGAAGGAAAGCGGACTTTGGATGGTAAACACACCATAGAATATACAGATGTTAAGTTATAATGTACATCTGAAAATTATATAAGTGTATTAACCAATGTTACCCCAATAAACTTAATTTTTAAAAAATCATCAGTGGAGATAATGAATGGAAAAAATATGTGTGAACTGCAGAGTGCCTTGGACGTGGAGGGTGTACTTACCGTGGTGTGTGTTTCAGGGACTGTGAGTCACATGAATAGTTAGGGGGTCGGACCCTGGAGTCAGGATGAGTTGGGCTGTGCCACTACTGGCATGAGACCTTAGTTTTCTCATCTGTAAACAGGGAATAACTTCGGTAATTGGGTCTTGGGGAGGAGGAGAGAGGATTATTTGAGAAAGTTCATGGGAAGCGCTTGGCATAGGTAAGTGTCCCACTCTCACTGGCCAGGGTGGGAGAGGACCTGGCTGTACACCTGCCATCCCCTGATCTCCGGGCACGGCCAGCTGGCTGGGCAGGGGTCCTCTTCCTCCCCCTACCCCCACCTCCACTCTACACTCTCCCCAGAAGGGAGCAACAGTACCTTCCAAGCTGCTTCACTTCGCTTTTTCTATGGGTAGAAATGTTTTTTTTCATCAAGGGTTTGAATCCTCCTTGCTGTTTATTTGCTGGTGGACCTCTGGCGAGTTGTTTAACGTCTCTGGGCCTCTGTTTCCTTATTTGGTAAATGAGGATGATAATGCTTGGCCTTGATACACTGCTGTGAGGATTGAGGGAGATGATGGGAAGGCCTGATACCTAGCAGGCATGTGATAAATATTTTTTCTTTCTTCCCTTACCCCATGTCGATGACAAGCAGATACTCTACCCGCTATTCTGGTGCCTTTCCTAGGACCTGCACACAGACGGCGACTAATAGTTGCCGTGGGTGGATGGACTGGTGGGAAACTGCATTGCCCACCCTGGGGAGCTCTCGGAAAGACCACCTCGCTCATCTCGCCTCTGAGGACCATATGTGCTTTTCCCTTTTACAAACTCTCAGCCTGGCCCATGGCATTTTAAAGCTGAGTTAAACAGTTCCAGGACACAGCCATGGATCAGGGCTGATCCTGACTCTTTCCAAAGTGTTTCTGAGCCTTTAGGCAGGATCCCAGCCCCCACCTTGTAACCTCCCTAGCTTTAATGGGTGCTGAGCACTTTACACCCCGTGAAACCCGTGGCTCATGGTCCTGGTCTCTGATGTGCCGGCCTGGCCTGGCAGCGGGGTGCTGGCACTCAGCCTCAGCCTGAGGAAATGAAAGCCCGATGGGAGCTGGAGGAAGAGCTGGCTCAGGAGCTTCCAGAAACAGCACGGGCTCCTGGAGCAAGCCAGGCCTTTCCCCTAGCCGGCGCTCCCTCAGGCATCTCTCCTTCTCTCTTCCCGAAGACCCGCTCCTGCTCTGTCAGCTCCCAGAAACCCTTCCTGATCAAGCTGCGTATCTGACATGTTGTCATAACCACCAACAATTTGCGCCATTTATCGAGCATCTATTATGAGCCCGACCCAATTCTTGGCTTGTTCTATGGATTCCCTCTTCTAGGCCACCCAATCCAAATTTGCTCCCTCCCCGGGGACTTACTGTCACTAACTTGGCTTTAACTCTTCAGAGCACTTATCACTAGCTGTAATATCTGGTTTATTTATTTGTTTACTTGTCTGCTGTCTGCGCCCCCCCCCCCATTCTAATGCCAGGGACATTGTATGTTTATTAATGCTCTATCTCCAGGGCCTGGAGAAGTGCTTGGCACAGAACAGATGGTCAGTAAATATTTATTTTTTGTTTGAATGAATGAGTGATCTTCAGAGCAATTTTATAGGAGGATACTATGGTTATCCCCATTTTACAGATAAGAAAACTGAGGTAGAGAAGAAGCCAGGAGCCTTGAAAAAGGGTACGCATCATCAGGAAGGACAGCACTGGGACTGCACCCCCAGAATGTTCGACTGAAATCTGTGCTGTTCTCCTACTCCACACCACCTCCCCTGGCCCACCTGGCTTTCCTTAAGGTGAATATTATGTTGGAAACAGAAGACCTTGTCCAAAGCTCAGAGAGGTTGAGTGCTTCCCTAAAGACACACAGCGAGAAAGTGGCGCAGATGGCATTTGACTCTGGTTCTGGCTGGAAAGGCTGTGCACATCTCGTCTCTCAGACACGTGGCCTTCCAGGCAATCTGAGCGACCCCTCTGGGCTCGCACAGCCAGGGAGTGGTAAGGCAGGAGCCAGGCTAGGAGGTCCTGGGATGCCACTCCAGTTCACAACCCCAACTCAGTCATGCAGCCTGGAAGCCAGGCGCGCAGCAAGAAGGTGTGAGGGTCCTGACTGAATACATGGTATGGATGCCCCGAAGGCCAGGGGTTAGCAAAGGACGATTGTACCCTCTAGCAGGGAAACTCACAAGATCATCTGTGTGGATGTGCACGTGCACGTAACTGTGTGTGTGCGTGTGTGTGTGTGTGTGTGTGTGTGTGTGCAAAACACTAAGGCCTGAGGAGTCATAGCTTCTCGTCCCACCCCCACCCCACCCCACCATGGATCAGAGTAATTGTGGGGAGGGAGGGTGAGGGGCAGAAAAGCTAGAAAACCTGACCGCATTTGCGCATTTGTGTGGGGAATCCTGCAGAGACGTGGGGAAAGGATGAAGGTGCGGGAAGGTTTGGGAGAGTGAGGTTTTGAGGGTCTGGATTCAGAGAGAAGGGAGACTAGGAGGAGGGCTGCCAGGGCCAGCAGCTAGCTGGGCAAGCAGAGAGGAGAGAGGGGCTCGAAGTCTTCAAGGTGTTTCCAGGGAGGCTGTCCTGGACTTTCCTCTTTCCTCCCACCACGACTCCCAGAGAAGTGGGGTTGGGGCCCTCTGGGAAATAACAGCAGCACGGGCTCTGCAGCTAAGACGATGGGCACGAGGTGAGAGTCTTGAACTTGGACCCAAGAAACTGGGTTCTCATGCTGGCTCTGCTCATACTGACAGGCTGTGCAACCTTGGGCAGATCACTTGGCTTCTCTGAGCCGGATTCCTCACGGTGACTCCCACCCGTGGGGAGCTGGGGGGACTGTGTGGGCCGGGGAGTGGGAAAGTGCACTGTGAGCCCTGAGGTGCTGAGCACATGCGGAAGCCGGGGGTCTGGGTTTCTTACTGTAACTGCCAGTTATGACCTTGCTCTGGGCTCCCAGGGAATTCTGGGTCTGGTGTCCAGAAAAGTGGGTTACCTATCCAATTGTCTCATAAATCCTCTCAGCTTTAATTTCATTGTATTTAATCTTCCTAAATTTGACAAAGTCAGTCTAACTCTTTGAGGAGGCCGGTCGGGGTGCCAACACAAGTGTCCAGATGGGGCGCTGTCCAGCTGTCCTCTTTTCTCTCTTTCGGTGCCACGGAGCGGGCCGATGGCTGTGTCTGCCGCCTGCTGGTCTTGGTGTTAACTTTACAAGGCTGCCCTTGGTGTCCCCTAAGACCCAACTCTTGCCTCTCACTTTCTCCGGGTCAGATACCATGCCAGGTGTTCTTACCCATGACATCCGTAGAATGCACGGAAGTACCCTTGGCAGTAGGCATCACAATTGCCACTTGCAGGCCAGAAAACCGTGATTCATAGCACTCAGCTAGTCAGTGGTGGAGTTTGCAGGCTGAACTCAATGCCTTCTGTCTCCTGGTCCCATCTTGGTCGCAATAGTACATTGATGATGAAGTTATTTGTCGACCGCCTTACTCTTTGCAAGCATAAATCATCTCCAGCTGACATCACTGAATGTATTTGTTAAGCTTTGTTTTTCCGGCTGTGCTGATGGATGCACACTGTTCTGAAACCCACCACATGAAGGTCACACACGTGGCACGTCTCCAAGCCCCTGGAGCAAGCAGTTCCTATCAGCACCACCTTGCAGAAACGTGTATAAACAGTACCCCAAGCCTTGCTGACTCCCGCCTTTTTCTATGCTGTTCTCTTCTGTCTCTGATCATACTTTTCCTCAGACCCTCCCTCTCCTCTGCGTTCCCTCCCCACCTCCCTTTCAACCTGGCCTGCCCCCTCTCCCCCTCTCCCCGAGGCCAGCCTCTGGAGCCAGAGCGTGGCCGGGATGAAAGCCACTGGCCAGGCCCATAAATCAGTGTACTGTGCCCCTTAACCTTCCCCATTAACCTCTCACACTGGCCAGCATTAGGTGTTACACTTGGCTGCCATAAATTACTTGCCAATGAATTTATGAGCGTTCACCCATTAAAGGCCGCTTCCTTGTCCTCCCCCCACTTTCCCTTGGGGTGTTCCAGAGATCAAGTCCAGGGCTTACGGGCTGTGCCTGGTCCTGGCCCATGACTTCCCGTTTGGCGCTCTGTACCAACCTCCTATTACAGACAGGGACTAGAAGACAGAAGGGGTTGAGGGAAGGGCGGGGCATGTGCGAAAGGGACCCCTGAACTCCGCTACCCACAATTCCCCTCCCCTGAGGTCATTACCTGCAGCCTCCACACATTTACCTCAGAAGGTAAACTGATCCTTAATAATAATAACGCCCACCATCATTTATCGTGTTTCTACCGTTTGCCGTACACTCCTGTAGTCACTGACTCTAATTCTTTTAACGACCCTGTGGGGTATGAGTTATTATCTCATTTCACAGATGAGGAAAAGATGACATGAAGAGCCTCCCAGAATGACAATGACGGACAGCAGCCATCACTACACTCTCCTTTCTTCCAGACCACCATCTGTGAAGGGAGGAGGCCAGTATACGGCTGAGAAAACCGAGGCCCCCAGAGGTCGGCTGACTTGCCCAAGTCGCTTAGCTTATTAGCTTATAAAGGGCAGGGCTGCGAACCACTGGGACTGACAGTTAATGAATTTCATTATATCCTACTCCATGAAAATCCAGTTCCGCAAAAACAATTCCACGTACGGAAACCATGACGACTGTGAATCAGAACCTCTGTCTCATTCCCCTGTCGCACTGCAAGGTAGTTTACAGTAGTAATGCCCATTACGTGATAGTAATGCTGAGGACCATGGTGATGGTGACCGACACGTGGGACGTCCCCCCGTTATTACGCCCGTGTTACGCCAGGCGTTTTACACGCAGAAGCTTGCTGAATTTTCACCACCACATGAGGTAATATTATGGCGATGCCTATTTTACAAAAGGAGAAACCGAGGTGAAGAGAGGTCAACTAATTTGTTGAAGGTCACTCAGCGAGGAAGGGCCAGGCTCAGGAGTCGGACCCCAGCAGTCAGCCACCAGAATGCTCACTCCTCGCCACTACTAGAGATACCGATAACAAATGTGATGATGCACAGATGACGAGAGCAATGGGTGGCCAACGGCTGTCCGTCTACCGGGACTTGGGGCAGGAAAGTCCTCTGTGGGTAACCCAGAAGACGAAGGCTGTCTGGTTTTCACTCTTTCTCTTTTTCTTGGTGGCATCAGAGGCTGGAGCTTTAAGCTTCCCCTAGATGAGCCCAGGTCCACTTGGGGTGCCCGTCCCCAGGCGTGGCCCCAGATCTGCCCCCCTGACTTCTGAAGTCATGGGGCCTCCGCCGTAGCTTCCTAATGTGGTACTGAAGAGAGGGACAAGTGTCTGGGATGATAGGGAGCAGCCGAGAAGGGGACAAGGAAGGACGTGTGGGGCCTGAGGTGGGACATGACAGCAGGAATCTCGGAGGAGACCTCTGGGGCCAGCTGCCACCAAGGGCCATATGCCACCCCTTGCTGTCCCCCCAACCCTGGGCTCTGGCACGTGCAAATACCCTCTGCGCAACTTGGCCACAACTTCAAGAAAGGTAGACAGCGACTTGTGTTCCTCCTGGTTGTGTATAACCTTGAGATAGAGGGAAAAGGATGGGTCAACCAGAGGGCACCGCCGCTATGCTACCTTGAGATGGAGGATTCGGGCTGAGTTGTATTGGAAAAGGCAGAAGTGCCGGCATCATTCAGACCTAGTACGAATCCCATCTAAACTGGGTTGAATAGTGTCCCCCTAAAGTTCACATCTACTGAGACTTGTGAATGTGACCTTATTCGGAAGGGGGGGGGGGTCTTTGCAGATGTAATTAATTAAGATGAGGTCAGACTAGATTAGGATGGGTTCGAATCCCATGACTGGTATCCTTATAAGATGAGAAAAATCTGAACCTGGAAACACAGGAAAAAGGCCCTGTGAAGACGGAGGCAAAGACCGAGTGCTGCATCTACGTGCCAAGGCCTGGCAGAGATTGCCGGCCAACACTGGAAGCTAGGAGAGAGGCAAGGAAGGATTCTTTCCTTAGAGTCTTTGGAAAGAGAATTGTTCTGCTGGCACCTTGATTTTAGACTCCTGGCATCTCGATTTTGGACTCCTGGCCTCCAGAACTGGGAGAGAATAACTTTCTGTTATTTTAAGTCACCTAGTTGGTGGTACCTCGTTATGGCAGCCCTGGGAAACTAGTACACGAGCTCCATCACCTGTGAGCTGAATAGCCTTGCGTCGGTCACTGGCCTCTCCAAGCCTCGGTAAGCATCCTTACGGCAAAGATGATCATACTTGTTTCAGAGATGGAGTGTTGTGAGAATTAAGTGCAATCGCGTACACAGCCTGAAGTGGTCAGCACACAGCAGTGGCCTCTGACGACGGCATGTTTACATGCAGCCTTGTCTCAGAGCTGCGTTCCTAGTTGCTTATGGAGGGATCGAGATCGCCCTGTTATTCTTTATGGTTAATTTTGAAAATTTCAAGTTAACAATTAGATTAAAGTTGATCATATCTAAGTAATATTTATTAAAAGTATCACAAGTTGCATATTCAACATTTTGAAGAAAAAGAAAGCCATACTTTTTACTCCGTGCATACACAGATTACATGCTCGTACCAACTGAATGCACAGTTAGTTTATACCAGATGCCAGCTGACTGCCTGATGCCAACTGGAAATAAAGCTACGTATGTATATATACACTCATATAAACTGAGCTCTAACCTTGTATATAAAACCATATGTGTCTATCTCTTTTTGCATATTGGATGCCTATATATCCATAACAGATGCATACGTATATATCTCTTCAACGATTCCATCCAGCAAATATTTATTCAGTGTTCACTCTCTGCAGGGTGTGTGTGTGTGTGTGTGTGTGTGTATGCGCGCGCGCGCGCACGTGCGCGTGCAGTTATAGAGGAATATGTGTTTGTACATAAATAATATATACACGTAGCTGATTATACCAGAAGCCAGCCAAATATTAGATGCGGAGAGTGGGAACATTGCTGTTGGAAAGCGGAGGAGACTCCAAATTCCCTGCTTGGGAAATGTGCCAAAGCCTGGAGGCACACACTAGCACCCAAAAGAGAGAGGAGGCGGCACTGAGCAGATGGCGGGTGCAGGAGGGCAGGCCTTGGGGGTCCCCTCTCATGTGATCTGGGTCACACTCGGGACTAGTCGCTCCTGTAGGTCAGTTGCATCCATCTTGGTGGAGACATGGCTGAAACACCTTTTGAGAAGAGTAGCATCTGGGGAGCATGGCCATTTGTTCCCGCCTCCCACCCTGAGCATCTCATCATCCTGGATACAGGTGCACCAGTGCTCCCGGGCACCAGCCTCTACTTCTGAGGTTCCCACGTGTCCCATGTGCCCCGCCTCTTTCTTGATGATACTTCTCTTCACGAAGGGGTCAGGCCAGATAAGGCTGAATCAAAGCTCGCTGGAGGCCCCTGTGCTCATATCCTTCCTCTCATTCTTCCCCTGCCTTCTCTACTAGACTCCAAAGGGGGCTTTTGGGTCTTGTTGGCTGCCCTGCCCCTAGGACTCAGCATGCAGCATGCACCGTACAAGGCCCTCGATGAGATGCTGGTAACACGGAGGCTGAGAGAGGTAGAGGGGCTAGTCTAAGGGCAGCCAGGCAGTGGGGTGCGGCTTGGGCGCCCACACCCTGACTCAGCAGACTTGTTGCAGCAGCAATTTGTCCCGTGGGCCCCACTGTGTGTCCTGGTCCGACCCTCCCAGCAACATGTGAGCTCCATGGAGCGGCTTCGAGTCTGGCTTGTTCACGCATGAATTCCCAGTGCCCAGCCCACCAGGTCCACTAAATCAGAAGCAGGAGGTGCTCAGCAGGCTTAGGGGCCTGGGCACGCAGCTCTGGGCCTTAGAGATGGCAAGGGCACAGAGGGACAGTGTTATCACCCAGGTGGGCAGGCACTTCCCCAGCTAAGGCACTGGAGCTAACGTTGCATCTTAGGGGAGAAGGAGGATCTGCAAGGGACAGGAGTCGAGTTAACTGAAAACGAGTGGGATTTGCCTGTGACAAAGGGTCTCCGGACAAGGACATTTGCTATAATAACTAAACATTTATAAAAGGACTAAAACTTAATTGAGTTTATGTACAGGAGGGCAGTTCGGGAGCAGAGGTTATTCCCAGGCGATGGTGAGGATAGGGAGGGAAAGGAACAATCTTTCTTTAAGCTCCGTGAAGACTGACCGCTAGGAACTGAACGTACTTCGTCCTATTATAGGTAGGTAGCTGGAATGACCTCTATTTAACAGATGAAGAAACTGAGATTCAGAGAGACAAACAACTTGCTCAAGGTCACACAGCCAGGACGAGGCAATGATGGTCTGGCTCAACTCCCATGCTGGGCTCTGGGGAAAACCACTGACCCCTGGGCTGAGAGGTCCCGCTTCTGAATCTGGCATAATGATTATTGCCTGCCTTTCCCCTTTCCTTTTTTTCCCCTTCTTTTTCTGGGAGGATTTTTGCTTTTACTCCCCAGCAAAAAGGATACATTTGGGGCATTCAAATTTGGGATTCTTTTCACCTCTGGGACACCGCCTAGGAAGGACATTGGTTCTGGCCTCCTTACCAGTGACAAGGGCTAAGAGAGAGACATGGGCTTCTGGCAGTGCACCCCCTCCCTCAGGAGCCCCCCCCTTCTCTGTCTTCCCAGGAGAACTACCTGAGGCCACCGTGAGTGAGGGGGATGGTTTCTGTCGGTGGCCTCTAGGCCCCATCAGCTGGCACAAAAGCAAACCACTGCACACTTAGGTGCTGAAAAAATGAATAAAGGAACTTAAAGTGGGCTGCGCATCGATAATAACATGCTCAACACGCTCCTGGGGACTGGTCCACACGGGACTGTGACAGTGGGGTGTGGTGTGGCTGTCCCTAGGGGGTTCACTGTGGTGTATCTGTCCGCCCTGCCCCACCCCCCAATCCCGGCTTAGTGGTTGATCATCTAGGCAAACAGCCTGGTTTAGTTATTACAGAAAGCGTCCTTGTCTGGAGCCCCTTTGTCACAACCAAATTCCTCTAAACTTAGTAGCCAAGTGTAAGTAGCTGGGTGCCCTTGGGCAAGTTACTTCAGCTCTCTCTTCCTCAACTTCCTCATCCGTTAAATGGGGGTAATACTGGAGCACCCACCTCCGCACTTGCTGAGCCCTTTTAGATACAGCAGCGCTCAGCACAGAGCCTGCCACCTGGTAACCTCTGAATGAACACTGGCTGTGAAGCTATTTAGCATCACAACAGAGCAGCTGTAAAGGGGGGTGGAGGTGCTGAGGAGCAGAGGCAAGTGTGAGTGTGTGAGTGTGTGTGTGGGGGGTGTGTGTGAGCTCCACCTTGGCTTTGGAGATGCTGAGGCCTAGGGTGGACTCTAGAGGCACAGATACAGGTCTCCTGCCTGGCTGAGCCCTCCAGCAAGGAGACTTTTCTCCCCACACAGGCTGCCTCCTGTGAGCTTTGTCATTTGGGCAGGCGGCCTGTCCCTATCCTGGCAAGGGCAAAGAGGAGGCCCAGCCAGGGGGCCCTGGCCCCAGGCGGCTGGCCCTGAGCAAGCCAAGGACTCTCTGTCCCGGGAGAGGAGCAGCCTTGGGCTGCAGCTGCTCCTCCTGGGAGGGGCAGGGGAAGCCCCTCTCTGCCCTCTCAGCCCAGGGGTCAGCACCCCAAAAGGGACGCTACCCCGGAGACCCTCTGGTCCCTCAGAGCTGGTTCCTCCTTCTGTTCATTTGCCCCAGAGACCTGAGAAAATGAGCCAAGTCCTGGGGAAACGGGGCTCCAGCTGGGGGCCTGGTCCCTGTGACCCCAATTACTTCTGGTCGGGGGTCTGTCCTCTTGAAGATTCTCTCCCCTTTCCACCCTCCCACTCAGGCCGTGGCCAGCTTTCCAGATTTCTCTCTTTCCCACACTCCTTCCCGCATGATCCTTCACACACCCAGTTCTTCTTAAAGGGGCTCTAAGAAGAACGAATTTCCTATGAGCAGAACAATGCCCTATTAATCTTAAGAGCGATTTGAACTTGGCAACATTTCAGCCTTTGATTTAAATATCATTTTGGTAATGGGGGAGAAAAAAGAAGGCTAACTTTTGGACAATCCCGAGTTTCCAATACCTTCTTGAGCATGAGCCGATTTCGAGTATAAAATTAAGTCCCCCTCCCTCCCATCTCCTTCTGTCTCTCCCTCCCTCCCTCCCTCACACAAAAGCTCAAGTCCCACATACTTCATGGGGATATTTCAAGTTAAAGTTTTGTTTACCTTATAGAAAAGTTAATTAGTTCCTTTTGATCTCACGGGGAAAACCACACAGGAAATTTTTCTTCAGAAAGTGTACACACGAAGGCACACTTTACCCTCATAACCAGAGATATTCATTAAAACAATTCATTTCGATTTTTAATTTAAAGAAAACATTTTACATTTTCCCCGATTTATTAGTAAGGAAGTAGCTGTCCCTAGGGCAGAGAGCAAAGGGGGTCGGCCACAGTGTCTTTCCGTGTGCTAGCAGCCAGCGTTTGGGCACTTTATAATCTGTCCCTAGTTTGTTTTTCTACTTTGGATAACAAGAGACTTCTGCAGAGAGGCAAACTTTTAAACATGCCAGATTTCAGTCGCCAAAATATTAAAAATGCCGGGTTTTAGAGATCGAGACTGTATGGTTTAAATAAAGATATTTACGTTCTGAAATATAAATATTCAAGAGCCCCCAAAAACATATCATTGCATTAAAATCTGAAACAGGCAATGGGTGAATCCAGGGGAGAAAAATGTTTACTTTTTTGAGGTTTATCTAATGATATATAATAAATAGGACATCATGCTCTTTTTTTTTTTTAACCCCTAGAGATATTTAAACAGTACCTGGATTTGTATAATAAGCTGCTTATCAAAAGTCTAGAAAGAGAAACGCTTAGATTTTCAAAATGTGATTTTCAATCTTAAGCACATTTTCCACATCTTTTGTTGTTATAGGATAAGGGATGCCGAGGACTCTGCAAATTGTGGAATTCATTTCCAGCACAGACGGAGTGAAAAAGAAAGAGTATGGCTTCCCAAGGTTATAGGAACAAATCTAAAGCTATTGCTGGTGGAGCAGCCAAAAACTGTGGTCCCCATTACTACAATAAAAAAAAAAAATCTACGTATAGATATAGTATGGACAAAAAGCCCATGGAAGAGATGTTTTCACAAAAGAAAAACCACAGAAACATAACATCTCTGCAGAGTGGTGTTGACATCAGTATATAATTTTGAGGATATTTTAGGGTGCGTATCCCTTTCCTGCCCCTGACACAAATATTTAGAGATTGGGACTGTCATTGTTGATAGAAATTAAATTGATGCCACATTCAAAAGATATAAAAACCATGTTAACATATGGGGCGACTTTGATGATGTTTTGTACAGCAAAAGTATAAGAATCTGATGACATTTTATTGTCACCAATTTTGTGTTTTAATCCACTTCCTTTAAAAACAGCATTCGTAAGGTAGATTTCTTGATCAAAAGTTTTTACCAGAAGATAAGTATTTTTAGTTTAAATATACCCCACTCTCCAATTTTCTTTTGTCATTGTTGTTGTTTTTGAACGGGTGAAGGTGTGTGACAGGCCATTTGTGAAGTTAGGAAAGAATGCGTGTATTTTGAAGAGGGCTTTAAAAACCGCTGGCTTTGGGAGCAAATTCCTGCCAACTAACAGCCCCAGGGAGGCGGTTATTAACTCACGTTTCCAAAGTCTTTCTGTTCAAAAGCAGAGTCTAAAACCCTTTAAAAAACTGTCCTTCTAGAAAATAATTATTTTCATTTCCTTTCTAAAATACCTTAGATATTTTTTCTAAAAAATATTTATGATTTTTAGAATTAGAAATATTCTTTTTTTTTTTCTTTTTTCCTTGAGGAAAACGGTTTTATGTTAAAGTTCAGGGTGGGGAGAGACTCTTTTAACAAAATCAACGGAAAACAGAAGCTTCAAACGGATACCCAATTCCCTCTTTGGTTTGCCAAATAACAACTAAAAACCAAATACTTCCCTTGAGACCATCAATGGGGAGTGGGGGGGGGGGGGTCCTCCCAAATAAATATGCATCTATTTCTATTTTCATCAAAACAAATAATTTTCTCTGTGGCTAGAAGTTTCAAAATCTGGGGCCCTCATTTCTCTAGGGCTCTTCATTAGAAACTTCGAGAGTTCACTGTATATTTATAAAATTTTCCTCTCCATGAATCCCCACAAAGTTAACGCACTTTCTCAGAGGGGAACAGTGGGCTGCGATAGAGTCGAGAATCTGGTTCGACACCTCATTGGCCTAAACGCAAGAGGGAAAGGGGTAAAAGAGCTAAGAGAAAGACACGATCCGAAAGGAGAGAATGTTGGCAGAGTGATAAAAAGAACAAGACAAGTAAATATTTTTCTAGCGTGCTTCCAAGTTAAAACCAATGAAGCCACCCAGTTAAAGAAAGGAAAAACAAAATTCATCCCTACCTTTGTCAGATGCAAAGTAATGGGGGAACTTGTTTCCACAGTGCTTATGACCTACACAGAGCTTCTTACCTTAAATCTATACATTTTGAACAAAAACAGCTTGGAGCAATTCTCTCCAAACAACCCCAAATGTTAACCATTCCATTTCAAGATCAGGTTTCTCCTTCAGCCTAGACGGTGATATCAGTTGAGTTTTTTCCTTCTCTTTTCTTTTTCTTTTTTCTTTTTCTTTTTCTTTTTTTTAAAATATGTATTCTTATGTTTCCAATCCTCAAACGTACTTTTTTCATCTTTGTTAACGCTCCTTCTGGCCGCTGGATGGGAGGGGAGCCGTCAGGAGTCCTTTTCAGGACAATTAGCCTCCTACTTGATCATTTTAAGACAGAATGATTTGTTATGGTCACTGAGTCAGGGCTCCCCCCACCCCCCCAATATTGTTGCAGATACGTAAAGTTTACTGCGTGCTGTAAATATGTCAGCTTTTGCCAAGGAGTTTGCTAATAAAGAACTCAGAGGTATTATTGATGGAAAAGATAATGTTTTCAATAAGACTTGCAGGGGCTGAAGTTCGAGACATTCCACACCCAGCAAAGCGCAGGCGTTTGAAACGCCGACCAGACCAGCGCGGGCTGAGGGTGCCGTGCTGGGCCTGCCGGCCACAGGCCAAGCAGCTGCCCATTTCTTGGCGGTCACTGTGACTCTGTACTTCAACATTATTTTAAATGCCTGATTTTTTTTTTTTTTCTTTTTCTTGACCATCAGTAATAGCCGAGCTTATCAGAAAATCACCAGAGATCATTTTCCCATGATGATCCCTTTTGCGTTTATGGGATCACCCTGTTGATGGGAGGCAGAAAGAAATCCAACCTTTTTCATCTGAACCTCACTTTTTCATTTTAAATGGCAGCATCTGAATAAGATTCATTTTTTCTTGACGCTCATTTGTGGATCCTTCTCTTGCCTCCTTCTTTCACAAAGACTAAAAGACATCGCAGAAACTTGGTCTCCATTCTCTCACGGCCCTGGTCTCACAATCACAGTGGCTCACCCTTGGTTTTTGTCACATCGCCCCGCATGACAGTTTCATCTGGTGCTAATGTGGCCGTCACATGAGTCGGCCCTTAGGATTCCACGCTTATTTACCATTAATCAAATGCATCGTTACGAATCGTGTTATGTGTTTCGGAGGAGACCCAAGCCCCGGCTCTATAAGGAAGTGCGTTTTTCACTCATGTTCAGATGTTTTTCACTCACGTCTGCTGTGAAGATTAATGGCAAGGCCAAAGCCACATTCTTTGTGTTTGCCTAGCTCAGAAATCTACCACCCGAAATTGCAGGTTGGTAAGCAATGTCCATGTAGCATTTGTTTTTCAGATCATTCTTATTATTACTTAAGGCCCGCCACGATCTGGTAAGAAAGAGGCCAAAGTTATGGGAGAGCCTCATCTAGGCTTCCTGGGGGTGGGTTTCTCCTTTTGACTGGGATAATTTTAGTTTTAAATTGAATTTAGTCAAAATGGGGACTTGCCATTCTAATTTGGAAGAATGCGAAGTATTTGCAGGCTGAGCTCAGATGGTTGGGGGTGGGGTCCAGGAAGGTGAGAGCACTGGAGGCCTTTGGGAGCTGGGGACTGCTTTCCTGGGACTCATTTGCCACTTGGGGCTCTATGGGAATATTCTGAATTCTGGAACCAACCTCGAAAGGCCTGTATACTGTCGGTTGATGGGAACCTGGAGTCTCCCAGGCCTATAAAGAGAGTTTTTACTGGGGATTTCCAGTGATCAAAGTCTTTCCTGAGGACCGGGACCATGATTCAGGTAAAAACCCTTTCCTGAGCTGTCACAATAGTTCCAGGAGATGGGGCCTGGTGCCTGAGACTGAAGGGCCCCAGCCCTGACCCCTCTCTCCCAGGTAGGCTGGGGACACAGATCCGATTTGGGGTCGGCTCACATATTTTGATGTCTAATTGCCAGCAGTCCTCAGCACAGATCCGGCACACAGAAAGAGGTTGGTCCCGAGCAGTGATGAAAAGCGGGGTGCAGGGGCTGTGGTACTGGCTTATTTTATGACATTTCTTCCACCCCCTCAAAGCAGACAAGGCCTGAATTTTGACTTGGTCACCCTTCCCAGGGAGGTGGGGGCACATTTGCCCCAGGAAAAGGTCTCTATTGTGAGGTTTTTCTGGGCCACTCCAAGGCTCATGATATTAGCACAGTCTGTTAAAAATGAATACCTTTTTAGATTATGCTGCTCGTGGTCTGCCATGGCCCGTAGCTGAGGCTCAGGAGGGGCTAAGAATAATGAGCTGCACAGTGGGCTCAGCGCTGGGCTTTCTCGTGTGGCTTCCTGGGCATGGTTTGGGAACTCTCGTCCTTCTGAAGCCTCTGTTTCTGCCTGGAAGGTCTGGGCCACTTCCCCATAGGGAAATTCAGGGGCGCCAGAGCACGGACTTTCAGCCCTTCTTTCTTTGTCCTCCTGATTGGCAGGAGGGAGGATGGTGCAAACAGTTGGTGCAGAAGCAATATCTGCAGAAGCAGCCTCCAATTGCTGAGCCAGGTGGCAGCTGCTGGTGGAGGGTTGGGTGGCGGGAGGTGGCCCCTCTGCACACAGACCGAGGAGTGTGTGAGTGGGGTGTGTGGGCGTGGGGGACTGCCCTCACTCCCCAGGCCAAGCCCCGAGCTCTGCTTCTGTCCTCTCGGGACCTCTTTCTCAGTGGGGGAGTAGCCCCCCGATGCTGCTGTCAACTAGGCTGAGCCTGGAATCTGGACCGAGAGTAACCTCAGAGGGGAGGACAGCTGGGGGTAGCACTGCCTTCCCTCCCACCTCCATGACCTTTAAGGCCGGAACAAGGCGGCAGCGTCCAGGCTCTGAGCTCAGGCTTCTGAACGGCTTAGAAGAGGCCCGCGGGACAGTGCTTCAGGGGCGCTGCCTCCCCAGGCCTTCAGCTGCTCCAGCCAGGATTGTGGCTTAGTCTCAGGTCCACTCCATGTCCACAGCTCCTGGGGCATCCTCTTCCTAGGGTTATTCAGTCCACAGCAGTCTTGGGAGGTAGGACTCTGGTGCTCAAAAAGGTTTATTACCCATCCATGGTCGCCCAGAACCCAAGCGTTTCTGAACCTTGACCCCAGCCTCAGTGAATGATGGTCTACAGTGTCACGAAGCTATTAAAAATGCACAGCCTTGACATCCTGGAACAGATCTTCTCAGACAAAGACTTGAGGAATGGTTTAAGTGAGCTGCTTATGAAAATGCAAAGGTCTTGTCCCACTTTGAGCAGGCTCACTGAGGCTTTTAGGGAAATAGTTTGGGTCCCTTGACATTTTCGTTTTTACAAAAAATAAGGATTTGGGTCATTTTGGTTTGAGGTTTAACAAGTCAATGTGGCCTGTCTAGCTTTTTTGTCGGCCACCTGGTCTGGTTCAAGGACAGAGAAGAGTTTCTATTTATAAAACGCGCGCAGTTGTGGCTGCCCGCGGCTGGTGGTGTCCTTTCTCTCAGCTTCCGCTCCCTTTCAAGGAAGAGGTAAGTCTGGTCTTCTCCATCTTGGAATAGTTGTTTACATAGGACACACCGAGCAATGCGACGCTGTAGGCAGCTCGCGGAGGTGATATGTAAATGACATGGAAAGGCATTCACCGTATGTGCCAATTTAAACTCATTTTTAATTACGAAAGTAACATGTACACCTGGTAAGAAACTAAAACTCTATGGAAGTATTTTTAAAGTAAGTAAAATGCATTAATATTTGTACTGTGCTAAGAAAAGTGGCCGACACATAATAAACACTCTAGAAGTGCTGATTGAATAATCGCATATGAAAGTAGGAGTCGCTTTTTCTCACATTCTAGATCTGCTGGTCTCCTCCTTCAGTAGCAACCAAATTAATAACTTCTTTCATACTCTTCCAGAAATTATGCGTGCTCATGTAAGGGTGTGGGCACACAATAATTTTACATTATAAACTGAGAAGAGAAGATTATAAAACAGCTTTGAATAGTATGACTTCATTTTAAACAAGCAAACAAACGTGCATGGAAGGTCACCCAGAAGCATGCCTATTAGAGCAGGAACAATGGTTATCTCCAAAAGGTGGGATTGTTTTTTCCTTTTTGTCTCCTTTTCTCACTCTTTTTATAGTTCTAAAAATGAATTAAGGAGGAGTATAAGTAGATAGATAGATAGATAGATAGATAGATAGATAGATAGATAGATAGATAGATGATAGATGAATCCTGGTGTCGTGAGGACTAGTGTCTCAGCTGGGGGCCCAGGAGCCCCATCATCCATCAGCTGGAGTGTGCGCAGACCATTTGCTCCCTGGCACCTGTCACTCTGTTGCCCACCTGGAACCCTGATCTGCTTTGGCTCTGCCAGGTGGCTCCAGGACACCCCTCGGGCCCCCTGGCTGGTGATCACGCCAGGATAAAATGCCCGGGGCAGTTCTACACATGCTTCTAGTCTCTGCTATTGTTTGTTTTGTTGCCTCGACGTCCGTCCATCTGGGGAGAAGAGACTCTCCTCCTTCTGCCTGGTTGAGCCTGATCTCCCCATCAGAGAATGAGAGTGACACTTGTTTGAAGTCAATCTACTTATGTGTTCATCCTGAGACTCTAAGTCCCATGGCCTGGGTCCCTTGGACCTGTCAGACTGCCCCCCTGGGTGTACCTTTGAGACGTGAGGAGGCAAACCAGCCCGGCTCCAGCTTTCCAGCCTGCTTTACTCGAAGCCCTGATTCCGGCGGTGGCCAGTGGAGTGGGGTGGCTGGAGGAAGGTCCTGTGTGGGCGCAGCTGACTGCTCCTGACGCTGTGTGCGAGTCCAGGGTCAGACAGACCTAGGCCGGGAACCAGGCGTGGTGGGCACTGGGACAGATCTGTTCCCCTTTCTTAGCCTCAGTTTCCTCATCTTTAAAATGGAAGCAATATAATACCTTCTTCATAGCGCTAGCACACCTTCATTCTCAACTCACCCCTTCAGTACAGGTCGTCTTCAAGGGCAGCCTATCTGCCAAGCTCTTGACTGGATCCTGTGAGGGCTGCAGGCATATAAACCTCTTCACAGGATGCCAGGTAGAGAAAAAGAAATGCTTTCCAGTGGTGAAAGCATGGATGGGGAAAGCAGAGGAGGCCCCCTGAGGATGGATAGGGGCTCTGACAGGAGGCTCGCAGTTGGGAAGGCAGGCTCAGGGGGCTTCACAGCCCTTCCACGTATATGACTTTGCCTATTTCTCATAATAGTCTTAGAATTAGACTTTTGTTGAAGGGAGGTGAGGTTGCACTTATTTTTTAGCCAGCTTGGGAGGTGAGGTTGCACTTATTTTTTAGCCAGCTTGGATAGTAAGTAAGACAGTATGGAATAATACCGAGTCTGTCCACCCTGCTCCCTCTGCTCTCAACTGGTGGTGGGGGGGGGGCGGGTTGGGGGGAACTGGTCGCTTCTGCTCTGAGGCAGGGAGTGCTTGAAAGCCACCCCAAAGAGAGGTTTGCCAGCGAGACTCCTCTTCTGCTCTTCCATTACTGCTGCTGTCCACAGCACTGGGAAGGACAAGATCTTTGGACAGCCTCCAACCCCGACCCTGCCGCATGCACACTGGACAGCTTGGACGAGCCTCAGTTTCCTCATCAGGAAAATGAATGTAAAGGCAATATCCACCTTGCTGAGCTGCTGTGAGGATTCCAGACAGTGCAAAGCACCCACTTAATGCCTAGCACATGCCAAGACGTCTGAAGCAGGGTTGGGTCCTCTGCCAGTGGGGCTCAGCGTCTGGACTCAAGACGTTACTCTCCTCATTACAAAGCCACACACCAGCTCCCAGCTCATCTGGGGCCCGCGTGAGTCCTGGGGCTCTGGAGAAACCCCATCCTTCCACTGGGCTTTGGTCTTCCAGACACTGGCTGAATACTCCCACGCACCTGCTGCCCCACCAGACCCGCATCCGGCAGGGAGATTGGTGACCCGTCAGAGCAGAGGGAGGAGGAAGCCGTGAGCTAAGAGGCCAGGAACAGAGATGGGTTTGCAGGTGCAAGCCTCAGGAGCGATTGGGACCCCAGATGCTGTTTCTGGGTGACAGGACCTTCTGGGGGACACGGCCAACCAGGAAACCTGCCCGGGTGTTCTCCTTCCCCCAGTCTTTCCCAAATCAGAAAGGCGAAGCTGGATTTGGCGGGTTTTTTTTTCCCCCTCCCTCTTCTCATCTGTAAAATTGAGACATTACAGTCCCAAAATGGGCTTCGAGCCTGTAGAAATTAATCTGGTTTGGCAGGAGGTCTGCAAATAAACATATTGTTTCGATTGGTGTTGACATTGGATTGTGAGAAGGTTTGAAAATGTAACTGTAGTTGGGATTTTCCAGCCGATCCAAGTTTTTCCGTGGAGGGGCTCAACAAGCATAAACTGGTGGCTAGGAGAAAGGCTGCTTTAAACCAGCCTTGGGCACTGGGCGGGGCTGGAGATGTTGGAGCTCTGAGCTTGTGCCCTTTCGGGGATAGGCATTTCAGGATGCCAACCCCCTCTGGGCAGCTGGGGCCACCGACCACTCCATCTAGAGCACAGCTACGTGCCTGGCACCTTATAGTGCGACCTCCTTTCGTCCTTGCGCCAGTGAGCAAAGTGTGTATGATCATCTCCATTTTATAGAGCGGACGCTGAGGAGCTGAGAGTTTAAATAACTTGCCCAAACCACACAGGAGTCAAGGGAGGTCTTGAACTCAACGCTTTCTGGCTCCAAATGGCTTGCCTTACACGACCTACTTTATACCAGGAACCTTCCGGCAGGATAGCTCACCAAGAGAATGGCCTTTTTCCTAGGGAAAGGGCTAAGCCTGGGTTGGTGTTACCTAAATTGGCATTGTGTTGGGTTGTCAAGACTGCCAGCTCCTTCCCATTTCCAGGACTCTCACAGATTTAAGTCCCTCCTGCCACTGTGGAAGTAGGTTTTGCCTCCCTCCTGCACTCCATTCCCTGGAGCTCGTCCTTCAATGGCCTGAGTCCCCCGAGCCGGCCCTTCTCACCCAGCTCCGGCCTTTGCAGTTAGGGCCCAGCAGGGAAGTAACCTGGTTCCCTGTGAGAGGGGACAACCCTGGCAAAGCCCCCTATTCAGGGTAGAGATACATACAGCTTTCAGCCATGGATCTAGGGTGTTGGCTGGGTAGGAGGGAGAGCCACCTCGCTTTTGGGAAAAACTCGGTGATTTCTGAACTTGGTGACTTTTGTGCCCCCTACATCTCATCTCACAGCCTCTCAGCTTCTGAGCTGCAGAGACCAGTCTCCAGTGCGTTTGGTTAATCACTTAGGCTCCCTTTTCCTGTCTCCTTCCCACTCCTCTGCACTGGTTTCCGTGTGGCTGAACATGGCTGGGAAACGCACATATCCCGCCACGCGGCCCGGTCTCACTTTAACCTCACCATCAGGAGCCTCCCGGGGGCCAGCGGTGCTGACTGGCCATCCTCCAAATCCAAGCACCAGGCATCAAAGTTAGACCCGATGTAGCAAGCCCCAATGTAGGGCGGGGCTTTGATTCTCCCTGGGATACAGGGTCCCAGCACCCACCCCTCCTCTTCCACTCCCTTTGCTGCCTGGAGGGCAGGAAGTGGGACTTGCAAGATAGCAGCCCAGGTTCGCCCTGTCCCATGGCTTTGTCAGGGAGCAATCGATCCCGTGCCTGGCCATAGTCCTCCTTGTTGCCTTCTCTACAACCCTTCCTCCCCTTCCTGGGGCTCTGGGGGTAACTGACAGCCTCCTAGAGGAAGGACCTGCCTTCTCTGTTCCCACAGATGAGAAAGTCTCTACCGCAGACCCCCGAGGCTGAGAGAGACCTTGCTTCTGCACCTTAACACACTGGGGCTTCCTTTCCTCTAGCCCAGCTTCCAGTCCCCCTTTGGTTTGCCTTTCAGCACCTTCCTTCTTATATTCAAAGGCTCGAAATCAGGACCAGAAGTTTAGGGGTGTTAGGTTTGGCCTGACATCACTGTGGGAGCAAATGTTTGGGCTTACATCCGTCTGGATGTTTTTTGTTTGTGGGCTGGCTTTGCCTTTAGGAGGTGTGAACCTCCAACCGGGTCTGAGGTTCTGGAAATCAGGACGGTTTGTGTTCATTTTAAGGTTCAGAAAATCACTGTGGTTTTGGGTCATGGTTGGGTTTGATTTGCATGCTTGATGGCAGCGATGGCCTGGGGGCTCCGAGCCAGGCCTCTGCGGAAGGTCCCTGTGGGGTCTCAGTGAGAGACATTCAGGTGGGGCTGGCCCTGGGCCAGGCCTTAGTGACCGGGGCCCGAGGGAGCGACATGGCATGGTTCTGAGGAAGTGAGGTGGAGAATTCACTCTCCCTTCAAACTTCTCATCACAAAGAACTCCTGGGTATGATTTTCATGGACACATGGGAGGTGATCTGGGGATAAAGCATGAAGAGAGAGCCGGGCTGGGAGTCTGATGGCTCCAGACACTGCGGTGAGCTAGCAGCCAGGTGTCTGCTCGGGGGCCTGCATCTGCTGCACACCTGCTGGGCGGCTTGGGGCTGCTCCTTAACTTCTCTGAACTCCAGTTTCCTCAAGCCTCTTCCTAAGGCAGTTCTGAGGATTAAAGGCGATATTCACAGAGGAGGTCAGAATATATTCATTTTCATGAGCTTTGCAAAGAGGCTAGGCCTCACTGATCACGTGCTTCCCAAGTTAGCACAATGCTTGGCCCTTCTCGAAGCCAGACGGGAACTGCTCTCAGGGTTGTCGCTGTCGGTTCTAATGGCGAGCCCGTGTCCCTGACCGCAGCTCCGAGATGGAGTCCCAAACAGCCCTTGCTCCATGGTGAACCATCTGACCTGCTTTGGAAGGAGCCCTTCTCTCTAAGCACAGCGGTCTTCCTGCGATGGATACTAGCCTTTGGTCGCCTCTCAGGGGTGTTCCTCGTGCCCACCAAGGCCTAGTCACCTCCTCCTTCTGAAACTGAATCGATCCGTTCCCATCTTCCCTGGACTGGCAGAGCCTGATTGCCCTCCCCAGTCTCAAGGAGGGCCCACAGGCTTGGGGTTTTTAATTTTTGGATCTGCGTGCTAGAGTTTGAGGACCTCGGTAGAGTGCCCTTGCCCAGTGCCATTGTCCCTGTGAGTGTCAGCTTTGGAGCCTGGAAGCCTCAAATTTTGGTCTGTAAATAATAACATCGGCTTCGACTTACTGACTTCTTTGGCTTTCTGTTCTGGCACGTGCTTCTCACTGCTGCCCTACGGCGTTATAGCACTATACCTGTTTTATACAGATGAGGAAACAAGGCTCAGAGAGGTTAAGTAACACGTCCGAGTTCACACAGCTTGAACTGGCAGAGCCGGGACACAAAACCAGGACTCTTGCTCCATGGCGAACCATCTGTTCTGCCCCAAGCACAGTGTACCGATCAGAATGGAGGGAAGCTGGTGTCCAGAGGTCCCCTCAGCCTCTGTCTTGGTCAGTGACCTCAGATCTCTCAGGACCCCATCCCCATGGGAACAGGGCGAGTGAGAAACGCCGTAGCTGGCAACCGGGCTCCAGTCTTGGAAGCCATGAATGGCTGGCTGCCTTGCCAGGCTGAGTCTTTGCAGCCTGTTCAGAAGGTGCGACCGGTCATAAAAGGTGAACCGTCGGGAGCAGAGCTGCCTGGGGCTGTGTCTGAGGCCGGAGGCCGCACTCATTAACTCTCGCTGTGGCCCCTTTCAATCGCCCAGTCTGTTCTGCACCAGAACCGTGGGCCTCAGGACGACAGCCACACGCGCCACTTGCCAGCAGAGGGGGAACCCCGGTCCTGGGCAGTGCCTCGGAGTTCTGCTGGTGTTGCCCGCGTCGGTGGGGCTTCATGGGCTCGGGGTTCACTGGGTGGGAGCACAGAAGGTCTTTTGTGGCTGATTAAAAAAAACCCTGCCATCTTTGAGGATGACGAATAAGCTGTGACTAGACAGTCACGTTTGCATATGGAAGGACACAACTTAGCTTGTCAAAAAGCATGTTCGTTTCCTTTCACCCCATTGGGTGGGGGTACAATGATACGGGGAGAGTACTGTCTCCCATCTCCACGCTCTCCTAGATTTCTTCTGCTTTCTTCTTCCTTTTATCTGGCTAGCTACCCTCTTAGCTGCATGCATTAAGTCCCACTGAGTCTACAAGCAAGTAGCGATTGAAATGCGCCTGTCTCTGTTTTAGGCTCTCAATCAGTACCCCTCTGTGAAATGAGCCTGGCACCTGATCTCTGGGCTCCCACTCCTGCCCACCTTGGATCCTCACAGTGATCAGGATGACCTTAAAAAATGCCGGTCCGATTCCACTGGCCTCAGTTCCCTCCTGTCCCTCGATTGTTTTGCTCAGGTCTCCTCCGGCGGGTTTCTGGCTCAGGGCCTTTGCATGCTGCTCTTCCCTCTGCCTGGAATGCTCTTCCCCCACACAGCCACGTGACTCCCTCATCTCTAGGTTTTCCCCAGGTCCCTTTCTCAACAAGGCCTGTCTCCCTGCCCCATTTCAAGGAGCAGCCCCCTCCTCCAGCTCTCCTGTTTCCCCAGTGCCCCGTGCTTGAATTTCCTTCATCACAGCAATCACCATCTTACCAGAGATGGATTCTCCGCGAAGCTAAAAATGTTTCAGCTTCTGGAACCAGTAGGTTCCAAGACCCTGCGCCTGAATCGATATTTATAATTTTTTATTCTTTTTTCTTAAAGCGTCCACCCTTCCTCCTAATTGTATAAGCTTCAGGCCCCACAAAAGCCTAGATCTGCTTGCCCCTTCACCTGAAAGCTCACCTGTTTTTATTTTGTTTATTATGTCTTTCTCTCTACCATTAAAATATAAACTCCATGAGGACAGAGATTTTCACCTTTAAAAAAAAAATACTGTTTTCTTCTTGGGATTTAGAATGGTGGCTGCACATAGTAAGAGCTCAATAAATGCTGCTATATAGACGTAGGTTGCTCCCAGGTTCATGCTTCTTTCAGAGCCTCATGTGTCTCTTAGGATAAAAATCAGCCTTCCTAACACACCCTCAAAGCCCAACTGCTCCCAGATGTGCTAAGAGTCAGACTCAGGGCCTTTGCACATGCTGCTGCCTCTCTTTGATGGTCTTCCTCCCTTCTTGGCCTCCCCTTCCTAGGTCTCTACATGAATGCTGCTTCTCTGCCTCTGTTCAGCCCAGCCCTGGGGTTATGTGCCTTTGAAGCATCTTAGAGTTTCTCCTGAAAGTGCTTGCCACTATCTGTGCCATTGTTGGTTTAGTCTTTATTTCCCTCTAAGGACTGTCGGCTTGGTGAGGGCAGGGACTTGCTCACTTCGAGTTCGGCTGTGTCCTCAGCATAATGCCTGGCACATGCTTTTCACTGACTTAGTAAATAGCCGTTGAGGAAATGAGCGAAATAAAAAACAAGGAAAGACAGGAATCAGGCACAGTTAATATCAAAATAAACACCATCACAGCATCTTTGGCGTGTCAGAGCTGGGAGGGTGTCTAGAGATGTCGAGTCCACAACTTGCAGACTGTGCTCCCCGGAGGTGTTGCCTAGCTTGCTGCTGCGTATGTGTGAGCATGTGTGCACATGGATATGCATACGTGCATGCGCTTATGTGTGCAAATGTATGTGCACATATGTATACAGGGGGTCAGGGAGGCAAAAGGCATGGCAAAGGGCCAGATTTCAGACGCCTCAATTCCACTCCGAATAGAGCAGATCCACTTTTGTTTATGTATTTCACTTCAGCTTCTGATTTTGTTTGAAAAGAAATGTTTTCCAGCCAACATCAAATTGAGAAACTATTAGTCTGCTCAAACCCCTCACCTCTGTTTCATAGATGGGTACACTGAGGCCCAGAGAGGTAGAGATACTTGCCCAAGGTCACAGACCCAAGCCCCAGCCCAGGGTCCGGTCTCTGACACCTGGCCCACTCTTCCTGCTTTTGGCAGAGAGCATCATGTCATCACAGCTTTGACCAGGTGGCAGAGCACCTGGATGTCCTGGAGTTTACAGAAGAGCACCAAAGCTCCAGAGAGCACCAAGTTTAATGCCATCATGTGAATCAGGAGTCATTTTACTTGCAGGAGACCTGACTTCCTAGATGCACGCAGTAAAAATCACAGCGCTGGGTACCTGTACCTGGGTAAAAATCTCAACACAGAAAACTAACTCTCAAGTCTTTCTGCTCATATTAATTGGCCATGTTCACGTATCGTCTGGAGCTTGATCCTAGAAGACACACAGCAGCAGATTCCAAAGGGTTTAGAAAACTTGGTGGGAGCAAAACTTAAGAGGGAAATAATTCTCTCTGTTAGTTTCGTGGTGTATGTATATGTGTGCGCATATGAAAAAAAAATGAAAAGGACCTTTTCTCATATATTTTGATGCCGAAACAACTACCTGTGGCCAATGAGATCTCCGTGAGGGAAGAAGACCCATTACTTTCATTCTTTAAAAATAAATCTTTAATTTCTTCTTTTGTTAGAGAATGAAAATATTTCAATGCTGCACCTCTCCAACCACAGTTGAAATTCATTTGTTTTTAAGACTACTGAGTGTCGGGTTCTATTCTAGGCACTGGGAGAGCAGCAGCGAACACAGATGTCGTTTGTGCCCTCGTGGGACTCATGGTTGAATGGAGAAGAGATATGAATCATCGCACAATTCTGAAACTTCAACTGTGTTTTCCATTAAAAAGGAGAGACATGCAGGCATAAAACCGAGGAAAGGGACCTTGATGAGGAGGTCTGGGAAAGCTTTGCTGAAGGAGCCAATATGGAACTGGAATCTGTGAAGTACGGGAAGGCGGGAAGAAAGAGTGGTCAAGGAAGAAGAAACAGCTGTGCAAAGGCCCTGTGGCAGGAGGGAGAAAATTATTGTTACACGAGTAACGCCTCACAGTGAGGCAGCAGAAGCTTCTGGGGTTTGTGAGGACCATGGTAAACTTTTGTTTTATTTTTTTTTATTTTTTTTAAATTTTTTGTCTTAAAAGTAAAGGAAGCCATACGCTGTTAGAAAAATGTGATTAAATTTGCTCTCGATAACTACCCTTTCTGATTTTTCTTTTGGTATATATGGACTAATTCATGCTTCAGCAGCATGGTTTAAGCGAAAGAGATATTTTATTGGCTCATGCGGCTGCAGCTTAATCTAGGGGCTCAAACAATGTCCCCAGTTTCCCTGAGCCTTGCTATCTGTCCTACTAACTCTATTTCCAGACTCCACGTGGGGCCTCCTGCAGCACCGGGTGCTCGTATGCCATCTTTCTACCTGTACCACAGTGAAAAAAAGTGCCTGCCACTGGCAGCAAGTCAGTTTGAGCCCTGCTCTGGCCAGTGTCAACCCCTGAACTAATCACTGTGGTAAGGGGACTGAGATTCTCTGATTGGCCAGGCTCGAATCGCATGCTCCAGAGGTGGAATCAGCTGTACCCATGAGCACATGGCTTAGCAAAAAGAAAATCCATGTGATGAAAAGCAGAATAGTGGTTACTTCTTGGATGGGGGTGGGGCAGGGTGGGATTGACGAAGAGAAGGCACCGGGGGTCTTCGGGAGGGTGAAAAATGTCCTTATCTTGATCTAGGGGTAGTTACGTGGATGTGTGTATACACACACACATATACATACACATACACATGTACATATACATACATATAAATGTGTGTGTGTGTATAATATATGGAATCGACACTTAAAATGTATGCATTTTACTTTATATAAGCTATACCAAGATTTTAAAAGTACTTGGCTAGTGTTCCCAGAGAAAAATTGAGATACTGTTACCAAGTGAAGGGTGAATGAATATTCATTTTAACATATTGATATATACGCATTTGATATCCGGATGATTTTTAACATAGTGTGGATGTTACAATGCATCCTCTCATTTAATACCATGGACATTCTCTCATGATGACCACCACTTCATGCCATAGATTTAATTTCAGAAGTAAACTTTAATCAGGCAAATGAACTTGTCTCCTCAGCACTCTTTACAGGAAGGGGCTCCAAGGAAGTGTACTGGGGACCAGCCTCCTTGGAATGTCCCATAGTCTGCAGAGGCTTGGGGCTTGCTTGGTCACGGACCTCGGGCCTCGCTCTGCAAACTGGCCTCAGCTCTGCAAACTGGCCTCAGCCCTGGAGCTGGGCCCCTCCTCTGAGATTTCGTATCACTCCCTTCAGGCTCTCTGCTCTTTCTTGCTTTCCCTCTCTCAAATGTGCTTAAGGAAATACATGGTCACTCATGCTAGGCTGTTGATAACTCTGTTAACATCTACGGAATGTCTCTTCCTGCAGCAAGACACAGTAGTTTTCCTTTGTAGCTGAAGCAAAGAATTTCTGAAATAGTCTTTCCCCAAATGCTGGGGAATTGTTGGAAATGGGGCTCTGGCTCCAGATATCACCTCGCCGTTTGCTACCTGTGGGTCCTTGGGCAAATTACTTGTCTCTCTGTGCCTTGCTTCCTCCTCTGCCTATGGGAAGGGTCATAGCAGAGGAGGAGTAGAGTGCCCTGTGCACAGTAGGAGCTTTCTCTGTGTTGACTGTTACTACTGGGAGGTGCTGCTGGCAGGTTAGGGAGTGTGGGGAAATGGTAGGGAGCACCCTAGCTGTGCCCAGAGTGTTCCTCCCTCCTCTGCTTCTGGCCCACTTCAGTGTCCTCTTCTTTAACCCTCTTTGTCTGGTTTCCTCTCCTTTTATTCTTTCTTCCCAGGGCCCCTTCCCTTTGCAAGGAAGGGAATGCTTCAGGCTGTTCTCTGGGAGCCCCTCCCCCCGCCCCCCAGAATGGTGCCCTGAGCTCACATGTGCCTGTGGATAGACGCACCTGGAATCCCCTCTGTTAGCCCGTGGCCTGATACCCCCGCAACCCCAATCTCTGTTTGTGTTCCTCTGGCTCAGAAAGCCTGTTAGCATGATTGGTGAAAAGGTCCCAGGCTTTCAGATTAGACAGACTGGAATTCAAATATCACTCAGAGAAGCTTTGCTCCTGAGGGGATCTCAGTTTCCTCAGTTGAAAGATGTGGCCCAAGCTGCACCTGGCAGGGTTGGGGGGATTAAATGAGGTCATATACAGGTGCCCGGCGCACAGTAGGCCTTCAATCCATGTTTGTTCTCTTTCTCTTCTGAGTGAGCGATGGAATTCACTTGGCAGCATTGTTTAGGGTGTGTGGTCCAAATCCTGGGCGACTGAATAGGGACTGTATTAGTTTGCTGGCGCTGCCATAACCAAGTACCACAGGCTGGGTGGCCTAAACAACGAAATGTTATTTTCTCACAGTTCTGGAGCTGAGAAGTCTGAGATCGATGTGTTGGCAAGGTCGGCTCCTTCGGAGGCCTCTCGCCTTGGTTTATAGATGGTCGTCTTCTCTTCCGGGTGTCTTCACCTGGTCTTTCCTCTGTGTATGTGTGTTCCAATCACCTCATCTGGTAAGGACACTCGTCACCGGATTAGGGCCCACCCGTACGACCTCATCTGACCTTAATCCCCTCTTTAAAGGCCCTCCCTCCACATACAGTCACATCCTGAGATACTAGGGGTTAGTATGTCAACACATGAATTTTTCAGGGACACAATTCAGCTTCGAACCAAAGCAGCTTGACTGCCTGTCATTCATCGTCATAGCTTCCTTGCTTTGGGCCTGGAAGGTTTTTTGAGCGTCAGGAGTTCCCTCTCCAAAGGTGCCTGTCTCTAAGATGGAGCCTCCTCTTATCGGCCAGCTCATAAGTAAGAGCAGATCTTAGCTGAAGCTGAAGCCACTGGGAGGGGTGCCAAGGAAGACAGAGATGCAGGAGGGAAGCGCGCTGGCTGGGGCCGAGGTCCAGCCACGGCAGAGTACTACATGTGTCTTTTGGTTTATATAATGGTACCTAAGGCTGCTGGTCCTGGGCCCAGCCATTTCCTGCAGAGCCTCCTCAAAACCGACTTTGCCGTGTCGCGGACTTGTGGATGCCAGTCTCATTCCCTGCTCACTAGGCTGCCAGACTTGGGTGTGGGGCATTGGGGAGAAGACGGGCAGACTGTTCTGGTGAGGCTGGCAGACTGGCAGACGTCCCTGTGGAGAGCGGTGGGATGGTATGAGCTCGAGGCTAATCGTGTTAGCAGCCACATCCTGCAGCTCCTGACGCTCCTCTGTGCCCCACTTGCCCATAGCCTGAAGCCTCCAGGAGAAGGCGGTCTACGTGTGAGCAAAGTCCAGGCCTGGCACAGATCTCTGGAGCTCTCGAGATGTTGCCATCCTGCCCATCTCTGCTGGATCAAGCCCAGCAACTTACTTGATCTGTGCTGAGTCTCTATGAATTCATTTTTTTTTTTCTGGCTGCGAAATGGACGATACTGTAGGACTCACGACAAAGAAGGGCTACCAGCCTCCACCACCATCCTCCTGTGCGAGAAGCAGATGTGTGCCAAGTCACGAGGCGGCTGAGGCACACAGTGCTTGTTTCATGAGAGAAGGGCTTAGGGGGTGGGGGTGAGGGCCAAGGCCAAGTGGAAACACTTCAGAGATTACTAGAACATTCTGGAACATGACAATTGACCAGTACTCTGGGGCAGAAGATAGGGGGAGACAGAGCCACACACCAGTGGGGGTTGTACCTCTCAGTTGTGTGCAGAATCTGAGAAACAAGAATTTGTCCAAACAGAAATCTAATTCTAGACTTTGAATATCCATTGATGCGCAGGCATATCACGATTCTCTTTTTGATCAGATCTTATATAAAAGAAAGCACATGAGCTCATTTGATCATCAGACAATTAGAACAAAACCATTTGTCAGGTTTCCCTTTTTGCCTTGGCTACCAGGAAACTCCGGGTAAGAGCTAAGGTTTAGTTTCTATAGCTTTTGGATCTCTGGCTTCTGACACATTTCCCTCTTCTCTTCCCTTCCCTTACTTAATAGTTGTCACTTAAATTCTGTACAAGCATTAAAATTAGAAGAGATATTATACTGCATGATCCACCTGGTATGGAACCTGGAATACGACAGGTACTGGGGTATGCGTGTGTTATGGGTGGGAAGGGGGGTAGTGATACTTCCGACATTGTACATGGGGATAAGAATGTCAGTTTACATAATCTGTAATCCAATTTTATTTGACACCCACGTGCTGTTGAAGTGCTTTACAGATATGAATTTATTTAATTTCCATAACGACTCTAGGAAGTAGGTACTACTCTCATCACCATTTCATAGATGAAGAAACTGAGGCAGACAGCTATGAAGCGACTAGCCCAGAGTCACATGGCTATTAAGTGGCAAAGCCAAGATCTGAACCCGGGCAGCCGGGCCCCAGAGCCCACGTCCTCCATCAGCGCTTTGGGACTTTTCTGTGCTGTCTCATAGTGCAGCCACCACCCATAGGTGGCCACTGAACACTGAAGCCATGGTCAGTGCGACGGAGGAACTGAATTTTACATCAAATTGAATTTTAGTTTGAATGGCCACCCATGGCCAGCGGCTGCTGCCTCGGACGGCGCAGCTCTAAACCACCATGCTCCGCGGCTTCTCTCCCATCCCTCACGCTGGTGGGAGGACACTCTGAGGCCCTGTAGTGGAGTCGATCACAATTTATGATAAGTATCCAGAGCCTTAAACGAATTTCTCTTCCTCCTTCTCCCTTTCCTTCTCCTTCACCATCATACCTAACGTTTTCTGAGCACTTATGATTTGTGCTTAAGACTCCTCCAAATCCTTGGACAGATATAGATGCCCTTTTCTCATATACCTGTTTAACGAAAGAGAGAACCAGCACTCACAGGACATGAGTGTCTTATAGGAAGTCATGCAGCCAGCAAGTGGCAGAGCCAGAGTCCGAATCAGAGTCTAAATGATCCTAACGCCAAGTTATGTTTCTCCTTTTTTTTTTTTGCTTGTTTTAAGCGAGAGCGTGCTCCCCTGCTGATTCCTTAGGCCACAGGCCTGCCAGTTCCCTCCAAAGTAAAGTTTCTGTTGTCGACTAACGTCAGCACTTTTGAAGGGAGGGGAGAGGAAGACAGAGGTGGTGAGCAGAGGCGGGCGATGTGCTGGGTCAGCACAGACTCGAACAGCTGGCGAGGACGACATGTGTTGCAGTCAAGGCTAGGAGGCCCCAAGGGGTCCCTAGGGTGGTGTCTGAGGAGCCCAGGGCTAGCTCCACCTCCACTGGGAAAGATCTCACTCTGGGCGAAGCATCGGAATGAGACACCTCAGTTTCCTTGTCTGTCTAATGGGGACAAGGATGATCAAATAAGACAGTGTCTGAGAACATGCCTGGCAGATAAAAGGGGAGTGGGGCTTTCCTGTCTCAGAACTGGTCTCGAGGGTAGCAGCTCCCCAAAGCCCTCACAGAGGAGAAGGCTTCTGGGCTCAGTGCCGTCTCCGCTGTGGGCGAAAAAAGGAAAACGGCTTGTTAGCTGAGGGGTCGGGGTGGGCGGCGGGGCTGCAGCGCATGGCTGTCAGCTGAGATCACTGCTTCGCCCTTCCAGCTGCCTGGGGATATTATGAAGTTGCAGAGACAGGGAGAGGAAGCTCAAGCTTGGGGGCCTCTTGGGGAGGCTGAGGAGGAGAGCAGAGAAGGAGGACGTTAATGAAAAAAACATTCCTCGTTCAAGGTGACTGAAAGGGTTTGGGGCTGGTTGGGTCAGGGTCTGGCTCTGGCTGAAAACAAGTTCCTCAGATGCAGAGGGGCCAGGCTAGGGACAGCGCTGAGGAAAAGGCTAGCCCAAGCCCAGCTGACTGACCCTCTCAGAGACTAGTGACCCCCAGAGATCCCAGATGGGGCAGCTGTGAGGTGCCAGGACCAGAAAATCCTGATGGACTAGGGCTGTCCTCTCCGTGGCCTTCCTCTCATTTTGCAAATTCCACACCCTCCTCTCCACCTGCCTCTAGATATGTTTGGCCCCGGGGGGTGGGGAGCTGCTGGAGGACCCCATCCTGACCCAGAGATGACACGTGCAGGGCCCAGCCTGAGAAATGGAAGAACCTGCCAAGACAGGAAGGCGAAGATGGGTTTCTTAGGGCAACTCCTAGCTCGACTCCTAATTTTTCCATTAGGCAATTTCTAGCCTCGCAGAGTACACAATATCTGACAAGCATCTGAATAAGGGCCCCTCCCAATTAAAGAAAGCCAGCCACAGAGCTTGTCTTCACAACTGGCTTATCAGGTAGACATTCTCATTTCACAATCTCTGGGGAAACAGAGATTCAGAAAGATTAAGGCCTTAAGCCACTCAGTTGAGAAAGGAGAAGGGCTGAGACCTGGTTTCTGATCCTAGAGGAAGAAATCCCTTGCAATTTATGCCACCTCTCCTCACTTCCTTCTGAAGGCCAGGAGACCCAAGGGCGGGGGTTGGGGGGTGGAGAGAGAGAGAGAGAGAGAGATGAACCTAGCCTGGAGTGCAGCAGCGAGGAGGGGCAGAGCAGAGGGGTGAAGGGCACCCATGATTTGTCCACAGGCTGCTCAGACAAAGGTAAAGATCCTATTTCATAGAACCGAGGGTCTGGGGAGCTAAAGGGATAGATAAAAGCCACATGGAACCAAGAATAAATCCAACTGGCGCAGGGAACCCCCACTCCCTCTTCCGAGCTGGATTTCATCATAACTGTCCTTGCAGTGTGTTTTAGAAAACATGGAGACCACTTAATTCCCTTGGGAAACTTGGTTTCCCTTGAGCGTGAAGCTGTGGTTGGCTACACAGACAAATGCATCTTTCATCCCCCATAAGTGCTACCAGGGTGAACACCAAGATACCTCTCTCCTGTCTACATCAGTGTTTCCAGAGCCCAGCTGCATTGGGAACTTGCAGAAGATGCTGATGGCCATGAGCTGGCTCAGATTGGGATTGGGATGCTTAGCCTTTGGAAGTGCCCTGTTGGGCAACTGAAAGCCTTTATAGGCCAGAGTTTCACAGGCTCTGGAAGAGACCTGAGGGTCATCTCATCCAACTCCCTTATGGCACAGATGGGTAAACTGAGGCCCAAAGCGGGTAAGGCACTTCCCAAGCGGGTCCTGGAGAGGGGCTCCTGACTCCCAGACTGGAGAGCCTTCCAGTAGCCCACACTGACTTTCTGGCGAGGAGCCGATGTGAATGGGGCAAGAGTGGGTGCTCAGGGGTCTGCTCAGAGGAACCAGCTCCTGGAATATTCAGAATCGGCTTCAGGCATCTGAAGAGGCAGGAAGTCCCTCTTTCCCAGGTCTTATTCGGAGCTGGCTGAGCTCAAGATGAGATGAAGCGTCCCTTTCCTCTCCTCTCTAGAGATGAGAAAGGCATCCTGTCCACTCCGAAAATGAGAACGTTCACCACATAAGGACTTATTCCATCTCCAAGGGGTTGCAGAGAAAACTAGACAAGAGTGTTCTCAAGAGAACCAGGCCCTAAAATAATCTCGGGGGCTGACAAGGACACCGTTAATTCATGTGCCACTTTCTGGCCAGGGACTGGATGTCACACACATGCCAGGCACGTCCTCATGGGTCACCTCGAGTCCCATGGGAAAATGGAGGATACAGAGTCACTCAGAGTGCAGTGACTTGCCCAGGTGCACGGAACTGGGAGATGGAAGGGGGCAGGGCAGGTGGCATCCCCAAGTCTATCCTAGATGGCGAATGTACCTCCTGCTTCTTTCAAAAACAGTTATCAAACTCGTACTTTAAAAAATCCTAACTGTCCATTTTTGCCTCCTTCAAACACTATATTCTTCTTTTTCTTTCCATTTTAAATTGAAGTTGTTAATCCATAGCACCCCCAAAAAACTAAAAGCCAAACAAAAAAAAAAAAAAAAAACAAAAAAACAAAAAAAAATCTCTAAGTCCAGAGAGAGAAGATGGGCCCGGACACCGGCTTCCTGCATGTTCCAAAGTACAGGACTCCCGTGTTTCTGTTCAGAAGCAGAACGGCTTTTTTTCTTTTTTCCTCTTAGACAATGTGGTTCTAATATATATCAACAGAGCCAAAGAAAAGGCCTTTTTTTTTTTTTTTTTAAAGAAGTTAACTTCATTTCAAGAACTTGTGTGTTTCTCATTAGTAACGCTGTCTTTTGAAATCCAGCCGAGGGAGGCGATTCCAGTTGAAATCAAAACTGATACGCGAGGCTTTGACTCAAATGACGCTCTGTCCCCCGCTCGCTGCCTTGTTGGGGCTGATGGATGCAGGGACGGGACAGGCGGGGCTGGCGGCCAGCTCTCTGCTCCCTGACCCACGGTCTCATGTCTGGATGTCCATGTGGCTGGGAGGGGGTCTTCCAGCAGGCAAGGGGTCTTTCAACCTGCGTACTTTTCACCTGATGAAGAGGGCTGAGAATGGACTTGAGCCTTGACACCTTGAAGGAGGGCAAGCAAGACCTCTCAGCCTGGCGACTGGGACCCCAGGGGTTTGAGGGGAGCAGAGGGTTCCAGCGATGATCAGAGCCACAAGCTGAGCAAATCTTTCATATGAGGGCATGATCAGCTGGTCCCAAGAGGAGCCATGCTGACCACCAAGTTCTAGGGTTTTGAGTTGTTTTAGTTGTTTTAAGTGGAAAACTCTCTTTTCACTTTTTTGGGGCCAGTTTTTGGCATGTATTCCCCATGAGCCCAAACTTCCTGGAGAACATTAAGAAAATGAAAAAATGTTTCACGGTCAGCCAAGGGGCCGCTCATCTGTCTTGCCGTGGGGGCCACTTTCTTCAGATGTGTCATTTTCTGAATGGACGAGGAAGACCAAGGGCATTCTCTCCCAGCTCTTCACTTCTGTCCACTGACCCCAAGTTGGATTTTTTTTTTTCTCTTAAAAACCATCTCGTTCATAGGAGAGCTGATGTGGCCCACTCTACGTGTCAAAGGGATTTATTTCAAAGATGACAGACGCCAAAGGATGGCTCCCCCACCTCGCCCCCCGATCAAATTGCCTCCATCCCTCAAGACCTAGCAATGTCCTTCCTTCCATGGGAAACCTTTTGCCACCCACCACCCTTCGGTGACAGCTCCACCCTCAGGGTTCGATTCGAACCACTCCCTTTACAATTAATGGGCTCGCAATTAAAAAAAAAAAATCAAACTGTCCCTTTTTGCCTGTATTATTTAAATTTCCAGGCATCCAGACATTTCTGTCTTATCTCCTTAGCTAGGGGGTGTGACTTTCTCGAGGACCTGAGCCCTTTTCACGACTGCACCTCTAGGTCTTTATCACACAGACTTAGTGCAGGGTTTGCAAATAATAGCAGTGATGATTAAAATGACTATTAAAACGTTTTTTTTTTCTACTTTTACCTATGTTCTTAAATGATCCTTTTAATAGTGACTCTCTTAGAAAAATAAAAAGTGTTCCCAAGAGATGACCAGAATAGTTATTGAGTCACTTTCTGGTCCTAAGTTGTGACACTTAGATTGGCCACTATATGCTTGGCTGGTGCTGGAAGCTCCCTTATGCATTAATTTGTTTATAGAATTTATGGATCCACTCTGTTTTCAAGAAGGGAGGTGGAGGAACCATGTCCTTCCTAGATGCTTCTTCTCACATTAGCTTTGGGGAGAACGGGAGGCAGTGTGCCATGGAGGAGAGCTGGACAGACCTGCCTGGGTCCAAACCCAGCTCCATTTCACACCTGTAATGGCACCCTCTGATCCTCAGTTTCCTCATCTAAAAAAAAAAAAAAAGATCATTATGGTGCCTTGAACAGCTATATGGTCTAGCTGCAGTGAGCCTGCAGGAACAGTGCACTTGTTACCATTGGCTGAGCTTGGTTAGGCCACGAACTGTGCTGAGCACTTGACCCATGAGAAAATATGAGTAGCTCAAACAGCAGCTGTTCTAGAAGTCTTTTCTACCTCCCCTCCCCTCACTGCCCTCTGTGATAGGTTCCGTGTCTTCTCGTCATAGTCCCCACCCCAGTTTGTACCTACTGTGCGTCATGGGAGTAGCTGACATCACTCCCAAAGAGCCAGAGCCTCGTCTGTTTCACTCCCATTACTGCTCCAGGGCCTGCCTATGCACCGAACAAACATTCGTTCCTGTCTCCCTTGGGTCCTTTTTCCGAATTAAATCTTCCTTGAGCCTTGTATTAAGGACTAGCAACAGAGGCCACTTTATGTGCTTTTTATAGATGTTTGATCCACGCCAGAATGTTCTCTCCTGATTGAAGCCCGCAAGATCCCTGTGTCCTTGCTCCTGCTGATGGCTTGGCATTTGATGGCCGCCCCACATCTCCACATGATCAACCTTAGTCCTCCTTTCGGGATGTGCTTCAATGCCATCTCCTCTGAGAAGTCTTCCTTGCTCGTTGGACTGCAGCTCGCCATGCGCTCATTGAATCTTTGATCTCCCAGTGCCCGGTTCAAAGACGGTGACCAGTAAAGTGCTGATTGAATGAATCAAAGCAAAGCTAAATCCAAGTCACTCCCGCACTGTCTTGAAAAGGCTAACACACATCGCTGTAATTTACATAGCTCATTTATGTCTTAATTCATTGAAGAAATATGTGTTGAGCACCCAAGATGGTGCCAGGCCCCATGCGGGGTGCTAGGGAACTAGCAGTGAATCGAGCACACTTGTTCCTACGTCGTGGCCACCCTGGACCTCCCCGTCCAGTAGATTCATAGGCAAGGTTAACATAACCCAGGGAGTTGAAGAGCACAAGCCTCCCTAGGCAGTCCTAGAAGCCACCATCTCCAAGCTGACCATACATCACCCCCCAAAAGGATGAAAACGGCATCTGTCTATCTATAGAGGTGCATGGGTCCGGCTTTTTCCTTTGGCTGCAGCACCTGGGGGCCCAGAGCAGCAGACAGGCAGGGACAGGACCGTCCTGCTCCTCAGGCAGGGCTGACCCTCTGAACTCAGGGCAGAGAGGACTCAGTCCACCCAGAACCAGCTGGGGCCATCCAGCTGTGGGCCGGCACTGCTGAAAGTTCCTAATTAGCTCATTTCCCCAGCCCCGTGGGCTGCGAACAGGCTCCCTTCACCTTTTGCCCTGCCCTATCTCACTCAATTTAGCAGTTCAAGGTTCACCGTGGTGTCAGAGTGGGGACAGGGAACATGTCCTCCCGCTCCCATGCCATTAAATAAAACTATCCCTTTGTGGCAGGCTCTGCCCCCAAAGACTTTGGAAACCTTCTCTCCCCAGCCTGGTTCTGATGGCTGCATTGAAGGAAAAGCCTGTGGGTCAGAGATCTAGCTCCAAACTCTGGCTCTGTCATATTGATGAGCAGCTGTGTGTTTCTGAGCAAAAGACTCCCCTTCTCTGACCTCCAGTTTCTTCAATTATAAGGGCGCTAACACTTCAATTGGTTGTCATGAGGATTCAGTGGGATAAGGCCTGTGAGGTAAGAGGCACAGGGCCTGGACATAGCTCTCTCAGTTCCAGCCCCTCCGTCCTGTTCAACTTCCCCCAGACTGGAAACCCCTGGGGGATAGGCACGGTGACTGCTCTATTCACCGCTGTATTTCCAGCATCTTCAGAGGTCCTGGACATAGAGGAACCTCCTCATTGCTTTCTTTAGTCAGTAAGTATTTGCTGTGCCAGGCCTTGGAACCAGGACATATATGTTGGATGAATGAATGTTTTCTTCCTTCTCCCATCCCTTCTGCAAGGCTGAACCCTGGTAAAGGAGGGGCCTCTGCCAAGCAAGTAAAATACCGTGGATGGAGCATGGGACGTGCGGTCAGGAGGCCAGGAAAGAGCTGGGGCTCTGCATCCTGGCAGCCTGACTTTCTTAGGAAATGAAGATTAGCTCTTTCTTCCCTGTCTCCACCCCAGCCATGCCTGTACTCTCAACTTCAGGGGCTGATGTGTGAGCCATGCGCTCTCAACCTAGCCCTGATCCTGGATGAAGTCCGGAAATGAAACGGAAGTGAGGATTATAACGAACCCAACACAGCGCCTGGCCAGGGAGGAGTGCTCACGGCGGCTTCCTTCTCTTTGGCCAACGCCACAGCAACTTATTTCTCAAAGTGAGGTCCTCAGACCCGGGAGCCAGTTGGAGACAAAGAATCCCTGGGCACCACTCCAGACCCACAGAATCAAAACCTGCATTTTAACAGGATCCCCGGGTGGTAGAGTGCCCACTCAAGTTTGAGAAGCGCTGCTCTACTGCGTACCCTTGAACCAGCCATGGCTTCTCTGTGCCTTTTCTTTCCCCATAAGTTGGGGTGATGCTATTAGTAACTGTCCAGCCTTGGCATAAGCCAAACGGAACAAGAAAATCCAATCCGGCTTAAAAAAAAAAAAAAAGAAAAAAAAAAGATGGCATGTTCCAAAGAGACGGACCGAGGGCTTTTCTGTAGCTCTCTGGGCCACAGCTCTGTTGGTCACTAGAAGCATATGGAACTCAAGAGCAGGGCTGGGAACCGGCACTGGGGTCATCTCCTCTAACCTGTGTTGGGTTTAAAAATAGAGCTAAGGGAGCATGACACATCTGGACGGGGAAAAATGCCTTCTTATTACCGGGACTGTGCAGGGGAGGTCGGGAATCACACCCCATCCTGGGTTTACAGGACCTTTCCCTAATAAAGTCGAGGGCTGGGAGGCCGCGCATTCCAGGGGAGGTAATTAAAACCACTGAGGGTTATTTGGAATAACAGACCGTTTAGTCGGAAGCACTTGCCATGCTAATTCAAACAAGGTGATTACAGGCGATTAGCGAACCTAATGCCTTCAGTTTAAAACCAGCCAGACAGGGGATGAGTGAGTGGCCTCAGTTACTTCCTGTGGGTGGTGCAGGGGACTGACCTGGGACTGAAATTTCACAAGGTCAGTGCCAAGGGGGGCTCCCGGGCCTGCCACCTAGGTAAGATGCTCTTCCCGTGTAAACTCCTTCCCCAGGGTGGAGAAGACAGGCCTCACCTAGGAGGGTCCGAAACGAACCTCTCTAAGGTCTCTGGGAGACTGAGCATCAGGCTCACCCCATAAGAGGTGAGGACAAGGGCTGGGTCTTGTGGTCTCTGTATTTCTGAAAGGGAAGTATAGGGATGTACCTATGCACACTTCACAATAATATTTTATTTAGCACTTACTACAGGCCAAGCCCAGTGCTAAGCAGTTGATACACATCACCTCATTTAATTCATTGAAGTCAGCACTGCTTGTTGTCCCCATTTGACTGATGTGAGCTTTAGGTGCAGAGAGAGAAGCCTACTGCTCCCGGCCACACTGCTGGAAAGTGGTCAAGCTGGGCCTTCCACCCAAATCCACCTGACTCTCGAGCCCTCCCATGGCCTCGCTGAACGCTTTTATTGAGTCCGTGTGATGTGCGCTATCGCTGGGATTCCACCTTTCAGTGGAGGGAGCTGAAGCTCGGAGAACCAAGTTACACGCCAATGATCGTCGGCCGATGAGCAGCGGAACTGAGATTTGACCTCGGTGTTGCTGCTTCCATCCCCGTGCTTCAGAGTCCTCTGCTGCAGTGCTCTGGGGAGGGCGCGGAATGGCAGCCCACGCCTGGAAGCAGAGGAGGCCGCCAGAGAGGCTCACCAGGGAGGGGCTGCCGGGAAGAGGAAACTGTACACAAAATAGGGAGCTTTCAGCTGCCAGCGACCCAAACCCCTAAATCAACTGGCTGAAACTTATTTAATTAGGAATGTTTACTATTACCAGCAACAAGGAGTCCTGAGGGCTGGTTGATTTAGAGGCTCCACAGCATCATCAAGAACACAGGTCTCCTTCCTGCCTTCCATCTGTTAGATATCACTGGTACCTTCTAAGTGCCAGGCACTCTCCTAAGCTCTGGGTTACAGGGCTGAAAAAGCAGATTCCTTGCCTTCTTGGAGCTTACATTCTGTGTGAAAGACCGATAATAAACATATACAATAAACGTATATTATATATAGGCTATATATACATAAAGTATAATATGATTTATAAACATATTATACATAACTACATATAATATATAGTGTATATATACACATCATAAAGTCTGTGTATGCATATATTATATACAGTCTATGTATTCTATATAAATAACATAACGTCAGGTAAGAGCTATGGAAAACACAAGCAAGAGGATAGAGAGTAATGGAGGGGAGGAAAGTCGGAGAAGTCCTTCTGAAGAGCTGACATTTGAGCAGGGAGCTGAATGACTTGGAGGAATGAGCTCCAGGGGCAAGTGAGCTTAGCCGAGCAAACTGCATGTGAAAGGCCCTGCGGTAGGGTAGTGCTTGGAGAGGAGGGAGGCCTTTTTGTTGTGCATCCTCAGAGGGTCGGCGTCATCTCCCTATGATGGTCGCGATGGCTATCAATTTCAGGCACCATAGACAGACATGTGTGCCACTCTTTTATAAACCCTTCCTGGGAGCCCCTAGGAGGTTTCTCCTCCATCTTGCTGGTCGGAATTGAGTCATAGGCCCATGCCTGAACCAGTTATGAACAGGGGAATGGGACTACAGTGGTCGGCTTAGACCAGTGATGAAATACTCAGAGCTGAAGGTCCTGCCGGGAAGGAGGAAGTGAGATATAAGTAGAAATGACGTGCTCAGCTATGGGTCATGCCTTTAAAAGGAAGGGCATGTCTTGGCCTTCACTGGCTGGGATATGGCTTGCTGGTAGTGAATCTGGACCATGAGGACAAGGGCAGCTGGCTTGGGATGGCAGAGCATCAAGGTAAAAGGAGACTAGGAGTATCAAATCGACCCTGGAATGCCTGCACTCAGATGGTGGAGAGACATAGGGATAGAGATAGAGGTAGCAAGAGAGAGGCTTCTATCAGCTGAACTCGCCAGCTGAGTCTGCCCTTCGGCTAGAGTAGGTCGTCTTTACATGTCAGGATGCATGTCAGGCTTTACCAGAGAAAAAGTTTGGCTGCTTAAAAAAGACTTTGACAGTGACTGATATATAGTCCAACGTCCTCATTTGACAAGCTGGAAACTGGGATCCAGTAAGAGGAAGTCACTTGTCCAGGACCACATAGTCAGTGCACGTCAGAGCCCAAACCAAGCTCAGACTCTGCCCTACAGGCATTGGTACTTAATTCCCAGATAGCTCTGATTAGGCACATTCTTATTGGGATCTTAAAACTGTGTGACAGAGAGAACATGGCTGTTTCCAAGCCTCATGGTTCCTAGGCCTTCCATGCTCACGTAATCACTCCAGGTTTTACTTCCATCCTCCATGTTAACCTCTGCCAGGGCAGTGTAAACCTAGGCAGGGATAGGCTGCCTCCTGGCTTCAGTTAGCGGGTCTCAAACTTTGTGCTAAGAGTCACCTGGGGGCACTGATTGTGATGTAGACTCCTGGCCCTATGTGAAAGATTCTGATTCAGTAGGTGTGAGTGAGGTAGAGCCCAGGATTCTGCCTGGAAGTGAACACCTCCCTGGGTAGCAGGGCGGCAGGTTGTCCACAGGCCACATCCTGAGAAACATTGGCCCAAAGATTCCAGAGGAAAGTTCTCTTCATCTGAAAAAAACAATTCCAAAACCAAATCTGAGGCTCGATATTGCTTTTCCAGGTGTTAACACCTTTGACTGCAGCTGGAGATCAGACTCAATACCTGGGGGAGAAGGGAGTTGGGTTGTTCTATTTTAATTGAAACTGAAAATAACTGGAATCCTATCTTTTCTGAGAGAAGGGAGTTTTAGAAGGCACTGGTTGCCCAGGAGCCAGGAACAAAGGACAAAGCATCCCTACTCCCAGTCTATTTTATACATCCCGCCTCACCTGGCCTGCAGCAGGCGAGCCCAGGGCACTGAGCCTCTTCCTTCCTGGAGTAGATATGTTCTTCAGCTCCAGGTACCTCTCTACCTCAACATTTGGCTTTCAAAATTCTCCATGCTGAGAAAAAGAAGTAGTTAAACTAAAACAATAAACAAGAAAACCCCATCTTTGACAAAATTCCCAGTTGGAGAAACAAAAAATAAATATATTGCTATTTTGAAAATTAAGATTTCATATTTCTATTTAAAAGACCATTTCCCCTAAAGCAGTCAGGTCCTGGTATTCCTTACCTCTGGCTTAAATTTCCTAAGGTTGGGTTTCAGAAGCCCACATAGCCACTGCCCTGTTTACCTGTCAACAGGAATTCTAGAGGTCACTGGCTTCAGGCATGGCTGGATCCAGGGGCTCTGTATCATTGTCTCTTTCACTACTTGCTTCTGCTTTCCTCTGTATGGCTTCATTCTCAAGTAGACTTTCTCCCTGTGGTGCAAAAAATACCCACTAGAATCCCGAGGGCCTGTAGGTGCTGACAGCTTGGAATCCTGAGGAGGAGATACCCTGTATGGATCTTTTTCAGCATCTGCATAGCAAATCTCATGAAGGGACTCTGTGCCGCCCTGCCTGGGTTATATGCCCAGTTCTTGGAACGATCATTGTGGACTAGCTGTTGATCCCATGCACATTTCTGTCATTCAGGGATACAGTGGGCACTGAGACTGTCCCCCTAGAGCTGTGGCATCAGGTGAGGATGCCCTAATCGACAGAGGGCTCCTGCAGACAAATAAGAGCTGCCCGCCCCAGGAAGCCACTGGCCTTGCATCACTCTAGTGCTAAAAAGCAAAGTCTGATTCAGCTCAGTGTTCTTACCCACGGTCCAGGGCTTTACCCATCATGCCACTGTGTTCAGATGACACTGGGAGCCTCCTGTTAGGGCTAAGGTGCCTGTGGATGATTACTATAATGGGGTTAAGGTGAAAGTGGTCAAAGTCTTAGCCACTACCTCAGGCAGCCATGGCGTAATGGGCAGATCACTGGGTTCAGTGTCAGTGATGGAATTCTACCATTTACTTTGTACTTGGACTCTACTATTTTTGTAATTGTGGCAACTTAGTTAACTTTTCAGACTCTCAGATTTCTCATCTGTAAGACAGGATAATAAATACCTATGACTATGAACTGAATAAATTATTAAAAATCCTTGTGTGGAGGGAAGAGGTGGAGGAAGAGGAGTTTCGGCCAAGGCTGGCTTGGCACAGGGGTGAATGGAAAGAGGACACAGTATCCTGGCCCTTGAGTGGCCTTGGAAGGAGATGGACTACATATGGGTCAGGAGGATGGTTTTTGCAAGATTTAACAAATAAAAGTATAAGATACCAGGTTAAATTTGAATTTCAGATAATCGGCAATTAATTTTTTTTTAGTATAAGTAAAATGTCTGGGATATACTTACACTAAAAAAATTATTTGCTGTTTATCTGAATGCAAATTTCTTGTATTTTATCTGGCAACACTAGGTCAGGGGGAGGTAGGTGTGAGGATACCACTGGTTTAGGCTGATAAACCTGATCCTGGGGGGCTGCCTACCCAGGGCTCTAATTATTCTATTAGGGATTTGTTTCTCTCCGTCTCTTGGCTCTTCCTTCAGCTGCTTTGTTTCCTTTCCAAATGGTACAAAGGCAGCCACCAGTAACTCCAGGATCCCCTCCTTAGCAGCTTAGCAAACCCAATGGAAAGAGCATGCCCCTCCCCAGCCCCCAACTGCATGCATCCCACCAGGAGTTTCAGGCTTCATCCTCATTGGCCCAAATTGAGTCATGTGCCCTTTCCTGAACCAATCACTGTGGCCTGGAGCAGCAAAGTCTGATTGGCCAGGGCTGGGTCATGTGCCCATATAAAGGGCTGGAGAATGATATGTGTTCTGCTTATACCACATGGGCTGAAAGTTGAGGAGTTCACTAAAGGAAAATTGAGATTCTGTCTCACAAGAAGAAATTGAACTGGGCTGCTGAAAACAGCAGGTGCCCACAGAGGGGCATCTACTTCCTCCTGACTAAAGCCTTGTCTCAAGGGGCAGACCTGGAGAAGCGCAATATGGCCTTCGGGGTAGTGCACGTTTGTGTTCTCGCTGTTCCTGGCGAGATCTGGTGGCAGCATCCAACCCAGAATTGGAATGAATCCCAGTTCAGCCTGTGTTCTTTTACCTCTCTGTGACTCAGTTTCTTCATTTATAAGCAGAGAATAAACAGCAACAAATTATCAATGTTATTAAGCAAGAAGAGGGCCTGGAGCTGGGCCTGGCAGGTAGCTGGTACTCGATATAGGGCAGCTCTTACCTTTCAGGAAGTTGTTGTTTCAGGTGAGTCTCCTTTAAGGGAAAAGTGGAAAGCTTTGGCCCCTGGACTGTAGGAAGGAACTATCATTCCATTTTTGGGTGGGTAAAATGTTGGAATGGCCTTAGCTCACTGGCTGACCTACTGTTGAGACTATCTATCAGGGGTGACATAAGCAGGTCCCCTGAAGGTCCTGAGCCTGTGCACTCTTTACCCCACTGGCCAGTCATATCAAAATTATGCTGAGAGGCACATAGACCAGAATGGCCCAAGAGATCTAATGTAGGCTACCCACTCTGGGATCTGTAACCCATCCTTGGCTCAGACTGACTCATATAGGGAAACTGCATGTTTTTCTGAGCAGACAAAAAAGCCCTAAAATTATCCATTCCCAAGTCTACCACATGCTTGAAATGCCCTATGGTGGCTCCATGCCTTCAGTTTTAGACTTTCATCCTTTTAAAGATATAAATACAACTGGGAGGGGTTTAACGTAAGGCAGTTAATGACTGTTGGCCCTGCTTCGTGAATGAAGGCCATGAGAACAAGATTTATAAGGGAAATGTGAGAGGGAGAGAAGGGAAAGGAGGTGGGCTCAGGCCCTACCAATGGGGAAAATTACTAGGACAAGGAAGCTGTGGCTGCCTCCTCCAACCGGCACTGCCCCAGAGGCCCAGCTCCTCACTCTGCCTTGCTGCTTCCTGCTGCCTGGGGCTGAGCGGATGGGGGCAGAGGGTGTAATGAAAAGAAGGCTTTGGAAATGTGCAAAACTAGTGGAGTCTTGACTTTGCCACTTAAACCCAATGTTTGGCCTCAGATGAGTGACTTAACCTCTCAGGACATGAGTTTCCTCAGCTGTTAAATGGGGCTCCTACTGCTTCCCTGATGAGGTTAGAATCAGGATTTGTGAATTATATTTCAAGACCCCGCACTTTGGCTTATTAAATGATCCTTTCCGAAAGCAGTTGGGTTGCTCTAGATCTTTCCATGTTTTCATGCAACCCCACCTGAGGGATTCCCCCAACTTCCTGGCCCCAGCCCTGACTTCAGAGACAGAACCAGGCAGCCCATCAAAGCCTGGAGGACAGGCTTATAGGGTGAGGCCCGGACCTTACCACCAGGTCCCCCGAATCTAGAGGGATCTCGTGCCTCCAGGCACTACCCGCCATTCCGAGCACCACCATTTGCCTGTCAAGGAACGTGGACCCACGTAGAGCTCGGACAATAGCAGCTTTGTTTTTCCTTAAAAAATCTTAATTGACTGAAGAAGACGAAAAAAAAAATCTGAGCTCTTCCTTAAGAAGCTCATAATTTAATAGGTGAAATGTCAGGAAAAATCAATGCCAGGCTGTTTCCTGGCGGCCTCATTATGCCGTCCATTAAACAACTTTTATGTTTTGTTTATAGTCGCTCATTTTCCTCCCCCTCTTAATCCACCCCCTACTTCTTCTTATTTATTTTTTTTATATATAAAAAACATTCAAAAATTTATGATGTTAAAAAGGGACACAGGCTGAGAAACCGAGTTACGAGAAACCTACCGGCTGTCACTGGGAAAATGCGGCCACCGCAGTAAAGAGCTGGTTCCCAGGAACAGACCCTGAGAGGGCGGGGCCTGCAGAATGGGCGTGGGGGCCCGCGTTCTGAGCGTTTTGCGGATTTTGAGGGGTCTTCTGAGGCAGAAGTTTTTGTTGAGTGATGATGGTCGGAGAGGAGGCTCTGCATGGCCCGGGGGAGAGAAGAGCAAGTGGATCCTGCGACTTCCTTTTTTATCAAGTAAAGAAACACCAGGCCCCATTGTCTGGCAGGTTCTGGCAGCTCAAGAGAGGCGCTCGCTTCCGACGTGGCCTTGTATACAGTCCCATGAATGAGCAAGTCAACATGCAAAGGAAGGTCTTAGGAAGAGAGGCCTCTGGCTGTGTCAGCTGGGTCCTGCTCATTCCAAGCCACGCTCTGGCCACAAGAGTGATCACGGGCGGGGGACATCTCAATGTGAGAAATGACCCGGGTAAAAGATGAAGCTGTCCTCAGCCTGGTGGTCTCTTGACTTGGGTCAAGAGGGTGGGCAGAAGTCAATCTCTCTGGAGCTTCTAGATGATGTATTTGTGCCCCCCTATCCCAGCCCTGGGATTCTGCTGAATCAGCTCAGACATCGGAGTCTGGACCAGCTTCTGCCAGGCTATCAGGAGAGCAAAGGGGTTCTGTCCAGAGATGGTGGAAAGTTCCTTAGTGTGGGTTCCCCCAGAAGCAGACCCAGAGACAAGGAGTCTAATACAAGTATACGTGGGAGTTGATTCCAGGAATCACCAGTGGGGTGGGGGCGGGGGGGCGGGGCGGGGTTGGGTGGAGGGAGAGTGAAGTGAGAGGGAGAGAGGAGAGGAGAGGAAGCTGGTAAAGGGTGAATTATCAAGTTGATTACCATTGTGGGCAACTGGGGTCTAACTCTTCTGGGAAACAGTGTAGCACATGCACGGGGGAAGAGCACAGGTTCGGGGGCCAAAGCTTGCTCTCTCTCCATCCCTCCCTCATCTCTACCCTGGGCCAGGCTCCTGCCAGGCACAAGGAAGCAAAGATGGAGGGCAGAGGGGATGTAGCCCCTGTCCTCGAAGTTCCCTGCACACTGAGAACCAGAAGAGGACAGTTCTATGCTGCACGCCAGCGTGGCTGCTGTGAGTGCCCAGGGCTGGGGCTCTACTCACTGTGTTTGTGGCCCACATGGCACCCCAGGGCTCAGCTCTCCAACCCTTAGGCTACTGTCTTGTCAGACAGAGGTCATCATTCCTCCTTGTGGCCTGTGCTATGTCTGTAAAGTTTCTGTTACAGAGGTTAACTCTGTGTTCCAGACTGAGTTGCAGCTGCACCCCCATCCTGTTCAGCTACTCTCACCCAAATTCCTACGTTGAAGCCTTAACTTTCAATGTGACTAAACTTAAAGATAGGGCCTTAAGGTTAAATCAGGTCATAAGTGGGGCCCTAATCCAAGAAGACTGGTGTCCTTATAAGAAGAGGAACCAGATCTCTCTCTCTCTCTCTCTCTCTCTCTCTCTCTCTCTCTCTCCCTCCCTCCCTCCCTCCCTCCCTCCCTCCCTCCCTCCCTCCCTCCCTCTCTCTCTCTCTCTCTCTCTCTCTCTCTCTCTCTCTCTTTCCCTCCCTTTCCATGCACAGAGGAAAGATAATACCAGGACATAGTGAGAAGGAACCCTGACGGTACCTTAATCTTATTTAGATTAACAGCCTCCAGAACTGTGGGAGAATACATTGTATTGGTTAAGCCTTCCAGGCTGTGGTATTTTATAACAGCAGCCTGAGCCAACTAAGACACTCCTGAACCCTACAACCAGACCATGGGGGTTTGAAATGTACCTTTGTTTACCTGCAAGCTATGGGATCTTAAGAAGTTTCTACTTATTCTCAATTTCCTTACATGTAAAATGGGGAGAATGATGTTATCTGCCCCTATCAGTAAACTATCAGTAAGCTGTAAAGGTTCTGTTATAGAGGTTACACAGCTCAGTGGCTGAAGACAACGAGCATCGATAAGTGCTCATGAGTCTACACTCCAGCTGGGTGGCTCTTGCCTCGGCTGCATGTGTCCACATTCAGCTGCGGTTGAGTGCGCAGCTCTGCTGGTCTTAGCTGGGTCCTCACATAATTGGCGATCCGCCGACTACGAGCTGTCTTGAGGTGGCCTCCGCTGCCATCACCCACATCACTACAGGCACCAACATATGAAGACGCTGTACATGCCACCTCGCATGCCACACATGCAGAGTGAAGTCTCGCATCCTCCAGCATGCTGGTCTGGGTTTCTGCACAGGAAACAAGTGGAAGCTACCAGGCCCCCTGGGTCCTAGGCCTGGAGTAGTGCTAAGTCACTTCTGCCACATTCTATTGGCCAAAGCAAAAGTCCCCGGCCAACTCAGATTCAAGAGGAGGTGAAATACACTCCACTTCTTCATGGGAGTTGCTGCAAAGTCATATTTCAAAGGGCACAGATTCAGGAGGTCATAAATGCAATCGCTCTAATCTTAGGACATTTCGGGGATGAAATGTAAAGTGCTTGGAAGGGCTATGGCTGAAATGATGCTCTCCTACTGTCTCTCTGAACAAACCACGACGCTGCCAAGATACAACTCTGGGCCATGAGTCAAAATCCAATTACTTCAAAGCCATGGCTTCTGCTTGTTCAAATCTTCCCCTAAGAGAGTAAACATAGGGATATGTCTTTCTCTCTCTCTTTCTCCCTTCCTCCTTCCCTCTCTCTCTCCCTCTCCACCCCCCCTCACACACACAAACACACACAACATATGCACTTAACACAGTATACGCAGACACATGCAGATGACCAGCTCATACATGCCTAGATACACATAGGCACAAGTGCACACAAATGCTGTGCTCCCCACCTCATGCACACCCATATTCGACATGTATTCTCACACATGCGACATACACAGGCATAGAGGACACATGTAGGCACATGTGCTCACACACACTTAGACACGCAGATGGAGCAACAAACACAACTGCCCCGCACACTGTCGCAGATCTAAGTGTGCACCTCCAGGGCCCAGCAGTCCTTGGTGTCTCAGTGCTAATCTCCACGGGGCCATGTTCCCTCGGGGACTTTTTGGCAAGGCCTCTTCGAAAGGATGAGAAGAGGAGAGGGGAGGCGGGGTGGGTGGCAGGCATGATGACTATTCCGGTCTGGGCCCCAATGTCTACTGGGTTCTGAGAAACAGCGGAACTGCGCTGGCATTAGTGCCCGTGGGCAGGCCCCAGGATGCCCTGCAGATGCAACCAGGGAGGGATGAGTCTTGAGAGGAGAGGTGAGCCTTCCCTGTGTGGAGCCCAGGACCTAAGAGCCCAATAACCCCCTCTCCCGCTCCCTCTCCTGTTCTGCCTTCGAGGGTTTTACGGGACTCAAACAAAGCAGGCCAATTGCTACCCAGACCCAGCCACCCACTACCAGGCATTTATTAACAGGCGATTTGAGGTGACAGCGATGACGAAAGCCCCCCACCAACTTCATACATCACACAGACTATGTCACAGCTTCTTGGCCATCACAGTCCTGGAGCTGTGGCCCAGGGTACATGTAGTAGACTTCTGAGGCTCTGTCTTCTGCCTCTGAGATGGTGACCGCACCGGAGGCAGCAGCAGACCTCCCCTGCAGGTCGTGGCTATGGTTTCAGAGGGCTTTACTGTTACTTGCATCACTGAGAAGACTCAGTCCCAGAATCCAGCTTCTCTGAATTTGAGACGTCCTAGGGGCAGAGTATGAGGTACTCCTGGAAGCTCCTGGTCCTTCCGATGGAGTTAGCCTGGCAAAAAGATATGCAGGTTTGCTTGTCCGTTCTGAGCAGCTAGTTCTAAACACTTCAAAGAAGAAAACTTGCGGGACCACTGAATGAAGGTGGAGACTGGCAGCTATGTCCGTGTGGGCAGGTCTGTGAGGCAACCTGGAGTTATCTTCATGATCCTATTCTTGTTCCTGTGGCTGGTGGGGGTGACGGTGTATGGGAAAGCTTGTGAACATGCTTTCCTTCAAGGATCAGCCAGCTATGGCCTGTGAGCTAAATCTTACCTGCTGCCTATTTTTGTAAATAAAGTTTTATTAAAACACAGCTATGTCCACTTGAGTTTGTACTGCTCATGGCTGCTTTAGCACTATAACCACAGAGAAGAGCAGTTGTGATGGAGGCCTAATGGCTCACAAAACTGAAAAATATTTATTTGGCTTTTGACAGTAAAGTCTACCCATCCCTGCTTTATTTTAAAGACCATGGGCTTCAGAATGAGAAAGACCTGGCATTGAATGCCACTTCCCAGCTCTGTGACCTTGGGCAGGCCCCTTAACCTCTCCGAGCCTCAGTGTTTGCATCTGTAAAACAGAAATAAGCACATCTCACAGTGTCGAGCAAGGGATTAGAGCACTCAGCCCAGCCCCCTCAGGTACTCGGTACGTGGCAGTGTTTATTCAGTGGTTTACTAGAGGTTCCTTCGTCAGTGTTTCCCCAGGTGCCTGGTGATAAAAATCTCTGGTTGGTGGGGCTTGATAAAAATACACAGCCAGGAGCCCCACCCCAAAACCGCCAATCAAGCTGTCCAGAGGATGCGGCGAGTCGATCAGAAAGAGAGGGCGGGGCCAGAGTGGAGGTGGGTGTGGCTTAGAGGGACCAACTCATCCCCGTTTGCTTGGGAGTAAGGGGCTTCCCTGAGATGCATTACAACCAGGAAAGTCCTGGGCAAACCAGAGGAGTTGGTCATTCTGAGTGGCTCATTATAGCTATCCAGTGAGGTGGCCTGGCAGGCGGAGGCCTGGACCCTGACGTACAACTCAGTTGAAGTGACTCCTCCCCGCCCTCAACCCAAACCAGCACCAGAGCCTGGGTCTTCAGAACTCTGCGGAGGGAACACTTCACAGCATCTGTCAGAGGTGATCTTACCCCACACGCCTCCCTGCCTGTCTCTTCTCATCTCCTCGTAACGTGTATGTCTATCATTTTAGGGTGTCACACCTCCCTTGTCCCCATCAAGCCTGACTCTCTCAGAAAAGGGCGAGCTATCAGTGATTAACACCTTACAACTAATTTCAGTAAGTGGCTTGCCTTTCCTGAGGCTTTGCATTTGAAACTTCATTTTAAGAGTGCAAGGAATAGCTATTTTTTTTTCTTTTTTTTGGGGGGGGGTAGTCGGGAGGAGATTTATGCAATTAGGTGTCAGGCACAGGAAAGAAATGTCTGGACTCACAGGGAGAACAACACCTACTGTTGCAAAGCCTGCCCCAAGAGCGCCCCCAAGAAGCTCAGCGGGCGTCTTCTCACCGCCGGAGGGAACGTTGGGCCCTGCCGCCTTGGCCAGCCTTTGTCTCTACTCCCCGGAGAATGGTGAAATCTTAGCTTTTGAGCCCGGAATATTGTTTTGAAAAAAATAAAATGCCCAAAGAGTCCCTATAGTCCCCAAACCTCATTTTAAAGGGATTATAGCAGCTGGCTTGCAAATCCTGTTTCTTAAGGTGGGGGGCTTAGAGCAGGGCTCAGGCAGGGACTGGGGGGAGGGAAAGAAAGGAGGTCATTTCATTTCCTGGAAAGGAAAGCACAGGTTCTCCCCACTGAGGTGCCTGGGACTGGGCTTCCTGCCTTTCCTGGGGAAAAGAGAAGGGGCAGGAAAGGGCACTGGCCTTGGAATGGGGACCAGGGTTCATGTCCCAGCTTTGCCATCAATTTATGGCTGACCTTGACACTCCTCCCTTACCACCTCTCGGCCACCGCCTCCTGAATGACAATGATTTAATACTTTAGAAGAGTTTTGCCATCCTCCCTTCTTTTTTTACCCTCCACATAGGGGTTTGTCTCCGTGGGCTGCCCAGCATGGGAGGGTCTGACAGAGGTAAGTAAAAGAACTGGGTCAGAATGCTCTTCCCAGGGAAGGTGTGAAGCTTTCTGGGGACAGCTGCGTGGCTGAGAGATTTTAAAAACTTTAATTAAAAAAATATGAGGCTTATTTTGGCGGGGGTTGGGGAGGTTGCTGGATGGAACTGGGGAAGAGATTTGACATCTGCCAGTAAGTGGGACTAGGGAAGGGACAGGTGTGGAAAGAGGATTTTAAGTAAGTTTCATTGCATGAAATTTCCAATTTCCCTCCACTGAGCCCCCTGCAGAGAAGCTTCAGTTAGGGTTGACCAGCCACCATAGAGTTCTGGGGTCAGATAGGTGGTTTTTTTTTTAATGTGAGTGCTTATACAGACACGGACCTCATGGAAAGAACTGGAAGGTCCACCTCTAATTGACTAGTGTTTCTAGAATGCCAAGACTAGTCCAGACTGGTGATGGTCCGAGTGTGGGGGACAAGTCACTAGTGATATCTGAGATGATTTTAGGTGGCACTCAAATGAATTAAGAAAATTTTTACATATTAATAATTTAAATGGGTCTTGGGAGAAAACAACTTATACATTAAACCCGTAATTTTGAAGATATTATTGCAATGCAAAAGATATTTATGTTAATAAACTGTGAGTTGATTCGAGGAGAATGTTAATGGATGCTCTGACCATGAGGTCCATGGGGAAAAGGCCAGTAGTCGCCTTGGTGGGCATCAGCTAGCTCACCTTCAAAAGGCCTGGCTCTGTGTCCACTGCCCACTTACCTGCATGCCATGAGGTTATAATCCCCTTCCCCAAACACCCAGTCACTATCTTAAGAGGAGTAGGGGGAGCTCGAGGAGTCGAAAAGAGTGAGTACAGGGAATCAGTTGATGCTAAGAGGTTGTTGAAACGAATAGATTGGGATGAATTTTAGATCAGACTGAACAAAACTCAGCTTTTCTCTCTCCCCTTCTTCCTTTCTGCCCTTCTTTCCTTCTGGACTTACTAGGTACAGGCTAATAAGGTGATTTAAAGTAATTTTAGAGAAATAAACTACATATTCTTAGCAACCTTGCTTCATCTGGAACAGTAATGTGACTGGATGCCACACACACACACACACACACACACACACACACACACACGCACATATCCATCACATTAAAATAAATTTTTCGTCAAAAACATTCCATGGCCCTTCCTAGATAGTCATAATATTACATGTACAATTTTAAGGTTCTGAGAAATTCTGCGCTTAAAAGGAATACACTTGACTGTGAGCATTTCTCAAATGCATTTGACTCTGGTGGGTTACCTCCGTATAGCATCTGTTGATACCAGCAGCATTGGTTCCTGAAGAACCCATTTTGAGAAATGCCACGCTGGAAGCCAGTGAAGGTACCTTCCATCCTTAGAGTTTATGCATGGATGATTCATAAACCCCGTGAGATAGTAGGCTCCCAGACCAGCCTTTCTTGGGTGGGCAAGAGGGTTGGCTCTTCTGTGAGAGGCTTCTGGTCAAAATCTGCCCCCAACTCCATCCCCATTTCCACCAGGGAGAAGTCGGAATGACCTGCCAGCTGAAGGGAGGGCTTTTTAGAACTCCCAGCTTTCAAATAACGCCTTCCCACTGCCCAGGCTTCCTCTTGCCTCTCTTACTGGGATTAGAAAGAGAACAACAAAAATACAAAACACCAAACAACAAAAGCTCCAGACTAAACAATACCCCAAGCCACATCAGAGGAGCCCTTTCTCTGCTGGCCCCGTGCCTGTGCAGAGTTGGGATGTGTGGGTAGGGCTCCCAGCTCCGCCCCATGGTCAAGGCCAATGTACTCGCTGGGGGCCTTGGTTTCCCCAACTCTTTCCTCCTTCTGGGCCACCCTCCTTGGGTGGTGTGAATGAGTGAGAGGCCAGGGCAGGGCCCACAGTGAAATCTCAGCCCTGAGATGGTTGGAAGCTCTTTATTCAAATATTTAAAATTCTAAATAACCTGAATACCATATTAATCGCCATTCGTAAGTAATCATCTGTTCAGCGTTTGACTATTTACAAGGAGTTATATAGTCATTCCTAAGATGAGCCCAGGAAATTAACAGTGCTTCTCCACTCCATCAATGAGGAAACAGAGGCACAGGGAGGATAAGCAGCTTGCTCGAGGTAACAGCCAGAGTGTAGCAGACCTGGGATTTGAACATAAGTCTCCTGATTTTAAACTGGGCATTATTATAGGGCAGAAGGCATGGTCCCTAACCTTGAGAGCTTTTAATCCTGCTTAGAAAATCAGGCTTATTCCATTTCATTTCTGTTGTCTGTTTTTTTGGATGTTTGTGAATAAATTAATCTGTGTGAGTACTGTAGACACTGTCTCACTCAGGAGATCTGAATTTAGAGAAATCCTGGGCTAGGGTGGTCAAGGAAGGCTCCCTAGAGGCGGTAGACCCAGAGCCAGGCCTTGAAGGATAATACGCAAAACACAGAAAAAATATCTGATACATTAGTCATTTACACCATAGTGTAAAATTCACTTAGTACCCCATCTCCAAATACAGGACGAAAGCAAGACTTTTTCAAATTCACTCATTCGAGGCAATATTTGAGTCATTACAGTGTGGCAACCCTAGGCTAGGAGATGATGCCAGTTTGTTCCCTGGACTAGGTCCCTCAGGATCAAGATATGCCTCTAAATGTAAAGGGGAAAGAGGCAGGGGTCCCCAGAGGCGGTGGGTCAGTAACTGCATCCATCTCTCAGCCTATGCTCTGAACCCACTTCTATCCAAGTGGCTGGCTTGCTCTCCTGGGGAGCACAGCTCAGACTGGGCTGGGGACTCAGGTGCTGGGCATGGGGTTTTGGTGGGAGAGTGATGAGATCCAAGGACCCAGGATTTGAGCCTCTGGATAAGGAAGGCTGGAGTTGGAGCCAGTAGGAAGAAGTGTCCAAGTGTCTGGTCCACCAAGAAGGCAGAAGAAGGAAGAATGATAGAGGAGCGATTAGTGAAACCAAAAGGGGTCAAGAGGTCAAGAGGCGGAGCAGGATCCAGAGAGGCTGAGCCTGTGGGCACTGAGGAAAAGAGCTATGAGGGCCCTTGGTCAGGTTGGACAATTAGCGAACAAGTTGTTTCTAATTACATTTTTGTTATCGACCTGTTCATTTAGTGAGTGAAATGAAGTAGTGATAGTAGATGAGAACTTGCTTCGAAAAGTGGAATAGGCTTGCAATGGAGAGTGGCGTATGAAATCCTCATTAGGGGCTGTTAGCCCATCTCTCTGCTGTTTATTGGTGTAGGTTGCAAATAGGGCACTAGTGCCTGAATTTCTTCTTTTTGCTTTCTATAGGGGCTCTTGCAGGGGCATCCTGATGTTTGCTCACAGCCTGGTTAATCTCTTCTGTCCTGTGGCTTTTAATGTCCATCTGTAAGCTTGACATAAGACTTCATGGCTCTGATGTACCCTCTGGGTTCTATCTCCACGGCTACCTCTCTAGTCCAGGCCCCCACATGTCTCCCCTTCTCTCCAAGTCCAGTCCAGCCCCTCTCCTTGCTCCCCACACAGCACACACACTGGCTTTTCTGTCTCTTAAGCATACTAAGCTTTGTCTCTGAGCCTTTGCCTGTGCTGTTACCTCTCTCTGTGGCTAACACCTTGTCATGTAAGTTTAGAGATCACCAACTCAAAAAGGCTTCCAGTGACCACCCATTTCGAGAAGTATCCCCACCAACACGTCATTCCCATTTACTACCCGCCTTATTTTCCTTATGGTGTTTAACGATACAAAATTATCTTATTTATTTCTTATTTTCTTTTTTGAGATGTAAAATCGATTTTATTAAAGTAATGGACATACATTTGCTTTAAAAATTAAATAATAAAGTTTCTATAAAAAAAAAATCAGTCTCCCACCCCCTCCATTTCTTTTTAACTTTTCTTACATTAAATATTTTACTTTTGCTCTCATTTTTAATTTCAAAGAGCTGTTTCGAAATGTGTTCCTTTTTAGGGCTGCCTAGTTTCACGGATGAAATATCTTCCCATATGTTGTGAGGATATAAATGATAATTTTTTGACGTTTTCTTCTGCTCTGTGAATTATCTGTTTCCCCTGATCTCCTTTCTCCTTCTCCTCTCCCTCCTCTTCTTCCGTTTGTTTTGTTATCTGGTTTTCATGTTGGAGGATGTCTCAGTTCCTTGGTGATCGTGGCTGTCTGTGTAAGAGCAAGCCTCTGTAAAGATGATTGAAGTCTGTGTGAACAAGCAAGGTTTGTGTGAGATTATTGGGGAAGAACCCAGAAGTTTTGTTGGGAGTTCCACAAATCAATATCTCTGAGATTCTTCCCTTGGCTGAATGTCCCTACAGAGATGAAACATCCAATCTTTCACCTGGTTAAGAGTTGAGGAGTCCTTGGATTCTGAGAGTTGAGTAGGGAGGAGATGGGAGTTCACCATTCTGGCGGTAAAATTCCAGCCTTTCCTGGATTTGGTGGCTCACACTGGCTTCCTTCTTTCAGGCACTCTTGGATTTCAGTTCCTCCAGCCTACAAAGTCAATTCCCACTATCCTTCTACTTTCCGTCTTCCAAAAGTTTGCTGACATCTGACCTTTGGTGGCCTTTCCTCTCCTTTTCTCATTGTGCTTGCTCTTTGAGTGGCGTTTTAGGAAGGAGTGGAGGTAAACTCATGTATTTCAATGCATGTTCTCTTTATTCTGCTCTTGGCTGCCTCCTGGCTGCTGGGCTCCAGGGAGGCAGGGAGCTTGTCAGTTTATTTGTGGTTTTGCTTCCATCCGAAGGAGTAAGACAAATCCTGGACATAAAGCTAGCCTAGGAGAGGGATTCAAGGGGCACAGTGTGGTTGGCATTGTGCAAGACCTTGGAGAGACAGCAGTGAGCAAGACTGATATAGCCCTTGTCTTCATGGAGCTATAGTCTAAAGGTTGAGTTGTTACAGTCCAGTTGAGTGAGCACTTTGAGAAAAAAACAGACCTCACTGTCCAGGGAACTGAAAAAGTGATGATTAAGGTGATACCTGACAACCAGCAGAGATTAAACTATCCTGTTGAGGAGGAGCCTGGCTGGAGAGTGGAATGTCCTGGGCAGCAGGGGAAGCATGAGCAAAGCATGATGTGTTAGTTAGCTATTGCTGCATAACAAATAACTCCCAAAGTTTGTGGTGTAAAACAACCACATTAATTATTTCACAGTTTCTGCAGGTCATAAATCTAGATGTGGCTTAGCTGGGTCCTCTGGTTCAGGATGTCTCACAGGCTGTAGTTAAGGTGTTCACTGGGGTTGCAGTCATCTTAAAGCTCAACTGGGAGTGGATCTGCTTCCAAGCTCGCTCTACTGGATTTTTGCAGGATTCAGTTCCTCATAGGCTATTGGACTGAAGGTCTCAGTCCTCCCGAGCAGTTGGCCCAGTTGGTTCCTTGCTGTGTAGATCTTTCCGTAGGGCAGCTCACAACACAGCAGGTAACTTCATCAAAGTGAGCAGGTGAGAGAGCAAGACAGAAATCACGGTCTTTCATGACCTAATCTCGGAAGTGACACCCATCGCTTTCGCTGGTTAGAAGGGAGTCTCTGGGTCCAGCCCAGTCTCAAGGGGAGGTGATTTCACAAGGGCATCAGTCCCAGGAGGCTGTGATCGGTGATCACTGGGAGCCATTTAAAAAAAACCTTCATACTCGAGATGTGAGACGAGTGTATATATCTAGCGGAGCTGGAACCAACAACGTGAAGGAGGGAGCGGTGAATGAGGGCCTGGAACATTAGACAGAGACCACTGAAGGTTTTTTAGCAGATGTCTTAGCTTGGGCCGTCAGAACAAAATACCATAAGCTAAGTGGCTCAAACGACAGACATTCATTTCTCACAGCTCTGCAGGCTGAGAGGTTCAAGATCAAGATGCAGGTAGATATAGTCCCTGGCTAGGGCCCTCTTCCTGGTTTACGAATGGTCACCTTTTTTCATGGTGGAGAGGGAGGAAGGGTGGGGAAAAGGAGAGAGAGAGGAAGAGGGAGAGGGAGAGAGTGGGAGAGAGAGGAAGAGGGAGGGAGAAGGAGGGAGAAGGAGAGAGAGAGAGCAAGTGAGCTCTGGTGTCTCTTCTTAAAAGGGCACTAATCCCATCATGAGGGCTCCACCCCCATGACCTCATCTAAACCTAATTACCTCCCAAAAGCCCCATCTGCAAAAATCATCGCTTTGAGGAAAGAAATGAATTTGGGGGGGACCACAAGTCAGTACACAGTAACAGGTGAGGTTCATGATCGGATAACGGTTTTTGGAAGGTCAGCTGGGCTGCTTTGAGAGGTTTAGAGAAACCACACTGTAAGACAGAGATGAATTAGGATGAGAAGAAATGGGCAAAAGAGACAGAGAAGGGACAGTCAGTGAATTTGGAAGAAATCCTGGCTAGGTTAGTGGCCTGAGGCCAAGGAGAGAAAGCATTTTGAGGAGGTGCAAGCACAAGTCTGGCCTACCAGCCCACCCGCCCTAAGTCCAACTTTCTTGTAAGTTGTCTCTTGTTAAAGGCATCCATGGCTCAAAAACCCTGTAAAACAACTGCTTGGCTCCAATTCCCCCATTTATAGCTGAGGACACTGAGATCCAAAGCAGTGATTTCGGTGGAGAGCAAGACAGTCTGCTGTTGACAGGCCAAAGGTCACATTTAGCACAGTGGTTTCCAGGTCTTGTCAAGCGAGCAAGTTCGGGTTCTCCCTACCCTCAGCATGTGATGGAAAGCTCGGTGATTTTGTATGTGAGAGAGGCCAGGGGGTGGGGGGAGGCAGGAATGGTGAAAAATATCTCTTTGCAAGCCTTCCAGAACATGAGCTGATGTGGTTCTGACAGGGCCATAGGAGATCTCCATCAGGGGCACACAAGGGGAAGCAGAGCTCAACAGAAGGACCAGCTCTGGAGATATTAATTGTTCTGCTTTCAGTGTTCTTGGCCACAAGTCCCCATGCCCAGCCCAGATTAAAGCCCCATGTTGCTGCAATCCTGGGCCTCCAATGAAGAGATTTCCAATAATGCAAAACCACTGATGGAGCAATCCTGATGGAAGGCATGGGCCCTCCTCCCTGGATGCCCTCTTAGGTCTTGGCTTTGAAATCCCATCCAGCAAGGGGGTGGGGAAAGGGGCCATGGCTCTGACTGTCTGGAGCTCCCTCCCCCTGGTGCTGGTGTTCCAGGACCAGCCAAGGGTGGGGAGTGCTCCTTGGATGGAGCTCGACCCCTCCTCGACCTCCTGCTCCTGGCTGTGCTGCCACGAAGCTCACTTTCTTGGCGGGTTGTGTCTGTTCCAGGCGTCAGATCCCACCACGGAAACTTCGCTGGTTGGGGCCACCTTGCCAGATTGCACAAGCGTTTACCACACACAGGCAGGCTGGGAGCAGCAGGGGGATCTGGGATTCCTTCTCAGAAAAAGCAGGAGGAAGAACCACTGTCACTCTGTTGTGCTTTGGTTTGGCCTGAGGTTGAGGTGACAATTTTCGGACCCCTTGCCACACCCATCTGGCTCACCCAGCCTTGCCTTGGAGCTGCCAGGTTACGGGGCATTGAGATGAGCCACAGAAAAGTGGGGCCTCATGGAAACTCCCCACCTTTGAGTGGTGAGGTAATAATGGAGGGGCATCTCCAAGACCATCGAAGCAGGGCCAGTCGCGGAAACAGGATGTGCCCTGACCCTGTTCTCCCAGGTTGTCTCCTCTCAGTGTCTGAGGGAACTGGGGCAGGACAGGGGCAGAAACCAGGTAGTGTGGGGAGGCCCTAGCGGCCCCTTTTCTTATAACCTCCACAGCAGATATTGAGTGTAGGAGGGACACCGAGGTGTGGTCCATGATGAGGGGACAATGGCAAGCCTTCTGGGAGCCCACCTTTGATGCCATAGAAAAGAGGCTCATCCTTTCTGCCCACTGAGCTCTTAAGGCAAGAGGCCAGGTCAAGGGGCCAGGGGAAGAAACTGTCTAAAGTGGTTTTCCTGGCATGGAAGGTGCTAGACTTTCTGAAAGATGTCCCAATATTCTCAAGTGATTCAAGGACGAAATGAAAATATGTTCACTATGTATGAAGCACATTACACTCAGTATTACATTTAATCTTTCGAGAACTCTGAGATAAGTCTCACTATTATACTCACTTCATAAATGTGGACACAGGCACAGAGACGCTAATGAAGATCCTCCAGGGAGCACTGACAGGAAGTACAGAGCTGGGACTCGGACCTAGGGCTGTGTGCTGCGTGGAGAAAGAGGCAGAGGTTCTGCTCCCTGTCCTGTCGGTTCTAATGGTGGTGGCTTGAGTCACAAACTGCTGCAGTGATGCTGTGGAGCTGAGCTGAATTCTAGGAGGTCTCCTGAAACCTAGGGCAGTGCTCTGGCTAGGATCCAGCCTCTCTGGAAGTGCCTCTCTTCTCCCCACCACAGTAACTGTTTGGATAGTTGAGAAAGAAGTCTGGGTTCAGTAGCTGCAGAGTCCCTAGGTGCAGCCTCCAAACATTAGTTTCTCTCTGCCGACTTACCCCCTACTCCCTCCCTACACACACAATCCCCACGCACCCTTTTACGCTCCTTGTTAGCTTCATGATCTTGGACAAATGACTTCATCTCTCTAAATGGGGATCTTAACAGTATTCAAATCTCAGGCTGTCTTGAGGGTTAAATGTGATAATGAGTCATTTTCATTTTCTTTCCTCTTTGCCCCAAATCAAGCCTAACTATTATTATCATTCTCCACACACTGTCCTCCTTTTTGGGGGAGGGCGTGGTATATGGTACAGGGCCTTTAACTACCATACCAGAAACTTCACCCAGGCCGACTTAGTCATATGCCAACACCCAACATAGAAGTTTTGAACATTCCTTATTTTCCTTGCCCTGCATTGTTTCTGTTCCCTCTTTCTTTTTTCCTAGTGATAGGATTCAGATTTTTCTCTGAGAAGGTGTTGGTCCATGAGGTTTAGATAGACCTGACTTTGTCTGAGTTCCAAGACTGGGTTTGTGAGCCTCAGGCCCGCCCAATCAGAATACTGAGTGCTCTGGCCAAGTGATTGGTTCAGAGACGGTCATGTGATCCAAGCTGGGCCAATGAGAGCCTTAGCTGTGACTTCTGCAGGATTTACCCACCCTCTTTCTTCTGGGATTGCTCAGCTGATAGGATGTAAACTTGAAGAGGCCGACGGGTGTCTTTGACATTACGTGGGGATAACCTGCCTAAACTAAAGCCATGAACCCACGTGGTTGTCTCCTTTTTCTCAAGAGAAACCCAGATGAAGATAAAGAGTGAGACATAGGTGGGAAGATTTGACACCTGTGGCTCTAGACTATAGAAACTGGTTCAGTAATTTTTAAAAACTTCATTTTCATTTTTTATTTTAAAATAATTTTAGTCTTACAGAAAACTCGTAAAACATGCAGAATTCCCATATACCCATCACTCAGCTTCCCTTAATAATAATGTCTTCCATAACCATCGAACAATGAAGCAAATGAAGGGATTAACGTTGGTAAAATAGTAGTAACTAAACCATAGGCTTGATTTAGATTTGACTAGTTTTTCCACTAATGTCTTTTTTCCTGTTTCAGAACTGAATCTAGTATACCGTATCGCATTTAGTTGTCGTGTCTCCTTAGTTACCTTTAATAGTGACCGCAACTCTCTGGTTCCTTTATCTTGACAAGTGTATAATATTCCACTCTGTGAATTCACCATGCTGATCCATCCATTGTGAGCATTTGGGTCGTCTATGGGGTTTTGCTGTTGAGACCCATGTGGCTATGAAACCACTCATATGTGTGTCCTGTTGTACAATTGCAAGAGTTTCTCTTGAATGAATACCCAGAAACATTCTGGATCATAGATTTCAGTGCTGGATATTCTGGATCATAGGTTCACGTGTTCAACTTCAGGAGATAATGCCAGAATGATTGCATCAACCTACACGTCTACCATCATCATGAGTGGTCTGTGACCTCTTCCCTATTTGGTAGGGAGAGTCTTAATGTTTTCCACTGAATGGGTCTAGGTGGGCTTGGTTGCTCTCAGAACACACACTGTCTTTTCCCACTAAGAACCTTGGGTGAAGCCCTCTCCCAGTGGGCATGTCCCTCCTTTCCAGCTCTCCATTTGGTTGCCTCTTCTGCTCTTCAGTTCCCTTCCTCCACCACCCTCTCCAAGGCTCCCCACCTCCATGTTCCTTTTGGCACCTTGTCCTTTTTCTCTGATCATAGTGTCAGCTTCGTGATGGTTGTGATCACATCACTCTTCCCCATCCCTGTTCCCACCGGGCACAGAGCCTAGGACCCAGTAGATGTTCAACACGTGTCTGTTAAATGAATGAATGAGTAGATGGAGTTTGTCTGTACAGGATGATTCTTATTGAGAATCACCCTGGCCCCACAGCCAGTAAAAGTAAAAGCTTCATCTGGTTTCCAAACCCAGCCTCCTGTTTTCACCAGCAATAATTTGCTGCAAACCCTGCCAGCGAAGGGCAAACCATTTGGGATGCATAAAGCAAAATGGAATCATGTGCAAGATCTTTGGGGTGGGCCGTGCTGCTCATCTGGAGTCTGGGGAGCCACGAGGGCATGAAACAAAGCTGGAAGAGGAACTGGGGTGGTGAGAGAGAGGAGGTGAGGGAGAAGAGCATCCGTCTCCTCGTTTGCCTCTTTTTTTCTGAGAAATGGGAGGAGGGTGAAAAGACCCGTCTTCCAGTGGGAACTTCTCTGATGGTGGGTGGTCTCTTGGGCAGCCCTGCTGATGGGGTGGGCTTGCACACTAGCTTCTCATGACTGGAGAGCTGCTGGGGGTTCTGGGAGGATTTGCGGGGTTCCATCAGGAGTATTGCTCATGTTTTAGAAAATACTTACTATTTTACTGTTCGTTTACTCTGATCGTAAATAAAATACATGTGCGTTATAGAAAGACTGGAAAATCCAAAGAAAGTATTAATATCATTAAGCTCCATACCATCACCCAGAGATCTCACTGGTTTTATGCCACCATATTTCCTTCTGGTCTTCCCTTCTCCTCTCTTGCTCCCTTAGGAGAGGCTGGAAATTAGAGTGGTTAAGAATATAGGTTTTGCAGACTGACAGTCATAAGTTCAAATCCTGACTTTGACTCTTGCTAGCTGCATCACTTAAGACAAATTTCTTAAGTGTATTTTTCAATTTATAAATTAGAGCATTAACCCACCAATAGGGCTGGCCCACCTTTTAGAATGGTGGCGAGGATGTCATGAGTTAATGCATTAAAGCACCTGGTCCATGATAAGCACTGACTCAGTGTTAACCACTGCAGTATCAAACTCATTTAGTCATTTGAAAAACATTTTTTGAGTACTATTTAGGGAGCTAAGTATATAGAGATGAACAAATTAAGTACCTCATCTGCCCTAAAAGAACTTATAGTCTCTTTGTGGTGAGGGTGGGAGGCAAACACAGTCCAAATCATATGCTAATGTATTTATGGTCATGTGTTGTGATGAGCATTATAAACGTAAAGAACAAGGTACTCTGAGAAACGCACATTTCAGTACAGACCTGAAGGACAATGGATCAGGTGCAGTGAGCGGGGAAGGATTTCCGGCAGAAAGTGGGAAAGCTCGACCAGAATGAAGTTTGGGTGTGTTGAGTTGCTGACAGCCGGACTTACGGTTGACTGGAGCTGAGCAAGGGGACAGATGAGCAGCACGAGGTGGGGCTGGAGGGGCAGCCAGGTCAGCATATGCAGGGTCTTGTCAGTGCTCTTGAAGATTTTTAATACAATTCACATGCAGGCTGAGTATAAATTATAGGCAAATGTGTCCAAAAAGAAATCATATGTGCTCACTATTCCATTCTCCGCTCTTCTCTTGCTTAGCATGGACCCTAACTCCTCTAGAAAAGGCTTATAAACACCATTTTAAGTCATCGTGTATTGTTCCAGTGTATGGATGAATGTATAATTTATTTAGTTGGGTCATCCCTCCATTGTTGGAGGTTTAAGCCGTTTCCATCTGAGGCAGCCCATGGCTGCTCCTTTTGCCCCTGGCAGCTTTTCATGGGGACATAACCTGGGGCCATCCCACGGTGGCACAGGGCCCCTGTTAGACTGGAGAAAAGGGGAGTGTGGGGCTACCTCTTTGCCCAGGCAGGCTCGGCTCAGGCTGGCCTCTGATGTCATGGAAAGTTGGCCAGCGGCTGCTGGCTCTCACCGGTGCTGGCTGACCAGGCTGGCATCCGCCTCTTGACCGCAGCTTGGAGCCCAAACGCTCCAACAGGACATCAAGGGCCTGGGCAGGGCCTTCTGGGGCCTCATTGCTCCATCTTCTGCTTTCTCATTTTGATCCTTTGTTCTGTCTCCACAGCCACTGCTTCCTCTCCCCAACCCTAGCCCCCATGGGGTGGGTGAGCTGGGGAGGGGTCTCTGGCCTGGTACTAATTATTTCCAAATGCTACTTGCGACCAGGCAGGTCAGGGGATAGATACCGGTTCCTCTCCCAGCTCCCTGTGGCTCATCAGAGGGGCAGGAGCTGGGGATCAGGTGATGGGGCCTTGGGGAGGATTTCCAAGGAGGAACGAGTCTTTAGGGAAAGATCCCAGAAGTGGGGGATTGACATGGGATCTGGTGTGGGCCTGGAGGAGGACCCCTCACCAGAAGAACATATTCATGTTCTCTTTCCATTCCTAAGGCCATCCTGGGAGCGTGGGGGCCAGAAAGGGCCTAATGCAAAGTAAGAGCTTAATAAAGGTTTATATAAATGAAAGAATGAAACTAGCCTTGGACTGAGAATCATAGACTATCAGAACACGAAAGACATTGGAGATCATGTAGTCCCATGTTCTTAACCTCTTGAGCCAGGCACTTTTAGGAGGATCTGATAAAATGTAGGGTCCTTTTCTCCAGAAACTTACTCAAGTATTTTCATTAATTTGGAGGAATCTCAAAACCCCTCGAGTCTTTCCATGGACCTCTGACTGTCTAACCCTCTTTTTTTATCGATGGTGAAACAGATAGCCCAGAGAGGTCCAGGGACCTGCCCAAGTCCCCAGGAAGTGGTGGCCAAGCGCTTCTCATCCTCTTTTCCACCCCAATGCTCAGAGCTCTTCACAGCTGTGATCCTTGCTCTGTCATTCACTAGGTATGAGATATTATTAAGATACCTAATCTCTCTGGACCTCAGTTTCCTCATCTGTGAATGGGGGTGAACAAGATTCATGACCAGGTCTATGTTTGTACTCAGGAAGCTTGAGTAAAGGTGGAGTGTGGGCAGTTCTCCTTTGGACCATACGTGAGTCCCACACATCACTGTGTCTGTCCCCTTGGGGCTAAGCATCTCCATGATGTCAGAAAAGTTCCCACAGCTGGGTTCAGGTTGTCACAGGCAGGCTGTGTGGCTTTGGGCTTCCATCTTCTGAGTTGTTATGTTGAATGAGAGTGAGTTCAAAGTTCCCTTCCAGATTTAGAATGCATAAAATCATTTATTTTCAAAAAGACATTGTTTTACCATCTGGGGGAGTCATTTTCCCCAGAGCAGCTGGCCGCAGAGATAGCAGAGGAACGGTGATTTGACCATCCTTTTAGCTGGGACAGGTGGGAGTGGGCAGCAGGGAGCATGGCCGAGGGTCTGCTGGAGTGACTGACAAGTACTAAGTGGCCTGGAATTTCATCTGCAGCACAAAGGGGTTACGTGATGGACAGCATCAGTGTGACGATGAGAAGGGCAAGGAAGATTGTGGAGCTTCCTGGGGGAATGAATGTGAAGCGTAAGATTAATCTAGAGCGTGGGACCTCTTACCCCTCAATGCCTGGGTTCCTGTTCTTTTCTGACTACAGGCTTCAGGAGGGCAGGGATCGTGTCTGACTCGCCTTTGACCCTGTGCAGGGCCTGGTACATAGTCGATGCTCGATAGAAATTTGTGGAATAAATAAACCAACTGGACCGTAGTGCCATAGATCCTGCTGGCCCCAGCCCCACCCGAGAGCTCCATCAGCTCCATTAGCGAGAGGACAGAGGAAGCCCCAAACACAAGTGGTACCCACAGATGTTTGTGCAGTCACCACCCTGCCCCCAAACCCCTCTGACGTGCCCGATGGCATTCGGAGTGTGGAGGCATCTGCTGTGCCGCTGAGAGCTTTCCCATACACGAGGCCCCACGAAGGCCCCAGGGAGTCGGGCATTGTCCTGCCCAGAAAGCTTCCACTTGGGTCATTAATAATAGTACATTTTATTAAAGGAAAGCGAGCTTCAAAGAGCTGCGGGTTTATGGGAAGAGACTTGGATGGAAGTCATTATTCCTGCTGCCCCATCTCACCCCTCGTTCTGTCTCCTCTGTCTTCCATTCAGCCCATGTTTGATCTCCTGCCTGTGCTTTCTTCTGCTGGCTCGTGGTCCAGGGGGAACGAGCTATTGTGTCCACGGTGGGAGGGGTGGGGAAACCCTTTGAACCGGCCTCTGGTTGGGGAGAAGCGGCAGGCATGAGGGATAGGGCGGGGGGAGCTCTGAGAGGTGTCTGGGGATGCGAATGGAAGGCAGGGAGGTGGTAATGGGCATAAAATGGAAAGTTCTCTTCCAGGTCAGGTGAAGACAGGGACTCTGGTTTGCAAAAGGCTGCCTGAGAAAGGGCCAGAATTTTTATGCTCCACCATCCCTAGTAGACGCACTAATAATCACAGCAATTAATATAGCTCGTACTTACTGATTGCTGACTGTGTGTCAGGCCTGTGCTGGGCAAGGGCATGGCTTTATCTTGTCTTCACAACAGCTGATGAGGAAACAGAGGCTCCAATCGCCTGTCACTTCTCTATAGTCACACAATTGACACCATTCCTCTGTATGATCTGGGCCACAGTGGCTCACCTCTCTGAATTTATGTTTCTCCGTGTGTAAAATGGAAGAGCTGAACTGAGTGTGTCTTGTTCTCGGTATGAGCCACATGAACCATGATGTAAATTTTGTCTGGTTATGGCAGGACAGACATGCAGAGGTACTCAGCATTATTGTTTTGACGACGCAGGTCCCGGTTCCCAAGGGAAATACAAGAAAGGGGATTCTTTAGGGGGTGCCTCTACATAGCAGTTGAGAACACCTGATGATAAAGCCATAGCTTGAGGATGAGTTCTAGTCCTCACTTATCGTCTGTTGAATGTGGCTATTGGGGAAGATGGTCCCCTAAGGTAGCAAACTCCAGTCCCCTGGAGGAAGACGAAGCCTCATGTGTAAGCCAGACTGTGGATGCAGTTTCTGGGAGAGAGAAAAGGAGGGAGAAAAAGACAGAGGAGAGAACACGGGGGAGCTAGAAACAGAGATATAAAGAGAAAGGTAGAGACAGAATACTATACAGAGAGATGGTAAGGCAGAGAGCGAGAGAGAAGGATAGAGAGAGAGAGAGAGAGCTATCAGAGGAAGACAAGGCAGAATAAGAGAGGAAGATAGGAGAGCAAGAGCCAGAGGGATGGAGAAGACAGAGAGAGGACAGGAGTAGAGGCTGACCAGGAAGCTCCACCTGGGGTTGGGCTCCGCATCCTCCTGTAACTGCCATCTTGGTGGCTCAAAGACAGTAGCTGAGAGGTGAAACTCAGCACACCTCAGAGGTGTAGGGGGCAAGGGCCTGGAAAGCCATCCAGAGATGTGAGACCTCCGAAGGCGTTGGATGGGGAGAGAGAAACTTGCGGTTCTCTTGGTTAAACCAAAATGACGATTGTCCGCCTCAATTTCGGGAACTAGCAGGACGACCCAGAGCAGGCCTCGTGCGCTCTCTGTGTTTTATGGGAGCTGGAAAGTTGCGGGTGTTAAGCAAACACATGCTCTCAAATTCAATCATGGAAGGAAGCTGGATGGCAGCTATTACACGGAGCAGCTCTCACAGCTGGAAAAATGAATGGTCGGGCAGTCGTTGCCCAGTGGCATGAGCCGGGCCCCTAATCCAAGATGGCAGCGGGAGTCCTTTTACTCTGCTCTAAAAGGGGCGGCCACCGAGCCCAGGTCTTCACTTGAAATCTCAAGGTCAGTGATGGTCAGAACCAGACAGGCTCTTGGAAATGAATAATACTAGCAGCTACCCTTAAGGAGCACTGCCAAGGGGCCAGCCTCATCTGGTGCTTTACGAGTATTCTCTTTATTCCTCAGAATAACCCTATGAGGTAGGTCCTATTACTTAACACACTTATTTTCTACTATTTAACCTGTTCTTTCGTGATGTAGCCCCATTTTATTGGCGGGAAAAGTAAGCCCTGCTGATTTGTCCGAGATCACATCTAGTAAAGTGGGAAAGCCAAGAAGTAAATCCCAGGCCTCCCACTCTCCTAGTGATTGCCGTTCAGGCGAGTGCGATGAGACGCTGCAGATCCTTCTAACAGGGAAGGCCCTGGCTGTGGTCACAGCCCTCCACCTCCATCCCACCCCTGCCCCAGCCCCTTCCCTGCCCCGTGGACTGGGGATAAGGGACAGCTGGAAACACTGGATCTTCTTCCCAAGCAATAACCTGGGAATGAGTCTTGCCTTTCTTTCTAGATCCTCTCTTCCTTTGTAGGTGAACCATATCCCAAGAATCTCCTGTAGGGGAGGTGAAGCGTATGGGCAGGTGTGGCCCCAGGGGCTGAGAAGTGGTGGTAGGGTGGGTGATGGACAGCTACCGATGACTGTTTGTTTCCCCTTTCCCTGAGGACATACCTTCTTCCTCCTCCGGGGGACCTCTCCCCCTCCGTTCTATGTGATTCTGGTGGAGATGTCTGTCCCAAAACTTGCCTCCGACCTTCACAGTGCCTCGCATATGACACTGTGTTTCTGTCAGGAGTGCTTTCACCTGCGAGTAACGGAATGCGCAAGTAACAGTAACTTCAACGATAAAGATATTTAATTATTTCCTATAAGAAAAAAAGTTTGGAAGTCGAAATTTCTAAGTTTCGTGTGACAAACAAGATCATCAAAGACCCAGGTTTTACCATTCTCCCGGGATTACTGTGCTCGATTTTCGTCTTTAGGCTTGTCTTATGGTGGCGAGATGGCTATAGTGGCTTTTGCATTATGAATGCTTTTAAAAGCAAGGATGCAAGAATCTTTCTTCTTGTCAACTGGCTCTTATTAAGGAGAAAAAAACTTTTTCAGAAGACACTAGCATACTTCCCTTTATACATATAAAAATCAGATTTTCTACTTGGACCACTAGGTAGCTAGCTAGCTATCTGAATTAAAACCTGAAGTCTTCGTTTTTGACATGACTAGTTACAGGTAAACATCCAGTGGTATCTTGTCCCGTGGTGGATGTGAATACCTGTGGAATGCTGCAAAGGTGTGGGGATGAGGGCAATGCGTGGGACTACCTTCTCAGAGACCTTCTGAAATAAGATTGTATTGTTTTTCTATTGCTGTACCAAGAATGATGACCCAATCTAGTGGTTAGATAGCGTCTTTGAGCAGGAGCCATTTCAGCCAAGTCCCTAAAAGAAAAGAAGCCAGTTATTCAGAGTTGAGGAAGGGAAAATTTAAATGAGATAAGTTTACGAAACATCACGTGTGGCACGTAGAAAGTCAATGGTCGCTGTGGTTTTCATTGGATTCAAGGTCAGGGAGGCGGTGAGCAAGGAAGCCTCAGGTCAATGGCAACTGATTGCCACAGACCTTACGGGCTGGGTTAAGAAAACTGAGGTTAGCCTGCGAGCAAGGGAAGCCTGAGATGATTTTTATGAGCGAATGATCACCCTTACTGCTGTTGGGAGGGAGCTGGGTGCTCTAGGGGAAAGGGCAGTGATTTTTGTTGTCAGTGGTTGGTTGGCCCCTGATTGCCTTTATGTCTCTCTCATTCTCCCTCATTCCTCTCCTTCACCTCCCTGTAGTCCTCAGAGTCCAGGAGGAGATAGAACAATAGTGATTATAGTGATACCTCACATGGGAGCGGCCCTTTACAGTTTGTACATCGCTTCTTCCACTCAATCAGAACAGTTCTCCACGGGAAAGGCGGTAGTAATGTGCTCTTTCCGTTTCACGGCTAAGAAGCAGTCTTGGAGAAGTAGCAGAATTTGCTCAGTGCTCCGAGGTCAAAAGGGTTGGCCCTTGCTGATCCCAGGAAAGCCTCGTCTCTCTCCCTGTGCCAGTGTGTTGAGGAGGGGGCAGGAATGAGAGACACTGCTCTGCAAGAGAGACTCCCCTGTGGTCAACCGAGCCATGCCGTGCACATCCTGGGGCCAACCCGCTTGCCCACCAGAAAAAGGAGCCCCACACACACACCCACAGTATGACAAAGATATTCCTCTCCCTGGGTTATGCCAGCATCAAGACAGGAAACCGAGAGGGTTTACAGGCAGACGCGACGAGAGACACAGGCTCGTAAACCTGCTCCCCTTGTCCCCTGGAAGGCTGCGTGTGTCAGAGTCGCTCTTTGCACATATTTTCCTCCTCTCATCTGCCGGCCATTAATCCACTGGCTTTGCCAAGGTTCTCAGGCTCCTCTGTGACCTCGGGCTCTTCCCGGGGGCTTCGCTGGGATAGGACTTTATCCACTCACTCGTATCTTTTTTCCTTTTTTCATCCATCCCTTGTTCATTCATCCATTTGTTTGCCCATCCGCCCATACACCCATCCATCCACCTACCCACCCAGCCAGCCAGCCTTAGCACCATTACTGTGTTCTAGGGGATTATTAGGATAGACGAAGGGTGGCCCTGCCTTGGCAGGCCCTGATTGTTGCGATATGTCAGGAGGCATGAGAGCAGTGTCTCTGTGGCTCCTCAGTGCCTTTAGGAAAATGTCCAAGATTCCTTGCTTTTCCTCACAAAGCCTTTCCAGTTTCTTCCATTGCATTCTTCTCAGAACCCTATGTTCCAGCTCATGGCCATGGGCACATGTAGGCCTCCATGGCTTCCTATGTAGTGTGCTGGTCGACTGGCTCTCCAGAGAGAGAAAAAAATACCCCGGTTTGCAGCATTTGCCAATTTCTGTGATGTAACTACTCCCATCGTGGCTGATTTCAAGCTACGGAAGAAATCGTTAAAAGCCGAGTTGGGAAGAAATACAACGTATGGGTTCTTACAAACGCTGCCCCCCTTCTCCATCTGAGGCAGTACAGCGTTCGAGTTAAGAATGCTGCTCTCACAGTTTCCCCCGTGTGCCCTTGGCCAAGCTACTTACACTCCTAAGCCTCCGTTTTCCCTTCTCTAAAATGGGGATGGGCATAGTATCTCCTTCCTAGGACCATTATAAGAATGAGATGAGAGGATGCGAGAAGTTGGTCAGCACAATGCCTGACATATGGTAAGTGCTCACTAAACTGTGACCACCACCACCCACCTATGCAATGCTTCCCCATCTTTCAGCTTCAGCGCAAAGCCACCTCTTCCCCGGAGCCTTCTGTGATGTCTTCACTGAATGAAGTCACTCGTTTTATAACAAAGCACATTGCTCATGAACCCCCTCCCCTATTTTTTTTTTTTTTTTTACCACTAAAGTCATGATTACTGGGTCTAGGTTTCCACCAGGTGGCCTGTGCCTAATTCTTTGCTGTTTCCTCAGCGCTTTGTAGAGACAGGCACACAGTAGGTGCTCAAATCCATCTTTAAGGAAGATTGGTGAGCTCGTGCATGAAGCAGCCATGGTGGGGACAGATAGGGCAGGAGGCAGAGATGTGGATGGACGTGTGTGCACCAGCAGTAGGAGGTAGCAGGGAGAGAGGCTAGTGGTGTATGTTTTGATGGGCTAGTGTATGTACGTAACGAGTGAGGACGTCTGGCCAGATGCACCCACCTGGAGAGCCAGGTGGCTCGCATTCCTCAGGGCTGAGAAGGCCACAGCTCTCACAGCTGGGGGAAAGGAGCCGGCTCCCAGGGATGGGCTCGTCTGTGACGGCAAAGCCGGCGGGCTGGTTATTAGAGAGAAGCCGGCACAGGGCTGCGACTCAACGGAAAAATAAATCCACATCATGCCAGACGAGCCTGGTTCCAGGCTGGGTGAGTTAATAAAGTGGCTCTGAGGTGGTTTGGAGCCACTGTGGAGAGGCTGGGGAGGAATTTTCTCATTTCTCATAAAACCTTAATCAGTGTTAGTCACTTCAAGTGATTACGAGGGCTTAAAATAGCCACCAGCAGCAAGCCGGAGGGACACATCTGAGGCTGTTTTGTTTCTTTAAGGAGCAGAGCTGGGCCTGCGAGGGACACGAATCTGTCTCCTCACTGGACCATGAGCGACCGTGAGCTCATTGAGGGCAGGGACAGGTCTGGCCGGCCGCAGTGCCCCCATGCCACAGACAGTGCCTGGAACACGAGGGGCTCCTCGAGCCTTCGTCGACTGTCACCGAGGGGCCCTGCCAGCTCGACTTTGATCCCTGGTTCATTGCAGTCTCTTAACAGTTCTTCACTTGTTTGCTTTTCCCCACTAGAGCATCTGTGCTCTGTTCACTGCTGAATCCCCAGTGCCTTGAACAGTGCCTGGCACACGGTAGGAGCTGAGTGGAGGGATGACTGAGATGGGAACCATCTTCTAGAAGGGCTGCTAAGATTCTCAGGAAGGTACCAGTATCACTACCCCCGCGTGAGCCCGCCCTCCACACCAGCTCCTCCTACAGCCCTGAGACCTGCTTCCAACCAATGTGTTCATGCTACGCATTCCTCCCCAGACATATCATGTGTCCCTCCCCTCCCCCTCATAACACCCAGATAGAACTTCCTCTGAGTGAAGGACCCCAGAGCAGTCATTGACACTGTAGTATGAATTTCAGGGAAGTGTATCAACTCTCCAGGTTATTTGTACAAGCCTCCACTCTCACCAGGTGAGGGGACTGCCTCTATAAATTCATTTTGGGCATCCGAGGGAAAGGGGAAGGGTTTAAGCCCCAGCCCTCCCTGAGGGAGATTAGTATTTAACAACCAAGAAAACAGGTGTTATGATTAGACTGCCTAGATTCAAGTCCTAGCTCTGCTCCTTCCTAGCTTTCTGACCTGTTTTTTTCTCACCTGAAAAAGAGGTGTGTTGATAGAATTTATCTCACTGAGGTGCTGCGAGGGCAGAGGATGGGACAGAGAGGTATGTAGGGGATCCCCAGTAAATGGTAGCCATTGTGATTCTTGGCTGTGGGACCTTGGGCATGTTCCTTTCCCTCTCTAGGCTTTGGCTTTACCCCAGGACACACGTGCTACAGTGGCTTGGAGAACAGGCCGTGGACTGATCCTTCCCCACACCTGCCGCTTTTGGCTATGTGACCTTGGGCAAAAGACTCACCTTCTCTGGTCTCTGTTTTCTCATCTATACAATGGAAAGAGTAAATCCACCTCACGAATGACATGGTGTAGGTACAGTCAGCACATGGCACCCGGATCATGTTGATCAGGTCCCTACCTCTGCACTGGGAAGGTGACCCAGCTTGTCTCCCGGTCCCTTCCGCCTCCACCTCTCGCAGTCACTTCAGGTCAAGCCTAAGTGTGAAGTAAACCTTTTGCTGAAAACACTCATCCTTGCTCCTCACCTGCCCTTTGTCCCTGTTCCCTAACGAATGCTCCCTCTCCCCTGAGACCCGCCAGATCTTAGTGGATCAGACTCTGTGTGTGTTTATGTTGGGGGATTGGTGCTAGAGAAATTCAGGGAGGTCTCGGCCTGGGAAAATGGGGATGAGGCTACTGGAGGAACCCACTGACAGCCCATTCACCAGCTAGGGCGGAAACCATTCGTGGGGCTCCTCGCTGCACCTAGGATCATGTCTAGGAACCCCCGCCCCCCCCCCCCACCTCATCTGCTTCTGCCACACTGGATTTTCAGTTCTCTATTGATCTCACTTCTTCCTGCTACATGGCTTTTGCACACGCCGTTTCTTCTGCCTGGAACACCCTTCCTCCTATCTATCCAGTCAACGTCTCCTCACACTTCTGGTTTCCTCTTAAATGTCACTTCCTCTGGGAGGGCAGCGCTGACCCTTCCCAGGCATTTTAGGGTCCCTCTGTTAGATATGGCCACCACGCCCTCTGCAACATTGTCTTCATCACAAATGCCCTCCATCAGTCAATCAACTGTGTGAATTAATAAGGCAATTAGTTCATCAATTGTATAATGGCTGCCTGCATTAGTCTCTGAGCTTCGTAAGAGCAGAGATGGGGTCTGTCTTGTTCACTTAGTAGGTGTCTGGGAAGTGTTCGTTGACTTAATACAAGGACTTCCTTCATTATGCTAGATCTGCCTTTGTTACTAGCCAAGAAATGAACACAGTATGTGTTTTAATTCAACAAACATTTGTCGAGCACCTACCTGCTTATACCAGGCATGTGGAATTCTTGTTCCCTGCCCACCACATAGGGCTGAGAGTCCAGGGATCCAAACTGACATGGGGAGAGACAGTTGAAAAACTGTTGCACTGTAGGAATGTTCCGGGTGTTGTGAGGTCGGAGTGGAAGGGGTGACGACGCAGCATAGAGGATGGACTGGGTGAGGACAAAGTGGAGGCTGGGAGGGCTTGGGCAGGCAGATCGGAGTTGGGTCTCTAAGGATGCACAGGAGTTTAAAAGGGCATTCCATGCATGAGTACAGCACGTGCAAAGGTCCTGGGGCACCCCACAGCAAGGTATGTGTGTGCATAGAGTGCTCGATTTGATTGCAGCCTAGGGTGTGTTGAGCGGGTTGATGGGAGAGGAAGCAGGAGTGTGAGCAGCACCAGAGTTCGGGCTTTATCCTCCAGGCCAGTCCTTCTCAAATGAAGACAATTTTGTCCTCCTCCTACCTTTCCCTACCTGGGCATGAAGATGATGGCTGTTGGCTTGGCGAGTGGGGCTGTGTCTATAAGAATCCAAGGGGCATTCAAGGCCTTTAATTCAGGACACCCCAGGGGCCCAGCTGGCCACCTTTAACTTTGTTGGCTGACAGCTTCTGCCCATGTTCTTTCTGCTGCCCTCTCTCTGGCTGGGCAAGGGGCCAAGAGAGGACATGCACGCAGTCAGGATATAGGCTGCAGGACGGCCACTCTACCTCACCCCAGCAGGTAAGATAAAGGGCTCTTGGGCTCTGGAGCCAAACTCTACTGAGTCATATCCCAGTTCAGCCCTAACTGCCTGTATGAGCTTTGTCAAGTTATTAAAACACTCTGTGCCTCAGTTTCCCTCTCTGGGAACCATGCCTGTTTGGCAGGACTGTCGTAAGGATGAAATTAAATGGCGAGGGTATAGGTTGAAAGCCTGACCTGGATTTAAGTCCCAGCTCTGCCACTCACCAACTGTGTGACCTCAGGCAAATTGCTTACCTTTCTGGACCTTGGTTTTCTCGCTTATAAATCTGAGGGTTGCCGTTCTGAGGGTTACCTGAGCCAGAGCACTTAAAAGAGCCCAGCCCTGTGCCTGGCACACAGTGAGCACTCAGCACACGCCACTTGTGTGATCCCAGATCCTAGCATGAAGCCCAGCACAAGAGAAGTGCGCCTAGGATGTTAATTACTTCTACCCTTGTCCTGGTCGGGCGCGGCCCCTGGGAAAGCTTGGCTCCCACCGGGACCTTTCCGTGTGTGCTGCCTGCCTCCTGTCCCACCCTCTGCCTGCGTTTCTGGTGAAGGGGCAGCCGCCCTAGGTCAGGGCAGGGCCTGGAGCAAGGAGGGCCTTCAGCTTTCAATTTCTGCAGCTCCCCTTTCCCTTCCTGAGTCCGCTGCATCCCTATTAGCTTCCTGGCTGCCCCAGCTCTTCCTCTCCCCTTTGAAATCCCTGCCGCTGTCCCGAGTCCCTCCAGACATTGCACAAAGGCCTCTTGGATTTCAGCGCCAGCCCCAGAGGCCAGCTCGGTAATTCAATTACTGCGAGGAGGCTTTCTCCTTTCTTTCCCCCCCTCTTCCTCACCCTTCCTTTCTTCCTTTTCTTTCTTTCTTCTTTTTTTTTTTTTTTTCTTTTTTAGATCAAAAACGAAAAGACAGACATTGTGACCCTCAGAAGACGCTGTGACTGAAAATTCCCTTCTGGGCTCCAGCCCCCGTTAATGAAATACCAAGAATTTTCTCCCTTCAGAACACGTGTGTGCGGCATTTGATGTGTGTTCTTTGTTTGGGGCTTCTTTCTTGTGCGCCCTGTTCGATGCTGGGGACCCATGCGAGTTCTCTGCCAGAGACATGACGGCTGCCCCTCCGTCTGCCTGCCCAGCGTTGGGCGGCCTTCCACTGGACCTAGGAGGAGGAGCCGTGCAAATAAGGCCTTGCTCCATGTCTGAGCTCGACATTTATTCTTTATGGGAGAGGTAGTTGCCTGGAAGAGAGCGGGCCTGAGGGAAGTGCGGACAGGGCATTCTGTAGCAGAGCTCAGGCCCCATCCTAGTTCTAGCTCCTCTGTGCTGTGTGATGGAGGCAGGTCAGCTGGCCTTGCTGGGTCTTACTTGTCCGTGGACCACAGTTCTGTCTGCAGTCCAGCGGGTACAGGTTTAGTATTCACCAGATTCCCGGCTCTGTGATAGGGCCTTGAACAGAAACAAACAAACAAACAAAACTCGTCCCGGACCCCTAGGAGTTTGGAGAAGATGGTCCTGGAAGCCCTTTCTGGTTCCGATATGCTAAACACAGCCATGGCAGGCTCAGAAAAGGCACACGAGCCGATTAGGCAAGGGCTAACAGGAAACTAGGCGTCAGGGCTAAAAATTTTCTGTTGTTTTTTAGTGAATTTTCTGGAACGAAGAGAGTCTCAGAGGCAAAAGGACTGGGAATTTGGCTGCCCCAATTCCTAACCAATTAAGGAAGTCCCTCAAAAACAGGGAAGCCAAGTTATCTTCCCGCCTTCCTCTAGGGGGCAGCACAGAGCACAGTGGGAGAGCTTGGCCTCCCAGTAAGCATACCTCCCTCATTCCAGTCTGCCCCCAGGGGCCTGGGACCTGGGAGGATGGTGATCATGTTTCCGCAAGCCCTCCTCTTCAGTCTGAACTTTCCTAGCATGTCCTGAGTCCTGACTCCTTCACTTAGGGTCCCTAAGGGGGCCAAGAATGACCAGGAGAGGAAAATGCCAGGCAGGACAGGGTAGAGTGACACTGGTGAGTGGGAATGGGATACTTTAAAGATCCTAGACAGTGTTAGTGCCTCAGGTCAGAACAGCTCAATAGAAGCCCTTTGCCAATATGGAGGACAGCAGAGAAGAAAGCCTTCTGTTTTCAGATAGGGGGGGATCCAGAGTCCTCCCCGTGCTTTTGCCTAAGCTCTTCCCTTCTCCTGAAATGCTCTCCCCATAGCTCTGCACACTCGTATCTCGCCCATCGGTCACTGCCGGGCTCAAATGGCACCTTCTCCTTGAACTCTTCCCAGATCTCACAGCTAGGAGTTGCGTTTCTCTCCTTCAAATTCTCCTTGCATTTTGCCTGGACTGCTCAAAAGACATTTATGTTCTAGATGTCTTTGCAGGAAGACTGGGTTGCGAACTTCCGGGATGGTATCGATTCTGTTTTATTTACTTCTAAATTCTTCATAGCACTGAGCACAAGGCTTAACTACTGTTTATAGAATTAATCTGTGAGAGACACGTAACAACCACCCTCCTCTGTAATAAATGCTTTCCGTGCATCATCTCATTTCATCCTCACAGAACCTGAAAAGCTGTGGACTCTTATCTAGTTACTTTGTAGATAAGGAAACCAAAGCCCAGAGAGGTTCTACAATTTCCCAAGGTTGCAAAACTCGTGTGTTGCAGAGTTTCATCTACTTTTTCTTCTCCAGAGTAGCTTACTTTTCATATGTACCCAAGAAGTGGTGTTTATTTATTTTTTTTGAAATGCTTGTTGTCTATTTCATTGGGGATGATTTTTAAAATTTATATATTTACTTCAATGTATAGTAGGAAAAATATAACCAACACAGTGAATCTGTTTTTTTTTAATAAATGTTATTGCATAAAAGGAGGCCAAAGGAGGTAAATGAGGAGTTTTTTTTATTTTCAAATCAGAGGATCAGTGACAGATGAATTTTAATTAAATACTAATTAAATAGTGTACATGGTAAAAACTGTAATATGGTTTAAAGATGACTGAAGTTTGCGAAACACTGGTATAAGTGAATCCACAGCCTACAGTGGTGTTTTTCAAAAACTTCAAAAAATCACCAGGAATAGTAATTGCATGTTAAATGGAGAAAAAATTGGACAGTTGAGATAGGCCAGAAAAAAAAGTTAAAATTCTCCTTCACCCCAGAGGAGGGCGCTGTGTACAGGTATCAGCCTAAAGTGAGGGCTGTGTGGTCCAAGCCCAACCAGGGCCCAAAGATAGCACTTCTCAGGTGACCTTGCAAGCACACTCAGAACCTGGCCTCTACTGATGCCGAGACCTTTGGCTGCATGACACCAGCCTGCCTGGTGGCTAGGGGATGCCAGGTCCAACACTGCACGTAATGGAATCGTAATCCAGTTACCCCCGTCCCCTGCCCCAGGTGTTCAGTGTAGCCTCCAGGGGCTGCTGCGAACTTCTTTCTTCTGCTCCCACTTAGTGCTGCTGCCCTTATTTTTTTGTCAACTCTTGTGTGTGAGTTTATTTACATATCTAAAATCCTTCTCCAAGTCCCTATAGCTCCCAAAGGGTCTGAGCCATGCAGGGCATTGTGTAGGGCTTGGCACACAGTCAGTACTGAATAAATAAAAGATTTGCATCAGTACAATCCTGTCTGGAGACCACTGCATGGCAAAATGGTCCTGAAACCCAATGATCTAGAGCAAAAACACTTGAAGAGTCTTCACTCTCTGCCCCTGAGACAAACTCTTTCTTAGTGTGGTCTCCTTGGCTTTTACTTTTCCAAAAAAGTAATTACTATATAGCCATTCATCCATCCATCCATCCGTCTAGATCTACAAGGAGGACGACATTGCTCATTTGGGACACCTAGAGGATGAGGGCAAACCATGTAATTCACTCTAATGAGTAGCTATTATGTTTCTGACCCAGGTTACTTGTTGTTAAGGTGTAGACAATTATTATTCTTCCTTTTTCTACAGAGAGGAAACTGACTCCCAGAGAGAATAAAGACTTGTGTCAGGAGATTGTGCCTGTCACGAGTGCAGTTCACCCAATGTTTTGGTTGAACTCCATTACACCTGGTAGGAATATATTTCCTTTGGAATTATCCGTGGCCAGGTACTTGCTTTAGAGGATAAAATGTGAGTGCTTCATCCTCTTCTGCTGCCCAGTCAAGCAGTGGGATTTCAGATGGTAGAGACTCCTGATAGAATCTTGGTTCTGGAGGGAGGATGTAATGGAGTAGAGCCTCCCACCACCATGTAGTGGACGTGCTGTGTGAGCAAAAGATGGGCCTTGTTTTAAGCCTGAGTCTCGAGGATGTTTGTTATTGCAGCATAACCTACCCCATTCTAAATCAAACAGTTATAAAGTCAGTGAGTTGGCAGAGCTGGAATTTGAATCTCAATATCTCTAGCTCTAAAACTATTTCTTTTCCTACTTTTCCCATAGTCATTGCGACCATGTTTTGCGGGCATGTGGACTGTCCTATAGTGAGACCTCAGAACCTTTGATGGATTGATAATGTATGCATGAGAAAGTCTCCTTTCTTGCAAGCTCAAAGTTTTTCTGATTGCATGTGAGTCTGACGTAAGTTCATTTTAGTAAAGAGGGTTGAGTGAGTAATGAGTAATATAAAAATCACGACAATCATAATAAAAGACAACCGAAGTGGGTGCTTACTTTGCATCACCTGTCGTATTGAGCACTTTAGACCTTTACAACCACCCTAAGCAGTAGGTGCCATTATTTGACTCGCTTCACAAATAAAGAAAACAGATTTAGAGGGATTTAGTAACTTTTCAAGTTGATACAGCCTTGTACCATGGAATGGCTTCCTAGCAGTCAAGGTCAAAACTGAAAAGCAATAGATTACACCCTTCCCATTATGTGTTGAAAGGAAGTGTGTTCGAATTTAGCTCTGGGAAAGAAGTCTTACTTCCCAAGAAGATGAAACTTATTCCATGGATTATTTTATAAGTAATGCTGTGGAATGCATGACTTTTATAAAACCTTTTATTTTGAAATAATTTCAACGTTATGGAACAGTTATAAGAATAGAACGAAGAACCCCGGGTGCCCTTCGCTCAGATTCATCCTACTCAGCATCTGCCTACTTTGCTTGATCACTCTCTCTTTATACACGTATGACTCTTAGTTTTCCAAGCTAATGGTAAGTTGTAGACATCATTCTTCATCCAGATTCCAATCCAGACTCACACATTACATTTAGTCGTAAAGTCTCTTTAGTCTCCTTTAATCTAGATCAGTTCCTCGGCCTTTCACTGACATTTTCCCAGAACAGCCTATTTATTTATAGAATGGCTCTCAGGTTAAGTTCGTCTGATGTTTCTTTCTGGGTAGATTCAGGCTATGTATGTTTGATGGGAACATCACTGCAATGATGTTGCGCCCTTCTCAGTGCATCTCACCAGGAGGCGCACAATGGGTATGTACCCCACTGCTGTGAGTGTCGACTTTATCCTTGTGATAAGGGGGTATTTACCAACTTTCTCCAATGTAAACTTATCATTTTCCCTTTGTAGTTATTACGTGATCGTGCGGAGGTGCTTTGAGACTCTGCACACATCCCATGAATCTTCAAACTTTCACATCCTGGTTTGAGCATCTATTGATGATCTTTAGTGCAACTTTTAAAATTTTTCTCTAGACAATTTCTCATGTAGAACCACTACGGACATCTGCAATATCACTTTTGATCAGAAAAACCATTTTCAGCTCAGCGGACTGACTGAGGGTTCCTGGTATTCTTTGATTACTTATCCCAAGAGAGGAGGAGGGGAGATTGAGGAAAACTTGGAGTTATTCCAAGTATTTGAAGGTGAGCAGAGGTCGATAATCTTTGTAGGAATAGGTGATGGAAGGAAGGAGAGGTTCACATCTGGAGAGCCAAACCTGGGGCATTAATTTTCTAGAGCTGCCTTAAAATACCACAGACTGAGTGGCTTAAAGGCAGACATTGATTTCCTCAGAGTTCTGGAGGCTGGAAGTCTAAGATCAAGGTGCTGGTAGGGGTGATTGCCTCTGAGAATTGTCTCCTGGGCTTGCAGATGGCCATTTCCTCGCTGTGTTCTGATGTGGCCATCCCTCTGTGCACACACACCCCTGGTGTCTCTTTTTCATCTTAGAAGAACATCAGTCATATTGGACAAGGGCCACCCTTTGATCTCATTTAACATTAATTACCTTTTTAAAGGGCCCAACTCCAAATGCAGTCGCTTTGGGGTTTAGGGCTTGAACATATGATGGGGGGAGGAGGTGCACAATTCAGTCCATAACACCTAGATAGGGAAAAAACTCAGGAGGACTGAAGAACGACCTAGCAGTCTATATGTTCCTCTCCACTACCCCCCTGCCCCGTGCACTCAGTGGGCTGTTTATAGCCATCATGAATGAGCAGCCCACAGAACGGAGACCTTCATGTTCCTTTCTCCAGATGATGTGTCCAGCCAACTGGCAAGCCCAATGTTGTACGAATCTCTCCTGTCTCTTAATGCTGCTTGCCTGAAGGTTCTTCCCTATCATTTCTAGATTCCAGAATAGAAGTGGACAATGGAACCCCAAGGTATCCCCTGAGATATCTCCCAAGGAAGTGATGTATTAATCTAGAGTCTTGACCTCAAGCCAGCTTACACGAAGGTGTCCAGCGGGGCCAACTGATAACTACAGTAATATTAAACCAATCCCTTAGCGCTCACCATGTTTCCTTCTCAAATCTGACCTTTGGTTCTCTGCACACTTTGTCTATACCTTCTTAGCAATAATAGGGCTCTCTGTAGGTTAGGAAAACTCTCCTTCTCTAAGCTTCACTCTCAGAGGGCTTGTCAATGAAGCATGTTGGGGAGGGTCCGCCCCATATTCCTAGCTTCTTGGGTCTAAAGGCTTTCCTAGCCGCCATATGCTACTGTTTTCATGTTCAGCTTTCCTCCTCACGGCATCAACGGGAGCTACCTCTGGCCACTTTTCTTGCTTCTAAATTCTGTTGTTCCTCCCTATAGACCTTCACTAAGTCTGATGCATAAAGCCCAAACTCCATTTGGGCGCGGTCCCAAGAGTTTTCTCTCTTCCAGACCCTCTTGGGTGGTGCCAAGTGGGAGGAGGCGGGACGTAATTCTCTGCTTTCTTGCAACTCAGCAAATTGCAATTTATGAGTTTCAATCCACATGAAAGGGCCCCTAACTAAGTCTCTCTGGATTCATTTGGAATGTTGAATTAATTTGGAAAATAAGGGGGAAAAAAACTTGGATTTAGCCCAGCAAGGATCATGACATTTTACCAAGTCCTGTCATACCTTTGCATTTTCTTCATCTCCTGCTTGAGTACCTCCTTCCAGACTCACCACAGGTAAAGTGGGGGTGGTGACAAAATTCTATCCTGTTTGTGGGGTCATGTTGTGTAGGCATCATTCACCCAAGAGAGAGAAGAGAGCCCTGGACTGGGCACAGGATATTTGGGTTCTGATCCTGCTCCTCACTGTTTACCTTCCTTAATCTTTTAGATGTTCTTATGCTCTGTGTGATGTCAAGGCCCCGTGAACGGTTTACTCACAGGGAAGTGACAGCTACTAATAATCCCCTTCTTTTCAAAGGCCTTCTCCTCTAAAGTCTTGTACCTCAGACTCATTCTCTGCATGGCTACTGGAGTGATCCGGGCACAAAAATTGGATCAGCCCACTGCCCTCCACTTAAACCCATTTGACAACTCCCTGTTCCTCCAAGGATAGAATCTGCCATCGTCATCATGACTTGGGGGGCTCTGCATGGCTCAGCCTCTGCCTACCTTTCCAATTGCTCCCTGAACCACTCCTACTCCCCTGAGTCACCCAGGTTTCCCCATTTCTGCACGCCCACTGCACCCCTCCAGCTGTACCACCTTTGCGCATTGCTGTTTCTTTGTCTTAGACATGCTTCATCATCCCCTTTTTGGGGGGCCTAGTAGACACCCACTTTTCCTTCAGCTCTCAGCTCAGTCTTTACTTCTTCCAGGAAGCCTTTCTAGACTAAGTCAAATCTTACCTTTGTTCACTCTCCAAACACCAAGTGTCTTTCCTTTGAAGCAGTTACCCAGGAGTCATTCTACATTCGTGTATGTGATGATTTCACGAACTTCTGCGTCTTCCAATAGACGATGAGATCCAGAAGGCAGGGACCATGTCTGTTTGCTTTCACTATCAGAACCTCAGTGTCTAATACAATAGCTGAAACACAGTAGACACTTGGGAATATTGGCAAATGAATGAATGAATGAATGAGTACGGCCAAGACATTAGTTCCCCTTGTTAAAGTCATTGGCTGCAAATGACCCTACATAGTTCTTTAGGGGAGACAGGATATGTCCTGCCCAAGGACACAGATGTTCCAAGGTCAAGTGGGTATTGGCACTACTGGGTAGCAGCCAGGTCAATGACATCTCTTGAGGACAGGGTGCAAAGCCAAGGTGAGGAGCAGCTTTTGCTCAACTGTCAGGTGGGGATCATCATAGTATCTAATCATAGATACTGATTATATACTATGGAGGAGATTAAACGAGAAACGATATACATGATGCCTGGCACAGAACAGTGCTCAGTATGTCCATTTTTTCTTTTTCTCAGTACCTTCTTCCTTATGCTGACTGTCAACTTACTTTTCTGGAGTAAATTAGTGTGGGGGCCAGGACTGCAGTCCTGAGTTTGCTGCACGCTCCTCCTTTCTTCTTTCTTCCACATTTGGGTAGCTGGGCTCTCGTTGGTCCTGCTATTGTGACCTGCAAAAACTGTCGCTGTCCACATCTTTGTGTTCAAGAGTGTAACCTGGGAGTACCATCCTGGATCAACACAGGAGATGTGGAATCGAGAGGGCTTTGCAGGAGACCATGTCTGGGGATCTTGGTGCCCACTGAGGAGTTGGGGGCCTTCTATGTCTCTGCAGAGAGCAAGCGAAGCTTAAGAGAAAAGAATCTCTAATGGGGGCATTCCCAGAGTTAGAAAAGCACGAGCCTTGAACTTCAAGGCTGACAGATCTGGATTTAAATTCTGCTTCTCTGCAGGAAATATGTTTCTTGAGCATTGCTTTCCAAATAGCCTGTGGGTAGGACTAGGAGGAGGATGACAGAATCTGCAACCTCCGAAATGCACCCTATATTGACTCATTTTTCTCCTCCAGTGCTCTCACCTGATTTCCCCATAATCTCTCTCCTGCTGTAGTTGTGACTGGTCTCCTTCTTCCATTTTTACCACCCCTCCTCCCCACACTCAAATCAATTTTCCCTGCAACAGCCAGAAGAGTCATTTTAAGACATCAATCAGATCACATCTCCACTCTTCTCAACCTTCCATTGCTTGTTGTCACACTTGGATACAACCCAAACTCCTCACCTTGACCTTCCAAGTAATAAAACCTGGCCCCTGCCTTCCCCTTGACCTCAGCCCCTCCCCCTGCCCTCATCTTTCTTCTCTCCTTCCAGCCACTCTCCTTTCTCTCTCTGCTCCTCAAACCCCAAGGCTCATTTGCCACTTGCCCTTCCCTCCTTCTGGAACTGTCTTCCCCTTTCACCTGCCTGGCTCCTTCTGGTCATCCAGGTGTCAGCTCAAGTGCCTCATTTTCAGAGAGGCCCTCTCTGACTCAGCAGTTTAAAGAAATGCACCTCCATCCCAGCCAATTTTTTTTCCATAGTTATTACCAATTGAAATGATTCTCTCCATGGTGTTGCTGTTGTTTGTTTTATTTCTCCAATGGAATGTCAGGTCTTGTCCATTCCCGTCCACTCCTGTATCCCCAGTGGCTGGAAAGGTGCCTGGCCCATAGTAGTTGCATAACAAATGTTTGATGAACGAATTAATGATCGAAGAGGGGGCTAGAGCAGATAATGAGACCCTCTTAGCAATAGACAAATGGGGGTATGAGTCGACAACTATAACAAAGAGACCCCAAAACGTAGTGGCTTAAACCACCTTGAGTTCCATTCCTCTCTCACAAACAGTCCAGGGCTGATGAGACAGCTTCATCATCTTTAACATGTGGCTCCCAGGTGGCTGTTCCAATTCTAGTTACCTCCCAGCCAAAAATGATTGGGGGAAGCAGAGGGCAGGAATCCACACTCAGCCTTTTTCAGGGCCAAGACTCAAAAGTGTACTTTTCATTTTTGTTTGCACTCTATTGGCCAGAACTTAGTCACATGATCAGACTGAATCGCAAAGGAGGCTGGGAAAGGTAGCCATGCATCTAGTTACAATTACATTACTGTAGAAAAAGGGAAGAATACATGGGAGATGGGGACAACACAATCCGCCTCCTGTACCCAGAGCTGCCCCTGCTGGAACGGGAGTCAACGAGGGGATTCTGGTCTCCCCGAGATGGCAAAATACTTTGGCCCTGCTGTCTCTCTCTGTGCTCAGCTGCCAGGAACTTGAACATTTAAGGAAAAAAGACCTAGGCCAAGTTGCCAATGTCCAATAGCCATCAGAATCTGGTGGGGCCTCCCCAGCTCCTGAGTGAGCTGGCTTCCTTTCTGCAGTTTCTACCTCTCCAGGCCCTGGGTGCAGCTAGGAGGGGCAGGAACTGCATAATAAGGACTTGCAAATAGCTACCCGCCCACCGTGAGAACTGATTTATACTTCACCTGATTTATACTTCACCGTGGATCAGCTGGCTGATGTCAGCAGAGGGCAGAGTGGTTAAAACCTCTGAGTCTGAGCCAGACATTGAGTTCAAACCCTAACACCACAATGTGGATGTGCCAGCCAGGGGGTCTAGTCGCATTGAATGCCTGTCATTGGAACCCGGGAAGCAGTGCCTCCTGTGGGAGTTATGCTACTGGGCTTGTGCAACCTAACTTCGGTTTCCTCATCTTTAAAATTAGTGTGGAGAGATTAAACCAGACAACGCATGCAAGGAGCTGAGCATTGTGAATGCTCAGTAAATCGTGACTGTGGTTAATTTTTCCGTTTCTTTCTTTCTCGGGGGTGTCCTTGGGACCGCTACCTTGTATAAAAGCCCTAAGAGCTCACTTGTGTCTGCCCAAAACAATTTCCCCTGCTTTGGTGCATTGTTCTTGAGACCTTCATGAGTAAACAAACCCTCTGGCGTAAACATCCAAGGTGGCTTCCAGCTTTTTCTCCGGAAAAACCAGGCAATTTGAGTTTTTTCTTTCTCGGTCAGATTCAGAGAGGGCTCTCCCTGGACCCTTCTCTCTTGTTTATTTCCCATCATTCATGGGAGGCTAATGTGGAGTCAACAAGGGAAGCAAGAGGTGCCTCAGCCCTAGAGGACAGTTCTGGGTACTGGTGGCAGCTCGTGAGTTGCCCCCACCACCCATCTGTTCTTCCCTTTTCCTCCCCATTAAAAAATACCCAAGGTGGCTTCCGGCTTTTTCTCTAATGCATCCCTTCTTTAGTTCTTCGGGTCATCTTGGGCAGAGAATCGCTGTCGGGTGCTGGCGATGTCTCTGCATAGGGACCCCCCAGGGAGCAGCGGCGGTCGAGCAGTGGTGGTGTGAGGCTGAGGAGCTCCATAACTGTTCTCAGCCTCGAATCTCTGATTGCTGACTCCCTTGGGCTTACTTGAAAGATGGGGAGAGGGGAGGCCTGGTGACTGCCCCTCCCTGGTGGCAGAACAGTCGCAGCGGCAGCCATGTGAGGTGGGGAGGTAAAGCCTCTGTTTGCTGGGAATGAATCCATGGAAAATGTTGGAGCGGGCTTCCCGCCTCTGGAGCCACTCACTGGGACGCCGCAGACCTAAGGCTGGGAGCAGCAGACGGCAGCCCACGGGCAGGAGGCAGGAACTGGCTGTGGGAACACACACAACTGACGGGATCGAACTGACTTTTTGACACATTTCTGTGGGAAGGCGTCCCTGAGTATGAAGCCGGCTCCCAGAGCAGCATGGGGCCTTTCATGTGGCGCCAGGGCTGGCACTGGCCCCCTTCACGGGATGTCGGGCCCTGGGGTGACAGGGAGGGGAGGCGGAGGGGAGGGCGGGAGGAGGCCCCAGGCCCAGGCCATGGGGGAAAAGCTGAGACTCCAACTACTTTCTACCTCTAGCTCCTGGCATCTCCTTTACCTAAGGCTGGAGCGACCTGGGCCCTGGGTTCAAATTCTGACTCTGCCACTCACCAGCTGCGTGACCTGGGACAGACATTTAACCTGAGTTTTCATTCTTCGTCTGTAAAACAAGGACGGGTCAAAAAGGAAGCCAGCGGGTGGGAAAATGCTAGCTACTTACTGCCTGTGCAGCGTTCCAGCACTTACTGATGCCATTCCCTCTTTAAAATGCATTATGTCATTAAAATAGATTACATACATCATTTCATTTCATCAGAACAATCCAGCAAGGTAGGATGATTAAGCCCATTTTGCAGACAAGGAGACTGAGGCTGGGAGCCTAAAGCACACCCAGACGGTGAGGGGCACAGCCTAGATGCGAACCAGGGCTGTGGGCCTCCGAAACCTGTGTTCTTTCCACTACGTCCAGAAACTTCTCTAGTTAAAGTTAGTAGCTGATCACGAACACCTGGAGCACGTAGCACAAAGCATCCTCAGGCCCCGTCATTGGAGCCTCTGGTCATTCTCTGTGCGGCAGGTGCAAATGTCCCCATTTCAAGTGGGAGACACAATGCTGAGGCTCGTGAGGCCAGTAAAGGGATCCAGCGAGGAAAGGGTATGGGCAGTGTGCCTCCCGCCGACGGTGCATAGTCCAATCCCCTCTCCTTCCCCTGGAACCATGCCAAGCCTGGAAACCATGCAGGCTTTGGACAATACCACCTGAAATTAGAGTGGACAGGCAGGAGGGGTCCGCCCTCAGCCTCCCTGCTGTTCCCCACATAGCTGGGGGATGAGTCACGCACCCCGGGGGGACTTCCCTAATTGCCCGCAGGTATGCAGGGGGCCCTGCTGGCCAGCCTCCTGGGGGCTTGACAGAGTCCAGGCTTGAGTGCAAGGAGCTGGGAAACACAGTGGCTGGAGTGGCTCAGACGAATTCAGGGAGGGTGGCCATCTTTGTGCCACCTGCCCTCAGGTCCCCAGGGTTCTGTTTGTGAGAGCAGAGATAAGAGAGCTGAAGCCCAGGCCAGGACAGCGCCCTGGGGCCACATGGGGGACCGGTCAGCTGGAGAGACAGCGAACTGGCCTTGTGTTCCATTCTGCCTCTTACTGGCTGTGGGACGTTGGTGAATGGACTTCAGCTCACTGAATCTTAGCTGCTGCTTGAGAAAAGGGGTCATAATGGTGCAGTCTAAAGAGGGGTGTCTGAGGACCCCAAATATGATAGTGCTCATATGATAGTAAAGGGTTTAGCACACGGAAGCACGTAGTATGTGCTGGCCATTGTTGTTATTATCTTTAGCCTACTTTCCAGAACCCTCTGTCAGCTCAAAGCCAACACACTGAAGGGTGATGCCCAGAGCTGGTTTGATTAGTCGATGAGAGATATGTAAGCTCATTTAGGGGACCCTCAACATCTCCTGTCACTAGCCTCAATTCTTATTTGGGGGCATGAAGGATTTCTGGTCTTCGAGGTATCCCATGCAGAGATGCCTCAATGAATCATTCTATTGAATGATCAGGGGCAGGGATTTCCAGAGGAACCAGTCAGGTGGGGATGCTGGCTGGTGAGATTCCTCTCCTCTCTGGGCCCAAGTCCCTTCCCTGTAACAGCCTGGCAGAATCTGGATAGACTGGTGCCCTCTTAGCAGTGGCCTCTGGGATGGTGTTTTGGGTTTTAAATTATCCAAACTTTGTGGCCCTCTCCTTGGTGGGTTCACTGAGGGCCACTGACAGGACATGGCTATCCTTGCTGCTGAGAGGTGGTGGCCTTTGAGATGTTAGAGAACCATGGGTCTAATTCATAGCGGGGTTTGGGTAAGACGAGTCCCCTCTCTAGGCCCGCATTCCCCTCTGAGAGTTGAGTAGAGGCGCTCTGACTTCCTTTGCCTTCCTTGGAGAAGCTAAGGTGGATGTGGAGGGACCCAGAACCAGCAACTGGTTTGATTGGGAGCAACGCTGGATCCTTCAGAGGTCCCTGAGTCGGTGGCCTTGTCCACAGCACTGAGGGTGGTCAGCACACACGAGGCTTCCACCTGGGCTCAGCACAGCCATCGGAGGCCCCCACTCCCTGGGAAAAGAGTAAAGATTAATTAAAGTTGTCAGGGCCTAAGTAAAATCACCAATGTCAATTTCCTCCCTCTGGTTCTTGCTGTCAGAATAAATTGGACAGTCATTACCTAATACTCAGCCCTATTTTCCTAATATTTCACGAACGCCTAAGCATTGATGGGAAACAGGGGAGGTAAGGCCTTTAGGAGTGGGAGGGAAGGGGAGCTATATGGGGCTGAGGTTGTCCTGGTGTGGACCTTGCCTCAGGCCAACCCCTGGGACTGTGGCCTAAAGAAGGGAGTTCAAAGGACAGTCCCCTGGGGTTAGGGGTCGGGTTCTGTCCACATAGGTCATGGTTCTGACCCAAGTGAAACAAGAATGGCTGGTTCCCCACAGGCCTTCCTCCCCCTGACAACAACTCCCAGCGACCTCCTGGAGCTGTGGCAACTGGTACCTTCATGGACTTTGGTTCTGGACCAGGTCAAATTTCAAATTAGGAGCCTCAGTATCTTAATCTGAAAAAAAGGGGATGAATGAAAAAGCTTCACTGATAAAAGTAGACAGTTTACCCCTGCCCAAGAGCAGGCATCTCCACAGGGAACACATCCTGAAGACCAGAAATCCTTCGAGTCCCCAAATAAGAACTGAAGCTGGTGACAACAGCCCTTTAGGGTTCCGCATGTGGGGTTACATACCCCATTGACTTATCAAACCAGCCCTGGGCATCACCCTTTGGTATGTGGATTTCAGCTGGCAGAAAGTTCTGGAAATTGGCCCAAGGATGATGATATTAACAGCAATTAGAGCTAACACATTTTGAGTGTGTGTGTGTGTGTGTGTGTGTGTGTGTGTGTGTGTGTATTTGAGAGCTTCTCAGTTGACGGTTACTTTAGGGCATTGGTTGGGGGGGATAAAAGAGAATCTTCTGGAGTTGTTAGAAATGTTCTGTTCTTTATCAGAAGGATGGATACACCAATGTATACAAGCATAAACATTCACCGAGCTGTACACTTAGGATTTGCAGACTTTGCTTCATGTATGTTATTTCACTAAAAATTTGGAAAGTAAAAAAGGACCCAGTTATCATTGGGATCTGGGTGTTGGTTTAAAGAGGAAGGAGCATTCTGCGATAGCACATCCCTTTGAAGGGAAGGCTCTTTATTGGGCATTATCCTGGGCCTGGCACAAGGTGATAGGGTTCTATGGACCCTTATATTCTAACCCTCCAGGAAGTAGGGTTACCCTTGCCATTTTGGGGTGGGGGGGGGGTGGTTCGGTGTGGAGTTGGGAGGGCCAGCTTTGCAGCCAGGCTGCCCAGCTCTGCACCTTGGCCGCGACCTCTAACCTGGGGAGCCAGCCTCAGCTCACACACCTGTGACACAGGATGTTGACAGAGCCTGCCTTAGAGAGATGTTGCGAACACACTGTTGGTGGGAATGTCAAATGGTACTGCTGTTCTGGAAACTGTATGGCAGTTACTCAAAAAATTAAAAACAGAATTCCCACATGATTCAGCAATTCCACTTTGGTTATATACCCAACAGAATTGAAAGCAGGGCCTCAAAGAGATTTTTATACATCCATGTGTACATGGTAAACACGACCAGGAATGTAAAGTGCTTGGGTCAGAGAGAGAGCCAATGAATGGATGTTATTACTGCAGCCAAGTGGCTTCCATGCTCTGGGCTTCAGTTTTCCCTGTGCTGAGGGAGGGTGGGGTCAGTCCTCCGTGCATGGGTTGTGCCCACTTATAGGTGTCTCTGAAACCAGAAGCCCCTTGCCCTGCAGTTCTTGGGAGTGTCCTGCCATCAGGAATGAGAGTGTGTGTGGGGGTGGGGGTGGGGGGTGGGGGGGGTTCTGTAAAAGAGGGCTCTGTGCTCCATTTTCAATGGGAGCCTGAAAATATACTTGCTCTTACCTTTTTCAAATCCATAGCCGGCCCTGAAGCCTTGTAAACTTCACCAGGTGAGGCTCCAGGTTATGATGAGGAGGTGCCCTGCATCTAAGAGAGGCAGCCTGGGCCACTTCCGGATGGAGGGGGAGGGTGCTCATTTATTTGTTTACACTAACATTTAAGAGTTCTTCAGTGTGCTGGACTCTGCACTGGGCTTCGCACAAGTTACAGACAGCATAAGTCAGGGCTGCCACCTCCAGGGAGCACATGAATAACCAGGATGTTGCATCCTACCCACAAATCTTCATAATACAAGAAAGAAAGTGACAGAGCCTGTGAGGGAGTGATGGATAGGATGAAACTTGAAAGGAATCTCAGAGCTGCTGCCACCAAATCTTAAACAGTAATAGTAGTCTTTGCCAAAGTCTCTTGAGCAAACGTGGGCTTCTATCACACGTGGGCAGCAAAGTGCCCAAAGACCCTCTCTAGACACTCGTGCCTCACCCTCGGGGTCCCCCAGAACATAGCAGCTCTGCACAAGTTCTCTCTCTCTCGTCCTCCCATCACAGTCACAAGATAAAGGGCAATAGAAGCCAGTTGGGGTAGAGGAAGAAGTCGGAAAGGTGGACATTTTGGACTCTCCAGCTCTGTGCCTCAGCGGCAAATGACTTAACTTTCTGAGCCTCTGCTTGGTGACCTATGAAATGGAGGTGCCGTACTTGGGACCCTGCCTGTCTCAAACACCCCCCCCCCCCCAGAGTATAAACTCCACCACTCCAAAGCTTAGTGTCATTCACTTCCAATCCCCAGGACTCACAACACACAGCAAAGGGTGGGGACTTAATATATATTTACAATCTCAAAAAAGAAGAACAAAATTGAAGGACTCACACTTCTTGATTTCAAAATATGCTACGAAGCTACTGTAACCAAGGCAGTGTGGTGATGGCGTACAGACAGACATATGGATCAACAGAATAGAACGGAGATCCCCAAAATAAACACTCACATATGCTGTCAAATGATTTTTGACAAGCATGCCAAGACTATTCAATGGGGGAAAGGACAGTCTTTTCAAAAATGGAGCTGGGATGTTTACATGTAAAAGGGTGAAGTTGGACTCCTACTCACATCATAAACAAAACTAACTAAAAATGAATCAGGGACCTAAATGTAAGACCTAAAACAGTAAAACTCTTGGAAGAAACCATGGGACGAAAGCTTTGTGACATGGGATTTGGCAATGATTTCTGGATGCAACACCAAAAACGTTGGCAACAAATAAAAACAGACTGACAAGACTTCATGAAAATTAAACATTTTTTCTTTATCAAAAGACACTATTCGCAGAGTAAAAAAGCAACCTACGGAATGGGAGAAAATATTTGCAAGTCATAGCTCTGATAAGGGATTAATATCCAGAATTCTGGATACTAAAACTCAACAACAGAAAACAACCCAGTTCCAAAATGAGCAAAGGACTTGAATAGACATTTCTCCAAAGAAGATAAATATATCCATGGCCAATAACCACATGAAATTATGTTCAGCATCACTGATCATTAGGGAAATGCACATCAAAACCACAGTGAGAGACCACCTCACACCCACTATCAAAAAAGCAAACAAACAGAAAACAAATGTTGGCAAGGATGTGGAGAAATTGGAATCCTGTGCATTATTGGTGAGAATGCCAAATGATACATACAGTTGCTGTAGAAAATAGAATGGAGTTTCCTTAAGTAATTGAAAATAGAAATTATGATCCAGCTATTCTACTGCTGAGTATATTCCTCCAAAGAATTAAAAGCGGGGTCTCGAAGAAATATTTGCACACCCACGTTCACAGCAGCATGTTTCACAGTAGCTGAACTGTGGAAGGAACACAAGTATCCTTCGACTGATGAATGGATGGATAGCCAAGATGCGACATACACATACAATGGAATGTTATTTGGTCTTAAACGGAAAGGAAATTCTTGAGAGAAAACCAATAAAATGCACTTAAGCCATCAAAAAAAAAGGGGGGGGGGAGGAAATTCTGCAATATGCCACAACATGGATGCATCTTGAGAACATTACGCCAAGTGAAATAAGCCGGTCACAAAAAGATAAATACCGTGTGATTCCATTTATAGGAGGTACTTAGAGTAGTCAAAATCATAAACACAGAGAGTAGAATGGTGGTTGCCAGGGACTCGGTGGAGGAAAGAATGGGGAATTATTGTTTATTAGGTATAAATTTATAAGATGAGAAGAGTTATGGGGACAGATGGTGGTGATGGCTGCATAACAATGTGAATGTACTCAATACCACTGAACCACAGCACTCTTAAAAACGGCTAAGATGATAAATTTTATGTTATGTGTATTTTTAGCACAATAAGAAAATTCAAGCGTGGGAGAGAGTTTTGTAAACTCTGAGACTAGGCATATCATGGACATTGTTATTCTTACTCTTAGCTTGGACTCTGAGAGAAAGATTAGGACCCTTTCTCAGTCTGGGGTGTGTAAGTGGTCCCCAGCCTTTTTGGCACCAGGGACCTGTGCTCCTATGAGAATCTAATGCCTGCTGATCTGAGGCAGAGCTGAGGCGGTGATGCTAGCGCTGGGGAGCAGCTGCAAATACAGATGAAGCTTTGCTAGCTGGCCCGCTGCTCACCTCCTGCTGTGCAAACTTGTTCCTGTCGATGGGCCTGGGTGTTGGGGACCTCTGCCTGGGGTGGGGTGGGGGGAATAGCTTAAAAAGACTGGAAAAGCCTACAGTGACAGAAGTTTGTATTTTGTATTTCTAAACAGTATGCGGGTCTAGAGCAGACACAGTGTCACCCTGGTCCCCGAGTCCATTGACACAAGTCAGATGGTCCAGCCTCGGTGTGGACATGGACACACCCCATGGCCGTGTCTGGGAGGCCCAGTGGCTGCTCTCTCTGAAGGCTCCAACGTTCCCAGGGCTTCACAGTATTGCTTAACTCCCCCCAAATACAAGCAGCCTTTAATTTGTGGGGACACGGTAGTGGCCCCGGGGTCTGAGCTAGGAATCAAAGCAAACAAGTGTCATTTACCATAAACAAGCCAGTCCCCAGTGAGTTCTGAGGCCCAGGGACAAGGAAACCCCGAGATCCTTGGGCGCTCACAATAGAAGCCACCAGCACACAGGGCTGGCGTCCAAGGCTCTGACCAGGAGGTCCCTCCCAGCCGTCTTGGAGGAGCCTCTGAGGGGCTGGGAGGGGCTGAGGACAATGGGGGGTGGAGTTCAACAGCTAGAGGGGGAACAATGGATCCCAATCATTTCGGGAGACTCCTCCTTTGTTCTAAAATAAGATCTGGAGGTTTGGGGGTGGGGGAGAAGCAAATCTCATTAGGGAAGAGCAGCCCCAGAATCCCTCTGTCTGGTGTGGGCTCTGCCACCGAGTCCCTGGTCGCAGCTCCCCAGTTCTTCCATGCTCATAAATAATCAACAATCAGCTCTGGAGGGCGGCAGCCCTGATGTGTGTCATTTGCTTACTTCCGCGGTGTAAATACTCCCCGCAAGGCCAGTTTCAAGCTACCAAGGTGGCATCAGGGAGCGCAGAGCTGAGAGGAGGTGTGCCATCGTGTGCCATTGTAGTAATTCCACCATGCCCATGCCGTGGATGCAGATAACCTCGTGGGCATTGGGAAGAGCAAAAATGCACTAACGTGCTTAGGGCACGATGAGTTTCGATGACTTATTTATTACTTTTGTTTTTGATAGAATTTATTTCACGGTATGTTTGTATTATTTAATCTGTTATAATGGCTTGCGAAATTCCTAAAAACATGACAGTGAAGTCTCATGAGCTGAAACCAGTTTGTATGAGTTGTTTGGCACTAACATACCACCAAGTCCTGGGGACCTAGGCTGGGCCAGGTACTGGCTCCTCTCCAGGTCCTGGACCACCCTGGGCAGCACTCGGTCCTTTGCGGGCTTCGGCCCCATCAGCTTGTGGGACTTGAATATAAGCAGGGCTGTCTCTGAACTGCCCCTGAGTGAAGTCTGAACACTGCTGAGGGCTGAGGGAAGGGAGGAGATGCCACAGTTGCCACGATTTGGGCTCCAGCCCTGATATCCCTAGGCGCCCTGCTCCTCCCCCAGGCTCCTGCTAAGATGGGGCCCTTCCTGACCCCAGACTCCTTTGTGGGATCTGGCTCCTCCTGCAACCCCCCCCTCCCACAGCAGGATATTTGACCAGAGTCCCCACTATCCTGGCCACACAGCTGTGGGGAGTTCCCAAAGAAGCAAGATTCCTCAGCTGCATCTCCGTGGGAAACCCCCCGATGTGCCCGGATGTTCCTGGTACCCCAGTCTGCCCACCCCGCACCTCGCTGGACCAACACTAACACTCACTCCTAGTGAGCATTGACTAAGTGCCAGGCACCGAGTGACCACAACGTGACCCTTTGTGGTAGGAGCCACTGTTACCACCCCCCACTTTGCAGAGCGCCAGTCTGACACATTCAGAGTGGTGAAGTCCCTTGCCTAAGGCACCCCAAAATATGTTACGAACCAAAGCCTGTTATTGAAAGCAATTATTTTAGTTAATATTTCCAAAAGTTGGTCTTTTTTTTTTTTTTTTAAGTTTGCTACAGTTGACCTTGCGCAGGTTGTGCTCATGGACATCCTAGGTGGAGGTGGGGGAGGGGAGAAGCTTTGGGGACTGGCAGAGGAACAGAAATTGGCCTGTGGGCATAAAATCAAGGAAGGCATTTCGGCCTTTCTCTGCCTTGCCCCTACCCTGGACATGCTTTCCACTGGGGAGGTGAGGGTATTTTCCTAAGAGATTTAGGTGCTAAGTTTTTACCCTGGCTCCCACACTGCACAGTTAAATACCCTTGGGCAGGTCAGTTCACCTGTCTGAGCCTCAGTTAAGGATAGAGCAATAATACCCAGCTGTACAGGGTGGTGATGGGAGTTAGAGCAAAGTGTTCACCCAGTATGGAGCGCACACGATGACCGCTCGTTGCTGTTTACTGTTGTCATTAGTTTTAGGGTCCAGATGACCTAGGCCACAAACACCACGACCCTGGCTGCACTCCTACCTCGAGACGCTGGCCCCTGTCGCCACCCCGTCGCTGGCACCCCTAGCAGACAGCTTCTCTGGTTTTCTGCCAGCAAGATCCAAACCCCCATCTGGGTGCATTTGTTGGAAACGTTAATGAAGCTCTATGAAGAGCAGCGGCCGCCCTCCCCCCTTCTCCTGGGCAGCCTGGTTATTGACAGAGTAAGTGCTCATGTGAAACGCCCAGTCACCTCACACTTTCCAAGCTCTCCACCGGCTCTGGGCTCTGTGTTTGATCATTTTGAAAGGGCTTGACACAGACAATCCAGGTTTGGAAGCCAACAGGGAAAAGAGTACTGACGATCAAGCATCAGGCGAGGGGCTCCTGGGACCTCAGCCCTGGCCTGGGAGCCAGGTCAGCACCCCCCGCCAGCCTGGGGCCTCTCTCCGGACACAAACCAGGCCTGAAAACGGGTGAGGGCAGCCAGGAAACCAGCCTGGCCAGGTGCCAAGGAGGCCCGAGGATCTCTGGGAGCTGCCCGTGGATCTCTCTAGGCTCCTGCTGCCACCCTGCCTGCCCGTGAGGCCACATCCGTCACCCACAGGGGCCAGAGCAGTAATGGGAACAGAGAGTGTAAGCACACTTCTCCTCCTCAACTTTGCCAGAGACACCTTCACCGCTGAGTCACATTCTCTGATGTGGGCCCCTTCACAGTTTTGCAATGTCCGAGGCTTAGCGCGAGTCATCCTCAAGACCACCCTTGGAAGGTGAGTGAAAGGCCCACTTCACAGATGGAAAAGCAGAAGCCCAGTGAGGTCCTGCGGCTCAGCTCTGAACCGCAGTCTTTCCATTTGATCAGGTCTTCTGAGTCACCATCTAGTGCTCTTGCAATCAGGCCACGATGGTTCCCACGAAAGTGACTGGGTGTGTGGCACTGGGCATGAGGGAAATTCCTTTCTGTCCTTCTTCCATAGGGGCTGTGGCAACCCCAAGTCTGGCAGCTTTACAAGAACAGGCTTGTAAATTCAGCAACACCCCATAATCCTTTTTATGGGGTCTGCTGTGGTAATGGACATTCATCAACTCTCCCAGGCTAAGCCCGGTGGGCTCTGGGGGTGAGGGGCTGGAGGAAGACAGGCACCTCTTTCTCCCACCCCACTGGCTGGGTAAAAGGTCCCCAGGGAGGGGCAGAGCCCACAGATTTCTGAACAATGCCAGGACTCTCAGCCAGGGGGCGCTATGCAGCTAGGGCAGGAAAGGGAGCTACAGAGGAAAACGCTGGGCCAAAACCCCTCTCTGGACTCCGGCATTGGCATCACCTTTGCATCCAGGTGCTTGAGTGGACTGGGAAGAGGGGAAGCGTAGACTCAAATTTAAATGTTCAGGCCTCTCTCGAAACCTCCAGATTTAGGATCTCTGAAGATGGCCCAAGGAACATGCATTTATTACGAGTCCTTGAAGTGGCTAACATTTCGTTTCCACTGCTTTAGGAAGAGGCAGAGAATAAAGGCGGGAAAGTGCAAGGAGGGTCAGATACTTGGTTATTCACTTACTCATTCAACAAACATCTGCCAGTTTCTGGCCTGGATCTTAGACAGATGGGGCTGCTCTTGGCTTCCACATTGGTGTGTATGGTCTGTCTGCCCTCACCTACGGTGACCTTGAATCTCTCCCCTTTCCTCTCTGCCAAATAGGAGAAGTGTCTGCAGCCCCTGCCAGCTCTAACACTATGGTTCAATCAGGGTGTAGATAATTAACCAAGATGAACTCGTATCAATTAGCATCCCGGGCTGCTGAGAGTTGAGAAGATGCTGGGGAGACCTTGGATCCAGGGTTCCTGGCCAAGGGCTTCCACCTCCCCTTTTCAGCTGCCTGCTCTCCCTGAAGGTGGACAGACAGACAGAGCATGGCAGAGCTTGGGAGGGCAAGCGACCGGGGTCTGTAAGGCCTCATCTGGATGTCCAGACTTTACGATAGTCTTGAGGCCCCCTACATGGAAGTATTGCTTCTTGGGTTCTCCTTTGGATTTTGTTTAACCAGATTTGGATATTAACAGTTTGAAAAATGGCATGTGCATTATGTGTACATGTTTGTGATCTATGGATGTGTGTGTGTGTGTGTGTGTGTGTGTGTGAAAGTCTAGATCAATGCTTATAAACTTTTAAAACATCTTACTTTTCTTATCTGTAAATTGGGATAATAGTAGAACTTACCTCAGAGGCCTGTTGGTAGGATTAAATGAAATGAAACATATAAAGCATTTAAAACGGTGCCTGGGGCATAGTAAATGCTCCATATTGCTGTTATTTGCATGAGACTTTTGCAAGCTTTGTCATATCTGAGTACTAGCTACATCATTATTTACTTAATATATTTCCTCAAAGCCATTTTTCTTTTTTCTTTTCTACTTAAGGAAATTTATTTAAAAGGGAAATATTGTATCACTACCGTAATTGGAAAAACAGTATCAATTGCATGAAGAAAATATAGCAGGAAAAATTAACAAAAGGAAAACAGAATGTTGTTAAAACCTAGATAGATTTGGATTGCAGTGGTAATTATGAGCATCTACACTTGATAACTGTTGTCTGTGCATTGTTCCGAAGACAAGGGCTGGCACTCTGCTCTCCAGCCAAGGGCAGCCACCCAGCCAGGTTTGCCCAGGACCGAGGGGTTTCCCGGGACACAGCACTGTCAGTACCAAAACCAGGAAAGTCCCGACGGAGCAAATCAGAACAGCTGGTCACCCTAAATATGGCAGCCGGCAGCCGCATGTGGCTACTGAGCACTTGAAATGCGGCTAGTTCAAATTGGATGTTCTGTAAATGTAAAATACACAGCAGATGTTGAAAGCTTAGTGTGAAAACAGAATGTAAACTATCTCATTAATAATTTTTTTGATTATGTGTTGAAATAATAATTTTTTGGATATATTTGGTTAAGTAAAATGTGAAATTTAAAATATTATTAAAATAAATTAGTTTCTTTTAAATATTTTAATGTGGCTATTTAAAAATTTTAAATTATATATGTGGCTCACATTATATTTCTATTGGACAGCAATGCTCTAGAACCTTCGGTAGATTCCCAAAGGGGTCCGGTCTGTGACTCACAAAACGCTCCAACCTTTCTCAATAGAACATTCCAAGATTCTTTCCAAGTTAATGATGGAGCTTGCTGCTTTTCTGGATAGCTGCCTGGACCTTTCTTTGTGGAAGGTGCTTGTGTACTCACAGATACGCGTGTGGAGACCTCCACCAACTGTCCCTCTCCTTCCCTGGTGGCCACCCTGCCCCCGTCCTTTGGTTGAAAGATGCTCCTGAAAGCACAGGGCTTCCTCCCGCTCAGCTCCATGTGATTTTCATTTGTCTAATTAAAGCTAATCTGATAAAGGCAGGAATGGCAGAGATGCGTAAAAGCTCCAGTGAGCGCAGGTCACGGCCTGATCCAAAGAGGGGGCCTTTGTCTTCCCACCCCCAGGCAGTGGCCAGCTGGCAACAGGTCACCCAGAGGAGCCAAGATCAAGGAGGGGGCTCTTCTGGGACAAGCCGGACTGATAGCGCTGGGTTGACCATCTGTAAACAAACCAGAAAGAAGCCAAAGGAAGAAACTAAAAAAAAGAGAGAGAGAGAAAACCCTGAAAACCACAGGAAAAAGGCCCTGTGAAAACAGGGGGGGCTCAGCAAGCTAATCGAGGCCTAGAATCCTGTCCCCTTGTCCCTTTCACCTTTCCGTTCTGGCCAGAGGCAGCAGCCGGGACGGAGAGCCTGGGGTTAGCGTCAATGCTCCCAGCAAAACGAGGCAAGTCCAATATGGCTGACACGTGTCCTGTAATCACAGACACTGGGTTCTCCCAGGCCTTGGGCTCTACCTAAATCTACCCATGGAGCAAACCTTCAAGGGCTCCCCCAAAACACACTTTTTTTTTTTCCAAAAGCTAGAACCCCTGGAGCAACCCCTCTGACCACGTAGGACATTGTGACACCCACCTACACAGTCCCTCCCTCAAAATGCTGGGAATTCAGAGATGAACTGGACAGGGTCTGGAATACCCAAGATTTTCTGTCTGCTTCAGCTCTTTGGTTTATTTCTAGGTAGAAGGAGGAAACCAAAGATGCTGCCAACCAAGGAATTAACCAAGCCAGAAGCATTCACTGAAGAATTGGTGCATAACTGGGCCTCTGCTAGAAATTTTGATAGAGACATGAGAAGCAAAAATGAGGTCCTACTCTCAAAGGGGAGGCCGAATTCACACCCAAGTGCAACTAGAGAACAAGATGGACACACTCAACTGTCACACTGAGCAGAGCACAGCCAGCGCTCTCAGACGTGAGAACGGGGAGAGAGGGAAGGGGCCTCAGTGTCAGTACGGGCATCTGGAGGTGGGCGTGGGCTGGCTTCACAAAACGAGGGCACCGCCCGTGGAAAGAGGAGGATGGTGGCCAAGGAGGCCTGCATGCCACAGGGTTCTTACTGCAACTCCGCGGGCGTGGGCAGCTCAGCCTCCTCCCTGGGCTTGGTCTTCCTCATCTGCGAAGTGGGAGTGGCAACACGGCGGGCGTCTTTACTGACCACAGTATTCTCCTATTTGAAGCACCGGAGAGGAGCGGGAGAGAATTCCAGGTGGGAAAAAGCAGTGGAGCACTTCTGATAGGATCGAGACAGCTGTCAGTAAGTGGAGAAACCGTGGCCAGAGGTGCTGGGAACAGCTCCCCAACGCTGGGGGAAGCGGCCCAGATCTTTTGCTCATTCCGGTCCATCTGAGGGCAAGGAAGGAGGCCCGTGGCCTCTCTGGGGTCTCAAACAAGTGGCTGTATTGTGCGTGCCCAGCTGGGGTGTGGGCCAGGCCGTGTGTCATGGGAACTGCCCCTCTGCTTCTGAGGAGAGAGGGAGATGTGGCCTCAGCGGCCTCGCCTGGCGCCTCTGTTCTTTGCTAACAGACTTTGGGCCACTTCCCCACAGCCCTTCTCTGGCTGTCCCCATCACCTTCCCAAGGCAAGCAGAACCCCACGTCAGAGCGGGCTATGCAGGGGATGCAGGAGGGGGCCGATGTGGATCCCAGAGATGTGTGAAAGATGGCGTCCGCCATTTCGGTGTTACCCACATTGGACCTCAACCCTGGGCCTTGTTACACTCGCGTAGGTTCAACCTATGAAAACCGATGTAAACAACGGCGAGCTTTATGTCTTGCTTTGGTCTTTCAACGAACCCACCTGCAAGTGTTTGTGAAAGGCCGTTGTGGGTCCCGAAGTGCGTCGCATGGCCCTGTCTTATCTTCTTCTTAAGCTCACCGCTACCCAAAATTAACCTCACACATTTACTTACTTGTTTACCGTCCATGTCCCCTGCCCCTCTCTCCTCATTAGCATGTGGCCAGCTCCATTTAGTGCTGTATCCCTGACTTCAAACAAGGCCAGACACCTGGCTGTTGGTAAAGAAATCTTTGCCGAATAAATGAATGTGCGGCACGACCATGCTATCTCCACATGGGACAGCCCAGGCAGTGGGGACCGTGGGGCGGGGCACGTGGTTAAGCAGAGCTGTCATCTGAGCTGGCACCAGCCATGCGTCCAGGCCCCGCTGGGAAACGGGCGGACACAGTCAGGCAGGTTCAGAGGGGAGTTTAACAAAGGGCTGCTTATAAAGGCATGGTCAGTGTTGGGGGGATGGTAAAGGGACAGAGGAGCACAGGGGCAGGGGGGGAGGAGGGCATCGCCCCCTAGGCCTGGAGAAGTTAGAGGCGAGGGGCAGTGACTGGGACCTAGAAAGCAAGCTGTCCAGCAAGGGTAGCCCGACAGGAGCTAGTGCCTGGTAGAGGGGCTCTGCTGACCACGGTGACCTGGCAGGAGGGAGTCAGGGAACAAATTCCCCCACCTCCATCTCCTTCTTCCTCCCCTTTCCCTGCAGTGCCCCCTATTGGCCCATCCCAAGGGGAAGCCGGAGGCCAGAGGAGCCTGCTGATGCTCACACAGGAGATGGGGGCGGGGTGTCAGCCTGGGACCCTGACGGAGAGGGAAGGGTAGAGAGGAGGTCTGGAGGCGCAAGCAGAGAATGTCCCGCCTGGGCAGTGGAGGGAACCATTGCATAACAAACCTCCCCAAAACTGTGGCTAAAAACAACTGCAATTGGTTAAGTAGCCTTCACAGTTTCTGTGGGTCAAGAATCCAGGAAGGGCTTTGCAGGGCAGTTTTGGCTTGTGGCTTCTCCCAGTCAGAGACAGATGGTGGCTGGCGCTAGAAGGGTGAGGGGCTGGGGGCGCGGGGGCTGGGCGGGAGTTAGCCAGGTATCTCTGTTTCTTCTAGAAATCTCCAGCCTCCCGTGTGGTCTCTCTATGTGAGCCAGTTTGGGCTTCCTCACAGCATGGCAGCTTCATGTGACAGAGCACCTAGCGTGGGGCTCAGGGCTATGGCACTGATGTTTGGCGCCTTCACTGACCTGCTCTCGGAAGTAATCCATCCAGCCTCGCTTCCCCCATAGTCTAGCGGCCAGTTATTCCCTAAGGTTGGCCCAGGTTCCAGGGGAGGGGCTGTAGTCCCCATGTCCTGATGGGAGGAATGTTGAAGAGTTTGAAGACGTGTCTTAAAAGGCTAGAGCATGTGGGGCCACTTGAGTTATAATTAAATATTATTTGGGTGTTTGCCAAAGAAGTCTCTGAAATGGGGCTCGGAGGAGGAGGACAGGATGGAAGCTTGCGACATTGTTGGATTGTTTGAATTTCTTCTCTTCCGGAGCTGAAGGATGGAGGCTCAAAGAAGGAAAGTGACGGGTCAAAGGCCAGGCAGGAGACCAGGCTAGAGGAGCAGGGCCCTTTCCTTGGACTGGGGGTTCTGAGCTCAGAAATAAAGAAACTGAGCGGTGGAGACAAAGCCAGTCCCGTAGGCCTCTGTGGCTGCTCACCCAGTGCCGAAGAACCAAGGCCGGTGGCTTCTGGCTAATTTCCTCCTTCGTTCTCCTCCCAGACTCCAGCAGCCTCCCTCCCTGGAAAGAAAGGCAATTTGGACACTATCAAAGCGAATGGCTTTCACTTTCAGGGAGCGGGCTGTGGAAGATTGCTTCCAGGTGGCCTCTTCAGGGCCCCTCCCAGCCTGGCTGGGGCAAAGAGTGGGACTGGAGGCATGGGCAGTGGGTCCGGAGAGCTGGCTGAGTGGCTCCCACTGCCAGGAGAGCCTTTTCCCAGAGTCGTCAGGGCTGTCTGCTTCTTAATCAGGTCTCAGCTCAAAGACCCCCTCCTCCGCCATGCCTTCCTTCATCATCTAAACAGAATCAGCATCCCTGCCCCGTGGCTCCCTACAGAACTAGCCTTAGGACCTGATCCAGAGGCCCTGTTCTGGTGTACCTCTGGCTGCGTGAGGTGAGGAGCCCACGGGCCAAGGGGCTGCGCCCACCTGAGGAACAAACACATCCTCCCGCCTGGACCACACTCGGGTTCTGAGAACTCTGGAATTCCCTCCAAAAGTTCTGAACCTTGTTCGGGGCACGGGGACCTCTTCCCCTGGTCTGTCTGTCCTCCAATGGCCAATCTGTGCGGGCGTGCGATCACCCCGAGGCCTGAGAGGCGGCCCCAGGGTGCTGCGTGGTGTGTGTGATGGGGGAGGGTATGGACGGAGCTTATTATGTGTCCACACACTGCGTGGGAGGCCCCTCAGGACGAGGGTCAGAGAGAAGGGGGTGTGGGCCGGGACCTCCGTTTGTACTTGTGCTGGCCCCGCCCATACCAGGGGTGCTTCTGGCTTTCCATCATACCACTGTGCTTTATTTATTCTGAGTGTTTTTCACCGCCTGAAATGTGTCACCCTTTTTTTTTTTTTCTGATCCCCCCACTTGGAATTCATATTCAGAGGGAGCCGGGGCCTTGGGTCGCGTGGCTGCTTCTCCATTGGGGTCCTTCTACCTCTTTGACATAGGGTGGGATATTAATCTGCGAGAATGTCCCAGCAGGAAGTGGCCTTAAAAAGTCTTAATTTCAAATCGCCCACTTTACAGATGTGTGTACTGAGGCCCAGAGAGGAGGAGCGACTTGCCCAAGGTCACCCAGCTGGTAGGAGACAGGATTATTTTTTAGCCAGGTGACGGAGCAGCTCTGGCCCAACCCTGATAACTGACTGGAACTCCTGTAAGCAGGCAGAATGCAGAAGCCCAGCCTATCCAGGAAGCAGGATGGCTGCAGTGGCACTGAGACGTCTGTGGTCCCAGCGAGCGCCACGGCCAGGCTGGGGGCGCCCAGTGTTGGGAGGAAAAAGATGTCACGGCAACCCTGGGCCTCACAGCTGCTGGTGCCAGGAAGTCTCTCAATCCCGATTTCAATCCAGATGTTTCCACAGCTCTCGCTCTGCCTTCTGTGGGGGAGCATCATGCCTTCAGCCCAAAGTGCCTATCACGGAAGCCTTTGCTCAAGCTGTGGGACAGGGCAGGCTGCTGCCCCCCAGAGGACGGGGAACGGACATAGCGAGGCGGGGACACCTGCTCACCACTCACTCGGTCAAGTCCCCGCCCCTCTGTTCCCTTCTCTCCCAGGTCCTGCTCCCATACCCCGAGGCACAGCGCAGGACAGGGATGGCCGGGGCGGTAGCCCCTTCATCTGTCCCTTGGCTGAGATCCTGTAACTGTCATTGCACATGGGTGAGAAAGTGTGCAGCCTGGGGTCCAGACACCTGGGTTCTGGGCCTGGCTCTGCTATAAGCAAGTCACTAGAGTTTCTGTGACCTGAGGAATAGCAGCATCTTCTCTTGCAAGACGATGTGAACGATAGATATGATCGCGCATGCAAGGTACCTTGAGAACTAGAACGTGATGCTCACCTAAGGGGGCGTCTATTCAATTTTGCAGTGACCCCCACTAAATGAACAGTATCCAACTTAACTTCCTTCTCTGAATGGACAGCATTTACACATGGAAAAAAGTAAATATATTGTTATTCAGTCAGATAAACAGTATGGACAATAAGAGGGTAAAGAATGCAGAAGAGGATGAAATAAAGACAAAAATAAAAACAGCTCGGATTTAGAGAGCGCTGACTATGCTCCAGGCGTGGTGCTAAGTGCTTTCTAACCCTGTGATCAGGTACTATTTAATACCCATCTCACGGGTAAGGAAGCTAAGGCACAAAGAAGCCACAGAATTAGTACGTGGCAGAGCTGAGATTGGCACCCAGGACAAACCCCTGTGAGCAAGAGTAGCTGAGCAGGAGAGGTGAGGCCAGGGACACCCCTCCCTGTGATGGGGCACAGAGAAGCCCTCGGGGAATTTTGCTAAATAAACAGGAGAGTACAGGCCTTGCCCTGGAGCCTGAGGAAAGAGAAGATCTCATCGGACTGACCGGATCTTCTGGGACAAACACTACAGCTAAGCAGGAATGGGCAAGAGTCTGGTTCTAACTCCTCGAGCTGAGCTGCTCTGTGCTGGGCACTGAGCCCACGAGGATTTCTGGGAGTCTCTGAGTCCACCATGTCACTAAGCCTTGTCACATTGGGAGCTGGGCTTAGTCTTCTGCCTCTGGCCTCCATCCCATCCCCATAAGGTTCTACCTGGCCTGACACATAGTAGGTGCTCACAGAATGCTCACTGGCCCACACTGGGACTGGAACTTGCTCTCGGAACAGGCTCTCCATGGTAGGGAGTGCTCGGAAGGCCGGCACGGGGGCTCACTGAATCTAGGTGCTGCCTGGGTGCTGGCCTCCTGCGCTGGCCTCCTGCTGGCTGCGTGTTGCCCGCTCTTCCCTCCAGCGTGGGCCTTCCATTCTCTCACCAGGATGTCCAACAGCACGTTCTCTCCTTTGAGCCATGTCGGTAGGGTGGGAACAGGGGATCCAGCCAAGTCACCGTTTCTTGAGCAGTCGGTGATGGGCTCATCCCTGCCTTCGAGCTTCCTCATTCCAGGTGGTCTTAGCAAAACCTCATCTCCGACGCCAGTTCCTCTGAGATGCTTTCTCCAACCCTCTCAGCAGAGGTCCCCACCTCCCCTGTTCAACACCCTCCTCACCCAGTTCACACTTTATTGGGCCACTGAGGACTTGGCTTTTTTTTTTTCCAGTTGCGGTTAAATGTGCATAACATAAAATTTACCATTTCATACCATATAGTTCCTAGTATATAGTTCAGTAGTGCTAAGTATATTCGCACCGTTGTGAAACAGACCTCCAGAAACTTTTCACGTTGCAAATCTGAAACTCTGCGCCCGTTCAGCAAGGACTCCCCGTTTCCCCTTCCCGGCAGCCACCATCTGCTTCCTATCTCTATGAGCTCGACTACGCTAGGTACCTCATGTAGGTGGGATCATACAGCATTTGTCTTTTCGTGATTGGCTTATTTCACTTAGCGTGATGTTTTCAAGGTTTATCCATGTTGCAGCATGTGTCCGAATGGCCATTTTTTTTAAAGCTGAATAATATTTCCTGCATAAATAAACCACACTGTGCTTATCCATTCGTCGGCTGGCGGACACCTCCGCCTTTTAACTACTGTGAATGATGCTTCTGGGACTTTGCTTTTTAGATAAACAAGACTGCGCTGTGTGTTCGTTTAGAACTGGATGCTTTACGTACCTTTCTAAAACACTATTATTGTTTCCATTTTGCCCTGGAGAAAACAGCGGCCTCAAAAAGTTATGTCACCTGCCCCAAATCCCACAGCCAGTAAGCGGCAGAGCCTGAATTTAAATTTATACCTACACCAAACCCTGATTCCTGCTACCTCCTTCTCTGAAAGATATTTGTTTTCGTCTCTTATTCTGCTGGAGAACCATGCAGGCTGCAGGTACCCCGCCTTTGAAGCTAGGGGCCAGAGCTTGTATGGGACAGTAAAGCATAGTCATTAAGATGAAGGACTGAATCCGGACTGTCCAAGTTCAAAAGTTGGCTCCTCTCATTTATCAGCTCTGTGACCTTTGCCAAATTACTTAACCTCTCTGTGCCAAGATCGATTAGTGATGTCTGCCACAGGCTCAGGATAGGATACATGTGACTCATGTCTGCTTCACTGGGCAAAAGGAAAAGCTCACCTGAAACCACACCCCACACCCAGGCTCTTTCTGGATTTTTGGTCTTAGAAGCGGCACTGTTTCCTACAGAACTCAAGAGCAGAAAGGCCCCATCTGAGGGTAGGGCATGACTGGTCCTAAGGGAGTTTGTTTTCCATAAGAGTGGGAGTGCCTTCTCTGGCTCACAGTCTATTTACCCTGCAGCAGAGCTGGCTCCCTGGTCCCTAAGGCCAAGAGACTCCAGGTGGGGGAGATTAGAGTAGATGGGCTCCTCCTCCCTACCTGGTCCTCCGCACACCAGGTACCCATGCCTGTCCCGTTAGCTGTTGCTCATTGTCCAGGGCCTGACCACATTTCTATTGCATTTATAAGGTCCTTTCTGGTTCCTTCCTCCCGAGAGATTCTGAAGCCCCCAGTTCTCTCTGCCTGTCCCCCTGAACCCCACTTTGTCAAAACAAGTCTTCATCTGGGATCCCAGGAGACGTGGCATGAGACCTCCAGTTTGGTGCTGCCTCGAAACAAACCTCTGCCCGCCCTGGGGCCTCACAGTGGAAGAGGCTTTGCCGGCTGTGGGGCCGTGGGGTTGGGCGTGGGATGAGGTGACTGTGGGAGGGTTCAGACTGGCCTCGGCACCACGCAACGTGACAGGAAAGAGCAGGAAAAATGGTGTCCATCCGTGCGTGCCACTGTAAGTGATGGCGTGGCTGTGGGCGGCTGTGGGTGACTAGTGCAGAACTTAGGTGGGTGATGGTTTGAGGAGATGGAACCGCAGTGGTCAGGAGGCATGAGGGGTGACAGTGTAGGTGACCCTATAAATGTTACTGTGAGTGACCGACTGACGCTGCCGGCCAGCATTCGCGAGGATGACCTTGAGAGCTGCGATGACGTCAGTGACGCCGTGATGGGCGGTGAGGGAGCCGCTGAGAACCGAGGCCGTGATGGGTGGGGAGAGTCAGACAGTGCGTGCGAGGGTGATGGGGTGGCAGGCGCCGAGACTCCGGGCCGGCCAGAGCCACAGGTTGGGCCCCTGGGCTCCCCCCTCGGGGACACTGTACATGCCGGAAAGAAAAGAGCGAATGTGTTTTCTCTGCCTGTTGAAAATGATTCCGAGCGAAGGGCCTCGCCTCCTGGCCGGCGGGAGCCTGACTCTGCTGTGTCAGAAGATGATCTTTCACAGATGCTGAAAAGTTAGGAAGTGTAATTATGGGGAAATTGCACTCCGGCAAACGAGTACAAGCCAAGGGCTGCCAGGCCCCATTCCTCACCTGAGACCCCTGATTGTGGCCGACAGCCCCACATCTGCATGTGCTTTGCAGCCAAAAGAGGAAAGAAAGGGGGAAGCAGAAATAGTTCAGGGAGGAGAGGGGGAGGAGAGGGGACCTTTGGCTACCCTGCCAACTGCTCCCCCAGCGTCCTTGGGGAGGAGCTGAAGGCAGGCTGAGGCCTAGGGCACATTCCTGGGTTCCGAGGGTCTTCTGGGGCACCCTCACTCCTGGGGTGATGGGAAGGAGCTAGGGTCGGCTCTGGGGGAAGACAAGGGAGGCTAAGGAGGCTTCCATTTCAATGTCCTCTTGTCACTGACAGGGAGACTGAGGCCGGCAACGCTGCCCGGCTCACGTAGTGAGTTAACGGGGCAGGACGTGACCCTCCACCTCCAGACCCATATCCTGGAGCGGGGTGGGGAGCGGGGCAGGTAAGGGGCTGACCTCCTGAGCAGCGGGGTGCCTCTGCCCTCTGCCCGGCCTCCGGTACAGAGCCACCCAGCAGCCTCTGCGTTCCTCAGATTCCTCTCTCTCATCTTCTCGCTTTAGTTTCTGCCCCTTGACACTAACCTGCTGTGGAAGCTGGGAAGCTCCCAGCAAGGGGGCCCCCAGCCCCTCCCTTGCTTGGGGACCACTGCTCCGTCACTGCAACTGAGTCCCTTGTTCAAAGCCTCCTGCGCTAACTCCGAGGTACTCTGACGCCCACCACTCCCTGCTCCTCGCTCCCTCCCCTCGTATATGGAAACTTCTTTAAGTTCCTTAGGCCCAGAGTTTGCTCCTATCTCCATTCTTTTGGTAACAGAAGCGCTGCCCTTAGCCTCGGGGGTGGGCACAGGCAGACCCAGGCTGGATCAATCATCCCACCTCCCTCCCTGCCTGGCAACTGGGTGGGTATGTGACACTCAGTGTTCTTCCTTGGTAAGGGAGCGGGAAGCTGGCTTCGTTCCTCCGGGACTTGATAGACTGGGAAACTGGAAGCTCGAGAATTGTGGAAAGCCATTTCTTTGTCTCGCGAAGAAGCCCATCCACAGGAATGAGGCTCGCGAAGAGAGTTGGGGGAGGGAGAAAACCCGTTGTTAGTATTTTTGAACTCTGGATTCAGTCCTGTTCCCATTCCCACAGCTCCCTGTTATATTAGGCAACTATTCTGTTCTATTCCATTCCATTCTATTCTATCCCATTCTATTCTACACTATCCCATTTTATTCTGTTTTGCTGTGGATTCAACTGGGTACCTGATTAGCACAGCTGCCAAGGATCTGGAGCTTGAGTGTCCTGAGAGGTGGAGGTAGGACCAGTGCCAGAGAGGATGGTGGTCACTGCCTGGCTGAGAGCGGCTTGCTGGAGGCAGTGTGACATGGTAGAAATTTGCCAATAGGTAAGCAGGCACAAAAAACTTAAACAGCAAAACCCCAATACAGAAGGAAATGGACAACTTTTATGTCCAGCTGCAGTCACTGAGAGAATGCTCGTCCTGGGGAGACAGAAGCTCCCCACCCCCGGGAAGAAAGGGCACCTGAGGGAAGGGGCGCCTTGCAGGCAGTGCTCAGCCTTGATGGCTTTTACTGCCCAAGCTGGAGTGGTCTCTGGGAGGCTCCTGTGGCAGCCGCAGAGGGTGTTTCTATCCAGGGAAGGGAAGAGTTAAGGATGCTACAGAGAAGGCCTGAGCAGAGCTCGGCACCTGCATCATTACCCAGAACCAAGCAGGAGCAAACCGAAAACCGCCCAGGACGTGTCCTGGGGCAGAGCCCTTTTCCCTTGAGGACTTGGATTCTAAGGGGCTGCAGTGGTCTGTATCCTGGCATGTAGGGTTCCAGTTCTCAGGGATGATGAGCAATGTGAACAGGGGCCAAAAGGACCTGATCAGGACCGCACTGGTTCCTGGTTGTCATGGCTCACGATTTCCAAACCCCTAGTGAGGAGGGATTGGGACTAACTGGATAAGGAGGCTGTGGAGTCTCCTCCGTGTCACTCTACAGGGCAGGTTTGGTCCTCCAGAAGGAGCACGATATGGGGGAAGGAGTCAGAGTTTAGAGGCCCACGGATTTGAGTTCGGGTCCTGGATCTGCCACTTGCTAGCTCGGAGACCTTGAGCAAGTTATTTAATCCCTCTGAAACCTAATTTTCTCATCTGTGAAATGGGAATAATAACATCTCCCGCATGAGGTTGCTGTGGGATTAAATGAGATTACAGATACAGTATAAATTAAATAGACCAAGGGTATGTGAATTTGCCTGGCCTCTTCTGGGCACTCCCAAACACCCTCAATTCCCGCTTATTTGCTGCGGTCTAAGGCAGGCCCTTGCGTGCCTAGAACCACGTCCGACCTCGCTCGTCAGGCTGTGCTCTGGTGAGTCTGGGTGGCAGTTAGAGCCTACGCTCCTTCCCCACCTGGCTCTGCTTCTTCCTGCTCCAGTTCCTCTTGTACGCCTCAGCCTGAGGCATGCCACACCCCTGCTCTGCAACCTTCTTCCCTTGAAATTAAGGAGAATTTCCTTGACGTGGCATTTTGTGCTACCCACCATCTGTCCGCTCCCAACCGCCTTTCTAGCCTTATCTTTGACTGCCGTGCTTCTTGCTCCTGATTCTCCAGTCAAGTTGAACTACCCTTTTCCAAGTGTGTCCTGTGCTTTCCCACCTCTGTGCCTTTGCTCAGTTGTGCCCACTGCCAGGTTTGCCCTTCTACCCTCTTCTGTCCGTGGAAATCCTATTTGTCCTTCACAGGGTAGGGCGAGCCTCATCTCCTTCATGAAGTCCCGCCTTATTCCTTAACCAGATGTGATTGCTTGCAGCCCCTTTGCCCTGAGTATCATCTTGGGGACTTCTGGAAGCCTGCTTCACCACCAGCTCCTGTGAAACACATCCATCCCATGGAAAGAATTAATCTCTCCTGCTCCGAGCCTGTGATATGCTGTTTTCAATATGTGCCTAGGATGAGTTGTTTATGTGTCCATTTTCCCTACCAGAGCGTGGAGGCTGGCCAACTGGACCTTGCCTGTAGATCTCTGTGCCTTCCCTGCACCCTCCCTATGGGCTCTGAAATGCTCGACCCATGTTTTCCAGAACGAAGGTTGACCACCCAGCATTCCGGCTGTTCTTCTCTGCATTTATCTAACACACCTGGGGGTAGAGTCATGGGACTAGCCTCGATGGGATCAAGCCCACCCCTCTGCCCCAGGCAGCCAGGGGCCTTCTGTCTCGCCTCTTTGCTGTCAAAACTCTCCTGCCACCAAGCACTTAACCTCGGGTAAGTTACCTCCGCACTCTGAGCCTTGATTTTCTCAACAGTAACATGGGAAGTTGGTCAAAATTACCTCTAAACTCTCCCCCAGCTTAAAAATTCTCCCAGTAAACTCTCACGAAGGTAAACCAATAAAAATGGTGGATTTATAGTTAATAACACTGCCTTATATACCTAAAGTTGCTAAGAGAATAGATCTTAAATGTTCTCACCATAAAAAAGAAATGATAATTATATGCCATGAGAGAGGTATTAGCTAACGCTATGGTGATAATCATTTTGCAATACATAAGTGTATCAACTCACTGTATACCTCACACTTACAGAGTGTTATCTGTCAATTTTATCTCAGGATAGCTGGACAATAATAAGGGTGGATAAACACTTGAATGGGAGAATTCTAAGCACCTCAACAGACTACTGAAGCAGATGAGAGTAACCAGGTTGATGAGGGTAATGGCAAAGTTAAGATTTATCACGATCATTTGTTAGGTCTTGGGTGTGCTAGCCATTTTGTATGCGCTATCTTGAATTCTCACAATAAACCTTTGAGGGAATATTAAAACCCGTTTTATAGATGAAGAAACTGAGGTTAGAGAGGTGTATGACTTTCTCATTATTCTACCAGCAAGTGGCTAAGGCGGAGCTTAAAGCCAGGCATACGGGGCTCTCTCTCATGCTCCTTTGGCACATTCCAGGCAGGCCCAAGTGGCCAGGGAAGACCCGCCTGCCTGCCTCCCTTCCTGCCTCCCCTCCTGCCCTCTGCGGCTGTTTTGCATCCTGCTGGATTCCTGAGGTGTCAGGCCTCATTAGAGCCTGCGCCCCAGCAAGCGCCGAGAGGCAGTTGACAGGTATACAATCTGACCACGGCTCCCTCCAAATCATCAAGCTGTCTTCAGGCAGGAACGTGCCGGGAAGCCGGGCAGAGGCCCCTGGCTTGGCTGCATAATCTGATGCACATTAAAAACATCTTTCGGACGCCCTTGCCTGGCTGCACACTCATTCTCACTCTCCCGGCTTCTCTTTTTCTCTAGCCATTAAAAGCTGGTGAAGTTAGCCAGCTATGTGGCACTCCAGCCTAAGCAGGGTCTTGCTGACTGCTTGGCCACTCAGGAATGGCTGACATTCTTGGCGTTTGACTGGCACCTGGTGAGAGTGCCCATGACACTGGGCCATGTCCTGGCAAGTTTCAACAGGGACCAGGAGCTCTGCCTCTCCCTCCAATTCTGGGGAACGGGTACGATTTTACCATGTCTAGCAGTAGAAAGCCTGGACTGATAATAATTATCACCGGCGTTAAGAGAGTGTTCAATATGAGGACTGAACTCCTTTCTGTGTTTGAGGAGTTCCCATCTCATGAGTCAGGAGAGGGAGGAGAGCCAGACCTCCACCAAGAAGCAGAGAAAGCCAGATCCCAGCTTTCCCAGGGGCCCTTGCAACCAGGGAGTGAGCATGTGACCGGAGCTAGTCAATGCAACGTTCCTGCCCAGTGCTTGACTCGGCCTAGGAGAAGCGTAGTGTCTGACCCCGTAGCTGCCAGCACCCTGGGGTAACAGAGCAGCATTGGTGCACAGGGCAGCAGGGGGCGTTTGGGTGCACAGGGCTGGAGGTGATACATGGGGAGCCTCAATGAGCTGTGGTTCTGGCTGCCATTTCTGTTCTCCCTTGTTCTAGCATTTTCTGACCCTATATTTTCAGCCTGCCTGATGACTTGATGAGCTGCTACTTTTCTGTTTAAAGCAGCACAAAGGTGATTTCTGTTGTTTATAACTAAGGCTCTCTGTCTAGAATTCATACGATAGCTTGTTTAATTCTCATAACAATCCCTGAGATAGCTTCATATTAGCCTTATATTTTAGATGAGGAAACTGAGGGTGATTCAGTAATATGAGGTCACACAGTAAGAAGCAGCAGAGCGTGGTTTCAAGCCCAGGTCTGTGGACGCCAGGAGCCTGCCTCTCAATCACTTTGAGAAAGAGCTTGTTTGTGGTAGGCTGAATGATGCCCTGCCCCGCACCCCCCCCCCCCCAAGACATCCATGGCCTAAACTCCAGAACCTGTGAATGTGCTAATTTATATGTCAAAGCCGACTTCATAGACACAATTCAGTTAAAGATCTTGAGATGCAAAGGTTATCTTGGATTATCAGGATGAGCCTTATTGTAATTACAAGCCTTTCTAAGAGAGAAAGACGTATGAACAGGAAGCAGAGGTTGGAGAGGAGAGAAGAAGCTCCACTGCTGGCTTGGAGGGCTGAGGAAGGAGACCGTGAGCTAAGGAATGCAGGCAGCCTCTGGAAGCCAGTGAAGGAAAGGAAACAGGTTCTTGTGCTGCATCAAAGGACAAATGAACGCAGATCCCCTGATCCCCTGGCTTGGTCTGCCATTCAGAGAAGATGAGGTCAGCAACACATTACGTGGCTGAGGCTTTGGCCCCAAGACCAGGGGTGAGGCCCCAGAAGCCTGAGTGGGTGACTCTGCCATGCTGTTTCCGGCGGGAGCTTGCTTGTAAAATCCCTTGCTCGGGCCCTCGGTGCAGGACATAGGCCCGCAGAGGTGGCCTTGGCCTGATTCTGTGATATTTATCTCTTCTTAGAACTTTTCATGGGATCATGATTGGAGGGAGTGTGCTTGAGAACGACTAACCGACAGACATCTTTCGCGGTCCCATTTCCTTTGCTTTATTTCTGGGCATGTGTTAAAAGGTCCGGGTGGCGCCCCCATCTGCTCTGCCATGCTCATGCTCCAGAGCTTAGAGCGGTGCCCTGGCGAGCTCTCATTCATCTTTCAAATCCGAGCTGGCTAAACCCAACGTGGTATCCAGGATTGCATGCTGGCTTGGTGAAAGCCAAGTTAATAAGATTGTAACAACGACAATTTCTAGGTTTCGATGAATTAGCATGGTTGCGTAAAAGGTTAACATTAGGGGCCGCTGGAGAAAGAGTATGTGGACACTCTCTGTCCTTTGCAGCTTTTCTATACATCTAAAAAATTATTACAAAATAAAAAATGTATTTAAAAAAAATTAAGCCAGCCCAAGTATTGCCACGGGCGGAAGCCCCCGTGGCGGATAGGTGTCCCTGCCATGTACCCCTGTGTGCCCTGTTCTTCTCCCTGTGGTGGCTTAGATCACCCCAAGTTTCAACAGTCATTCCCGCTAGACTGGAGGCTCTTGAGGGCAGGGGCTGTGTCCCCTGCACTTTCTGCACAGCCACGGGGCGCTTATGATGCACCAGTTACCATGCTAAACACTCTTTACACTTTCCGTATATTAACTCCTTTAACCTTTATAGCGACCCTGGGATGTAGGTACTATTGTTCTCCTTATGTCACACATGAGTGAACTGAGCCATAGAGAGGTCGAATAATGACAAAAGTCTCAGAGCTAGAAAGGCATGAGCTAAGACCATGATTTGAAGAGCTCCAGCAGTCTGGCTTCAGAATTTATGTCCTAAACCCTCTGGCATGGGAAGTCACACGGGCTAGGGGCTGGACAAACCTTTGGTATCAGGTTAGCATCCAAGCCCTGCCATACGCCGGCTGTGTTACCCTCCACAGGTAACTCAACCTCTCTGAGCTCACTTGCCTCATCCGTGAAATAAAGAGAAGAATAGAAACTACTTTGCAAGGAGTAAATGAGACAAGTAAAAAGTGCTTAGCGTGATGCTGGACACATAGCGACCAAAACAATGACAGTACATGGTAACCACGTGATGGGAACGATAGCAATGTTGATTTAGTGCTCGCTGACTGAACGAATGATGCAGGGGAAAAAGAGAACGATTACCAGTTTCTGGAAGAGTCCAGACCCAATAACCTGGGCGTTGGAGGAAGAGCGAACGGCAGCAGCAGGTAAGTGACCATCAGTCCAACAGAGTCCCTGGGCAGTCCTGCCTCTCCTCCTGCTAGAGAAGGCTTGTTCTGTAGTTTGTTCCACAATTAGAAACGGGCCCTTGTCCCTGCCTGAGCAGGAAGCTTCTGTTGGACAGAAGGAAGAGCCAGGAGATGCAGAAGAACCCGCCCTCCACCCCCCAATGCCACATGCTCCGCGTTCCTCCTGCTGTGCCTGCCAGAGCCCAGGTGGGTGTGGGAGACTTGGAAGCCCTCGCCACCCAGCAAGCGAGGCTCCAGAGGCCTGCCACCACCGGCAGAGGTGGCAGCTGTCAGCGCCGAGGAGGAGAGCATTCCGAGGCACAAGAATAGCCCAACCACAAGACAGGGAGGCGCGGTGTCTGAAGCATGGCCTACCTCCCCGGAGCAGAAAAGCCCACATGTTGGGAGGTCCCGAGGTTTCCTGGAACTGGTAGGAGCAGAGGCCGTACCCCAGGTAGACTGATTGCCCTTGCCAAGTCCCAAAGGCTGTTCATGGGGTGGCCGCCCTCATGAGGGGGGCCCATGTCTGTGCTCGCTCATATTCCCCTGTGGCTGATGTCAGTGACGAAGAAGTGCCATTCATGCCACCGCCCATCGGAAGGTAGTCTGTGCTTTTAATGTTTATGTGAGACCCTGGGCCACAAGAAAATGTTGGCAGAACCTTGTCCCACTGCGAACCGCAGACAACACGAAGACTTAAGCTTTACTCCTGGTCACACATCCTGTGACTTGGACTGTCCGCTTGTTAAATAACAATCGAGCGCTTTTGTGTCAGGCCCTGTTCTGGGAACAGAGGAGTGGGGGTGCAATGACAAACAGGACAGGCCCCCGCTCTCCCAGAGTTTACATCTAGGAGCGAGAAGAGAGACAAGGAACCAGGAAATAAAGACAGACAGCAGACACTTCCAGGTAGCCATGTGATGCAGAGACCATACGCAGGGAATGGGAGGGAGATATCCGGGCCCCGGGGCCTAGGGCAGCTGCTTCAGTTGGGTGGTCAGGGAGGCTTCTCTGAAAAGGTGACCATGGATTCCTCGAAGGTGAGAAGCAGCCAGCCATGCAACAATCTGGGTGAAGAGCGTTTTGAGCACAAAAAAACCATCGAACTACAAAGGCCCTCAGGAAGGAGCAAGCAGGGAAGGGCGGAATGACTGGAATGGCGTGTGAGCAGGGGGTGGGGCACCAGGTGGGTCTGGTGGGGTCGCAGTGGCCGGGTTGTGTAGACGCAGAGCTTTGTATGTCAGGGCTCTTGTATGTCTAGATTCTGGACTAGATTCTAAATGGAATGGGAAGCCGCTAGAAAGCCGTAAACAGAGGCATGGTGGCATCTGGCTTTCGTTTTTAAAAGCCTGCTCTAACAGTGGGAGGAAACTGAGTTGTAGAGGGGCAGGAAGCAGGGAGACCTAGCAAATCTATTTCAGTTCCAGCCAGAGAGGATGGATGGCATGGACTACAGAGGGAGAGTGATGGGCAGGACCAGGATACACTCTGGAAGGGTGAGCTGACAGGAGCTGTAGATGGACTGGATGTGAGATGTAATGGAAAGTAGAGGATTAAGGTTTGGGTTTGAGCAGCTGGATGAATGACGACCACTTATTGTGGTGGAGGGCGGGGGTCCAGAGAGTACCACCTTCTGAAAGAAGCCGGACTCCGGAGGGTTAGGCCAGACTTGAGTTCTCAGTGTTTGGGAAGGTGTTCCCAGGCTCACGAAGCTGCTGCATGATGCAGGAGATCGTGGGAGGGATCAAATCTCAGTTCAAACACAAAGGCTCTCATCTATTGTGTAGATAAAGACATTTTTCACTGAATCGGAAAAACAAGACAAAAACGAAACAACAGTTTAGCCCAGTGGTTAAGACTACAGCTGCTGACGCCCATGTTCATAGCAACATTATTCATAGTAGCCAAGGGTGGAAACAACCCATGTTTATCAACACGTGAATGGATAAACAAAATGTGGCAAATATGTACAGTGGAATATTATTTAGTCATAAAAGTAATGAAATTCTCATATGTACTGCAACATGCATGGGCCATGGAAAAATGACACTAAATGAAATAAGCCAAATATTCGTCCCCAGAAAGAGAACTATTATGTGATTCCACTTATATGAGGTACCTAAAGTAGGCAAATTCGTAGGGACAGAAAGGAGAATAGATGTTACCAGGGGCTGGGCGGAAGTGAGAAGAGGGACTTATTTAATAGTGGTGACGGTCACTATATATATACCTGATCCTCTGGGTACCTGCCCCCAGGTCTAGGCAGATCGGCACCCGTAAGAAGAGTGTCCCCAGGCGGAGGTTCCCCCAAATTCACTTCCACTTAAAAGTGCCTTGTTTTGGCTCGGGCTGCCATAATGGTATACCATAGGTTGGGTGGCTTCGACAGCAGACATTTATTTATTTATTACACTTCTAGAGACTGGACGCCCAAGATCAAAGTGCTAGTCATTTTAGTTCCTGGCGAGAACTCTCCTCCTGGCTTGTAGACCTTCTCGCTGCGTGTGTCCCCATGTGGCAGAGAGAGCGAGCGCGGGCTCTCTGGCGTCTCTTCTTAGAAGGACACTAATCCCATCAGATCAAGGCTTTGCCCTTATGACCTTATTTAACCGTAATTACGTCCTTGCTCCAAATACAGCCGCACTGAGAGTTGGGGCCTCGACATATGAATTTGAGGGCGGGGAGACAGAATTCAGCCCGCAGCAGGCCTCCACCTCAGTGTGGCCTAACCCGATTTGTCTTCTGTCCCTGGACCGGCATCTCTTCCTCACTCCTCTGTCCCACTGGTGGCAGCTCTGTGCTCCATTACTCAGTGGTGCACCCTTATCCCCACCCTCCACATGTCACCTGCTATCAGAGAGGCTTTCCTGAGATGCCAATGGGAACATACCGCCCCTTCTCTATCCCCATTAGATATATGCTCGGATGCCTTCAGTGGTTCCCCATCGCCAACTAAATGACATTTAAGCCTTTCACCCTGGAATTCAAGGCCATCCCACACCGTAGCCCACGCCTGTTATTCCTCTAGTCAACTGCCATACTGCTTTTCCACCCCTCTGTCTTTTCTCGAGCCATCCCTTCTGCCTACAATGTTAAACCATCTCCTATCTAGAGGATTTACATCCTCCCGAGTTAAGATCAAGCTTAATATCCTCTGAGATATCTTCTTTGACTCTTCCAGCTGGAAGAGATCCCTCACTCCTTGACTTCTTTTGTTTCTTGCATTAGTTAATGACAACTTTGATAACACAGGACAGAAGTTCAGCTTATATTAGTGTAAACACATAACGGGGAATTAATTGGCTTTTATATCTGGGAAGTCCAGGCTTCCCAGCACATCCTAGAGATGAAGACATCAGGACCCTCTTCCCTTTCACTTGACCCTTCATCTCTCTGGGGCCTGCTTCATTCCTTCCTAGTACAGAGAGTACTTCCACGCAGTGAGGGATACAAAGAGAACATGGTCGTGGTCAGCTGCAGGCTCCCACCACCCTAATTTAATGGCTTTACATAAAAGAGAGCATCTGCCTACAATCCTAGGGAATAATTCTGATTGACCAGGTATGGATCATGTGCCATCCCAGATTAGTCATTGAGACCAGGATAATAGGGTACTGCGATGTCCAGGCAAGAGTCAACCTTGTGGGCCAAAAACATAGAACTATTGTGATTGGCACCTTGCCAACAGAGGAGTCAGGGAGAGGCAGCTTCCCAAAGAAAGGGAGGTGTGGTAGATGAAAATCAGGTGTTCCTTATGCCATGTTCTCATTACATACGTTTCACACTTGTAATTTCCTTTACACATGTCTTTGTGCATCTCACATGTCAGACTTGAACCCCCTGGGGACAAGGGGATGTGCCTTGTTTTTCTCTATAGCCCTACGCTTGGCTTAGGGTCTGACCCACAAGTGCTCAAGACACACTACTAGCTGTTCATAGAGTCATCTTCTCCCCTACATTGACTTTTCAAATGATCCTTGGTGGGACAGGGGACACAGAGCAGGGGGACAGTGTTATTCGAATGGTGCCACATGGTTCCCCAGGAGTTTTGAGATACCTCCCCAGGGGCCCCCTGGGAAGGATAATGAATCATCAGGCTTCCGTATCATACCATCCCTACTTTGATCTGTTTCATATAAATTGAGATTCCTTACAGAAAATAATCTGAAGAGAGTGTGGCTCTTTAAAACTTTGAGAACCTCTGTGCTGAGGAAGAGAATTCCATAGACCATTAGTTCTTCCCACTGAAAGATCCCACTGTCAAATGAGCTTGGGAAACTTTGTTCACTATAGCCCCTCGTTGGAGATAAATAATCTATATTACCATATTAAATGCTCTGAGAGGTCCTGGAGCAGAGGACAGCTTGGATTTGTTTAACTCACTAATTCTGAAGATGATTGCATCATAAAATCCTTCTGTCTAGGAGTAACAATTAACACCCTGCCAAGCCAGTGTCCCATGGAACACAAATTAGAAACTTTTGGACTGGAATCTCTAAAGCTGCTTCCGGGTCTACTGTTCCGAGATCCAAATGAGGAATGGCTGAAGAACCTGGAGATAAGGAGCCTACGAAAGGGGACCCATGGCCACGTTCTCCAAATCTCTGAAAGGCCATCATCAGAAGAGGTGACCGTTTGGTGTGATGCCCCTTCCCCCTTAACAAGGCCTGCCTTAAAAGCTAAGCTCTCCTCACTTACTGGTAAAAGTATGAATTGGGTCAGCTTTTTTCTTTACATCATTTTAGCAACAAGTACCTAAAATCTTAAAAAAGTGCATCCTTTGCTCTAGCAATTTCATTTCTGAAACTTTATCTTAAGGAAATAATGGCACAAAAGGCACAGAGAGAGGGTATGAACAGAGACGGCCAGCAGCTATTGCTTATTAGCTTGAAAACTGAAAGTCATCTGAAGTGCCAGGTTTAAGAACTGGTAAACAAAATTGCAGAGCAGCCATGCCACAGAAGCAAAAGCACCTACTGGTCACAAGTGATACGGTCAGGGAGACACATATAAAGACCGAGTGGGCAGTACACTACAAAATAGGATATGGAACCATTTTTACTAAAACATCTCTATTAGTGCTTCTCCAGCTAGCTATACTGAAGGACCACTAGTGACTTCCAATCTGTCACAAGTCGATACTTTTGTAAAACACAACAACTAAAAATATGGCGGTCATGTCAAGTTGCCGTAGAAGTTTCTGAATACTTTCTCTCATTTCCCATTCTTATCTCTTCATGCACCAGGACCAGTTTGCAGAGAACACTTTGAATTGCCCTGTTTTATAACTGATATAAACGTCTGGGGAGAAATGCAATATAAGGGCGATTGATTTTCTCTAAATAGTGAGTTAGGGCATGATAATTTGTTTTCTTTTTTCTTATCTGTACTTCAGCATTGCTACAATGGCTATACATTCTCATGTAATAAATAAGAGAGAGCTTCAAGCGTCTGAGGTGGGGCTGGATGAGCATTTAATAAGGAGATTGTACAGGCTGTTCTGGCCCAGGGTGGGGAGCACGGAGCAGATGGCCATGGCCTCTTCCAGTTCCCAAGGAGACCTGTGGCTGCCTGTTTAGGAGGAGACACGGTGGGTCAGCAGTGTTTTGCAGGCAGAGCCAGCAGAGGCAGGCTTTGGTTTATAAGCGTCTTCTGAGTCTATAAGCGTCTTCCCCGGCCTCCATCACTGTGGTCTCCATCCCCTGATCTCCATCCCGGGGCCTTGAACTCCACGGCCATCCTTCTCCTGGCCAGGCCAGCCTCGCTCATGGAAACACTGGAAACGCGGGGCAGCACGTGCGTGCGTGCGTGCGTGCGTGCGTCACCTGCATAGCGCATCCCCGCCGCGCCAGTGCCAAGCCACCAGACGTCGCGTCAGCGCATCCCCACCGGAGGCTAAGCCACGGAGGAGGCATTCTGAGTCCAGGCCCCTGCCAACGCCCCGGGCACCGTCTGCCGGCTCCTCCGCTCTGGCTCCAGGGAGTTTTCCCAGGAACCTCCACCCTGCTGGCCGCCAGCCCGAGGAGGAGGAGGGAGAAAAGGAAGGGACAGCACAGTTGTGGTTGCTGTGGGGGGAGGGGCGGGGAAAGCTCTCCCCCCACCATTCCTGCCTGGTGGAGGCAGCGCTGTCCCCCAGGACAGGAGTCTGGCTTTGTTGTTGTTATTTCCTAAAGAGAAGAAAGGGCGGAGATGAGTTTCCAGACGCCAAAAACCAGGAAGAATGTCATCCCCTGCTGGGATGACAAGGCCTTCCCTCAGTGGTACCCAGGCCCTGTGGATGCCTGAGGGCCAGGGGACCTTGGCCGACAAAGCCGGCTGCCCAAAGCGCCACTCATTCTGGCCCCAAAAGGGAGGGCAGGGTGACCTTGGGTGACTGTTGATCTCTCTGTGCCTTCCCAAGGTCGAGCACATCACAGCACGCAGGGAACAGGGCTGAGGACTCAGGCCGTTTCGGAGTTTTACATCAGCCCAGTTGGACAGGTGTTAGTGTTATCACTGTTATATGAATGAGGAAACTGAGGCTCAGAGCAACAAAGTGGGTGGATTGCCCAAGGCCACAGAGCTGGGAAGTGGTAAGACCTGAAGTGAAACCCAAGCTAGGCTGACTCTCCAAGATGCCACGCTCTCTCTACCAGGATATTCTGTGTCTGAAGATGGTAAAGCAGGTGAGTCTGATTCTGGTTTGCACCCTCATCCCCTTCCAGACACCATTGCCCCATCCGGGGCCTCTAACAGGGGGCATGTAGATCGTGCTTCTTCTCAGCCTCCATCCCTTTTGAGAGGTGCCAAGAAGCCAGTTGTCAGTGTGCTCATTGCAATAATTTAGAAAGTTTCCACTCCAGAAAGATTAGTAGACTCTGGGAAATCTCAAATCTTCAAGAACCAAAGGAATGAATGCCTAATAGTAAAATTTCAGACACAGTGGCAGGTCTTTGATTGTGGGGTCTTTCCTGAGGCTCTTCAAATTGTCCTTTGCCTCACATATAGCTTGCCTATTCCCCACTGATCTTTCCTGAGCTGGATCCGAAGACCTAGATTCTTACCTAAGATCCAACCCCCTGTTAGCAGTATGACATTGGAAAGTCACTTCCCTCTCTGAGCTTCCGGAAACCAAGGAGGGTATACTAGAAAGTGACCCAGGGCCCACCTGTTTCAGAATCACTTATGAGTGATGTGATATTTGCAGGTTCTTGTGCCCCAGCCGAGCCCTAATGGGTGAGCCTGTCTGGAGGGTGGCAGCTGAGAATCCGCCTTTAGAATAGATTCCTCAGGTGATTCTAATGGGTACTAGAGTTTGACAATCACTAACATAAAGGATGTCTAAGGTCAGTTTCAGGTTTTGCATGTGACCATGAAATTGGTGAGCATTATCTATCTCACTGTCTGCCTTCCCACCCTCACCCAAATTTACTATGCCGAGGAGAAGCCGCATGGACGGCCTGGCATGTGTGGAGCTGGGGCTAAGGCAGGAGCTGCACTAGGACGGCAGTGGATAGAGGCTGGAGCCTGGGTCGAGCAGGAGATCTGTGCTGGGTCCTCCAGTCTGGATCTTTCCTCCAGGTCTGGCCAGGCTTGGCTCCAAGTCCAGAAGTCCATGTGGGCTGCAGCCTGGGTGGAGCCACCGCTTCAGCCCACACTGTCCTGGTCCGCTCCAGACCCCTCCCTCCAGCCAGCCCAGCCCCTGCAGGGCTCGTCATGAGCCTGGGGCTCTCTGCCCACACCTAGTCCTGCTAAGCCAAGCTGGTCCTCCTTCAGAGCATGATGTTGGGGTCAAGGGTCAGCTATGGGACCGGGAGGCTGGTAAGGGTGAGAGGCTGAGACTGGGGCATCCCATCTGTCCCAAACTTGGGAAAACAAATGGAATCTGAGAATTCTGGGTAGGTTACTAGAGTACCTTGGAACTCCGTTCAAATTCTTAGAAAGACATCAGCAAAAAGTCAAGTGAAAAAATTATTCTATGAAATAGGACTTGTGGAGCAATTTTATCTTTTTAAATATGTGCATTTCAAAGAGTAATATATGTGTAAATCTATATCTGTATTCACGTGGACCCAGAGTTGGGCCAAACTTTGCAGTTAAGGGCCTGGTCCTCTACAAGACTGCCCTAACTTTAGGGGTCCCCAGGGCTGCCTTCACTTCAGACCGATTGGCTACAAACTTGGGGATCCCCCCAGATTCTCTCAGGTTCAATAATGCTCTAGAAAGATTCACAGAACTCAGGAAGGCACTGTAATTATAATTACTGTTTTATTATTGCAAAATGATACTAATTTGGAGAGACGCATGGGGCGAAGTCTGGGAGGGCTCCAAAACAAAGCTTCCGTCCTCCTCAGGACCTTGGTGCCCTCCTGGCATCGACTTATGATGAAAAGTTCTGCCAACCAGGAAGTTCAGCAGAACTTCAGTGTCCAGTTTTCTATGAGGCTTCATTGCGCAGGCATTGTTGAATAACCCAATCTCCAAGCCCCTCCCCTCCCCAGAGATTGGGCTGATATTATGTGGCTCAAAGCCCCAACCTCTAATCCTATGGTTGATCTTTCAAGTGTGTCCAGACGCCATCTCATCCCGAGACATCCTGTTAGCATAATCTATCAGGTGTGGTCCCAGGAGCCACCAGGAATAATAAAGTCACCTTATCACTCAGAAAGGTCCAAGGGCTTAGAGATTGCCTCCCAAGAACTGGAGACTTAGGCCAGCCAAATGCTTTCTTACACAAAATGTATATTACAGAAAAAGGCATGGAAGGAGCTCCCTTCAAATGTGAATAGTGGTTCTCCCAGGATGCTGAGATGTTCACCAGATATGTTCATGTGATATACTCACCAGGACCTATTTTCTTCTTCCTGACATATACTTAGACTACATTTCCCAGCCTCTCTTGCAGTCAGATGTAGCCATGTGACTGGATTCCGGCCAATGAACTGTGAGTAGAAATAATGCTTGTCATTTCCAAGCCTAACCCATAAAACCTGCTGCATAATCTTTACTCTTTTTTTTTTTCCCCACCCACTGGCTAGAGACAAAGTACCTAGGGCCCTAGAGGATAATGGAGCCACAATATACAAGGATTCTGAGTTCCTGAATCGTCAAGAGAAAGGCCACATAGCAAACACCGTCAATGAACTTTTGTGTGAGCAGAAATAATCTATTATGATAAACTACTGAAATTTGGAGGTTTCAGTACTTGTTTATTAACAGCAGGTGGTCTACCCTAATTAGTGCATTGGCAATTTTCTTTTTCCCCATTATGCTAACTTTCTTAGCATTCTATAGTAAATACTTATTATTTTTGTAAGAAGAAAAAACAAACATCAAAGTTATTTTTTAATGACAACATACAAAAAATTAAATTAAGTGGTTAGAGTGGAGAGAGCCTGAATAATTAAAAAAAATTTTTTTTGAAGAAAATTTTAATAGAAACATTTGACAGCACAGGAAAAAAAAACTTTGTTCTTCTGAACCCCCGACCCTGAGGGGCTCTTTCCCCCTCCCCCAGTGACCTACCCGGCAAGCCTCAAAGCAGCTTTTCTCCATGTGCCCTGCCAGAGCTGAGGACATGCTCCCCCGAGGGAGCCTCTCCAGCCCGCTGCTTGGTTGCATCAATCCCTCAGAGCTGCTTCTGCTCCTACTCGGTCTCTTCCACTGTGTCGCTGTCCTGGCCGGCCTACCCGGGCATCCATGGCGGCAGGTACCTTAGGGATTGCATATTATATATGGGTAGGCTGAGGCCCAGGGATGCAGAAGGGGACTCAGGCTAGGCCCCTGAAACACAGTGTTTCTCCCTACGATGGGCCCTTGGGTGTCGAGAATAGTCTGGGCTCCATCTGGATATCTCATCAACCTCACACAGCAGATTCAGCAGAAGGCAAGAACGATTCACCAAGGAGGAGTTTTCTGGCCTTCTGCTAAATCTGTTGTGGTTTCACAGGGTAGGCAGACCTGGGTCTGGGGCTGGTGCCCACACCCCACACCTACAACCATGCAGGACTTCCGCAGGATCTGGAGCCCCAAGAGTCTACTTCCTGAGGATACATTTACAGTTCAATTTTAAAGAAACCTGCTAAGGATTCCTCCTTTCCTTTTTTCATTCATGATGTGGCTGGCACAGGATGTACTTTTTATCATCAATAAACAGTACAAAGAACCCTGTATTAGTTAAAGTTCTGCAGAAAAACAGACCCAGTAGGATGAGTGTGTGTGTGTGTGCACATGTGTGTGTGCTTGTGTGTGTGTGTGTGTGTGTGTGTGTGTGTATAATGAGGTGGGGGGTGGATGCAAGGAGAAACAGATTAATTTTAAGAAATTGGCTCATGAGATTATGAAGGCCAACAAGTCCAAAATCTACAGGGTTGGTAAGCAAGCTAGAGACCTAAGGACTAGCCATTATTGAATTTAAGTCTGAAGGTCATCTGCTAGCAGAAATTCTTCCTGTTTAGGGGAGGTCAGTCTTTTGATCTATTCAGGCCTTCTACTGATGGAATGAGGCCCACTCACATTATTACTTTACTTGACATCTACTGATTTAAACATTAATCTCATCCAAAAACACCTTCACAGAAACATTCAGAATAATGTTTGACCAAAAATCTGGGCATCATGGCCAGTCAAGTTGACACATACAATTAACTATCACAAGATCCTAAAAGCTCAGCTTTTAGGTCAGTTTTTCTCGACAAATAAGACTTCATAGCCCAGGAAAATCATACCCCTCATACTCCTGGTAATCATGTGATCAGCCACCTACTGAGTACTGTGGTTTACTCCTCACGTTGTCATCATTGTCACCACCATTATTACTGCTATTATTATTATTATTATTATTCCCACTTTACTGAGCAGTACCCAAAGTTCAGAGAGGTTCAGTGACTTGTCCAAGATTACGTAGCTGAAAAAGAAAGGAACCTGGATTCGAACTCAGGTGTGGAACTCAAACCCACCCACTTTCCGTCATGCCGTGTTGTCTCTCTTCAAGCAAAGACACTCAAAGAATCAATTCCAACAAGGCACAGCACGGCCCTGGGCCTTGGTAGGTAGTAAGTCATTAAACTCCTACAATAGGCCTGTGACATCAGAACCTCCAATACTCCCACTGAACAAGCGAGAAAAATGCAGCAGAGTGACATGGAATCGGGGGCGCCACCGCAGGGCCAAGGTCTGACCTGGGCGGCGCCCAGAGCCCACAGCTCACCTCTGCCTTGTCCTCCCCTCCGCGGCACACAGACTTCCATTTTCAAAGAAACATCATAGAAAAAAGAATCCGAAAATGCCTAAGCTCCAGCTCTTTGCATCCCTCTAAACTCCGAGCCTGAGCCTCTGACACATGTGCTTCTTACCATAACCATAACGACCAGCTCCCTGGGGCTCTGCCTTTAGCACACTCGCCTGCGGATTTCCCCATATCCACGGAGTCCACACACCGCCACCTCTGTGGAACAATGTTTCCTATGCCTCCGATTTCTCCCAGCTGTTTGCCAGCCTCCCCCACCGGCCGCCAATGTTGAAGGTGACTAAGAGTGAGCATTTTATGAGAGCCAAGGCAGGGCCAAGCGTGGGGTTAGGTTTATGCGCATGGGTGTCTCGAGCCCCCAGAGCCCTGGGAGACGGGCACTTTATCATCCCCATTACACAGAGCTATTCGGTGATGTGGCTAAGGCTGTCTAGATACTAAGTGTGGCCCAATCCAGGTCTGACTGACTTGACAACTGGAGCTTGTCTAGGAGGTAGTCAGTCACTGTTTAGGAGACATTGACTGAGATCCCACTATGTACCTGGCCCCAGCACATTCTCAGAACCCAGATATGAGTGAGATGCAGGCTCTGGCTCATCTCTGGCTCACCATCTGGCCAGGCAGCATAAAAATATCTAACAAGCCACCAGCTTTCCCAGACTCCACCTGGCAATCCCTGGCCAGCCTTCACCTTACAATTCTACAGTCCAGCCTCCCAGCCTCAAGGCTGCTGCCCAGTGCCAAGGCCTGGCCCTCCCTGGAGGGTGACATCTGGTTCTGCTTTGCTTGAGAAAACAACTCCGTTTACAAATATTTGGGCTGTGGCGCTTCTCTCCCCTTCAGCCTCAGCTTGGGCCTCAGAACATGAAGCCTTCCTGTAAGGGACCTGAGACAGGGCTACGGGAAGGAGGGAGGCTTCTGTTTAAACCAGCATTTTCCCTAGCGGAAACTGCACTCCCAGCGCCCCCCACCTGAGCAGGCCTGCTGGTGGTCTGGCGCCCCGAGGTGGGCACTGAGCCCAGATAATAGAGCTGAACTGGGGGGTTCACTGACTGCACACCATGCTGAGACCCTGGACCCCTCCCCACCACACCTCCACAAAAGGCCTTCAACTCCCCTTTCTCGTAACTCCCCTCCTAAGCTCTCCCTCCCACCCTCTTAGTTCTGGAAGCCATTTTGGTTTCCCATGGAGCACTGCGGTCTGGAAAGCAAGCGACTGGGGAACAAGGGTCTGGGTGTACAGAGACCAGCCTGGCTCTTCCAGGAGGGAGTGCCAGTTACTGCCAGGGCAGAGCTGCACCTCCCCTGAGGACTGACAGGCAGTAGGCAGAGCAGTTCAAAGTTGCCAGGAGACATGACTCGTTTACTCGCCAATTCCTAAGTTCCTACGTGCCAGCTCTGAGCTAAGACCTAGGGCACCACAGTTCCCCCCTTCCAGCCCCTCCCATCCTAGTGGGGAGGTGAAAAGGAATTGCAATGATGGGTGGAAATTCAAACGAAGGGAAGTGTTGAGGAGAAAAAAACTTGATACTATGAGGTCTGAACCAAAGAACCAGCTGGGAGTCCAGGAAGACTTCCTGGAAGAGGAGATGCTGGACTGTGTTCTGTAATATGAGTGAGAGTTAATCAAGGGAGGGGGCAGATGCGTGAGGATGCCAGGTTTGGATGAATAGGGAGTTTGGGGGAAAATAGGCAAAGGCCTGGTTGGAGGGAGGACAGAGATGGCAGGGAAGGTCTTAGAGAGTAGGCTGGAAAACCGTGGAGGAGGGAAGGGGTAGGCAGACCAGGCAGGGATCCGGGTCCTGGACACTAAAGGCAATCCATGTCTTTACCTGGGTCTGTATGTCTATTGGGCAACTTGTCTAACAACCAGAGTGTCTAATGTCCACCGCTCGCTGGAGGATTTTGGCATCCATATACACTTTTTATTATTTGTTTTATTTCTTTTTGCCCATTCTTTTGCTGTTTTCAAGAAATGTTAAGTAATTTATCAAGTGATGAAAATTGTTCAAAAATAGGAAAATTTTTCCATAAGTTTTTTTTAATCCTGTTACTTATAAAAGTTTAATTATAAAACTATTATTGGGCCTAACAGTTAAGAGCAGATGGACTCAGATTCGAATCTCAGTTCTGTCTTTCATAAGCTGAATTTCACTTCCCCTCCCCAAAACTCATTTCTCAACTTGAAAATGGGAAAGTACCTATTTCGCAGTATTATTGGTAATTAATGGGACTAATATAAGCGAATGACAAGCACATTGTGTTCACTTAATTATAGGAATTGTTGTCATTACTATTCATCATTATTCGTGAACTTTTCATTTTTCCCACCCCAAACCTGTTCCAACCTCTGTAGTTCTCCATTCGTCTAGTATTGTTCAAGCCCAAAATCCGAGCATCACATTTGACCCTCGAGGGCTGACCCTTGTGCAGGTGGCCCCACTTTCTAAACCTGCCCCTGTCGCTGCCTTCCCCCCACTTCCTCTCCTTCCCGTTCTCCATCATCACCCCCATGGCTCGCTGTGCAGCTTCCCAAGCGGTCTCCCACCCACCCCTCTCCCCACAGTTCATACTCCACGCAGTGGCCCAAGGGACCCGCCCATCCTCAGAGCTCTGGCTCCTTCTTAACATTCAGGTATAATTAGAGCTCCTCAGAGAAGGCTCTCCTGACCACCTCTCTTAAGTTACTCTTCCCACCCCTCATTTTCTACCCCTTTATCTTATCTTTTATCTTCTCTATAGCACAACTATTTGAAATTATCTTATTCATTTATTTGTGTACCTGTTTGTGGCTAGAAAATAAGTTCCTGAGGGCAAGGACCCCCGTCTGGTTTATCACTATATCCCCAGTACATAGTAAGGGTTTGGTAAATATTTTTTCGGTGAAGGAATTGATATCAATACTGTTCATATATAATTAATTTGAAAATGCCTCAAATGTCACGTCCTCTCTGAAGCCATCCCTGATTTCCCTGAGCACTTTGTGCCTATAGATATCTAGATATTTAGATGCTGGCCAGCTGATCTATGGTCGAATCGGTTTTAGGTTGAGTTGGTCCAGAGCCGCTGAGAGGAGCCGTAAAGTTTTTCTAAGAGAACAGCTCAGCTCTTTTGCCTTAGAGGCCTGGAAACCTGACTCAGGAACAAGCCAGCACATTAAAGGAGCCCCCATCCCCACCGTGCAGCTGATGGGCCAGAGAGCGAGATCAAAACCGGGATGGTTTTTGACAGAGGGAGAAAACTTCAACCATCCTCCGCAATGTAATGAGGTGAGAGAGACGTTCAGAGAAAACTGCATTTTAAACACTGAGATCTTCCTTGCCTGGTCACAAGCCAATGTCTGGTTGTTGCCCTGTAACTCATCTCTTCACCCTGTACTGGAATCTGCCCAAATGGCACTGCTCAGCTGGTCTCATATCTTCGGCCTGCCTAGAAAGCTGGGAGTCCATGACCGGGGGTGGTGGCCAGGTCAAAAGAAATGCAAAAAGGAGAAGGGAAACCTTGTGGTTAATCTGGACTTCGGATTCAGAGGATATTTTAGAGCTTTGAATAAAGAGCAGATTTCTACTGAGTTAACTCATGTTGCTGTTGTTGCTATGGGCGATGGACTCTGGAGTCATTGAATTCAAATTTGGGTTCTACTAACTGTGAGTAATATGAACATGGGCCAGTCACTCAACCTTTCCAGGCCTCAGTTTCTTCATCTGCAAAATGAGCTAATAATGGAGTCCGCCTTAAAGGAATGCCTTGAAGATTACGTAAGAGAAAGTATATAAAGTGCTTAGGATAATGTCTAGTATACAGTTAGTTCTACTTCAGTGTCTGTTTTTATTACTATCCTTTATCCATCCTGATTGATTTTCCATAATACAAAGTCAGAGTACATCATAACAAAGTTACATCTCAAGGAACTAAAGATTCATTTTACCTCATTGCCAATTTAAATATCAGTACTTCTGGATTCTCATCAACTTACCTGAAAGTTTCTGTTCTAATGTAAATAATGGGAAAGAAAACATTCTTGATATGATAGACCAACCAAGGCTAAGCCTCCGCTTTGTGCCTCCAACCTCTCCCACACCAAGTTTTTCTAGAGAATAATCTTTCTGAAGCACAAATCTAGGAGACAAAAAGGTTATTTTTATTTTTCTGGAAAGAGCAAATTAATTAATGGAAAAGCTATTACAGACGATAAGACAGCTCGATATAGTGCCTAGCTACAAAATATATATACAAAAGTCAGTAGCTTTCTTATGTAACAACAATACCCAGTATAATGAAAATAAAGAACTTGTTCATAAAGTTAATAACAAATAAAATGTTAGGAATAAATTTGATAAGAAATATTCATGTTCACAAGAAAAAAATACATACAATCCCCAAAAGCATGAAGAGGAGGACTTGGATAAACAGAAATGTATCTTGTTCTTGTCTAGAAAGATTCAAAATTATTCAACTGTCAGTTCTTCTAAAATGTATTGAAAAATTCAATCCAATCTCAATCAAAATTCTAGTGTGATTATATTTGGAGTTTGTCAGCATTGTTCTAAATTTTATCTGGAAGAACATATAGGAGAGAATAGATCTCTGAGGCAAAATTAGAAAAGAGGGAGAAGTTGCACTAGCAGATATTGAAAAGTATTATAAAGGTAGAATAATACAGATGTTTTGACATGGGATTAAAAATAGGCAGGTTGGTATAATAGAACGTAATATACTAAAAGAGATGCTTCTAATCAGAAAAGAGGAATGGATTATTTACTAGATGATGTGGGCAACTGTCTGGCCATTTGGGGGGGCAGGGAAGGCAGATTCATACTTCTGTTACCAGAATAAAGTCCAGATGGAATAAAATTTAAATGTAAAACTCCAAACCATAAAAATATTACGAAAACTGTGGAGGAATATTTTATAAGGATAAAGCCTTTATAAGTGGCAAATGAGACCCAGAAGCCATAATGGAAAAGATAGGCAGTTTGAGGTTTTACAGATTTTATAGTAAAATACATTGCAAATAAAGTTGAAAGACAGACTTCACTTGAAGGAAAAATATGACAGGGATAAGTTTACTATCCATAAACTAGAAATAGCTGCTACAATCAATGAGAAAAAAACTCAAAGAAACATGAACAACATTCAAAAAGATGATCAATCTCTCTAATAATAAAAGAACTGAAAATGAGAACAATGAAATGCATTTTCCCTCATTGCGTTGACAGTTTCCAAAGATCAAATACTCAGTTGTCTAAGAGGTTGGGAAATAGACACTTTCATACATTGCTGATATAAGTATAAATTGGTCCAAGCTTCCTGTAGAGAAATTTGGCAATATTGATCAACATTTTAAATGTGCAAAATATGTAGAATACATTTTAATTCTTTTGGGGGGCTCTTCCATATCTTTTCATGTGTGAAAAATTGTGGTGTAGGGATGCTGTGGCGTGCCTCTCAGATCCTTTCAGCTACTAAGAGGGTTGACAGCTGAGAGCTCATGGCTGAGGACCACTCCATTCCAGCCACCCCAGGATGGCCCTTGGCTGAAATGAAACATCTTACCCAAGGCCATGCCTGCTTCCTGGGGCAGCCCACACCCAATGACTAATTAATGGAGGTCTATAAAGATCTAACCCTCTTGCCCCAATTCGAGGTAACTTCAGGGTCATTCTAGTTCCAGAACTCCTAGTGGGATTGGCTCAGACTTTTGTTGTATCTGCAGTGCAGCCCAACTTCTGTCTGTGACCAAACACGCTTCTTTCACTCCCTTGCAGATATTGATGCTGAGAGCATCTCCCAATAAACCTTCCACAAGCAAATGTCTCTCAGAGTCTGATTCCCAGGAAATCTAACCTGTGATATTTGGTGCCATGAATGACTCAAGAAAGCAGACTTTAAAATGGGGTTTTGGGGTTGGATTATCTGCTACCAGACTGGCAATGAGGGCCCCATCGCTGTTGGTATGTGGAGCTCTGATAATCACTCGTGTACTGTAACAATGAAGTTATTAGTCTTTGACTAATGGGAACTGAAATGGCTTGTGGGAAGAAGAGTGAAGATGGTTCGGAGTTTGGGCAACTTCATAAGAGTTTGACAACTGTGAGGAAACTAGTAATTCTAAGAACAATGGAATTGAATGACTATTGCTAGGGACAATAGATGCTTTGGAAATAGCCAAGGAGCGGTTAGAGGTGTTTAATCAGTATTTAAAGGCTTATTGTGGAAGCCAGAAGGCTTCTTTGGCAGCTCAAAAAGAGAATCTAATCTCTTGAGGCCAGCAAGTGGAAAATGCTGAAGACGAGGTCCTTGACTTAAGAGATTCTGTATAAAAGAGCTCCAAAAAAGGAGTTTCTATGAAAGGTCAGAGCTTTGTGAAGGAGCAGGATCCTGAGAAATTAGATGGGGATATCTTGATTGATATGCTCGAAAATCTTCTGTCCCTGGATGACTTTGAATCTTTTGGTCATTGCTTGAAGGCAATGCAGAGGCCTCTGACTTATGAGGCAAATATATGCCTCCCTTAGGATGTGCCTCTAACTCCCTCCTGGCCATCAAACCAATAGCTAGGATTACTTCGCAACAGGACTCAGGCAGGAATGCGCTGGGTAGACAAGAGAGGAAAGAGACTATACTTTGAAGGATAGTATACAACCAGAGTCAATTAAGAGAAAATGGTGTCTCTAGGGTTGGATGGGCAACCATCAAGAGTATTTCTTAAATTCAGGAATGAGTGATCAGGAGCAGCCAACCCAATTAAAACCTGTAATTTCTTGATGAGTTTCTGATCCTGAGTCAGTTTACAGACCTAGAACCCACTGGCTGGAGAAGAGGCTGGGTCTCCAGGAGAAAGGAGCTTGCAGCACTGTGGCAGGTGTATATGAGAAGAATTTCCCCAGCCCTTCACCAGAGGGACCTACAGCCATTTACTTGGGTAACTGAACACTGGAGAAAGGTTATTCCTAAACAGTTTGAGGACTATTAGACACAGAGCATGAGCTGACATTGATATTAGGAGCTCAAAGCATCATCATGGGGGCATATGGAAGCAAGGCCTGCCCAGTGGGTCCATTTGGTTTATGGTCTTTCTCAGATCATTTGCCTAAACCTCAGATTTATCACTGGAATGTCTTTACTTAGAAGTTGGCAAAACACATTGGTTTCTTAGTATGTGGAATACAATCCAAGTGTAAACTTTTGTAACTGCTTCTTCCACCCCAACCAAGATAGTAAATAAAAACAATAACGTATCCAGAGATGGGGCGAGGGATGGAGAATGGCAGCAATTAGTACCACTCTTAAAGTTCTAAGCGCTGCATGGATGGAGGTCTTCATCATATTTCCATTTACTTCATCAGTCTGACCCCTGTAAAATCCAGACAGATCCTGAAGGTGACAACGGACTATTGCAAACTTAACCAAGTAGTAGCCTCTCTTGTAACTACTGTGCCAGATGTGGTTTCTTTGTTAAAACAGATTAATATGGCCTCCAGGATATTATATATGACTAGCCCTTTCACCAGAGGGACCCATAGCAGTTTATTTAGGTAAGGAAACGCTGGCAAGTGGATTTTTTTCCCCATCTGTCAGACAGGAGGATCAGAAACAATTTGCATTCACTTGAAAGGAACAACAGTATCCATTTACTGTCTTGCCCAGGGGCTATGTTAATTCTTCCACCTTCTGTCACAATATAATCTGAAGTTGGTGGACCATTTAGACATTCTGCAGAACATTGCATTAGTCTACTGTGTTGATGACATCATGTTAATCAGACTAGATGAACAAGAAGTAGCAAAAACTTTGCAAACCGTGGTGCAACGTGTGCTCCGGGGACTGGCAGGCAGAAGATTCAGGAGTCATGTTAGTGAAGTTTTGGTGTCCAGGGCATTCCAGGACCCATCCTCTGAAGTAAAGGAGAAACTATCGTACAATCCCTGGTAGGCCTATCCAAGGTCTAGAGGCAGCATATTTCACATGTGTTCCAGCCCGTGTATCAAATAACATGAAAAGCTTTCAGCTTTGAGTGGAGACCAGAGCAGGATCTGTCAGCAGCAGGACCAGGCTGTCATGCAAGAAGCCCAGCTGTTTGGGCCATACAACCCAGCAGACCCCGTGGTCTTGGAGCTCTCCACGGTGGGAAAAACGCCGTGCGGAATTTACGGCAAGCCCCTACAGGAGAGTCTCAGTGTAGACCTCTGGAGTTCTGGAGTAAGATCATGCTATCTACAGTGGGAAATGATACACCTTTTAAAGACAACTCCCGGAATAACACAGTTCCCTGATTGAAACGGAGAACCTGACTATGGAACATCATCTCCATGCGACCAGAGCTGTCCATCAGGAGCTGAGTTCAGACAGTATTGAAAAGCCATATATTTGGGTAAGTCCCGACAGGAACGGGGTATACCAATAAGCTGCACAAGCAAATAACCAAGATGCCCACATCATTCACCATTGTTCCGCCAGCATCTCTCCCTCAGCTCTCATCCTGTGTCCATCTGCAAGGTCTCTAATAACTACCTGAGAGAAGAAGAAAGATGTCCACAGATGGGTTAGCTTGATGTATGAGTCCGAGCTGTAAATGGCCCTAACTCTATATGGCCCCACTCAGGGTTGGTCCTGAAAACCAGTGGTGAGGGGAAATTTCCCTCCCGGGCAAAGTTTTGGGCAGTGCCTTGGTCATCCATTTACTGCAGAAAGAGATGTGTGGCCCAAGGGTAGAATATATGTGGATTTGTGGGTAGTGATGAATGACTGCACTGGCTGTTCAGGAACTTTGAGGGAGAAAATTTGGAAGATTGGGAACAAGTAGTCCTTGGAAAGAAATACGTGGCTGGATTTTAGGACCTGGAGTGTGAAATTTTCTCCACTGTATGATAAGACCTACCAGAGAGCATCCACCTCAGAAGCAGACACTAAACAACCAAGCAGACAGAATGACTCAGCCAATGACAAATGATGTCAGCCAATGTAGTGTTACCATCCCAGGGTCTGTATAACTGACCCCTGAATGGAGTAACCATGGTGGCTATGCGTGGAAGGGATCCTGCTCCTCACAGCTGACCTGGCTGTTGCTGCTACGTAATCACCCACCTGCCAGCCATGGGACCAATGCTGAGCCCCTGATGTGGCACGTTCCCTCAAGGAGACCAAACAGCCACTCAGTGGCAAGTGAATGCCTTGGATTCCTTCCACTCAGGAACAGCGGCTTTATTTGGACTGAAATTGACACATACTCAAGGTATGAGTTTGTCTATTCCGCCCACAGGGCTTTAGCCAGTACCTATGAGTATTCAAGTGCTAGCCATGTGTTCGTCCACCCACACAGGATACCGTGTAACACTGCACGAGACCAAGGGACCCACTTTAGAGCAGAGGAGCTACGATATTCTTCCTCCATCTTCAAAGTACATCATTTCAATCTCTGTTTCCACCATCACATCTCTCTGACTCTGATGCTCCTGCCTTCCTCTTATAAGGACCCTTGTGATTATGTCAAACTCACATCAGTAATCCAGGATCATCTCCCCACATCTTCAAATTTCCCTTTGCCAAGTAAGGTAACCTAGTCACAGTTTCTGGGGATTAAGGTCTGGACAGCTTTGTGAGAGAGAGCATCATTCTGGCTACCACAAATAGTAACCCTGGCAGCCATAATGATCAAGACAGCTCAGCATGAACTGTAGGTAAGGACCTATAGTTCTTTTGCACACTGTGACTTGAAATCTTGTAAGCTGGTCTGCCTGATCTTGGCTAGGACAGAAAGATGAGCAAAGCCATGTTAATTTAGAGCTGTAGAAAGGCTCATGGTTTGGTGAGAGCTGAGGGCGGCTGATAGCATTGATGCTTGGCGGGGAAATTAGCTCTGGGTCACTGCACAGGTGGGTGGTGGAGAGTATCAATGCAGAGCCTAGCAGAATACCACTATTGTGTTGGTAAGACAGCACCAACGGTCAGCCTTCAAGCCAGAGTCCATAGTGGACCTCAGCCACCTTGCCAGCACAATGAGAATGCAGGAGAAACTGCTGCGGCTGAGAGCCAGTGTTGCAGCAAAGGGTATTCTCTCCAGGCCTCATTCCTCAGCTGAAAGATGGGGTGATAATAAAGATCCTCCCTCATGGAGCTGCCATGAGCATCCATGAATGGTGGGCATGAAGGGCGCCACATGGTGCCAAGGCACATGGTAGGCACTCAGGGAACACCGAGGCAGGGAAGCCATCTATCCACAAGATTGATGCTCCTCCTTCCAGAATGCATGAGTCATTGCTGGCAAACAGCAGTCCAGCCAGGGGTTACATTTCCCAGCCCCCTTGCATTGTGTGTGGTCATGTGACTGGTTCTGGTCAATTGAATGTAAACACAAGTGATGAGTTCCTTCCAGGCTGGGTCACTACGATCCCTTCTGATGGTTCTCTACATCCACTTTCTCTTGTCAGCTGGCTGAATAATGCCCAGGGTGACCATTGATCATAGAGGGTGAAACTGGGAGAGCCTCCATCAACCTGGGTCCCCTAGTATATAGAGCTAGCATCTCCCTGGGATCCTGCTTCATTTTTGAATGAGAAATAAACTTCTATATGTTAAACCACTAAGATCTTGGGGTTTACAACATCAGTAACATCAATCAATAATGTAACATTAACTGATCCAGTTGTCAGTGGTTTCTTAGCCATGTGGTTATGCTAAAAAATACAACTCAAGAAATAAAATTGTTATGAAGCTCAGAGAGGAAACTCAACAAATCTGAAAATAGTAGGATGGGGCAGTGCATCTATTATGACCCTCAACAAGGTGCCAGGACTGACCTTGTTGGGACAGTCTGGGGGCATAAAGGCTAAGTGTTGAACCTGGGAGAAATGGATCTATTCATCATGACAGCTCCAAATCATTAAGCACTGCCTACGTCCTGACACTTGCCTCGCATTGAATCTTATGAAGCAGGTACCAAGTTTATGTTCATTTTATAGAGGAGCCTCTGTAAAAACCTCACAGGGATAGGTGTTCTGTGATTGGCTTGAGGTTGTACCGCTAGAGAGCAGAGGGACTGGGATTCAAGTCCAGGGCACCTGATGTCAAGCTATGCTCTCAACACCTGTGCTAGGCTCCTTCCACAATAGGCTGGTGAAAGCTAAGAAGATTGGCAGATTTTCAGTTTCAACAAGTGAACGATTGCCCAGGACTTGGTTAAAGCCATTGTATTGAGATGTTTATAATCAGATTTGTGTAATTAGCAAAGAAAGTCCTAATGAGAGGGCTCTAATTTACAACTCTGGGGCCAAAAAATCTACAAGATTTGGTTTAGAAGATAAAAAAGAGAGTGACCTGGCCTATATTCCCTTCTCACTCCTTCCGTCTAGCCAGCATCATGATGTTTCTGATGTTTTTATTCTTGGCTCTTCACCTCGAACAAAACAATGAAGCTTATTTATTATTTTTCAGATTTTGAGATTTATAGGTTCACTGTTAAATCATCTTATGGGGATTAGGACAAGGGTAAAAAACTCTCATTACAAATGTCAATATCTTTGGATCCCAGATGCCCTAAGATTCATCTAAAAGAGTCTGTATTTCATAGGCGAGCATCAATAATATGGCACAATAATATCTCTATCTATTATCTATTGCATATAATGATAAATGTGCATTAGGCTCAAGGATCTGTAGGGTTCTGCTGATGTGGGCTGGGCTTGGCTGGGCTTGGCTGGCCTGGGCGGCACTCACTCATGCATCTGCAGCCAGTGTGGGATGTCTGGGTAGTTCTCTCTCGGCTGGACCCGCACATGTGTCTGGAGCTGGCTGGCTCTCCACTAATCCAGGATGGCCTTGCCTGAAATGACTGGGATGACTGAGCTCTGCTGCATAGATGGTATCCTCCCACAGGACGGACTGGATGAGGTCTCGTAGCAGGTGCAGAGGAGCAAGAAAGAGGAAGTGGAAATCGGCAGGTGCTTTTAGAAGTCGTGCTTGTGTCATGTCTGCTAACAACCTGCTAGTCAGAGTAAGCCGCGGTCAGAGGAAGGACACTAACAATGTACAGAGGGCGAGCATATAAGGAGGGGTAAGAAATTCGGCAGTAGGGAGAAGAGGAGGTATTATTAATGGCATTGATCTATCACAGTACCTATCACGTACTGTGTAATTACCATGAGCGATGCCTTGGGCCAGGTCCTTTATACATATGATTGTTGATACTCATGAGTATTATCATCCCAGCCTTGATTTAAAACCTCAGAGAAGTGCGGTAACTTGCCCGGGATCACACCGCTGATGAACAGCAGAGCTGAGATTTGAGTTCCAGGCGTGCTGACTGCAGTAAGCGATCTTTCCATGCCAGCACATGGCTTGGGTATAAATATTTTAATTCTAATTTTGAGGATGTATCGTACCATAACTGCTTAAATTTCTAACTTGAGCAGAAGATCAATGTAGAAGGTTTGAGCCTTTGTTGGTTTTGTTAGTGTGAACATTTTAAATATAAAAATTTTTAAATGATTAACCCCAAATAACAAGAATAACAGTAATAGTAATAAAAACTTATTATGTGATAAGCACTGTGCAAAGAACTTTCTACATATTATGCCTCATTTAGGCCTCACGATTACCTTACATATAGGTATTATTTCTCTCTTTATTTACAGATGAGCTAGGAGAGGCAGATCTGGGCTCTAACACAGGTAGGTGATGTCAGAGCTTACGCTTCTAACCGTCTTGCTAAATGGCTTCCTTCCTTTGTTATTAAGTAGAATGTATGTGTTTGGGGCCCACTTTGGGGACAGTCCACCTGGTCCCCGTGAGCCTCTCCCTCTCTGCCTTTACGAGACTCCCCTTTCCCTCTGGTGGTTGATCTTCCTGGGCGGGGATGAACCAAGCCTGAGGCGGGAATGATGGCGTGGATGCAGGGGCAGTTTCCAAAGATGCAGCAGGTATATTGTGCTGGAAAGGTAGGGGGTGGGGGCGGGGAGGGGGGAGGGGTCCTCCTCAAGGAGTGAAAAGGCACCGGCCACAGGGATCTGGCTTCCTGGCGGTGTAGCCTTCAAGATGGATGGCCATGGCCTTCAGGGCTGGACAGGCCTTTCTCAGGCCTTTGATGCTGAAAGCAGAACAAATGTGAGCCGGCCACCCGGCCCCAGCTGCCTCTCATTAGGGCCTGCTTCCTACAGCCCAGGACAAGGTGGACCCTCGAGGTAAGCCGGGGCAAATGCCAGATGTGTCTGCCACAGCTGGCTGCAAAACTTTGCTCTTGACTTCTCGCCCCCAGACCTACTTCCCAGCCCCCTACCCAACCACCGCTGGCTCTTCAAGCCAGAATCTGAAGTCCAAATCGGTCCTCCTTCCTGCTACCAACACTTTCCATCACACACGCAATCCATCAGCGAATCCCATCAGCTCTGCTTTCAAGATTTGTCTTCTGTCTAACCACTCTCCAACTCCAGTGGCATCATCTGATGCGGGCTGCATGCTGTCTCTCTCACAGATAGAGGACAAGAAAGGGCAGGGAAGGAAGGTGCTGGAAGGTCCAGGGGCTTGTGGCCAGCTCACAGCTTTTGAGAGGAGAGGTTTATTCTCTAGGAATTTTCAAGTTTTGATGTGAAGACTCAGACTCTTTCCCTAACTCTTCCTGAAGGAGTCCTGTAACCTTAGATGAGTCTCTGGTACGATGATGTGGCCCTCAGTTTACCCTTCTGTAAAATAAATCTGTATATGACCTCATTTAATTCTCCCAACAGCAGTGTAAAGTCAGTATTGTCTCGACCACAGGTGCTATTAGTAGCTTCATTTGTTAGAGGAGGAAACTGAGGCTGAGGTTGATGAAGTAATATGGCCAAGCTCTCCCAGCACGAGGAATGGCAGAGCTGGGATTTAAACCTGAGTCTCCCTAGCTCCTGATTCACCTTCTCGGCCACGGAAGCTGGGCCCATGACTGTCCACACCTGTAAAATGGGCAGGGGTCTGTAGAGATGGAGTCTTGAGGTGTTGGGTGCATCTGTTCAGTGTTAATTCCCTGGAGCCTTTCCAAAGGTGAAGTCCATCCAGATGTAAAGTGGGTAGAGAAGCACCCAACAAACACACTCCCACAGCAGACGATGCGCACATCGCGCGCCCTCTGCCCTGTGGCTCAGGCAGGGGAGAAATCCCGAAGCCACGCCAGCCACGCCCAGTGAGCTCTCCGCACACGCAACGACTGCCGCTCTCTCGGGGAGACGGAGAAGCAGCTGGGGCGACCTCTGAGGCTCTGTCAAGGCGGAGACATTCTCACGTGGACGTGGGTTCCATATTTTCAACCGTACAGCAGCTCTGGGTTTTAAAATAAGGAGTATAAGCAAGATCACACAAAATCAATATGGTTGGAGCGACATTTTAATCTACTATAAAACTGCTTTTAAACATTGCATATTTAAAGTCCCCTGGTACGGCTGACCTGTCACCTGAGAATAGCTATGACCTGCAGCTAGCCTGAGGGCTAAGACCCTCACACACGCATTCCAGGTTAGCCTCAGACACCTTCTGAGATAGACAGCAGCAGTCCTGTGACCATCCTGCAGAAAAGGAAACTGAGTTTCAGCGCCAGTAAACCAGGGAACCCACACTATCCACGGCACCGGGAGCGCGGCAGGCTAAGTGACATCTCAATGGACATGTTTTTCTATAACTTTCCTAACCCTTTGACACTTCCCACTTCTCTCCCGCAAACACTGTGCCTTTTGGCGTGAAGTACCTTTAGTTATTGTTCCTAAGGGGGTGTCAAAAGCAACTGAGAAAGAACAAAGACGCTGAAATTCTATAATTTGCTGTGATTTAGGTCAACAGTTGAGCCATTTGAGAAGAGGGTTTGTTTCAGGGATGGCAGAGTGTGGGGGAGGCTTTGTCTTGGAATGGGGCTCTGCCAGCGCTGTAGCCGAGTCTGGAGAAAGTGGGGAGAAACAGCTCCCTTTACGCTGGGACGTGCGTGAGCAGAAGGAAGCAGTACCTCCCTGCTTAGGGGGAGCCCAGGTGGGCCTGGAGCTCAGCCCTCTGTCCCAGCAAGGTGTGACAATGGCTGCACAAGGGGACCGTGCCAACCAATGTCTCTTGAGCAAGCAGGGCTTGGCTAGCTGTGTGGGGTCTCCCATGTGGCCCAGAGTGTGGCAGAGAGCTTCTAGGTGGGTGTCCAAGAACATCTCCCTACTGCCCCTGTGGCATTCAGGTCAGAAGACAGAAGTCAGAAGCCGGAAAGACAGTGGCCTCATTGGGGGCTTTGAGAACTCTGAGCTACGAGGGGTTGGCAAGGAGAGGCCAGAGGATTCCGAGTTGCCTCCATGGCCACCAGCATGAGGAGCTGACAGCTGAGAGCCACATCACAAGGCTGGGAGGATGGGCAGTGGCCCCAGACAGTCATCCCTGCCTCCCACTTTGGCCCAGTAAAAGCCTGAGAACCTCGATGCCATGAGTTTGTCTGCCCAGCTGTGATGAAGTTTTATTTCATTGGCAATGTGAGGGGTCCGGATAGAAATTTAAGGCTCGTCACAGAAAAATAAAGAAGTTAAATATATTTGCACACCTGAGTTTATAGCCTGTGAATCTTTTATCTGCCTCAGAGTTTCACCTCACAGTATGAGCTAGTTTCTGCTAGAATGTCCAGTTCTCTAGCCACCCACCCACCCTACACACCACACACACACACACACACACACACACACACACACACACACGAGAATCTCTCTCTGACTCTGTGATAAGCAGAAAATGGCCCCCAAATATGTCCAAGTCCTAACTCCTGGAACCCATGATATGTTACAGAATTAAGGGTTGTTTGGCAATAGGCAGCTCCCAAATTCTAGTTCCCATGGGGCAGGGCTGGAGCAAGATGTCACTTTCTGGGCCTCCTCAGTCTTCTCTGAGGCAAGGCCAGTTGCCCTCCACCGCCTGGCCAAGGGCGGGAGTGCTCCTGCCTGTGATGGCTCAGATGTGGCTGGGAGCAGGAAAGGGGGTGGAGAGGGGCCCACCGAAGGTAACAGAGTGTATCACACCTCGTAAAACCGTGCGAACTGGAGCGCAGAGAGGGACTGCCCTCGGCACTTTCATCTCCTGTCAATAAAGCATTATCGGCACTGAGCTGGGTTCTCGGCTCTTAATTCCAGATGTGGCCCAGGGCCCATCCCCAGCAGGGCCTCTTTTCCCCTGCCCTCTTCCCACCCAGGTCCTCGGGGTGATTCTGGGCCAGATAAAGGAGAGGGACTAAAGGCCTTTCAGAGTTGTGTCCTGGGGTCACAGGAGCCAGGCCAGTGCAGACAGGCTGGCGGAAGGTCATGGATACAGAGACTTCTGCCCCGTGAGGCAGGGAGGGAGCTGCTGGGGCCTCCAAGAGTCTTTCCCTGCTGAGATGGGTCTGGTGGAGCACACCCTGGACCGGGCGCTGGGAGGCCTGTACCCCAGGGATGTCCTTGACCTGGGCAGTGACCTTGGGCAAGTCAATTTTCTTTTCTGGCCTCAATAGTCTTGGTAAAATGAAACTTGCTTTAGTGTCTCTTGTTATTTAGTCATAACTATATATTAAGCTCACAGCGCATGCTGGTTTCTGTTTAGTCTTAGGAGATGTAGGATGACTCTCTACTCTTGTAAAGTACCCATTCTAGTGGGAAGAAGCGGTAAATCCCACGTCAACACGTAAAGAAGCAAAATACACAGACCGCGAGGAATGCTGGGTGAGAAAATGCTGGGCGAGAGGACACCTGAGGGGAAAGACCTTGGCTGGAAAGGTGGTCAGGATGCCCTCGCTGAAGAGGGATGGACCAGGTGGGAAGATGTAGGGGAAGAACATTCCAGGCAGAAGGAGTAGTGAGTGCAAAGTCTCCAGGAGGGAACAAGCTTGGAGCATTAGAGAAACAGAAAAGTGACTGTAGCTGGTGTGGAGCAAGCGAGAGGAAGAGGGTGGGGGATGAGGACTGTCCAGTGGTCGCGGTCAGGTGCATGGCAAAGAAGTCCCGTGATACCTAGCTTGGGGCTGGTATAGCACTACAGTGTTATGCCCCTGGCTCCTTCCAAACTGCTGCTCTACATTCTCATGACTTACTCTTCGTGGTCCAAGAAGGCTGTTTGAGCTCCAGGCATCAAGTCTACTCTCCAGTTCTCCAGAAAGAGAAAGAAAAACAAAGGGAAAGCAGCCTTGCTCCTGTTCTGGCCACTGCCCAGTTGTCAAACACAGCATTTCTGCTTACATCTTGTTAGCAGGAGCGCTGGGAAGCAGGCTCTTTATTCTAGACAGGTATGTACCCCACTAAGAATCAGGGGTTCCATTACTTGGGGGGAAGGGAAGAATAGGTGTTGAGGCAGACAAGTGGAGACTCTGCCAGCTGCCTACATGGTAGGGACCTTATTCATAGCTCTCCCCACCCCCTGTGGGTTCTATAATTTGAACCCACATCCAATGATAAACAAATTACTTACCCCTATAAGCCTAGTCTTCCACATTTCAGGAACTGGCACCACGATCCAGTCAGTTGCCCAAGACATAAATTTGACAACTCCTCCCAGACCCTCCTCAAAGACCCCCATCCCACATATCACCGAGGCCTGCCCGTTTGGCCCCCAAAATATATCCTGGATCCATCATCCATCCTCTCTTCTCCACTGCCACTGTCAAAGACCCATTTCTTTTTGTGTCCACTACGGTAGCCTCCAACCTGGTCTTCCTGCTTCCCCACCATCAATTTTCCACAGAGCAGCCATCGTTCTCAGTATAAAAGTCACTGGTCCTGTCTAAAGTCCTTCGGTGGCTTTCAGGAACCTGCGACAGCCAAGCTCGTATGTCCCCCCTGAGCTTCTCTCTGCCCCTTCTCTCCCTTCCTACCCACATCAGCCTTCTTTCAAACTCACCGAACATTCCACGCTCCTTCCAGTCACAGGGCCTTTGCACATGCAGTTCCCTCTACCAGGAGTGCGTCCCCTACCTCTTTCCTCATCTGATTAAATCCTATTTAATAGGGCCTTCCTACCATCCTACCCTAGACACATTATTTGCTTTTATACTGGCCTGCATATCTCACACATAATTATCACAATGGTAATTAATTAATTGTTTCGTATCTGCTATCCTGCCAGAATACCCACTCCCGGGGGCGTGTTCACAGGGAGAAGGGAAGAGGTTGTCCCAATAAACATTGGTTCAATGACTACATTGAACTTCTCTGTCAGTCCCTGCGCCAGCTCATGCCACTTGGTCCTGAAGCTGGAAATGCAAACATCTGGGAGTTGAGAAATGGTATGTGTTAATGGTGGGGCTCCATTCGTACGGGTAACTCACTACGTAATAAACCGTATGTCTCTTTAAAGGGCCTTCGTAGTTTCACAAAGTGCTGGGTTCTCAGCCACGCACATGTGGCAGACCCCATCTCTGAGTGTCAGCCACAGGATTAAACCTCACTGAGACCTCCAACAGACAGAATTTCAGCAAACAATAGAGGGAGGGGTGGTCAAGAACCTGGGAAGGGAAGGAAGGGTCTCAGCAGGGTTGGAAGGAAACCAGGGTGGTTTGTAGTGAGCTCAAAGAGGCAGGCAGCATCCGGGAGACCAGAAGACTTACCCACAAACAACATGTCTTTTCAGGCCTCTTTTGAGGAGCAAGTCTCTTGAACTTTTAGAGTATTTTTCACTGAAACTCATATTTGATGAGAGCGGTCAAAATGGGCTGCAGATCAGGAGAGCCAGCTGTGGACTCGCCCATGCCCCGTCCCATCGCAATACTGGGCACGCCGCTTCCACTCTCTGGGCCTGTCTCAGTCTCTCCATCTGGGAAAAGAGGGTTATTAAACTAGAAAATCCTGAGCATCCTTGCAATTAGCTATCATGATGATGAAATGACGAGCTCTTGGCTGTCTCTAAACAATGCAGGAGACTTATTTAGGTGTCAATCTATTCATCAGGCTAGGCTAGGCTGTGCTGTATTAACTGATAAGCCCTGATGTCTCTGTGGCTTAGCACAATAACAAAGTATGTCTGCTCGCATAAAGTCTGCTTTGTGTTAGCAGCGTAATCTGGAACATGTAGCCAGCAAGGTCCCGGGGCAGGGGAAAGAAGATTGAATAATGGACTCTGGCTCTCATGCTTCTCCCGGGAAGAGACACCTATAGTTTCCATTCACAGTCCGCTGGCTGGAGGAGCCCTGCGCCTCCATCCCTGCTGCAAGGGAGTCTGGGAGATGGGAAGAGCACTTGGAATATGTGATGGGTCCAACTGTGTCTGACACACTTCGCGATGTGTTGTTGGGATGATGAGCCTTTTTTGCAACACATAAGCATTGAACACCTTCCCAGGTGTGCCCTGAAGCTATGCTTCATCCCATACACTCTCCTTTGCTCACACTCACATGTGAGCTGACACTCAGAGACCCCAACTTCTCCTCCATACCCACCACACCTCAGCTGAGGATCCAGCTCCTCGGAAACACCTGGAATGCCTCTTTCCCAGTGGGAGACATGGAGCTGGCCACAGATGGTGTCTCACCAATCCTGGGGCATCCTTGGTATGAGTAAGGGGACATCTGTTCTCCTTTTGTCTGGAGCATGGTCAAAGTGAATGAGAAAAGAAGGCGGTCATTCAACCAGAGAGAAACATTTGAAATATTTAATTCGTTCTGTCTGTCATTCATTCTCCCACCACACAGCCCATCCGCCCATCAATTCAGTTATTCAAGAGTCATTTTGCACCAGACGCTGGATGATACTTTGGAGTACAGTGCCCCTAAAATGTGCAGAGTATTGTTGAGGGCACAAGAGCACAGTATTGGGGACTCGTCTTTGGGGAAAAAGTCTGACTGGCAGGCTGAGACTAATAATAAGAAAGCAATCATAGTGATGACGAGGATGTGAAAACAGCTGCGATTTCCCGAGTGGTTGTGTGCCAGGCACTGGGGTACTATGCTGAGTGCCTTACAGACATGATCGCCCTTGGGCCTCGGACAAATCTCAGTGGAACGAGAACCATTGTCCCTACTTCCTGGGTAACTCAGTGTCCAAAGCCAGCGTGGTGTTGGCGTCAGGAAAGCTGGCTGTGCCGGATCTGCTCAGGGATGGTGGTGGCGTCTCCCTGGGCCGGTCGTGTCATTTGATTGAGGCATTGTTCCTCATAGCGTAGCTTCTGAGCCTGGTTCTAGCCCTTGTCTGCTTAAATCAGCCACATTCGGGTTCTGTCGCTTGCTACCAGGAAATCTTGAGTAGTTGGCATCAACCAGAGGGGAAATGTCCCAGCAAAAATGGGGAGGGATTCAACAGTCCTCAGAGGTGCATCTCTTCCTTCCCTTCTGCCTCTGCCTGGGTCCAAGGTCACCTCGCCGCTCCCTGGATTACTAAGACGGCACCTAGGTGGTCTCCTTGGCTGCTCCTCACATTGCGCACACAGCCACCAGAGGGCGCTTTCCAACATGGAAACCGACCTTTCCGCCCTCACCTTCAAAGTGCAGTGATCTATCTGTAGGACAAAGGATCCCTCCTCTACCAGGCCCCGCAGGTCTTTCAGACGTGCCACAGCTGCTCGTGGCTGCAGCTCCTTCCTGCCTTCTCTTGGCCACCCCTGGACTGCTCTCCAAATGCATCATCGACCCCCAGCCTTGGAGCCTCTCTTCACTCTCCTTCCCAGTAAACAGTTTCTGAATGTTGAGCCCTGGGTCGGCCTTGTCAGCGTCCGGAGGGTCTAGCACAGTCCTGGTGCAGATTGAGCTCCCACTAAATGGTTGTCGAATGAACCGAATGAAGATGAGCTGGGCCTCTGAGTGGTCATCGCATTCAGATGTCTCAAACACGTGGCCCGTAGGTTGGGGCGCAGTCGACATGGCTTAAAATTCTGTTAGAACTAACTGTCATCATTTTTCAAAGTGTGAATTCCACATAAGAAGTATTTTTCCCGATTTCTCTTCAGTCAGCAGAAGAGCTAGCTGCTCCTGCCCCCTTCCCAGGTGCAACCCTGACAATCACCCGTTAGTCAGAGCCGAGCAGTGGCCACTTCTTACAATCAGGGCGAACGTTCTCCATTTTTCCACAGCTCTTACCCAGCCCACTTTCCTCACTGGTGTAAAATCTGTCCTGGGTTCCTGTAAGCTTGGACATTTCCGGTCTCTGATCCGTTTGAAACCTTATTTTGCCGGCGGACGTAGACGCCCTCCGAGGGGCTTGTGCAAGGCTGCACGGAGAGGCAAAGCCGGGCGGGGGCCACGGTCCCTGGGTGCTCGCTGGGCTCCGGCATCTGCCTCGCGTTCTCCACGCGCCCCTCCCGGTACTCGGGATTGGCCCTGCACCCACCCCACACGTGCTCGCAATCTCCGCTTTGGATTTGCCTTAAGCTCCTTTTGCTACAAGGTTGGGATGTTTTAGAGCCTCCTAAGTCTACATCAGCTCCTTCCAGTACCACCCCCATCGAGGTCCCTGGTGCCCCCGAGCCGGGCGTCCAGAGCCACATTCATCATGGACACTGGGCTGTCAGCACGGCCACGCGCCCCCTCAAAGGCCTAAATCCAGAATGGATTTATCCCAGGGGGACCTTGTTATGCTTTTATGCCTTCAATTCATTAGATTTTCTGTCAGCGGCATAAATCAGGGCCGGACCCTCTTCTTGCACACTCGGGAATATGGGGCGGACACACGGGGATCAGATACAAGAGGAACGGAGGGCTAGACGTGGCAGATGGTGCTTAAACCGCCCGCATATTTATTCTTTTATTTATTTATTTTAACCCAAAAGAGATCTCAGAGGGATCCTTAGGGGGACGGGGAGAGGGGAAGGATGGATGGGGAGACTGAGGCTGAAAGTGTCGCTTTCCCCACAATCCTACCAGATTGTCCCTAATCCCCCCAATTCCATAGTCAAACATTCTCCCCCTTTATTCTGCCTGGCCTAGCACACTGAAGGGGAGTCATCTTTCATTTTTTTTTTTGAAATCATGCTAAACCTCAGTAGCTCCCCCTTGCAATTATTACAAAATCCAAACTCCCTACCAGGGTCTTGCAGGCCCCCCAGGGGATAGCCCGTTCCTTCTCTGTCACCTCACCTTATGCCACCTCTTTCTTTGCTGGATAAGACGCAAATATGCTTTTCATGCATCCACTTATTCGTTTATTTATTTGAGAAATGTGTTAAGGAGCACCTGCTAGGGGCCAGATAGTTTTCTAAGCCCTCGGCGTGCAGTAGGGAGCAAGCAGATAAAAACAATTCTGCGTTTATGGAGTTTACATTTTAGTGCAAGAGAGGCGATGTTACAAATAAACGTGTATTACATGTCAGACTGGGACGAGAGCTATAGGAAGAAAGCAGAGTGAGGGATAGAGGGTGAACGGGGAGCCATTTCAGAGGGGGCGGCCCTAGGAGACCTCTTTGAGGCCCTGTCATTTGGGCAGAGACTAGAACGAAGCGAGGGAGTGAGTCGCTGGGAGGAAAGGAGGAAGAGTGCTCCAGGAGGACATGACCGTGGGAGCAAGGGCCCTGGGCCAGGAGTGTGCAAAGCGTGTTCAGGCAAGTGCGACAAGGCCCATGCTTCGGGCAAAGGATGAGTTGGGAGTGAAGACAGAAGAGGTGGCCGGAGCCAATTCGTACAGGGCCACGGTAGGGACTTTGGATGTGCCTAGCGTAGGACGGACCCTCTGAAGGTGTAAGCTGCGGAGTGGCACGCTCATCTGTACGCTTTAAAAGGGTTTCTCTGTGCGCTCTCTTCCCATGGCATGGACCACAGGAGGGCCTGTGTGGGTGCTGGGAGCGATCCAGGTGGGGCCTGAGCCGGGGCAGCAGAGACCGGAGAGGGAGGCGTGGGCGGGGGGGTTCTCGCACCAGGAGATTCGATACTTGAGCTTTTTACCGTAGGTATTTGTCTGGAGCACACACGGTGACATGACACCTTCCCTACATTTTTATATTATTATCACCTCCATCGAGCCAACCTTCTGTTCAGAAACCCTCATGGGCTTGGAATCTCATATTACACTCTCCCGGCCCCATTGTTTTGTGCATCTGAAAGAGTATGAGAGGGTCACGCCAGCGTGAAGTTGGGCTCGAGAGCAGAAATGCTTTGCTAAGGATGACGAATGTAATGGTAGGAATTTTTTCCCCTCATATCCCCGAACTCATTTCCATGTCGGGGCCTTCAACGCAGCCACTGCTTCTAGAATGTGGGGCCCCCTCCTCCTAGCACCTTCGCCCTTGGCCCAGAGCCACACCCCTCATCCTTTGGAGCAGGGATGTGTCCCCTCGAATTCATATGTTGAAGCATTAACCCCCAACGTGATTGTCTTTGAAGACAGAGCTTTTAGGAGGTAATTAAGGTTCAATGAGGTTGTAAGGATGGGATACCAATCTAACAGACAGGTTGCTTTATAAGAAGAGAAAGAAAGGACTAACTCCATCCATGGGCACATGAGCCATGTGAGGATACGGGGAGAAGGCGCCTGTCTGCAAGGCAGGACGAGAGCACTCGCCAGGAACCAAATGGCCAACACCTTGGTCTTGAACTTCTTAGCCTCTAGACCTGTGAGAAATAAATGTCTGTTGCTTAAGCCACCCAGTCTGTGGGACTTTGTTATGGGAGCCAAGCTAAGACAAGGGGTCTCCCAACTCTTTTGATCACGCACCTCTCCCCAGCGGTAAAAACACTGAGCACAGCCACACACCTGCACTACGTGTAGAGCTATTTATAAATGTCCTTCACGTACCACATACATAACATGAATCTACACATAAAACATCAGAGCAAACATTAGTGTCTTACTTTTAAGATTGAGAAATGTTGATCAATAGAAGCTCTGCTGTTTTCCTCACGTTCCCCGCTAGATCCTCTTGTCCACCCCGCTTCGGAGACGTTATTTTAGAATTCAACCTCTGTTCTTCAGGAAAGCCTCATCCGATCTACAACTCCTTCATTTACTCCCTGAACAAATATTCGTAAAGGCCCTGCTAGGGCCTGCGTGTGCATGGCCACGTCGAGTACACGTGGTTTTGCTCTGGAAGGCGACAGTTCGGTCTCGGCAGGCCTCCTTGCAATGCACTCTCCTCTGCGATTAGTTAAAATTAACTAAGTGTTTAGTTACCTCTTTATAAGATATCTGTCTTTCCTACCAGAGGACAGAGGAGGACGGAGGCCACGAGGACAGACGCGTGACTGTCCTCATTCATTGTCGCATCTTCTGTGCTTGGTTTACAGTAAGCACTCGATAAATAGTAAATGGAGTGATGAATGAATGAATGAATGAACGAATAAAAGGCGAATGACTGAGTGTACTCTCCCTTTTCTTTCCCTTTTCCTCAGGTCAGCGTTGCTATGGGAAAACGTCAAAGTAGTTCAAGGGCAGGCGGACCGGCCAGCGAGTGAGAGCCAGTGGGAGAGCTTTGCAAGCAGGGCCAGGTTAGCAGTGGTTTTATTACATCCCATTAGGCATATGGTCATGATTATAATAAGCGCGTGAGTTATGGCGAGTGACATGTTTCTTTAAAAAAAAAAGGAGAGAGAGAGGAGAGGAGAGAAAGAAACACAGCAAGTCTGCAGAAGCTGCCTGGCCAACTGGGCAGGACAATGGGCCTGGGAGTGTGACTGCTCTGCCCCCTGCCTTTTAACCCCTTCCCGTCCTGGGTCGGGCATGCAGGGAGACAGGGATGCCTGAGGGTCAGTCAGGGTCTGAGAGGCACCAGAGGACAAGGATGAGGTCCGCTGAACTTGGTGGCCCCAGTATCTGCGGCACAGGGCCTGGTTCAGAGCAGACATTTGTTGGGGGTGTGTGCAGAGGGAAGGAGGGCGGAGGAGGGAAAAGAGAAAGGAGAGGAGAAAAAAAGAGAGAGAGAGAGAGAGAGAGGGAGGGAGGGAAGAAGGAAGGAAGGAAGGAAGGAAGGAAGGAAGGAAGGAAGGAAGGAAGGAAGGAAATGGGCGAGGGAGGGAGGAGATTGGAGTTTCTTAATGCACATTAGTCATTCATTCATTCATTCATTCCTTCATTCAACGAGTGGGCTCCTTCCTGCACACAGCATGGTGTAGCAGGTAAGCCCCGGGCTGGGGTCGGGACAATTGGATCGGTTGCCCTCTGGTCTTTACCATGCACATTTGTGTGACCGTGGGTGAGCCCTTTTCCTTCTCTGTGTCTCATTTGAAGAGGAAGATGGCCATGCAAGTCTCTAAGGACTCTGACTTTACAGGGGCTGCAAGTCCCAGGGTGGGAAGGGGCTCAGAGACACTCGCCTTCTGCCCCGACCTTGGGAAGTTCCACACCCGGCCCTCAGCTGGTCAGTTCCTAAGAGATCATCTAAGCATCTCCCTTCTCGCCCATTTTGCAAGAGTGGAAACGGAGGCTTGAGCATCCATACTGCCTAACGATGAACTTAACAGATTTCCCCTACCCCTTTCTCTTCTTTCTTTTCTCCCCAAGGTCAAGGGAGATTATAACCAGAGAATCGAAGACACATGCACATTAAGCCACTCTTCTGTAATCGATGAGGCTTCCATATCTGGACAGCACCAGAGGACAAGGGCCCATGTCCCAAGACGCTCCACCTCGCCCTGACAGCCAGGCCATAGCTCTTGGCGTCGAGGCTGCCGATGAAGGATGTGGGAACTGGGCCACCAGGTGCTCAGGTGTCAGGAAGTGTTAGGCCCCATCTCTGCAAATGTGCCCAAGAGCCAGATTACCCGAAGACCTGCTCTTTAACTCACTCAGGTGGTTTCACACCTTCTTTCCAGATAAGGAGATGTGATTTGTTCAAAATCTCTCAGCGGCAGGTGGTGGAGCCAGGCTGGGATCCAGGTCTGCCCGATTCCAGAGCCAAGCCAAAGCTCGTGTCTTCCTCCTGAGGGCCTCTTCCTCTGCAGAGCGGGGGCCTGGCCTTGCCTCTGCCAGTGTGATGGTGGGCAAGTCGTGTCACCTCCGTAGCTCTCAACTGCCTCACCTGTCCCTGGGACCACGTCCAGAGAGCTGACAGGCGGGGTAATCAAAGCAGCCTCTGACCCAGAGCTGAGACCAGGGGCTTCGAGGGGCACCAAATTCCAGCTTCCAAGCCTTTCCCCCAGGGAAGGTGGTCTTTCTTATCCTGTGCTTTGCAAGATCTTATCTCGTGAACAAACTTCATTTTAAAGTAATAATTCGTTTCCCCTTCTTATGCTTCAGAGATACCTCCTCTGAGATGACAGCCGTGCCCACACTGGGCTGGGGGAATTCTAACCACCTCCAGGACGGAACGTTGTCTGTCCATCCAGGCTTCCCTGAGCAGGGGCTGTAAGGGCCTCGAAACTGGCAGGACGGTGGGATGACACCCGCTGCTGTCGCCCCTCTGAGGACCAAGGGCGGAGAGGCCCCCACTGGGGGCGGGGTGATGGTGAGGACGAATTCAGCCGCAGACATCCCGCGCCCCCGCGATTCCAGGGCCACCTCCTGGTCTCCGTTACTTGTCCCCATTCTGCAGACTTGGAGACTGCAACAGCTCCCCAAGGTCAAGAGCTGTGGAGAGGCAGGACGCCTGTGATTGTAGAATGTCTCCCCTGAACCCCACCCGGGGTCCCCTTCCCACACCTGCATCTGGAATCTGGAGATTGGGGTGTGGGTCCTGAGGTAGCTTGAGCCCTGCCTGGAGAACTTCCCAGTCTAGTTGGGACATGGAGGCGAACCAATGTGCGCAAACCTGCCGGGCAGCCACGCGAAGCCTCCACAAGGCCTTTCGTGATCTGGCCAAAGGTCGGCCCTGGTGTCTGCGGCAGAGGTAGGCAGCCAGGGTACCCCTGAGCTGAGGGGCTCCTCGCTCTCTGCCTCAGTTTCCCTCGGTGTAGAACACAGACACTAATGCTTCAAAGGGCTGTTTTAAGGCTGCCAAGAGATAGCAGAGGCCCAAACGCCCAGCCAGCGTGGCCTGTGACTAAGACTAATCGCCCTGGGCTGCAGGCCTTCTCTGTGCGTTGCCAGGTGGGGGCTGGAAAGGAAGCGGGAGGAGGATCGCGCTCTGGGGCCCTGTCCTGAGAACTGGGGCCGCCCTGCAGAGTGATGGCCACAGGGGGACGGCTGCGAAGATAAATAAGAACAGTCCACGTGAGCCGGGGCTCATCTTAACACTAAGCAGAGAGGCCTGGGGCTGGACTTGAAAGCCTCCGGCTGAGATGGATGGGCTGCCGCCGAGGCGGGGGCGGCTGGGCGTGGGGGATGAGTGATGGGGTGTCGGGGCGCTCAGTCACCGCCAGCCAGAGATGCCGGCCTCTGTCCTGCCGCGGGACGTGTGCGGGGGCCTGCCCCTCCCACCACCCTACCCGGGGATTTATGGCTTCGTTAAGGCCTGGAGAGGGGCTGAGGCCTGCAGTGGGAGGGTTTGATGTCAGCCTGGCTGCCCCCGCTGGATTTCCGCCCTGCGCAATAGAGGGGAAGCCGGGCCAGGCCCCGCGGGGCAGTGGTGCCTGAGGTCACGCGCTGAGGGGCGAGAGGCCTGGCCTCTTCCCGCATGTTGTCTGGGCCCTGAGGACTTCTGGGTAGAGAGCCTCCGGGTGACTCCATCTGTTGCCTTGGTGCCGCCCCAGCCCCACTCGTTGGTCTGGCCTCCTTGCCTTCACCCACCCAGGACCCTCCGCCTGGAGCGCCGGGCGTCCTGGAGAAGTCCTGCCCCACCTCCAAGCCACGGTTGTGTGCCACCTGCTGTTGGGAGGCTTCCCGGGTCGCCCTTGCTCCATCCAGGCAGTGTGGGGCTTTTTTCTTGGGGTCCTGTCCGCCTCATAGTCCTTACCAAGTTCTTCCACAAGCATTTGGTATTTGTCCCCAAATAACCACGAGCTCGAGGGCAGGAAGCCCGTTTTTCTTCATCCTGACAGTCCCAAAATTTACTTCATGATATTAACCGAACTGTCATTTATTGAGCTCTTCCCATGTGAAGTGTCTTACTATTTGCTGTTCTCATCTGTTTTACAGACACAGAAACAAAAGGTCACCAGGATTTAAACTGAGTCTCTGTGATTCCAAAACACAAGTTCTTAGCTATTCAGCTAAGCACCAGCCTGGGAGGGAAAAAATCCGCAAACATGCAACAAGTTTTCTCTTTTTCCTCTGAGTCCCCCACCCAGTGCTCACCCTTTGCATTTGCACAATAAACGTGGCTCACATATGTTCTCCCATTTGCTCCCCGTAGCCATCCTGTGAGGTCATATGGTATGATCATCCCACTTTACAGACTACGAAAAGTGAGGTTCAGACAAGGGACAGGTCTTGCCGGGGTTACGGCCAGCAGATGGCCGAGCCAGAGCTTTCAGATGTCCCACCCTCTTCCCATGACCCCACAGCTATTCCCAAACCACCTCCCTCTCAGGCCAGTCTCAGCTCAGCAGAGCCACCCTGGGGGATGCTGAGACTCAGCTAGGGGGCTCTTGGCCCTTCCGCGGAGGGAGCAGAGGAGACTTCCCAAAGCCTAGACCCTCGTTAACACCCGCTACCCCAGACGGGACTTTTCCTTCTGGTAGGATAAAGCCCCTGGCTGCCAGCCAGCCTGATCGCTCCTGAGCCCAGGATGCACCCAAGTGGCCTTGACCTCCTGCCCACCTACAGCCCTCTGTGCTGGAGTTGGAGGTGCCCACGACATTCCTCTTCCTGTCCAGGCTTGCAGCTCCGAGTCGGCACAGCCTCTAGGAAGCAGCTTCCTCCCATCACCTTAGCCTCCCTGGTGGGGGCTCGGCTGCAAGCGGGTGTGGATGATGGCCCATCGAGGCTGTCTGGGAGGTGCTGGAGCAAGGTGGGCTGGTCCCGTCTGCAGCTCTCCCTCGTGGCCCGCTCTCCATGAAGCCTTGCTTCTTGCTGGCTCTCTCAACTATCATCTATTTTGGATCATGTTTAATAAGCTGGGATTCTCAACACCTGTCCCAAAAGACCGGTCAAGCTCCCTGCTCATTCACTATTTGGGAAGAAAGGGAGGCTTTGAGGCAGAAATTGACACGTGGAAACCTCTTTGGGGGCAGGAACAAGGTTAGACATTGAGCTGGCAAAGATTTTCTGCCTCTGACTCATTCATTCATCATTCATTCCGTCATTCACCCATTCACTTACTGCACGTAAGACGTTGTTCATTGAGTACATTTTGTGTGCAAAGAAATGTTCTAGGCATTGAGATACAGTCGTGAGCAAATGTTTTCATGGAGCAACAGTTCGACGGGAAAGACAGACAATAGACAGATTACGAGAGAATAATTAATTCACGCTGGGATCAATCACTTCGCTTACAGCTCTGTCCAAATGCCACCTCCTCAGAGAGACCTTCCTTGACCTCCAAGTCTAAAACACAACCCTTTCCATCTCCATCCCCTTTCTAGACAACTTAAAATAAGTGTGAGAATTTGGTATTGTGGTGTGTGTTTCTTTGTTGATTTTCCGTCTTCCCCACTAAGATGTAAGCACCATGAGAGTGACGATGACGACAGCCTGGGCCTCAATCTCCGGCACCTGGCATGTCGTAGATACTTTAAAAATACCGGTTGAATGAGAAATGAATGAATGAATGAATGAATGAAGGCAGGGGAATCACAGCGTATACAGAGCCCAAGATGCCAACGAGAACTGACAAGGCTCCTGCCGATGATGCTATATAGGTTGGTTACGGGTGGCTGTCTCGAGGGCACATGAGGGGTGCCATTTTCCAGGGATCCTTGGTGGCACCCCAGGGGGGCTCTCAACCTTTGGATTAAGTCCCGGATCTGCCACCTCCTATGTGAGTGATCTAGGGCGCGTGCTTAACCTCCCTAATTCTCAGTTTCTTCCTCCGTAAAGTGGAAATGCCTGCAGCGTCTACTTCCTGGGATTACTCTGAGGACACACAGCGTGACAGCTGTGAGTTTCTTTTCAGATGATGAAAGTTGAATAAGGGCTGGCTCTGGTAGCCCAGGGCTGCCTCTCGGCTCCCACAGAAAAGTAGGCTAAAGAATTTTAGCACTTTGCAGAGGTGAGTTCTGGTTGGCTTTGATCTGGGAATGGTGAGCCGGGAAGCTGAAAGGCTGAGAGCCAGTCATTCCCAGACTCCGCCTCTGAGCAGTCGCTCTCAGCCTCAGCGTCCCCATCCCAACGATCAACTATCAATCAACTATCAATGAGGCATCAGCCGGCGTCTCTCAGCGGCTGAGGGTCCCTCCCCCAGCTTAGTCCCAGCCAAGCCCCCTGTCCCCCGAGCCCTTAACTTCCCGTCAGAGACCTGAGGGCCACGCACGGCCAGTCCTTCGCCTCCTGTATGAATATTCTGCACCTTCCCACAGCCCAGATGTCCTGGAGCCTTGCCTCTCCGGCTCTCTCTGGGACCGTTCTCTGTCCCTGCTGGCTCCTTGCCAGAAAGCCATGACCCCTCCCCATGTTCCCACCACCTGTTACAGGGGCTGCTCTGCCCTGAAAAGCCCCTAGGACCCCTAGCACCCACATTCCCTAACTTCCACCCATCCATGTCCTCTGCAGCAGGAGGTCATACCCATACTTTCAGTGATTGATTTTAGGGGAGTTGACTCCAAATGCAGGTTAGGGGCTCATCTAATCTTAGAAAGGGCCCTATTTGCCCCCCACCTCCTACTGCAGGGGAGACATACCCCAGGTAAGAACACACACACACACACACACACACACACACACACACACACACGTGGCCTCAGGAGGGCTGCAAAGCTTTCCCCTGAGACAGAGAGTGAATTTCAGAAACCCAGGACAGTGGGAAGGGGTCACTGAGGGGGCAGGCTCTGGCGCTGGGCCCAGAACTGTGGTTTCAGATGCTGCCTCAGCCCTGGGGATGGAGGGAAGCTGGGGAGGGGCGGCGGGGAGGAGAGAAAGAGCTGAGTCTGCAGCCGAGCGTGGACGTGGGGCATTCCGCAGCGCAGAGGCGGTTCTGGGATCTGTGCTGGTACAAGGTGACCTCGCTTCTCCTGGTTTGGTGACCGAGGAAGCACTGTCCTTCTCCAGACCTATTTCCTCTTCTGTGAATTGTCGGGTCAGGGCACTAGGAAGCATGGAGCCATGCAAAGAGTGGGCCAAGCCGGGCCCGGTCACAGCCCTGGCCCCTCAGGACCGTGAAGCTTGGGGTAGAAGAGCTGCATCTTGCTGGGCGTTCATGTCCTCATCCACGAACGGGGATAATGGCCTTACCTTGTAGAGCTGCCACAAGGTTGAGGAAAGGTGTGTGCAATGTGGTACCTGGACAACATCTTCCTTCCTCCGGGGTAGTCTGCCTGACCCCAGCATGCGATCCAGGCCCCCTGGGGAGGGCCTTTCCTCACGGACTCTGAACTGTCTATAGTTGTGTATGTATTTACGTGATGACTAGGTGAATGCCGTTCTTCCCCACTAGATTATAAGCTGTTTGAAGGCAGGGACCTGAGCACGTGCAGAGTAGGGGCTTCTATTAGATCCAGCCAGGAAACCAGAACTCATGCAGGATTTCGACAGAGGGGATTTAACACAGGGAACTCATTCTGACAGAGCTGGAATTGCTGAAAGGCCTAAATGGGACGGCGAGGCAACTCGGGGACAAGTAGCAGCAGGAAGCTTCATCGTCTCTGGGACAAGAGGCACCAGGAAAAAAGGGACGACACCAGAACCCAGAATCAGTGGGGGGGCACGAGAATCACAGGTGGGGGACTTGGAGAGAGGGCCTGTCCCCGGCACCTGGAACTGCAGAGGTGACCGAGCCACTGCCCAAGGTGCCACCAAAGCGGACAGGGGGTAGGTGCGAAGTACACCGGCTCCGGCCCCCTAATCTCCGACCTGCTCTTCCCATTGTCTAAGCCTGACAGGAAGCTGTTTGGCAAGGGAGCCTGGGAGATGTAGTTTGGCGGGTGTCAGCCTTGAGACGCAAAATAGGATGAAGGAAGAGCAAGGGACCAACAAATGGCAGGCCCAAGCCTTGACTTATTCATTCACAATTTCCTATGCGTCTGGTGTTCACTAGGCACTGTTGTAAGATTTTTACAAAGATTGAATCCATCTAATAAGCACTTGTTTAAAGAATAAACAGTAGGTGCTCAATAAATGCCACCTATCCCTGTTGCCCGTGCTGCTGTTGCCAGACTTGCTCTCAAGGGAACGGGCTTGCTGTGATTCTGGGACTTTTCTATCTCTGACTCTCAAACCTCCACCCCATCCCTGGCCTCCCTGGGCCCAGGCCCCCAGGCTCTGGCTGCTTAGAGCAGGGAGGGAGGGCAGAGGATACCGCCCCTGGAGCCGGAGCCCCTGTGGAGCCCCTCCCTCTCGGCCCCAGGCTCCACCAGGGAGCCCAGAGCTCCCTTTCCGCGCCTGTCAGTCAAACCTAACGCTTGGAAGTTCAAGCGTGGCCAAAAGGAAGCAGATTTCAAAACACACCTCTGCTTGCCCCGCTTTCCTCCCCCGCCCCCTCGTGGCCTCTGCTCCAGGCTCCCCTGGGGCTCCGTTGCCCCTGGCTTGTCCCAGGCTGAGCTGAAATCATAAGGGTCTGGGGCAGAGGTGGGGGTGGGGTGGAGGGGGCCCCGTGGGGAGGGAGTGGAGGTACTGGCAAATGCTCACTGGGCAGGCCTCCATCTCATGCCTCTCTGGGGACTGTTCCTGGTGGGTGGAGAAGAAATCTGAGACAGATCAGGGCCACAGCTGTCCCTGCTTTACTGAGGAGGGGCTCTGGGGGTGGCAGGGGAAAGAGGCCTGAACCCTGAAAATCAACGGGGCTGAGCTTCTTCCTGTTTTTATTACTCTGTCCCTGCATTGGCAAGAGCCTTGGCTTCTCGAAGATTCTCCAAAGTATCGGTTGAATGAATGAAAGGTGAAAAGTTGGTCCAGGTTTGACACAGAAGGTAAAGGGGGTGCTGGGCTGGAGGGGCTTCCTGGCTGCCTGCCAGCAACCAGTGCCTTGAGCACCTCTTCCCTCTCCGGGGTCCCTCCCACTTCCTCTCAGCAAGAAAGTTTGGGTCAGAGCACTAGGGACACCATCCTGACTCTGTTGCCTTCTAGCTGTGTGACATTGGACTAGCCTGTCACCTCTGCAAGCCTCAGCTCTCCTCACCTGTGAAATGGGGAGACTTCCCCCCACCCCACAGCATGCCGTGAGGTCCACTATGACTGAGGCCTTACAAAGATTTCCTAACACAGCCCTCTGTGAGCAGCGAAAGGCTTCACACAGATATCGGTGACCTTGAGAAGTCAGAGAAGGAGCCAGAACATCTTCCTGGGGGCGGGGGGCGGGAAGGGGGTTGTCAATGGAGTTAAAAGCATGGCCAGGGGCTCTGACAAATAGCTGTTGCTTCTTGTAATTTCTTTGCAAAAGCAGATGGAAATGAAGCAATGCCTAGTCTCGAGGCCGAGGCCGGCCCTGGAAGGGACGCCTTGCTGGTGGGAGCTTGCTCTTCCCGGTTGGTGTGTTTGGTTTTTTTTTTTTTTTACTGTTTTCCTCCCCTCGTGCTCCCTCCCTGCTCAAAGCCTAACCGTAAACGCGGCGACAGCCAGGACCACACTGCTCACTTTATTGCCATGTTGTTTTCCATTTGGAAAATCTCTCTCCAGAATGCGCTTGAAGTTTTGAAGAAGTGAGTTAATATGTCGATGATGTCTTTATTGTCAGGACACTTCCTGAATGAGAAACAAAAGGCTCCGCCGAATTCAATAAAATGACACGGGGAGAATATGTTCTTTTCCCAGGACGAAAGCCGTCCTTTTGTGGTGGGGCCAGACTTTCTGAAGCTCAAAGGTTCTTCCGAAAACGCGGGAGCCCAGCTTTCCCCAGGCAAAGGAGAAACCTCTGCCCTCCTGGGACGCAGAGCTGGGCCAGTGGATCCCCAATGTGTGGGCTCTTGTCTCCCCCGACCCCGTTCTGTGAAGGGGGAGGAGACAAACCACCCTGGGCATCTGTCTCCTCCCTGCAGAGTGCTTGCCACTCCCCGTCTCCAGGCCCCCCCAGCCCGTACCCCCATCCACATGGCCCCAGCGCCCCCCCCCCCAGCTCCCACCTTCTTGATCTGTTTGAGTCTGAAGCCTGTGTATGATTCATTAGAAGAGGCAGACGGCAGAGTGGACAGGAAGGAAAAGGCCTTGGCCTTGCACAGATCTGGACTCGAGTCTCCCATGGTCTCTCAGTTGCGACTTGACCTGGAGCAAGCGTCTTTCCCTCTGTGCTTCGGTTTCCTCAGCGGTGATAGAAACACCCGGCTCAGGGCCTGGAAGCTATCGTCGCTACTTATTCACTTCCTTCCAGTCTTGTTATCATGGGGAAGAAGCAGGCCGGGGCGGGGAACAGGAGCTAAGGGGATATTGGCACCAGGACAGCCAGGGCAGCAGATATTTCTTCTCAAGAGAAAACGAATGAAAGGGAAAGCTGTGTTAATAGACCTTACTATGTGTCAGGCATACAGCAACATCTATTCTATAGGCTCAGAGAGGGTAAGTTACTTGTCCAAGGACACACAGCCAACAAAAGAGATTCAGATTCACACCTGGGCCCATCAGGTTCCCAGTTCATGGCTTAGCTCTTACTCCCGTCTTGGGCATGCCTCCCCCAAAGCCATGAATGGGGGTTCCATGAGCGGGTGGGGCAGAGGAAGCCCCCCCGTCGGGATCCTGCTGTGAGGAGGGGGGAGGGGTCGGAGCAGAGGCTCCCACAGCAGTGCCCCCTGCCCCGCGGCCTTGCTGTATGTGATGGCAGAACCTGCTTTCACCTGTCACAGTCATGTTGCCATTTTTTCCCGAGGGAAAACCCGTGTCCTGGGAACATCTTGTCGACTCAGATGCCCGCGCGGGGTCAGTTTCCCAGGGACCCAGGGTTTCTGACTTTGTTTCTTGCTTCCTATTGATGGATTTGCCCTTACACCTGGACCGCCTGCCCCTTTGAGCCTCTGCGGTTCATTTTCTGTGCCACCTTGGTCCCTGTTAGGATCCCAGAACAGGAAGCTGGGGAGGGCTGAGTTTATCGGCCCATCTCCTCTGTGCTGTAGTCAGGGGTGCTGAGTGGGGCTCCCATGGCCTGGGGTTCCCAGAGGGGTAGAGAGAGGAGGCGGATTGGCTGAATGGGGAGGGAGCCCCAGTCACCCCTGATCTGTATAAGCCTCAGGGCAGCTCATGGGGCCCTGGCCTGTCTGGCTCAGAGGCCCTGGGTTAGGGGCAGGGAGGGGACACTTTTGCCAAATTTGCATCTTAGCCAAGGACAAGGGAGGCTCAGGTCTTGGCACTCAGCAGCACCTTCTTCCTCCCCAGGAAGCCTGGGAAGGAACCCAAGATATGGAATCTGTTCACCATGGGTCTGCCCAGCTGCTGTGTTCCTTGAATGAATGGCTGTCCCTCTCTGTGCCTTGTTCTTCCTTCATGAAAAATGAAAGGGATGACACCCTTCCCTACCTGCCCTTCTGGGACTGGAGGATCTTCTCTAGTTTCACGGTCCCAACCTGTCCTCTGACACAGGGCTGCCTCTTGGTCCCCTTCCACTGGGGCGAACCGCCTGGCTTGCTGTGAAACTTCCGGCGAATCTAAGGAAGACAGGCCACCGTGTGTTTCTGAGCCAGCCCCCTTCCTCCCTGAGGCCTCGCTTCTCAGCTCTGCAGACGAGGCCACATGAGTCTCCTGGCAACGGCCAGCCCTGGGGACAAACCCGGCTCCGGGCCAGTGCCTTGGGCAGTGTGTCCCAGCTTCCTCGTGTGTATGACAGCGATGCTGACCCTGGTTCATGGGGCTGTTCGGGATATAACCTGAGCTATCCCAGTCTGAGTCACCCCTCTTCATGCCCAGTGCTGACCCAGAGCCAAGAGACCAGCCTTTGGCTTCAGATCGGGTCATGAAGTTACTGCGTGGTCCAGGGTACGGAACTCTACATTTTTGTGTCTTGATTTCCGCATCCGATCAATGAAAGCGTCCCTCCTCTCCATCCTATCCACCTCTCTCCTTGTCCCGGACACTCAAAAGAGCCAGCATGAAAGGCTTTCAGAGCCGGCCTGGCCTGGAGGCACCACGGAGGGCAAGGGGGGGCTGGGGGTGGCGGTGGGGGAGGCGGCGGTACTGCAGACCTCCCCCCATCTGCAGCAGCTGGGCCCCACCCACACACAGGGCCCTGTAGCCAGACCTCCAGCGGGCCCCCACCCTGCCTGGCTGCCTTTCCTGCCACCCTCAGATTCGTACCCATAATCTGCATATTTAGCAGTTCACCACCGTTGCGGGCCAAACCATAAATTCTTTCCCAGGCGGGGCCCTGGGAAAGAGCTCCCCGAGCTTGAGGCCCGGCTTCTGAGACCCCGCTCCCCAAGTCTCCGGGCAGGCTGGGGCGTCTGCTCTGTCCTCAGGTGTCCCCTGGCTTCCAGAGGCTGAGCCGGGCAGCTAAAAAAATCAGAGTAATCAAAATCATTGAAGAGGAGTAAAAGGGAAATAAAGGCGATTGCCTTTGACTTCCATTTGAGTGAGGGGATGTTGGCAGCACCTTGCTGCCCACTGTGCAGAGGGGCAAACTGAGGCTCGGGTTCAGTCCTGAGTCATTGCAGGGCTGACTCAGCGACAATGCCAGGAGCAGCTGTCGCGTCACAAAGGCTTGGCCAATGCACGCGAGTTTCTAATTCTCGAGTCCGGAAGCGGCTCGAGGCTCTGGGCAGGACACGGAGTGTGGGACCCACACACCTCCCACCTCCAGCTGTGTGATTGGAGCAGTGGGTGTGACCCTTCTGAGATGGTTTCCACCGCCCTTTACTCCTAGGCACCCTCCAGCCTCCTGGTTCTGCCCCTCAGACTCCCCCCCTCCCCACCCTCACCCCTAAAGGGGCAGAACCTTTAATGTCGCTGATTCTCCTCAAAGAAATAGAAACGGGCATCCTTAGAATGTTGTTACCAAGAAATGCGCACAGCAGACGGCCCGGTGCCCTTAACCCATCCTTGAACCTGACCCCTAGATGCCAGCCATTAGCATTCTCTGAGCTCCATCTGCGGACCAGAAGGTACAGCAGGCACTCGGTGAAGACTCGCTCATTTAGTCCTGACTCCAGCCCTTTGGAGAGGGTGGGAGATAATGAAGAGATGGAGAAGAGAGTGTCGGTGAGCGGCAGAGGCCGGCCTCCAAGCCGGAGCTATTGGACGCAGGCCTGAGCCTTTGGCCCCGATGATGCGTAGAGCCCATGGCCAAAGGCGTCCTCAGGAGGAGAGAATCCTTGCACTTTCTTCTCCAGTCGGCCCCATGTGGCCCAACCTCTCTGTGATCCCGAAGGGCGTGCCCACCTTCCTCTCTCCAGCACCCACCACCTCCACCGTTGCTCTGATTTGGGGCATCTATTTGATGCAGATACACACACACACACACACACACACACACACACACCCCAACAGGTGACCTCCCTCCGTAGCCATCCTCTGCCGCCATAAGCCTGGTCCCCTCCCCCACAGCGCTGGGTACTCAGCAGAGCAGGATACGGGGTCCAGATCCTCTGTTTTGTCTTCTGTTCATGCATCCGACAAGGGCCGCGTGCCAGGCACTGTTCTGGTACCGGAGACAAAGTCACTCTACGAACGTCCTCAGGCCTGTCGCCTGCAGCACAGGCTGCCCCTGCGCCCCCCTCAGGTGTCCACCGATAGGGGGAACAGAGAACTTAGCAGGGAAGTGGCAAAGCCACACCTGCAATCAGAAGCCGTGGGCGTCAGGCTCGCCTCGTCATTACTTGCTGTGTGACCTCGAACGTGTCACTCTGTCACCTGGGATCCAACAATCACGCGGCCTCCGTCACTCCTGCCGCACCGTCCCAGTTTTTGCCATGTCCGTCGATCACCCGTAGCTCTATTAACTGTGTATTATTTTTAAAATAAATGTACTTCTCCCAGTTAAATAAATTTGTTTCAAAAGGAAATTTTAAATCAACTCCAAAAATGAAAAAAAAAAAATTCAGTATCGTTTGCCATAGAAATAAAAGGTAACCAGAAAAACAAATGCAATGAAGACAAAACAACGTTAGCCGCCTCATTGGAAATGGTTTGCTGCCAAAGGCTGCAAATCCAACGCCTACTCGCGCTTCCATTCATCCATCTAGTGAAGGTTCCCCGGGCTCCTTCCACGTGCCAGGCACTGCTCTGGTGCTGGAGACAAAGCGGTTTAAAAGAAATAGACGAAGTCCTTACAAGTCCTTGCCAGATGGTGCTCACGCCCTGGTGGAGGGAGACAGAAAGTAGGTAAAATAAACATAGCGCGGTGGCCGAGGCGCATGCTACGGAGAAAAAAAGCAAAGCCACTGGAGGAGGGGTCGCTCCCTAAGCCAGGAAGGTCAGGGAAGCTCTCGCTGGGGATGTGACCAAAGATGTGAAGGGAGCGAGGGATCGAGTCATGCAGGTGTCTAAGGAAAGAGCCTTCGGGGCGAAGAAAACAGCAAGTGCAGAGGCCCTGAGGCAGGACTGTGCCCGTGCGCCAGAGGGACCGCCAGGAGGGGCACCCTTTGCTTGGCCGGAGTAGGGAGGCACCCCCAAAACCCCTCTTTCCAGAAGGATCCAGGCTGGGGGAGGGAAGCGGGCAGGGGTCCAGGGATTGGACCAGGGCGAGGTGTCCGGGGCACAGACTTGAAGGAGGTACTCCTGGCCAGGTGGGCGCTCGCACACGTGAAGAGAAGTATGTTCTTACATTTTGCCCTGCCCCGCCTCCCCGCCCAGTGTCGGCCTGCCTCGCCCTGGTCCTGGCCGTGACCTTGGGCCCCCTCCCTCAGCTTCACCCAGGGCAGAAGCATCCTGCCCACCCACTGCCCTTTTCCACAACTCGATACCTGAGGCTCACTGAGCTGCTACTGCTCACGAACCCTGCTCTGCATCATCTCAGACCAGCTCCTCCCCTCCCTGAGCCTTGGTTTCCTCATCATTAAAAAGTAGAACTAGATTAAACTGCTAGAGCATCAAATGAACTTGGGACACTTGCAGCGGTGGAGAGAGGAAGCCCTGCAGGTCTCAGGGACCCCGTCCAAACCCGCCAAACCAGAGTCTCAGATGCAGGACCCAGAACCTGTATTTTAAGCTGATGGACCATCCGTTCTGTGAACTACGCTGAGCTTTCCAGCTGCCACTGTCTTTGGGTTTATATACCCCGAAGTGAAGAAAAATGCCACCCATGCGTTCGTTCTTTCATTCAATCAATCAATCAATCAATCAATCAATCAAGTAACATGTTTCTTGAGCCGTTACTGAGGCCCAGGAAGCGTCCACAGCCAGTGGAAGAGGCAGCCACAGTCCTGCACTCACAGAGCACTCACGCCAATGGGGAGGCGAGAGACTGAAGACGGGGTGGGTGGTTTTAGATGACTCAGGAGCTGTGAGGAGAAGATGCTGCCTTGTGAGGCTGGGGGAGGGGTGGGGCCCCCTTAGGGTTCTTAAAAATGCTCTTCGAGAAGCGACATTTGACCTGACACCTGGATGACGTGACGTTCTGGAGGAAAGGTGCTCTCGGCAGTGAGAACAGCCCTGCGAGGGTCCTGGGGCAGGAACGAGTCTGGTGCACATGCGCAGCAGAGAGCGAGAAGGCCAGCGCGGCTGGGCCATGGGGAGTGCAGGGGGGAGGGGAGTGCGTGACAACGGGGTGAGGAGAGCAGGGCACGTGAGGCGGGCCTGGGGGAAGCGCTCAGCAGGTCGCAGCAGGATGACATCGTCTTCAACAGGCGACTCTGGATGCTGGCTGGGAACACACTGGAAGGTGCACTAGAGGATGCGGGCAGGCAGCCGCAGTGGTCCAGGCGAGACGGTCTGGTTGCTGGGCTGGAGGCGGGAAAGACGGGATGGGTGATCTGACCAGGCCTCCATTTGGAGGGAGAGGAGGTTTGATGGACCTACCTGTGCTCCTGTGGATGGATGTCCTGGGGGGCGGGGTGGGGCTGTGTGGTCTGAGCAACTTGAGAAGCGACATTTGACCTGACACCTGGGGCTGGGTCTTACTGGGTCTTGCCCCTCCTTCAGAGGCCAGCCTGGTGGGGGTGTAGGAAGGTAACTAACTAACTAGCCTGCAAGCCTGCAGAGCACAGACAATTCCTGCTGTGTCCACAAGATGGCAGAATTCCAGCGAGTACAGGAGAAACCAAAGGACAGTTGGCCAGGGCAGGGGACTGCCCGGCTGGACCAGTGGGTGGTACAGCTCCAGGGGGGCATCCCTTATGCTGCAGTCCCTGCGAATAATGCCCCTTGGAGGGCACAGTGCACAGCGTGGCCTGGAATCTGAGTTCTGGTTTGCCTGGTGGTGCTAACCAGTAAGTGGAGACTGAGCCAGGCCTAATGTGCCCACCGCTTCCAGAGCCTCCGAAAAGCCCAGACTCGAGCTGACCTGGCTGAGGCGGAGGCATGGCTCTGCTGGGTACCAATCTCTCTGTGCCTCAGTTTCCTCATCTGTAAAATGTGGCAGATAATCGCCCCCACCGCATAGAGTCGCTGGGCAGATTAAAGCAGCCAAAACAAAAGAGTGCTTGGGGAGAGGGCCTGGATCATTGCTGGTTCTCACTGGATGTGAACTTTTACAGCAAATGTTGCTGGCACCATTATTATCCTTTATTTGGCAAGGGAGCTGGGAAAGGAGGCGTGAGTGGGAAGTTGAGGAGGTCCCCGTGACCTGGGAGGCTGGGAGCAGATGGAGAAACCACGTAAGCAGAGGAGAAAAGGGAGGAAGGAGACTCGTGATTCGCACAGAGGCCGGGGCAGGGAGGGAGCACAGCAGAGGCGAAGGTGGGTGTTTGCTGCAGGTGTGGAGGGGCCGGTCAGTATCTGGAAGGAAGAGTGTGCTGAGGTGGTGAGGAAGGGAAGAAGTTAGACACAGGTCTGGGGCTAGACTGAAGAGTCTTGACTGCCGAAAAGAGAAATTTCGATTTGTCACTAGGAGCCCCTGGAAAAAAAGTAATAAAACGGTTTAACAGCGGTATACAATGTGCCAGGTGCTTGGACATATTGTCTCATTTAATATTCTGAACAACCCTCTTGTTCTCAACAACTATTGTTCATCTCCGTGAGGGATGAAGAGAATGAAGGTCGGAGAGGGGAAGTGCCTGTCTCAAGGTCGCGCGGCCGAGAGGTGGCAGGGGTGGAGCTTTGGCCCAGCCTCTGGGGTGCCCTTTGACAGAGAGGAAGGGCTGAGAGTCGGGGCAGCCCTGCTCTGGGCTCTGCCTCTGCCTTGCTATGAGACCTTGACTCAGATCATATGCTCCATCTCTGGAAAGTGAAAGGAGAGCTGAAGGAGAACCCGTTCGAAGAGGGAGAGATGGACCTGGAGGAGAAGCGAGGAGGCTGGCTCACCGCCGCTCTGGGGAGCCATGGCGGGCCTGGCCTGGAGTTAGTGAGCCTCTGGGAGGGGAGTGGGACGCCAGGCCCAGCACCCGTGAACATCCCGGGCACGCTCAGGCTGGCCTGGAGAGAGGCTCTGCGGTGATGAGCTGAGGTGAGGTGCAGGTTGGGAGAGAGAACCCAACCCAGACCTGGGAGTCAGAGGCCTGGCTTCCAGCCCCAGCTCTGCTCCTGGGTCCTGGTGACCTTGGACTAGTTCCTGTTCGCCTCTTGCCTAGTACCGCCTTCTACAAAAGGCGATGGGTGAAGCTGTGGGTCCTTTCCACGAGCTCCCTTCCAAGCCTGGCATTCCCTGGGCCTGTGAGTTGGGGAAAGGCCAGGGAGGAGTGGAGGTGGTGGTGGTGGTCGGGGGAGTTCTGGGCTGTGGGAGGACAGAGGTGAGCCCCTAGAGGAGGACGTGCGGTCATCAGGACTTGCTCGTAGAGGGGACCTTGGGGAACTGGCCCATAATTTGAGCTGTTGGAGCTGCTCCGGGTCACTGCGGGGGCGGGTGGCCTGAGGGGGTGGCCCCTGGTGGCTTTGCTTTATCTGTTTCCACTTCTGACTTCCACAGGAGATGGCTTGAGCCAGGCTTCTGCTAAAGATTAGCTCAAAAATTTCTGACCTAGGCCCACCCCATTTCAGAGAGAATTGCCCAGAGGAAGGAAGGGACTTGCTTGAGTCGCACAGCCAAGGAGGGTGAAGAGACAGACAGGAGTGAGAGGAGCCCCAACCCCATCTTCCTTATCCCGTTAAATCCAGCAAGCTTGCCTCTCCCTGGGTGGGCTCACGCAGCCGCAGAAGAGGCACTCAGAAACTGGTCCATTTGGGCCCCTGGCTCTGTGACACCTTTAGGAAACACAGATAATCTCATTTATTCCTCATTGTCCCTTCTTCTTCAGAATTCCAAGCTGGCGAATTTTTCACTTCATTTCCACTCAGAGAGCCAGAATCAGTGAGGTAGGGCAGTTTGCAAAGGCCCCGGCCTTCTCCAGCAAACACAAGGGGAAGGTCAACTGAAGAACAAGCGAAGAAACAAGAAAGCAAATCAAACCCTTACGGACTATCAGATAGGGCCTGCCAACCTACCTACGCTCTGTCACAGCGTTATTGCCCCAGGTGACACAAGAGGAAACAGGCCCAGAGGGGCGAAGGAACTCTGTGTTCCCTGCTGGGACTAGAACCCAGGCCTGCAGACTCCTCCGCCCATGCTGCCTGCTATGGTGAGGCTCTTCACACCTCTCCCAGTGCCTCCTCCTGGATTCAGAACAACCCTACCCCTGCCCTGCACCTGCGGGGTCAGCATCATCCCCAGGTGTCATCTGCCCCTCCGGGAGCCTGGCCCACAGGGCTCACAGCCTGGAAGTGCCCAATTCCAAGGACAAGGGCGCCACCTAGTGGAATATTATAAGCATAACACTCTGTTAAATATGGGCGTTGCCCTGGAAGATCCCAGGATGTCTTCTTCACTCCCTTGCTTCCTCCCTCCCTCAGTGTGTAGTTATTGAAGGCCTACTATGTGCCGAGCACAGATTAAGATGTTAGAAACACAAATATAAATGTGACCTTTCCCTCGAGAAACTTCCAGCATAAGAATTTTTCCTCAAGAACCTTCTGGTACATAATATTGTTATATGACATAACAATAATAGCAGTCATAACCATCGCCACTACCAGCCGCCATGTTACCAACGTCACCACAACACCATGACCATTTCCGCCATTCCTGTTACAATCTACTGTCACCGCCTTCAGAGCCGCCACTGCCATCTCCATTGTCTTTATCGTCATCGCCATCTTCACTGTCACCATCACCACCACCACAACCATCAATGCCACTGTTAACAGCATCCATTTATTTAGTTCTTCTTTGATTTCATTCGTCAAGGTTTCATAGTTTTCCTCATGTAGATTTTACCCATATTTTTTAGACTTATACCTACATATTGCATCTGGGGAGTGCTCATGGAAATGGTATTGTGTTCTTAGTTTCAAATTCCACTTGTTCTTTGCTGGTATATAGGGAAGCAATTGACTTTTGTATATTAACCTTGTATCCTGCAACCTTGCTATAATTGCCTAATAGTTCCAGGAGGGTTGTTATTATTAGTATTAGTATTAGTATTAGTATTAGTATTAGTATTAGTATTCTTTCAAATTTTCTGTATAGATAATCATGTCACCTATGAACAAAGACGGTTTCATTTCTTTCTTCTCAATCTGTATACATTTTACTTCCTTTTCTTATCTTATTGCATTAGCTAGAACTTCCAATATGGTATTGAAAAGGGGTGGTGAAAGGGGACCTCCTTGCCTTGTAGCTGATCCTAGTAAGAAAGTTTCAAGTTTCTCGGAAGTGTTATGTTAGCTGCAGGGTTTTTGTAGATATTCTTTATGAAGTTGAGGAAGTTCCCCCTCTATTCCTAGTTCGCTAAGAGTTTTTATCATGAATGGCTGGTGGTCCTTCTTCAGAATTCCAGGCTGGTGAATGCTTTTCCTGATAAATGCCTTTTCTACATCTATTGATACAAGCATATGATTTTTCTTTTCAGCCTGTTGATGGATTACATTAATTGATTTTTGAATGTTGAACCAGCCTTGCAGACCTGGGATAAATCCTACTTGGTTATGGTATATAATTCTTTTTATACATTGTTGGATTTGATTTACTAATATTTCATTAAGAATTTTTACATCTACGGGAGTGAGAATTATTGATTTGTAATTTTTGTTTTTTGTAATGTCTTTGTCTGGTTTTTGGTATTTGGATAATGCTGGCCTCATAGAATGAATTAAGAATGATCCTCTCTGCATCTACCTTCTTTTATTTATGATGAAATTTAGAACACGCACAAGTGTCTATGAAAATATGTATGTTCACCTTAAGGACAATATTAAAACCAAATGTCTGTCTACTCAAGCCAAGAATTTTGACTTTGGGATGGTTACTCAGCCTCTCTTTCCTTTCACCATTTTTAAAATAGCATTAATCATAATAAATATATCTAACCTATGGACCTGTTTCAAGTATCAGATAAATTACACGTTAAAGGCTTAGCACAGTCCCAGAACATGAGAAGGACTCATTATGTTAGATATCGTGACTGGGTATTTAATTTTATACGTAGAAATATGCTTCAGCATTAAAATCTAATCCATGCCTAAAGTGTTAAATGGTACATTTTTCATAATAAGGGACTACATTAATAGTGCATTCTTAACCCACCCAGAATTCCTAACCAATTCCCCAAATATTATATAAATACATATAATAATCCACTAAGGATTTCTGCGTAATATAAAGCAACTAAAACACCAATTACCTAATTACTCAACCCCAAATAGACTGATTAGTGGGTCTGTTTGTCTGTTCGGTGTATGCCGTGTGGACACAATGATCAGATGCTCCTCAGTGGTTGAAGGTTATCAGTTCACCATTCAATTGTTTCTCTGGGTTTTTCAAATATACCATGTCATGCTCAGGAAATGAGGTAATACCTTCCAGAACATACGACGCGTTTATAATCATTCTTTACTTTCTTTTACATGAAAATATATATATATATATATATATATATATATATATATGCAGTAGATGGAGGCATATCGTAGCCCAATGAACAGCTTTATCCATGCATTTCTTTCACACTTTTCTATTAGTAGATTAGATTTTCTGGGTCTCTCGGCTCACCTTCTTTCTTCACAGGCCTTTTCTCTTTCGAAAAAAACATTTACACTTAATAATATGGAGAAGAGGGTAGTGGTGGTTCAAGGCCCATTACACAGCGTAGACACTGGGCGTGGATCTCTGAGAAAAACCACTGAGATGCAAACGCCACTCACACGTCTTCTCACCCGGCCCACCCACAGCATAAACCTTGCGCCATTTTTTCTGCAGAATCGTTAGAGCAGACTTTTTGTTTATCAGTCAGAGAGTGAATTGGGGGTAAACATTTTTTTCAAGTCAGTGTGCGTGTGTGTGTGTATGTGTCTCTCTCTGTGTGTGTGTATGTCTCTGTGTGTGTGACCCTTTCTTCAGAAGAAATCGTATTCTGATACAGAAGAGTTGAGAGCAGAGCTCCCGGAGGAAGTGGGTAGTGAGACCCCGAGCCCCTTCCCATCGATCCACCGTGGAGGACTGCAGACTCCAGGCACATCCACAAAGACATAAAGATGCGCTTCACCACCAGGCTCACTTTGACGAGCACTGAACCACATTAGCTCCATATTTCCATCATTGCACTGGCTGCCAGAAAGCTCAGAACTCAGTTCTGTGCTCGCTTGTGGGAGCTTTTCTCAGCGGGACTCTTTACAGATATAATTTCCCTTTCCCTCTAAGTCTTGGGTCCCCTCCTTTTGCATATGTGAGTGATATTTTCCAGTCTCCTCTCATTGCGATCGCTGGCCGCGGTCACCATCGCAGTCAATGTGTTCTGAATGCTCACTGGACCACCTTGGTCCAGGTCATCTCTGGCCTGGATTATTGCTGTGGCTTCCTCACTGACCTTCTCTCTTCTAGGCTTGTCTCCCTAAGGTCTGTTCTCAAGCCAGGAGCTTGAGGGATCCCATTAAAACATGAGTCAGATCATGCCCTTTCCTTGCTCAAATCCTCCCCTCTAAGTCAAAGCCCAGGGCCATCGAGCCCTCCATCATCAGGCCCCTGACACATCTCTAGCCTCGTTTCCTAATACTTAACCTGCACACACCCTTTTCCAACCTCGCTTCAGCCTCAGGGCCTTTGCCCGTGCAGCCCCTCTGCCTAGGACGTTCTTTACCTAGAAGTCCTCAAAGTCTCAGTCCCCCATGTCATTCAGGTTTCTTCTCACATGTCATTGGCTCAGATGGGCTCCCTTGACCTGCAGTTTCTCTTCCAGAAACTCCCTACCCTTTACCCTGCTTCGTTCATCTCAGTCTGCTCATTACCACCTGCCGTATTACGTATTATTGACTTTCTTTCTCTGGAAAGTAGGAAGCTTCCAGAGGGCAGGGCCCTTGATTGTTTCGTTGACTGCTGTCTCCTCAGTTCTAGAATAATGCCCAGTACACAGGAAATGCTCAACAAATATTTGTGGAACGAGGGAATGAATTACAGTCGAATGAGAGTGCATTAAGCATGTTTTATTGCACTTGGCTGCTTTGTAACTGGTCCAGGTGGTAACTCTGCTACCTGGAATCCAGCTGCCAGAGCTAGTGGGGCTTGTGGTAGACCGTCCTTTCATTCCCAATTATCCTCTCCCCATTCCTGTAAGAAGATTAGTCCCACCCGTTGTCACGTGATTGATTAACAGGACGGAGGACACTTCTCTTTCCACCGATGTGTAGCTCAGCTATGTGACTTGCCTTAACGAATGGACTGTGAGCAAAACAGACCGACGCCACCACATCTGATCGGAAGCTTTGAGAGTCATCACGGGGCCTGGCCACGGCTCTTTTTCCATCTCCCATGAGAGCGACGTATCCCAAATAGGGGCCAATTTTTCTTCTTGAATCTGGGACCGATGAAGACACAAGGAGCAGAGCCTCGCTTGACCCACAGCAATCTTCAGTGGTCTTTTAACATGAATGTGAAATAAACCTCCGTTGGTATAAATCGATGATATTTTTGGAATTCTTTGTTTCTGCAGCATAACCTTGCAAAAGCTGACTAAAAGGGGCTAAGTGGGTAGCACTGAAAAAGTGGTGAGTTTAGATGGCACTTGAAGTCCCTCCTGTGCCCTCGTCCTAGACTCCATGGCCCATTATCAGTAAATGGTGCGTGAATCCTAGAAAAAGAAGCACTTTAGGGGGGCAATATAGCATATTTATTGGGTTTTAGAGTCAGGCAGTCCTGGCTGGCTCCCTGCTTTGCCATTTACCAGCTGTGAGATCTTATTCGAATTATTTAAACTCGCTGAGCTTTGATTTCCTTCTGCATAAAGTGGGGATGGCGATCGTTTTGACCACAGGGGGCAGTGTGAGGATTAGATGAGACGGTGCCCAGTGCCTGGCACGTAGCACGCCCTCCCGCAGCAGGAGCTGTGGTGGCATTTGTCATGTTCCTAGCTGCCTCGTGTCATTTGAAGTCTTTCTAGGTTTGAGGAAAGCCCCACATTACGAGTTCTACCTCTCGAAGTGGACATCGGATTCCCAGCCTCCCTGGCAGCCACCCGCAGACAGCGGCCTAGGCGACTCCGGTCAGGCACTCCCGTGCAAGCCTCGGATGCGAGGGCACAGCCTCTGTGAGGTGTTTTCTGTGTTCCCTGGTGAGACAGAGGTGACCTCCAGGTGGGGGTGGTCTCCCAGGGGTCGACTTCCTGGGACAAATGGGTGTCAGGCGGAGGATGGTGATTATGACAGTTGTCTTATTAGGCTGCTTCTGCAGTGTGGTTGGAGGCCTTATTCCTGGAAATTGAGTTTGAGCCTGACTCTCCAGCCAACCTCAATCCCCCACTCAACAATTTACAAGTGCCTTTCAGTAAAATTTTCTGCATTAACAACTAGATTCCACTTTCTGTGCTTATAATGTATACTATAATTTATATTTCATCGCCATTATTAAATAAGAGTCGTTGGATTCTTGAGGCCTCTAAACACCCAGGGGCACTGTAGAGTGGCAACGATTGGCTTATAAACCCCATACCCCAAGTTTTCCCTGAGTGGAGAATCTGCCACTTGAACCTGCTAAGCAGACCTGATTCCATAACCGCCGACGCCTAGACTTCCTGCCAGGGCTCTGCTCTGCTCCTGGGGCCTGAATCGACCTGAGACCAAGAGTGGGTGGGACTTCTCTCCTCTCCCTCCCCTCTTCCTCTAGCCTTTCCTCCCTGAGTCTCTCTCCAGGCTTCTCTTGATTGGCTGCACTGCGCACTGCCAACGCCAGAGGGCAGTACGTGCTCATTTTGGAGGGAAGAGTGTGGAAAGGTTGGGTTTTATTTCCCGTCTCTCCATTTCTGTTGGGGAAAGTAATGACCTGGAGACAACTTAACTAGTCCATCTGATAACCTTAAAATACCAATGTGGCATGCGCATGGCCTGCAGCATACAGGTGAGGAAACAGACCCAAAGAGGTGAGGAGGCGTGCCCGAAGTCACCTGGCTAGGAAGCTAGCAGAGCAGGGACTTGATCCTAAACCATCCCTCCCGGGAGAGCCATGCTAACGTTGCAGCTTTCCTAGGGAGACTGGCAGAGCGAAGGGAAGAAAAAAGCGTGGTGTCTTTGTCTTCCTGTAAAGGTCTGTGTGGCACCGCCAGTACCCAGAAAGCTCTCGGTGTGAATGCCAACTCAACCCTATCTATCGAGACCAGGATTGCGAACTCAGTTCCCCACAGAGACCAGGCGGGTCACAGAAATGAGAGAAGCAGGTCGGATGGGCGGTAGGGAGTGGTGGAGACTGCGGCCCGCTGGAAGGTGTATATTACAGCTGAAGAGGGCCGCCATACTCAGGTCCAGCCCTGTCAGAATACACACCAGAGTGTCTGGATTTTTCTATTTTTCATGAGAAGCTGTAAATTTAAATGTTAACGTGACATTCCCCAATTTGGAAACCCTTGGATAAATTTACAATGTTTCCGACTGCACTCTCTGAGCCTTGGGGTTCTCACCTGTACAATGGGGACGATGTCTATACCATCAGGTTCTTTTTGACCTTGGCCTAATTCGGGGAAGGGTTTCACTCCGGTTTTGTGCCGCTCCCCCCAACAGGAGGTGTGAGAGCTCCCATTTCTGGTCACCTTTCTGCATCATCTCCCCATCCATCTCAGGGATTTTTGAGTTATCTTGAGACACTGAAAAAGCGGTGTCCGGAGGGGCTGTCTCTGTTTTCTGCTCCAATGACTCTTCCCCGTGGGAATGGAGGCCATGGTAAATGGTGTCCAATGGGATGGACTGGGGTTCAAGGAGAAAATAATATAATTTATTTTTATCTTTTTATATATTAAGTCGTTAAAATAATTTTCAAATTTCTATTTTTAAATTTCATTTTTGTGTATGGTTCGAAGTATGCGAAATGGCCAGCAAATTAGTGCATATGTCTCAATTATAAACAAATAAACTAACGGATATTGGGGTGTGGGCTCATGACTGCTCGAAGTGCCCAACCCCCGACACGGGGTTGAGCTGGTACCCAAAAAGGGAAAACAACAGGTAGAACAAAGTTTCGTGGAGAGGGAGATGTCACTGAATAGCTTCAAATAGTTAACCAAGTGCCAGAGTTAAAAAAAAAAAAAGTTTTATAATATATAAAGTACTATTAAAATTCTAGGTATCAAATTAGTTAAATATACTTAAAGTCATTTTAAAAATATCTGGCACATGATAACAGCTTACATTTTTACAAAAACGAGAGCTGCTATTAGTATAGTTTTTGTTACTGATGGTATTGGTTTATGGGTCAGCTTCTCCACTGTGCCACGAGCCCCCTGAGACCAGGACTGGGTGGGATTAACCCCTGGACCTTAGCGGGGGGCAGGCGGGATCAGAGCAGGGGTCTAAATGACCTTCGTTAAATGACCGAGACTGGAAGGAATCGATGGTTCAAGGTCTTTGGTGGGAAGTTGGGTCCTGTCCCAGCTACACCCCATCTATAATGGGTTTAGAATTCAGATCCTCATTCAGTTATTTGGAGAAGAAAGTAAAGGTCTTGGTCCTCCTGAGCCCATTCAAATGCAGAAAATATTGTGTTTAGAAATAGACTCAGGCTAAAGGATGCCATTAACTGCTTCCTCGAGAGAGACTCAGCAAGAGGACAAAATGTGGGGCAGGCTCGTACCAAGGGACCAGAATTCTTCCTGCCTCTCCAGGAGGAAGCAGGGTCCCTTCCAGGTCCTAAGCTTTTGACCAGTATGAGCCTTTAGGGATAGACCATGAGGCTCCCTGTTGGGTACCCAGAATCCGGGTATCTGCCCTGGGGTTCAGTTTCTGCAACAGAAAACTGGGTTGCCCATAAACTTTATTTCTCCTTTCTCCATCACTTACTAGTTGTATGACCTTGGACAAGTTGCTTAACCTTCTCAGTGCCTTCATTTCCACACCTTGGAAGTGAGCATCCTAATAGTATGTACCTTGTAGGGTCGTCGTTATGAGGATCTTATGAGTGCTGTTTATATTTATAACTGTAAGGAAACAGTGCGGGTTGATGGGAGGAAGGTGCTAACTCTATTCTGAGGACTCTGAGAAAGAAGACCCTAAACAACCCAAGTATGAAGACTAAATCATTGACTCTGGGATTTCATTCATGCATAAATGATTGTGTGAGAAATACTGTCTACCTCTTTCTTTAAATCAGCTGAATGCGGACTCTCAGTTTCTATCAGAGGAATTTCAGCTCCAGTCACTCTGAGGACGTACTTGGGGCAGGGTGTATTTTCCAGATTGAGGCTCTGGCCAACAAAAATATGTGCAGCACTATCTTCCATCCTACAAGCTCTTCTAGAACTTTGCCACCCACTCATCAAGAGAGAGACACTATGTCTCCTCCCCTTGAACTGGGTGGAACTTTGTATTGTCTTCACTAATGGAATACAAAGGAAGCAATGTTATGTGATTCAAGAATGGGTCAGGAAATGCCCGGTATTTCTACCTTGCGCTCTGTTTGCTCTTGAAACCCAGCTGTCTTGCAATGAGGAAGCTCAAGCAGCCTGCAGAGAGGCCTCATGGAGGGGACCTGAGGCCTTGGTCCAGAGCTCTGGCTGAGTACCAGTTTGCTAGCCACGTGAGTGTACCATCTCGAAAATGGATCTTCAGCCTCCACCTGAAGCAGCCGACATTGCACAGAGCAGAGAGATAAGCCTTCCCCACTGAATCCACCCTAAATTTCAGATTTATGGGCTGAATGATTGGGCGGTTTGTTACAGAGCAATAGGAAACAGATGCACCACTCTCTCCCCCTCCTTCCCCCCAGAGTTGTGTAAAAGTCTTGGCGCCTCACCTAAGCCCAGGCGCCAACGAGCCCCTGACACCCGTGTTCTTGCCCACGAGAACCTTCGGGCCTCCTGCTCTGCAGCTCCTGCGCCATATTTGAGGCGCAGAATCTTCTGAGACGCCGGGAAGCCCACGGCCACAACGCCATCCGCCTGCCTCCAAGCGGGCCATTCGGTATCTGCTTTCAAGGCTTTCTAGAGTGGTTCTGCTTGCCCCTTCTCTCACCTCCACGACTCCTGGCTTCACCTCTGGATGGGCTGAGGAATTTCACGAAAGATGAAAATAGCCTCGCGGAAGGTGGTTCTGCTCTCCGCCTAGCAGAATGCTCGGGGGTAAGCAGGCCGTGACAAAGCCCGAGTCCCGCTGGAGGAGAGGAGATGCTGGGAGAATCGGCCCAACTTGATGTTTCGGGAAGGAACGCAGACACACGTTCTACTCAGTGACGGTCCGTCGAACCTCCAGTGTGTGCCGGCATCGTGTTAGGCGCCGGGGAGAAAAGGGCCAGTGGCAGTGCCACCTGTAGACCTGGGCGTGAGATGTCACCTGTGTCCACTCAGAGCCTGCACCCCGCTCCCTTCCTTAATCATGCTCTAGGCATCTGAAACCCTGCGAATCTTCACCTAAATGACCGGAGACCAGTTTTCGGGTTTACACAAGCACCTTCCCCGGGGCCATCCTTTTGAGGGTATAGCATGGCCCCCCATGTGCACCCCTAGATGGGTGACTGAGTGGTAGCTGTTGGCAAAGGTGGGCATGTGGGCTGGGGTGTTCACGTGCCTGGGTCCCAGGCCACTTGGGGCACAGGACAGCCATGGGGCTAGGAAGAGAATCAGAGTGGGTGGGCTGAGGACTGGGGTCTGGGCTCACCCACCCTACACTGCTGTGTTCCTGCATGGAATTCCAAATTCGAACATGGCCTTCTTGGTCATTACAGAGGATATTTCTCAAGACAGGAGAATAAACATGTTTTATTTTACAGTTTGTTAAATGTTTATATATAAGGTATGTGGGCCTTAGTTTGCACCATTAACATGTAAGGCTAGTTCTGTGGAATAGGACCAGTGCCCCAGGCTATGAGCTCCTGCAGGGAGACCCTCTTCTATGAGGCTGCAGAGCTTCCAGAAGCTGCCTGTAGACTGTCTTCCTTGTTGCCACAGCTGCCCCAGTCTCTAATCTGGAGTGACAGAGACAGGAAAGGGTAGTAGATGGGACTAGTGTGATCCAATGTTTGCCTGTGGGAAGGAGGAGTCAGTGGGATCCAGCTGTTTCGCCTACTGTCAATCAGCATCACAAACACCCCCAGCTTGAGGGAACTGGGATGTGGAACAGAGTAGAAGAAGAGGGCATTTTATGCACATTTTGCATGGGTTGGCTAGGAACCCAGCCCAAGACAGAATAGCACAGTGGTTCTCAAAGTGTGGATACTGGACCAGCGGCACTGACATCGTCTGGGCTCTCGGCCCCTTGCAGGATAGATGATGTCCCTCTGTGGGAAGAGCAGTTTGGTGTGGAGATTCCATGAAGAGGACATCTTACTGAAAAGAGAACATTTACTGAGCATCCTCAGTGTCCAAGAGAGGGCTAACGCTTCGTAAACACTATGACATTTAATCCTCAACAGCCACCCTCAAGACAAGTATTATTATTATTCCCCCTCTAAGGGCTCATCATAGAAAGGTTAAGTACTGTGGACAAAGAAAGGGGTTCTATGGAAAGTAACCTCACAGAGTGATCTGATCATAAATTACAAGGGCAGGTCATGATGGGTAGTCACTCCCTAAGCATAAAACATTTTTAGTAAAAGATTTACCTTTGCCTTAAGCCAGTCCTGTTCATTCTTCTTGTGGATCTAGGTTAACACACCTTTAAAATAATCATAACCACCCCCGAGAGACCATGTAATCTTGTTAACTATCCTGTGTTCCAATCCCCACCTTGCTTTCTCCTACCTCTATGTAATCTTCCTTAAGTTTTCTTCTTAATTTCAAATGTGTAAAAGAAATAGCAAAATTGTCCTCCAAAGTATTTGAGTTCTTGCTTCCTGGCAACTGTTGTCAGTTTTGGCTCAAATAAACTCATAAAAATTCTCTACAGGTTTGGATGTTTCTTACATCGACAATGCCTTACCTTGCCTTCGGCCGCAGGGCTCCCAGGAGGCTCCCTGGTTGATGTGATTGTCAGACCATCCCTAATGTCTTTGCCATTATGCTAGACAGAGGTTCTCAAAATTGAGTGTGATTCAGAATCACCTGGAGCCCTTAGTGAAACAAATTGCTGGCTCCTCCCCCAGAGTTTCTCATTCAGTAGGTCTGGGATGGGGCCCCAAAACATATATTCTTAACAAGTTCCCAGCAGCAGCAGCAGCAGCAGCAGCTGCTGCTTGCTCCAAGAACCATGCTTTGGGAACGACTGCTGGGCTGGGATCCAGATCCTACTCAACTCCACCCATGCTGGACGGGTAATAAGCATACCAGCCCCACAATGACAGCCTTGTGAGATGCCAATGAGATGATGGAAGTGAAAGAGCTTTGTCATCTGCACGGGTGAATGGCTCTGGTTGGTAACCTGCCTGAGCTGGTCCCTGGAGTCTGGGATACAGGTTGGGAGCACCAAAACCATCTGGAGACCTTTTACAGCCCATCTTAATTCTGGGTCACTTCTCCTGGGAGAAAGCCAGCTGCCGAGGCCTCAGGCCAGCAGCCCCTCCTGCCTCCTACTTCTCCTCCCTCACCTCAGGCAGCCTGCTGGGCACTGCCCCAACAGGTGGCTGGCCTGGGACACTTCTCCAGGGGCCTGCAAGTACAGGCAAGCTGGGATAGCATCAAGCCTGTGATTCAGGGTCTGAGGCTGGATCCTGCCCACCTCCAGTGTGAGACTCAGAGGCCACGGCTTCCCTTCTCTGAGCCTCAGGTTGCTCTTCACTAAATGGGCACAACTTCTGCAGAGATTCGTGCAAATTCAAGAGCCAGTAGTTTTAACAGCTTGGCATAGAGCCCAGCCCCTGGAGAGAGTTCATCAGTGGTAGCTGTTAGTATTTTCAAAAAGTGCTTGGGCCCAAGCTTATAGAGGTCCAGACTTGGAACTCAAATCGCTCCCACGCCTTTCCCCGGGTGCACCCGGATACAGCCGCCCTGGAATGCCAGCGTGGGGGCCGAGGCCTGCCAGCTCGGAGTTGGGGTTGGCAGGGCAGAGCAGGATTAGAGAGGCGCTGAGGCAGGCGAACGGGCGTGCCTGGGGCGTGGTTTCACCTGAGGGCCAGGGGGCAGGTAAGCCGGGAGGAGAATGTGACCGAGGCAGGGCGGTGGGAGGGCCTGGGGGTATGGCCAGCGGCCTGGGCGGGGTCTGGGAAGTACGCGGAAGACCGAGGAGGTGCGGGACCGTTAGGGAGCATTGTGAGTGGGGATTCCCACCCAGCGGAGCTCGACCATGGGGCCTGGCCAGGCCGGAATCAGGATTTATCTAGGCGAGGCCCAGAGGTTTTAGGGCCGCTGAGGGTAGGGCTGAGGAGGCGGGCCCAGGGGCGGACCTCATCGTCCGTGTGCCTGGGGACGGGACTGGCCGGATAGATTAGGAGGCCATAGAGGGGCGGGGCAAGGGGCGGGGCTGGCCGTGTTAGAGTTGGGAGGCCGTGGTGGGCGGAGCCTGGTCCGGCTGGTAGGCGGTGTTCCTGCAGCGCCTGGGGGCGTGTCAAGGGCGTGTCCTCGGGCGGGGGCGGGGCTTGGTCGAGGCCGTTCCCGGAGGACCGTAGGGAGGGGGACGGTCGAGTGGCTGAGCCCGGCTGCGCAGTCGAAAGCTGACTGGGGCGCGTTCGGGAGACTCCAGGCTTGCAGCGCAGAGCAAAAAGCAGAGCCAGCAGGTGAGAAAGGGTCAGGGGGAGGCCAGCCGGACAACCAGTAGCAAAGCTAGTTTTCGTCCCCGTTTCCAGAGAATGCTTGGGCAGCTTTCTTGCAACAAATGACAGGTCGGGCCACGAAGGCAGCTGGTGGATGAGAAAGAGCAAAAGTTCCCCGGCTCCGCCATGCACCAGCTGTGCGACTCCAGGCCCGGCCCCCCACGGGCTCTGGACCTCTCGGGTTCCAGTAAAGGGAGGAGGCTGAACCAGGTGAACTCCAGTCGCGTTGCTCTTTCTCACTAAAACCCGGGAAGGTGAGATCTGGCAGGTGAGAACCGACTGCAGTTCAGCCACAGGTATTCAGATGGCGCTGCCCAGACTGCAGTTTCTCTGCCTGCAGAGTGGCACTGAGCAAAGGGAAGTCCCTGTGAGTGTGAAGCGAATTGCCTTAGAGGTCACACTGGACACTTGGATGGGGCCTGAACTCACAAACCCAGGGGGAGTGGAGCCCAGGTCAGGGAGGTTTCAGTCTCGCCTTCCCTGCATCTCTGAGACGCACTATAACTTTGGGTGGGAAACTCAATGGGGTTTTTGTCCTGCCTCAAGGGCTTTTCCAGGTTGGCCTGGGAGACCTGGGGCGGAAAGCAGGGGACGAGTTCTCATCCGGGTGAGTGGGGGAGAGAAGGGAAAAACCCCGCCTCACTTTGGGTCCAGAGTCAAGCCCAGGGCCTGGGGCTCTTGCCGCATGCCCAGGGTTAGTTCCTGGGTCTGGAGGCTTCTGTTCTTGGCGTGGCAGGTGCTCTGTGCCAGGACTGTGGTAGCTGGGCAGCCTAAGTTCAGTGGTCAAGGGCTTGGGCTTTGGGACCAAGCTGACTTGGATTCTACTCCCTCTCTCCAAGCTTCAGTTTCCTCATCTGTAAAATGGGGGTAATGACAATACTCAATGGCAGTAGTAAGAAATTAATGGAATAATGTGTATACAGTGCTTAGCAAGGCTCTAGGATCCCAGTGAGGCCTCACTACATGACAGCTGCTCTGATGTGAGGGGCAGATGGTGGGCTGGCTTCCTGCCTGGGAATGAGCCTGTTTTTCGAAGGTCAGAGGCTGGCTACATCCCCTTCTGACCTTGTGAGAGCCAGAAATTGCCAATTTCCACCAACATCACTTTGTCCATGTTGGTGTTGGTTCATAGTGTCATCTGGACCAGAGTGGCTGAATTTTCTGTAACACTGCTTGACGTTGCAGGGCGTACAATTAAATAAACACAAAAATGTTTACTGAGCACCTACTATATATTAGATGGCTTAAGGGGATACAGAGATACAGAGGACCTGGCCTCTGCCCTTGTTTTGAGTTGCTGACAATGAGGGCTCCCCGTCCTCACTCACCATGCCCCTGCTAGAGAGGATAACTCACACCCAGGGCTCAGGGCCAGATGAGATTTCATGGGTCTGTACTGCTCCGGTGGCTGGAATCCAACTCTTAAATTGCACGCTTGGCTTGAGCTGGAGGTGAGGAGCAGTGTGGGCACCTGTTGTCTGTTTGATCAGGTTGGGCACTGAAGGAGACTGGGATTGCTGCATGCTGGCTCCCTACATCTCCTGGGAAGATGGGCCCTGCACTTTGGAGCCAGTCGGAAAGTATTGTGGGACAGACTGATTAAAGGCTGCGCTGCGTGGAGGAGAGTATGCGTGTGTGTCTGTAAGGTGGGGTGTACTTAGAAGAAGTGAGACACTGGAAACAGCAGGGTGGAGGGGGAGGGGGATTCCCGGAGTTGGCGAGACTTGGGCATCTGGGCTCCCAAGTTGTAGTTGGGCTTAGATCAACTTGGGGCCACAGACTTCCCTCTCCAAGCATTCCAAGGGCATAAGATTGGAGTTTGGTGTTGTGGGGAGGGAGAGGGTCAGTAGGTGGTGTGTTTGTCAGGGGAGACAATTTTCGTTTCGAGCAGTGCTTAGTAAGCATCTACTGGAAAGTCATCCCCATCACCCTCCACCCCACATGAAGAATGACAAATGATGACACATTGATCCCATCTTTAGTTGCTTAATGTCTTGGAAAAAAAACTAAGACAAAGCTACCGATGGCTCTGATAGGAGATGAAAGAAGAAAAAATTAGAGGGGTCTTCAGGAAAGCTTCACGGAGGAGTGGAATTTTGGATGGACTTTAAGGATTGGGAGGGTTTCAGCAGACACAACAGAAGACAGTGTTTTGGGCAGAGGAAAATGTCTAGGCAAAGCCAAGGAGCTTAGGGTGTTCAAGGAATTGTAAAGAAACCGATGGGTTAGGACCGTGCAGGAGTGTGAAGGAGAATGGTAGATTGGATTAACGTGTGGAGGGCCTTGAATACCAGGGTGAGATGTTTGGATTGGATTTGTAGAAAGTGAGAGCCACTGAAGGTTTCTGAGCAGCAGAGTGACACAGTCAGTGACACTTCAGGGAAGGCAGTCTGCTAGATGTGACCCAGCGGCCAAGGTAACAGGGAAGAAGGGGCCTGGGCGCATCTGGGGGTATCTGCAGCTGGGGTAAAGAAAAGGCACCATCGGAAAGGTGGGAGGGGACCCAGGGCCGTGTGGGAATGGAGAGAGTCCCAGTGTATGACCTGTGGTTCTTTCTGTTCCCCACCCAGCCTAGACCATGGTGCGTAGCAGGGGCTCAGGAAGGTGGACTGGGTGGGTGGGGAGCACTGGGCAGGGTGATGAGTGCTGCAGGGTGATAGAGGGGGAGCCGCCCAAGAAAGCCCTGTGTTTGCCCATGATGGGGAAACATGTGGGCTAATGGCAGAGCTTGAGCCAGTCCATGGTGAGTTGGGGAGCAGGGTGGGTGGGAAGAAGTGCCTTCGGCTCACTTCCTCCTAACCCCAGGTTAGGGAGAGCTGGGGTGAGAGGTTAGCCAGTGCGGGCACGAATTTCCCATGTGCAGGGTTGGATTTTGGTTCCCCGGAGGCTCCTCTGAAGTTCCTGCCATGTGGGGCAGTCCCCTCTCTCTTGAGGCCTCAGAATTTAAAGCTACTGCTTGGGAGCTTCTCCTTCCCCATTTACCCCCACCCGCTCCACCCCCTTGACCCTGAGGCCCAATTCCTGTTCCCCCTGAGGACCAGACAGCCCCCTTCTGGCACAGGGCTCCACTGACCCAAGGCCTGAGCATTCCTTTGGGTTTGGAGTGTCTCAGGCCAGCTGGCACCCCCTGGTTTTGGCTCGGCTTTAACCCCTTGCTCCAAGCCGTTATACCCACTTCCTTCACCCCACAGGAAGGTTGTGATTTAGTCAAGAGCATCCAACCATCAGGAATTGGCTCTGGGAGAGGCAGGAGAGAGGGAAGAGTCTGGGCCTCTCTGTGCGGAGCGGGGGCCATGGGTGGGGGGCTGGTTTAATCTCAGCAGGAACTGCCCTGCCCACCCGCTTCCCCTCCTCTGAGCCTGGATCTGAGGAGCCAGGAGGGAAGCCCAAAGGTAAACAGAAGTGATGTGCTCTGCCTTGCTTCCCTCCTCCCTTCACGTCATTGCTGCTGTGATGGGGAGGCCAGCCACAGCCCTGGTTGGTGTCTGAGGGCCCGCTGGCTCCTGACTCACTCTCGGGGGGCTGGTTCCTGACTCACTCTCGGGGCTTCCCCTACACCGTGGTTTTCCTGTCAGCAGCTGATTCACTCTGTGCAGACATGGAGAAGCCGCTGAGGGGAGGGAAGAGGCCAGCATTCTAGTTCTTGAAGTTAGTTCCAGCTCTTCTGTTTACAGGCTGTGGGACCTTCCGTAAGTTCCTTTTCCTCTCCAGTCTTCGCTTCCGTGCTCTGCTGACTCTTTTTCACTTGGCTCGCGGGGGTTCTGTAACCCAGGATCTGTCATTTGTAAAGTAGGGCACGTGTGAGTGCACACACACACATGTACAACACAGGCTCTCCATGCAGAGTGGAAGTGGACGATTCCTCCCAAACACTCAGTAATTGGTCCCGCCTCCTCACCTTTGCTTACCTCCCACCGAAGGTACCCTCACCTGCCTTCTGCCTGTCTGCAGATAGGGACGTGGTGTACCATGGTGGTCAAGAGTTGGGCTTGGAGCCGGAACCTTGGCCCTGCCCATGCCTAGCTAGCTATGTGACCTTTTCCGAGCCTCAGTTTCTGAATCTGAAAATTGGGGTGATAATTATAACTCCCTCTTTGTGGGGCGTGAGATAAAACAAAAAGTACACGTGAGGCTTAGCAACTCTCTACCTAGTGAATGCTCCGTAAATGTGAGCTGCCGTTCTTTGCTGCCTCTGGCCCATCTTTCAAAGCTTGTACCAGGCTGCTTCTCAGGCCTCCAGAACATTCTCCAGAGCACCTGCCTTCTACATGGGCCCTACGACGTAGGTGTGTATGTGCCACAAGATGCTAATCATTTCCAGCCGTGGTGATCCGTGGCTCTTCGCGGGGGTAGCTGGATTTCCCCAACCTGACTCTCAGCTTCCTGAGGGGGGAGGTAGGTCTGACTGTCAGTGGCAGACTCTCTCCGTACCCGTTCCATTCCCTCCCCACTCTCTCCTCCGTGTTCGTCTGTACCGAGTACTTCCCTCTTTGCTGCTGTTCTGTGTCGTACGGAGTGTCTCCGTGAACCTTCCCAGGCAGGGACTCCCCTGTGCATTTCTGGGTCCTTGACTCCTAGCTCAAGGCTGGCACACAGCAGACACTCAGGAAACGATGGTGAAATGAATACATAAGTGATTCTCTTTGGGGTGGCCCCGCAGGACCCAGCTCGGTACCAGATCCTCTGTGACTCCTTGGCAAAGGCGGAGCCAGGAAGCAGCCTGATACCCCTGTCTTGCCATCAGTCTTGCCTGCCTGGCTCCTGAAAGCTGGGTCCAGGCTGGTGGAAATGGTCTGCCAGCCTGGGATTGCTTCACTCAGGACTTCGGCTTTCCTGGTGAGCCCTTCCCCCCCTGAAAGAGAAACAGCTGGACTTTCTCAAGCCCCAGCCTGGTGAGGGGCCACTCTGACCCTTAGTGAACCCTGACCCAGCCAGAAAAGGGACCTTCAAGTCAGCAGTTATTTTCAGAAAGTGCTACCGCCCTGGGAGGGCCCGGGCTCGGGCTCGGGGCTGGGAGAATGGGCAGGGGCCACCCAGGAGGCCCGCCCTGATGTTATCTCTCCAGACCACCAGCTGGGGAGCTCTGGGAAGCACCTCCACTCTTTCCTCCAGCTTCTTTCCCTGACGGGGCTTCTGCCCCTTCTTTGGGCCCCACCCTTGACTCCCTGATGTGTCGAGTAGTGATCCAGGGTAGAAGTTGTTTAGAATTCCGGGCCTAGGCTCATGGAGCTGAGGCAGAGAAGTAGACAGTGCTGGAGGCTGGGCGTTCGGAAGCCTGGCTTCAAATCCTGACTTTTTCCAGGGAGGTTATACTCCAGGCTGGTTTTCTTACTCTTCGGGCAGCAAGTGCCCTGGAAACCTGCCTGAGATCCAGCTGGGCTTGGCCCCGGAGAGTGAGGAAAGAACCATAGGCACTGTCGTGGACTCTGGAACCAAACTGCCTGAGAATGAGTCCCACCTCTGCTATTTACCTGCTGGGTGTGACCTTAGGCAAGTGTCTTAACCTCTCTGTGCATCAGTTTCTGCGTCTAAAATGGAGATGATAATAGTTCTTGTAGAGTCGTTTGAGAACGATATGAATGAATGTATGTGAAGCATTTATGAGTGTGCCTGGCACAGAGAAGTGCTGTATATGTACAAGCTGTTTTTGGTGGTGTTGCAATTATTAATAGGAAGCAGGATTTAAATCTTTGAGGGCAGGAGAGCTTGGTGAATAGCTAGAGTCTGAGGATCAGGAGACCTGGGTTCTGATTCCAGCGCATCCTTTACTTGCCATGTGACCTGAGGGCTGCAAAAATATAACTATTATCCTGCATTTGGTGCATTTGACATTTGTAAGCAAGGCACGTGTGCTGTCACAGGGAGCAGTTGCAGAGTTTCATTTGGTGAAAAAGGACTTCCTGGTGCTTGGCCTAGGCTCCTGCCCTGAGCAGCCACTGTAAGTGGGCAGGTCCCAGTGCTGTCACGGAGACGCTTCAGACACAGAATGGCAGAGCTGTTTCCCTTACTGTACTCGACAAGGCCAGAAAGTAGACGAACGCACTTACATATACACATCCTAGCGGGATTATGTCGATCAGATTACAGACTTTTATTTTTCTTTTACTTTCCTCTAATTTCTGAATCTTCTGTAATGAGCCTATATTTTATGCTTAAGAAAGAACATTTATACAAGAAAGCTATCAAAAAACTTACTCTACGTATTTAAACACAAATGTGTTAGATGAACTTGGTATCACATTGAGCTTTTTGTTGTTGTTAATAAAGCATGTTTTTTTCAAAGGGGGGCGGGGTGTTGGTTTGAAGTGAATTATCCATTTGTCCAGCCTCAAAAGACCGAGGGAATGTCTATGGAAGGAGTGGCTATGGCCACTAGCCTCAGAGCCCGGGAGATCACTGTCTGTTATAAATGGGGGTGTCGCCCAGCTTCCATTGTGGCGGACACACCCCCAGTGCTGCATGGTATTTAGAAAGCTTTTCAACAAGCTTTTCAACAGTCTGTGACACCAATGGGTTTAATTTCCTCCTGTTGAAAATGGGGAAAGTAATATCTAATTTGGGGGCTGGGGAGAAGCTGTGAGAGTTGAAGGAGCTTAACACATGTTGAGGATTCACGGGAGCCCCCTTTTCTCCTTTCACATTTAGAACCAACTGAAAAGAAAACAGTTGACAAAGATGGAGCCCCAGACATTGGCATCACTACTGAGAAGGCCGGCTGGAGAATGTAGCTTTAGATCTGGAGCCCAGAGTTACTAACTATCTGCCCTGGCACTAGCAGAGTTATCTGTCCGGTCACAGGTGGCGTTGGAAAGGGGCCAGCCACCCTGCAGAGCACAGTCCAGAGAGAACACTCCCTGCAGGTAGCTTGGCTCTGCGTGAGGCTGGGCCCCCCGCTGTGCATGTCCAGCTGAACCAACCAGATAAGCCACTGTTGGTCCAGGCAATGAAGGCGTCTTGAAGGGGAGGAGCGAGCAAGGCCAGAGGTGTTCCTTCAGTAGAGGTCCCTCGTCATGGAAACAAGGGGAGAGGGAAATATATGTTCCTCTCATAAATGTAAGGCACTTTGAATGATGTCTCATATGTGGTAAGCACTCAATAATTGTTCATTTGTTGTTGCTGAAAACAATCAGTAATTCCACTGTCTTAAGAGATGGAATATTAGAATGTTTTGCAATGGGACCAGATGAAACATCTTCCTCTACAGAGGAAATAGAAACTCAACAGGAGTGGGAAGGATTAATTTGTAAGAGGTTCCATGATGAGTAAATGGTTAGGCTTTAGGTCACTGTTGGTCACCTAGACAACGACTTCTCTGAACCTCTGTCCTCTCTGCAGTAGAGCTATAACTGGGACAGAGAAGATGTGTTATCTACTCTGGCACTGGGCATTTAGAGGTTCTCCAAAAGCCTCTCTGATTTTCTTTCTCTCTGCCACAAACCCTGTCCTGGTAGGGTCCAGCAGGTTCCTTTTTTTGCTAGGAGATTGTATAGCACGGTGTCATGCTTCTCAAACTTTGTGCATATCAGAAATCACCCCCTGGGAGTGAGGGGGAGGGCGGCAAGCTGCCTCTAGGGGACCAGTGGGGTTGTGCTTACAGCTTGGGCTTCTTCCAAGACCTAGGTATGAGCCAGCTCTTCCACTATCTGCTCATCTTTGGGCAAGTTTCTCAACCTCTCAGAGCCTTGGTTTCCTTATCTGTGAAATGGAGAATGATAATGGTACCTCTCTCATGGGCTTGCAGGAGGATTTAATGAGATAATGGTTGTAAGTACAATGCTAAGTGGTGGGCTCCGCTCAGAATGCACCCTCCAAACAAGCCAGAGGATAAGTATGATCATGATAAACAAAGGCTGCTCCTGCTACTCTTGGAGGAGTGACAGAGTCTTCTTCTCCAAAGCCAGGTCCCTGATCTGGAGTAAAGGAGATTTCCAGGGCTGCTGGGAGCTCCAGGGGTCAGGAGGGCCTTAGGCCTTTGTCAACTTAGTCCTTGATCAGACTGTGTGAGCCCTGCCTAGACCTGAGTGCTCCTTGGCTTAGAGTTGAGGGCCAGGATGGGTGCTTGTGATATTAACAGGATCACGCTCTCTTAAGTGGCTCTAGAATTCATTGAGTCAGCCTGCCTACTCAGTCTGGACAACATCCAGCCTTTGCTTACATATCTCAAGGCTTAGAGAGCTCACTACCTTTCCACTCTGGACAGATCTCTTCAAAAATATGGTATAGAATTTGAGGAAACCCACCCTCCCTTAGTTTCCACTTGTTGATCACACTTGTTTTCTTGATCATGCTTGTTGGGAACACGTGGAATGTGAACACTCCCTAAGGGGACCAAGTCTTCTTTGTAGCCAGGGTTGCCCCAAGCCAGTGATTCCGATGTAGGAATGAGATGTTTCTGTCAACATTTTTAAAAACTTCATCTCCATCTAAACCAAATGGGCACTTAAAAAAAAAAAAAAAACTTTCTAATTATTGAAGAAATAGTTTTTGTGGGAAAATGGGGAGGGTAAAGAAAAGTTGCAAAGGAGGAAACTACCGCTCAGAGATAAGGAGTGTGAACAGTGGGGTGTACACACGCACACACACACACATGGTTGAGATCGTACCGTGTGGACCACTTCCTGTGCTGCCGCGCTCTGAGTCGACATTGCAAGGGAGGACTTTTCCACGTTACGCGGCGATCTTCCACGGTGTGTCTCCCTGCTCCGTAGCATGGCACCACGTGGACCTACTGTGACCCAGTCGAGTGTTCCCCTGCTGTTGCACATTTAGGCTGTTCTGAATCATTCATTAGTATCCACATTGCTACAGTGACTACCTTGTCCAGACATCTGCTTCGTGCTCAGTTCTCCACAGAGCGAGTTCCTAGAAGTGGCTTTCCAGTGAGGTGGTTTTTAAACTCAAGGCCTGAGGGCCATGTTCTCAGGGAAAAGCCTTCCCTGATACTCACCAGAACGTGCACTCACATTTAGCTCCAGCCCCCCTGGACTGTGCCCCTCAGTACTAGTTAGCAGACCCACCAAAGCAAGGAGGGGGCAGGCTCTTTGGGTGTGTGTGTGCGTGTGTGTGTGTGTGTGTGTGTTTGCACGCACGTGCACACACATGCATGCATGTGTGTGTGAAAGAGACAGAAAGAGAGATGTAGGGGAGCTTTTTCTCTTTGACTGTAGTCTGACTTTTGACCCTCCTGCTGGAGCCACTGGTGTCATTAACTAATTATGGGATGTCGTTACTATTTAATGACCTGTCTCCATTGTGACTCCTTCCTCCCCCAGCAGCCTTCTGGGAGCCAGGAAATGGGGAGAAGAGTCTGTGGGAGGAGGCTTCTCTGGAGCGGGAGGTGGGCCATGGAGGGCTACAGTGCTTCTCGAACTCTGACATAGGCCCGTCTCCTGGAGGGGTCGTTAAAGCATGGATCGTACCTCCAGAGTTTCTGATTCTGCTGGTCTGGGGTGCAGCCCGGGAATGTGTATTTCTAACATGTACCCAGGAGATGCTGCTGCTGCTGGTATGGGACCATACTTTGAGAGCCAGTGGAGTGGTGGAATGGGGCAGGGGCTGCTGTGTGGTGAATTTCAGCTCCAGGTGCTGCTGACAGTAGGGACCCCTGCCCTGCTTGATAAAGGCTGGAGGGAGGCCTGAATTCGCCTTTCCCTGCCCCCACCTCATTACCCGTCTCCAGTATGTGCTATGTATATATTTATAAGCAGGAGGATAAGAGGATTATCACCACCCCTATTTTATAGACAGGAGCACTGAGGCTCTGACAGGCGACCTGACATGTCCCAGGGTGCCCTGAGAGTTGGCAGGAGCATTGATAACCGGAACCCGGGCCCTGTCACCTCTCTCTGCTTCCCCCGTGCGGGTCTAGTGCAGGAGCAAGTGTGCCTTCCTTGAACATTGTTCCTGCCCCAGGAGACCCTGAGTGAGGGGGCTGGGAAGGCAGATTTCCTGCTCACCGCCTCCGAGCCAGGGTCTTGCTCTACTTCTGCCCGCCACCAGCCATTGAGCCACGTGACCTTCTTCCAAGATCTCGTGTCCTCCAGCCGGTTTATGTTCCCAGTTACTGTTCTGGGCAGGTTTTCCGGGAGCCTGGAAACTTTCTCCTGCTGAGCTTGGGAGCTGCCTGGCAGGCACAGCAGAGGGAGAGGCGAGAAGCCTCATCTGTTGAGCATCTAATGTGTGCCAGGCCCTGCCCTGGGCACTTTGCAGCCATAATGTCAAGTCATCTTCCCCCCAGCCCTCTGCCCCAAGTAGAGGTTATCATCGGCCTCCCTTTATAGATGAGGAAACTAAAGGTCCTGGGGCTGAAATTACTTGCCCAAGGTCCAAGCTGGAAGGGGCAGAGCTCGACTTTTAATCTCAAACTCCAAGGTTGGGTCCCCTGGTCTGGAGTGGCAACGGGTTCTGGACAAAAGGAGCTGGGATGCAGGAATGGCGGCCTGGGCCCCTCGCTCACCACCCATTCAAAGGGGGCAAGGCTTCCCTGGGGTTTGGGATCTTGCAGTGGGAGGGCCCTGGCCTAGCCATCGGGGGACCCAGTTCAAATCCTGGCTGTGTGACCTTGGGCAAGTCATTCCCCTGCTTGAGCCGTCCGAGTCCTATTTCTCATAATGATGCCTTATGCTTTATAGCTTTTAGCAGTGGACGTTTTCTCACATACTTAGTCCTGCAAGCCTCCCAGCACCTTGTGAAATAGGCAGCGAGGGTATTATTACTGAGCCCATTTTATAGATGATAACGGAGGCTGTGAGTGGGATGGCCAGGGTCCTACAGCTAAGGGGGTGCTGGAGCCAGGAAGGACTTGAATCTGTGTTGTCTTTGCTTCCCACCCTGAGCCTGTTCTCTCACCCTGCCCCCCGGCCTCCCAAGTAAAGAGGAAGAACTCTGGGCTTCTCGCTGTTCTCAGCCTCGGTTGGGCTGGGGGGTCTTGGGAGCGAGGGGCCCAAATCTTCAGGAAAGGATGACCTGAGGTCGTCGCTCGGGGCCAGGAACCAGGAAGATCGGGCTGCCCAGGCTGTCCCTGCTACCTGCCGCTGCCCAGGCCTGGGCATTTGAGTGGTGGGGGGAAGAGGGGTCCAGCCCAGCTCCCCACTCCCACCTCAGCCCCTGGCTTTCCCTGGGAACTGCGCTTGCCTTCCAAATGCAGAGTACAGGATTTTCCAGGCTCTCAGGCCTTGGCGCCCAGGCCCTGTGGTTTCGCCCGAGTGCCCTCGCCTCCTCCCCTGCGTCCTGGCCTGACTGAGTCTTCCTCATTCTTCTAAGCCCAGCTCCAGCCACCATCTTCTTTCAGGGAAGCGTTGGTGCCCTGGCCAAGCCAACTCAACTGCCTCAGGTCTGTCCAGTGAGGGAACTGGCTAATCAGGTTGGTTAACTCCCCAGTGAGGCCATGAGAGCAGGGGCTGTGGCTGCTGTGGGTCCGGGACCCCCTCGGGGTCCGTCAGGCTGGCAGGGCTCAGAGCCCTGGGTCTGCCTGGGCTGGGGAAAGCCGATCCCTGCAGGGTGGGCCTCAGACCTGTGACTCTTATACTTTGTAACCCTGAGCAAGTCACTTATCTTCTGTGACCTCTGGCTTCCTTCTCCTAAAAAATATGAGATAAAGTGTGCAAAACAACTACTGTTGACATCTGGTGGGTTCCAGGCGCTCAGGAAATGCCGATCCCTCCCCTCCCACCTCCACCCGCCCATTCCCCTTGAGTCGTCTGGCTGCGCCTTGCTGTAAGGCCTGAACTCTGTCTGCTCTAGCTAGGATCGGGCAGAGGGACAGAATCAGCTCCAAGCTTGCTCTGCCAGTTCCAAGCTGTGACGTCGGACGCAGTACCTCTCTGAGCCTCGGTTTCCAGATCAGTGGAAGGGGATCTGTATATCTCCTGTGTTCTCAGAATCACACAGGGCTTCCTGGTAGAGCTGGATGAGGAGGGGTGGGAATCCAGGTGACCCAAGGCTCTGAGTGTCCCTTCCCAGGAGCCTGGAGTCTGGCCAGGAGGGATTCATTTACATATCCATTTTCCTACTGCAAAGCAAACAGTCCCCTTTCCCTCTGGACACCCAGAAGTTCGCCAGGCTGTTGTGCTCTTGGCTTTAGGTCTGGCATGCTGGGCCCAGCCCCTAGGGGAGCAGCCTTTCTCTGAGCTTCTTTATCTCTGTGCAGCCGGGGGACCAGGCCTGAGGCCCTCCTGACTCTCAGACCAGGGTGGTATCACCACTGGTGCCCATGCTGAAAACTCTTGGAACCCGATGCCTGGACCTCAGAACCCCACGCCAGACTCCTTCCTATAGCACCCAGCACCTTTCCTTTCCATTTCTGTCTTCTGTCTGTCTGTACACCCCCCTCCTCCCAACCTCTCATGGTGATGATAATCACGACGCTTCCCTTTATTGTGCTAGAGCATTTTCCTCAAACCTCACAGCTCCCCCGTAAGGTAGGAATGAACTGTGATCCCAGAGCGGGAAGGAGACTTGTCCAGGCCTCTCCAGTCACCCCCATCCCATTCTCCAACTCAGCAGTGCTCACGATCTTGGCTAAATGTTGCCTTTCCCGGTCATGCCTCTCCCTCCAGTGTGGGAAGCGGGGGAGGCGGGGGTGGGGGAGAGGAGGTGAGGGTGGCAGAGACTCCAGGATCTCCAGGACGGGGGTCCTGGGTTTCCACCCTGCTTTAGGGTCTGGCGTGAGGACCATTCCCATCCTACAGAAAGGGAAGCTGAGGTTTAAAAAAGGAGATTGACGACCAGGGAGAGCCTGGGCGTGGTTCCTTTCTTCTTTCCTCCCCAGGGCTCTGAGGGCTCCCTTGGAGGGACCCATGGGGCTGTTTGTGATTTGAGTATTTCTTTTTGACTTCAACGCAGCTGGTTGAATTCAGGTCCCTCTCTCTGCTTCAGCTCCCTGAGGGCCCTGCAGGTGAGTCCAGCAGCCCTTCTGAGTTAAAGACCCAGCCTTCTCAGGAATCTCCTCCAGGGGTTCTGTCCAAGGCCCCCCCCCCCGCCCCCTGCCCCCCGCCTCACCCAGTGCTCAGCAGAAACTGGAGGAAGCTGGGAGGGGAGGGGCTGGACCACTGCTGATGGCTGGTGTGGGGGTGGGGAGGAGGGGACCAGAAGGCCTTGGCCCTCCACTTCTCTTGGCTGCAGACAAGGGTGAGGATGAGCGTTTGGGGTGGTCTGGGAGGCAGATCTGGGCTGGCTTCTAGGGTGGGATCCTGCCTGGGTCAGCAGGGCTGCATTCCTGGGCAGGTTTTGCCTTAGGCTCCCCTGGGTGTCTTCCATGGAAACCGGAGAGGGCCCTGGATGCACAGGAGGCTCCCTTCGCCTGGGATCTGTCTTTCTGTCCCTCTCTTTCTGTCATTCTGCCTCTTTTTCCTTATCTCTTTGTTTCTGCTTCTCCCACTCTCTCCAACCCATCCTTTCTCTCTTTTTAGCCCCCACCAACATCCCTTCCCCCCATTACCACCACCACTCGGCTCCCTCTGAAGCCAGAGCCTCTCTGGAGGGTCTAGCAGGTGCTGGGGCCTGAAGCCACCAGCTAAGTCCAGGACAGGTGGGCCCGAGCTGCCCAGACTCAGCTCCTCAGCAATCACAGAGGGCCAGAAAGGTCCGGGGCTCTCTCTCCCTAGGCAGGGAGCCCTGACAGGCTGTGCTGGTCTCCTGTTACCTCTTTCCTGCCCCAACTGCCAGGTGTCCGGTTAAATGGCCACCGCCCCGCCCGGGAATGGGGATTTAGGCTCTACGCACCGCGCAGAAGGTTCAGCCATTCATCCCAGCCTCAGAGGGCCTGGAGCCCTGCAGCAGACTGTGGAAATGGGTTTCTTCGGGCCACTCCTCCCCGGTGCCAGGTGCCCACCGTGGGAAAGCCTGGCTAGGCTGGAGCCAGGGCCCGTGTGCTGGGTGAGGTTGCCCTGGGTACTCTGGATATTCAGAGCATCTCAGGATGCGTGAGGGACAGACATGAGAAATGGTCTTAGAAACTGAGAAACAGGGCAGAGGGGAACTCAGAGGAAGCCATCGACAGAGACAGAAACATATACAGAAGGCAAGAGACAGGTAATGGGGGGAATGGAAGGACAGAGGGTGACGCCCAGAGAACCCTGCCCTGTCCTCGCCCCCCCTGGGCCTCAGCCAGGAAGACCGCCTCCCACCCACCTTCAGAGTTAGAGCCACCCTCCTCTTTCCTGTGCTTTCACCCAAGGACCCGTGAAGAGAGATGTCTCGTATCTGTGTGTGCAGCACTTTGTCTCTACTGTGCCTCAGTCACTGGCCCCTCTCTCTTTCTCTCCATCAAATGCCCCTAAAGCCTAAGTGACTCTCGAGACTAGGGAGGGAGGATGTATTAGCCCATTTTATAGATGAAGGAACTGGCAATTAAGTGGCAATTAAGGTGGACAGAGCCAGGGTTTGAACCCATCTCCATCTGATGCCCACCCTAACTCACGCCAAGATAATTAGGGCTGCCGGATACTGCTCTGTGAGAGTCTGTGCAGGAGAGTGTTCTGGGAAGGCTGCCTGGAGGAGGGTGGCATCACAGCAGTCCCATCTCTTCCTTCCTGAGCCAGTGCCTGGGGAGAGTACGTCATGACTAAAGAGCCTGCCTACTGCCATGTGGGGTCTCTGATTAGCCTCCCCCTCCTTCCTAATCACCCTGCTGAGGGCCCACACCCAGTACCCAGCCTCAGTCTCTTAAGAGCCTCAGCTCTAGCCCAGATGTTAACCCTTTGTTAGCCACCCGCCCCCATTTGGCCAGTCCCTGGGATGGGTGTGCAGGCATGTCCCTGGTGCCCAGAGCAGCCACAGAATGTCTTCAGTTGGTTGGGTTTGGAGGCTAGGCAGTGCAACTCAATGTAGGCTGGGGTTTAGTGAGGTTATTTTAGTTACCTATCATTTATAACTTTGTTTCTGCAGTCAGCATAGCATGGCCATAAAGCGTAGGAGCTTTAGGCTAAACTGTTGGATTTCAACTCCGAGCTCCATTAGCTGTAAACTCAAGCCTTGGACCTTGAGTCTTAGTGTCTTCATGGAGTTGCTTATTTCATAAGGTAATCACAAGGATAACCTGAGCCACACGAAGTGCTTAGCAAAATCTCTGGCAAGTAGTAATGGTGAAAATGTTAGCTTTTATTGTTACATCCTGGACACTATGTCCAAAACAGCCCATCTTGTCCCTGAAAGGGAGAGCTGGAGCCTGGGTGGAATCACCGTGCTGCTTTATGACTGTGTTGGTGAGTAATCGCTCATCTTTGTGTCTGCGATCCTCCAGACTCCGAGCACGTCCTGGGAGCAGAGATGGGTTTCATGGATCCATTTCCTGTGTCCAGCCTGGGACCCACCCAGAGTGGAGACTCAATGAGCTGCAGTGGGCAATGGGCTCAGGTCCGAAACTGTGAGCGGAGGGCGGCCACCGGGGAGCTCCCTGGGATGGCAGCCCCTCAGGCCGTCCACGGTGGGAAGCAGTAGTAGGGAGGACCTTTGGCTCGAGAGTCAGAGGGTCTGGAGTGCAAAGCTCAGCTGGGCCACTGTCCTCGGCGTGACCAGGACAAGTGCCACCGCCTCCCCGAGCCGCAGAGGTCCTGCTTATAGGACGGGCATGACGCTCTCCACCGGGCAGGGTGGTAGGGTCGGTTGAATGAGATGAGAGGAGTGAAACGCCACCCCCATGGGGGCGCTTCCACTTACGTGAGTCCCATGCGCCAGTCCTCCCTCTGCTCAACTTCCGTTTCAAGTCCTTGGGCGAAGGTAACCTTTCCGGGGCAGTTTGTAGGAAGCTGTGTGTGTCTCATATCTCAAGGGACAGCCTTATGCGTACCTGTCTCCTGCCATGTGAGGAGGGGACTCTGCCTAACATGACCTCGTCCCAGAGTCTTCTGTGTCTGCCATGCTCAGAGCTCGGGGTTTGGCAAGCCGATTCTGCCATCTTCCTGGACAAGCCTTGATATCTCTGTTTTACAGACGAGGCTCAGAGTGTGTAGGTAACTTGCCAGAGTTCACATGGCTCTAAGAAATGGGATTAGAATTAGGTCTCTCAATTCAAAGTCCAAACTATAATCTGGTTCATTGTGCCTCCTGCAGTGAGGCTGGGGAGGAGTCTTTGGAAGGTGGCTGACTCTTGAGAGCCCACCTGGGCATCTGGGTCCTCTCGTTAGGGCCCCTGGAATCTAGGACCTCTGGAAAACCTCTTATCTTCCTAAATAATCCTCTCACTTAGGGCTTCCCAACCAATGTGCCCAAATGGGTTACAGACGTGTTGAGATATCTCCTTAGGCCTTGTGGACAGAGCCCTGGGCTGGTCACCTTAGACCAGGCTCAGTCTTGTCTCTCCACCCCAGTATGCTGACAAATATGTATACCTTTCTGTGTGTATCATGATGTGAAACAGGTTGGGAAGCACCCATGGCTCTAACCAATCCCCTCCCTGCCCCCACCATGTACACTAAACACACACTTTTCCTAAAAGGATGGGGCTTCATGGTCCTCTCTTCAACTGAGAAATGGGGGACTGAAGTAGGTGTTGTCAAAGGCCTTCCTGGTACTGTGAATCTGAGTGTGAGCCTTAGAACTCAGAGTTGAGAGGGAGCAGGGTCGGCATGGGGCTCAACAGCTTGCTAAGAGGGCCAAAAACCACGGAGAAAGGGAGCCATGGAGGAGAGGCCAGAGGCTATGGCTCCAGCTCAACTTGAGTCTTTGGCTGCATGGGGGCCAGGTGAGGTGGCTGGAAGGCTCCAGGTGTCTTGCTCTTCCCCACACTGCATCCTCCATCGGAATGCCCTCCTTCTTCACGCTGAAGGCCTCCAGTCTCATTGCTTGGGTTTTAGATCAAAGCCTGCGGGTAAGGGCCACATCTGTCATCCTCATCAGCCACACCAAAGGAACACCATGGCCAGGTTTGGCAGGGCTGGTCTTTTCCTTCCTGACAAGAAATCAAGAGTCAGGCTTCAGAGCTGAGGGGGGATGGGGGGTCAGGCAGGCAAACAGAGATGCAGAAGGATGGGGTGGCCAGGCTCCACCACCCACATCATTCAGTTGGGAAGGAGGAAGGAGGAAGGAAGTCTGGTCTCAAGTCAAATCTGAATTTTAATCAGGGCTTAGCCACTTTCTAGTGTGGCCTTAGGCAAGCCACTGAACCTCTGAGTCTCAGTTTCTTCATCTGTTAAATGGTGGTAATAATACCTCAGGGGTGGGGTGTTAGAGAGATTAAATGAAGGCCAGTGGGAACGACATGATACAAACTATAATGTGCTGTCCCTCCCCTGCCACAGTCTTGCCAGGGGTGGCTGCTGCCTGTGTTCCTCCGGCACCTCCGGCCCCTTCCCCCATATGCCAGGGTCACTCCCAGCTCCCAAGTGTTAAGTCCTCAGGGGAATGGGAGCCTGTCACAGCAGCTCATGCAGTCATATGGCAGGAGCTAGTCCTCATCAGGCGTTGGGTTCCACATCTGTAAGACGAAAAGGAGGCCTCGGGTCTCTGGAATCCTCTGATTTCTGTGACGGTCCAATTGGGATATGTTTCTTCCAAGTCACGATGGTGGAACTTTCTCACTATATTGGGGGCAACTGACAGGGCCCCCAAAGCTCGTTATGTGCCTTATCTCTGTCCTCCAACAATCCTGTGAGACAGGGCTCCTGCTAGTGTCCCCGTGTTCGAGAGAAGATGCTGGGCTCAGAGAGGTTCACTCACTCCCTTGCTCAGGGTCACAACACAGCTAGTAGGAGGCAGAGCTGGGATTCAAACCTAGGTCTTGAAGGAACCTTGAGATTCGAATCATGCCTATAACCTCACTGTCTTCCTGTTGCCCAGAGTAACAGCTTTTTTCTTTTGTTTTTCTCTTCTGTTTTAACAACAATGAAAAGTAAGACTAGAGACTGAAAAATAAGATAGTGAGGAAGTCAAAAACCCAGCCCCTGGAGTCAGCCAGGGTTTCAGGAAATATATCTCCTGTCACACATGAAAACAAACACAGCCACCTGTGACCAGCCTCTTTTCATGGGCGATCGGGACAAAGTCCAGAAGACTGGAGAGCCAGGTGGCCAAGAACTGGCTCGCAGGTGGAGTGCCCGGGGGGCAGGCAGGCTTCCAGAGCAGAGCAGCCAGGCCAGGCTCTCTCGCTCTGCGTTCTGCCCAAGCCAGCCGACTGAGCTCCCACGGGATCAGTTGTCCAACTCACCAGACTGGCTGGACCTCCAGGCCTCAGGCAGGCCCTTAGGCACAGCCCAGAGCCTGGGAGATGGACATCTCCCCCATGGAAAGGGCAGAAGCCTGCCTTTCTTTGGCAGCTCAGCCCAGCTCTGTTTAACTTAATCCCTACCTTCTCGCCCAGAGCAGCTGTGGTCACCCTCTGGCACAGAGGCCTCCAGTCTAGGCCTACATCTGGAGGCTGGATCAGGTCCCCCAGAAGGCTTTGGACTGTTGGTCAGGAAACCAACAACTTCCTGATAGTCATTATCGTAATTGGTAGCATTTATTTGACATTTACTGAGTGCCAGGCACTTTATAGATACTAACTCACGTAAGCCTCACCGTAACCCATTATTAAGTCCATTTTATAGGTGGGAAAGCCGAGGCACAGTGGTGAAGTGATTGCCCAGGGCCACACGCCTGGTCAGATGTGGCAGGTTTGGCATTTCAAGCAGGGAGAGTGGGAGGGGTGGGCCAGGGTGTCAGCATGGACTAAGCCTACTTGGCACTAGCTTGATTGCATGTCATTTTCACGGCAGTGTGAGGCGGGGGGGTTGAATATCCCCATTCACTGATAAGGAGGCAGCTCTGCAGTGTCTCCCAAGGTTATGTGGCTGATATGATCCAGGGGAGGGAACCAAGGGTCACTGGGTAACTCTGAGTTCAGTTCTAATACCTCCCTACGCTGAAGGTCCAGTGGGCTGGGACAGGGCAGTGGGTGGAGAAAAAAGAGCTCTGGACCCAGAATCTCCAAGTCCTCTACAACACTCCCGGCCCCGATCTTGCTGCGTGACCTGCAGGCTCTTGCTCTCTCCGGCTACTCGGAAAAATGCACCAATCTCAAAGGTCTTCTGTACAGCGGACATTGCTCTGGGGTTCATGACTCAGGGGGACTGTGCCTCCAGGAAGTCAAGGATGGAGCAGAGGTACTGGGAGCTTTGTGTGAGATTTTCCCTGCCAGGCCCTGCCGCACCAGGGACCCCCAAGTCTGCCTGCTCCCCACTTCCAGCAGAGGGACCAGGCCATGCTGGGGATGGAGCCTATGACAGTGGATTTCACACATTAGAATTCCCTGGAGAGATTTTAAAAACCCTGATGCCCAGGCTGTATCCTGGACCAATTAAATCAGCATCTCTGGGAGCGGGGGCTGAGGCACCGGCAAATTTTAGAGCTCTCGGGGTAATTCCATTGAGCAGTAATGATGGGGTCCGCTACTCTAAACAGACGGGATGGAGGAAGTAAGAACCTCTCAGTTTTCCAGGGGTTAGTGACCCCCCCCCCCCCTTACCAGATGACAGCATGTGCCTGCACAGCTGTGTGCATCTTTTCTGGGAGACTGTTCACAGCTTCCATTGGCCTTTCTGACCCAAGGGAGATTGAAATCCGATCTTGGGGGTATCCCCCCAAGCTAGTGATGTCATTTCTAAGGACCTCTAGTTGCAGGATCAAATTTGGTTGGTTTTATCTTCTGTAAGAAACTTTTCCTTACCTTCCCAGACCCCACCTATCCCCCTCTTTTCCTGCTTCCTGCAAATACATATCAAATAGTTACTACATACCAGGCACTGTTCTAGGCTCTGAGATGCAGGGTGAATGAGACGGACACAGCCCCTCCCCCTAAGGGTCCATATTCTAATGAGGGCTCCAGACACACTAGTGAACCAATAACTACAGTGAATGAGGCATGTAACAGCCTACAGGAGGGAAGGAGCCAGCCCGGGGCTTTGGGGGAGGAGTGCCCTTAGAAGAAGGCGGGTCAAAGGCACTGAGGTGGGCAAGAGCCTGCTGTACTGGAAGGACAGGAAAGAGTGGCCTTGTGATCTGGGGAATGTGTGTCCACAAAGGAGGGAGGTGCTGAGGACAGAGGAGGGACAGGACAAGACGGGGCGGAGGAGGCAGGGGCCCCTCCAGCCACGTAAGAGCACTAGTTTTGTAGTGGCTGCATCGTCATTGCAAGGTTGCAGACAGGAGAGTGACGAGGTCTGGCTCTGCAGTTTTCAAAGCCCTTCCTCTGGTATGGATAACGGGTTGGCGAGGGCAGGGGTAGAACCTGTGACCAGCTAAGGAGCCGTACTGGTCCAGGCGGGAGGTGAGGCGCGGAGCCCGGAGAGGCGTTGGATTGGGCTGTGGGATGAGGGGGGCTGAAAAAGAGGGAGCCCCAGCTCTTACGTGTTGGGTCAGAGCTGGCCTGTGGGCTGGTTGAAGGGCCATCTCCGACCCTTCCCTGCACCCCGCGGCACGTGGAACCCTGGGACCTCAAGAGCCTTGGTTTGGTGTTTCCTAACATGTTCCACGCTGTGTTGAGGGCTCTTAAGTGAACAGTGGTTTTCAGTCAGCAGCGTTTATTGCCGGGTTCGGAGTCCGAGTCCTTAATAGCCTAACAGGCAGTGACTCAGGGAGAATCGGTGCGCCACACACTTGGTGACAGCAAAATTTTCTGTTCCTTAACAGCACGTCTCCTAGGACTCATATTCTGAGGAACCACTCCAGCAAACACTGCTCTGGTCCTGTCACTGGACAGGTGAGGAGGTGGAGGCGGCGGGGAGTCACCTGTGCTGGGTTTCAGCTCGCACTTCCTGACTCTGGGTCTAGAGGCGCAATGGGGTGGCACCACTCAGCTCCCTTGAGGCCATGGGGGGCCATCGAGGTTCCAAGGTCAGGCCAGAAGGTTCCTTCCCCATCCATAGCTGAGGAACCAAACCTTCTCTAAAGGTGCAAATTCTCAGGGAGCCAACATGGAGAAGGAGTTCTCTTGAAGACCTCAACTTCTCCCAGTCCCAGGGCCTCTGGGGAAGGCGAGAGAGGCTGGGCAGCACGTCCTGACATTCAGGGCTGGCTTAGGGTCCTCACCCTACGTGAGGGTACTCACCCTCGTGTGAGGACAGAAGAGGCCGGAGAATAGAGTCTCCGCTGACTCGGGCAGTGGATCTCGGCCCCGCTTTGGGAGGCTAAGCATTTAAAAGTCCTGGTGTTCTCTGTGGGAGTCCCTCCGCTCCTCTGCCCATTCCTCTGTCCATCCATTCCTCCCTCCACTCCTCTCTCTCTATCCCTCCATCCTTCAGGCAGCAACATCTTCTGGGAGCCAACTTTGTTCTCATAAATAATACATAGTCCTTCCCCTCAAGGTATCACACAACCCATAAGGGAGTAGAAAATTATCATACAGCATTATGAGCTATAATGGTAGCCTCCATTTATTGAAAACCTGTCTTATGCCAGGCACTTTACCCATATTCTCTAATTTAACCTCTGGGTAAATCTGCCGAATAGATTTCATTTTCCTCTTCACAGATGAGTGAGGTGAGGCTCAGAGAGGTTAAATCATTTATCCAAGGTCACACAGCTAGGAGGCGATAGAACTGCATTCAAACCCAGGCGGTCCGATGCCAGAGCCTGTTCTGGGAACTGCCCCAACGACCATTGTCAGTGGAAGGAAGCCGAGAGGGGGTGCCCCTAACATGTGAGTTGGTGGGGAGGGGGTGGTTTCCTGGATGAGGGAGATGTCTGAGGTGAGTATTGAAGGAAGAGTAGGAGTTCGTAAAATAGTAATATGGTAATCTCACCGTACAGGCTGATAAAATTATATATTTGGTCAATTTAAATTATTGTTGCTTGGAAATGACCAATCTACATGCTATGAAGTACAGCAGAAAACCGGCACCTTCCTGCTAGTACTCACACAGCTGTTAGTGACTGTTCCAGAATTTCCCAAATACGATGTGCTTATTTTGCGGCTGTCAAGACGTCCTCGCAGGAGAGCGTGGGCAGACCCTCCAGTGTCTGCCACAAGTGTACACAAGGACGCATAACACTGGGAGACATTCTCTTTGTCGAATTTCATCTGCCAATGAAACGGTCACCCTCACTTCTTCCAGAAGTACTGATAAAGACACTGAACTGCAGCCCCGGTTCACTGAGCCCTGACGATGCCAGGCACTGACCTCGCTATCTCTTTATAACAGGGGGTTCAGTTGGGGGCCCCACTCTACACGTGATGAGAATGAAGCCCCATAAGTCCCTTCCCTGAGGCCCTGCGTTGGCAGAGCTAGGATTTGAACCCTTGTCTGGGGATCCTGGTTCAGCACCATTTGATCCCTTACACCAGGGGCCGGCAAACTTTTTCCACAAGGGGCCAGGAAGTAAAAGTGTGTTAGGCTCTGTGGGCCAAGCAGTCTCTGTCACTCAGCCCTGGGCATCCGCTGCAGTACCACAGCAGCTGTGGACAAGACCCCGAGCAGTGGGCGTGGCCGTGTGCCACACGACTTTATTTGTGGACGTTGACATTTGAATTTCACGTGTTACAAAATAGTCTTTTAATTTTTCCTAGCTATTTAAAAATGTAAAATCTGTCCTTAGCTTGTAAGTTATACACAAAGTAGGTGACAGATTGACTTTGATGCGCAGGCCTCGTCGGCCGCCCCCTGCCCTGCTGCAGCCCTTGCTGCTGTCTCCTGGGCGAGACTGCAGCCCAGACTCCTCGCATGGGCAAGCGGGGCTGGGGAGTAACTGATTCCACCCGTGGGGACTGCTCGAGGCTTGGTGGTGGCGGTGGGCTCTGTAAAGTTGGTGCCACACCCCATCCTGGGATAAGGCGGGCATGTTCCCAGCCTGAGCCGACCCCTGCCCTTTGTGGAACTGTCCATTCTGCTGAGTGTAGAGAAGGTTGTTCAACCCCTGCTCTCTGTGGCCGTGAGGGGGAAATGTCTGCTTTTGCAGGGAACAAGGATTTTGCATCCTGGATCTTGGCCCACATGCCCTGGAGCTGCCCTCCCCAGGCTCTGATGCTTACCAGCATCTCCTCCCTCAGGTGATTCCTGTGTGGGCTCAGGGCCCGTCCCGATTGGCCAAGCTGCCTTCCCATCATGGGACTGCCTGGCTCCTGTTCCCACATCTGAACCCACCCAGCTGCATCCTGGAGAGGAGGGAGTGGCCTAAGGAGCCAGGCATCCTGGGTTCCATCCTTGCCAGTCTATGTACGAATGACCTTGGGCATGCTCCTTCACCCCTTTGTGCCTTAGTTTTCTCATAGGATGCTAAAGGGCTTTGTTCAGTGTTTAGTACAATTTGCATAAGTGACCAAGAAAACAGCCAGGCTACCTGGGCTCAGGACTATTCAGATACTAGCCCAGCAGCCTCTGTCTCTTTGCCCACCACACCAGAGCTCCTTTGAGCAGTCACCTGGATCCTCACTCACTACTCGCTTGAACAACAAAATCCTGGCCATCCCCGGAGATCCCTTTATACAGCTGTGGCCACTCCTGGGCAGGAGCACTCCACAGTAGAAAGATCTTGGGCTCTGGAGCTACCACTGCTTAAGGAGCTATGTGACTTGGGCAAGTTGCTGCACCTCCCTGGGTCTGCCCCATCCCTCCCGGGGCTGAGAATACCCTCTTCACCTTACAGGCAGGTTGTGAGGATTAAAGGGGAAGACCGATGCCTGTGGCTGCCCATAATAGGTGCCATTCCGGGCAGCCCCTCCTTCTCCCTCGGCAGGCCCAGTGTGCGCTTTTGTCTGAGGAGTGCCTCATTCTGCGAGGCCATCCTACAGACCCGGCCTAAAAGGAGGATGTGGGAGCCGGAAAGTGTACAGAGCCGCTTCCCGGACTCTCTGGAACTGTGCAACAGGGCAGGTCTGCTGCAGTTGCCAAAGTGCTGTTTCCACACTTCTCCAGTTTCACAAGAACCAACTGGCACAGCCGACTCATGTCTCTGGGCCGTTTGACCGCTAGGATGTCGTTACTGAAGTTCTTCTGGTGAAGCGATGACTTATCTATAGGCCGCTTGGGCTAAGCTGACGTCAGCCCCTCGGGGTGGGTGTCCCGTGTCATTCACTGGGAGGAGATCCAGCCAGGCGAGTAGGTCCCTGGTAGGAAAGAAAAGCATGCCTCTCTTTGTGAGAGGCTCTTATGCTCTTGCTGTTTGTTCCGCGAGTTTATCAAGTGCCTGTGGTCTGACAGGCCCTGCGCTGGGAGGGAAGAGAAGAAGCCAGCGGGTCTTCTGTATGCGGGCCAGCCCGGCAGCCCTTCCTCTCAGATCTCTGGATCTGCTGACATGGGCGGGGTGGGGGATATTTTCTTCCCTCTAAATGAGGTGAGGGAGGCCCTAGGAGGAGTTGCCGAGACCATACTTGCATGGTTCTTGAGTAACCACTGCCTCTGCATTTCTCAGAACCAGACCTTGCACCCTAGTAGCTTGGAAGAGCCATTCAGTCTAATCTCCCCATATAGCACTTGAAACGCCCACCCCCAGCAAGTCTGATTTCAGACTTTGCTTGCATGCCACGTGCGACAGGGAGCTCCCTACCACCCACGCGGCCTTTTTCTTCTTTGGATGGCTTTGCTTCACGTTGCGCCCAGATCTGACCCACAGAAAGGCAGCTAAAGAAAACTTTCTCTAACATAGGTGTCAGAAAGCTGAAGTGGACCCTTTGGGAGGCGATGAGCTCTCCCTCTTAACCTTCTTCTCCCCGTCACTGTAGGTGGACAAAGTGAAGCTGATCGTTTTTTTATGTACAGAGAAGTATGGAGAGGGACGATTCCCGTGTCTTAGGACTGCCTTTCACCCCGCAAGGAGGAGGAACGGGTGAAACCTGGGGCCTCAGGGCCTCGGTTCTCTCTGCCCTGTGACCTCCTCGTCCTCCTCCACCTACACAGGGCAGTGGGAACGCGACGGGTCTGGTGCCTGCTTCCCCACACCCCGAGCTTGGCTCTGCCCGTGCAGCTGTTCCCGGCCAGCTGTCCTGGCCCCAGCTGCCTGTCGCTGGTTTCCTTCACCCCACGGGGCCCGAGGCTGGGCTGTTGTCATTCTTGGGTTGTCTGGCCTCGGAGAGGGTGCAAGGGAAGCCAGCTCTTAGCTTCCCTCGTCCTCACTGAGTCCTGCCTTGGCCTGGGGTCCTTCTGTGTACAGGGACACACACAGCGAGTTCAGACATGGTCTGCGTTGTTACAGAAACATGAGTTGTGTCACCAAGGATGACTGTGAAAAATTGGGAACAACCTTCATGTTCATTCTTGAGTATTGGTTAAATGCTTTGTTGTATCTTTTTATCTGGGACTTTAACCTGCGGGCTTTTGGGGTTCCTGAATAGGCCTCATGAGGTCTATGAACCCTAGAAATTATTTGCAAAATACTACCTATTCATGAGTTTTCTGGGAAAGTCTGTGACACCCCCTCCCCCCAAAAAATTGTTAATAAGTACTAATCAATAATATGGAAATCCATGCAATGTATAAAATTATGTAGAAGAACATTTTATCCACATAAAGAGATGGCATATCGTAGAATGAAAAGAGCAGGCAACAAATCACTCTGTGCAGTATGAGCCCAGTTTTGTTTAAAACCATTTGTTATACACGTGGCCGCTGAAAATATAGCTACTAAAATGATGACAATTTTTATCTGTGGAGTGAGACAAAACTTTCTGTTGCCTTTGTATTTTTCTGTATTTGCTGGATGTTCTACAATGCCATGGAGGACGTCCTGAGTCCACTTTCTGAGGAGCTGAACTCTCCTCCCCCAGCAGCTCCCACAGCCCCAGCCCCCTAAACCCAGAAGGGATCTGAAGATGTGCGGGGAAAAAAAACAGAGGTCTCACCTCTGGGTGTCCCGCAGTCACTAACTCCCTGGCCTCCCTTCTTCTACCAGCGTCCATCTGGGCAAGTTTCAGACCCTGAGGTTCTCCTGTACAAGTTCCCTCCAGGCGTGGCCCTGGGAGAGTGGCCGGTGCAGACCCTAACGGCCAGGCATCGAGCAGCCAAGACTTCCTAGCTGTGTGGCTTTGGGCCAGTCATCTAAGCTCCCTGGGCCTCAGGGTGCCGTAGAACGGAACCTCATGTCAGCCCCTAGCTCTCGGGGTTGTTGTAAGGGCGAGCTGGGAGGAGCAGGGGCGGGCGGATGGTGGGTGCCCACCAGCTTTGGTTGTTTCCTCCCCCACCCCGCTTTGTCTCACCTGCCCTGACCTACCTGCCTTTTCCCTTCTCCCCAGGAAACTCCAGGGCTGGCAGGATGGGGTCAGCCTGTATCAGGGTCACCAAATACCTTCTCTTCCTCTTCAACTTGCTCTTCTTCGTAAGTATGGCCAACACCTCCTGACTGCCTCCAACAGGGACCCTTCCGTTGGGGGCACCCCAGCCTGAGACCCTCTGGAGTCTGGCGCCAGTGGTGGGGTGTGTTGGTGGGGGCTGAGGACAGACCATTCTCAATGGAACTGGTGGGGGTGGTGAGGAGATTCCTGGCATTCGCAGCTGGCTCTGTGGAGCATGCAGCCCAAGCTCCCAGGGGGTAGACAAGAGAAGGCTGGGCTCTGGGCCAAAGCAGAGACACAGTCCCCCTTCCCCAGACCCACTCTGGCAGGCCTCACTAGGTCCCTGAGCCAAGGGGACGCCCAGATGTGAGCCCCGGGCACATCTGGAGCTGGTTTTCCTGGGGCCCTGATTTTCCGCTCTGGCCTGGCACCAACTGACTCCTCCTGCCTTCAAGTTGCCAGGATGATTGTGTGTGTGTGTGTGTGTGAGTGTGTGTATATAAGTAGGTGTGTGTGTCTGAGTGTGTGTGTGAGTGTATGTGAGCGTATGAGTAGGTGTGTGTGAATGTGTGAGAGAATGTGTGTATGAGAACGTGTGTACGAGCGTGCGTGTGTGGGAGTGCAACTGTGTGTGTGTGTGTGAGAGAGAGAGACAGGGTGGAGGAGAGTGGCCTGGAGGGGTCTTCACAGCCCCAGGGCGGTGCTGGGAGCTGCAGCCTCTCCATGTTGTTGATTTACCCTAAGCCGTTAAAAATCGGGTTATACAATAGGATGTTTATTATGATCCAATTTTATTTTTAAAAAATTGTATGCATACATGAACATTTTTGAGAGGAGAAAAAAAATACCTCTGAACGTTAATGTTAGATTCCTGGGAATTTTGGGTTTATTCTTTATGCCTCTCTGCATTTTCCAACAGACATGAATTACTTATAGGAAAACTTGGTTTATATTACAAGTTACATAGGATTGTGGCAAGTTTAGAAAGTAAAGAATTATTTTGAATTCCCCTTCGTACCTTTAACCCAACACGTGTGTTCTGGGTACACACAAGCATATACTGTGTATACACGTGCACACACACATGCACGTGGACGACCCTGGCGCTGCCTGCCCTTGGCCCCAGCCTCAGCTCCGGCTCCCTCCTCAAGGACCATGCTGAGGCCCTGGGATGGCCCTGGCCCTCCCCTGATGGCAGCCAGGCCTGGAAGCCGCCCAAGGCCAGGCCTGGGCACCTGGGCTTCCCCAGTGTGACAGGCTGGCCCCTCCTGGCTGGCTCAGGGCTCTGGAAAGCAGCTGCCTGAGCAGCTGGAGCCCAGCCTTTCCTGGCGGGCACTTGGCTCCCAGGCTGAGGCCAGCTCCCAGGCCAGTGGCCAGAACTGGAGGACAGGAGGTGGGAGTGCTGGGACTCCATCCTTGGGGGCTCCAGATAGTGACAGGGCTTGGGGCGCAGGGCCGTAGATAGCCCCCGTCACCCTGTGCAGTAGGAGGGAGGGGGTAGAAGATGGTTTTGGCCATGGTGTCCTTTCCTGTTCTGCTTCCAGGCTGCCCATGGAGCCAGAGACTGGAAAAGCTTCTCTCTAGCCAGAGCTCTGGGGCTGGTCTTGGGGGCTTGGCTTCTTCTCAGCTGCTCCAGGGGGCTGGCAGCAGTCAAGTGTTAACTCCCTGTGTGCTGGGGCCCTGCCCAGAATGGCCCATCCGGATGGGAGCGGGGGTGGGGAGGGGGCTTTTATTACAGGAAGGTAAGAGGGAAAGGAGAGAGACGTGACTTTGTGTGTGTGTTCACTCATTCACCAGATGTGTGCTTGACACCTCTATCCAGACTCTATCGGGGGCGCAAGGTCAACACAAACCGGCAGAAGAGCTGTGGTTTCTGTACTCATGGAGCTTCTGTTCTGGAGGGCGGTGGGCTCCAATCAAATAATTAATTGGATGCTAAAATTGAAGTTGAGGTAGTGCTGGGAATGAAGGATATGGCCCCTAGGGAAGCAGATAATAAGGCATTTGACCTTTTCAGGGTGGTCAGCAAACAGTTCCTGGAGTTGTGTGGTTGGAGAGAGAGGGGTCCGGGCAGCAAGAGCCTAAGAGCAGTGAGGGCGTGGGGCAGAGTGTGCCTCCCAGGGTGCAGGCCATGCGGGCTTCCTGGAATGATTCTGGTCTTTGTTTTACACACAGTGAGAAGCAGTTACATGACTGGACTTGTGGTTTGGAAAAATCTCTCTGGCTGCTGTGTGTGTGCTCACGCATGCACGTGTGTATACGTGCACATTCTTGCTTACACCCCTCCCTGACCCCAGACTCCCCAGAAAAGTGCCCTAGCAGCTTTTCTCATGACTGAAGCAACCCTGAGGCTGCTGGTGCTGTGGGCATTCCGGGGGAAGGATGCTGGCTCCTGGCTGAGCCCTGTGAGGTGATTCCGACAGGGCTGGGAGTGGTTATTGTGGGGTGTATGCTGGGTCCTTGGTCTTGGTTCACAGAAGAAGGGGGTGCCATGGTGCCTTCCCCATTGTGGTCAGCCACCTGGCCCAGCCTCCTTCCTGGCTGGCCCTATGGGCCAGTGGCTGACCCAGCCCCACCCGACGACCAGGCTGCAGTATCAGACCTGCAGAGAAACTCCAGGGCGGCACCAGGGGCTTTTCCCCGGGTTTCTCTGGGAGAGCCCGGGAGCTCAGCTGGGCCATCTGGGATTTTATTTGGGATTCTATTTGCCCAGAGGGAATTTTCTGTCCTGCCGACCGGTCCCTTTTTGGAAGGGCATTTCTCCCCCTTGCCCTGCCCTGTAGGTGGGTACAGGAGGTAGGTGGGTCAGGGACTCTGCCCTGTGTGCCTGAGGTGACAGGAGCAGACCAAGGGCACTTGCTAGTTGTGAGGTTCAGGGTGGGGTAGGCAGGAGCTCAGGAGTCTGGGAACCTGACTGCCGGGTCCTGGAAAGCACCCTACTCCCAGCAAGCTGCAGCCTGAAGTGCCTTCACCTGAGGGTGAACCCTTCGCTTCCCCGGGGCCTCAGTAGCCTTCCTGTCCCCTGAGACTGGCTGTCTAGGCTAAAGCGCAGGATGTACCCGAAGCATCCCTGCGGCTGGCATGCCACCACCTGGCCCAAGTTAATGGTCAGACCTGGCTCCGAGCCGTCAGTGGATGAATATTGGGTGACCTCGAGCAAGATCCGGGCTTCAGTTTCCCCATCTGTAAAGTGAGGACAATAATGTCCCATCTGCCAAGGAGAGAGGAGGGGACAAGTGAGCTTCTGGAAGACAGTGGCAGGCAAATGCGGGGTGGTCATTGCCAGCTGCCATCTTGAAGGGACCTAGACTAGGGTAAGGTGAGCGAGGTACCCACTTCCAGACCGAAGCAGCCCTTGCTGTGCCACACTGGGGCTCCATTCCTTTTCAAAAAAAAAAAAAAAAAAAAAAGGAAAAAAAAATCGGTAATACTGAGCCTGTTTTTAAAATCTGATATTTTGTTCATCGTGGATTTTTTTCCATTAATTTTAATTTTAATTTTTTAAAGAAATAATTGCCGCAAACTCTTATTTATTTTGGTTACTGAGTTTTTTGGTAGCTGCTTAATTGTTGCACCCAAAGCAAGCACCCATTTGCCTTCCTCAGGGTTCCGGGACTTTAATGTCTGGACTTTAATGACACTAAATCAGGGATGATCAAGATCCTGGGCCAGGGGGCTCGCCCCAGGCTGCAGGCGGTATGGGCAGCTGCTGGCCTTGCACCAGAGGCCGTGGGATAATGGCTGAGGTGGGAATCCAGTGCTGGCGGTAGGGGTGGTGATCTGCTGGGACCTTCGAGATGGATTTCCCCCCAGGTAGGCTTAGGCCAGGTCCCAGGTAAAGACCAACCTTGTGGGGTGATGCGGCACCCCCACGCCCAGAGGATCCTGCGCTTTTGTCCAGACTGCAGGTGCTTCCGCAGCCTTAGCTGGCTTGGCGAGATGGTGAATCTTGGCTGGGGTTCCACCTGGGGAGATGGGCTTAGGTTGCGGGCCCATCCTGGTGGAGGAGAGAGAGGCAAGGAATCCCTGGGCCTATGCCAGCTGCCCCCCGCCCTTTATCTTTCTACTCCTGTATCTACAGTCGGGTTCATGAACTCATTCATTCTTTGAGTCCTTAGCCCCTGGTGCTCCAGGCTCTTCGGGGCTGCAAGCGACCTTGCTCTCTGGGAGCTCACGGTCTAACCGGAGAGACACACATGGTAGTTAAATCCAGCAGAATGGCTAGTCAGAAGGGTCCCGCGGTAGTTACCACGAAGTAGGGGTGCCTTAGTGGTCCTGGGGGAGTCAGGAAGTCTCCTGCAGAAGATGGCCTTGGAGCCGAGCTCTGAAGGACAAGTCCGGCTCTGGCAGACTGTACCCCACAGAGCCGGTGAGCTCGGTTTGACCACACATGGGCACGGGGTGGGGAGACTCAGGGCAGGAGGGACCCCCCCACACATGTTCCTGCTGTCTGTTTTGCTGGGGTTAACTGGGACTTGGGGTTCGGGGCCCGAGCCCAGTCTGACATCCCCAGAGGTGGACCCCTCATGTGCCCCTGGCCTGGGCTACAAGGACAGCTGGGCAGGGTTCTCTCACCCCACTTGCTCCCAGGGCCCCCATTAACTGCCCCCTTCTCTTCCAGATCCTGGGCGCGATGATCCTGGGCTTCGGGGTGTGGATCCTGGCTGACAAGAACAGTTACATCTTTGTTCTGCGTAAGGAGCCCTCTGCTTGCCCCGCCCCCTCTGGGTCTGGAGGGAGGGCCAGGCTGGGGGCAGGGCGGCACCCACAAGGACTTCAGCCTCAGCGCTGCTGGTCACTCTTCCAGCTGACCTCCGGGCCCTGTCCAGGCCCTGCTGCTGACCTCTATGGGGGGGTTCTGGAAGGAATTCTCTCTCCCTCCCCAAACAAGACAGCTGTTGTCTGGAGAACACTGAGGGATGAGGAGGCTTGTTCTCCCATCTTGGTCACTTTCTTAGCCCTGACCTTGAGAAAGCATCTTACGTTCTCTGCCCCTCCATTTGCCTATTCGGCAAAATGTAACAGTCTCTCCCCTTCCCAGTTCAGAGAGGTGTAGGAAAGGGCCAGAAACAACGGATTGTTGGGTGTTGATGACGTGGCTACTGTGTGCCTGGCACTGGCTCTGTGGGTTGGGCACATAACGCTGAGGAGAAGGATCCCAGGCACAGCCTCTACTGTCCGTGTTCACGGGGATAAGCTTTTTGCATGTATAAATTCTCTTAATCCCACAACAGCCCTGTGAGGTAGGAACTGTCCTATTCCTGCCTTAACAAATGAGGCTCAGAGAATTTAGGTCTCTCGCTCAAGTTCACACAGCTTCCGAGTGACAGGTGTGGGACTTGAACCTTGAGAGCTTTGGTCCTAAAAGCCGCATATGGTAAGGGAGCCACAACATGAAAGCCCCTTCTCTCACTATTTAGAGGTAGGAAGAAAGAAGCCCCAGGCACTCCTGCCCAGATGATAAGAGCCTTTCTCAGTCTACTCACAGTCTCTTCCAGGAAGCCTGCCCAGCTTGCTGCGCTGACCTCTCATGGGTGCCCTGTGGTCGGAGGGAGGCCGAGCACATGGCCCCAAGTAGCACAGTGATGCCACTTTCCTCAGCTCACAATGTCCTTGGCTCACTTCCCCTCCCAGCAGCTGCGGAGGTAGCAGGTTTGGACTCAGGCCCATGACAGCTGCTTGATTTGAATAAAACAGGAACCAGGGTCTGGTGGATGATGGAGTAGCCACACCTGTCACCATGGCCCCAGGGGGACTAGGCCTCCTCCCCTCAGAGGGGAAGAGAGGCAAGGATGATCCACCCTCTAGCCACACTGGTATAGGGTGGGGCTGTCTCTCTTGCCTCCTACGGGGGCGGGGGGGGGGGGCAGCAGACTGCACCCCCACTCTGGGGCTAAGACCTGGGATCCTAGGATATTTCCTGTCTCAGCTGGGTGCCCACATTCCCCACGTCCTCCCAACATGGGATGTATCCTCCTCGGCCCTGACTAGGCCCAGGCTCCCCACTTCCTGGCCCATGGTCCACGCCCAGTGGGCAGCACGCCACAGGGCGGGCTTGAGGCCCACCCTACCCACCGCACTTCTGCCCCCCGCACCCTACCCTCAGGCTCCAGGAGCCGCCTGCTGCTTCTGCTTCCTCTAGCTTCCTCCCTGTTCAGGTCTGAGAATCCTGAGACTTTAGAGGCCCCTGGTTGTACCCTGAGTATTTTTTTTTATAAATACCAGGGTCCTACCCCTATCCTGGGGGATCTGTTGATATGGGTGGGAGCCTGGAGCACTGTGGATTTTACAAAGCTCCCCAAGTGGTTCCCCAGGCAGCCATGGTTCAGAAACACCAATCCGATCTTTCATCCTTGTCCCTATGCCCTTGGACAAGCAAGGGGGAAAAGACTTGCTAAGAGTCACGAAGCAGCTGAGGGTCAGAGCTCGGAACCTAGGGCTCCCGACCTCTGGAACGCAGGGCTCCCGACCTTCTTCGTGCCAGGCTGCGCGACACGGCTCTTCCCTTACCTGACTGAATTCTCAGCACATCACTGTCCCCATTATACCGTGGAGGAAATTGACGCACAGGGAGGGGACGCACGCAGCTGGAAGGTGGGGAGCTAAGATGTGAACCAGGTGGCGTAGCTCCTGAACCCTCATTTCCTGAACCCATGTACCACAGGGTTCTGTGCTACGCCACATGTCTGCACCATAATGAGCAAAAGCAAGCATGGTCGTTAAGAGCAGACCCTGGTCTGGAAACAGATCGCCAGGGTTCGAATCCAGGCTCTGCTACCTACTAGCCGTGTGATCCTGGGTACGTTACTTCACCTCTCCGTGCCTCTTTATCTGTAAAATGGGGATAATAGATTATACTTCATAAGGTTATTGTGAGAAATTAAATGAATTAATATCTGAGAAGAGTTTAGAATAGTTCCTAGTGAATAGTAAACCCTACGTAAATGATGGTTAAATAATATTTATAATCGTATAATATTTATTATTATAATTGTTAAATAAATATGTTTGTAATACCATCTAATCCTTATAATATCTTTAAAAAGTAGGACTTAGTTTCATTTTACAGGGAAAGCAATAGAGGCCAGAGAATGGCTCAGAGACCGTTAACCGCAGAAGTGGGATCAGAACCCGCTTCTTGTGATCTCCGGCCCCTTTCTTTCCGGGCCACTTCCTCTCCCCCCTCACTGGTACCTGCTTGGCCCATTATGACTAACATGTTTGTGTCATGCACAGTAGATAAGTCAGCCAGGATATTCACCGGTCCCTTCCTATTTCCCTTCCTGTGTCTGATCGGGGACAGCCTTATACCCTGGGTGACGACAGGGACTGGTACCCGCGAAATGTCCTGAGCACCGAGACCCTGTAGCTTGGCTGTCCTCCCAAGGGAAGGTCCTACCGATCTGCAGTCTCATACCTGGCCTTGCCTGCTGGGCATCTCACGGCCTCTTAGCCTCTCTGGGTCTCCAGGCCCTTAGGGACAAACCAGATGTAAATCCACACTCGGGGCTGTTGCGGAAGTGAAGCAGGATGATTTGGTAAAGGGCCTTGTTGGGGCCAGCACACAGTGCGTGTCCAGGCAGTGCCCGTTCCTTCTATCAGGGAGTAGTCCCTGGGAGGGCTTGTTGGAACTCAAACCCAGGAAGTTTAGGAAAAGTGAAATTTGACAGCTCCTCTTGCCCATGTTGATTGCTGAGAGCCAGGACGCTGAGGGCCTGGGAAAAAAGGAAGCCCCACCTTTACCCAGAGGGGGCTCTGCCTGGTTTCCTGGGCCCCCCATGAGGAGCTGGGCAGAGGCGGCCCTGCCCTGGCCCCCCGAGCATAGGGTGGGCCAGCCAGGGCTCTGGGCTCCAGAACATTCGTTCTGTGACCAGGAAGTGGAGCTGGACCAGGTTCTCCTCCCAGCCACTCCAGCTCTGGAGTTATTCCTGAAGCATGCTGAGGGTGGGGATCTCAGCCTCTCCCAAGTCCCCCGAGGAGCCGGCCTGTATCCTCCCTGCTGCTGGTCAGCGGTGCCAGTCCCGGCTGTGCCCAAGTCACTAGGAACGCACCCTGAAAATGCAGATTCCATGCACTTTCCCAGGACAGTTGTCCAGTCGTGATGGACTCAGGAATCTGTACCCCTAAGAAGTTCCTCTGACCCCCTGGCGCACTCCAGGCTGCTCTGCATCCAGCCTCTGAGGACATCCCTCCCCGGCTGCCTACCAAGAGTGTCAGGGCTGTCATAAGAGTGAGCCCCCAGCCCCCTGCCTGTTGGGGGACACATCTAAACTGGCCCTCCTGATGTATTGCAGCCTCGGGATAGAGTGTACCCCACGCCAGCAGGCTGGCTAGAGGTGGGCATAAGATTTGCCCTGTGTAATCTGTCGGGCTCCTTAAGAAACACTAGTCAAGTGCCCCAACGGAACTGATGTGCACCCACCAGGGTGGGCTCTGTCTGCCAGAGGCCCTGGAGAGGGTCTCTTGCCATCAGGCTCCTCTCTCTATGCCTCAAGCATATCACTCGCCACGCTCGTCTTTCGCTTTCTTTTTGTCCTTCAAATACTTCAAGCTTACCCCTTCCTCAAGTCTTTGCCCCTGCCGTTAGCGTGGCCTGGAACGCTGTTCCCTCAGATCTTCACTTAGCTGGCTTTTTCTAGTCTCAGCTCAAATGTCACCTGCTCAGGCCAGCCTTCCCAGCACCCCACCCCACTGCCTGCCGCAGAGTGCCCTGCGTTAGCTGGCCTCGGCACCTGTGTGGCTCTTCACGTAACCAGAGGACGGTACCGTTTTCAGTTTCACCTCCTGCCCCACATAATATCAGCTCCCTGGTGTGGGGGCCTCATCGGTGGGACTTCTGTACCTGACACGTGGTGGGCGCCAGGTGAACACTTGTGGGCTGAACGAATGAACGAGCATCACGCCAGTACGCGCGCCCTGTGCATCAGTGCCAAGAGCGTGGCGTTGCAGGTCTGCACGCTTCCAAACCCCAGCTCTGGCCCATGCCCGTGCGCCTCTCTGAGTCTCGGTTTCCTCGTCTGGGAGACGGCCGTGCTAGTGCCCAGAGGCAGTTATCCTGGAGTTGGAGGTGGTGCGTGTGAGGCCCCTGGGGCACAGCGAGCGGGCAGGAGAGGCCGATGTTTACTATTACATGGACGAGCAGAAAGGCAGGCCTGCGACGTCGGTGGCCCCAACAGAACCCGCCAATCTGTGGTTTGTTAATTCGGCAGATGTTCATGCAGCACTTGGCTGTGCCAAACACTGCTCAGGGGGACTGGGGGTTCAGCAGGAGCAAACTCAAGTCCCTGCCCTCCTGGAGCTCACATTCTTGGGGGCTGCAGACAACGAGCGAGATAAATTAGTAAAATGTAGAGTCTTCTCAATCCTAGGGAGTGCTAAGGAGAAAAGCTAAAGCAAGGATGGGGGTTAGGATAGATTGCAGGGGAGGCACATGGGGGGTGGGGGGCAGCTTCCAAAGGATTTGAGGAGCAGGTTTCTTGCTGGTGGCCGACTCCAGCACCCCGACTCTAAGGACGACATTTGGGAGCAGTCCTGGACCTTCGGGCCCTAGCCCTGATTTTGTACTTTATGAGAATGAGACAGCCAGGCTGGATCGAACGCCCTTCTTTCCATCCCCCAGAGACCTCCTCCAACTCGCTCAACGTGGGGGCCTATGTCTTCATTGGCGTGGGGGCCGTCACCATGCTCATGGGCTTCCTGGGCTGCATCGGCGCCGTGAACGAGGTCCGCTGCCTACTGGGACTGGTGAGTGGGCCCCTCCAGCATTACCCGCCCAGCTCCTCGAGCCCTGCCGTGGCCCAGGCAGGGTGGGGAGCATCGGAAATGAGTGGGGGCCGGTGGGGGACGCCTAGCTAACTCTGCCCACTCTGTGTCCCCAGTACTTTGTCTTCCTCCTCCTGATCCTCATCAGCCAGGTCACTGTTGGTGTCCTCTTCTACTTCAACATGGACAAGGTAAGCATTCTTTCTCCGCACCCTCCACCCGTGCTGGGCCGGCCATGCGGGGGGATTGGCCTGGGGGTGGGAGAGAGACAAGTCTTGCTGTCACAGATAAACCCTTGTTTGTCACAGACAAATCCAATAGGTGCCAGGGCAGTCTCCCTGTGATTGAATGGTGAACCATTAGACCAGAAGTCACTGTTTGTGGGCGGAGTCACTGCAGGGGGACCCCACTCTACCCCTCCCCTTTCTAGCTGTGTGGCTGCCATGCACAAGCTGTTTGCCTCTCTGTGCCTGTGTAACCTTCTGCCAGCTGGGGACAATAATAACCTTTAACTCTCCAGGTTGTCATGAGGGTTCAGTGAGGTTATGTTAATAAGACTGTGTAACACTTGGCACAGTAAGGCCTCAATATATGTTGTTCTTGTTATTATTAAGGAACCTTAGCAAGCACTAAATCCATGCCGCCCATTCACAGATGAGGACATTAGCTCCATGTCAGAGGCAAAGCGCTCAGCTTTGAGGAATAGAAAATCAGACCTACTGGGGCTTAAAAATCTAAGGATACTTCTTGTAGACGTAGCCAGAAATCGAGTTTGGAAGCTCAGAGACCCTGGTTCTGGCTGCCTATTCAGCATCCTCATCGTGATGGCTTGTCTACATGCTACTCGCCTCATAGTCCCAAGATGGTTGCCACAGCGCCATCTTGTGCTGCTGTGGCCAGAAGAAGGGCAATGGGCAATGCCAGCCATGGCCATGTCTTTTGTCAGAAAAGCAAGATCCCTACAAATTTATCTCAGACTGGTTTGCAGAGGCCCCCTTGGCTTTAAGAGAAGCTGAGAAAGTGAGTACCTGGTTTTCAGACTCTAAGTACAGAGACACAAATGAGGAAGGACCCGGAAACGGCTGCTGGGTGAGCCAGTTGGTTGTGACTATCACAGGTATTTATGGAACACCTACTGTGTGCGCACGGTATCTTCTAGAAGCTTTACACACATCGCCTCATCCTCATAACAGCTCTGCACGGGAAGCGTTATGTTCTCAGACAGGGAAGAGTATGCTCAGAGAAATGAATAACGAAACAACACCAGTCACAGTAACTACAACCCCCACCATTCCCGCATCGGCTCGGCACACACCATGTCCTGGGCGCGGTGTTTGCCACTTTACATTCACCCTTTCATTGATCCTCGCTACATTCCCTCAAGGTAATCTGAGAACCCTCGTCCAATAGGTGAGGGGAGAGGGCACCCAGCAGGTCAGTGGCCGGGCCAGGTGAGATCCAGGCTCCCTGGAGCCAGTGGGAGTTCATCTGTGGCCCGGCTGAGCCTGGGGGGCCTGCCTTCCTCCAGTGCTGTAGTTCTCGTTCACAGAATTGGGGGGCAGAGCCGGTACCAGGCGGGCTCCTGCATTTTACCATTTAAAGGTCAAGTTGCCTCAGATCCCTCTTAGAAGGAAGCTGAGAAAGCATTACGCTGTCGACAACTAGCGCTTAATAGAACTTAGGACAGCCTGGTACTAAATGCTGTGTACAAACTGCATTTGCTATTTGGTCCTCACAACGATGCTATGAGATGTGGAAGCTGAGGCACAGAGAGGTTAAGCAACTGGCCAAAGGTCACACGATAAGTGGCAGAAGCAGAATCTGAACCCCCGCAGCCTTCTGGGTTTGTGCTAGTGAAATTTTCACTGTGGTGGTTCCTACCTGAGTCTGAATTACTTATTTGTAATCCACACTCAGCCTGCTTCCCAGGAGAATTGGAGCTGACTTCCAACATAGGCACAGGGCAGTTAAAATCAAAATGAGAGCAATTAGAATGCACACTGAGAAAAAAGAAGAACATTTTTCCTGAAGCCAGGGTATGAGATTTTCATGTAGCTGAGGGCTGTCTTAAACACGGAACTTCCTAGCAGCCAAGGCAAAAAGGGAAATATGATTTCAATAGATGAAAGGATGCTTGCTTGGCTACCAGACAGGAAGCAAATGTTTAGATTGGAGAAACTCCTTTCCCAGGGAAAGGTTGCAGGATCAGGTTTTCATTTCTGCCCTACAGGGGCCTCTCTGGGATCTAGGCAGTGACACATTATAATTAGGGTGGATAAGAGCTGGGCACCAGTGAGTTGGGTCCTATGACTCAGAAGCTGGTCAACTCTGCAGAAGTCTCGGGCAGTCCACCTTTTCACCCCTTGCATATCTCCCCATCTCACAATAATACAGATGGCACCCATATGTGGAAGCCAACCACACGCCAGGAGCTGACTTAGTAACTTGACACACAGTTCAGTTGTACAAGCAGTTTTCACTTTAAGAAACTGAGGCCCAGAAAAGCAAAGTGACTTTTTGGCCACAGTCACACACGGCTCAGAGGCCTCAAAGTGGAGGTTTCCATCCTGGTCCCTCTGACCCAAGGCCCATGCCTCTCTCTACACCATGCCGCCTCCCCACGGGCTGGTGTAACATCTGCTGATGACCAGGAGCTTCAGAGGTGCCCGCGGCCCCAGAGCAGGGCTCGTGTGGGGAATCGGCTCTCTTGCTTCCAGTCTGGACTCTGTCCCTCATGCCCGCTCTCCCCCCTCCGCCTTCCGCACCACCCCGAGGCTCCACACCTCATGGCCCCTGGTCCCAGCCTGCCTCACCTTGGCCCGCCTCCCCTTCTGGAAGTCCAGGGGAAATTTTCTGGTTTTGCTGAGGAAGCTCTGGCGCCAGTCTATCATCCGAGTTGGAATGAATGATTTATTTTTTCTTTCCCAGCACATTGTAAATCCTGGTAGGAGACTAAACATGCCCTTGATGATGTTTATTCCTGCAGATGAGGCCCAGCTGGGGAGGTGGGACTTGTGTGAGCCTGAGAGGAAGAGGCCTTTTGAAGGTGGTGGGCCCAATCTTCTCTCACTCTCCGGGCCTCCTGGGCAGGTGGGAAGGATGGAGCCGCTGGGATCCTCCTGAAGCGGTCTCCAGGCTACCATCTGTCCTTCCTGCCTCTCATACCCGGCAGCCACTGTTCCCAGCAACAGGGGGAGGCTGGGGCCTTGGGCGAGGCGCATGGCCTCTCGAGCCTTGGGTTCCTCAATTAGAAATCAAGGAGAATGAACCCGCCTGGCCTCCACCCCACCCATGAGCACTTATAAAATATAGAGTGGTGACCAAGGGCCTGGACCCCAGAACCCGACCGCCCATGTTGGAACCCCTGTGCTGAGACCCTCAGCAGTTTACTCAGCCTCTCTGGGCCTCCGTTGCCTCTTTTTGTCAAATGTCAATAACCATACAGGTCCACTGTCCTTCATCTGCAATTCTGAAACCCAAAAGTACTTTGAACACCCCGAAAAAACCATTTTCAACTCATTCGGTTGCAAAATGGAACCCGAACAGAAGCGAGGCTGTTTATGGCCTTGATGTACCCCATGCAGATGTCCCTTGGGAAATGCGAATGGGAGAGGTTTCGGGTTATAACACACACCCCAGTCCCCTTCTTAGATCAAAGCATTTCTCAGAGCCACAGCGCATTGGCCCCCAGGGCTGCCTTACAGTGCTGTGGTGAGGCTTAAGAGCATGGACATATGGGAAGGGCCTAGCGTGCTGGCCCGGAGCAGATGTTTGCTGGCATCACTGCAAGTGTTATTGTTATTGTCACCATTATTAACTTCTTTAATGCCTCATAAGGGCTCAATAAATGGCAGCTGTTCCTGTTGTCAGTATTAATATTAGTATTAGCAAGGGCTAGCATGGGAACCAGGAAGTGTGAGGGTACCATTTCTCTGGCTGCTTCCTTATCTGACTGTTGATCTAGCCTCCAGGTAGGGGTCAAAGGGCAGGTCTGGGATTCAGGGGCCCTGTGTTCTAGGGTGGGCTCTGCCACCAGTTGCCACGTGGCTTTAAACAAGTTACTCAGCTTCTCTGAGCCTCCAGTAACTTCTTGGGCCATGCCGAGGTCTGATACTCTGGATTCTGACTTGTTCTTTGCAGGCAGTGGAGGATAGGAGGTGGCCGGGAGGAAGGAAGGGAGCTGATACTGCTTCCTATGATATGCGGGGCATGGGGCTTGCTGCACTCATGCAGGCCACACTGCCAACCCTCCCCGAAGCCTGCCCAGGCGAGGTCACTGATGCTGCAAGAGGTTGTATCAGGGATTTGAGCAGAAGGCCTAAGCGCTGAGAGCTTGGAGGGGAAGGGGTTCACATGGCCCGGCTGGGAGCCGGGGTGGCGGGGGTGGCAACAGTGGGTGGGCTGGCTGCTGTGTTCTCCCCAGAGAGGGTGGTCTGGAGAATGTGACTCCCTTTCTGCTCCTTCCCTCTCCCACCTGAGAGGCCCAGAATAGGCATGGTGCAGGTGCCCTGAGATACAGGTGTGAAGCCGGTTCCTCCAGGACAGTGCAGTCCTGTGAGATGTCTGCTCACTCAGATGGGAACCTCCTGACCCACTGACTTTGGGGCAGCCGGAGCCAGGACAGGGAGAGGTGACCTTTCTCTTCCCTTTTGAGAAGGGGGAAGAAGGCATCCAGGTTATTCTGGAAAAGGATCTTGGGGAGATATAGGATGGAGACTCGTAAGCACCTGCTGGGGGCTGGGCTGCCTGTGGGGCTCCAGTACAGGCCTTGGCCTCAGCAACTTACGGGGTGGGGTGGGGGGACATAATCCGCCTCCTGCAGGACTCTGGGGTAGCTGGTTATGTGGATTGCAGCTGGACTTTCAGGAAAGACTTGGTTGGTCACTAATGGTAAACATGCCACCCCCTCCACATTCACCACTGCAAAGGGTCCTCATTTCCTATCAGGACACCAGAATTAGGCCTCAGAGCATTCGGCAACATGGCCCGTGGGAACCCTGAGGAGAGAACAGGCAAATGCGGTCCATTACTTTGCATTTGGGGCACCTCATTCTAAGGGGACTTGGCATATTGAAGAGTATGGAAGAGGTCTGGACACCATCTCAAGGAGCAGTCAAAGGGGCCTAGGAACGTCCTTCTCTGGAGAGGAGGGGGTAAAGGGAGACCTGGTCTCACCTATCTGCATAATCTCTGTCCTGGGAGAGAGCATTTTGATTCGCTCTGTAGGATCCCAGTTGGGACTTGGTGGGGAGAGGGAGGCTGAGAACTAACACTAATGAGTGGAAGTCATTTGGGCGCAACTTAAAATGAATTGCTTGTGTCAAGAATCTCCTCCTCCCCAATCCTGTAATGTGTGATTTTGTGAGGTACTGAGTTCCCCATCACAGGGAGCATTCAAGCAGAACCTGGAAAAGTATGGGAAGGATTCTCACATTTGGATGACATGCCGGACTCTTCTAATTCTACCTCTCAGTGAAAAGTTACCGTACAAGGTGCAATGAAAGCCCAGCATTGGTGGGTGGATAGGAAAGCCGCCCTAGAGGATGGCAGGATCTCGGGAGAGCTGGAGACAGTGGGTGGCTCGTTGTGGTTGAGATCTCGGGGTTCCGTAGCCGCATGTGTCAGGGTAACAGCCATACCTCTGCTGCTTGCTATCCGTGTGATCTTGGGAAGTTGTACTGATTCTCTTCTGGAAAATAGGGAGGATGGTAGTAGATAGGACCAGGGCTGGCTTCCTAGGCATGTGACCTGAGTAGTCACACAGGGTCCCACGCTGAGAAGCGTCCTGTGCTTGGTGTGATGTTCTGCTGCGGCTATCTTGAAATTCTTAATCATTTTTAAAGAAGGACCCTACATTTTCATTTTGCCCTGGGGCAAGTCATGCAGCTGGTCCTGTTTGAGACACTTGGTCGCCTGTGACAGTAACTGGAGGTAGCCGGGTTGGTTGCAGGCTCAGCTGGATCCAGGTTTCCAAAGGCTCTGCTCCTCTTCATCCTTGGCCCCACTTTCCTCCATTGGTTCCTTTCCTAGGCAGTCTGTCCCCAAGGTGGCCACCAGCAGCTCAGTCCCTCTTCCCACCAGGTTAGTGGAAAGAAAGGGCTTGAGTATGTGACCTTGGAACACTTATTCATCTCTGAACCACCTGCCATGTCCAGGGTGTGGAAGGCGTTAAATGGCAGCCTGGGTCTTTGCCTGCACATGGCAGTGAGCGGGCAAGGCTTCCAGACTCATGGAGGGATTGAGAGGTGCTGATACCCAAGGAAATGAACTGTTATTGCAAGAAGAAGGGAGAACAGGTGCAGGGCGGTCAGAAACCACAGAGGTGGCCTCCGCAGGGAAGCAGCGAGATGGTATCATCTCACCCTTCCTGCTCCTCCTCGTCTCCAGAAGGGCCTGGTTGCCAGGGTGACCTCCTCAGGCACCCGACACAGCCTCCTGAGCATTAGGATCCCACAGCATCTGCTCCAAGCAGTCATGGTCCCCGTGGCCCAGCTATATCCTTCAGCTGTATTCTGGGCTGGAGGATGATATGGTATTGCCATGGAAACCACCCAGCCTCAGTGGAAAGCCCGCAGTTTCCATCACCTCGTTTCGGGAGGGCCTGAAACAGGGAAGTTTGGGCTTCTGTGGCAACTACCCTGGGGTATAAATAGAGCCTAGGGCGGCAGGGGAGGGCCAGTGAGAAGGATGTGGAAGAGATGGCTCTTTAAGCAAATGCCTCTGGGGAACTCCCCCTTCTCCACACCTTAGAGATCGCTGGGTAGCAGAGGTGGAGCAGAGATGGTCGGGGCAGAAAGGTCCACGATCTGCAGGTGAACAGCCCTAGCCGTGTGACCTGGGCAAACCACCTGGCTCCTCTGGGTCCGTCTTAGAAGTGGTTATACCTACTTCAAGATATAGCCGTGTGGTGTAAATGCCAGTAGGGCTGAATGGGTAAAAGCTTGGGATCTGGAATTTGACAAGCCTGAGTCCAAACGTCTGCCCTTCCACTTGTTGCCTACGTGACCTCAGGCGACTTAATGAATGCCTCTGAGCCTCATTTTCTGTATCTTTAAAATGAGGGAACGAGGTCAATACCTAGGCCACAGGTCTGCTCTGAGGATTAAAGTGCGATGATGGCCTTGAGAGTGCTTAGCACAGCACTGGTACAGAACGAGCACTGGATAAAAGTTAGCCACTATTGTTGTTGTGATCGGTTACTGACAGGAAAGCTTTGTAAACTGCCGGTTTCTGTGTGGCTAAAACAAAAAGCAACGCGCTAAGAGCTTAATCGAGAAGGAGAGGAAGAGCAGAGCAAGATCCCGGGGGGCTGGTTTCCCCAGGTTAGTGAAGCGAGATGCCAGGAGCCGGGGCTGCAGGTCCATCCGGAGGATGTGGGTTCTCTAAGCACAGCACTTGCGGGCCGCCTGTGAGGAGCAGCCGGAAGCCCCGTGCACAGGGTTGCAAGCCAGGCTCTGAAACCCCCTGCCTGGAAACAGCTGTCCCTTCTCCCCGTTCCCCCTTATCATGAACCGAGGGGCAGACGTGTAGCTGTCCCTCGGTGCCCCTGCCTCTCTCAGGCCCCTCGCCCTGGGGTTGCACAGTGACAGACAGCAGGTGACCGTGACTAGCCTGTCCATGCTTGTGTGCTGAGAGACCCCTGGGCAAGGCTCTCGGGAGAGGCGAGGGGGCGGCCATGCCTGGCTGGCTTTGCGGGCCCTCCTCCCACATGGGGCGGTTCTTGCTGTACAGGGAAGCCCTGTCCTCAGCTCTCCGGGCTGGTTTCAGGTTTGCCTCTCTTTGCACAGCTGACTTGTTCCTGAAAAGCTGCTGTAGTGAGATCCTCTGTTCTGGGGCCCCATGAGAGCCCTGTGGGGCTGAATCCTTTGGATTCCTGCACCCCTCGTTTGCCATATCTGCAAATCAGTGTTTTCTCTGGGGTTAGTGAGTTTCTCTCTTCCTCAGTGAAAGCCTCTGAATTCCTGAGCATGGTGGGGAGCAGCGCAGTCAGGATGTACATTTTGTGGAGCCCTGGGGCAGTTGCGAGGGTTGACTAGGACAGTGAATGAAGGCCGCCCTGCCGTGTGGCACATGGCGGTGGTTATGTACACGTTCCTTATTCATGGACACGGCACACCTACCCAGGCCAGACCTCACCAGGTACAGTCCCTTCTCCCATGGAGCTGACGTTCCCGCGGGAGCAGAGATAATAAATCCTGAAGACAAATGAGTGTGTAATGACAACGCTATTAATAAAGTAGTGTGCTTACCTTTTCAGGATAAGAAGGGCCTAGGGAAGGGATGGTATTCTGTAGGGTGGTCCAGGAAGGCCTTTCCGAGGAAGTGACATTTGAGCAGAGCCCTAAAGGAAGCAGAGGAGTGGGCCAGGTTTGTATTTGGGGGAAGAGGGGTCCAGGGAGAGGTAACAGCAAGTGCAAAGGGCCCTGAGGCAGGAGAGTGCCTGGCACGGACAGCAAGGAGACCTACGTAACCAAAGCAGAGGAAGCAAGAACAGAGGAGATGAGGCCTGGGAAGAGCAGGGGCCAACTGATGCAGGGCCTCGGGAGCCGTTGGGAAGACACCGGCTTTTTTCCTGAGAGTGGTGGGAAGGCGGCGGAGGTTTTCAGCAGTGACATGGAAAAGTTAACATTTAAATGGTTGTGCGGCTGCTGAGTGCCAGATGGACCGTAGGACAGGAGTGGTCGGCCCTGACTGCACTGGGCTTAGCGTGCTGACCAGCAGGAAGTGCCAGGAAAGCGATTGAGTGGGTGACGAAGTGCTTTCGCACGGTGAGCATGTCCCCGGGTTTGGGGGTGAGGGTGGGGAGAGGCAGTCTAAGCGGATATGAGCAGGGGCGGAGCACATGTTTCATGAAATCCGGCCTTGGTCCTTGCTCTCCCCGCTGCAGGTGAAGCAGGAAATAGGCAGCATCATGACCAAGCTCATCCAGAACTACAAGGACGGTCAGGAGGACAAGCTGCAGGAGGCCTGGGACTACGTGCAGGCCCAGGTAAGGGGGGCGGTGGGGCGCGTGTCTGCATGTCTGCGTCTGGGCGTCTGTGTGTCTGATGAGATCATGTTAGCAAGTTTGTATGTGAGTGCGTATCGATCCGATGGAAGTGGGGCCTCCTGAGCACCCCCCTACCTGGGACCCCAGCCACCACCACCACGGCTCCTCGCTCGGGGGCCCGGGGTGTCGGCGGCCGCCGCACGGCTCACAGCGCTCCCGTCTGTGGTGCGGCGGTGGCGGCGGCGGTTCTCCATCCTCTCATTTCAAGCCAGGCAGGCAAGTGCTGGGAGCTCCACCCTGGAGTGCGGAAACGGGACGCCGAGGCCGACGCAGGCCCGAGTGGAGGCTACCTCTGGGGAGGTCCCCATGGGAACCTTCTGGGGCAAAAGGAATGTTCCGTTCAAATCTCCATCCAGGTGGTGGTCATGCCAGTATGTGTACAAATATTCATCCAGCCGAAGCTGTACAGTTCAGTGTATATATATTTCCCGCAATTAAAATGGGAGCGCCAGAGACCGACTGACTGACTGACAACATAACTGAACGACAGTCAGACTGACTGACTGCCTCAATGACTCACTGACTGACTCACTGACTGAATGAATAAATTAATGATTGAATGAGCAAATGAATGAATGAATGAATGAGTTCCCAACCTGCCTTGATGGTGAACCAGTCATCACACGCACAACTTTGACCTCAGTGATCAGGTCTTGGCTGCCCCCTCTTTGTGGTCTCAGATGCTATGTGCCCTGGTCCAGGACCCGCTCCCTCTGGGCTGCAGACTCCTCCTCTCTCCTGTGGGGGGCACTGGACACAATAGTCTTTTAGGACTTGCTGGCACACCTGACAGGAGAGTTTGGAGCCTGGAGCTGTCCGGAAGACGTGGGCACACCCATTTTCTGAGCTGTGGACAGGGGAGGGTGATGTTTTCCGGCCTAAATGCCTCACAGATCTTTTTGGGTGAGGCCCAGACGAGGCCAGGTCAGAGGGCCTGTGTTGGCCAGAGAGGGCTCAGTGCACACAGGAAGACATCTCATCACACCTTTAGTTTGACTCACAATTCCTGAGACCCTTCACAGAGATTAGTGGGAGATGGATGTCCCAGGATGAACAAGTGCCACCTTTCAAGGAACCCGGGGGAGAGGTGGGTGCCTCGAGAGACGAGGAGCAGCCTACCGTGGGAGGTGGTTGTCTGGCTGGGGGTCTCCTGCAGCAGACAAGTCCTCTAGATGATTCTGATGTCTGTGAGAGGCTGTAAGTCAGGCTCCCGAGGGCTGGAATACTAACTCTGCCACTTCCTGAGCCTCGGTTTCCTCATCTATAAAATGGGGCTATTGATCCATACTCGTGTGAGATGAACTTTTAAAGCCAGCGACACTGAGGCAGCACTTATGATGTGACGATGGTTTTTGTTTTGTTTTGTTTTGTTTGTTTGTTTGCTTTTGCCATGCACACAGCCACCGAGACGCAGGGTGGGTGGTGGCTGAGGTCAGACCTTGGCGTGAGTCAGGGCAGGAGGCCCTGGAGAGGAGGGCTCTGCCTGGTGCAGCAAAAAGGCCACGGAGAGCTGCCTCATTTAGCTTGGGCGTGGGAGGGCCTATGAGTGCCCCTCTGAGGTGCCAGCCTTTCTGCCAGAGAGGAGGCAGCCATGCAGCTGCAACATAAAAAATACAACAGGGAGCCTTGCTGGCCCCTCACCGTGCTTGGCACGCCCCCTGCTGGACACTGTGCTGCTTCTCAGGGACTCGCCACCCTGAGACTGAAAGAAAGCAGGCAGGGAACGGACCACGCGCTGGACCCCGAGGCGCGCAGCTCACCCAGGCAGCCCACTTCATTCTCCCAAGCACCCTAGCATAGCAGTTATTGTCGGACGAGGAAACGGGAGCTCAGAGAAGGGCTGCGGCTTGCCCATGCATAGAGCAGGACCAGGATTTGAAAGGAGCCCTTGCCTGACTCAGCCCCACCTTTCCGAGCTATTTCCAGAACAGGCCCAGCCCCGGAGACCCCAACCCTGTTGGGAACTCAAGCCAGATATGATCTGACACCTCTCAGGGTCCCCTTCCTGAGCCTCAAAGAGGCCCGTTTTAACACATGGAGCCCAGAAAGTTTTCTTCTCCTACAGAACTAGAGCATTTTCTCCTCTAAAAAGGCAGAACGGACCACGTCTCCCTTTTCACTCTGGCAACCAGGAAGCTCAGAGGCAAATCGCAATTCTAGCACGTGCTCAGCACCTAAGAGTGGAACTGGCTTTCCTGAGCAGGTGCCGTGCTATCCAAGACCTGTGCTGGGCGCTCTGCCTGCCTGGTCCTCTGTAGTCCTCAGAACAGCCCTGTGAGTTGGAAACCTGTTACCCCATTCAGCAGCTGAGGAAACTGAGGCCAGTACTTTGACCAAAGTTGAGCAGCTGGTAGGGGGCAGAGCTGGGATTTGAACCCGGTAGCCCGACTCCAGACCCCTCCTTGAGTGCCCCTCACCCATATTCTTTCAGCTCGACTTTCCTTCTGTCCTGCTTTATATTTTTGCTGGTCCTGATTTTTCCTTCTTACTGTTTAATAGTTTATGGTGTGTATTTCCTGAAAGTCCTTGTATCTCCTCGGTGAACCCTAAACCCAAATCCTGGCAGTTCGGCTGGGACCAGAGAGGTCCGGAAGTGGCGAATCTAAGCCCCACCTCTGCCGGGAGGACAGCCTGCCCGCGTAGGCAGTGGCCCTGATCGGCCCGTCCCCTCTTTGCCCAGGGGAAGTGCTGCGGCTGGGTCAGCTTCTACAACTGGACGGAGAACGCCGAGCTCATGAATCGCACCACCGTCACCTACCCCTGTTCTTGCGAGGACAAGCCGGATAATGACACCCTCCTCGTGCAAAAGGGTTTCTGCGAGGCCTACAGCGTCAACAAGACACAAAGCGGCAACAGCCCCGAGGACTGGCCCGTGTATCAGGAGGTATCTAGAGGGCTGCGGGGTCAGGGGTCAGGTTTGGGGACATCTGTGGTTCAGGTACTCGGGCCACCTAGGCTCGTCAGCTCCATCCTTCCTTTCGCTTAGCTGTTCCTGCCTTCGGTCCATTTGTTCCCTTGTCATTGGTACCTTCATCTATGCATTCGTTAATTTATCCATGCGAGGAACGCATGGAACACTGCAGGTCCCTCCCGGGGGTTCTGCCTGATGATGTCATGCAGGACGACATCGGCTGACATGGCTGTGTTTCTCCTCGCAGGGCTGCATGAAGAAGGTGCAGGTGTGGCTGCAGGAAAACCTGGGCATCATCCTGGGCTTGTGTGTGATCGTCGCTGTCGTCGAGGTCTGGGTCCCCTCCCCTGCGGCCCTCCCCATGCTCTGTCCTCCCAGATTGTCCCTGCTCTGCTGATCTGCTTGGGGAGGCCGAGGCCTGTCAGCTTCTAGAGGCCTTGCGGCAAGCCTCCCCGGCCCCTCTGCTGCCTGAGTCACAGGCTGGTCCTGAGGCTCTAGCTGAAGATCCATTTAGTCCCGATCAAACCCTGTGTGTCGACCTGGACAGCAGAATACTGCTCTGGGGTCTCGGGGGGACCGGGCCGCCTCCTCTGACTCACGCCCTCTCTTCACAGCTCCTGGGGATGTTGCTTTCCATCTGCCTGTGCCGGCAAATCCACTCCGAAGACTACAGCAAGGTCCCCAAGTACTGAGACAGCTGCTGTCCCCTCCGCCCTGCCTGTCCCCCAACCTCAGGGGCCCCAGGGGGTCTCCCTGGCTCCCCCCTCTAGGCCCGCCTCCCACCTCACTGCCAAGACCCCTTGTCCGTCCTGTGCTGGCTGGAAGGTGGGGGGCTTTCTGGGGCTTGGACCCCTTTTCCTACCTTCTTGCCTCCAGCCTTGAGCCCGGCTGTTCTTTGACTCCTCAGCTCACTGCCTGCTGAGGTTCTCTGAGCAACTCAGAGAAGACACTCCCCATAGCATGTCTGCATAGGTGGGCTGGGTTTCTCCTTGCCTTGGGGGTTGTATATATTGTATGTGGGAAAGTGTATTAAAAATTAGGGGGTGGGGATAAGGCACCCTGGGCTGTCAGGGGGCTGCCCACTGCATGGGTCAGCTTTTTTTTCCACTATAATGCATATATCTTTGGTTTTCACATTTCTGTTAACGGTTGTAGGAGAGGGTGGGCTTTACCTGATGTTAGGGGCGGCACCCCTCTCCCAGGCCCTGACCCAGCCCTACCCAGGCAGCTCAGATCTGCCCAGGCTGTGAAGTAGGGGTAGAGCCTAGTGAGCTAGGTCGAGCGTGGTCTGGACTGCTTAGGGAACCAGAGGGGCAGGTCCTCAGGCTGTGCCCCAGAGCGGGGTCTGCAGTCACTAAGACCCTGAGCTGTTCAGGGAATGGGGGGGGGGGAGGATGCTTTCTCCTGTCTTCTGCCCCCTGGGGAGAGGGTGGGTGAGGCTGTGCCTTATAGGGGAGTGGGAGGGGCTCCGTGCACAGTTCTGTGAGCATACCTGAGATTTGAAGAACGAGTAATAAAGAGGATTTGTAACAAACTAGTCTGACTTGGTGGAGATGCTGCCTCCCAGGACAGGGGGTGATCAGAGAGGGGAGAGAAAGTGTGAGGGAAGTGGCCGGTCTGTGGGGAAGAATGGTGAAAGCCTCACTGCTGTCCCCAGGGCAGGGGCCCCATCTCGGCTTCTCCGGTCCTCTCTTCAGAATGATACCCAAGGACCACGAGGCCTGTCTCTGGTCCATCTGCCTGGCCGCCACCATGGCTGGAGTTTGATTTACATTTTGAAACAGGTGTGTGGATTGTACCTCTAGGTTCCTACCTCTGAAACTGGGTACAGGTACCCCCGGAAGGTACATAGAAGTAGGCTGGTGCTAGGGGCAGTGTGAGGGGGAGTGAGTGAAGCCATGGGGTAAACTTGGCCTCTCTCTAGAGCATCTGTTTTTGATAAAGGAAGGAAACATTTTTGTATTAAAGAAATGTGATGGAGTAAGATGTGCAGAAGTCAGGAGCTTTAAAGATGTAATGTGAAATTTTAAAGAAAGTTCTTGTACACAGAGGGTGAACTCCAGCACACCCCATGCCGGGTGTCGTGAAGCCCGGAGGAAGGGTTCAGGCACATTGCCTTTATGGCTGTGTTAGGGCATGTGACCTCTAGGGTGGGGTGGATATTGAAGACAGAAAGACAGACTGAGGAGGACAACTGCCCTTTTGTCTCTAACTCTCCGACTTCTCCCTGGCCCTGGAGGAGGAAGACTGGGGTGAGGTGGGGTGGGGGTGACCTGCCTCCTCGCGGTAGGGCGGTAAAGGCAGCAGAGGGAGGTGGTTCCAGAAGGCCCCACCAGGTGGCGCTGCTGTACCAACCTAGGAGCTCGCAATTGTTCCGGTTACTCCACCTGCCTCACTAGCGTCCAGGCGGGCGGTCTCTCGTTTGGAGTGAGCACGGTGTAGAAAATGCAGATTCAAGGGCTCAGCAGTTCTGAGATGGAGCCAAGGAATCTGCATCGTCAGCAGCCCTCCCAGGTGATTCCTAAATCACGTGGCTTTAGCTTCTCAGGCCCCAATAAGATGTAGCCCCAGATGTACCCCAAAGAGAGATGGAGTTGGGGCGGCCCAGGCCAGATAGCCTTGTCCTCAGCCAGGATGGAGGGGACACACTTTAGTGACAGTCTCACTCTTCGTCTGAACCTAATTAATTTCTTGAAAGAAGCTTTGGGTGGCTGAGATCTAGGGCCAACCCACTTGCAGGCCTGTGGGAGCCGCCAGGCACAACTCTGGGGGCTGAGGGAGCCGGAAGCTCCACAGCAGCTGTTCCCCGCCACAGTCAGGAACGCTCCCTGGAGCGCTTATGCTCAGAGGGCTGACGGCTCCACCTGAAGCCACTCCAGCTTATTCTACTCGTAACCTGCCTTAGTCTGTTATCACTGATTGCAGCCTCAGAAGCCGCCTTAGCTGAGCACCATTGGTCCATCTGGCTGGAATGCAGAATGAAAGCAGTTGCCATCCTTGAGCTCTAGTGATTTAACTGAACCATATATAATTTTGCCTTTGAGTTTCCCGGTGGTCAAAGCAAAAAAAGGAAACCTTTGTCGGTTGTGTACGTCTCATTTCTCAAGGCCTCCTCATGCCTACCTACTGGGAAGAATGTTGCTGTCCAGATTTTAGAATTCAAGACCACCCTCAAACACACAAACATTGATAGTCCTTCATCGCTGAAGCAAAAATCATAAATGAGCTTACTGTGTGTCTGACTTTGTGCTGGTTATTGGGAGTGAGCACAGAAATCATGCCTCTGTGAAGGAGGAACTTAGAAGACCAAGGAAATGCAGGAGGAACAATCGGGTGACAATTATACATACAGTGAGAGCTTAGGTAGCACTTGCTCTGTCCTAGTCTCACTGACATATGTCAACTGATTTGCCCACTACAGTCCTGTGATGTGCATGTTCATTATTATCCCCATTTTACAGAAAGGACAATGACAAACGAGAGGTTAAATAACTTCCTTATCATTCTGCCATTGCTAAGAGGAGCCACACACTGACCATCTGGTTCCAGACAAGGAGAATGTAGAGCTTCAGCTCAACTTGGAGCTGTGTGGGTGTGAGGACGGGGTCCGATTTAGCTCAGGAATCCCTCAGCGCCCACAGAGCGATTCCATCCATATCACTAGGTCTTGGGAGGGGTGTGGTCACTCATCCCCTTTGCCCTGCAAACTGTTCAGCCTGTGGGTCAGGCAGAGCTGAGTTCCAATGGAGACTCTGGTGTTTTGGAGCCATATGGTCCTGGCAAAACCCTTTGCCTCTTGAAACCTCCCTTTCCTCACTTGAATACTGGGATGTTGACATGGTTGTGTGAGGCTCAGGTGACTTGGAGGACGCGGAGCATAACAAGGTGCCTGCCCCTGAGGGAACCCTGAACCAGAGTGAGCAACTGCTTCCCTTGACTTGGCCCACCTCGCAGTGCTCACAGCTGAGCAGACACCTTTCTGGTCTGTATCCAAGACCACGGTAGCAGAGGGTGTGGGGGCCATATAGAGCGCAAGGTTCTGCAGGAGGTGGAGACTGAGGCGATCGGGACCTACTGGGCAGGTGGCAGGTGAGTCTGGGTTGCCAGAGAGTGGAGCTTAACTGCCCTTCAGTGACACCAGAGAGTGGGAGTCCCCAGTGTGACACCTGGGGGTGGTAGGCGTAAGGGGATCTTGGCGTTCCAGACAGAAGTTTCTACCCAGACAATCCCTCAGCGTTCCATCAGGCTCCTCGAGGTGGGGATGATACCAAGGGTAAGGTCAGCAATCAGGTGAGTCTAGAGAAACTGGGGTGGCCCCTTCCCTCATGCACAGTTCTACTCCCCACTCCCACCTCCCCTCCCTCAAGGCGTGATTGGTGGGAAGAATGGAGGTCCCAGGACGGTTCAGCAAGTTCCCTAACGACAGACAGACGCAGCCTCCCATTCCCAATGAGGCAAAAGTGCACCAGCCGCTGCCGTAAGCAAGATCCGCAATGATAGAAACAACGTAACGTCCACAATGTGACAAAGTTGCTGACAGCCACTGGCGAAAAGCAAGTTCCCTAAGCAAGTTCCCTAATGACAGATGCGACCTGACATCCACGATTTGGCAAAATTGCAACAGCTGCTGCACATTAATCCTCACCCTGCCTAGACCTGGGTGGTGGGAAGAACAGGGGTGCTAGGATGGTCCAGGAAGCTGAGAGCATCCTCTCCAAAAAGCAGCAGCAGATGTTAGCTGGCCAAGAATGGAGCATGACATCTGAGTGAGTCGGGCCCTGATGTGCAGGGCTCTGGGGCTTAGGCTGGGTGTCTTGAGAAGGTGGGGGAAGGGAAACCTGAGGTAACTCTGTCCTAGCCACCTGCTGATCACCAACTAAATGGTAACAGCTGTGGGGCGGCTGGCTGAAGATCTCCTCTATGGCCCTGGCCACAGCCCTGCCCTCTTGGGCAGGTAGGTAGAGGAGATGGGATGGAAGTATCAGCTGTGCTACCTGGCCTGTTCTCAGGGGCTATACCATCATGGTAGGGGCCCATCCCAGTTTCACCTTTAGGGTGGGTACAGGGAGCTTCTCAGGATAGCTTTTTATAAATGCCTTGTTGTTTGGAGCCAGGGGACCTTGCTTTGAATCTAGCTCCACCTCTGTCTTCCTGTGTGGCCCTGGGCCACAGAGTGGAGTCAGGCTTAAAGCTGTATTTGCTAAATACTTTGAGAAGATTGAGTAAATGCCAACAATTACTAAGGGGGTCGGCTAAATGCCCCAGCCTGCTTCTTCTGGCTGGTCCAGCTTCTGAGACAGGTCCCGGGGCCTCACAGCTGGAAAACGCCAGAGCCAGGACTGGAGCCACAGGGACCTGACTCTAAAGACACCCACCCGCCTGCCTCATTACCTCCCACTGTTTCACCTTGAAGTTTCATAGACAGGGACCATAATCCAGCTTCTCTACTTCCTGAACTGACTCCTAGAGCTGATCATCCTTCCAGATCCACCTGGGGCTTCCATCCTTCTCGCCTCCTTTCCTGGGCTGCTGGGCTAACTGAGCTGCTACCAGGCCTTCTGTGGGGGTGGCAGCCACCCCCAAACTGCCATTTCTCACACCAATGTCCAGGCCAGGGAACATGCTATTCAGAGGTCTGGCACATGGACCCCAGAGTGGCCTGGCCTCTGAGCAGCGACCAGGAGGAGGCAAAGGTGCCCCTGAGTTGCGCTCACCCACGACTCTCTGGGGCCAGGCAAGAAACATAGGTGGGTGCTGGCTTGCTTTCTGGTCCTTTGGGAAGCTAGCGGCAGCGTCTTGGAAGTGTCTGGGAAGCTGGACTTTTTCAGGGGAGTGAACTGTCTGGCATGGATACTGAAAAATGGGAATGAAAACCAACTTGAGCTGGAATAAGGGTCCTCTGTGTGGGCTGGTGGGAGATGCAGGGCCTCCTAGAGGTTGGCCTGAGGGGATCATTGTCAAACAGTAAGAAATATTTTAATATTTTAATAATTGGCATGGCTGTGTGGGTGAGTACCACTGTCAATCCAGTGTGTGTGTGTGTGTGCGTGTGCATATGCACATGCACGTGTGCGCGCACACATACACGCACACGCGCACACACACACACACACACACACACACACACACAACATGCATGTACCCTGAACCTCCCTGAGAGCTCAGTCCTTTCCCAGGTGTGAGGGACCCCAGCTCTTCTTCTTTCAGACTAATCTGTGGTGGGCAGTGGTGGCCAGAAAAGGCCACCTGCCTGCCAGCCTGGAATGTTCCAGGCCTGGGCTGGCAGAGCACCCCAGCCACTGCCCCTTATCCTGCCTGATTCCCCTCCAGCCCCTGCACTTCCAGGTGAGCAAGTCCCCAGGCCAAGGAGCGGCAGGGTGAAGGGGAGTCACTAATGACACTAGAATGTCCAGCCACCAGGGACTCTCTCGGGCCAGGACTGCCACCAACTCCTTCCTTTGAAGTGGGACAGAGACCAAAGCTGCCCCACTGCCTCACTGCAAATATCTGGCTGCCCTCTGGGGTCTTTGGAACCTGTGAGTTAAGGTTCATTTGTTCATTCATTCATTCACTCACTCATTCATTCATTCAATGACTACTTAATGGACACCTGCTATATGACACACACTGTTCTAGGCTCTTGAGAGCACTGCAGTGGAGGAGCCTACATGGTCCCTGCATTCTGGTGAATATAGGGAGTCTTGCGCATTCACCTGTACGCACCTACGCAACAGACACATACGCACACAACAGCGCACGCATGCGCACAGCCGCCAACCGCTGACACCACAGTGCATGCTGAGTGTTGCTGGGGGACCCCTGAGGCTCATCCAAGGCCTCCCGCATCCTGTGGAAGGAAGTAGAATAATGAACAGCGAGGGGAACAAACAGGAAAGGCGGTGGAAGCGCTCCCCACTCGGCCGCCTTCCCGTCCAGCCGCTCTGCAGAATCAGCCGTGCTCCGGGCAACCCACTTCCCAAATGAAATCACAAAACAAAATCGCGCGGCGATTGGCAGAGACTTCACCTCTCTTAGTCTCATCTGTGAAATGGGGACTACAATTCCTAACTCTCAGTGTTGTCGTGGGAATTAAATGAGGTAATGTGCGTAGCAAGCTGCTTCCCAAAGCGGCCTGTCTCTATGACTGATCCCGGCCTCACTGGGAGTCTCCATCCTCCCTAGACTGGAACAGGCAGGCAGAGAACTTTCCTGCCTTCATGGCAGGAACGAGGTTAGTTCCAAAGGCTGGGACTGGAGCAGGAAGAAATCTGTGCCCAGCCCCCTGCCTGGTGGGGTGGAGCCTCCTGGCTTCCGGGGAAGGTGCAGTCAGGTAGGAGGGGCCCATAGAGGACGTCAGAGCTGTGAGCGCCCACCCCCCACCCCCAGCTGCCTCCTCTGAAGTCATTTCCCTAGCACCTGCCTTGTGGGCTGGGATAATGTCAGGCTCAGAGCCAAGTCCCTCCCCCTGCCTTCTAATGTTACCTCAGATGCAGGCAAGCAGCACCCTCTGGGGACAAGAATGGGCTTCCTGCAGGATGCTGGGGGTGTGGAAGCCTGGCTGGAAGTGCAGAGGGACTGGAGGGGAGGGGAGGATGGAAGGCAGGATCTGGAGAGAACCGGCAGCTTCCCTGGAGGAATATGGGAGCCAGAAGGGGTGTTGTTGGCAACCGACAGTAGTCAAGGGGTCTAGCTTCTGCCCCTGCTTTGCACACCTGGGTGAGCCCAGCTTGGGACTTCCAGGGTGACAGCAATCCTGTGATTCCAGCAGCTAATCCTCTTGGTCCTGGTTCATGGAAGACTCAGGACCTCAGGGGCCAGGAGGTGTGCTTGTCCTGGGGTCTGGTCGAATGGGGGGAGAGAGGCCCTTTACCAGAGGGGCGGGCTGCAAACCTGAGGGAGCCCACAAAGAGGAAGAAAGGAGGGTGAGACTGAGAAAATGTTGTGAATAGGACCCCAGCCAGAGGAGAGCAGGAAATAAGAGCCGGGAGAGCTGGGCTAGCTCTGCAGGGCGAGGCATGACTCAGAAGGACTGGGAAGGCAGCAAGAGTAGAAGGCGAGAAGCCAGAAGGCGTAATTGGGTGCATCTCCCTGGCACTCTGCCTCCTTCTTAGTTATCATCATCATCATCACCATCACCATCACAGCATCCATTTACTTAGTGTTGACCTTTAACCCTGACACAACAGCAAAGTAGACATGATTACTCCCCCCACCCCCCCACCCCACCCCCCCAGATTGTGGAAATCAAGACCTGGAAAAGCTAAGTTGCTTGCTGCAGGCCTGAAGAAGTCATTTACATTGTAGTCTAAATAAATGGCTCCCCTTGGAACTGGCATTGAACAACTAGTATACCTGCACATGACCACCTCATGTCCACTGTCACGTAGTAAATAAAGAAGGTGAGATTGGCCCCTGGAGCCTATGGCTCTGTGTCCAGTGCCCTTTATTCCGTGGGAATAAAGACCCACAGTTCTGAAAAGGAGTCGAGAAGGTGGGCCCTTTCTGAAGGGGTACAACTCAATTAAATCTGACATTTCATCCACCGACCCATGCAATAACTACATACCAGGCTCTGCAGAAGGAAATGGGGCTCACCAAGGTGACTAATGTCCCTGACTTCATGGAGCTTACAGTCTAGAGGCGGGGACACAGGCAATAAGCAGAAAATGCACCCCGTGTACAACCAGATGATTAAGGCCCTGTTTATACACAGGGTTTATACACAGCAAATGCACAGAAGAAGAGGGAGGAGCCTGTCCTGAGACTGGCTATTGTCACCTGATGTCCTCGTTGCTTGGTAGACTGAGGGCTGCCACTCCACCAGAAGGCTGGCTGGCCCCGAGTTTGAGAGAATACACAGGAACCAAAAAAAATGTGAATAGAGCGAGAACTAGGAACCTCCTAGTCCCAAGGGGAACTGATATAGCTTCCTGTTGATTCAACATGGACAGAAAAACTTTTTCCAGGAGGCTGAGGGTACTGTCTGTAGCTTGTGGTGGTCTAAAACACCTCGGGATAATTAAATGAGTTCATTTAATGGACACCCGGGGTTGGTCTGTGGGGAGAAATGTCCGGGTGTGCTGTGCATACTTCCCTTCTCTGAGGGCTGAGGGGGCAGGGGCTCCAATGAGTTCCCACAGGGGATGTGGGTCATCAGGTGCCCATGACTCCTACATGTGGTATGTGTGTGACCGGCCCCGTGGGGAGTGCGGTCTCCATCTTCTAAGGGGAAAGGGATTTGAAGGTGGCAGCCTGGCTCTGATCCAGGCGGAAAGGGGGGGGGGGGGGAAGGGCCGGGGAATGGAGCAGTGAAGCCCTCTGGCTTTGCTGCTGGTGCTACAGGCAGCTGACTGTGGGGTCACGGCACTGGGGATCAAAGCAACCTGGTTCCTAGCGGAGGCGTACCCTAATTAGCTACACTGTGATAAGTTGTGTGGAGAAATGGTCATGCCATTCCCCTTCCGTACTGATGCCGTGTGACTGTGAAGCTAGCTTCCTCCTTGGATCTTGGCTGGCCTTGTGACTTGCTGTGGCTAAAAGAATATGGAAGAGGGGACACTGGGCCAATTCTGAGCCTAAGCCTCGAGAGGTTTTATGCCTTTCCACTCTCTCTTTCTCTCCAAACCCTGCCACTCACGTGAGGAAGCCCAGGTTAGCCTGCTGGAGAATGAGAGGCAAGTGGTCCAGTCACCTCATCACCCTGGCCAGCAGGCAGCCAGCCCAGCTCGAAAGCCATTCAGCTCACCTACAGCCAACCACATGCAAAAGGAGGCCTAGAGAACCACCCAGCTGAGCCCAACACTTTCGACACGCAGAATTGTGAGCTAAAAAAAAAAAAAAAAAAAATTACTTGGTTTTAGTATAAATAAAAAATACAAATGAAAAAAAAAATGTGAGCTACATAAATGGTGGTCATTTTAGGCCCCCAAGAGCTAACTGATACAACGATGACCTCAGATGATAATAATGACAGCTACCATTTGTAGAGGGCCTACTGGACGCCAGGCCCAGGTCCAAGCTCTCGAAATAGATGACCTCATGTAGTCCTCCCAGCAGCTCTGAGAGTTGGTATTCGGATCCTCACTTTGTAAAGAAAACTGAGGCTTGGAGAAGACGCGGCCTTGTCTAAGGCTTCCTGATAGCAAGAGGCAGAGACAAGACTGGAAGCTACAGTCTGTCTTCCTGGATTCAGTTCTGAGTCTCCTTCCCAGACAAGCCTCAATGTCAGAGAAAGACGGCGGCACTGGGGAGAGGATAATGTATTCTGCGCACAGGCGCTGACATCATTAAGAGTGTTCTGAGCCTTCCCCTCCCCAAGAATTATGCCACATCTCACCCTGCCCTTCTCACAGCCCCAGCCAACGCTTCTAATTCCTATGTGAGCTTTTAGAAGGAAAAGCAAAGGCACAAGTGTTGGGATCGTTGATTTCTTTTGTTATTACACCTCCTGTTTAACCAGCAAATATTATTGGGGGCCTGCCCTGTGCCCACACCCACGGTATTCTTTCTTTGGTGGCATTTCCTAGACCCTTGTTGCAGGCCAGGCTCTCACTCAGCACACATGATCCTTACAACAATACCGGGGTAGTTAGGATCATCCCCACTTGATAGATGGGAAAACCGAGGTTCCAGAGAAGCAAAGTGGCCGCCCTGAGGTCAACTAACTAGTAAGTGGCTGGAACAGGGTTCCGTTCTAGGTTTGGCTAAATTCAGGCAGGCCCTCTTCTTACTTTATTATAACGGCAGTGGCTTTTTAATAAAGGGATTTGAAATTTCTCCTGTGTATAACAGGTGGGGGTTAAAGGCTAAGAGGAGAAAGAAAGGGGAGTGGAGGTGCTGGAAAGTGTCGCCCAGCTCCAAGAGCTGCCCAGTTTCTTGATGTGATGCTCAGGCCCTGGGTAAGGCCAGGAGTGGCAGCAGGCCGAGGAGGAGGTGGTGCGTGCTGGAGAGGCAGAGATACGCACAGGCTCCGTCCTGCTCCCCTATGTCCGTAGCTGACAAGTCACAGCCATCCTTCATCCCTGCCCGCCCGCCCCACCCCTGAGCTTGGCTGCTGGACTGCAGCCATGTTCTAGCACCAAGCCCTGGGCATGGTGCCCTTTGCTTCCTGGCTGATCTGTTTACAGATGGGGAATTCAGGGACAGTCCAGACTGTCTCCTCCTCCCAGGGTGATCACACTCCTGGGGTAGGGGCTTAACTACAAACCTTCCAAAGGTTCCCTACCAAGGCTGCCTCCTCCAGGCTGGCCCCAGGCTCCATCCAGGTGCCCTGGCCAATCAGAATCTAGCTGCACAGAGGCTTCATGAGGCCCAGGAGCTCCAGCAGGTGTGTCTATGGGAGCAGAAGAGGTACCGTGGTGAGAGGCTAGGAGGTCTCAGGGTCTTCTAGGCAATGGGGAGAAGTTGAATCCCCCAGCCGCGAATGGCTGCCCTCCTCTGGAGCACCTTGGGCGCCGGAAAGAGCCCTGCTCTGGGGCCCTCCCTGGATGAGAAACTGAGATGAGTCTCTCTACATTTCTGGTCCTCCATCTCCTCATCTTTAAATTGGAGAAAATGCTTAGATCCACATACCGCAGACACTAATGACTAATATTTTGTGTTAGCACTTTGCACACACTATCTTAATTATTTCCCCCCCAAACAACACTAACACCTAATAATTGTTAGCATCATCCCCATTTTACAGATGAGAAAACTGACGAGGCTTAGCAAGGTTAAATAGCTTGCCCAAGGTCACACAGCCGGTGAATGGGTGGCCACAGGGCGTTTAAACTCAGCTAGCCCTGGGGCTCGGTTCTTCCAGCGGAGGTCACACAAATGCTTGGAGGTCCTGCCAGGTTCACCAGCTGCTGGTCAGGTCACTTTTTTACACTTGCTTGCCTGACATCTTGGAGTTAAGTTGCCAGCCCCTAACCCTCTTAATGCCCTGAACTCCTCTGCCTTGCTATCTCCCTCAGAAATAAGTCCTGCTCCTCGGCCCCTCTGTTCTTCAGCCTAACCCTGCTCCCCCTTCAGATCAGCCTTCGGGGAGCTTCTTTGACCACACCCCCTAAGGACATTAGTGACCTTTTTGTACCCTGCTCTGGCCCTCTCCTCCAGTGGCAAGATACCGCAACCTCCTGTCCACCAACATACAGGCCACGGGTTCAACTCTGCCCTACTAAGCTGTGTGACCGCCAGCAAGCAGGCGAAACTTTTAGTTCCTCCTCTCCAAAACGGGCGTAATAATAGTCCCACCCATGCGGGGTGGCTGCCAAGACTAAATGAGCCAGCACGTGAGCAGGCTTAGAACTTCTGCCTGATTCCGAGGAAATGTCAATGCCTGAAACGAGGTTGTTTTCCCGACAGTAAGTTGACATTGTTGGTTAGAGTTTGTGTCTTCTCAGCTGAACTCAGTTCCTTGAGGGCAGGGAAGGCTTCTAGCTTGTTCCTTACCCTGTCCCCAGCTTAGACCACAGTGCCTGACACATAAAAGGCATTTAATACATTTTTGTTGAATGAATAAATAAAGGAATGAATGAATTGATAAAGTACCCCATTCTCAGTGCCAGAAAGAAATAAGGCGATGCAGAGAAGAACTCAGGCTACAGTCCTTCTAGCAGTGCCCCGTACTTGCCTAATTTCACAATCACTTCAGCCTCTTAGAAACCCAGAATTCTGAGCCCGCCCCTGGAGATCCTGGTTCCTTGAGTGTAAGGGACTCTGGGAATCTATGCTTTCAACAAGCACCTCTGTCGACTCACATACCCGGGCAGCTTGAGAAAAACTGGCTTAGTGCAAGTATCAGAGAGGAAACCAGCAGGAGAGAGAAGCAGATACACCACAAACAGGTCACAGAGTGTTGGAGCCAGGAGTGTCCTCCTGTCTGAGGGGACAGAAAGGAGAAGAGAAGCCTAGAGGGCTTCCTGAAGGAGTTGGCACTGGGGCCGGCCTTCAGGACAAGAAATGAAGAGGTGAGAGTGGGGGATGTTGCCACTGGCGGCCCAGAGGGATGGGCTGCCAGCTCTCTCCTCACAATGACCACGTGTAGAAGGCAGAGCAAGGTGGCTGCAGCCCCGGGCATACTAAGTCCAGGGTCCTGTGAATCCGGATGCCCCTGGGAACACTCGCGTGTGATGTCCTTTGTCTGTCCTGTTTGAAAGGGAATGGGGTAGGGGACAGCACTTTCTAACATAAGCCAGTCAGGAAAAAGCCTCAGGCCTGTGACTAGCCCAATAGGGCGTATCTGGAAGAAGCCCCCTGGTTCTGGAAGGGCTCAGGGAAGCAGAGTTAGTAATGGTCAACAGTCTCCATTTCTATCATGGTCCAGAGGAGAAGGGGCCCATATCAAGTTATATGGTAGGCATTCAGACTAGAATTCAGTGAAGGCATTCAGACTACATCCTGGAGCACAAGGAAGCTTGGGCCGAGAACATATGGTGTTGAGGACATTAAAGGGTCAAGTGGCTGGAGCGGAGGTGAGAGACTTTGTAAAAGGATTTCTTTGTAGTGGAATCTGGGGGTGCTGGGATTTTTACCCTTACAAAGGGGGAGAGGTGAGAGTATCTGTCCCTCCTTTTGGCCTCGGTCAGGGTCTTCCCAATGGACCAGAAGATGATGGTAACGTGTGTCTCCAGTCAGTCAGGAACATAATGGCCTAGACATAGTTGGCTCCCATTAGGAAAAATCTAAAAGTGTGAGAAAAGGGCTGGTACCTGCTAGGGATGAGGGGAAGGAGACCTGTCTAAGGAGGGATGGGCCGGGCCCCCCAGAGCTGGTCAGAGTACAGGACACATGTGTGTCTTCTGTGGTCCAAATGTGGGCCTGGTCAGCCAAGGAGTTTCACAAAACACAGAATATCATCATCATCATCATCAGGATTATGGGGTCTCGTAAATTTGGAGAACAATAAACAGACTCTGTGGTGCTCTAGAAAGCCAGAGGAAGATTGGGGAGCAGCCACGCGGATAAGGCACGTGGGCCACGTTATAGGAAGTAAAGCCAAATGTTCCCAGGCGGGTCGGGGGCCTGAGGATTCCCAGCATCAGTTCTCCCCCTGCAGGGCCCTGGGAGCAGAAGCTACAGAAGTTAGCTCGTAACAAGACAAGTGAAGTAAGCCTTTCCTTCCCTCGACTTCTTCCCTCCTTCTCTAGGCCCTGGCGGTCTCAGAAACTGCAAATAGCAGGATGAGGGAAGAGGGGTGGAGGAGCACAGACTAGTGCAGGGGTGAAGGAAGGTCAAACCCCCCTCCCCAGCTCACTGCCTGCGGGGAGAGCAAAGGCAGAAGTATCGACTCTAAACCGAGTTTGAAGTTGTTACTATCACCAGGGTCCGACGCTTTTAATTGTTAATCTGACTCTGCGTTTGCACCTTAAAGTGACCTAAGAATTTTTGTCACCTAACTGGTGGGACTGCCAGAATTTTCATCCAGAGATGGGGAAGAACTTCCTCATGTGACTGAATCAGAAACAGACAACAGGAAACATGAATAAAGTTGCTTCCCGCTTTCAGCCCTTGAGTCCAGCTCATCCAAGCTTCCGATTGTAGTCATCATGGTTGTGAATCTCTCTCCTCTTTTAGGATGTGAGCTCCTCGAAGGCAGGCCCTTGTCAGATTCCGTTTTGTCCCTCCGGCACCTGGCCACCTGTAGATGTTAATTTCCTCCCTTTCTTCCTCCTGACCCTGGGTGTTCAGAAAGAGTTGATGTCAGGCACCTATGAGAGGGTAGCCCCAGATCTCATAGAAGTAGATAGAGATTTGGCCCAACCCTGCTGACGTCTCCACACGTCAGTCACATAAATAAGACAGCTCACCAACCAGTGAGGAAAACAAATGGTTAGGCCATCAGATGGTCCTGCGCGGATCAAAGGATGGCTGGCCGCTAGCCTTACTAGCCAGACAGACAGACAGACTGTCCAATAATTGCTCGCTACTCAATCCGATGTGGACACCGCTTTCTACAGTCCCTTCCCAGCACTCTGAAAATGTCTCTCTTCTCCTGGAGGCCCCCCTCCCCAGGAGGCCTCCTCCTGGGTGCTCCTGGCACAGTGCCCATTTCTGATCACCGACTTGGCAGCCTCCTAGCAGCCTCCTCCTGGCTCCAGCACTGCCCCTCCTCCTCTCTCTCCCTCCCAAGGTGGGAGCTTCAGGCTCTGCCAAAGCATTACTAAGAGCGGAGTGACGTCACCTTCCCTGGTCCTACTTCGCCCCGGGCCCTGCTTACCCTTCACCCTTGGCTGCCCCTGAGAATATGACACATCCTGGGTGGGGGAGGGGGCCCTCCGCTGGGACAGACGGCGAAGGTCCTCAGCCCTAGGCTTAGCATCCTCAGACTGCCTTGTCCCACCCCCAGCTGGAGGCTGCTCTGCTTCCCTGAAGCGGTCCTGGTCCAGGACATCCAAATGCACATGCAGGCTCCCCCTGGGAGCCTTTATCTCCTTGGGCCTCATTTCTAAAATGAGGATAATGATCACACCTGCTTCAGAGAGTGGGTGTGAGGCTTAAATGAGGTCATGTCCATCAGGACCCTTCCCTAAAGTAAGGGAGCTTGGGTCCCTCTAGATTTCCTGTGGCATGCTCATTCCTAAGAGATACACCTACACATGCCACCACCACCAAAAATAATAGTAGTCACAGTACTTGGTTCACTAAATTTGGGAAATAACACAAAACACCCTCCCTACATAGCCCCCATCTACCCAACTCCACCTCAGCTCTCCACAATGAATATTTTGATTTTTCATTGGTGTTTTTCTTATAAAAATAACCCATGATTACTGTAAAACAAACAAACAAACAAATAAACAAACAAAAACACAGTGGATACAAATATCAAGCTGGAGATCAAGTTCCCAGCTCACTTATAAATATGAACAAGCAACAAAAGCCCATGTAAACTAAATAGATTTGGAAATTAATCAAATACAATTTCTAGAAAGGAAATCATAATCCTCGAAATTGTAGAATTCAAAGCCAAATACAAGATTATACAAAACCGAAGATAGACTTAGTAGGACATAAGATAGAGTTGCAGAAATGATTCTACATGCAGCTCAAAGACAAAAAGAGTCAGAGGACATAGAGGACATGTTTAGTTAGAATACTAGACAGAAAGGCGAGCAAGTATAGGAAAGAGACAATTTTTAAAAAGATTATAACTGAAAGTTTTCAAGAGTTATTGAAAGAGCAAAACTTACATCCAGAAAAACCAATAATTCCTAAGCACTAAAAGTGAAAAGAAAGCCATACCTATACATAGTAAAGACCACCAGCAGAGGAGAGAGAGAAAGAAGGAGAGAGAGAGACAGACAGACAGATAGACAGAGACAGAGAGACAGAGAAACAGAAAGATGATAAAAGCAACCAGAGGGAAACAAAAATCACCTTTAATGAAACAGAACTTAAGCAGATGGTTGACTTCTCAATAGCAACAATTCAATCCGGAAGATAGAAGAATGATATTTTTAGTATATTTGAAGTTTATGTTGCTGAAATAAGATCGTTGTTAACCTAGAATTTTTTACCTAATGGATCTATTCTCTAAAAACACAGATGTAATAAAACTGAGAGGGTTTACCACCAACAGACCCTACTAAAGGACATTACCTCTAAAGTCAAGAACAGACAAGGACATCTGCTCTTACCATGGTTACTTAACGTTGTGCTAGAGGCTCTCGCTAGAGCAATTCGGCAAGAAAAAGAAATTAAAGGCATCCAGATTGAAAAAGAAGTAAAACCACCTTTATTTGGAGATGACATGTTCTCGTGTGTAGAAAATCCTAAGGAATCAACTAAAAAACTATTAGAACTAATAAATTCAGCAAGTTTGCAGATACAAGATCAATGTACAAAAATTGATTACATTTCTACATATCACCAATGAATCATTCAAAAATGGATTTAAGAGAACAATTTTATTTCCAATAGTATCAAAAAGAATAAAATATTTAGGAATTCCTTTAACAAAAGAAGGACAAAATTTGTACTCTGAAAACTACAAAATGTCGTTGAAATAAAGAAGAGCTAAATAAATAGGCAGTTATTTCCTATTCATTAATTTGAAGATTTAATATTTAAGAACATAATACATTCCAAATTGATTTACAAATTCAATGCAACCTCTATCAAAATTCCACCTGACTGTTTTATAGAAATTGACCTGATTCTAAAATTTAATTGATCCCCAAATTAATATGAAAATTTGAAGGGGCAAGAATATCTAAAACAAACTTGAAAAAGAACAAAGTTGGAGCACTCACATTTCCTCATTTTAAAACTTACTAGAAAACTTACTAAAAGACAGTGTGGTACTGGCATAAGGCTAGCCATATAGATCAATGGAACAGAACTGAGAATCTGGAAATAAATAGTACATTTATGCAAAAGAGTGCCAAGACAATTCAGTGGGGGGAAAAATAGTCTTTTCAACAAATGGTACTAGGGCAACTGGATATCCACATGCAAAATAATGATGTTGGAACCCTTCCCTTACACCACACATGGAAATTAATTAACTTAAAATGTATCGTAAAGCTGAATGTGAGACCTAAAACTATACAACTCTTAGCAGAAAACACAAGCGTAAATCGCAGTGACCTTGTGTTAGGCAGAGCTTCTCAGATGTAACACTAAAAGCACATGCAGCGAAGGGAAAAATAGGTAAGTCGGATTTCACTGAAATTTAGAACTTTCGTGCTTTGGAGTGAAAGATAAATACAGAATGGGAGACTATATTTGCAAATCATATATCTGATAAAGAACTAGTATCCAGAATATATAAAGCACTCTGACAATTTAATAATAAAGAGACAAATAACCCATTAAAAATAGGCAAAGAACTTACACAGATATTTCTCTAAAGAATATATACAAGTAGCCAATAAGTACATGAAAGCATAAGTGTATGTTCAACATAATTAGCCATCAAGGAAATTCAAATCAAAACTACAATGCGATACCACTTCACACCCACTAAGATGGCTATAGTAAAAAAGTTTTTAAAAAGAAGGAAAGAAAAAAAGGAAATATGACCTGTTGGCAAGGACATAGAGAACTTGGAACCCTCATACTTTGCTGATGAGATGTAAAATGGCGCAGCCACTTTGGAAAACAGTTTGGTGGTTCCTCAAAATATTAAACATGGGGTTTTCATATGACCCAGCAATTCTGTTTCTAGGTATATCCCAGGAGAAATGAAAGCCTACATCCATATAAAAAATTACATACGAACGTTCATAGCAGCATTATTCGTAAAAACAATGGAAACAACACCGGAGTCTAGCTGGTGAGCGGATAGATAAAATGTGGTATATTCATACAATGGAACATTATTTGGCAATAAAAAGGAATGGAGTACTAATACGTGCTACAATGTGAGGAACCTTGAAAACAGGCTAAGTGAAAGAAACCAGTCACGAAAAAACACGTGTCGTATGATTCAACTCATGTAAAATGCCCAGAATAATCAAATCCATAAAGACAGAAAATAAATTAGTGGTTGCCTAGGGCCGGGGATTTCAGGGGAAATATGGAGTGCCTACTCATGGTTATAGGGTTCCTTATCGAGGTGATGAAAATGTTGGAAAGTTGATCATGGTGATGGCTTCACAACTCTGTCGCTATACCAAAAACCATTGAATTGTACCATTTAAATGATGAATTATATGGTATGAGAATTATAGCTCAATAAAGTGTGTGTGTTTTTTTTTAATGTACTCTAGGTAGAAGGAAAAATAACTCAGAGTTGGAAGGTCTGACATGTAAGAAAGAATGGCGAGCGAAGATGATAATAAATATGTGGTTACATTCAAAACACAGTGACTACATAACACAACAGCAATAATGTCTAGTGTGGGGAAGTCTAGTACAACGAAATAGAAATTACTTACCTTTGTTATGCTAATAAGGATATTAAGGGTAACGACTGAAAGAATAAAGAAAATACAACTGCTTAGCAAGTAGAGGGGAGGAATGAAACCCAGTGCACATAGAAACCTGGACCTCATCTTATTACTGGTCACATGAGCATGTCACAGAGCAGCTGTACCCACGAGCAGAGTTCCACAGAGAAGGCGGAGCTCGCCTCAGCAAACAGACCTTTCTAGGGTGGATTCGGAGGCAAAATTTTCAGACTAAATTAAAAATTAAATTCCAGCCCCGAGCCAGTTATTTTTAAATCTTTGGGCCTAAGTTTGCTTGCACGTTTATTTGTTTTTTTTTTTTCTTTTTAAATAGCAGCTTGATTTAGATATAATTCACGCACCCCGCAATTCACTAATTTAAAGTGTACAATTCAATGGTTTTTAGTATGTTCACAGAGTAGAGTTAATTTGAGAACATTTTCATTAAGCCAAAAAGATACTCCATGCTTATTGGTAGTCACTCTCCATTCCCCTGAAAATGCCTCAACCGTAGGAAATGACTACTTTCTATTTCCTGTCTCTATAGCTGTCCCTATCCTGGACTTTTCATTTTAATGGGATCACATAATATGCAGCACTTTGCGACTGGCTTCTTTCACTTAGTATAATCCTTCCGAGGTCTACTCATGTCGTAGTGTGTCTCAGTACTTCATCTCTTTTCATTGCCAAATAATATTCCATCGTAAGACATATGGTCTATTCATTTTATCTTCTGTTCATTCTTCAGCCAAAGGACATTTTGGCCATTTTTACTTTTTGGATATTATGATTCATGTTGCTATGAATATTCATGTACAGTTGTTAGGTGACTTTGTGGGTGCGGGGACATTCTAGAGTGCCCTTACACACCTCTAGATGGTCTGGCCTGCTGCACACCTAGACTATGTGAGGCAGCCTATTGCTCCTCAGCTCCAAGCCTGTGCATCAGGATCCTGAACAAAAAAACAATATGAGATTAAATCAGCACAAGAGAAAATGATGCAATCAAGGGATAGAGTAAACACGAGATGTGCGAGGCTGCTGCTTGTGTAAAACAGCATACTGATTTACAGCAAACTTTTTCTTATAAGCAGAAAGTAAGTACATGCTAAAATAAAAATAACAGTCTAGTAAATACATAAACCGGTAACAGAGTCATTTATGATCATTGTCGAGTGTTATATACTGCACATAATTTCATGTGCTATATTTTTATACAGCTGGCAACACAATAGATTTTACATGAGCATCGCCATAAATACATGAGTATCGCATTGCACCATGACATTATGAAAGCTATGACATTACTAGGCAATAGGAATTTTTCAGCTCCATTATAATCTTAGGGGACCACCGTCATATATGCGGTCTGCCCGTGACCAAAACATTGTTATGCAGTTCATGACGACACAAGTTTTGCATGGGCATGTTTTATTTTCTATATGTTTTGAGCTGACATCTTTTCCAAGTCATATGGTAACTCTATGTGTAACTTTTAGAGGAACTGACAGATTTTCCAAAGTGGCTGCACCATTTTACATTCCCATTAGTAAAATGTGAGGGTTCCAATTTCTCCACATCCTCTCCAACACTTGTTATTATCTGACTTTTTTATTACAGCCATTAAATTGATAATGCATCGGGACCAAGTAGGGTTTTATTATAGAACATAAGGTTGGCTTAACATTAAAAAATCAGTCAGTATAATTCATCATTTTAACAGACTGAAAAATAAAGGCATTTGATCACCTCGATGGAAGCAGTAAAAGCATTTGTTAAATCCAACGTCTATTCCTAATAAAAACTCTCAGCAACAGAACAGAATAGAAGGGAACTTCCTCAATATGATAAAGGGTAACTATAAAAAACCTACAATTAACATCACACTTAATGATGAAAAACTGAATGTTTTCCCCATAAGGTTAGGAACAAGCCAAGGATGTCCACTGTCACCCCTTCGATTCGACATTATACGGGAGGTTCTGGCCAGTCCATTCAGGCAAGAAAAAGAAAAAAATTCTGATAAGAAAGGAATAAGTAAAACTCTTTATTTTGCAGGTAACATGATGATCTGTGCAACAAATCTGGAATCTACAAAAATAACGTTATAAGTAATGAGCGAGTTAAGAAAAGTACCAATATAAGATCAATATATAAAAATCAATTGTATTTCTATATACTAGTTATAATAGAAAATTGAAACAAAAATTATCATTTACAATCATATCAAAAAATATTAAATACTTAGGGATAAATATGAGAAAAGATGTGAAAAACCCGTATACCGAAAACTACAAAATATCGCTAAGAGAAGTTAGAAAGACCTATATAAATGAAGAGATAGACCGTGTTCATGAATTGGAAGGCTCAGTGCTGTTAAGATGTTAATTCTCCTCAGATAATGTACAGATTCAACTCAATTCCAATCAAAAATCATGGCAAGCTTCTCTTTGTAGAAACTGACAAGCTAATTCTAAAAGTTATTTGGATATGCAAAGAACTTAGAATAGTTAAAACAATTTTGAAAGAGAAGAACGAAGTTGGAGGACTCATACTACCTCACTTAATATACAGCTACAGTAATCAAAATAGTGTGGTACTAGCATCCGAATAGACAAATAGACCAATGGAAAACATAGTCTGTAACTAGACCCACATATATGTGGTTAATTGATTTTTGAACAAAGGTACGAAGGCAATTCAGTGGAGAAAGGATACTTATCGAGAGGTTAGCTAAGCTCCTTCATGGTATTACTCCCTTGACATCCTTTTTGTTTGTCCAAGTGGCCTTCGGGAGGCCTAACATTAGCTCCCTCATGCAAATACATGCCCTAGATTGCAGCTCACAGAGCCACAACAAATGTAAGTCCCTGACGTGACTTCTCCAACAGCGCTTGTGATCAGCGGTCTTCCCTGCTTCCTAGGGCCTTCCCCTTGTGTGCTCGTTAGATAAGACAACCGTGGAGCTTACCAAAATCCTGCTCTTTGGGTTTGAATTGGCAATCCGGCCTGAGCCCAGGAACTGGAAAACCCCTTGACCCTAATAAAGGCATGAGCCCCAGTTCCTATTGCTCTCTCTCTTTGTACTCTGCCTCGACCTCCACATGTGGTCCCTAGAGACATGTGGTGTATTTTATCCAGGACTTGTGAGTAATAAATTCCACTATATCAATTTCTCTTGTGGTGTGTTGTCGAACCTTGATTCACCATCTGACACCCTGTGCTCTACTTAACAAATGCTAATTTAACAGTCATAACACTACTCTTGTAAATACGTGGTACTGGAACAATTGGATATTCATATTAAACAAATTAACTTTGATACAACTTCACACCCTATACAAAAATTAACTCAAAATGAATAATAGACCTAAACGTAAAATGTAAAATTATCAAACTTCTGGAAGAAAGTATAACAGAAGATATGTGTGACCTTGGGACATTAAAAAAAAAAATAACTGGAAAACTAGGCTTCATAAAAATTAAGAACTTTTGCTCTTTAAAAGACATTGTTAAAGAGATAAAAAGACAAGTCACGAGCAGGGAGAAAATGTTTGCCAATCATATGTCTGATAAGGAACTTCTACATGAAAGACATAAAGAACACTCAAAACTCAAGAAATACACATTAGAAAAAGGCAAAAATTGGTACAGACATATCACTAAGAAAGATATGTAATGCAGAAGTCAAATAGCTCATTAAAAGATGTTCAATATCGTTAGCCAAATAGGGAAATGCTAATTAAAACCACAATGAGATACCATTTTACAATATTAACATGTCTAAAGTGGAAAAGGCTGATCGTACTAAGTGTTGTGAAGATAAATGAGTTATTGTTGGTGAGAACATAAAATGGTGCAACCACTTTGGAAAAGTTTGGCAGTTTCTTGAAAAGCTCAATATACACCAATTATACAACCTACATAAGGTGTTTACTGCCTCATCCCACGTCTGCCTATCCAGGAAACATAAAAGCATGTGCATTATTCAAAGATCTGTACACCAATGTTCATAGTGGCATTGTTTACAGCAGCCCAAACTGAAAACAACCCAAATGGCCATTGAAAAATGAAAGGATAAACAAATGGTGATATATCTGTGCAATGGAGTATTACTTAGCAACAGAAAGGAATGAACTATTGATACACATAGCAACCGAAATGAACTTCAAAATGATTTTACCAAGTGGAAGAGGCCAGACAAAATAGAGTTTGTATTGTATGATTCCATTTTATGAAGTTCTAGAAAGTGGAAACAAATATATAGAGACATATAACAAATAAGTAGTTACCTGGATGGAAGGTGAGGGACGGGGCATGAGGAAACTTCAGAAGGATGACAGATACGTTCTATCATGAATGCAGTCATGGCGTCACAAGTACATACGTATGTCACAGTTATCAAATTGTATGCTTGGTATCTGTAAAGTTAATTAATGTCAGTTATACCTCAACTAAGCTGCTAAAATTATTGGAAGATATTATGAACTTCCCCAGACACATACTAAAAATCATGAGACATGAATGAATTCTTTGAAAAATAAAACTTAAAAATGGCACCAGAAAAAATACAAAATGGTGTCCTCTATAGTTGTGACTTGGGACTCCTGATCTGAATAGCCCTACAAATACAGGTGAAAATAAACCTGAAATTTCAGACTTTCCACAGTTGAAAACACCAGGCTCAGACAGCTTTACGGGCAAGTTCTACCAGACAGTCAAGTTTCAGATCATTCCAATCTTACACAAAATACTCTAGAGGTCAGAAAAAGGAAGATAATCGCTAGCTCATTTTTATGATATAAGTGAAACCTTGATCGCCAACTCAGTGGAAAAGAAAACAATTTACTCACGAACATAGAGACACAACTCCGGACCAAACGTTAGCAAAACGAATTTTCTAATGAATAAAAATGACAACACATCGTGACGTGTTCAGTGTATTCCAGGAATACAAAGTCGGTTCGACTTTGAAAAATAGATCGGTGTAATTTACCACATTAGGTAAGTCAAAGGGCAGATGTCATGTAATAATCTCAACAGATGCAGAAAAAGAGTACAGTAAATTTCAACATTTATTCTTGAAGAAAGCTCTTAGAAATCCAGAGAGAGAAGAAATTTTTCTTTTAATAAGCAGTATCTTTTTAGAGTAAACATTAAGAAGCCTGAGGAATGATTGAAAACATTCCCTTTAAAATCAGTGGCTAACACCACTTCTAGTGAGTGTTATATTTATTGGAGGTCTCAGGCAGCATGGTCAGACAGAAAATAAGATAAAATAAATGTTGAAAAAGCTTGAAGGATATAAATATTAGAAAGAAAGAAAAAAAATAACTATTTGTAGGTGACGATGTGATTATTTCATGGACAAGCGAAGCAGGGGTCCCCAAACCCAGGCCTGCGCAGCAGGTGGTGAGAGGCAGGCCAGCCAGCAAAGCTTCATCTGTACTTGCAGCTGGGCACCCCCCCGACCCCCGCACCCCCCCCCCCCCCCACCCACCGCCAGTGCTAGCTAGCATCACCGCTGCCTCAGCTCCATCTCGGATCATCAGGCATTAGATTCTCATAGGCGCGCTGGTCCCTGGTGCCAAAAAGTTTAGGGACCGCTGACCTAAAGGAACTCATGGCTATAGTATTAGGATTAACAAACAGATTTAACAAAGTTGCGGGATACAAAATTAACATAGAAAAATCCATTATGCTTCTATGTCCCAGGACAAACAATTAGAAAATGTAAATAATGAAAGTGATAGTGTTTCCAATAGTTGCCTCGTCTATAAAATGTGGATAAGTATTAGCAAACACGAAGTTACTAATTTAGTGCAGGTCAGTCTCTCTTGCACCTCCTCAAGGCACTGGGTTAGGCACCCCCCGGGGACCACATGGCAGGACTCAACTGACATCTTGGCCTCAGCAGCTGCAGGAAGACAGACATGACTCTTACCCAAATATCTATCCAGTAAGGCAGAAAATGACCAGCGCCACAGGAGACAAGGCACCACGGGGCCAGAGGATGGAGAGCGGTATTTACCATCTGGAAACACTTTTGGGGAGGGCCTGAAAGTGGGCAGACTTCAGATACTCAGAGAAAAGAGAAGGAGGGGCCGGTGCGGACAATGGCTATAGGTAGGAACGTGGGGGAGGGTGAGAGAGGCTGGCACTGGCTGCAGCCAACACCTGTGGACTTGCACCTCATCCCACACTCTTTCTTGTGCTTGCCTCTGAGCTCTGCAGGATCGTTCATTCCGTTCCCTGCTCCACCTGGCCCCGGGTGGCTTCCCCCAGAGATGGTGGCCCTCTGGCCTCTGAGGTTTAGAGAGAGGCCTTCTGTCTGTGGGAGGAAATTTCAGCAAGGTGTTTACTGCAGGGACCCATGGTGGCTGTGAGCCAGGTCTGAGTGCTGACGGGGGACTTTGGAAGGAAGAGGGAAGGGGGCCTGGATGTTTGAACAGCTGGGGTGGATCAGGGGCTGCCACCCCCTTTTCCCTCTCCCCTCCCCAGCTTCCTGGCTCCAGCTCGGATGCCCCTTCCTACCTGGGGTCCTGCCTGCCGAACAGTCCGTTATTGGAGATCTGTGGCTGGAAGGAATTTTCTGCCCTCAAAGAGATTGTTGAGGGAAAGTGTTCTGTGTTTTCCCCTAAGGGGCTTGTGGGTGGAATGTGCAGACATACAGGTTGAATTGTGCCATGAGGTTTCCCAGAGGCCTGGGCTCGGGACCCAGCCCCAACCAAACGCCATGATACATAAATCATCAGAAGTTACAGCTAGCTTGGATTAGTACGCAGGATAGCTTCTGAGTAAAGAATACCAGAGACATCGTGTTTCCTTGTGGAGGCAGACAAGGGAGGATGGTGACCGGGCCTGCAGCACCTGGATCTTGTGCATGGCAGAATGGCTTTTTACAAGCCACGTCTCCGGAATTTAGCCTCCACTTTCTGGCACATTCCTTCATACAGCCCCAGCCTCATCTTGCTCATCTTTTAAAGGGTATGTCCTAAGGACCAGGCATCCCCATGGATGGTCACTCTGCAGCCGACAAACAGTGACCATGGGCTCTGAGTGTGACAAGGCCGGGGAGAGGCTGCCCCAACATGTTCTGTTCAGGTCATCTGTGTTGCCCACACAAAACCGTCCCTCAGAGAATCCCCTGCAGTGACCAGAGTCACTTTGGGTAAGAGTATTCAAGAAACATGGCGTGAGACTCTCCAGGAAATTTCAGAGATGGTCCAGCAGATTCATTCAGACCCTCTTGGGCCCAGAACGAGCATCGGAGTCACTTAGGAATTTTGTGACAGAGAACAACTTTGTCCCCTCTCCTACCTGGGTGGGCAGTCTCTGAAGCAACTCGTGTTGAAGCTCAGATTCCAGCCACCCCACTCACCAGCCGTGTAATCTTGCTGAGCCTCCATTTGTAAAATGGGGGTAGTGACTCCTTCCCGCAGGATTATTGTAAGAATCAATGAGGCATAAAGGACTTATCACACAGCGGGTTTGCTGAATGTTCCTTCCCTGCTGTCCCACCCCCCGCCCCCCACTCCCAGCACAGTGGCCTGTGAGGGGTGGTTTTGGACATCCCCGCGCCTGAGAGCTGGGTCTCTCTGCCTCCATGAGCACGGCGTCCCTGACACTGTTTTTCCAGGGCTTCCCAGCTCCACAGCTGTACGCAGCCCCCGGGGCGTGGGAAAGGGGTGGCTGCAGCAAGGGCTGGTGGCAGAAGGGGAATTCTGCTGACTTTGCCTTTCTCCTCCCCTGGATCAAAATGGGAGGAGGCTCAAAAGGAAGGAAGCCGGCCTGTTTTCAGCCGGCCTTGCCTTTTCTTTTCATGCGTTCAGTTCAGCGGTGGCAAGATCCACAGGGCAGGAAACTGCCTGGAGGCTGGGAAGCAGGAGAGGCAGGAGCAGGGGATGGCGCTCCCTGCTCGGGGCAAGTTTCGGGGTCCCACCAAAAAAGCCGAAGACCTGGGCTTAACTCTTTTTCTCTCCCACCCCCTTCACTCATGCAGACAGGCCTGGGTGGCAATACTCCGGGCAGCCCGTGGGCACACAAAGCCGGTTTCGGTCAGGGGTTCCTCACTCTTCCAAAGGAAGGCAGCTCCAGAAGCATGTCACTGTCATCAAGAAACTAGGGACCCAAAGCCTGGGAGAGACACTGCCTCCTGCTTGGCGCACTGGATGAGGAGGTCGTAGGGCAGAGGCTCCTGATGACTGCCGATCTGTGCCCATGTGGCACCAGGCGAAGCCATTCACACCCCGAGGTCAGACAACAAGGGGCCGTGGTAAGAGGCGTGCCGCTGGAGGTGGGCCTCCGCCCGGGACAAGTTAGTCAACCTCTCTGAGCCTCCGCTGTTTCGTCTGCCACATAGCCGTGAAGATACTCGGCTTGCGAACTGAGAGCTAAGGTGTGCAGTGAGCCCGGCCCAGAGTAGCATTAAGGAAGCAGTCCCCATTGTCCCAGCTCTCATCCTGGGTGTCCCCGTCCCTGGGGTGCCTGAAGAGCACTGCATTGCAATCGCCAAGGGCAAGCGTCCTGGCCCGGCCATGCTGTGGTCCAGGGAAGTCAGGCAGGGCTGCTGTTCACTTGGCCCATCTTCTGCCCAATGAGGGACTTTGCAGAGTCTCTCTCACTTGGCTCAGATGCCTGCCTTGTTGGAGCGGCTGAGTGGAAGAGGGGATTCAGCGGGGGCAGAAGCCTACCCACTCTCTCCTCCCCTCCATGCTCAGCCTGCTTGCCAAGGCGCAGCGCAGGGGACAGCGGGACAAGGAGACCAATACTATCGAGTGTCTTTTATAGACCAGACAAGCGCTTTATCGCACGTCCTCCCATTAAGCCTGTGATGTAAATCTTATCACATCTACTTTACAGATAAAGCCTAAGGCTCAGAGCATTAAATGACGCCGCCTCGGTCTCGCAGACTGCCCGCCGTGTTGATGGCAAAGCTGGGCTCTCGGCAGAGCTGGCACAGGAGGCCCTGCAGGCGCACAAGGGCCTCTTTTCCAAACGGTGCTTGCAAACTCAGCTTCCACAAGTGGGGCGAGCAGGGACGGGTGGCATAGGCCCGCGTCAGCTACAGCCTTTCTCCTGTCCTAACAGGGCCCCAGCTACTCTCTGTGCCCAGGTTCCCCCTTGGCCCCTCCAAAGCCTGGGCGGCAGTGTGGGCTGTCTTGACCGCGCTGGATCCTGGGGGTTCCCCACTGCTTTAATTCCAACACTAGCTGTACACTTACTAGCTGGGAGGTTTGGGGAAACTGTCTCATTTTCCCGAGCCTCATTTTTCTACCTGCAAAATGGGCATAATAACGGCACCCACCCATGAAGGTGGTTTGGATTAAATGGGAGGGTTCATGTCAGGTTTCAGCCCCGAGAGCAGATGTAGCACTTGTTACCCATTCGCCCTTGTTACTTAATTCCAAGAGTCTCCTTCGCCCTTCCCAGACTCCTCTGTGGCCTGAACAAGGCTGGCCTAGGACAGGACAGACAAGGGAAGGGGATGTCAGAATTGATTTGATCCAATCTGGCTCCCCAAGTTCACAGTCAGTACCCACCCAACCTCCCCAGAGGCTGAATACCTCTCGGGCTCTTTCCCATGTGGAAGGAGATGTCAGGTCAGGAGAGACTAGGATAACGGTTGAAGCTCTTTGGAAATTACAGACAGAAAAGAAAAAATTCAGACAGAGATGATGCCTTATTGGCTCTCACATTTACGACATTTGGTGTCCATGCTCTGCTAGTCGGCAGATATTGTTAATAACACCACCAGTTATAAGGCTGACTGAACTACATCTATTGCTTGCTCATTGTGCACGTACTAGTATTAGGTTTTTGCGGGGGTAGCGGAACCAAGATGACTCCGATAGCAGGACCCCGCCCCACTTAAGGAGCTCAGAGGGAAAAGAGACACAACTTGCTCACTCAACACATCTTCAGGCAAGGCAGAGAATGTGATGTGTGTAAAGGGGTGGGTGTAAATAAAATTTTGTGGGAACAAGGGACATGATGAACTCTTGTCGAAGTTGGTGGTGGGGGGACAATCTTGGAAGACTTCCTGAAGGTGGTATCTTTAGAGATAAATGCTGGTGAGCAGGTAGGATTTCTCTGGTGGAGTAGCAGGCTGGGGGAAGAAGCAGGAGCAAACAGATCAGCCTTGAAGTATGGGCTGTGGCTGGTGGAATATGGGATTTGTTGGAGGAGGGAGTTATAGCAACACCAGAAAAGGTACCACACATTTGATCCCACAAGCGGGGCTGATGGCGGGGCCAGGTGCACTCGAATTTCTTTCCTGTGCCCGAACCTCTGGGCCAAGATTCCTCAGTCGTAACAAAGGAATAAATCACTCATGAAAACAATCTTTTTAATGCTTCCTTTCAGTCCACTGGCTTCCCAAACACATATTCAGGCCCGACAGCAGACTTGGAAGAATTGGAGCTAGTTGTGGACTTAACTCTCGCTGTAACGTAAGCTCCCATAGGCAGGGATGCCATTAGGTCTATTCAACAGACATTTGTTGAGATCTCACAGTGAGTGGCATGATGGTCCCCTAGGAGGATACACTAGTAGTGCCTGATTCATGGAGAGCTCTCAGCAAAGGAAGAGAGGGATGGAGAGATGGACGAATGGAAAAAGGAATAGAGGGAGATGGAGAGAGAGGGAGGGAGAGGTAGATGGAACTGGTTAATAGATGAAGGATAACGTGGTAGAGGGACGGGTGGAGGGAAAAGGAGAGACGGAAGGAGGGAGGGATAAAGGGATAGACTAATAAATGGAGAGATAGATGGATGGGCAAAGGGATGGAAAGATAGATGGAGGATTGGAGGGGTGGAGAGACTGAAGGAGAAATAAAGAGATGGATGAATAGATGGATGTTCGACTGGATGAATGAATGGAAACATGGATGATGGATGCGTGATGCGATGGATGGGTGATGGGAAGGAGGGAGAGAGGGAAAGATGAAGGGATAAATGGGTGGAAGTTCGGGTGAGAGGACCAGGGAAGAACGGAGGAAAGAATGCAGCCAAAGATTCAAAATAGTGTCTATTTGATTTCAGGGTATGTGCATTTGTTTAATTGAAACCAATGCATGTGGACATTCTTTGGAAAGTTTGGGGGCCCTGCAAATGCTAAAACATCCCATTTTAATTCCTCCTTAGTTGGGGGTGGGAGGTCCTTTGAGAAAGACAAAGAGAAGAGAGGCAGGGTGATCTGCTGGGGAGAGGAGGAGCGAGGCCAGTTCAGCTGTTCAGCGTAAACTTCCCACTCTGGTGACATATGGGGAACATGTGGCCCCCTCCCTCCTGGCACAAGAGAAGCATCATGCCAGGGATGCTGGCAGCCAAGGGCACAGAGCACTCCCAGAGGGAACTGCTGGCAGTTGGGCGGGAGGCAAGCGTTGGAAACTACAGCCTGAAGCCTGGCTCCGGAGTGGGCCCGAGGGACTGTGGGAAGCGGAGACTAGGTGGGCTCTGTGCCACTGTCCCCCAGGAGCTCTGACCCCCACAGTGGCCCCTCCAAACCTCCAGCGGGGAACAGAGAGACCAGGCCCCCACCTCTCCGGGCCCCCTGAGCTCACCCAGCTCTGACAAATCAGCATTGTGGAAAGAGCACTGGACTTGGAGTCCACCGTGTCACTCACTTACCATGGGACCTTTAACGTGTCGTTCCTCTCTGGGCCTCAGTTTTCACATCGTTCCAAACACCGTCCTGCCCGCTGGAGCTGGGCAGTGAGGAGGCGTTTACCACCAAGCAGGGAAAACAAGCACTGTGCACTGAGCTTTCCAAAAAGCTCAGTGTTTTCCATGTAAAGAGCTGTCCATTATCTCGAAGTCACGCCCACCTTCCTCTTACATTTTTGGCATTAAAGAGTGCCTTTTTTTTTTTTTTTAATGAAATAGGGGCTAGTAATGATGTGCGTGTCAGACAAGCCCTCTTCACTTGTGTAAGTTTTTACTGGGTGCACAGAACCCCAAATTTTGAAGCACTAGACAATTCCTAAGGGCCTTCCAGAGCTGGGGTGAATTCTCTGTCTTAGATGGACCCCTTACTCACTCTGTCTTCCTGCTGTCCTAGAACCCTGATGCTTAAACTTCCTTCTTGAACCTAACCTGCCCCTGGAAGCAGCAGCGCCGTGGAGTTCGGGTACAGGTAAGGACACTTTCTGGGAGAGAACTGGGCCTAGTGCTCAACAAGCCATCTCGGCCCTGACATGTGATGGTCCTTCCACTCCCCACCCCCCATTCCCCACGCTCAGCTCAGCTGGGACCTGTTCACTCCCCTAGTGATGCTGTGACCAGACTCTTGTGAGGCGTCCCAGGGCAACTCCAGACCGGGACAAATGTGAGCTGATGGTTGCTTCCTATCTACACTGCATCTGGAGAGAGTCAAGTTCAAGTTCACCATGAGAGCAGCTCAGTTGGGTTGGATGGGTCAGACCACAGAAGACACGATTGAAGCCCAATGAGCTTCAGCACATGGGGACTGGGTGGTCTGGACCCGGAGTGCTTGCAGGCTCTGCCAGACGTGGGCGGGGAGTCCATTGGAGCCAGTGGAAGTACAGAAATCAGAGATATTCCCAGGCCAGAGCGATGCCTCCAGAAGCCCCTCCTGGAACACAGCTTCCCTTTAAAGACCCCCCCCCCCCAACCTGGTGCCAGCTCTTCCAGTCCTGAAACTTGTGAAAGAAACATCACAGCCAGCTCCGGTGGGACCCACGTCTCAGCAGTTTCTCTGCCCTGCACGTCTCAGCTCTGCGAGGTCCCTCCCTCCCTCCCAGCAGACTGCAGGCAGCTTGGGAGGCCGGGGAAGCTACAGACATGCAGGGTCCAGCCAGGCTCTCTGGTTTCCTGGATCTGAGAGTTTGCACTCATTTATTATTTAGCAAATATGTCTTAATCACTGACTAAGGGATGTGTAAAGCACCCCAGAGGATGGGGTGGGAGATGTGTGTCTGGGTGTCTGTGTCTGTGGAAGTAGGGAGGGGGTTCTTAGATGAATCAAGCAGGGCTTCTGCGCTCCAAGGGCCTGACTCAGCAAGTGTGTATGTGGGGGAGGCCGGTGCGTTCACAATCACAGGAGCAAATGCGGAGAGTGTTGGCAGAAGCTCCCACTACGCGATGGGGCAGAGGGTGTTAGTAGAAGCTCCCACTATGTGCCAGGCCCTAAGATGATGCCACCCTGGCCTTGTTTTTCTCCACAACACTTGCCAGTATCTGATATTCTATATATTTTACTTATTTCTTTATTATCTCTATCGACAAGATGTTTCATGAGGATGGTTTCATGTTTTTGTTCACTACAAATCCCCAGCACCAGGATGGTGACTGGCACAGAGGAGATGCTCCTTGATGATTTGTCAAACGAATAAATAAATGAGTGAATGAACGAGCCAATTAAAGAAGCATTTCAGTTTTGAGCTTGAACACCCCATGGAGTCTAGGTAAAGAGCCGTGACCTGAATGAGGGGGTGAGTGGAAGGGATGGACGTGAGCCTTGCTCTGGAGAACGTGAGTCTGGCGGGTCATCGGGAAGGCCTTCAGCGCAGTCAAAGATGAGGGGGACCCACCGGGGCAGAGAAGCTGGAGAAGGGGCTCCCAGTATCCAGCTAAGTTTCCAGACACTCAAGAAGTGGCTGCCCTCCAGGCCATTGGGGGTGAGGGCAGGCCCCAGAGTACCCCTGGGTACCAAGAGCTGGGTCTACCCTGGGAGACCATCTGCCCCGTGCCCCTGGGCCTCCGCATGCTCCCACAGCCCCTATGCTTTTGGCTGCCTAGCGCTTGCCTTACTGCCACCTCATAACCAAAGACTGCCAAGCTGTGGGTGTTCCTGTTGTTTGAGGGTGGGGACCAGGACTGACTGGTTATCATTTGCCCAGCCTCTAGCACAGAGTCATGCCATAGGGTCCTAGGGGATGCTGGGGGTGTGCGTCAAGGAGGAGGGAATAAGTGCCCACCCCTACCCGAGATGGCAGCCTCAGCACCAGCCCCTTGGCCTTGCTGTTTGTCTCCAGCGTCTTGGCCACTTATTCCCTCAATGGGCAGCCTCCAGGAAACTCAGGAAAGCCCATCTGTGAGCACAGACCCTGCGTCTTCTCCCTTCCCCACCCCCAGGATTGCTCTCAGCCCCTCTCCCTTTACCTCCCCTTAAAATAAACATTCATTTACCTGGATTTCCTCAGGGTGCCTCCCCCCTCCCCACCGCAGGGCAGCCCCAACCCTGGTTTCCTGCCTCTGGGTTTCCTCTTAATTGTCCTTTTCCTTTTACTTGTTGGGGGAGGGAGGCAGAGGAGAGGGGGTGGGGGGGGGGGAATACAGCTGGGCCAATCCAGCTGTTTCCCCAGCAGCCTAGAGTTGCTTCCTAAATGAGGTGACAGCCAGCTCCCCCCAGCTCTCCTCAGCTCCCCCCAGCCGGGTGAGGATTAAGTTAACAGGCTGCCAAATGTTCTGGGGCAGCCACCCCTGGCCCCTGGGCCAGCTTGCTCCCTGCAGCAGGCAGGAGTGGGAGGCGGGGCACGTAGTCTGCCTCAGTCCAGCGAGGGGCTGACACATTGCAGAGCAGAGATCCTTGGGTTTCTTTCCAGCTGTCCCCCTGACCCTTACCCCCACTCTTGATCTGGTTTCTGTTGAAGCTTCAGTCACCAGGGCTGCTCTGCTGTGTGACCAAGGCAGACTTTCTAACCTCTTTGGTCTCCAATTTTTACCTTCTGGAAGTGGGAAGAGATAATGAGGCTGAGAGGGTGTTGGACTTCCTTCATTGTCAAAGTCCCTTTGGACTCTGGGGTCTATCCATCAGTCCCTGTGTTCCACACTGGTTCATTTAGCAAATGTTTCCTGGGCTTCAGAATGAAAGTGGTAGACAAGATGTCGGGGACACAGGGATGAACAAAGCACAGAAAGACAGATAAGATAAGAGACAAAGAGAATCCGTTGTGATCAGGGCTCCTGACAGAGGGGAGGCAGGACACACAGGGAAGGGTGTCCGCTCCTGGTACTGGGAGATCAGGCAAGACTGCAATTTGAAAGACAATCAACAGTAGCCAGTAGGAGAAAGTCCTCATCAGATCTAAAGCCGCCCTATCCTATGGGTAGGCTTGTTCATGCTGATTCTTCCTGGAGGCTCAGGTTTCCTCTTCTCCATTTGGCCTGCTGAACTATCCCAATTCAACCCTCCATTGGGGTCTTGAGTGCCTTGACCCCTTGTATTAGTCAGGGTTCTCAAAAAAAAAAAAAAAAAAAAAAAAACTAATAGGAGATATATTTTTTTAAATAAAAAATATATATCAAACCAATAAGAGATATATACATAAATAAAAATTACATATATATATCTGTATATATACATACATATATATATATACATATATATATATTTGTTATAAAAAATTGGCTCATGCAATTATGGAGGCTGAGAAGTCTCATGATCTGTTGTCTGCAAACTGTAAACCCAACAGTCAACAGTAATTGAAAGGCCTAAGAGCCCAGGAAGCCCATGGTGTAGACTGCAGTCTGGATCTGAAAGCACCGGAAGTGCTTTGGGCAAGAGAAGAATGTCCCAGCTGAAGCTGTAGAAGCAGGAAGGGCCTAATTAGTTCTTCCTCCGCTTTTTGATCTATTAGGGCCTTCCGTGGATTGGATGAAGCCCACCCACATTAAGGAGGGCAAACTGCTTTAATCAGTTCACAGATTCAAACAGCTAATTCCATCTAGAAACGCCCTCACAGACACACCCAGCAATAGCTAGGTTTAGCTAAATATCTAGGTACTCCGTCCGGGCAAGTTGACACAAAAAACCAACCGTCTCATCCTTCTATTCACTTCCTTTCTGGCAGCCACTTTCTACCCCCCCTTTCTTCTGCATCCAACTTAAAATCCACGGCGGGCCATCATTTCAATGATACTCTTGCTAATTCCTGAGTCCCTTCTTCCACCTATCTTTCGCACTTCTTGCAAAATTTCAACCCTAAATGAGTTAAGTCTAAGCTTTCTCTTCCCCTGCACCAGGACCATGGAGGAAAATCACCCCCTAGGATGGATTGGTCCCACTGGAAAGGCAGGAGACTCACTTGGCCCTCATAATACCTTTGGTGCCATAGTGTACCTTGGGACCACTCATCTCCCAAGCAACAAGCAAGCACTCAACCTCCTCCTTGTTCATGTCTTCTTCCATTTATTCCTCTTCTCCTCCAGTTTAGTTCTTGCCCCTCATTCTTTCAAAAGTGGTAGCTCTTGTCTTGCTCAAAAATGACCTCCCAGCTACTAAATCCATTAGGAATGTTATCCTTTAGCAAGTCCTTGTATTCTGTATTCTGTAAAAATAATATATACTTATTATAAAAATTATTTACAAAATATGGACTTGAATAATGTAAAAAAAAAAAACCCTAATCTCATTACCCAGAAGCAATTATTATTACCATTTAATTAATACAATTTCAAATGTCACTTTATGTATACATATAAATAGAAGGATGGATAGACAGATAATAGCAAAATAGAGAGGTATAGTGTAATAATATGGGGAAACAAATATCCTATTTTAAAATAAAAAGTATTGCATCTAATTTTACCTGACTTAAACAATAAAAAAAAAAATTGGAGGAGAAAAAGGAGCTGACCTAAGAAACTTTAAAAACAAATTTTGACTGGATACCTAAAACCAAAGAGAAAACACTACACGCAGACACTGTAGCTTCATTAATTTGTTTCTCAGGGGATCCAGGTTAACCATCCTAAAAGCACTTTACATGTGTACTAAGGCCAAACAAATAAGTATATATATTCTAGGTTATTAAAGCCAAATTTTTCACTGTCAGAGAAAGAATTTACAAATACAGAAAGAGGGAGGCTAGAATGAATGCCGAATGCTAGATTACAGTCGAGATGCCTGTATGAACTCATGTTTACTAGAATATATACATAGATAGATACAGAAATAAATATTTATGTGTGTATACATATATTTTCCAGCTCTGTCTGCTGAGAGGAGCTAGAAGCAGTGGCACCCCAGTAATAACAAGCATACCCAGGACCCAGATTTAATCTCTAAATACCATTCTCCATTAAAAAGAGCAGGGACCCCTTGGAGAAATGGCTGATTCTAGGGTTGAAATAGAGAAAATATAAGATGGGCCTGGAGCATCTTATTGTGCCAGAAAGTAGGAAAGTGCTTACCAAAAAAACAAAAAATTTAAAAAGTTAAAAAAAAAGGTGTTGAAAGAAATAAGTTATACAACATCATAAGTTACTAGGGAATTGCAAATTTAAACAAAATGAGCTATCACTACACACCTATCACAATGGCTAAAATCCGAAACACTGATAACACCAAATTCTGGTGAGGATGTGGAGCAGCAGGAACTTTCATTCATTGCTGGTGGGAATGAAAAACATTACAACTACTTTGGAAGACTATTTGGGGGCTTTTTATAAAGCTAAACATAACCTTACCACATGATCCAGCAATCGTGCTCTTAGGCATTTATCCAGTTTGTTTGAAAACTGTGTCCACAAAAAAACCTGCACACAAAGGTTTGTAGCAGCTTTATTACTAATTGCCAAAATGTGGAAACAACCAAGATGTTCTAGTAGGTGAATGGATAGGTGAATAGGTAGACAAACAGTGGCCCATCCATGCAATGGAGTATTACTCAAAAGTAAAAAGAAATGAGCTATCAAGCCACAAGAAGACATTCAGAAACTTTTATTGCTTAGTCAAAGATGCAGATCGAAAAAAGGTTACATACTGTATGATTCCAACTATGTGATATCCTGGGAAAGGCAAAACTATGGAGACGGTAAAATGATCAGCGGTTGCCTGACGTTAAGGGGAGAAAAGAATGAATAAGTGGAGCACAGGAGATTTTTAGGGCAGTAAAACTATTTTGTTTGATGCTACTGTAGATATCTGTCATTATGCATTTGACAAAGCCCATAGACTATACAACACAGAGTGAACCCTGATGTAAACTATGGTCTTTAGTTAATATTCCTGTGTCAATATTGACTCATCGGTTGTGACAAATGTATCACACTAATGCAGGATGTTAATAATAGAAGAAATTGTGTATGGGGCGAGGAGAGCGTCTATAATGGAGTATACGGGAACGCTCTGTACTTTCTGCTCTATTTTTCTGTAAACCTAAAACTGCTCTAAAATATGAAGTTTATTAAGTTAAAAAAAAAAGGAGAGAAAGAAAAGTTGGTGTGGAGAGAGAGAGAGGAACTAGCCTGATAAAGCTCCCAATGGCCAAGGCTAAAATAATTTGAGCAATAAAATAGATAATGACAGCGTTGGTTCTAACCCAAAGAATAAAATAAATATTTGTGAGTCTGTACTGACATAAAAAATGATTGCCTTAACACATAAATGGAGAAGAGACAAAACTTCCTTATAGAGGATTCCAAATAAATGTAGAGGAATGAGCGAGGGTCGTAGAAAATTACCGTGAGAACACAAGAGTAATAATCACTACAGACAAGATCCCCCGATGAATGTCCCCAGAGTATATCTCCTAAAATGTTTATTAATTACTGTGGTGGTTTTAATATATGTTCACAAATTCTTTCATACTCCTCCCTCTAGGAGGTGGAGATGAATTCCTCTCCCCTTGAGTAAAGGCTAGATTTAGGGACTTACATCTGTCAGACAAAATTGGAAGGGGAAAACAGTTTCTTTTCACAGAGAACCTGGCAAACCTTACGTTAGCCAAGTATCAAGGTTAATATCCCCAGTAACTAGTCTTGTTGATATCATATATCTCCGAGTATATTACAAGAAGGGCACTTTTACTTTTTTGGTATCCTCCCAAATCTATAGTCTCAGTCTAGTTATGAGAAAATATCAAACAAACCCAAACTGAGGGGTAGTATACAAAATACTTGACCTGGTCGCTTCAAAAGTGTCAAGGTCATGAATGACAAGGAAAGAATGAGAAACTGTCACAGATTGGAGGAGACTAAGAAACATGACAACTAAATGTAATGCGCTATCCTAGATTAGATCCTGGAACAGAAAAAGGAGTTTAGTAAGAAAACTGGTGAAATCCTAAGAAAGTCTGTACTTTAGTTAATAATATCGTACCAATGTTAGTGTTTTAGTTTGGACAAATGAGGCGCAGCTATGGAAGATGTTAACCTTACGAGACATTGGGGACAGATATATGGGGGACACTACGACTTTCCTGAAAATGTAAAGTTAATTCAAAACAAAAAGCTTAAAAATAAATTGGTAAAAATCAATCAATCAATCAATCAATCAATAAATAAACTAAAACAAAAGAAATTGCTGAATTTTAAATACATTTTTTATTTTTATTTATTTATTTATTTTTACCACAAGTGCTAGTAGTTCCTATCAGGGCCTTTAAAGTTAAGAAACATAATTATGTAAAGTATTAATTAGGAGATTAGAATAATTGTTATTTTTTAAATGATATTTTTTCAATTCTACCCCAAATATGTATTGATTTTTGCTGTGGAAAATGAGGAAATGAACATTTACACTTTCTCCCACCTTCTCTCCTCCATCTCTCAATTTTTGTTAGTCATTAATATCATTATTTTATTGTTGACGCTTGCAACATTTATACTGTGTTCTATGCTCCAGATTCACAAAGATTTCTTCTATCTCTATATTGAAACGGATTCAGTGCTCATCACCAATATGTTGATCCGGGCTTCTCCACTCAGAACTATTTATTTTGATAAATCTCCTTTGTTGACTAGATTTCATTACCCAACAGTTTGTGTGTTTACAGAAGGATTAAGAGACACTTATTTCCTAAATACTTAGATGCTTGGGAGTGTCTGTCTGTGGCCTTTCTATTTGAAGATATCTGGGTTTAAATTCCTTGAGTCACAATTCTGTCCTTTAGGACCTTGTAGATGATGCCCACCGATCCTGACACAGAACATGTAGAGAGAGAAGTCTGCAGCCAGACTGGTTTTCACCAATCATGTGACTTGAGATTTTTGCCAGGCTGCTCATATGATTCTGACTTTAGGCTTGAAGTTTAATAACCTCATTAGAAGATCATATTTGATGCTTATGGTCCTGAATCGATTTTGTACCTCCACATTCAAGTCTTTATTTTGGGTAAGTTTCCCCCCATTATTTATGAATATTTTTCATCATTGTTCCATTTGTTTTGTTTTTCTTTTCAAAACACTGCACAGATGTTGTATGTCTTTGGTCTGTCTTCCATGTTTTTTTGTCTTCCGTATAACTATTTGTTATGGGCTGAGTTGTATCCTCCCCCACAAAATGATATATGAAAATCCTAATTCCCCATTTCCTCGTAATACGACCTTATTGGAAAATAGGATTGTTGCCGATGTAATTAGTTAAGATGAGGTCATACTGAATTACAGTGAGCCCTTTATTCCTATAAGAAAAGGAGAGATGCAGACAAATAGAGAAGAATGGCATGTGATGATGGAGACAGAGATTCGAGTGTGATAGCTGCAGGCCAGGAATTGCCGGCCATCACCAGAAGCCAGGCAAGAGCTATGAAACAGATTTTCCCTCACGTCTCTCAGAAGAAGCCCAGACTGCAACACCTGGATTTCAGACTTCTAGTCTCCAGAACCATAAGAGAATAAATTTCTGTTGTCATAAGCCACCCAGTTCCTGGTACTTTGTTGCAGCAGCCCTAGGAAACTAACATACTATTTTTATATGTTTGTTTTATAAAAATTAATTAAGGATACCTTAACTCAAATTGGAGTTGGGAAGGCCTATAGAGGGAGCTCTCATGTCCTACCACTCCATGTCAATTACACAGAACAAGAAGACATTAATTACTGACCCCAAAAGGAAGAGGCTCAGTTAACGATCCCAACAGGAAGAGATGTACCTTACACTCCCAAACAGGAAGTGTAGTCCCTTTACTACTCCAGCAGGAGGAAGAAAGATTTTCCTCTTGCCTAGCAACAAGGCCAGCCCATGAAAACTCCATAGCTCAGCCAGTGAGAAGCTATATTCACCTAGACTCTTCCTTTCCTCCAATGGACTTTCATATTTCTCTTGCGGATTACCTCCTCGTCCCACCTTTCTTTCTATAAAAGCCTTCCATCTTGGATAATCCCTTGGAGTTCGTCTGTGTGTGCTAGAAGAGGCGCTGCCCAATTCGTGAATTATTTAATAAAGCCAATTAGATTTTCAAATTCACTCAGTTACATTCTGTTTATTAACAGTTTGTTCCTTTATATTTATTTCTGTGTGTTGCCGTGTAGCCTTCTCTCCTCTATGTCTCTGTTTATTCTGAGTTGTTTTTCTTCTTTTCAATATGTCTTTTAAATTTCTAAATGTCTTTATTTGCGGTTTTCACTTCTATCCTCAGTGCCACCAACTCCCTTTCTCTCTGTTGCTTTACAATCTCTTTAAGAAATCCTTGACATCTCTTAACTCACTCAGAGAAGTTGGACTGCCTGAAATCTCTTTGAGTCCATGGAGAGTTATGTGCTCGAACTCTCCCTCTGGTTTTGTTTTATTAATAATTCCTCTTGTGATGTAAGCTCTTTTGACTTGTGCTTATGTTCCTTAGTTCCATTTCCTTTTTTTATATATATTTTTTTCTTTCAGTTCCACGATGTTCCTTCGTGATTAGCATTCATCTTGGAACAGGCCAACAATTTCTTGAATGCCGATGTTGAAAGGAACAGAGTAGGTAATCTGGCAGAGTGATGAGGGTTTGTGCTCTCCAACACACTCTTACTAAATCCTCCATTTTCTTCCCTTGGAGCACACCACCCCCCAATTTCAGCCCTAAGGCTTCCAAGACTCTCAGCAAAGACCTCTAGGCTGCAGAACTTCAGATTTGCAATCTGCAACTTCTGCCTGCCTCTCTCCTTCTCTGCCTTACCTGGCGATCTCCCCACTCTGGGAATGCTAGGTGCTGGGTGAGGAGACATAGCAAGTCAGCAAGCTCTATCCCTAACCCCACACTGCTCCGTGGCATTGAACTGGGTCTGGACAGGAAAGTGCCTGATGCCTCCATGGCCTGAACTCAGCCCGGACCCTGTCCTCCACTGGGCAGGGCCTCTCAACTATGACTTCTGGAGGGATGCACACTTCCTACTCAGGGCTCTGTCTCATCTCTTATTTGAGATTTGATTTTATAGCATTTAGCATGTATCCTTTCTGGTTTAATAAAAAGTAGAGATCTTGCGCTCCCTCTTCTTTTTCTCCTCCAAATTCATGATTATTTTGGGTGGGCTTTGGGTTCAAGGAGCAGGGCAAAAAAGACTTTAATCTGCCATTTTCAACTTCTACTTTCTTGGAAAACCTTTGGCTTTTAGAACCTGAAAGACACGCCTAATTTTCCTCTATTCTTGCAGGTGATCCCTTCTTGGAGCCTCGTGTTTCATCCTTCTCTATCAGGCCATGCAATGTAGACAGAATCGAGGTGACAGCTGAAGGCCACATAGCTGATAAGGGGAGGAGCCAGGATTCCAACCTCCGGCGCTGCGGCTCCACCACTAAGGCTTTTTGGGTATGAGTTAATTTCCACTGGGCGCTGCCTCGCCTGCAGCTCCTAAGGAAAAGCTATGCCGTCCCCGCTCACTTCCCAGGGCAGAAATAATAACCAGGGGCTCACACGGTGGAGAGGGACGTGTCTCACTTCCATCCATCAACTTCATGGCCTGGAGGAGGGGATCTGTGGGCATCCGGGAATCCTGGGTATTGACACACCTGGAGCATTACAGGAGTTACAGTTAAAAATACCTGTTTCCCAGTATAAATAAGACCTCAGAAAACTGTCCCCAGCCAGGGTCCCAGTGAGAGGCCTCAGGGAATTCCGGCCCTCCTCTCCATTGCGAGTATTCAGCCAAGGAAGAGATAATGGGCAGTGAGGGTGGGGATGATCCTCAAAGCTTGAGACCCGCGTTTAATTCCTACTCTGCCATTGATTAGCCTGTGGGACACCTTGGGAGCCACTGTCCTCTCTTATCTCTGTGTTTCCATTTGTCCAGTGGGTGGGGTGGCCTGAGTTCCTGCTGATGTTGGTGCTCTAGGATTCTGGGTCCTCCTCCAACGCATGTCCTGGGGGCTCACCCTGCTCCCTATTTCTGCTGTAATCCAGCTGGAGCAGCTGCATGGAGATTATACTGAGACTTCTCTAGGGTGTTTCTGAAATGGCCCCTGAGGGCCTGAGGCTAGGGCCGGCTGGGCAGCAGAGGGGCATTTATTTCTGAGACCCTCAGGTCACCACGACCATTCACTCTTTCTTTAGTGGAGGAAGGGTTTAGAGCTTCTCTTTCCAAAGAAGCAACTTAAAGGTCAGTAAACTGGGGTTTCTGAAGGCTCTGAGGAGCTTCTCTGACCAAGGGCATCTCTCTGGCCCAGCATTTGGTCCTTCAGATGCTCCAAAGGAAGTCTGTACTTACTCCAGGGGCATAACCTCAAACTAGCCTAGAGGCAGCCAGTGGGAAGCTAAGTTGTGGGACCTAGTTGAGACCTGGGCAGTGGTCAAAGGCTTGGGTGACAAGTAGACCTCGAGTCTTGTCTTCAGTCACTAAGATCTTTTGATTTTTCTGTCATTCTTTTGCCTCACTTCTTCTATCCTTACTAATAAAAGGAGAGGACAGACTTTTCATCCATCCACCCATCATTCATCCCTTCATTCTAAGGCTATCTATCTATCCTTTATACATCATCTATCATCCTTCATCTTTTTATCTTTTCACTCATTATTCATTCATCGATCCATTCATCCAGCTACCTATCATCTAGTCACTTAGTCATCTCTCCCTTACCCTGTACATCCCTCGTTTAAAAAACCACAGTCTTAATAAAAATACAACGACAATACAACAACGAACAATAATAGACACCACTCATTGAAGCTGACTGTGTGTCAGGTACGATCTCATTTAATCTATCTCTATTCAATGAGTCTCATGTCATAGTTGAGGAAACTGAGATAATCACCTAAGTACTTCCCTGGGAATACAAATAAGAAGATACCACTTCTCTAACTTCCAGTGTTCACCATAGAGTAAAGGAGACTGATCTTTGAAAATACTGGGTATCCTTAAAGTCTAGAGGCACATATAATATTTATTTATTTATTTATTTATTTATTTAACACATTGAAGATGTCTTTGACAACATTTATATATATATTTATAGACATTCCGTACAGTAGAAATGAAAAGTGGTAGATTAGATTCTTCAATGGGGCTTAAATAAAAGTCCTGCAGAGGCACTACGAGAAGAGAAAGGCATGGGGAGAGGCGGGAGAGGTCAGGGAAGGCTTCCCTGTAGAGCTGTGTTTGAATTGAGTATGATTTTGCTAGATAGGGAATGATTTTAGAAGTAGAAGGCATGGGACGTGCAAGGGCATGGAGGCATGCATTGAGAAGACCTGATCAGAGAAATGCAAATCACTTTCGCTGTTTGAAATAGAGGAATCATGGGAGAACCTGGGCAATGTGAGGCTTGCAAGAAAGGCGACCTGGAGCCCGTGGGGTCATTAGAAAGATGTGGTCTCAGAAATAAATGCCCAGTGCTGCCAGACTGACATGCTTGCTGTATTTGAGTGGAGGAAAATATCAGATTATGAAATAGGCTATTCATTATTATCCCATTTTATGCTATTAAGTACATATAATGTTTATAAGAAAAAGACTGGAAAGATATTCCAGAATGTTAGCAAAGGAGATTTCTGGATAGTGGAATTTGCAATTGATTTTATTTTCCTCTCTGTACTTTCTCTGCATTGAGCAGGAAGAACATGAGCTGGGAGTCAGGACACCTGAGTTCTGGTCTTCTTTTGGCCACTGACTCGCTAAGAGAACTTGGCCAGTCCCTTCCCCCTCTGGCTCCTGCTTCTTCCTCTGGAGAATGAGACTTGGCCCAGTGCACTTCAAGGTCCCATCTGAACCAGCTGTTCCAAATTGGGGTTTCTCCGACTGGGGATTGGAAATGTGTTCTTGGGGATCCTCGCATCCTATAAAAATTTTCAAAAAATGTTTGCATGCTTTTGTTTGATGATAAAATCATCAAAGAAATGAGATCATACACATAAAATACTAAGAATTTTGTCTGGGACATAGTAAACCCTCCTTATATGTGAGCTATTTTTAATAAGAAAAAAATGCTGTTGCCATTTATCAAGACAATGCTTCTCCTTTACAGTGATAGTTTACAAGGAAAAGACATTTTTCTATATGAAGACTTTGGTTCTTGGATCAGTATTTCTCAAATGGGGGCCTGTGGACTTCAGGGGTCCCTAGGACACATTTTCTCCCATAAAAGGCGAAGGGGTCACACATGAGTCAAGTTTGAATAAAAAGTTCGGGGTCCCCGTAGAATAGGGAATGTGGGCTCTGGGTACCTCTCATCTCTGCTGTCACAGCCTCCCTTCAGCAGAGGCGACTTGCTTTTTCCTGAGGTTGGTGCGGCCCTCAGAAACACACGTACCTTTCCCATGAAAATGAGTCCCTGGGGAGGCCTCCCAGCCCGAAGGCTCACTCCAGCACCTGTATTCTGTAACGTAGCCTTAATTGAAATCACATTAACATTATGATTCCATTACGGGGAACAAGAGGCTGGCTGCAGGAACGTGCCCCGTGAGGCCTAATCAGCTGGACTGGATCATTTATAAAGGGCTGTGCATCTGCTTGGAGCTCAGTGTTAAGTAAGGCAGACAGGGGCCTATTCATTATTAACAAGGCTTTATGCGTTTGGCCAGGCAGGAGTAGAAAGCTGGCCACAAGGGGAGTCGGACAGAGGAGAAGCATTAAGGTGCTGACTGCAAGCCCCTTGCTCGTCGCTAGAGCCTGAGATGTCTTTACACAAGTGGTGGTGACTCCTGTCCCCAAAATCTCAACTGTGGCAACTCCTCCTACTGAATGGAGATACTATGTAACTTGCCTGAGGTCCCATAGCTAATGCGTGGTATAGTCAGAATTTGAACTCAGGCAAGTTGGGTCCAGAGCCCACATGCTTAGCCAGCCTCCTATACACAGTCCACCCCCTGGCAGTTCCCACCCCTCCTGGGCTGTGCCTCTGACCACCCAAGGTTCTAGCAACTCCAGATCCTTGAGGGTGCGATGTACAGGGAAGAGCTCTGGAAATCAACAACGAATTAGAAAATGCGGTTGAAATTCAGCGCTTCTAGCCATTTATTTCATTCACTGGTCTTAGCACAAACCCTGTGCCAGGTGTTACTACTGAAAAGGTGAATGAGACCCATTCTTTGCTTCCACGGAGTCCAGAAGCACATGGACAGTCCCTGTTCTCTGTAGGAATCCTGAGCATTACTGTGTGTATGTGATCTTATTGAACCCTTAACTACAACGAACGAATCCTTAAATATAATGTAACCTGCGAGAACCATAAATGAGAGATTAATGGACTCTAAGTATTTTGCTATAAGATATAAAAGATTAAATAATTAAATATGACATTTAGGAGTGCCAGCTCTGGAATCTGACATACCTCATGATTATCCTGGATTCGTTGCTTAACTCTTGTGTTGACCCTAATCATGTGATTTCCCCTTTCTGTGTCCACCTCTGCCGATCCCTTCCGCCTTGCCTCGTCCTGGGTATGGGGCAGGAGGTGAAAGGACAAACAATATTGACATCTTATAGGAGGGGTTGTTACACAGTCACCAAATACAACTTTGAGGGTGGCGGTTGAGAGTATGAGCGTGAAAGGCTCTGGAAGGCTCTGAAGAACGGACCTGGTCCCCGGTCATGACTCTGTTCCAATGGCTGCATTACCCTGGCAAGTAATTCTACATGAGGACCCTTAGTTTCTATACCTGTGACTTGGGAACAACAGTGGCACTTACCTTACAAAGCTATCATAAGGATTAACTGAGGTTGTGGGTGTAAAGCACACAGCACGTGGTCTGAGACACAGTAAGGGTTTAAACTTCGGTTATCATTTTAGGGAAATATCCAAGGGTGATGGGAACATACTTCGACCTCCACCAGCTGAGTGACCTGAGGCACGTCTTCTTGCCCATTTGAGCTGTTAAATTGGGCAGTAAAACCAGTCCTATAGGATCGAGAGGTCATGACAGATGTGGCTATGTTTTACAAATGGTAACGCCATACGCAAATGTACCATTCATCTTATCGAGCACCTGTATACTGTCTGGGGCTTGGACATGAGAGTGGGGGAGCAGAGACATGGTCTCGCGCTCTCCGAGGGTACGTAGGTGGCTGTGGCAGCTCAGGCAGCCCATGCATGTGGCGTCGAGTGAGAAATGCAGACCCTCGGAGGGGAGAGAGTGAGCCTGCTCCTCCTGCCCGCGGCATTTGTGCGACATTCTGTTCACTGGGCACAAGCACGACACTCACGTGTCTTTTTTTCACCCCCATTTTGTCCTCTTTGGTGAGAATATTTAGGTTCTGCTCTCTTGGCAAATTTCGGTTATACAATACAGTGCTAACGACTATAGTTACCATGTTTTACGTAGACCCTCTGACCTCATTCGTCTTTTAACTGAAAGTTTGTCCCGCTTTACCAACTTCTTTCTATATCTCCCATCCCCCAACTCCTGGCAACCACTTTTCTACTCTGTTTTTGAGTTCAAATTTCTTTTTTTTTAAGATTACAGATGTGATACTCTGCAGTGTTTATCTCGGTACGGCTTATTTCCCCTACCATAATGCCCTCCGGTTTCATCCATGTTGTCACGAATGACAAGATTTCCTTCTCTTGTAAAGCTGAATAATATTCCATTGTGTGTGTGTGTGTGTGTGTGTGTGTATAAAACACATTTTCTTGAACTGTTCATCCATCAATGGTACTTGGATTGTTTCTGTATCTTGGCTACGGTGAATAATGCTTCAATGACCACAAGAGTACAGATATCTTTTTGAGATAACGGTTTCATTTTCTTTGGATATAGACCCAGGATGGAAATTGCTAGGCCTATTTTTAATTTTGTGGAAAACCTCTATACTGTTTTCCGTAGTGACTGCACCAGCACATAGTTCCAGCGACAGGGTCTAAGGGTTCCCTTTCCTCCACATTCTTGCCAGCATTTTTTGTCTCCTGTCTTTTTGGTAAAGGACATCCTAACAGGTGTGACATGACATCTCATTATGGCTTTGATGTGCATTTCCCTGATGGTTAGTGATATTGATCCCGTGCCTCCTCCCCACATTCAAGAGGGACCAATTGTTTTCTTCCTCTCCAAGGCACTGAGGACCCTAATCTTGTCCAAGAAATAATTTCGTTTTTAAAGAAACCACCCTTTATTATGAACCTTTTACTAAGCTCTTTACGTGCAATCATAACAGCTATGCTGGGAAGAACCCGAGCCTCAGAGAGATGAAATGACCCGTTCCAGGTTTCAAGGCCCAAGGCGCAGGCTCTCTGATGCCCAGGCTTATTCACAGGGGCGAACTGACCAGCGCCCCCTCCCTACCACAAGGAGACATTTCACAATTATGAGGGGCATCTTCCCATGTCATTTCTTATTCCCATCATAAGAGAAGGACTGGGATCGGTAAGGGTTCAGCCTACAAGGGCTCCCTTCCCAGCTCAGACCACACCCTATAGTAGTGACTTGGGGTTATTTGATCTTTCATCCCAATCTTCTCATAAAATAACAACAACAAATGATAACAATAACAACAACAGCTACCATCTACCTGGTGCCTACTACTGGTCTGACACCGGACATGTCTCCTAACCCTCATGTTAGCCACATAATCAATAAGCATACCGTACGGATGAGTAAATAAGCTTGGAGATTATAGCTAAAACGTGAATCCAGGCAGCTTTCCTAGAACTTCAGCTCAGTTTTCTTTAAGGTTCCTTGGGCACTTCCTCTGCAGGTACTGTGTGCACTAAGCACTGCACATGTCTCACCAAATCCTCAAAATGTCCCTGCAAGGTAGGTACTACCATTGAGATTCTGTAGGATTAAAGATTTGTCCCCAAAATACATAATTGAAGTGGCCGAGCTAGAACTGGAACACGCCTCGTTTTGTGGTCCAGACCATGCTTTCCACCTATTCTACCTGCACAAGAAGGGCTCCCAGTGACCTTGTTGATGCTGGCGCTGGAGAGGAAGGGCTCCTGGGGACAGGGCAAAAGCAGCCCCACAGGGAAGACGGAGGCAGAACCTCCTTTCAAAGCAACCCAGTTGTCTCTACTGAACTGGCCCTTATTAAAAATGGAGCTCATAAGCCTGGCTGCCCAGCAGCTGAGCAGAGATCAGAAACCATTTCCAGCAAGCCTGGGTCTTTTAAGTTATTTATCTGTCTACATTTTTTATCATTTGCCATCGATTTGCAAGGGCCCTTCCTGAGAGCCCCTCTGGTGCCTACCTGGCAGGGTAGCTGGCTCTTTGCCCCCCTCACCCGCAGGGTTCTCTCCTTTTCCTGTAAGGCAGCTCAGCACCAGCTGCCGGCTCAGTGGGCTCCCAACTTGGATCCTCCATTGCCAGAACTGTAGGGGCGTAGGGGCCTTTGTCCGCCTCTTCTCTCCCCACACTTCCCACAACAGGAGGGCTGCGGAAGTTCTGGCGCAAACTGGGATCTGATTGCAAATTTGACTCCTGCCCTCCTCTCTCGCACACACCCCTAATCCAGGCTCTGCCCCACCCTGCCCCAGGAGTTCACCCCTAAGGAGTGCATCCCCCAGGGTGCCTCACTTTCTTGACCGTGGTCGGCCTTAGGTAATGAGAGACACTGCAGGAGACCAGAGAGTGGGAGGAGAGAGGGATGATGGTATTTCTACCTAAGTTTTGGCTGCATCACTCTGTCACGGCAGCTCCTGTGGGTGGCCCCTGTCTCACACCCCAGTGCTTGCTGGGTTCTCTCCTCTGATGCTCTCAGGCCCTGGAAAGTAATGGCTTCCTGCTGTTGCTGCCCTGTGGGTGCTTCAGTTAGTTCCGCTAGCTCTGTCCCCATCTCTGCAAAGCCCCTTCATTAAACTGTCCTAGAAATCCTAGCTGATATGAGTTTTGTTTCCTTCCCGAACCCTGAATGATCCACAGGAATTGCTGGCTCCATGAAATGCAAATCATGGACAGAAATGAAAGCTCTGAGGGAAAGGCTGCCAGGAAACCCGGAGAGACTCACATTTATTCCACGCTCCCTCCAATACACTCTCTCTCTCTCTCTTTCTTTCTTTCTTTCTCTCTCTCTCTCTCTCTCTCTCTCTCTCTCTCTCTCCTTGAGGGATAAACAGAGGGCTGTCAAATACTCTTTTGACAACTGTTTTGTCTCGAAAGGTCTAAGGCTTTGTACCTCCTGGGTGGAAAGGGAAGAACCCCTGATGGGAGAGTGGCTTTGGGTCACAAAGCTCCTAGCTGGGGACTGTAGCCTTTCATTGTTCCTGGTCAGGGTACGATTTTATGTAACTCTACCACAGAGCTCATGGAGTTCCTCAGTTGCCATGCTTTGTCTGCAAGTGATACAAAGACCAATGAAAACAGCTTGAATGTTGAGAAAAGCATGCCACCTAACATAACAAGATGTCTCGAATGAGTATTGCAGAATTGGCAAATTTGGCAGCTCAATAGAATCTGACATTTCAACTATCCTCTTGGCCTTCCCCTCATGGTCACAGGATGGCTGTCACAGTTCCAGGTACCACAGCAAGATCTAAAGCAGGAAGACAAGAGGTCCTGTGTTAGGTAGAACAGCTGCTATAATAAGACTCAAACTAACAATGGATTACAAAGAATAGAAATTTATTTTCCTGATAGAAATTTATTTTATAGTCCGAGGCGCATTCAGGTCTAACATAGCAGCCCAGTGGGATTGAGAACCAGGCTTCTCTATCTTGTTGCCCTTACTTGCAAGAATGGAGATGGTTCATCACTCTGTAAGCGTCCTAGTCATCAGGAAGGAGAAAGAGAGGGAGTGGAGGACATGCCCCTCCTCTCACAGGCACAGCCATAGAAGTTGCGCACATTTCCATCATGGATTAGAACTTGGTTACGTGGCCATACTTCGCTGCAAGGAGGCTGGAAATGTAGTCTTTGGCCGGATAGCCATGTGCCCAGCTAAAAACTTGCCTCATGTGGAAAAGGCTCAACTAGATACCTGGGACAACAAGCTATCTTTTCACAGGCCTCGTCTCACGTCCCCTTTGAATAATGAGGAAAACCTTCCCAGGCACCACCCGCTACCACCGTCAGACTCTCCCCCATGTTTCATTGCCAAGGTTCATCCTGGGCCAGTTCCCTATCTGCAAGGAAGCCGGGTTGGGATGCAGGTTCTTCCAGGAAAAAAGAAGAGCAAGAATGACTATTGAGTGGTCAACTCCTATTATCTACCAAACGACACAGCTACAACTGGAAAGCGGCTTGGACACTGAAGTTGGAGAGTCACATAGCCATTGAGCTTAGAGGGGTTATGGATCCCTTCTGACCTGGTTGAGATGCTCTGTGACCTTGGGCAAATGCCTTGACCTCCCTGGCTCCATCTGGGACAAAGTGGAGATAACATAGCACCTACTTCAGGTCATTGTGAAGCCTGAGACCACATAGGGCAAGCTCATAGAAACTGCCTGGTGAGCTTCAGCAGATTCATTTATTCTTTTTGGAGTTTTTATTATCAATATCATAGCTCACCCCTGCCTGCACTAGGACATTGTGTCGCTTAAGTGAAGGGGGTAGGGGTACACAGGGCACCTGTACCAGCTTCTAGTCCCACGTTTTGCTTCGCGCCGGGGCCCCAGATGAGAGCTCAGCCCCGTAGCCCTTGAGGTCTGTTAACGCCATTAGCTCTCCAGCCACGCCCCCTCCTGCTGCACTCAGCACCTCCCCTCCCCAGAGCCCCATCAGGCAGCCCGTCTGCTTCTCCCATCATGCTGCCCCACACGCTGTCCCCTTTGGAGTGGGAAGTAGTCAGCCCCACTTCAGGTGATGAGCAGAGAGCTGCCGCAGGCCCCGGGCTCCTGGCTGGGTAAGGGACGTGAGGAGGACAGGGAGTAGGTGGGTAGATGGGGGCTCCCTGCCCCTGATGCTCAGCCAGCCGCTGAGTCCCAGACTCTCACCTGGGCTGCCTGAATGGGGAAGAGCAAGGTGGGGGATGTGAAGAGTCCCTGACAAGGCCCCTCCCCTCCTTCCCTTGGCCCGAGGGTGTGGGGTCCCCGATTCAGAAACCAGATGTCGTCACAGCTCCACAGCACACGCTGGGTCTGCCGAGGAGGAGTCACCGCTGTCCTCATCTCTGATACGATTTCTGTGGGGAGAAGGATGGCTGAGAGGCAGTGGGTCTGCGTCAGTCCTGGTCCTGCCCAGCCTCCTTGAGCCTCAGCTTCCTCATCTGTAAGGTGGGGTGGCAGAGCCCCCGCCGCAGACTCCCGAGAGGGTGGATTACGACACAGGACGGTGGCACACGGAAGGCGCTCCTCTGGTGCGGCGCCTCCTCTTCATGCCTGCCCTGCACAAACTTCGCTCGTGGAAAACGACATGGACTCGCAACGCCCGCTAACGTCCTCATTTCCTCTGACCCTTCGGTCCTTTTCCGGACTTGGAGTTGCCATTTGGTCAAGAGCCAGTGTTGCAGTCTGGATATTTTTTTTCTTCTATTTAACCATATAAAATTCAACTGCAGTATTTCATGTATTTCATTCAATTTAATAAAAACATACTCAGCATCCTTCATGTGTGAGGCCCAGCGTTATCGTCTCGAAGAAACTTCACTCATTAAACTTGATAACTTCCTACGAGGTGAGCATCTTTATTATGCCCATTTTAAGATGAGAAAACCAGGGAGTAAAGAGATTAAAGGGCTCGCCCAAGGCTCCCATATTAGATAGTGGAAATGGAACTCAAGCCCAGAACCCAAGATCGGCTGAGGCCAACGCCTTGCTCTCAGCCCCCTGTTCTGCCCTCATCAGATCAGACGTGGTCCCCTCCCCAACTACAAGAGCCCTCAGTGCTGTAAAGAACTGCAAGACTTGGATTTTAAAAAGCTACATGCAATGCCCCTGAGATCAGTTCTGACTTCACACATGCTTCTAAGATATGCCTGGGGGTCATAGCCAGTTGATTTTTTTTTTTTTTTCTACCATTATGATTTCACTGATTCTGAACTGCCTTCCTGGTCTGGACCTCTTCGTTATGTTTGGGACATGTTTTCGGGTTCAGAATCTCTATGGCAAGTCAAAGATCAGCGTGAGATGTCCTTTTCATTCCCACCCCTGCCTCAGTCCTATAACAATTATGAGTCCTCTCCTTGGACAGCAGACGAGAAGAGAGTCAGAACTCTCATGAGTCCACAAATCATTGTTCCTGTCGAGTTGTTAGGAGGAAGACAAGGCAGAGGACAGGGATGGTTGTCCATCTGAGCCCTCAGGCTCCCAGCCTCCTACAGGACAGTGTCTAATATCATGGACAGAGTCAGACTGACTGGGTCCAAACCCCAGCTTTGCCACTTACTGGCTGTATGACCTTGGGCAGGTCATTTAACCTTGTCATGCCTTTGCCTTCCCATCTGTAAAATGAAGATAACAGTAGGACTTCCCTCATAAAATTATTGTGAGGCTTAATGGAGTTAATGCCCAATGAGGAAGAAGCGCTTTGTAAACGTTATCCATGATCCCTGCCCGGTTCACGGGAGACGTGGCTGGCTAAGCTGAAGAGCCCTCAGGCCAGCTCTCTGCCTCTCCGAACGGAGGCTCTGCAGGTCCAGCTAAGGAAAGCTGGTGCAAGCTACTTGCTTCGTAGATGTCCCCAAGCCACCTGGAGGCTGCTCTGGCTTCCGCAACACCTCACCATCCAATGCGATTTCTGATTCCGAATCAGATCTTGACCAAAGCCCATGGAGTCGGGCCACCCACTTTCCTTCCTCAGGGCTGATTTTGTTTCCTGTCATCGCCAGCACAGTGGGAGAAAGAGGCCTGGGTTTGGCCTCACAGCAGACTTCTTGACACCTCGGTCGGTTCTCTTTGCTTTCCACATGCTGGGTCTGAGCAGCCACAGCAGAAAGCTCCTTCACGTTCTGCGCCCCTTAGGCTCCCCTTCCAGCCCCAGTCACAGCCTTCAACCCTTTCCTCTCTAGAAAGACCAGACTCGCACACCCGGCTGTTTCTTGCCTCTATACCTCACCTCATTCTTGGAACTCTCTTCTATTTTTGTGCATTTAACCAGAGCCTACTCATCCTTCCAGACTCACTCAGCTCAGGTATAACCTCTTCCTGCAAAGCTTCCTTCAGCTATACTCTGAAGAGGTATGCTCAAGATTTGCTCAGGATTTTGTTTGTTGCAAGTGACAGAAATGCAAACCAAACTGGAGGAAGCAATGAAGGGAATCTCTCTGGTCCTGGAAATGTCAGCATGTAGGGCTTCAGGCACAGTTGGACCCAGGGGTCATAATTATATTCTTTGCATTCGTTTCTTTTCCCTCTGGGTTGGGGATGCTCACCCAGAGGTGAAAGATTCTTGGCTTTTCCAGGCAGACACCCGATACTCTTGGCAGTTTCCCTTTTCAGAGTTAAGCTCTAGAGTTTCTGCTGGTTTGGGGCTTTTTTTTCTCTTCTTATATTAGACCTTAGGCCACAGAATTGAATTAATCATTATCTTTCCTGCATGACATCTTTTTGTTCATGATTGTTTTTCCTTCATTTGTTTACTTATACAAATAAATACTCAGGACCTGATATCCAACAGAAGAATCAGAACATTTACCAAAACTTGTATCTGTCTGTGGCATCTTTCCTGTTCTGACTGTCAGCTTCCCCATCCAGAGAAGCCACTATCTTAAATCCTTGCTCAGGTCACATGATCACCCCTAAACCAATCACTGTGGCCTGGGGGACAGAATCTGCTGATTGGCCAGGTCCGGATCACCAGACCACACATGGAATTAGGTCCTGAGGGAAGAATTAACCTCAGCCAATGCAAGTGGACTGAGTGGGCGTGATGGGTGGTTTCCCAAAGGTGACCTGAGGGGATGGATGCCAGGCAGGAAAAACAAGATCTGTCCACCACCCTTGGCCCCAGGCTCGGTGTCACATAAACCAAGTTCTTCTGCAGCTGCACAGGGCTAAGGCCTGCCTGCTTGCCCCAAGGCCAGGACCCGAGTTCCTAGAAGTGATGAGAGTTGCTGAGAAAAGAGTCCTCAGTTTCTCCCACAGTCACCAGGCCCTCACCCACACCTTGGTCAATGGAGTGTGGGAAGGGAGCCATCCTGGGGGGACCTGTGGAGTGGAGGGCTCTACCTGGGTGGGCAGAGTCCTGGATTCTTGTCCCGACTCCTCCTCCCCTCCAGCCATCATGTGCTCAGGGTATTGTCCTCAACCTCTCATTTAATCCTCACATGGACTCTATGCAGGAGAGTCCTTTTTATTGCTCTCTTATAGCCCAGGTAGCCGAGGCCTGGGGAAGAGAAGGGACCTGCCCAAGGTCATACAGCTAAAGGGATCAGGCAGAGCCTCAGGGTTCTAGATGCTGGGGTTCCTTGGGATCGACTTGACCAATGTGTTGACCTTATGTTGAAGAATGTGAAGCCCAAAGAGGCTGGATTTTCTGTTCCAGATCACAGCCCAGGGCACGCTCCACGATGTTGCTGACAGCCCGCCCTGTACACTCAGGCAGGCCTGGCTCTTCCCCTTGCGACTCCTGAAGCTCTGTCCCTCCATGATCTCATCCTAAATAGGGACACCATAGGGCCCACTTAGGAGCTCTCCATAAGACTAAATTGGGGTCTCACCTCCTAGATGCTGAGCATAGTAGCTGGCATATGATAAATTTGGTAAATTATCAGCAAATGAGGATTTTTTTAAGCTTGTAATCTAGGTGTGTGTTTCTCCATCTGCGATGTGAGAAGAAGAGAGGCACAGATAAGCTAAGGGGTACGTTTGTGCTTCGGAAAATGTGAGATCGAAACAGTCACCGGTGTTGTGGTTCAGAGCACAGGCCCTGTCATCCACGGGGAATTCCTCCACTTTTCTCTGCCTCGGTTTCCTCATCCATAAAACAGAAATAATATAAGTTGCTACCTCCTAGAGCTGTGAGGATTAAACAAGTTAACCTCTCTGCAAGGGCATTGAACAATATCAGAATATGGTTAAGGGTTCATGAGTTCATTAACCATGACTAAAACTGTTGGTTATCGGTGTTCACTTTTACAATCAATTATACAATAGTAAAATTATACGATTATACAGTAATAAAATACAATTATACAGTAATAAAATAGAATGTAAGTGCTATTAACCTTGCCAATATAAAAATAAAATCATACAACCAACAAACAGTAGAGAATAATCACTAATTTTCTCACTTTTCATGGGAGATCATCAGTAGATATTGCCTAAAATAGACCAATTAAGAAACAGGAATGTATTTTTTTTTTAAAGTTTAGTTCACAAAAACAAAAAGCAAACTTGGACTGTTGGGGAAAACAAAGAAATTTGTTTTTTACCATTTTTAACCATATGTATGTATTCTTCCCACAAGAAAAGTAAAACAGTTTAATGACGAAATCGAAAGCCAAATAAATCAAGGTATATCCACAAAATGAAGTGTGGGAAGGGAGCCATCCTGGGGGGACTTTATGTTGCTCTTTATGTGTACTTGAAAAGGGGTTCTCAATACATTATTTAGTGTAAAAATAAATTTCAGATAATCCATTCAGTACAATCTGGGTTGGTAAAGGAAAATAAATGGAGTGGATTGAGTATTCAAACGTGGAGAAAGGCACATGCTACATTATTAACAATATCAGTCTACCTCTGGTTGGTAAGAATGAGTAGACGGAACACAGAATTTGCATTCTGGAACCGTTGGGAGTTCTTTTGACAGCAAGCGTGCATTACCTAGAAAGAGAAGAATGTGTAAATAAAGAAACAAATTAGAAGCTATTGTGATGATTTTTATTCCCAGCAGGAAGGAGCTTGGCACCTGGAACCACGGTCTCTACCTGAACCTTCACTTCTGACCTGGCCTGGGCGGGAATTCCCGCTCGCATCCTGGAGCTGTTGCAAAGGCCCTAGAAAGTGGGACTGTGGCCCTGATCCAACTCCAGCTGGCCCTTCAAATTTGGGTGGCCTTTCAACTCAGGGGCCCCCAAAGCAGGGTTAAAGTTATCCAGAGCGACTTCCTGACCCAGTAAGGAGCCAGCTGCTGGGACCAAGGAAGCCTTGTGCTTAGTTGGTTCCACAGAAGGTTCTAGAACTGGGAGCAGACAGGCTCAGGCAAGCCCAAGCAAGAGGTCGCCTTTGGGTGGTAGCATGAGGGGCATATGGCAGTGATAATATGAGGGTAATATGAGAGCCTTCGACCACAGGTCATTCATCTGTTCACCTATCAAAAATGTATTGAGCCTCTAAAAATAACATCTGAATTCTTCTAACTTCCTAAATGCTCTGCAACATCAGTTCTCAACTTTCTAATACCTCTTTTTATATTAAAGATATGTAATATCCTTTTTAATACTCTGGAATGAACCCCATGGATATTGTGACTTGCTTACACACAAGATTTTTTAAAATATTCACACATAATGCCCGATTGCAACATAAAGAAGACATAAAAAAAAAAAAATCCTCATGTAAAATAAAATCTGCCTGGACATGTGAGTGCTCAGGCCCAACTCCTCTAGAGGACATAATGAAGTTGTCAGGAGCTTGGGGCCCCTGCAGAACCATCGTGAGGGGGACAGCTGCAGAGGAATGTGGGGCGCCCAACAATCCAACAGTGTCACTGTCCAAAACTGTGAGCGGCTCTTGGCATGTTCTGAATAAAACTAAATATAGACTTCTCTTGCTTTTGTCTTCAGTGGCACCCCTGGAAAATTCAGCGTATATTGGAACTGTATAAAAGCGTTGTGTATTTATATGTAGAGTAGACTTCATTAAAGTCTAGACCCATGTAATTGTAACACGTCTCTTCTTCCCTATAAGATGTGCAGCAGGACACTGGAGAGTAACGCGGGTCGTGGAACAGTTCTCGCTGGTCAGGAGTGTCTCAGCTTTTGCTCTTTACCTGCCATCCCCAGTCTACTACCTTCTAAGTACAATGGTGCGCCCCCAGCTTTGTGACAATCTAAAATGCCCCCGTCCATTTCCAAAACATCCCTGGAGGCAGCGCCGCTGGATTAAATGCGTCATTTAATCATCTCAACAAGCTGATGTCAGAGGCGCTCATATTATCCCCATTTTACAGGTGAGGAAACTGAGAGCACCCAGGCAGGAGTGGCTGAGTCAGGACTGTCGCCTGAGGTTGTCTTAAATCCAGCCAGTCCAACATACCGCCTTCCTTCCTGTCTTTCAGGCCTAGGCTGGCACCGGGGACCCAACTATGAGAAAGGCGTCCGTCCTGGACCCCTTCCTGTACGGCATGGTGAGGAAATGGACAGAGGAGCGTGTGAGGTACAGGGGGCATACAGGAGTAGCCACAGGGGAAGGCCTGCGCGGGTAGTGAAGGTGGAGGGGCAATCGGGGAAAGGCATTCCAGACGGGGGCACTTTATGAGCAAAAGCATAGAGGACGGAGGAGTGTGATATGCTCCTTGTGAGAGGGTGAGAGTGGTGACAGGGACATGGGCCTGGACGAGCAGGCCGTGACGTCCTTGAGAAGCATCCGGGACACCCGGGGGAGCACTGTGGCTTTGGTTGAGTAGGCAGTGGGGAGCCATGGGAGGTTTTAGAGCAGGGCAGCTACATGAGTGTTGGTTTCGGACCCGTCCCTGGGAGCAGGGGAGAGGATGGGGTGGTGGGGAGAGGAGCTCTGGGACCAGTGAAGGGTGACTCAGCAGTCCAGGCCAGGTACGGGGGTGGGAGCATGGCGAGAAAGTCATTTTAGAGGCAGAATTCTTAGTCTTGTGACAGGGGGCCGTGTGGCCCAGTGAGGGAGAACCTCGAGTGACTTGGCAAAGCAGGTAATGGCTGGTGGAGAAACAAATGTAAGCTGAGCGCAGTCAGGACTGGGACGTTGCGATTCTGAACTCTCTCTTCCCACAGCGCCTCTCTACCTGCTGCTCCCTCTACCTGGGACAGTTTCCCCTAGTTTTCACCGTGGCCAGGGCTGTTAAACGTCCCCTCTTGAGAGGATGTAGGACCACCCAGTCTACCGCAGCCACCCCCTCTGTTATGGCCGGTCCTGGCACTCTGCTTGTTCCCATTTTAACACGCATCTCCATCGATAATCATGACCGTTCTTGACCTGTTGGTTTTCTGTTCCCTGGAAGAGAGCCAGGATTCTCCTTATTTTGGGTCACTGTTGTATCTCCAGTGCCTACCAACTGTACCTGGCACATAGTAGGTGCTTGGAAGTTTGCTGAATGAAAAGAAATGCCAGAATGTCATCAAGGGAGAAATGCCCGGGAGCGCTCAGGCATGCCCTTGCTGCCTGAAAACCACCAGTCGGGCTCTTTCCTTTGATGTCAGCCCTGCCCTCTCCTCACCTCCAGGTCCTCTTTAAAGTCACAGAGGAGGACATTAACACTTCTCTATGAGCAGTCCCACTAAGAAGGGGAATATCGGGCCCTTAATGGAGGCCTGGGGTGAGGGCTGGCATCTCTGTGGACCTCTCCCACTTGCTGCAAGAAGAGTGTGAGAGGAGCTCCCTCCCTCCCTGCTCTGTGTGTGTGTGTGTGTGTGTGTGTGTGTGTGTGTGTGTGTGTGTGTGTGTGTTGAGGGGGAGGGAGAGCTAGGGGCCAAGAGGAGCCCAGGTCTTTCCTGGAAGTCAGAGGCGGGATGCCAGAGGCAGGCTCTCCCAAACAATTCCCAGGCCCAAGGGAGGGCGCATCAGACCTGAGCTCAGCAGATCCCCCCTCTCCTCTTCCTCAAGGTCCTGCTGGCTCAGATGGTGTCCCCTTTCTCCTCCTCACAGAGATCCTGAAGGGCTTGTCTGCCATAATAATAGAAGCGAACCGTCCTCGGTCATGCTGTGCCATGACTTCCACTGTCTCCCTTAGTTCCCACACCGGCCCTGGGAGATAGGTTCCATCACCATCCCTATTTCACAGATGGGGAAACTGAGCCTGAGGGAGGCTGCGACTCACCCAAGGAGGGAGACTAGGCAGGGGCAAATTGCCTGCTCTCAGCCAGGTGGCAACACGCACCATCGTCACCATCTCAGCCCCACATCCGGGCATTCCATGCCTAGGTGCCCCACACATCTGGATGCCTCTCGCTGGCAGAGAGAACTGGCCAGGGGTGGCACTCGGGCCCTGAGCACTCCTGCCTTGCAGCCTCTGAAAGCCTGGCTTCCGCTGTCACAAACACTCACAGGAGGGTCTGCCTTTTTCTGCCTATCTCCTTGGGCAGGAAACTCAGCCAGAAGGGTGATAAGGGAAAAAGAAAGGAGGGAGGGAGTTCTCTGTAAAGCCAGGGCTGTTGCCTCCCACACGCAGGGTAGAAGAATAGAAGGAAATGGCCAGAAAGAGCCAAGTGTCTGTGTTGGTGGGGGAGTTGGGGCAGGGGTGTTATCGGTTATAAATAACCCTATCTCCAGGATCCCCAGGAGAGGAATGGAGGGGCTTGAGACCTGGTCTCTGAGGCTGGGGGTGGGGGCAGTGGTCATTAGTGTCAGCCTGGGTTTCAGATCAAAGGGCCAACAGGGGATAATAGCATGACCCAGGCCCCTCCCCCTTGCCTTCTGCATGGGGTAGCTTCTCTGACCCTACAGTTAGCCAAGCAGGTCATGCATTCTTGAGCCTTCCATATATTCCTGGATTCATCTATCCATCCATCTATTTGGTCAATCATCCCTTCATTCAATCATTTATTCCCAACCCCCCTCATCTATATATCTACCCATCCTGCCGCCTACTCTGCCTCTGAGCCTTCCTATTTGCTGTTTCTTCTCTCCACAATACTCTCCCTTTCCGCTTCACCTTGCTAACTTGGTCCTTTAGGAGCTGACAGCCTTTCTGGTTCTCCTGACGTTTCCATCATAGTGGCAAGATGGCTGTCACATCTCCAAACTTACATTGTAGAAGGTAGGTACGGATGCAGCATAATTTGGGGTAGCCAACCAACTGTGTCTGCCAGAAGACACTGACTAGCCAGAAAGAGATGAAGAAACTCTGGAATGCCTTCTATTTATACCCACCTACTTTAAAAGATCATCCAAGAGCCACCAAGTCCTGGCCATTTGAATTCTATAATATCCTCTCACTCTGTCCCCTGCTTGTCATCCTTTCTGCATGGCCTTTAACAGGACTACAAAGGCCTGTGTATCACAATAGCCTCCTCAAAGGTCTCTTGGGTTCCTGTCAGCCTCCCTTCATCCTGCAAAGTTCACTGTATCCCTTCGATGTGGCAGGTGCTGATCTAAGAACTTGGGATATTTCAGTGACCAAAACAAGTCATGCTCTCATGGAGCTTATATTCTTACAGGAGGAGAAAAACAATAAACAATAACCATAATAAATAAGGAAGTTATCTAGATGTAGGATGGTAGTCATACTGTATAAAAAATAGGTCAGGATTAGAGAGATCAGAAGTGGGGGTGCAATTTTAAATTTGGTGACCCTTATGGGTTGAATTATGTCAACATGTCCCTCTGTACCTGAGAAAGTGACCTTGTTGTAATTTAGTTAAAATAATGAGGTCATACTGGGATAAGGTGGGCCCCTCCTGGGTCTTTACAAAAAGGGAAAATTTGGACACAGACATACATATAGAGAAAACACCATGTGAAGAAGAAGACGGAGATCTACCAGCCAAGGAATATCAAAGATTGCCAGTAAAACACCAGAAGCTAGAAGAAAGCATGAAAGAGTCTCCCTTACAGCCCTCGGAAGGAAACAACTCTGCCGGCACCTTGATTTTGGACTTCTGGCCTCGAGAACTGAGACAATCCATCTTTGTTGTTTAAGCCACCCAGTTTGCATCATTTTGTTATGGCAGCCTAGGAAACTAATACAGGAATCAGGTAGGCCTTATTGAGAAGATGACTTCGAATGAAGACATAGAAGAAGTAGGTGTGAAGGCAGTGAGGATACTGGGGGAAGAGCACACCAGGCCGAGGGAACAGCCAGCGCAAAGGCCTTGAGGCCGGTATTTGCCTGAAGTGTTTGAAGAAGTTCAAGGAGGCCAGGCTGTAGTAAGTAAAGGGGGCAGAGTTGTAGGAGAGGAAATCAGAGAGGTGATGGGCTAGAAGGCAGATCATATAGGGAGTCAGGCCATTGCATAGACTTTGGCTTCTGTTTGGCATGAGATGGAGCCACCACAGAGTTTTGAGGTGGAGAATGACAGGATCCAACTTACTTTTTAACAGGATCTCTCTGGCTACTGTACAAGAGGAGACTTGGGGTGGAGGGAGGTAAGCAGAGGGGGAAAACTGAAAGTTCGTGGATATTGCAATAGCCCGGGCAAGAGATGACGGTGTCTTGGATGAGGATGGTGATGGCAGAAGTGGGGAGAAGTGGTTGGATTCCAGGCACATTTTGAAAGTTAGCTAGCTGAATTTCCTGACAGATCATCAGAGGAAGGGGGCGAAAGAGATGAGTCAAAGATGACATCAGGGTTTTTGGCCTGAGCAACTGGAAAGATGGAGTTTGCCATCAACTAGAGAGAGAGAGGCCATGGTTCTTTCTGCTTCTTGCAGGTTCTGGGGGGAGGTGGGGAAGATCGAGAGTTCAGTTCTGGATATAAACTTTACAAGTTCAAACTCCTGTTCATCTTCAAAACAGCTGCCAGACTGATAGATCTTTAAAAAGCAAACAAACAAATGAACAGACTAAATCCCTAGTTGGCTAAGGCATGAAGTCCCATCTCTTTAGGACAGGCAGAAGGGCCTTTAATAAAACCTGCTCAGGTACATCTCCTCAGCTCTCCTCTCTGAACCTTATGCTTTCAGCCTCCACTGAGCCTCTTGCAGCTCATTCACTCATTTATTCACTCACTCAACATTTGTTTAGGATTTACTTTGCCAGGAACTGAATTAGGCTTCAAGGCCACAGCCCTCAGGGAGCTCACAGTTAACTGAGCTGTCATATTCTCACGCCATAGTACCTCTGCACAGGCTGTTTTATTTGCCTCAGATCCCTTTTTTCTTTCTCCTACCCCTCTTCACCCTCGAAGGCCCAGGCATTACTCTATCCTCTGGACCACCTTTTTCATGTCCTTAGACTTGGGGAGGTTGGTGTTTCAACATCTGTCCTTATCATCTGTGAAATCTTCTTAAAGGCAGGGACCTGTCCGTATTCAGCCTTCTTTCTCCAAATGTTTGAATGAATGAATGAATGAATGAATAATTGAAGGATTGAATGAACGAGTGTTAGTAAGGATTCAGTAGCTTTGGTCTTGGTCTGACCCACGCTTGGCTAACGGTGTCCTGGTCATGACCCCAGCTGAGATGAACTGGCCATGGGCCTAACTTCTCTTTTCGAAGGAACTGTTAGCAATGTTCTTTTGATAACTATATGGCCTCTTAGAGATTTGTGGTGGGTTCTCCAGGCTAAAGTCCCTTGGAGAGGAGGAGGGAGGCCTTGCTGAAGAGGAACGTGGGAGCCAGGGAGATGTTTCTGGTCCCAGTTAATCGAGCTACCAGTGCCAGCCATCATCCCCTGTGGCCTCTGAGGAAAGTGAGGTAACCATGGCAACCAGGCACTGGAGCCAGGACTGGAATGGAGCCAGGCCCACGGAGAGGCCTGCAGGCCAGGCTGGGCTCCAGGGCCACTCTGCGTGTATGTTAAGGTGGAGGAACAAGGGGAAATGAGGAGATACCCCAGAGACTAGAGCGTGAATTGGCCGTGGGAAAGGAGGAATACGTAAGGCACAGATTCAGGTTTCTGAGTTGATTAACTGTCCTTGTGTGTCATACAGAACAGGGTTCTCTGGGCCCCAGGCCCCTTTTCTGAGAATAAGGAAAGAAAGACAGTATGGAGAGAAGTTGCCACTGGTTTAAAGAGAGGCAGAGATGAAGGATGGGGTGAGAGAGAGAGAGAGAGAGAGAGAGAGAGAGAGAGAGAGAGAGAGAGAGAGTTAGTTATACCGAGAAAGCACTGACAAGACAAAAAGAAAAACAATGAATGGTACAGACTGAGAGACACGCAGAGAAGTGGATGGAGAGACAGAGATGTAAATGAAATAAGAAAGAGAAGGTGAAACAGATAGGAGAAATGAATACAAAAAGCAGGGGGGTAGGAGAAAAATGGGAGCGGGAATCAGAATCGACGAGAGGGGAACACAGAGAGAAGTAGATGAAAAACACACCGAAAGAGGGGAAAAAAGAGACAGGAAATATGAGAATGGCCAAAACCCAATAAAGAGAAAGGAGAAAGAGTCAGAAGTAGTGAGCTTGGCAGGCTATGGCGAGGGATGAGATGGAGGCTGAAAGATGATCAGATCGGCAGAGGGTCCGGCTATGATGCAGTGTGATGCCCCAGCCCTGCCCTGTGCAGGACTTGAGAGGCCCCTGCCATGTGCAGGACCCCGGGAGAGCCCCTGTCTGCTCCAGGAATTGTCACCAGAACTCTGCCTCTTGCCTCCTCAGGAGAGCAGCCAGGCAGGATGCCCCCGGCACATGTGTCTCTGGGCTGTTCGAAGGGACTGCAAGAATGGGCTGTCACTGGGCTGGCTGCAGTGGCTGCTGGAAGGTTTCCTGGTGGCGGCTGCACTCCCAGGTCCTCCATATGTCCTGTGCATATGTTTAGCAACCTGCCTCCACACGAGGAGCTGTGTTTACACCCCAGGCGGATGACAGTCTATTGTTGGGAAAAGGCAGTTGGCAGTGTTGTATGTCTCAAGGTGATGTTGCCATCTTTGCAGGTTGGGGTTCCCAGGCAATCTGCAGCTCCTGCATGATGGGAAAACAAAAGGTACTATTTTGCCACCAAGAGATAAATTCCTCCCAGACGGAATTCCCCCGACCCCAAAGACAAACGAGAGCTATAGAACCTAGTATCTTTTTTTTGCTTTGACTGCCAGGAAGCTCAGAGCTAAGCTGTAATGATTATCGCATTTATAACCAGTTTCTAAATCAGGGATTCTTAACTTGAAGTCCATGGATCCCAAAGGCTTTTTAAAGCCTCTGAAACTGTATGCCAAATTATTGTCTTAGCTCAGGCAGCTATAACAAAATACTATAGACTAGGCGGCTTAAACAACAGACAATTATTTCTCACAGCTCTGGAGGTTGGAATGTCCAAAATCAAGGTGCCAGCAGATTCGGTGTTTGGTGAGGGTCCTCTTTCTGGTTTGCAAAAGACTGTTTTCTTGCTATATCCTCAAATGATGACAAGAGGAAGCTCTGATCTCTTTTTCTTTTTTTTTCATAAGGGCACTAATCCCATCATGGAGGCTCCACCCTCATGACCTCACCTAAACCCAAAAGCCCCACCTCCTAAGACAATCACATTGGAGGTTAGGGTTTCGCATATGAATTCCAGAGAAATCCATTCAATTCACAACAATTATGTGTATGTATATTTTTCTGGGGAAGGGTTCTTTAGCTCCCAAGTGTCTCAAAGATATTCATTATGTTTAAAAGATTTTTTAAAAAGTGTGTGTGGCGGGGGACAGTCTGGATTAAGCTTATACTAGCCTGTCTGTTAGGTCAAGTCACATTCACTCATCCCCTGTTGCAGAGGCTGCTGGTGGTTCACCAAAGCCCCCTTCCTCTTCCTCTGCAGGAGTACAACTGTAGGTGTGCAAATGGCTGCCCAAGTAGACTACATTTCCCAGCTTTCTCTGCACCTGGACATGGCCACTGAACAAGTTCTGGCAAAAAGATTGTGAGTGGAAGTCATGGCGCTATTCCCAGACCATGCCTTAAGATCCTAGGTAGACCTTTTATCTACACCATCTTTCCCCTTCCCACTGGCTAGAATCTGGCAATGCCAGGGACCTATTTTCAGATGACCACGACTTCAGTGACAAAGCGACTAGAAAAAATCTGTCAATCTTGGAGCTATCACATGAGGGAGAAAATTTTTAATAGAAATGTGGTCTCTGTTTTTTGGAGTCCTATAAACTTACCTGTTATAGCAGGTAAATTTTACCTCATCAATGGTCATCTTTGAGTTCCCACAGCAAAATCACACATTTAGAACCTGAGTCGCCTACTTCCTAGGGCTATTTAACATTGTGTGAAGGTGTCCCTCACCCATCATGACCACCTGGAGGTAAGGCCGTGTCTGACCTTGCAAGCCTTGTAGCCCTCCAGCACCTCCAGCTCCTCCCTTCCCCGGGGGCAGCCAGTCACAGCTCGCTTGACCACCGCACATGCTCCAGTGCTGTAATCCTTTCTGAGTACCTGGCTTTCCTGGGTTCTGTCTAAAAAGGCAGTGTAATGGGTCAGCGCACAGCTTTGGGTTCAATGTGTCTCTGGCCAAGTTCTGACTCTGCTCTGCATGGACTTTGTGACCTCAGGGAGCTCATTTGACCCCTCTGAGCCTTAGTCTCTTTATCTTTAAATGGAGGATGATAAATAATACCCACAACACAGGACCGTGGTAAAGATGAAATGAGCAAATGCACGTGAAGCTCAGAGGTACATGGCAACCCCCAGCAATCATCACCACTACAGTCCTTGACTTCCAGTCCATCCACTCTAGGACCACTGTCCTCCGTGGAGCCTCCTTCTCTGCCATCTTCGCCCTAAGTTCCTAGGAGTCTCTCTGCCCTCGGGCCAGTCTGCACTCCATGGATTAGCTAATGCTGCAAACCAAATAGCTCCCGCAGTGGCATAAAATCATATTTCACACAGCTCTGCGGGCCAGAGATTCGCAATGTTCAGCTAGGTTATTTTGGTTTAGGGCATTTCCTGAAGTTGTAGTCAAGATGTCAGCAGAGGCTGTGGTCACCTGGGGGCTTGAGCAGGGCTGGAAGATCTGTTCCCAAGATGACGCACCCACATGGCTGGTGTCTGGGGGCCTCAGTTCCTCACCATGTGTACCTCTTATTATGGCAGCTGGCTTCCCCAGAGTGAGGGGAGAGAGAAGAAGAGAGGAAGGGGGGAAGGGGAAAGGGGAGGGGGGCGGAGAGAGAGAGAGAGAGAGAGAGAGAGAGAGAGAGAGAGAGAGTCTTTCATGATCTAGTTCCAGAACTCACACACTGTCACTTCTGTCATAAGCAAGGTAGAAGATGGAAGGAAATTATAGAAAGCAGTGGCTAGGTGACAGATCAGGCTGGGCCTGGTAGGTCACTGTAAGGACTTCAGCTTTTATTCTGAGAAGCAACAAGGACAGATGGAGGCCTGCTTTTTGGTTAATATTCCACGTGTTCTCAGAGGTGTGTATCTGGGTGGGGTGCTCAGTGGGGAGGACCTAGTAGAAGTGAACACCCCTGTGGATGACAGACAGAAAGGGCCTGGATCACGGCCTCTGGCAAGCCACAGGGCGGCCAGGTGCATAGTGGCAGGGGTCTCCCAAGCCCTAAGCCCAGGTGCTTCCTGTGACCCTGGACCACCAGCAAAGGCATTTTTGCCCTTAGACTTCTTGGCCCAGTACTGAAAGTCTCCCCACGACCCTGGGGTTTCCTGAATCTTTTGTGCATGACGCAGCTAGTGGCTCCCTAGGAAACTTGCTTTTGAGAGTGAGATCACACTATTAAGAATTACACAGGACAATTCAGGCATAAGCGGGATCCTGAGTGGGGGATGACAGGCCGAGGGGCAGAGAAGACAGAGAAAAGAGAGGTACTGTAGAGATTTAGGAGGTCCAAGCTAGAAGGGACTCATGGCTCATCTCATCCACTCTGGACCACTCAGAAAAAACAGAGTCTTGTCCAGGCCACCATCATGTCACCAGCAAACCTGGAATGAGAACTTTGATCTACTGATGTCCAGAATCTCCACAGAGCCCTCTCAGGGCTTAACTGTTCCCATTGAGCTCTTGTTAGTTTGTTTTAGGGGGCAGTGGTTCCAGGCGATGGCGAGTGGGGTGAGGGCTGTTCAGTGGGTTTTTATCTCTAATAAAGGGCTGTTTCTCAACTTGGCTGGACCTCTAAGGAGGGGTGAAGAGATACCTGCTACTCCTGTAGGAGCACCTCAGGGGTCTGCCCTGCCTTGCCACATGGGGAGGAACTGGGACCACTTCTACATTCACAGGGCAGCCCCATGTCTAGCAAATCCGGGAGGAGACAGCCTTCCCTGTGATCTGTGAACGCCACAAAAGCAGAGGCCACATCTGTCGCATTCACCGTTCTATGCCCAGCGTTTACCGAGCATAGCTGCTGGCACATGGGCGCTCCTCTAAAATATTGGCTGGATGAACAGAATCTCTGATTTGAGGAATCATGTCCCAGAACACAGCACTGTGGTTCTGATAACAGGTGCTCAGTGGCACAGATAATCAGCATGAAATCTTTTTGGCCACGAAGGATATGCTATTTGATATTTTCCCCTTTAGAGGATTTAATCTCCTAATTCTGGTTTGCTAAAGTTAATCTTTATTGATTATTGAAGTCATTTCTTCATTTGCTAGAAATATTTATCGAGACTGTACCATGGGCTGGATGCAGTGAATTAAATGCTGGACAAAGCCATCCCAAAGCGAGTGGCTCATGCACGCTCAGTCATGGGCCGCTGTGATCTGGTATTCCTCCGAGCAGACCTACGGTCTTGCAGTAAAGGTCAGCCTCTTAAAAAATGGAGCCACTGAGCAAACATTCTTGAGGAGCTTTATGAAGCTAAGCTGTTTATGCTGGGGGAGCGTTTCTAAAAACTGCACATGGAGCCTTTTATCCACCTCATAATTGGCTCCTGCTCCTGTGTAACTGGGGGATAAATCAGGCATAAGCCTGACTCTTAGGTTTATTAGAGGTTTACCTATTTGGAATAAAAAGCAAGGAATCAGACAGGCATAGCAGAGGAGAGAAACCTGGGAAGAAGAAACACTAGAAGGAGAGAAAGTCAGTTGGGAACATCGCTTTTGATAAACTGAGATCCTTCTTTTCTTCTGGAAGTCCTTATTCCCTGCTTTCCTTCGCAAGCTCCCACACATCCTCTTTTGTCAGAATGCTAGATGGAGGTCAGCAGGCAGCGCTGTGAAAAACAAGAAAAAGTCACAGGAAAGCAGATCATTGTCCGACGCTTGTTAATGCAAGAACAAGATATGCTCTGCATTTTTTTGGGTGGAAGGGTCTTGAGGGTCAGTTCACATATTGGCACACGAACTAGCTGTTCCCGTTAAATGAGTCAGTCAAAATGTGGACCTTAATTTGAGTGAGTGAATCATCCTCTTTCTGAAAACAAAAAGATGCCATTAAACAGTGCAGACATGTACCAACACACACACACAGAAACACACACAGATACACCTATGTACACACAAGCATAGAGATGCACCATCACACACACGTAGATGTATATACCATTACATTTATATGTACACACATGAGCACAGGCATGTATGCACAAGTATAGACATACACATGCACATAGGCACAAACATGTACCATTGTATACACACATACATACAAGCACTGACATGTACTCTCACACGCACACGCGCACAGTGTCTTTCCTCTCCAAAGCCTTGTGAGCTCCCTGATGGGAATAAGGACCCCAGTGCACGTAACAGGGCATCATTTCCTTTCTGCAGCTGTTAGTCATTCCCATTTAACAGATGGGGAAGCCGACAACAGGGTAATGCTACTAGAGGGAGCAAAATAAAATGGTTAAGAGCCCAGGTCCCAGAGCTGAGTTTAAATCCCAGCTCTATCGCGTAGCTGTGCAATGTTTGTCAGATTTCTTAGCCACTCCGTGCCTCAGTTTTTCCATCGTTGAAGTGGGGATAATGATAGTAGTAAATATTCCCCAAATAAATATTCTTAGAAGGGTGCCTGGCACATAGCAAGTGCTCTATAATAGTTAAGCAAGGCCCCTGTTTCCAAGGAGCAGGAGAGGCCTCTGGGGTCCTACTGTTTTGTGTATCTGTTCCAGGGACAGCATGCACAGAGCACATTTGTCAGTGAGGATTTGACGTAAGGTCCTTTCTTCTGAGCCCGGTCATCTTGAAATGTATGTTTGTGGCATGGAGGCTAAGTGGGGGAGCAAAGAGAGAGGGGGGCCTAGTTTCTTAGGGCGGCCATAACGAAGTACCACAGACTGGATGGTTTTAAAGAACAGAAAGGCACGGCCTCCCAGTTCTGTTGTCCGGCAGTCTGAAATCAAGGCGACGGTGGGGTCAGGGTTGCGCTCCTTCAGAGATTCTGGGTGGAATCTTTCCTGGCCTCTCGTTAGCTTCTGACGGTGGCCAGCGGTCCTTGGCGTTCCTGGGTTTAAGCATTAGTCCAGCCCCTACTTCCACTGTGACAGGACGTTCTCCATGTGTTTTCGCACTGTCTTTCCTCTGATCTGTCTCTGTATCCAAACTTCCCCCCCTCTCCTCCCCTTTTTACTAAGGACACCAGTCATATTGGAATATGGTCCACCCTAATGACCTCATTTTGACTTGATCATCTATAGAGACACTATTTCCAAATATGGTCCTGAGGGTTAGGACTTCAGCATCTTCTGCGGGAATATAATTCGACCTGCACAAAGGGAGAGAGAAGGAAGGGAGTGGAAGGGAAGAAGAAAAGATTGAAGAAAGTCAGGGCATAGGAGCCAGTCTGTGCTACCTAGGTGCCAAGAACAGGGCCTATGACAGTGACAGCTGGGTGCAGATTTGTCCTGGAACCCAGAGATGGCCCAGCGTGAATCCAGGTTCCTTAGATGCTCTGCTGCTGATGGGTCCTGCTCTCCGCAGCTGACTGGCACCCCGGAACATAGAACAGACATCAAAAGCAATGACCACGAGGTAGACTGGCCTTCTTGTCACCACACCCAGCACACCCCAGGGGCCCGAGAGCCCTGCACGATTCCTGTAGGGTCACTTAGCTTCAAAGCAGGCAGCCCTGCCTGGCTAGAGGGAACCCATAAGCCAGTCCCCTGTCCTTTGTCTCAAAAGTCCTGGAACTGCAGTCAGACCATCTAAGCTTCCTTCTAGCATTGTCCTCCTGCTCAGTGAGTCTCTCCACGCCTCTGAAACTCATTTTGCTCGTCTGTAAAATGGGGACAATGGTAAGTCACTGCGTAAGTCAGGATAGAGAACCTGGGCTGTGGAACGCGACTGGGTTTCAATTCCAGCTCTGCCACTCACCAGCCGGGTGATCAGGACAGGTAACTTAAACCCTCTGAGCCTCAGTTTTCCTCCCTGTAAAATGAGGGCAATAATAGACCCTTCCTTAGAGGATTGTTGGGAGGAATAAATAGAGGTACAGTGTTTAGCGAAGCGCTGGGATTTAGGAAGAGCTCAGTAAAGTTCTTGGCTGTGGCTTTTGTAGCTTTGCCTCTCTCTCAGCACTGAGTAGGCTGTCAAGGCTTCTTGTATCAAAGAGACTTGGTCTGCAAGGAAAACAGGGACAGTCCTGAATACTTACTGTGTGCCTTCTGTAGGCACTTATGTGTTATTTCGATTCATCAGTCCAAAACTCAAGAGATATTTACTATCTCTATTTTGCAAAGAAGGAAATCGAGCTTCAGGGAGGTTAAGTGACTTCCCCAAGGTCGCAATGGGGTGAGATTTCAGCCCAGGTCTGTCTAATTTGCCCCAGACAAGAGCCGAAAGATTTTGAAGCTGCAGGGAAATTGATCTTAATCACCGTTAGCGACTCAGATGAGACCAGAGGAGCTCTTGGCCATGGATGGACCCACCTCTAGGGCTTTCTGGGGCAACTCCTGTATGTTGCCTGAGGCCTCTGGGTGACTGATGATGTGTATTTGCCTTCCCATTTCTTTCTCTTTGGGAGTTGTTTATATCAGGCTACAGAAGAGGGATGGGGAGTGTAAGAGGCTCTGAACTTGGAAGCAGGAGTGTGGGGACTAGCAGTTCACAAAGGAGAGACAGTATCCATCTCTGAGGATCACAGAGCTTAAAATGAAGCAGAAGGTTTGGTCACAAGACCACTGATGTAGGAAGCAGGACCCAAGCTCCCCTAAAACCTGAAGTCAATTGTTGGCAGATCTTGGATGAGTCACTCTTGCTTAATCTCAATGTTTTCATCTGTAAAATGGGTCAGCTGGGGCACAAGATGAGTCTTAATTTAAAATCAACTGATTGTATTTTAAATTTAAATGAGGGCCAGGACCATGCACAGTCTTTGCTCTTACTCAGGTTTGAGCCAGTTCCTGTCCCATAATAGTGCCTTCGAAATATCTGTCTCATGATTGAGTTGTACTGGGGAACCCTGAGTTCCAAACATGTAAGCCACCATGGATGATAAAAGTGATTTAAACAAAAGCATTTGTTACATGAACATTACCTCCTTCAATGTTTACAACTGCCCTGTGAGGTAGTAGTTATTATTATCACCTTTTACAGAAGAGGAAGGAGGCTCAGAGACGTTAAGCCATTTGGGCAAGGCCACACAGCCAAAAGTTCAATTCCAGGATGGCCAGGATGGCCCAAGGGTCCCTGAACCCCTCTCTCTCTCAATCTCTCTCTCTCTCTCTCTCTCTCTCTCTCTCTCTCTCTCTCTCTCTCTCTCTCTCACACACACACACACACACACACACACACACACACACACACACCTGATGGAAGTAGAAAGAGAAATGTTTGAATCTCAGTTCTTTATTCATTGGGTGACTTTGGGCAGGTCTGTCTGAGCTTCCTTCTTTGTGAAACAGGCTTCCTAGCCATCCCTAGTTGTTTGGAGGCTTAAGTGAGTTGTTGCTCCAAAGACCTTGTCACAGTGCCTGGCACACATTCCCTTTTCTCACATTAAAGATTGGGAGTCTAAAGCGCCGAGAGGCAAAGCACCTTGCCCAAAGCCACATAGCTGGTGAAAAAGGACCCAAACTTAGAATCTGGGTTTACGTAACCTCATGACCCAAGTAAGCACTCCACGAATGGCAGCTATTACTATTGTATTATTTAGTATCAGTTGATAAAGAAAACAAAGGTGAATGATGAAAGTTTAGCAGTCACCTTACCTGGCAGGATTTCTTCCCAGGACTCTGCTTTCTGGAAAGCCAGGCTACAACACCCAGAGGAAGCTAGACCCCGGGCCCCTCCCAGCACAGCCATCCAGAGTTTGCCTCTTTTCCTGCGGAGGGTAGAGGGAGGAAGTGAGTACCATCTCTTTCTTCCTGCTGCCAGCCGGCAGCATTCCTGGGGGCGGAGGAGGACCTTGGCAGGCCAGCCCCTGGGCCTTGTACTGAAATCAGTTGGAGAGGCTGGCCATGGCCTGTGGGAGGAAAAGAGAGAAAGAGGTGGGGATCCCTGCAATAGATCCAGGCGCTGGAAGGTCAAGACCACATTCTTCAACCCCCTGAAGGACACTCTTATGATTTGCAAATTTATTTCTATGAAAATCATTGCAAAGATAAACAAATTCAATCATACTGAGTTGTACATTTAAAGAACTGTCAGTTTTTTGGGGGGAAATGATTGCAAATTACATATAAAAAGAGATAATTCAGAAAAAAAATCAGAGAGGCAATGATTACATGTTTAAAATGCAGACTGCTTTTAAAAAGCTAGGTTGTAATGTCAAGTTGTTTGCTGGGGAAGGGATCCGGCCCGTCTGGCATCGTCTAGCTGTCCATTCATGCATTAGGCTCACTTTCATGGGGAACTTAGTATGTGCCAGGGGCTGTGGTGAGAGCCTTCCGGGAGACTCTCACAGCTACCCAGTGCCAGAGGTGTAGTGATGATTCCCATTTTAGAAATGCATCAGCAGAGGCTCAGAGAGTTTAAGTGGTTGGATCAAGGAGGCACAGTGAGGAAGTGGCCTCCAACATCCCTCTGGGCACCAATTCTGTGCCAGTTTCTGGAGGCCTAGAAGTGAGCAAGGCAGGGCCCCAGATCTTGAGAAGCTCCCAGTCCAATCAACCATAAATTTATAAATGTTAGGAGCAAGAGATCATGCCTTCCAGTGATTTCAAATTCTCTTTAAGCGAAGGACATTTCCTCCTTGAAATCTCATGTGAGGCACCGTCATTCGAGACAGATGAAAAGGGAACCTACTTCTGGCTAGGAGGGAGATTCCTCTCCCTTTCTTGGTCCCTAGGAGCAGGACCTGCCAGGCCAATTTGAAACCAAGTGCCTCATTTTATAGATGAGGCCACTGAGGCCCAGAGAGGGAAGACAATTGTCGAGATCACCAGGATGAGATCTCCAGTTTGTGGAACCCTGGTTGGAGACTCTTTGCATTAGTGCCCCCAGGATGCTGGTGTGTCGGTGCTCACCCCACACATCTTGGGCCCAGTGACTGGGGCACAGTGCCTGGGCTGTCCAGCACCGGCCACACCCCGGTGCGTCTGGTGCTTTCAGATGCCACAGAAAACAGTCTAAGAGGCCCTAGGAGGAGAGGTGAGAATTTTCAAAAGAACCATTTCTACTAGACCCCAAACACCAGGGGAGTTGAAAGGGTCCTGGCCCAGGAGTCACAAGGCCTCAGTTAGATTTCCAGCTCTCAGACTGGGATCTAATCTGTGTTTCCTCCTCAGTTTCCCCATCTGTAAAACAAGGTGATTAAATTACAACAAATTGTCCATGAGGTTCATTCCAGAATGGGCAGATGGGGAGTCTAGAACCTTCTGGGCCACGTCGCTTCTGGGCTTCTGGGAGTATGACAATCTAGATTCCAATTAGTCAACGGTGGCCTTGACACCATCTCCATGCCCTCCCGAGGACTGCTGACTCTCGTTCACGCCCCCTCCTCCACTCCCATTTTTCTTCCTTTTCCAGTCTTTCCCCTCCTCAGCTTCTCTCCTTCTCAGTTTCCCAACAAGTCATAACCTTGGTTCCTTTCTTGATTTTATCAAAGAAAAGCAAAAGGGATTCTGTCCAATCACTTAATTGTGCCAGTGGAGAAACTGAAGCCAGAGAAGAGAGTGATGTCCCTAAGGTCTGCGGGAGGGAGGCAGGCTTTCTGTGACCAGGACCAGGATAGCCTTCTGTTGTCCAGGACTAAACTCATGGGGCTCCTAACTTTTGAGAAAAATAGGCTTCTTGCTTAATACACTTAGAATCGTGTTTCTCAATTGTGGGATGTCAGAGATCTTCAAGGAGATTTCAGGTCATGCATCCATGGGCCTTCAATACCCTAACTGACCTCCCCGGGAGTTGGGGGTGGGGAGTCTCTTTCCACTTCTCTCCTAATCTTTTCGATCACAACCTGAGAGTCTCAGTTTGTTGCTAATGTGTCTTTAACACCCTTCAGGCATTTACTAATCTCTCTTTTCTATAGACAGTGGGTCCCCAGCTTTGTACCTTTCTTAGGCTGCAGTATCTTAATGGAATTTTTTTTTTTATTGTGGTTAAGTATACATTATTAGAATTTAATAACACTGCTTTATTTTCATTGTATTGGTTTTTATGGTTACTTTCTATTTATAGTAATGTGATGCTGGTTTTCCATTTATGGTAATGATATAACATTTCTTTGCAAAACATTTAAGTAAAAAAAAAAAGAAATAAAACAAGAATTGATTTAAAGAACGCTATTAAGCAAATGGTTCTATCTGGTGTGCAGATAGGGCCAGACTCTGGTTGGAGGCAAGGGGATGGCTGAGGTCTAGGGAACTTGGACTTGGAACTGGAACTATCTTCCCAGCTGGGTATCTGAGTTGTCCAGTTGGCCTGCTGGGTTCTTGTCTCCTTGCATACTCTCTTCCTCCACTTCCTCCTGCCTGCTTCTACCAATCCCCCAGACTCTCAGAAACTCCTTCCCTCCTTCCTGCTGTCTCTGGCCTCCACTTCCCAGGCTCCAGCACCCTCACTGTAGGCTCATCCTTTTTTCCTCTTTAAATTTATGTGGCGCCTTGTGTCCAAGAGGCCCACACAGATAGCCTCTTCCAACAGCATTCCATAAACGCAGGGCCTGTGGGGTTTCTCGGCACAAAGGGTCAGCCTCTCCCTCCAACCCTGTTTTGGCAGCTGAAGAGGGGAGTGTGGAGCCTGAGGCTCTTTACCGTTCTCCCTGTCCTTGTGATACAGAAATTGCACTATTAGAGATTTTCTCCCCTTGGGTTAAACATTGCTCACTCCGAGTCCATTTAAAAATTACAGATCCCAGTTTTTTCCTCCTAGTCACACTTCTACTCTGTTAGGCCCTCTTCAATTTACCCAGCAACTCAGTGAAATGGTTGAAAGGACCAGCCATCCTCAAAGTCCTTAGAAGGTTGTATCCTCTCCCTGGAACGTGGGCAAAAAAGGCCACTCTGCTCCGTGGCCTGACATCACCAACATTCACATCCAGAACTGCAGTAGGTTCAACTCTTATCAGTCAGTCACTCATTCTTTGTATGAATCAGTTGACCAAGGGGCCTCTTTCAGAACTTCTGAGTGCTTGAATGTCCAGGGCCAGCAGACACTGGGTATGGAAGCTTCAGAGCTGGGATTCAAAAGAGAGCTGCCCAGGAAAGAGATGAGCCCCTCTGGTCTTGGGTTAGCAAGCACTTTTGCTTGGGCTGTCTGCTTTGATCTGCTTGCTTACCCATTTTGTCTAGGGCCCGGCGGGGTGGGTAGGTGCTTTACAGAGGAGGTTCAGAGGTTAAATCTCTCAGTGAAGTTATGTATTCAGGCTGAGGAGGGGCTATCAGGGTGTGTGGTTGTGGCAGCAGTACAAAGATGAAAAGAAAGTCCCGAGATTGGAGACACAGATCTGGCCTCTTGTAATCAAGTCATTTGCATCTAATCTGGGGTCCGGCCCATCCCTGCTGCAATCCTCCAGTTGCCTCTGTTATCTGCAACAATCTAAAGCAGAGCAGGGAGGATGAGTCCTCCTGGCTTTCAGCAGGTACTCCCAGGACATCGGGGAAGCCCAGGAATGAGCGAGGTCCGGATGGAGGGTCACCCCCCTCCAATACTGCAGTTGGGCCACAGGGCGAGGTGTGCAGCTTAAAGTTTCCCTGGAATAAATACACCAGGTCTAGCGTGCCACTCTGCCCACTTTCCCAACGTATCTTCTTGGATGAGACGGAGCGAGGGCCCACGAGCAGAGGAGCGAGGCAGGCAGGCGGCAAAGACAGGGGAGAGAGGCAGAGGTGGCTCCAGGGCCCCCCAGAGCAAGGCCTGGATGCTCTACTGAAGGCGGAGACCGAGGCGGGGAGGAGGCTAGAAGCAGCCCGCCAGAGGAGACGTGCCTTCACAGCGGCCGCCAAGGCAGTGGTGGCGGCGGCGACTGGAGACTGGAGGGGAGGACGTTTGGGGAGGGGAGGGAGCGCGGGGGAGAGGGAGGGACGGAGCGGTGGTTGGGAGGTGGGGCCGGCGGGCGGGCGGGCGGACAGCTGCAGCTGCCGCCGGCATCTCTGGGGCTCCAGGCTGCCGGGCGGACGCAGCACTGAGCGATCCACCGCGGAGCCGCGCGAGGCCGCCCGAGCCCCGGCCCCGAGCCCGGAGCCCCGAGCGAGCGCAGCCGCCGCTGCCGCCGCCGCCTCGCGCCAGCGGGTCCCCGGACACGCCACCGCCGCCGCCCCCGGGAAGGCAGCCGGCGCCCGGCAAGTTTCGAGCGCGCCTCTCCGCCCGGGGAAAGTTTCCCTCGCGGCCGCCGGCGGGAGTTGGCGCGGGGTCCCGCCGCTGCCTCCAGAAGGTAGGGGGCTCTGCACCTCCGTGCCCTGCGCGCGTCCCACCGCCGCGTCCCCGGGGACGTGGAGACCCACGCGCGCTCCCCCTGGGAGACTGTGGGGCACCGTGGGGAGGGGTGGAATTGGGGGGGGGGATCTCAGGGCGGTCCCGGGGAAGCCCTGGAACCAAGTTCTACTTAAAGTAAATGGGGAGGGGGCTGGGAAGACGTGCTCACTGCCCTCCCTGCCCCGAGTCCGCCAAGGCCTGAGGGCTTCCCCCTGGACAGGTGCAGCACCAGCAGGCGCCGAGCGCTCTGGGTGGGTGAGTGGGGGACGCCAGCAGAATGGCGGGGGGCGGCAGGTGTGGTTACAAGGTTCGGGGTCTCGGCGGGGGCTGCGCCCTGAGGGAGGGGGTGCGCGCTTCGCCACTGTAGGGCAGGTAGAGACAAGGAATTAGTAGCGAAGATCTGGGCCGGGCGGGTTGCTGGGCCCAACAGGGCACTGAGGGCGGGCTGCCTTTGGGGTCCCCGGCAGAGGGGCGGGGTGGGGGCGCCACGCTTTCCTCCGGAGACCCCCCTGATCCCGCCACCCTGTGTGTGCGGTTCGCAGAAGCAGAGATTCCGTGGAGCGCTCAGTGGATCCTAGGCTTGGGCATGTCCAGATTTAGGGGGTGTAGTGGGAGTCCGCTTGGAAGGCTGACCGGCTCGGGTGGGTTCGCGCCAGCTTGGGACCCGGCTGGTTTGAGGCGAGTTGGCTCCCGCCAGGGGGCGCCCTTCCCTGGCCCTTTCACCCACAGGAACGCGAGTCCTGGTTCCTGCGAAACGAACGCGCGGAAATCCAGGATAGACAGCCACAGACTCTCCAACACACGCGGGGCCTCGCCCAGCGGAGCACCCCGCCCCACAGCCCGACCCGGGCGCGGGGTCGAGTACGAGGGCGGGGTTCCTCAGCTGCAACTGCACTGTGTGCTGGGAAGCTTGGCTTGTCCGGAGGTAGTTCTTCTTGGGAGGCTGGCAGGGTGTATGGATGAATAAAATATTAACCACCCGAAAAATAAAAACAAGAGAAACTGTACACTGACAGCGAATTCGTGTGGAGAGAATGGATGGGAGGATTAATTTTTTGAGGTTTCTTTGGAGTCTGAATCCCAGATTGCCGAATGCATTCTTTCTGTAAAATTTGTACCTTTGTTCCCGGATCTGGCCAGATCCTTTCCTGCTGTGGCAGGATGAGGGTCTTGAGTGTATCATAGCCTCTCTTATCCGTCTTCTCTCTGGGCACAAATAAACGGAGGCATCAGGTGGGGACGATTGGGGTCTCTTAAAGACCTGAGCCACCTAGGCTCAAGTGGTGAATGTCTTAGCAGTCAACAAGAACCGCTGGCCCCCTCCCCAATCTGGGCTCTACAGGCCACATTCATCTGGTCATTTCACAGTCGTTGGTGGAAACCTGCTATGTGTCCTGCTGTCTGACCCCAGAGGCCCTGTGTGTTGAGTCTGAGTCCTGCCCAGGCCTTGGGAAGCAAGGTGGCCGCTGGCATCTGTGAAGAGCATCTTCTTTGTCATGTATGGGGCTGTTGGACCCTGAAGGGACACCGAAGGGACTGTCGCCTCATTTTGCTTTTTTTCTCTGATTCCCTCCCTTTTCCCTGCACCCCAAGTGAGCACAAATGAGCAAATCGAAGACCGTGCAGTGGCTTCATAGCGGCTGGTGGAAATTTTCATCTTTCTCTTGGCTGGAAACTGTGTGCTCATTGGGCAGTCCCCCTCCCATGTCCCCCGAGTCCCCTGCAAAGGTGACGGAAACCACGAGGACCCTGAACGAGAGTTGAGGTTCTTGCTTTTAATGTAGCCCACCTAATGTTTTTGTTAGATGTCATCAAACATGCTACAGGACAGTTGTTAGAGAGGAAGATCAGCATGATTTTTATTTTGAGCAGAAGAGCAGGAGTGGGGAGACAGAGGAAAGGGTGGAGGAGCTGCTGTCTCTGGATGTGTCTTCGAGACATTCCATAGGGCCAGAAAACAAAAGGGTTTTGTTTTGTTTTGTTTTGTTTTTAGTGACTCTTGTTTTTCTGTGGAGGGAAGCCTGCCCCGAATAGCCCTGCCCTTGGAACCTGGGTGTGAGCACAAGGCCCAGAGGGCTGGCAGCTCCTGTGTTCCACTCATTCTCTCTGCAACCCCCTGCCCGCCCCCACCCCACATGCTCTGAAGAGAAGAGGGAACTGAGACTCCAGGGTTGCTGACGTCCATGTTTTGACTTAGCTGACGTCCATGTTTTGACTTAGCATATCATGTGTGGACTCAAAGTGTTCCTAGGCAAACTCCAACATCTCTGAGTCAGCAGAATTTCAAGTTGGTCACTCTGTACCCTTGTTGCCCCTGTCCCCAAGTCCATTCAAATGGCTGACCCTCGGGGTATCTTCACCCAACCCGAGGATGAAATGGCAGTGCATCAGTGAAAGTTCTGGGGCACTTTCTAGAAGCAGAAGTTCATCTGGGGTTGGTGTTAAACACCTTAGGTTGATCCAAAAAGTACCTTCCCATCTATGGCCATGCCACCCTCAACAATCCTGATTCTGTCTGATCTCAGAAGCTAAGCAGGGTCGGGCTTGATCAGTACTTGGATGGGAGACCACCTAGGACGACCAGGTGCTGTAAGCATAAAAGATAAAAAATAAGGGATTGTAAGCTGACAAGGTCATTGCAATCTGTGAGGTCAACCAAGGGTTGCTCCGCCTAAAAAAAAAAAAACAAAAAAACCTCCCCCCCCCATAAAAAATTCCATGTCAGTTTGGAATAGCTCCTTGAATTCCTAAAGGAGGTTTTAATGGTCTGAGGGGTGGGTTGAAGGATGCAGGAACAGACGTGCAAGGGTGTATCGAGGCAAACGCTCATGGCAGGGATCTGTGGGAGGAGGTTAGGAAGGTAGGCAACAGCAGATTCGAAATATAACTCTTCTGGGTCATCAGTGTGGCCTTGGGTGAGTCACGTCCGTTCCTGAACTTGCTTTCCTGTCTGTGAAATGAGAGTGCTGGCACAGAAGACTCTAAGGGCCTTTGCGACTTAAAGTCAGGAAAGGCTAACCTTTTAAGGTGTGAGGCGGCCCTGCTCTGCCTTTGGTCCAGTGGCTGGCTGTCTTGCCCTGCTCTACCCCACTCCTGCTTAGCAAAGCGAGCCAGGCTACCGGCCTCCATAGGATTGTACTTTAGGGGCAGAGAGGGCGACATGAATGCCCGCTGGGATCTTCATATCTGTCCGTTGGTTCGCATGTTGCCTTTCTCCAGATGCCTGTCCAGCGCCCACTTTCTCCCCAGTCCTGGGAAGAGCAAATGTTGGTGGCTGGGCCACCCCTTTTCAGGACCCCTCTTTATAGAGGGCTGCTCTTCTGGCCTATTTCATCAGCTGTTAAGAAGAAAATCAGGAACATTTGTTCATGTTTGGCTGGGACACAGCGAAGGGAGGGGCCTTGGAAATAAGTACTTTGCACCCTGCCCCCCCCCCACCCCCAGGAGCAGATGATGGGTTGAGTGGGTATTTCTGCAACCTGATGCCATTGAACAAACCTGCCAGCTTGGGCTCCTCCTGCCGCACAGGCTGGCACCTTGGACCTGCATCAGCGCTCTGACTGAGGGAGGGGGAGCAGATAATGAAACACTTATTAAAATAAGAGAGAGCGAGATGATGAGCACCAGCGTTTGCAGCTGGCAAAGCAGGTCTTTCATCTCAGCATTTGTTATCTTAGGGTTCAACCCTTACCCCTTGTCTGCACCCCAGACGGCTGCTTTAATTAGTGATTTAAACAGCTTGGAGATGAGCAGAAACATGTTCACTGTGTGTGTGTGCGTGTGTGTGTGCATGCATGCACACTCGCATGTTACATGTTAAGAGACAACAGGATGGAATGGAAGGGTCACTGAATCAGGACTTAGGAGACTTGTGTACTAGCCCTCATTCTATTACAAAATGAGCTATGTGACTTCAAGTGAGCCACTGGCCCTCTGCGAACTTCAGTTTCCCTATTTCTGTAGAGGCAGCATTACGTGGTGGTTAGGCTGCCTGGGTGTGAACGTTGGCTTTCTTCCATGTATTAGCTGTGTGACTCTAGGCCATTCGACCTCAGTTTCCTGATCTATAAAATGGGACTAATCATACCTCATCCTCTTTTGGGGAGTAGTCAACGAGATGAAACATGTAAAAACACTTAGCACCTTGTCCGGCACTTGGTAAATGCTCGATCGATATTCACCATCATCATTGCCATTATTTTCATGATCGCTGTCATTGTGTAGAGAGGGAGATCAACGCTGATCCTTTCCAGCTGTGAGCTTCTGGGTCACAATGTAGCGTGTGTGAATGTGCGCGCGCGCGTGTGCACTCTGGGGATGAAAGACAAGGGCACATAAAATAAATTGCTTTTTTGTTTTCTTTTCTCCTTTCTCTGCCTCACTGAGGGACTCCTGAGTTAAAATCTTGTGAGTATTCTCACGATAGCCCTATCCCCATGGCAGGAAGCCCAATTTGACGTCACTGCAAATATCCCGGTTTCTGGCACTTGAGGGATGATATTTCATCAGCTCGCATTTGCCCATCCTTTCTCTTCCACCCTTTGTTTCCCACCCTGAACCAGAGTACGAAGGCCATATGTGCAGATAATGAGTTTAAGCTGATGCACAACTCCCAGATTCACCCAAATAAAAGGCCATCTTCCTGGAAGCCACTTTCGACTTTAAAATAAATAATCTGGCTCCTCCGTTATGTTGCATTATGTCTGGCCGGCCCTGCTTCCCTCTATGTTCTGCTCCTGAGTCTGTTGCAGGAACACGGGCCTGGCCCGGTCTGCAGTCTAAGGCTCTGGGCTCTGTCAGCCATCTTGGCTGAGGCCACCCCTCCCCTCCCCCAACGTGCTGTACCCCTGCTTCGTCCCCCTCCATCAAGGCTGGTGCTCTGTGCCATCCCAGCGATGCTCTTCATGGTGGCAGACACTCTGGGAGTGCTCACCATCAGCCAGGAGCTAGACGATGCTTTCTTTCATCTCTACCCTCAAGATTGGTTCAGATGCTGTCCCCATTTTACAGATTAGAAAGGAAGGCTCAGAAAAATCAAGAGAGTGAGTCATGGGACTGAGATGTGATCCTAGGTTAATCTGATTCCCCAGGCTGTGTTCTAAACCACTGTGTGATCTTTCTTCTTGTATCAAAACCTCCTGTGAGCCCCAAAGCCCCTGGGAAGATATCTCCGAGATTCAATCAGACCTCTTTCCTCCCCGCTTTTGATCATCTTCCAGGCTCAGAATGCCTTATAGGAGTCCCTCTTTTCATCCTGCATTGATTACTCAGCCATTCTAGGGGCAGGGAGGGGTAGGAGGTTTTGGGGGCAAGACTGCTTCCAGGAGGGGAATGATCTTATTAAGCAACAAAAGGTTGTAATTGAAAGAGGATGTGTGTTGGAGTCACAGATCTGCATTTGAATCTTGTTTCTGCCACTTATTGGCTATGTGGCTCTGGTTTCCTTATCTGCAAAAATCAGAATAATAGCAACGATGATACTGTTTGATACTGTTAAGCTAAGTAACACTAGCTGCCACAGCAGATGCCCCCAGATTCTCAGTGGCTTAACGCTGCAGTTTGATTCTCGCTCACATTACTTTCTAACGTGTATCTCTGCTCCACATGGGTACTCAGGGACCCAGGCTGGTAGTCACTCTACCTTCTTTGTATCTGCACCTTCTGAATTATGTGGCATCCAGTTACTGCAGAAGGGGAAGAGAGAGATGGAAAAGGCACACTAACACTCAACTGTCTCAGCCAGGAGGTGACACACATTACTTCAGCTCCAATACATTGGTCAGAACTGTCACATGGCCCCCAACCAGCTGCAAGGGAGGCTGAGATGGTAAGGAAGCAGGTGGATATTTGCTGAGCACTAACTCCCTGCATTTACATTTCCTGAATAGAATACTTTGAGAATAGTCCTTAAAACATGGAAGCTTCCTTTTAATCTCTGAAGTGTGTTGCTCTTTGTAAATTCAGACCGTGTACATGGAAATGTATCTCCGACCAGATCATATAGTGCCTCTAATACACTGGAGGGAGGTGAGGCTTAGAGAGGTCAAGGGACTGGCAAGGAAATATATACAGAGCAAGGGCATTAAACCAGCCCTTGACCTTCAGCTCATTGCTCCCGTGGCCTCCTTTGGCTTACTGAAATTTACTTCTCTGAGAACCCCCAGAATCCTCCAGAACCTACTTCTGCTCCTGTCTCCACCTCCCGCACCCCAATGGTGCAGAGCTTCTGTATTCATCTTACGTGTGTACATGGTACAGGAGGAGGGGAGGCTACAGGAACTATCTGGAAGCTGAGGGAAAAGCCTAGGGGCATGAGGTGAGAGAAGCCATAGTTTTAGATACTCATAATGAAAACCATAGGAATTTCAGCCCCAGATACACCACTTTGGGAACTACTGTGCATTCAGGCTTTGGGGTGTCCCTCAAATGACTAACAAGGTTACCCATGTTTCCTCTTCCACCAATGCGGCCTCACGCTGGCCCTTGTGGAGTTGGGCGGGGAGGGAGAGGGGCCTTGATGAGGCTCTCCAACTCCGTTTTTTTGCAGACAGTAGGATGGCCAGACATACGTTTTAATCCTGACTCTTCTACTTAGCACTCGTTCATCTCTCTGAGCCTGTTTTCTCCTCTGCAAAATGGGAAGAATATGGGGAAGCTGTAAAGCTGATCGAGTGGCTGGCACGTAGCAGGTGTCGATACCTTTGCACAGGTCTCCTCTCCCACTTAGAAGAAGGAAGAGATGCCTTCGGCAAGGCGCGCCCGCCTGCGATGACTGTCCTTCGGGAGGAGAGGCACTGGGCATCCATTCCCGGCAGCCTCGGGCTGAGCTCTCATGTTGAACTAATACGGCTTCCATCTGAAAGAGGAAGAATGTGGAGCTCTGGCCCTTGGACTTAGGCCCATCTTTTCATGTCTAATTACCACTGTGAGTGTGGAGCCTGGGGGTGCTCCAGAGAGAGGCCCCCTCCCGCGTTGCTGCCTCTCCTGCCAGGACAGATTGCAGCGCTCTCCCTGGCCAAGTCCGCCTCAGCCCCCTGGGGGAGCAGCCCCGCGGCCACCTGGCGCCTGACATTTGGGGCTTCCTCCAGCAGGGTGGGCCCAGGGTGCTCATCTGCTATGGGCTTTTAGCTCCCTGGGGAGTGAGGAACTACTGCAACCACAACAGAAACACCCCTGGGGGAACAAGCATTAACTGTCCACCTGGCCGGGCCCTGTGGAATTCGCTGGTGGGCTGGACACTGAAGCGGAGGGGTCTTTGGGAAAGGATGGCTCCCCAAGACAGGGTTCTGAGGTGGCCCACTGCCCCCTTGGGCATAATGGACACTTGTGTCTGGGGCACTACAGAAATTGGTCTTCTACTCCAGCTGCCACCAAGACCCTAGGGACACACGCTGACTCCTGGCTTCTCTGAGAAGCACTGGCTGGCGTGCAGGCCGGTTAGGGCTGTGAGTCGGCATCGCGTGGTCCCCCAAACACACCTCATTTACTCCCGCCCCCAGACCTCGGCTTCTGCAGCCTCCTCTCCTCCCCCTCCAAACACTCAGGGCTGGGCTTTGTACCAGCTAGGGGCCCTCTGAGGCAGCGTGTTGGTTTCTTAGAGCTGCTATACCAAAGTGCCACAAACTGGGGGCTCAAGGCAACAGACATTTACTCTTTCACAGTTTCGGAGGCTAGAAATCCACAATCAAGGTGTTGGCAGGGCTCAAAAAGGAGGGTCACCCCTTTTTCCCTCCTAGCTTCCGGTGGCCGTTGGCAAGCCTTGGTGTTTCTCTGCGTGGGGACACATCACTCCAGTCTCCCCTTCTGTCATCACCTTCTCCCTGTGTCCATCCTTCCTCTTCTTATGCGGATACCAGTCATATTGGATTTGGGTCTAATGACCTCATCTTCAGTTGAACTCGATTATATCTGCAAAGACCCTATTTTCAAATAAGGTCATAGGAGTTAGAACTTCAACATATCTATTTGGGGTTCACAATTCAACCCATAGCAGGTGGGTATATATTGCCGTACTTTACAGCCAAGAAAACCAACCCAAAGAGGTTAAGTCGTTTGCCCAAGTTCATAAAACTATACAATTAGTAAGTGTATGTTTTCTGGAAATAACGATTTGAAACAACTGCCTGAAAGACACCGTTTACATTCTTTCCCCATCTTTCCGGAGTTGCCTGGCATCTCCTCCATCTCTTCTCATGTAGAGAATCTCTGGTTGAGATGAATTGTTCTCGCTTGCTATTTATCCCGGGTTCGCATTTAGCACCGGAAATCACTGTGACTTTTGCAAGTTGGGCTTCTCTCTCCAGGGGCAGCATCTAGGTCTCTCTGCATGAGCAGGGGCCTCGGAGGGAAAGCAGACAGCCAGCCCTCAGCTGCAGAGCCCCCCACCCCCGTAGGGGCCCAGGAGGGTTGGGGGTTTAGCCGTGGAGGCTGAGGGTTCAGATATGCACCTTGTCCCCAGGCAGCGAAAGCAAAGGCAGCAACATACCATAGAGGGTTAGGAGTGTGGCCTCTGAACATCACAGCCTGGGTTCAAATCCCAGTTCAGCCATGCACCCTGACCTTTGCTTGACCCTTGACAAATTACTTAACTTCGCTGTGCCACTGTTTTACCTCATAGGGTTTTTAAATATTAAAATGCAGAAATGTATCTCTATGAATTGAATGTGACACTTCAAAAGTATTCAATGAATGTTAGAATATTCTCGTTATTTTATTTATTGTTTCCCCCAGTGGAATGAGGACAGAGTTCTTCTGTTTCATTGTCTGTGGAACCTGCAGGGTGCGGCTCAGTGTCTGGGGTTGAACTTCATACATGCCGAATGAATGAAAGAGTGAAGGAATGAATTCTTAGTTATAACTTCTTTGGGATCACATCCTTCCTTGCTACGCACCAAGGTCTCGTCCTCTTATCTGGGGATAGCACAGGAACTCATCCAGTTGGGAGCCCCAGGATGCCATGAAAACTCAGCAACATACTGACATCTGGGGTTGGGGGCAGTGCAGGCCTCCCCATGGAGTCAAGTGCAAGTTGAAGCTTTAAGGATGAGGGGACGCTGGGGAAGGGCGCCTGGAAAGTTGTGTCCCCGCAGGAAACAGGCTGTGTGGTGGCCCGGTGGGGAGAGCCACGTTCTGCAGTGTCGGGATTTCCTGCGATTTATGGGGGAACAGAAGGACACAGGCAGCAGAGACACTGCCCCACACTCTGACACGTGGAAGGGAGGCCACTCCTTCTCCAGGGTTATTACCTAACAGGTGTGCCTCCTCGAGGCAGCCCAGATCAATACAATGCCAGCTGGATCAGAGGGTCCTCTCTCAATTTACAGATACATGAACTCTCAGATTCCCGTTGCTCCCTGCTGCCTTAAAAATAAAATTCGATTTACCGAAGTTCGACTTATACACTTTGTTAGGGAAAACATCTGTTGTGTAACATGATCATTGCCTGGCTGAAAACGCTCCAATGGATTCTCACTTGTGTTCAAAAGACTTTCCGCTCAGCCTCTGCGCCCTCCTGCGCCCAAGCCCTTCTGCCTCTGTTCCAGCCCACCTGCCACCTCGCTTCCTTCGGTTGCCCCCACCCACACAGGGCCACGCTACATGCTCTCCCTCCACCCTCTGCAATGCTTTTTTTCTCCCTTTTTAGTTACCTGAGTCTTCCTCACCTTTTGGATCCCAGCCCTTGCATCACCTCCTCCAGGAAGCCCTCCCTGACTCCTGAGTGGGCCGAATTCCCTTTTGGCTCCAATGGCTCCGCCATCCCCTCTTGAATGTGGTTTAATCACAATTGGGTGATCGTCGACTCATCTTTGTGATTATTTAAGTCCTTCTCCCTCTCTCTAGCATAAGGCCTGGAGGGCAGGGACCCTGTCTGTCTTTCTTCATCCCTGTATCCCAGGTACCTGGCAGGTGCTCAGGAGATGCCCCCCTCCATTTGCTCCCCAGCAGCCCAGTCTTTTTCAGGTAGTTCTGGGTCAAGAGGACGGCTAACATGTACTGGTCACTTGCAATGTGCCCGGCACTTACAAGTTCACGCTCATCCAGTCCCAGCTCTACCAGCCATTATATCTCCGTAGCCCCGGGCAAATTACCCCACATCTCTGTGCCTTATTTTCTCATCTATAAAATGGGACTAAAAATAATGCTAATTTATCGAGCCATGGTGAGCATTCGATAAATTCGATTTTTGTCAAATGAATTTTCTCACAATCGTGGAGACGGGGCGGTCACAATCGAATCGTCGGCGGGTCTGGTTTCTTCCGAGGCCTCTCCTTGGCTTGCAGATGGCCACCTTCTCACTGTGTCCTCACATGGCCTTCCTTCTGTGCACACGGACTCCTGCTGTCTCCTGGGTGTCTGGATCTCCTCTTCTTATATGGACACCAGGCAGAATGGATTAGGGCCCACCCTAGAGCCCATTTAACGTAATCACTTCTTTAAAGGCCCTGTCTGCAAATACAGTCACATTTTGAGGTACTGGGATTAGGGCTTCAACATACGAATTCGAGGGAACACAATTCAGCCTATAACGCCTTCTCATTTGGTACCGTGATAATCCCCATTTAATGCCGAGGAAACTGGGGCACAGAGAGGTTAAGTTACTTGCCCAAGATCACACAGCTGGTAAGCAGAGGTGTAGAAATGCAAATGCAGGCGGTCTGAACTTCTAGCCCACTTCCAAGCATTGGATAGTCTGTTTCTTGGTTCTTCTCCTGTGCAGGGCACCAGGGTGTCTTCCCTCCTGGAGCCGGTTATGTCTTAACAACCAGGGCTGGGAGGAAACAGGATCCAGCAGGATCCAGTGGTCTCAGAGGCCTCTCATCCCGCCCTGTGCTCTCTTCCAGCCCTTAATCCCTTATTCAGTGGCAGCTACCAAGCCTTTCTTGGAATCGGGATCTATCTTCCTGGACCCGGGCTGAGGGGGAGACCACGATGGGGTGGAAGGAAGTGAGAGAGATCCAGGAAGTGAGAGAGATTCAGGAAGTGAGGGAGGTTGCCAATTCCAGGGTTTTCTCCCTCTACAGAGGCCATTTATTTGATTTTCCAGTTTTCAGAAGCTCTTTGAAAAGGATGTTGTTTTACTGGTGAAAGGCTCAGAAGGAAAATATGGAAATAGAACAAAAGCATATTTGGTGGAAACTAACTCTTAATCTTAAACCGGTCTTCTCGCCCAGAGACAGCCAGCGTCGTTACCAGCTTCCTGTCTCTCCTGAATTGTTCTGTGGGTAAATGAGCTCACCTGTGCATCTGACGCCCTTCATTATACATACCTGGTGACGTTCCATACCGTCCACTCTGCATCTTACATTTTTCACTTGTTCTGTGTTAGCACATATACTTCTGCCTCGTTTTATTTGGGTGCCTCCAAAAGCCTACCGTGAGCAAGGATGTGGGTGCAAATAGTTTCTATATGAGGTTGGTCCGAGAGAGGCAAGTGGGCCGAGAGGGGAGGAGAGCCAATAAAAAGTACGATAACTAGCAGCCTGCTGCTGTGGGCAGCTGCGGCTCCATCCCACTGGGGACCTTCCAGCCTTCCTTCAAGTTAAAAGACTGAAAGAAGGGCTTGAGTAGGGTCTACCAGAGTGAACAGAACTGTCCCCTGAGGCTGTAGAGGGTCTCTGGGAGGACCACAAGATATGGGAGAGGCACAGCTCGTGTGTCTGCTACTTGCACATCCTTTCGTGATGGATGCCTAGTATTCTTACAGTGACAGCCATGATGCTTTGTCTGATGCCCTAGTGATGAACTGGAATTCCTTTCTCACAAACACCCCTTTTCTGACCTCCACCAAGCAAACAGTGTGTGGAGACCACTTAGTATGGAGTGGCTAGCCGGGTCAGTGGCCATCTCCAGCCTCTTCCTGCCCCCTGCCCATCCCTGCTTGGTTCCCACAGATGTCACTTTGACCAACCCTTTCTTTTCCTGGGGTCCATGTGCCTGGGCCAGCCAGGTGGGGGTCTGTGAAAGAGACCTGGTCCCTTTGTGAGAGGACTTGTGAGAGAGAGGCCCAGCAGGTCATGACAGAGGTGATTTCCACCTTCCTCCAGGGTCATCTGTTGGCAGATCAAAGAGCTTTCTGTTGTTTTATTTTCCTTTTCAGTGGCTTCTTGCTGGGGAAGCAGGCTGTATAGCCAAGGCAAACAGAGTGACTGAGGCTGCTGCCTGCTTGTTGTGCAAGGCTGAGCGGGATGGAGGTAGGGCTGTGGGCTGGGGAGGAGCTAGAGCTGGGGCCACAGGTGGGAGCTTTTCTGGGGCCCTTCCTGCCTCTGAGCCCAGAGACCAGATGGGGAGACCAGGGGCCGACCTCAGAGCTTGATGGGCCCCAGGAGGCCTGGGAATGTGGTAAAACCTGAGAATTGGGGGAATCAGGTAAAGGTGCCAAGAGAGCTGGGTCACGGCCTAGACCCATCCGGTGAATTGCCGTCCCCGCTGTTTCTTAACAGAAGAGTTGGGGACAGCGCTGGAATGGCAGTCCAGGAAGTCAGAGTTCAGAACCCAGTTCTACTTTGGCCTGAACTAGCTCTTGCTTCTGCCATGGACTTCTGACGTTTTACTCGGGAGTGGGGCTGCTTGTTCTCTGGGTCTTCTTCTGACTTCAGAGTCACCGCTTGGAGCCGTGAATTCCCTGGAGAAGAGCTTTCAGGAAGCTGAGGCGTGGTTGTTGATGGAAGTGAGGGTGTTGTTTAAATAAATTAAGATCAAAAGAGGAAATCCATCAGCATTATTTTCAATAGCGGGGAATGATATGCATAACATTTCCTCCCTTTCATTCGATAATTTTTCCTTCTCAAAGTAGTTTAAAGAAAGAAAGTGTCTGATGGTTTGCTGCACAATGAGCTCAAATAAAAATATTCTTTTAAAAAAGTGGTTGCTATGTAATTGAATTTAAATTATGGGCAATTGTTATTTCTAAGTAGCCCAGCCACTATTTAAACACCATTCAAACCTGTCTGAGAGGTACTTGTGTGTTTGTGTGAGAGTAAAGAAAAAAAAGAGCTTACTGATGAGAGTCTTTTTCAGCAAAACAATAATAATGATAACAATATACTAAATAAAGTTGTGTGCATGAGTTTGTGCTGGTGAGAAATGTACGAGGTTAAAATTAAACACTCTTCTAGAAGGAAGAGATCCAAAGGCGGCTGTAGAGTCCTGGCGGCATGTGAATGGGGCCGTAAGGAGGTGAGAATTCTGGTTTCTGAATCCCACAGATCTGAATTCAAATTCTGCCTCTGCTCCTCACCAGCTGCACGGCCTCTGGCAAGTTTCTTAATACTAAACAAGCCTCGTTTTCCCCACCTGGAGAAAAGGGACACCACAGGCCGGATCAGGGCCCTGCCTAGTGCTGGGTGTGGGGTGACCTGCCATGTCGCTTCTCTTGCCTTCCCTGTCTGTCCGGAAGCACAGCAGACTTTTTTCGTGTGCACACCGGGCTCATAGACATTATCTCATGTGATGCCCAACAGTCCAATTGGGGTGAGATCCTTAATCCCCGTCTCGTTGAAGGGAAACCTACAGTGCTGAGATTATGGAGTTCTGTCCGTCATCCAGTCGGTGGAGAGGCATATGGGAAACTGGAAGGTTGATCTCAACAACAACCAAAAGGCCTGGCCTTTTCCGTTCTAAGGTGGTTGTGGGTTTTTTTGCCTCTGAGCTCTGAATACAGAATGGGGCTCCTGGTGCCACTCGATGTAGGCGTTGGTGCGTTCTTTCCTTCTTCCGTTGTGTGTTCTGTACTTTTACTGGGGATTCGAGGCTGGGGGTGGTGCATACAGAGGGATGGTGTGTAACCATCCAGCCCAACACTGCGCAATGGAGACTCTTCTTGATCTTACAGCCCTCGGCCAAACCCACCCGCCGGGAGGGGCTCTCTCACCCGTCCCTCTTGCCTCATCTCCCAAGCTTCTTCCAAGTCTCAGGTCCCTTCTGCCCCTCCTCTGAGGACACAGAGAGTTTCTCTCTCTTGGTCTCACACAGAGGTGCCCCTCGTGTGGGTGACTCAGGTGGCAATCCTACCCCACAGAGTAACGGAGGACAGAGCCCGTCCAGCACCCAGCTTACCATCTTTTCCTGCCACATGAACCCTCTCTCTGCCAGAGGCCGTGTCTTGCCTGCCCTGGCTGGCCTCCTGGCCCTCACACTCCTGAGGCTGCCAGGTGCCTCAAGACTGAACTACGCCTTGGTACACAGAGGTTCCTTAGCAGACATTGTTCTTAAGAGCCTCCCTGTGGGGATGGCAGGTCGTCTTCTTAGCTCACCTGTATTCTTGTCTCTCCTGTCAGTTAACAGGAGGCAGCGAATAGGGGTTGCACTTTTTCTCCCTAAAAATAATTCAGGAGCAAATGATGTGTGTATTCGTACACAGGCGCACTTATATGATTTCTCCCAGGCCCTGAACCTATGCCTTAAGATGTCGCTAAGGGCTGTGTCTGGATTAAGTGTGATACTGGAGGCAGCGGATGACTCTATCTATGGGGTGAAGAGCAACAGGATTAAGGCAAGGCCTGTCCGGACCAGTTCGGTGGGTACTGGGAAGAGAGCCACGTGGCGCAGTAGTTAGAACTGGGGCCCGGCGTCAGGCCTTGTGGGCGCATTCTGGCCCTGCCACTTTCTGGCGTGTGTGACCTCGGGCTGGTGAAGTCTTGATGCTCCCTTTTCCTTCCGTGTGAAACAGTGCAGGTGGGTGGGAGGCTGCTGAAGTACCTGAGTACGCATGCAGTGCTGAGCACAGCACCGAGACGTCTCTGCGGGTCTGTGCCTCGCCACGAACAATCAGCATGTCCCCAGACGTTTGGGCAGAGGGGTGAACTAGACCTTGTGGGAGGATGTGTGGGGGAGCTAGGCATTCCCCACATTTTGAGCTGGTGTTACACCTTTTTTTCCATTACATCAATTCTGTCACCTCTGGGAGTAGCCAGAAGTCTCCCAAAGACTGTAGCCATTTCTGGGGTCCTGCCTTCACTTCCAGGAAGTGGACTGGCATGCTGGGTGCCTTCTGCCCCCACCCCAGAAGCCCCAAAACTCCACAGAAGGAAAAGACTTTGGAGGTGAAAATAAAGCTTTCCCAAGAGAGTAAATGCCCTTGTAATAGTCTGAGGATCCAGTTTTGGGCACATTTTGCTAAAAATGGCCTCAAAAGGCAAATCTGCAGATGTTAGGGAACTTTCCATTTTGTTTTTGTTTTTGTTTTAGTTTAGTTTTTTGTTTTTTAATTTCTAGCGTGAGCGAGGGGAGAAGAATAAGAAGGAGCCATCTGGCCTGGCTGAAGGGAGAAAATTAGATTGTTCGGTTTTCATTTGCAGCAAAACGCGCTGTGAGTTTTCCTGCAAATGTTAATAAAGACAGAAAGTGGTCAGATGACAGAAGCCTCCTGGGCTGCTGCTGGAGACACCTTCCTGCTGGGGTCCCTCCCTGGGTTTGTGTGTATCATCACTTTGGAAAAGGGCAATTTTCAGTGATGTCAGATCACCTATATCTGCTGCATTAGGGAAAAAATCTGTCTTCCAGCCAGGCATCAGCGTGAGAATGATGCCTTGCCCACTCTTGGCTGCAGCCTTGTCTCTGTGCTGAGCTCCCAGCCCGCAGCCAGCCTGGGCGCTGTCTCCACTGTTTACTGCTTAGCGGGGAGGAAGTAAAACAGATGTGATAGGTTTGAGCCGAATGAGGTTACCATCATGTTTCTGGCTTACAGTGGTTCCTAATTGGTTGTGAGAGGCCCCATGGAGTGCAGAGAAAGCGCTTTAGATTAGAAACGGGGAGGTAGGTTCAAGTTCCAGCTTTGCTATAGCCTCACTGTGTGACCTCGGGCAAGGCACTAGTCCTCCCTGGGCTTGTTTATGATCTAGGAAAACCCCGTGTGGTGATAATGGACCGGGGGGTGAGCAGTCACTACCCCCTGTGGGTGAGGTGTGCCTCTCTCCTATTCTCCTTCAGGGTCTTTGTTGAGATTTGCCTTTGGAACCATGACAAAATGCTGCCTTCCGGAACGGGGTGCCCAGCCTTCATCAGAGTGAAGGGGTTTGCAGATGAGTGGTGGGTGACTTAGAAGGATCAAAGTTCTCCTGGTCATGCTGGGGTTCAATCCTGACTCTGCCTGAACTTACCATCGTGGTGACTTCGGGTGAGTTATCTTGTCTCTCTCAGCCTCAGTTAACTCATTTGTAAAGTGAGCAGAGTAGCACCCACCTCGAGGATTGTTTTAAGGTGAAGACAAGACAAGGATTAGAAAGCACACAGCACAGCATGCCTGGTGGCCGCGGATGTTTGGCGGAGCCGCTCTTGCTTTTCCTCCCAGCTGGCCTGGTGGTGTCTGTCCCCTCACGCCTGTTGGCAGGGGAGACTTGGTGGTTACTGAGGTGTGGCCACCTGGACCCAGTGCTCCCTCTGCTGATGTTGGGGTGGGAGGTGGGAGTTTTCTGGGGGCCCTAACAGTACCCTCCTTGCTGGCGCTTTCTGTGCACCAGGGCCCGGCTCGCATGGAAAGGCAGGGCATTCCTCTGGCCAGTCAGGGCCAGGCACCAGGCGAGGTGGTGACCGCAGCTTCTAGCAGCTAATCCTGCCGGTCTGGTGCCAGGCACGCCCTCACAGGCAGGCATCTGCTTTGCCTTGTGGAGCAGCCGATGCTGGGCACATGCCGTGTTCACTCCCTGCTCTTGGGTACCTTCCTTCTCCATTCTGCCCACAGCCAGGAGCAGCCCTGTCTCAAGGGGACAGTTCTCAGGCACTTGGTGTGCTGGTTGGATCTTTGCTGCCTACCAGGCTTCCTTATCCCAGAAATCGCTTGGGAAGGTATGGGGACCACAGAGTTCCGCTCTCCAAGCCTCAGTGGCCTTATCTGGGGAGCGGGTGCTCATCATACCTGACGCAACACTGCTGCTCAGGAATCCTAAATATAATTGTGAATATCACTGTCGCTCTCGTTACTGGTTATGAGAAAGCATGTAGTGGGCCATTCGGGGTTGACTTTGGTGTGAAGGATGTGGTTGGAAATGGCCTGTCTCCGAACAGTCTGTTCTGATTTATTCAACTGTGGGAATTTGGAAATGGCCACATGATTTTCCTCCTCTTGTTCCCTCTCTCTCTCTCTCTGCAGCCCTTGGATTTCCTCTCTCTCATTCACTCGCTCCTCACTCACACCCCTCTTGCTCTCTCATCCACTCTCACACTCAACCGAAGTGCAGGTGGAACTTCAAACGGCCTAAATGTTTTCCCTTCTACCTCAGAAGCTCACACTGTCTCGACTATACACACTCAGACGTGCATGCGGTCAAACCCACCCTTAAACTTCCTGCCCTTTATCCAGCTCCTCCACTCCCCTCCCCTACTCCTGCTTCAACTCCCCAGCAGAACCTGAGGTCAGGAGACCTGGTTCTCATTCTGTCTCTTTCACCGACCAGCCCCATGGCTTTGTGACATGGGCCAAATCGCTTAGCCTCTCTGGCCCTCAATTTCCTCCCTCCCAACAGAGGCCAAGTTACCAGTTTACATTTAGAAAGATGATCACTTTCTTATGCAGTATCTCAGATGCTCTGAGATAAAGTCCCTTTTGCATCTTAAATTCCCTGACTCCGCAAGCCAGTGCATTCGATTTCATTAGGCAGACTGTGTGCCGACCTGAAATAATGTTTTAGCCTTTTCCTGGTACTAAAGAGACATCATTTTATTTTGAGCTAGAAATTAACACGAGGTCAGGAGAAAATGGTACGTTCGAGAAGATGAATCACTCTTGACTTTAAAGAGACACGTCATAGCATCTCACTTGGTCTCATTCCTTTGCCTTGCTCCTGACGTCCCTGGCAGAGAGGAAACAAGGCCAGTGGTCAGTTTGTCACTGCCAGTGGGGGAGAGGTGTTGGAAATCAGGACAGAGACCCTGTGTTCTCTGCCCCAATTCCGCCAGAAGAATTCACTTTATTTTCTGTTCCCCTCTCACTCTGCCCCAGGATCCAAGGACGGAGAAGCTAGAATTTATTGAGAGCACACCACATGGGAACACACTGTTGTACTGAATCCTTGCAATAGCCCTACAGGTTAAATGGCAGATATCATTCCCGTAATAGGAACGGAGAATCTGGAGCACAGTGAGGCTGAGAGTCACACAGCATAGCAGTGGCAAAGTTGGGCCTGGAACTGGGCGGCGGTCTGCACGTGAGCTAAGCTTTTGACCACCAAACCATGCTGCCCTGAGTGGCCCAGTGGTGCCACGGTGGAGTGGAAAGAATCAGGATGTCACGATGGGAGTCTGAATTTTAATCCTGCTCTGCTACAAACTCATTATGAACCTCGGGCGAGTCTCTTAGCCTCTGTGGCCCTCAGTTACTCATCATAAGATGGAAGAGAGGGATCACCGATCCCTGGGTCTCTTTCCAGCATAGTATTCTATGGCTTTCTGGGGCATTAGGTTTTAAGCAGTGATTAAGAATCCAGGTGCTGGGGTTAAATCTTGGCTGAGGACTTGTGTGGCCTTGGGAAGGTTACTCAGCTTCTCTGATGTTCAGTTTCTCCATCTGCAAAAGGGAGAGAAGATCAACACCTATTATGTCAGGTTGCCGTTAGGACTGAGAGGGGTAAAGTGCCTGGGACAATGTAAATGCTTTTGTGCGTGGCAGCTCTTACTGTGGCTTTATGGTCTGTCTTGGAAGACTCTGTTGCTGGGGATATGGGCTTACCAACTGGCATGGAAAAGCCTCGTTCCAGAGTCAGGGGCATCATATCCCCAGGTGACATCGTATGTGGGTCTCCACGATGCCTTTGGTTAAAAACCATTTGACCACAAGAATGCCTCGGGGTTTCTTAATCGAGGCACCGTCTCGGGTATTCTAAATGCTAGAGCGAAAAGCACTCGGGATGATTAAGTCTAGTGGCATTCAACCTACCTGTTGTCATGCAAGTCAAAGAAAGTTCAACACGGAGCAGCCAATATGAAACACAAGCCCAACGTGGAGCTGCCGTGTTGAACCAGGACGGGAGGCTTTTCCGCCCTCCCCTTCTCCTCTTCACTTTGGTATCTCCCGAGGAGCCCATAAGGAACCTGTCTCAAGAAACACAGGCCGTGAGGTGATAGGATGAAGCTGAGATCCCAAAAGGGGCAGTAACTCACCCAGGAATCAGAAGCTGCGTGTTTGCTAGAATCATTTTCATTAGCAGCATCATTTCCCATTTTTATAAGAGGGCTCTTCTGCGCTTCTTTTGGCTATTGATCTTAATTAATCACCCAGAAGCGTGTCTTTCAATATTGACACTCGGCGGCTGACATTTCTGAGTTATTCTCTCTTCTGCCTCCTCACGGCCATGGGTAAAGGCTGGATGGATATTTATTGCTCAATCAAGGAAAACGGGGCTTTTTATTTGGAAGCTTTTGAAACACAGTATTTACCCAAGTAATCCTGCCTGAGTCTGCAGGTGTTTGGAGACCTAGAAAGATGTATTTGACCAAAATAAATAAATTGCGATCAGAATGAACCCACGGACGGGGTGGTTTGTAGGGGCTCTCAAGAGCCCATTTTACATGAAGCATCTCTCCCCTTCCCCACACTCCCCTTTTTGCCACTACTCCCCCAATTTGGCTTTCCAGATCACATGGTACTCCTCAAAACCTAATTTCCGCACTGATTTCACCCGCAGTGACCTGCCACATGAAGAGCTTTAGTGAGAATCAGTAGGCGAGGGTTGCTGGCGAGGGCTCCACGCCTGCTGCATGTAAAATACCCCAGCGGCAAAAGCGAGACTGATGCTGGGGCGTCATAGCAGGGTGGGTCCCCCGCCCGTTTTAAAGGTGAGGTGCTGTGGCCCAGAGAGGCTCGCTAACTTGCCCAAGGTCACACAGTGATTTAGAGGCAGAGCCCTGATCCTCGAGGGTTCCTGGGCTGAAGACCTTTCCAACACACTGGCCCCCCTTCTTTGCTGAAGCCAGGTTGCCCTTTGCTTTAGGATGTGGGTAATAAACCAGTTCCATAGTGCCCGTGCGGGCAAAGAGAGAGATGGAGTGAACTATTAATGAGAGGCTGGCTTTCAGAGTGCGTAGATGGGTTTAGCTGGAGGTGCTGCTCCCGGAGCCGCTCGCGAGGTGCTCTGAGACCTTCCTCCAGCACCCACTGTGCCCCCATCCCAGTGGGATGAGGGGTTCAAGAGTGGGGAAGACCTGGTGCCTGCCTGCACGTGTGGGGGTGACACATGTGAAATCAATTTGAGGCTGGCGAGGCTTGCGCTTGGCTTCCCAGCACGCTGTGTGCTCGGCGAGTGGGCGGGAACACGGGCTTCTCCAAGCCTGACCCTGGCAGCCCGGCAGATGTGCAGATGTGCGCATTTCTTTCTTTCCTATGTGGGGGGCCGAAGCAGGCAGCCTCTGAGGCCTGGGATTCAGATCCCCCTCTCACTCCTCAGACCTATGATCCATGGCTAACTCTTCACCTGTAGAATGGGGACAGTTATAGTCCCTTTCACGGAGGGTGCCGGTGAGGCCGTAATGAGATGACCCACAGAAAACGCTTAACGCCCTATCCCACAGACAGAAGCAAAGGAGTTTGCATTAGCTATTAATTCGGGGAATTTTAGATAGAGTCGTTTAGATTGGGGGGGAGGGGGATTGTTCTCTGTTTAAAAAAATGTTTATCACTTTTCCCCTCCAATTATTAAAGTCACATGTATACATATGCCAAGTGCCTAAAGATACCCATGGGTAATATTTCGCTGTATTCCTTTACAGTTTTTCCCTGTGCATTGTGTGTGTGTGTGTGTGTGTGTGTGTGTGTAACTGGGCGTGTACTGTCAAAGTACAAATTTCAAAAAATTATAAACCCTATAAAACCGCATATAAATGTAAAACAAACATGGGTCAGAGATTGATTTAACTCATTAATGAGGGAGCTGGCAGGGTGGTAAAGCTGGTTCTCAGGAGCATTGGAGAAACAGCAGTTATATAGGCATTGGAGAAAGTTTGCTTGTCTAGATGGCTGGATCGGATACAAAACCGGTTAATGCCCTACAGGGCAATAACAGCATAACCTTTGGGGCAATCTTTTCTACGAGACCTACAAATATGTATGTAACTTCACCCACGTTAAAGCCATATTCCTCTAGAATCCCCTAGATAATGAAATAATCCTTGGTGGGGCCTGCTAAGCAATACCCCCATATGACGTAGAAAAAACAGGCCTCTCTGCCTTATTTCCAAGTTTTAGATCATTTTTCTCAATAGTATATATATATATATATAGTCTTTCTGCTCATACACTAGAAAACATTGTACATCTCCTCTTCTATAGTTAATATTATATCACATTAGTTTTCAAAAGAAAGTTTTAAAGGAGGACCCGGAGGTCCCTGCAGGGTATGACCTGCTCGTAAACTCAGCCTGATTGGGCACCTCCCCCGTGCCCTCCCCGGCATGCCAGGGCAGCCGCGCTGTCGGCTGTCACCATGTTTCATTGTAATCATCCATTTCCCTGTCTCTCTCCCCGGGTAGACTGGGTTTCTTGAGATCGGGTATTCGTTGAGCTGAACTGTCTTCTCGATCCTTCTCTTCCAAGCACCTAATATGCAGCACAGAGCAATTCGCTTCGGAGACGCCGGCTGAGCGGTGAGGGGACCGTGGATGCCAAGTGTCTTGTCAGTTACAGAAGGTGAACTTGCTCCTGGGAATCCGCAGTCTTCCCTCCTGGACTCAGCTCTGCTTCTGCTGAGTCAAGGACGCTCTTCACCCACCATGCGGTGCCGCGGCCTTTTCACGACCCCCACCTCCGATTCTGCCATTTAATTGTGTTTGGAGGGCTCTACACACTCAAGTCCTGTCTTGTCTTTTCTCTGTAGGAATCTTAAGACTAATAAGCAATCTGAGTTCCTGACTTTTTTTCCTAATCAAGGTTTAAAGGGGTAAAAAGTTCTTGACCACCTCAAGCTGGGGAGAGAGAAGTGTGGCTGGAAGGATTAATCTCTGCACTATGAATTTTAAAGCTCTCATGTTCCACCTATCGAGAAAATCCATCAAAATGCTAATGGCTCTGCAGTCCTACCCCCCTCAGATCCTTTTCTGCATTAGTATATTTACATGGACTTAAGCAAAGAAGAGTGACAGAGTTGGGGTTTGGTTTTCCCAGATTCCGCCACGACTACGCGCAGTTATCAAGTGTGAATTAATAGTCCCAGGTTGAGGGGGAAAGCCACGGTTAGCAGCGGGGTTGGGCCGCCCACTCCATTCTGGTCGTTGAGTTCTCTCGGCTTTCAGCTTCCTTGCTAGTAGTGCAGGGTGGCCCCGTTTGGAAACATCTCTGTGGCCGTCACTTGGCTTTTTTTAACACAGCCATATATCACTTAATGATGGGGATACATTCTGAGACGTGTCATTAGGCGATTTTGTCGTTGTGCATACAGCACAGAGTGCACTTACTCCCACAAGTCTAAGGGGGTCTCACCTACACACCTGGGCTGTGTGGTGTAGCCTGTTACTCCTAAGCTACAAGCCTGTGCGGCATATCATTGAACCGAATACTGTAGCCAATTATAACACACTGTTAAGTGTTTGTGTATCTAAACGTATCTAAACATAGAAAAGGTAGAGTGAAAATACCATATCAGAGATAACAAATGATACACCTATATAGGACTTACTGTGAACGGAGCCCGCAGGACAGGAAGTCACTCTGGGTGAGTCAGCGTGTGCGTGGTGAGTGAATGTGAAGGCTTAGGACATTGCTGTACACTGCCGTAGGCCGTGCAAACACTGCACGCTTAAGCTACAGTAAATTTATAAAACAACACAAGGTTAAATCAAACACAAAAGAAAACGATGCAGTCAAGAGACACAGTAAACGCAAGACATAAGAGGCCGTTGTTGCCAGCGCAACATGGCACACGGTTTTACAGCAAACTTTGTTTTTAATAGGTAGAAAGAGTACACTCGAAAATAACACTAGAAAGTGTAGTGAATACAAAAGTAAGTACGAAAACCAGTAACATAGTAATTTATTACCATTATCAAGATGAAAACCAGTAACACGGTAATTGTCATTACCAAGCATTATGTACTGCACATCGGTGTAAGCGCTGTGGTTTTATTCGGCTGGCGGCGCAGGGGGTTTGTTCACACCAGCATCGCCACAAACGCACGAGGGATGCATTGCACGGCGACATTACCACGTCAGGCAGCCACGATGTCACTAGTGTATGTTATGACGGGTACGATGTCACTAGGCAATAGGAATTTTTCAGTTTCATTATAATCTGATAGGACCACCATTATATATGTGGTTTGTCATTCACCCCCGCCTCTGCCAAAAAAAAAAAAAAATCATTAAGCGACACTTGACCATATTGCTTCTCCCAGAGGCAGAAGGTCCTTGGACACATGTCCCTGTATGCGTAAGACTGCACAATGGATCCATGTTCAGGTCAAGATCTGGCACACGTGGAGACGTAATTCGTACCAAAGCCAACTTCAGCACTAAGAGAAGCACTGGTTATTCTAGTAGCCTTTGAACCCCCAGGTATCTTTGCCTGAGAACCTCTCAGCTCCATCCCGGGGAGAGTGGACATTATGCGGTTGGCCTTATGCTGCAGACAAGATTGTGGGTTCCGGTCCTCCGTGAGCCTGGTTCAGCTCTGTGACTGTAGGCAAGCCGCTTGGGCTGAGCCTCAGTTCCTTTCTTTGCTAGAGAGGAGGAGGACACTGGTCACTTGGTAGAAGAGTTATGTCTTCATGTCTTCCGTTTGTTCATTCAGACGACACTGTGGAGTAGGGGTGGGTAAGCCAGACGCCACCTTCAGGGACAGGTCCCTTAAACCATCAGGCTTCCAGGTCTCTCTGGGACCTAATGCTCTGGTCCCAGATGCTGTGTGCTTACTGGTCTGCTGTGCCTACCTTGTGAGAATGAGTGAGCCTTACGTATCAGACATTGTGGATAGAATCATTTGTTATTTTCTGTTTCTCTTTCTCCGTGAACAACATACCAATGTTACGTTATGTAAAAATGCTGCTGCTTACTCTCCTCATCTGTAAAATGGGAAGAGTGATAACACTTCCCTTACAGTGTGGGAGGAAGAAGAGTGAAGGTCAAGTGTAAAGTGAGCTCCAGTGGATGGATAGCTCTTGTCCTACCTGCTTCAGGTAACAAGAAAGTTCCTCCAGATACGGCAGAGGGGGAACAATGCAGGACAGTGCCCACTGGTGACGGGGGGTCTCAGGTTCCCAGAGGCTACATAGTCAGTCTCCTTCTTGCTCAGCTGAGCATCTTGGCGGTGTCTGTCTCGTGCAGGTACTACAAGGAGGGCACAAGAGACCTTGGCTGGCACGTGCCATCTGCAGAAAAGTCTCAAAACCGATGGGAGGTGCAGATGCAGGGAGATGATTACTAATGACAGTTGCATGTAGAATAAACAGCTTCATGTACCTACTTATGGGGTTGAAACATCCCCTTCACCTTGTCCCTTCCACCCTCCCCAGGCCACCAAGAGCTAATGGGCTCAGATGGGAGTTCCTTGTCACTGGATCCCTTGCGAGCAGGGCCAGCACCCACTGGGCTGCGCCCGTCCCTGAGCAAAAATAAATCCCAATCTTTCTGAGGCCGTCACGACTCCCACCTCAGCCCCACTGTGACCTTGGGGTGCGATTAGCGGGCCAATTCAGGGCCTCATTATGGGAGCAGAGGGTGATGGGCTGAATGACAGGGCGGGTGGTGCTGGGAAGTGCTCTCCCCCGGCGAGACAAGTGCAGGTGGAGAGAAGACACAGAGACAGGATGCTGCTTCATTAGGAGCGGCCCAGGGGATGGTTGAGATGCAGGACACAGCAGGAATGCCTCCTGAATGAGCCCTTGGCTCCTCTCCCTCTCTCCCACCCCCACACCAACCCCCTGCATTGCTAATTTAAAACAAAGCAAAACAAAGCCCTGGCTTTGCTTCGGAGCCACAAACTGCAGAGCTTTTATCTGTCAATGAGCCATGCATCATCTGGCAGTGGCCCAGCCTGGATCCTACGGCCTGGCATAGGTGTGGGGAGAGGGTGCCTGAGCTGCCTCCGGGGTCTCACTGAGGATCCTGCCTCTTCTTGGGGCACAAGACCAAGAGTCTTTATGGTCACAGAGCTCAGAAGGATGGCAGTTCCAACTAGGAGCCAGGAAGAGATGTAGGGTGGATGGAGGGAGGAGGGAGAGAGAAAGAAAAAGGCGGTAGCAGGAGCTAGCCAGGAAAAGGCTCATCATGTGGGCTGATCACCTGCCTCCCTCCATCCATCCTTTCCTTGCTGCTTCTTCCAGGAAGGCTTCCCAGCTCTCCTCCTTCTCTGATATCCTATTGACTTGGTATTCTAGGATATCAAGGGATTCTAAATAAGTGGTCTTAAATGTTGTCTAGAAACATAGTAATGTTATCTAGAAACATAGTATGTAAAATATTAGAAAGTCCAACTGTTATGAATTAAGTAAGTCTTAGCTTATGTCTGGTGTGCAGACCCCATCTGAGGAGGGAGGGAAGATTCTGAGAAGTATACCTTGAAAACTCTAATCATGGCCACCACAGTTTTACAGTAAGTAGCAAGCAGGTTGTATTTTACAGAATTCCTGCTTCCTCTGTTTATTGATTGCTTATTCTGTGCCAGGTACCATGAGAACACTTATGATTCATTAGTTCAGCTAATCCCCGGCTCAAGCCAGTGAGGTAGGACTATGATTGTCCACACTTGGCAGGTGAGTTCAGTTTGATCGTGAGGTCTGTACATATTGTGAGGACCTGGAGGTGGGCCTGGAAAGATTGGCAACCAGGGATCAGATGATAAAAGGCCCCATGTGTATGCAGAGGGAGGCCAGGAGAGAGACGTGGTACTCTACATTTATGAGCTCAGTCTTACAGCAAAGGAGAGAGGAGGTCAGAGGGAAATTCCTCAGCTACCAGTTGGCAGATCAGCCAGTAGCCCATTTGCAGCCAGCCAACAGGCAATGACACGACTGAGCCCAGGCAGGGCAGGACAGGGGTGGTGGGATGGAGAGAGTAAGGGATGATTTGAGAGACATGAGATGAGAGAGGAACAATGATTGATAAATGGAGAGGAATCTTTGATGTGGGTGTCAATTATGCAGAGGTGCTGTGTTTGTGAAAACTCAGTAGGCTGCATACTCATGGTGTGTGCTCTACTGTGTATATGTTCTATTTTAAATTAAAAATAGAATAGGAAATATCAGGGTAGAGATTAAAGTTTCTCACCTGGGCCTCATCTAGGACACCAAAGTTGCTCTCAGAATTTTTCTCGTAACCTGAGAGCTGGTTTCCCTCACACAATGCAGATCTGCTTTGTTTGGAAGAAAGAAGAGGAAAAAGATCTGAGTTTTGATCTGGACCTTGCAAAATGGGAGGACTTGGCTAATAATTATCACGCTCACTGCCATTGATTAAGCTCTTACTATAGTTCATGAAGTCAAAGGCACACTTTATTTTTTAATATTTCAATGTTTCTGAAACCAGAATGCATCCTACAAAAACTGACATGTCATAATTAATTAACCGTCAGTGTTTTCTTTCTTAGAAGCCCATAAAATAATGGTGCGATTATAATCCATGGAGTATTATTACATTCAAGAAATAGGATATCATATGGCGGGCTGTCTGCTAAGTCCTGTGTACACATTCCTCATGCAGGCCTCACACATCTTATAAGTTACCAGCTGTTGTTAACCCTGTCTCTCAGACGAGGAGTTGAGACATGGATTACGAAGGTCAATTGCCCAAGGTCACAGAGATAGTCAGAGGTGAACTCAGGAGTTCAACCTGTGCCACTTCAAACTTGGGGGATCTTTGTCTAAAGCAAGAACGAGTCTGGGGCCCGGAGGGTGGTAGCCTTTCCTTTCCACAGCCCAAGACAACCAGGTCAACAGGTGACCACCATCGCCCAGCCACCCTCCATCGGTGCCGCCTCTTGTCATCCAGCCCCCATCCCTCTATCGGCCCTAAACCCTGGGATTCTTTTCTCTGCGAGCGCGCGCTGAGTCTAACATCTGCAGTGACCTCCCTCCCCCATGGAGAGGAGGGGGCTGGAATGAGATCTCAGGGGAAAGAAGGAAGAAATTCCGAGCCCAGCTGGTTTCTCTCACACAATGCAGATTTGCTTAAATAGGAATTAGGATTAGTGCTGGATTTTTCTTCCCCTGGAAGACTGGTAATAAACTAATCTCCTCTCCGGCTGCAGGCTGGCAGAATTCCTCTGAAGACTGGAGACAGCTTCAGGCTCAGGGGTGCAAAACCTGGAAAGCAATTTCGTTATTGACAGGCCTACCCGCTCCACCTGACACGCAGCCCGCAGCTCCTTCCCGGGGTGGCCACGGCCTTTAATTTCGTTAATGTGTGACATTCACCCAGGCTGCGTGGCTGACAGGCACGCTTGACATTAATGCGTGTTCCTCGCGGTCCCCAGAGCTCATAAAAGCTCATTATCAGTTCTGAGCCCATAAATGTAGTTCCTGGCTCAGGTGGGTCCGAGTTCCTCAGAGATGCCCCCAGGCAGCGGAGCAGTGGCCATCTGTGTGAGCCAAGAAATCAGCTCCTCCCTTTGTCCAGGGGACTTGGCCTCCCAGCCTATTACTGAGAGGTGACCAGAAAAGCCCTTCTGTAGATGGAACCCTGGGTTTCAATTTGCATCCAGGAAAAGGGCTCCTTCTGCCCTGCTACGTGAGGGGGATCGATCCAGCATTTGGGGCCGGCAGTTTGTCCGCATCTATTTGGAGGTGGAATGTGCGGAGCCACTGCCCAGTCGGCCCGCTCCTAGGCGTCCGGGCTTTGGAATTGCCTAGGCGCTGCCACAAAGAGGTGTGGGGGTCACTGCAGCAAGGTTGTGATTATATCGGCCGGAAATAGAAGTGCCCCACGTATCCATGGTGGGGGAGGGAAATAAATCATGGTTCACACCTACTACAGGAGACTGTGCAGCCGCGAAGTAGACTCGAGGTCTACGTGGTCTCACAGCCATGGGTAGACACACTATCCTTGATAAGTGGCGTCGTAGAGCACGTGTGGTAGGGTCCCATTTGTGTAGTCATGCCGTCTGTGTGTGGGCCCACATGGGCACATGCTGACACACATGCATGCACACACGTATGTGATTACACAGAATGAGATCTAGAAGGTCACAGTACAAAGTCTTTGAAGTGGTTCTCTGTGTAAAACAGGATGCATGGGAGAGGAAGAACTTTCACTTTTGTAGTTAAAAAATGAAAAAACATATATATACACACACACACATACATGCATGTATATGTATGTGTATGCATACTTATCGGGAATTCCTCCCATTGTAGCCTTAGTCTGGCTCAGGATGCATGAGGTCCCCTGGGCTGATGCTGACTGGGTGGATGTCTGAGGCAGAGAGAATCAAATAAACTGAGATCGCATCCACCGACCAAGCCTTGTTCCCCTTCGGTTAGCAGAGGCTTTTGAGAACCTCTTCCGGGCATGGGGTACCCTGATGCGGGGATCTGTAGAGCAGAGCTGGAACTCATTGCTCTCCTGCTTGCGCATCTCCTGCTGTGGAGGTGGCCCTTGCACTGGACTTGACTTCCCAGGGTTCTGAGTTCTAGTCCTGGTTCCGCCCCATTCCAGCGGTATGACCTTGGGCAAGTGGTTGAACCCCTCTGAGTTCATGATCGTCATCCCCGAAGTGGTGGTACTTCCTCACGGGATTGCAGAGGGTGTCAGGATTATTGCCATAATTAGCTGAGACAACCTGAAACTTGATCGGGGCTTCCATTGTGCAGCCTGGTCACTGAGGGCAGATGGAGTAGGAATGGGGAGGTCGGGGAACTGGGCTCTCCCCATTCTGCTATAAATTTTACCTTTGTTTCTCAGCTGTGCATGTGAATAAGCTGGTCCCCCTGGAACTGGCCTAAGGTTTGCTTGGCAGGTATGTGACCTGGACATGGTCACGTTTGATCTTTCTTTTGTGACCTAGGGACTCAGTCAAAATGACAGAGGAGGAGGAAGAGAGAGGCTGGACTTTGGCCCCTGCACTCTGGGCTGAGTTGTTTTTCTCATCACCAGAGAGACCCTTCCTCTTATTACTTATCTCTTCATGGATACCACATCTTGAAAGTATTGTTTTGCCCAAAGAGCCTGCATTCATTAGACAATGATTAATTCTCTTTCTCATTCTCAAAATTACTCAGAAAGCCTTTTCTCTGCCTGAGGAAAATGTAGTTCCCACACCAAGTTGATAATATTCTAGCTGGAAGCAGAGAAACGCATGCGATGTGATTAGCATGCTGGATGTCATCGATGTCATCGTGTGGACATTGCACAAGCTACCAGGCTGATTTTGGAAGACTGAATGCATGACCTGATCTGTAGGCACTGGGGACGCCATCCTGGGGGCCCATGTGGAGCTAGGTGCTTCGTTCTGTCTTGCTGGCCTTAGGGACCCTGTGTCTGCAGAGGTGGAAGAAGGGAGCAGACACCTCAGGGGGCAGGTGCACATCTGGAGTGAGGTGGCCCCCAGAAGCCGCACTAGCCCTTGCTTCTTAAAAACTTCTTTCTTTCTCTTTTCCCTCTAGAGTTTATCCTGAAGCCACCATCAAAGAGAGACCCCAAGAGAATCTTGACAACCTTGAAGGGAAAGACACCGGTCGAAAAAGGTATGATTTTGGCAGCGTGGTGGAGCGGCATCTCAACTTAGCCACATGGGCCTTATCTCTTCTCTCCCTGCCCTCCAACCCCTCCCTTTCTGAGTGGGAGAACTCTCAGCTCATGCTGGGGGGGTGCAGGGCAGGTGAAGGGTGGCTTCAGTCTTGTCCCTGCTCCCAGATGTTCGTTTAGGGATGAGGAGCAAAGGTGAGGTGTGAAGAGAGAGAGGCCGACGCTGAAGTGGGGTCTCGTGAGTCTGGCTGCTGCTTGTTTCGGGGAGCTGTAGGTCAGAGTCGCTCCTGAGTCCATCCAGGGAGTGAGGGTTGAAGGACTGGAGGGAGTGAGCCCTCCAAGGGAAAGAAGAAATCCTGGGGACTCGTGGAGGGCTTGCCTGTGTTGATGGCCCCTCCTACACCCCTCCCACACCCATCATGGTCTTGAGATTATGGGAGGACAATATCTTCCTAGAGTGATTCCTCCACCTCCCCACCTCAGGACTCTCTCTCTCTCTCTCTCTTTTTTTTTTTTTTGGATAAATTTTGTATTCCATGATGGAATTGAGAATGGAAAAGCCCTGGTCAGCTTCTGGGGCTCTGAGAGCATCTTGGGTTGCCCATGTGTTCCCAGGACATGTGATGGGGTGAAGGCCTCACGGAAGGTTCCTGAATGGAGAGTCAAGACCTCTGTTCTTTGGTCCAACCTGTGCTACCGTTGTCCCTCATGAGCTCTTATGAGCCATTTCCCTCTTCGGGCCTCATTTTCTCCTCTGTAAAGTGGGGCAGCAGTGACTTGGATCTCTGTGCTGGCCTTCATGTCTTCAATTCCCGAGGTCCCAAGGCCAGGGCTGAACTAGCAGAGGTGAGAAGTGTGGTAGGACAGGGAGGCAGAGTCGGAGGGGAGGCTCGGGGAAGACTTCGAAGACGAGAGGGGATTTGAAAGCTCCGAGGAGATCTGGTTGCCAGTCCTGGGCAAAGGATGACTCAGACCCTGGATGGCACAACCGTAGGGTCTGAAGGGCAAATGGACCTGGCTTTGAGTCCCAGCTAATCAGAAGAGTCAGATCAACCAGCATCGAGGTCTTCTCCACGCCACACACAGTGCTAAGCACGCTCCCTGGACCGTCTCACTCCGTCTTCTCAATAGCCCTGTGACTTGGTACCATTAGCACCTTCATTTTAGAGGAGAGACAACCGGGTCTCAGAGAAGTTAAGTGACTTGCCCAAGGTCACATAGCAGTGAGTAACGCGGCTGAGATTTGCAGCCCTTGCCTGAACCAACCTACAATTCTTATGTCCTTTGCTTACCAGCTTTGTGACTTGTGGCTTAAGTTTAAAAAAAACAAAAACGACAGCAAAAAAAAAAAAAAAAAAAAAAAAAAGAAACCTTTAAGCACATTACCTCTCTGAAATTCCATTTCCTAAAAAGACATAAAAATGATTTGTTTCTCTGACCTAGAATATTTTTAAAAAATTTCGAGCTCTTCACGAAATCTCTGTGCATCTTGGTCGTCTGATCTCTAAAATAAGAGCATGACATCTGCCCGTGGGGTTTTCTGGGGGAGAAGATGAACTCTCAGAACGCTCCCTACCCTGTTCCTCCCTACGTACCCTCTCTGCCTGCCTTCCCACCCCTGCGGCCGCGCCGAGGGTGGATGGGGTGCACAACTGTAAAGCGCTGAGCCAGCTGCCTTAAGGCATCTGCAATTTCGATGGCCGCTGCACTCGTGGCTGGGAAGCACTTGGTCACTTTCTTAGACACCCATCTGATGTTCTGGTCTCCCAGATCCTCCTCTCAGTTTTGGATTGTGCTGCCGACTGGCTGGGATAGTTTAGGCTGGAGTCCCAGGCAGAGTATTTGGCTCCCAGAGCACAGGAGCGGCAAGGCCGGGGGCCCTGCGTGGGCGCTCTCTCCCCCTCGTGAGCATCCGTGCCCTTCAGCTTCCTCCTCTCGGCCAGCGCCTGGGCCACGATCTTAATTGTGAGCCTCCTGGCAGTGGCTGCCCTGATCCCCACAGGAAGCTATTGCCTTATCGCAAAGCCAGGATCTCGCGTGGTTTTCTTAATCAGGGGAAGGCTCTGAAGCGAGTCGGAAAAAGCTTAACTTCCCCAGGACCTTTCTGCTACAGATGCTTCTCTAATCAGAGGAAGCCGTGGGCTCGGGTGAACGCGGGGAAAGAATCTCTTTAGGTACCAAAAAAAGCAGCAAGAGTGGACTGCTGTTGTTCCCGAGTTACCTTCAGGGTGTGGGGAGGAGGGGAGGGTTTCCGAGGGCGCAGAGTGATTAAGCCTCGCCCCTCTTGTTAGACAGGAAACAGATAAACGTTATAGAGTCAGAGTCGTCGCAGGAGAAATACAAAGATGACCATTAGTCCACGGGCAGCCAGGCGTTGTCGTGGGAAACATTTGCTGGGGTTTGGGAGCCAGACTGGTGGAGGCTGAGTCCCAGCTCTGCTGTTTGACTCCAGGGGGGAGATTCGATCCCCAAGAGCCTCAGCTGTCTCATCTATAAGATGGACAAACAGCACGCACCTCACTGGGTGGTCGTGAGGGCGAGGAAAGCGCCGGCAGACGTACCTGCTTGCTTCGAACGATGGCAGCCCCCGGAATGACGCGGCCTCCCAAGGTGACCTCCTTGAGGAGGCTTGGAATCCTGGGATATGAGAGCCGGGTGTTTGTGACCAAACAGTGAGGTTACCCTGGAGACACATACCTCCTTCCGTGCCTGGTCTAAAAAAGGGTTGAATGTAGGGCCTGGGTTGTGTCAGCTCTCTGCAATGACACCCCTGGCGTGTGGGGCCACCTCGGTGTGAACATTCCTCCCGAGCCTTTATCCCATGATTTACTCTTCACCCTGATGGTCTTTACTGGGCCCTTTTTGTAGATAGTCACTGACCCTCCCCACATCCCAAGAAGCAGGTATTCATAAGTTCTTTAGAGGTGAGGACAACTGAGGTTCAGAGAAGTCGTAAATTACTCCAGGCTTTACCTCTAAGAAGCGGCAAGTTTAGGACACAAACACAGGGCTCTTGCCCTAAGGACAGTGTGTTTACCATAGCGCCCCACAGAACCCATGGTGCCCACATAGCACCCCTCCATACCAACAGAGGCACGCATCACAGCCGCACCCCACGGTACCACGGCGGCTTCCCACGGTGCCAGTGACAGCACCCGCACATCCACTGTGGCTCCCCACAGCCCAGAGAGGCCCCCATGGTGTCCATGAGGCACCCCACAAGACTCCGTCCGCATCACCCCATGGCACTCATGGTGGGGCCTCGTGTCCACAGAGCACACCGTATGCTTGGAATGAGACCTGCCATGTCCCTGGTGGCGCTTTTCCCATGTTTTCTGCCCAGACCTTCGTGGAGTTTGGAGCTCAGGCGGAAAGGGAAGTCCCTTGATGTCTAGGTCTCGGCCAGCCCTCTGCAGCAGGCTGAGCCAGCAAGTGAAGGCAATTCCCATGAGGCATCAGGGTCTTCCTCCTGCTGAGAGCTGACAGCGGGAAGCAGGTGGCAGGGAGTGAGCGATGGAGGCCTGGCTGCCCCAGGAGAACCTGTAGCCCAGGCTTCTTCGTCTCATCTATTTTCTTTCTTTTGCTGTTTGTGCTTTCGGCATCGCATGTAAGAATCCATTGTCAAATCCAAGGTCATGAAGATTTAGGCCTATGTTTTCTTCTAAGAGTTTTCTGGTTTTAGCTCTTACATTTAGGCCACTGCTCCGTTTGGAGTTACTGTTTGTGTTTGGTGTGTGGGAGGGGTCTGGTTTCATCCTTTAGCATGTGATTATCAGTTATCCCAGCACCACTTGTTGAAAACACTATTCTTTCCCCCATTGAACAGTCTTGACAACTTTGTTGAAAATCAGTCGGCCATAGATGTATACGTTTGTTTCTGGACTCTGAATTCCATTTCATTATACGCCTGTCCCTATGCGAGTACCATGCTGGTTTAATTACTATAGCTTTATGTGTAACTTTTGGAGGAGGATTATTATATTTTAAAGCTTCCCGGGTGATTTCGACGTGCAACCAAGGTTAAGCACTACTGGATTTTAGAGGGAGGTGAGGCGCTGTTAGCGGGGCTGGTTGGGAACCTGCTAGAATGATCCAGGGAAGTGCAGGGTAAGAAGATGCAGCCCTAAAGCAAAGCCACAGTCATGGTGGTGAAAATGCCATGAAGGAGGTGATAGAGGTCAGTGAGAAGGACGTCCTGATCCTTCCTCACGCTGGGAAGGCCTTGGGGATGCCACAGATGAGAACAGAAGCCAGCGGTCTAGGTGAGCTTTGCTAACCTACCCACCCCCAGGGTGATTTGGAGGAAGACCTGTCAGGTCCCAGTCGCAGCTCTGCTCCACTGTGTGACCTCAGGCAAGTTGCTCCACCTCTCTGAGCACCCTCAGTGCCTCCATAGTGTTCTCTGCTACTCACAGGGTCCAACAGATCTAAAGGGCTTAAAGGCAACTGAATGCTTGGCAGAATCTCTGCCCCAAAGTTCCTGCAGGTGGTTGTCAGTATCTGCTTAACCACCTCCAGGGACTTGAGGCTCATGGCCTCCATCGCAGTCTGTGCTGCCTTGGGCTGCCTCGGGCTGGCTCTGACGGTCAGTGTCTCTCTGCTGGGCTGAAATCTACTGTCTCTTGTACCCTCTGTCTACCTGCCCCAAATCCGCCTTCTAGGGCTGTATCACCCCTTTCCTTCCAGGCTGTTCTCCTGCGTCTGTGCCCCTCATCTTTTTCTCTGCCATCTGAAAGGTCATAATTAATTCTATCTCCCTGTGAGGATGCAGTCCAGATGCTCTCTTGATTCTCGCTCACCCTTCTTTGTACGGACTCTGGCCTGAACTTGACACTTTCACGGTCCGGAACTCAGAGCCAAGGCCAGAGCTCCAGCTGTGTTCTGGCCCCAGCCTAGGCGGGTGGGACCATCGCCTCCCTCAGTCCAGACCTTTTACTTCTATTCATGCAGTAAGATGGTATCGGAGTCCAGTGATTCCCACCTCCCCTCCAATCCTGGCTCTCGATTCAAGCGCCCAGTTTTTCATTAACCAGGTAGGAAAGAGATTCACTGTTGCTAAGTACATTGCATTTTCCATCTGGTATTTATAAATTATAAAGCAGTTTAATGCAGGAGGGAGAGCATAGCTTTGGCACTAGATGAATTTCAGGGCTATTTTTTAGCTAGTTATTAGCTTTGGGCAAATGAACTCAGTTGACTCTCCCAGTAGATGAAGAGAGTCGTGCAATTGTAGGCTTCATGGTCAAGATGAAATGAGATGATGGATGTCAGACGCTTCGCCCACTTCCCAGGAAGAAAGGAGTCCACGTTCCGGAAAGCGACGGGTATCATTACCATTATCATCCAGACACGGCCCTTCGTTTTTCTCCCATCCTGACAGATGGGGCGCAAACCCTCAGTCTAAGCACAGGAAGGGGCAGCAGCCCCCAGGCCTCATCTCCCCTCCTGGCTTCCCCCTCACTCTGTCCGGGACATGTCTGTGGGGGGGGGGGGGCAGGATGACAGGTTCTCACCACCTCAGTTTCCTGCTCACTCAGCCCAACTTCTGCTAGAACTTTCTGGCCTCAGGCCAGCCCTGAGTCCACATGTAACTCATGATAGCTCTCTGGTCCTTTTCTTCCTTCTTGGATATTTTCCATTTCAAACCATTTCCTTCTTTTCTTTTTCAAATTGTTTTAAATTTACCCAAGAAGATTCATCCCAAGGCCACATATCTGTCAGTCCTGATAGGAGGCTAAGCTGGTGGAGTGGTCGCCTAAGAGATGCCCCGTCTCCCTGGCATGGCCGGCGGTGAGGGCAAGTCCAGGGGACCCATTCGCTCTGTGGGGTGACTTACTCCTTGACATCACAGGGTGAAAATAAGAAGTCTCCATTTCCTCATCAAAAGAATGAGAAAATTGTTGCTTTTTTTCTTTATGCAGCAAAAATTATCAGAAAGTCCTCTTAAGACACTTTATTATGGTTTTTTAATGACAAGTAACTCACATGACGATTCACAGTGGAAGAACTTCCAAACAGCCAGGGGTGGCAAAGAGGGACAGAAGAGGAACCCCATTTTCAGATGCCATGTCAGCCTCAGAGAAGAGAAGCGACTTGCCCAGGGTCACATAGCTGTGGAATGGTAGAGGTGGGCCTAGTCTCTGCGAGTCTTCTGACCTGGAGCAGTGTTGGTTCCGCCCTACCCAGATGCTTCGTTTATTAGTTAAAAGTATAAATAATATATTTTAATTAATAGCCCAGAAATAAAGGAAAAAGCCTAAATCTGCTGGCAGTACTGCTTTGTTAGCTGTGACAGTTCGTCACCTGCACGTGGCTGCTGCTGCGAGAAGAAATGACCGAGGCCATTCCTTGTGCTTTGAGGTTGCCAAGATGTCTCCCTTTCTGGGGCACGGGCAGGGCCACGTTGTGAAAGAAAAGCATTGTGGGATCAAGGAAGGATACTGGGTTCTGAACTCTGAAGGCCTTTTTCTTTTTTTTTTAAATCGACTTATCTTTTAGGGCAGTTTTAGGTTCATAGCAAAACTGAGGGGAAAGTGCAGAGTTCTCATATTCTCCCTGCCCCCTCGCGCGTAATGCAGCCTACACCACTCCTGGCGTCTCCCACCTGTACTGGAATCGGTGAGCCTACACTGACACATCATTGCCACCCAAAGTCTATAGTTTATATCATGATTCACTGTTGGCGAGATGCCCCTTTTACGGGTTTTGACCAATGTATAATGACACGACCCCACCGTTAGAGTATCATACAGAATAGTTTTACTGCCCTAACACTTCTCCATGCTCTGCCAGTTCACCCTTCCCTCCCTCCCAAGCCCTGGCAATCGCTGGTTTTTTCTCTGTCTCATTGCTTTGCCTTTTCCAGAATGTCATATAGTTGGAATCATACAGAACGTGGCCTTTCAGAGCACTTTCTCTCACTTAGTAATATGCATGTAAGTTTCCTCCATGTCTTTTCATGACTTGATAGCTCTTCTTTTCCAGTTTTTTATTGTGGTGAAATAGACGTAACAAAATGTACTGTCTTAACCATTTTTAAGTGTACAGTTCAGTCATATGAAGTACATTTATTTTATTGGGTAGCTATCAGCACTCTTCATCTCTAGAACTCTTTTTATCTTGCAAAACTAAAACTCTATACCCATTAAATAGTAACTCTCTATTCTTCTCTTTTCCCAGCCCCTGGCAACCACCATTTGTACTTTCTGTTTACGATTTTTGTCACTTAGGGTAACAAACATTATCATTATATAATTGGAATCGTATAGTATTTGTTTGTAACTGGCTTATTTCACTTAGCATAATGTCTTCAAGGTCTGTCATGTTGCAGCATATATCAGGATTTCCTTCCTTTTTAAGGCTGAATAATATTCCTTTGTATATGTAAACTACGTTTTGCTTATCCATTCATCTGTCAATGAAAACTTGGGTTGCTTCATGTTTTAGTTGTTGTAAATAATGCTGCTAAGCTCATTTCTTTTCAATGCTGACTAATATCCCATTATCTGGATGTATCATGATTTGTCCATTCACCTACCAAAGGACATCTGTGCTACTTCTAAGTTTTGGCAATTATGAATAAAGCTGCTCTAAATATTTGTGTATAGGTTTCTGTGTGGACATATATTTTCAGCTCATTTGAATAAATACCAAGAAGCGCAATGCTGGGTCATATGGTAAAAGAGTATGTTTAATTTCTTGAGAAACTGCCAATCTATTTTCCAAAGTGGCTGTAGTTTTCTGCATTCCCACCAGCAATGAATGAGAGTTCCTGCTGCCCCACATCCTCTCCAGCATTTAGTGTTGTCGGTGTTTTGGATTTAGGCCATCCTAATAGCTGTGAGGTGTAATCTCGTTATTATTTTAATCTGCAATTCCCCAATGACGCATGATGTTGAGCATCTTTTTATATGCTTATTTTCCATCTGTGTATCTTTAGTGAGTTGTCTGTTCAGGTCTTTTGCCATTTTTAAATCAGGTTCTTCATTTACTTATTATTGAGTTTTATAAGTTCTTTGTATATTTCGGATAACGATCCTTTACCTATGTATATTTTGCAAATATTTTCTCCTAGTCTGTAACTCCTCATTCTCTTAACGATCTTTCAGAGTGGAATTGTTAAAATTTTATTGAAGTCCAGCTTATCAATGATTTCTTTCATGGATTATGCCTTTGATGTTGTATTTAAAGAGTCACTGCAATACCCAAAGTCATCTAGATTTTTCTTCTGTGCTATCTTTTATGAGTTTTAGGGTTTTGCATTTTACATTTAGGTCTGCGATCCATTTTGAATTAATTTTTATGACGGTTGTAACATCTGTGTCTAAATTGACTTTTTTGCATCTAGTTGTTCCAGCACCTTTTATTTAAAAGACTACACCTTCTCTATTGTTTTGCCTTTGCTCCTTAGTCAAAGATCAGTTGACTATATTTATGTGGATCTTTTTCTGGGCTCTGTTCTGTTCCATTGTCTACTTCTGTAATTTTTTCCCACCAATACCACACTGTCTGGATTACTATAGATTTATAGTCAGTCTTGAAGTCAGGTAGTGATAGTTCTCCAACCTCGTTCTTCTCCTTCAATACCGTGTTGCCTATTCTGTGAGTTTTGCCTCTCCACATGAGCTTTGCAATCAGTTTGTCGATATCCACATAACACCTCTCCGGGATTTTGATTGAGATTGCATTAAATCTATAGATCAAGTTGGGAGGAACTGACATCTTGACAATATTGAGTCTTCCTATCCGTGAACATGGAATATGACTCTAATTATTGAGTTCTCCTTTGATGTCGTTCATTATAGTTTGTAGATTTTCTCATATGGAACTTACGCGCATTTTGTTGAATTCATACCTAAGTATTTCATTTCTTCTGGTGCTAATGGAAATGGTATTGTGTTTTAAATTCAAATTCCACTTGTTCATTGCTGGTATATAGGGAAATGATTGATTTTTTTATATTAACCTTGAATTCTGTAACCTTACTTTACTATAAATGCTTTTTAGTTCTAAGAGTTTTTGATCAGTTTTTTTTTGTTTCATATTTTCTATGTGTACAATCGGGTCACCTGTGAACAAAGACGATTTTATTTCTTCCTTCCCAATTTGTAAAAAAAAAAAACTCTATAAAAATAATTTTAAAAAGCTTCCTTCCAAATCTGTAATAATAAAAAACCTTTGTTTTATTGTATTAGCCAAGACTCCCAGTACAATGTTGAAAAGCAGTAGCGAGAGGGGACATTCTTGCCTTGTCCCTGACCTTAATGGGAGAGCTTCTAGTTTCTCACCGTAAGTACGATGTTAGCTGCATGTTTTTTGCAGATGGTCTTTATCAAGTGGAGGAAATTCCCCTCTATTCCCAGTTTGCCAAGTTTTATTTTTTTAAATCATGAATGGATATTGGATTTTGTCAAATGCTTTTTATGCATCTATTGGTATGAGCATATAATTTTCTTCTTATTTAGCCTGTTGATGTGATGGATTATATTAACTGATTTTTTAATGTTAAACCAGCCTTGGATACCTGGCATAAATTCTACTTGGCTATGGTCTATAATTCTTTTTATATATTGTTGGATTTGATTTGCTATTATTTTGTTGAGGATTTTTGCATCTATGTTAATGAGAGATATTGGCCTGTAATTTTCTTTGTCTGGTTTTGGTAGTAGGGTAATGCTGGCCTCCTAGAATGAGTTATTTAATATTCTCTCTGCTCATATCTTCTGAAAGAGACTGTAGAGAGTTGGCATAATTTCTTACTTAGATGTTTGGTAGAATTCACAAGTGACCCATATGGACCCTATACTTTCTGTTTCGAAAGATTATTAATTATTGATTTAATTTATTTAATAGATGCAGGCCTATTCAGATTTTCTATTTATTCTTTTGTGAGTTTTGGCAGATTGTGTCTTTCAAGGAATTGGTCTATTTCATCTAGTTAATCATAGAATTATTTATAGTACTCTTTTATTATTAATGTTCATAGTAACTATGGCAATGTCCCCTCTTTTATATCTGGCCTTAGTAATTTGTATCTCTTCCCCTTCTTCTTTTTCTTCTTCTTTTTTATTTTTATTTTTAGTTAACTTGGCTAGAGGCCTTTTGATTTTATCCAGCTTTTCCAAAAACCAGCTCTTGGTTTTTGTATATTTTCTCCATTGATTTCTGATTCTCTGAAGTCCGTGTTTTAATCATGCATCTCTCATTAACTATCTGAGGGATCTTGAGAAGTAAGTCTCTCCCATTCTCTGAGTCTCAGTTTCCGCATCTGCAGAACTGATGATGATAACGATACCTGGCCCAGAGTTAGTTTGAGGGCAAATGTCAAGTGTGAGTCCATATTCATTGATTCGATAAGTATTTGTTGAGTTCTTACTATGTACCAGGTATTGCTCTGCATGCTGGGAAGATCATCGTGAACAAAACAGCAAAGACCCTGTCCTCATGGAGCTTGTCGTCTGGTGGGAGAGACAGAGACCAAAAAAGCTAAATGTCAAACAGTATAGGTACAGGAAGGGACAGGGAGTGGCCAGAGGATTGCTATTTTGGATAGGGGGCACTAGGAAGTTCTTCCTGTTCAGACGTCATTTGAGCAGAGACCTGAAAGCAATGAGGAGCGAACCTTGACTTCGTCTGGGGGAAGAGCCTTCCTTCCTGGTGGAACAGCAAGCATCAGGGCCATTAGATGGGCAGGCAGCTGGCATGTTGAAGTACCAGCAAGGAGGCCAGAGTGCCAGGGCGAGGGTGATGGGAAAGGAGAGGAGGCCAGAGGGGAGCTGCCAGCCAGGGTGAGGACTTTGGATGTCGATTCTAAGTGTGATGGGAAGCCAGTGAGCGAGGAAGAGAAAGGATCAAATTTACATTTTACCAAGATCGCTCTGGCCGCTGGGTGGAGAACAGACTATAGGGGATGGGGAGACCAGCATGGAGACTGATGTTAGAATCCGAAAGAGATGAGGTGGTTTGGAAGGACAAAATGGTGGTGGAGGTGCTGAGGAGCCAAAACATTCAGGATTTATTTTGGAAGTATTGCTGACAGACTTGCTGATGGATTGGATGGGGTGGGAGAGAAAGAGAGGAATCGAGGATGACGTGTTTGTGCCTGAGATGGAGGAGCCTGGACGAGGGGAATATAATGAGTTCTGTTTAGGAGAATTTTAAGTTGGGATGTTTATTGACCAATGGAGTTGGCAAGAACATGGTTGGACATTCCGGGGTTGAGGTTGGAGCTAGAGAGACAAATTTGGGAGTCAGAAGCTTATAGAGAGTGTTTCAAGCCTTAGGTCTGAGTGAGATCACCCAGGGAATGAGTGTAAATGGAGAAGATCATGGGGAGCTGTAGGGTTTTGGAGACCTGCAGAAGGTGCCTGCTGGAGACCACCTGGAGCTACCCAGAGAGAGCGGCCCACGCAGGACGCTGGGACAAACCGATGTTATTTTCTCAGCCAGCTGTAAGGGCACCCCCTGGGCTTGGGAACCACCTGGAAGGAGAGCACCGTTGGCTGTTGGTGCCCGATACAAAATAGAACAGGTGCAGCAGGGCGTACCTAGGTATCCGACACCTGAGGAAGGCGACTTCTTAATGCCTGCCTCCTCTATACAACAAAACTATTTTCAGTAACAACGATGAAATAAAACCAATTCTATTAATGGCCAGAAAAGAAACATAAGCAGTAAAACTTTTCCTTTTAGTGAACTTCGTTATATAACCATGCCGGTCAACAAGCAAACATAGGACACAAAAAAGTGAGTAAAAAATAATGGGTTTCACATTATTTATATAATATATTTGTAAAATATATTAATGGATATTTAAAAAAAAAAAAGAAAAGAAAAAAAGATAAAATCCATGAAGAAAGTTCCAGAAGAATGAACCCCGCAAGGTTTGGAGAGTGACTTGCACGGAGGTGGCGGCATTGGTAGTAATCCAGTTTCTGTTTCCTTGACCTTACAATCACTGTGCTGTCATGGCTTAGTTCAAGTCTACTCTTCAAGAGCAGGACTATCTAGCGGCATCGGGCCTGGAGATCTGGACTGTGTGCAAAGAGAACTTCGGTGCTTCTAAATCCTTATTCTCGAGAGAAGCCTGTATAGCAGAATCAATCGGCGCGTGTTGGAGTCTGGCTGGATGAGTGGGTGTTCTCTGAACTAACTGCCATATAAACATAACATTTGTTAAAAGTTAAGTAACAAAAATGTGCTCATTTGAAGCTAACATACATATTACATACACGCATAAACTCACCAGTGACTAGCAACTATCTGGAACTTAGAGCAACAAAAGATGTCTTTTAAAGGCAGTGTTTTATCACTGGCATTGTTTAGAATTGTCAGTTTTTAGCCAGTTTTATGTTTATCTTTTAATTCTCCACAGAGAATTCATCCCCTGTTGCCTACATCTGCCCAGAACTGCTCCCACTGCCCCATCTTGGCACACCAATATGGAGGTGTTTCTAAGAGGGTTGTTGCTGGGAGATGAGGGGAGGGGCAGAAGGAGCTCAGAAGGCCCAGAGGAGGAAGCCCTGTGGCTGGTCCTGCAGGGTGACCAGGTAGCTTCCAGGTGGGATAGGTGTAGAAGGGCCTTATAGGGGGTTCAATGTGTGCCGAGCTTGGAGGCAGGACAGAGCCTGGCATCCTGGGCCCACCTGACTTGATAGATATTTAGCTCCAGTTCATGAAAGCTCCAGTTCTGAGCACCATCTGTATACAGAGTCTAGCATTACAGAGAGTCAGACTACCGAAAACTTCATCCTGAGTGCAAGTTTGCCCTGGTGGATGTGAGACTGTTCCCCTCTTGGGGACATATCCGGCCCTGCTCAGTGGGATCCCCTCCCTCCCTCCTTTCTCTCCTTCCTTTTCTCTTTCAGTAGTACAGTCCTTGGAAGTGGCCATTCTAATGAAAAATCTCATAAATACCAAGAGATAAAGATCGAGGGCTTTTGGTTTTTTATTTACTGAGAGCCTCTTCAGTAGGAAATGTCCCTTCGGAGCTGAGATTTTCTCCCAGACTTCTAAGACAGGGCACGTCTTAGGAACACATCTGTTTAAACTGAACTTGAACCAAGAGGCAGGCGTGACCCATAGGAGAGGAGCAGGGCAGAGCAGGAGGGTACAGAGTCTGTCTTCTGGCTCAGGGGGAAGCCCCCTGGCCTGTTCCTGTGTCCTCCAGTGCTTCCCCATGCTGGGCGAGGCTGTGAGTAAATGCAGAGGACCCGGGAGCCGGGGACCTCAGGCCAGAGCCCAGGCTTCACACTGTCTGCTGTCCAAACAGCGCCCAGGCCCATGATTGCAAAGGCCTCCCCACCAGGGCTAACAGAGGGCCGCCTCCAGCCCGGGAGGGTCTGCAACCCTCAGAAGTCACTTTCTAGGTGGAGATTCCCCAGCTCTTGCCATTTGCACTAACAGGTCCTCTTCACCTCCCTCCCTTTCTCCCTTTCTCCCTTCATTTCTTCCTCACCTCCCTCATTCCCTGAGCATCCACTGGAATACAGAGATTAAAAATCCCCCGTCTCCGACTTCGGTGAGCTTGAAATCCAATAGAACAACCTGATTACGCTCAAAGATAAGAAGCGTTGAGCACTTTGTGTGCGTGTATGTGCGTGCTCATGCTGTTGTGGCTAGGACCAGAAAACATTACCCAGAGCTAGGAAACTGGAGGGAAAAGATGTGTTCAGTCTTCCTCTCACGACAAGAGGCCACTCGTTTCCTGCTTTTGTTCCCGCTCCGGTGCACGTTCAGCAGAGTCGCCTCTAGAAAGTCCGTGCAGTTCGGCTTCCTGCTTTTCTTTGCTCCCCATCTCCGGTGGCCTCACAGCTGCGTGGGACCCCGTCCCAGGCAGCGCTGGTCAAGGGGGAGCCCTATTTTTGATGTGCAGCTTGTTAGAAGCATGCCTCTTGAAAGAGGTAGCTCAGTCTAGCAAATTAAACCATAAGACACCCAGTTAGATTTGAACTTCTTCTAGACAATCATTTTTTAGCATATGTCTCATCCATATCAGTCCCATGTACATTTGGGACATACGCTAAAAAATTATTTGTTGTTTATCTGAAATTCAAACTTAACGGAGCATCCTATATTTTATCTGGCAATAAATACTGTGTCCGAAGTATCTTTACGCATGGGTGTAGTCGATGCCGCTTTACTTAATGACAGAGAAAGCTATCTGGCTGCTGTTTTCTTTCCCATTTTGTGGGAAATACTCTCCCTAACTTAAGTCTGTCCCTCTCATCGACAATGCCTCCCTGACCACTCTGGTCTCCACTGCTCTGTGGCTTAGCACACTCGGAGGTCATGGAGCCCGGCCCCTACAGACCCTTCTAAGCACATCCCTTCCTCACCCTCTTTCTGGAACTTCCAATGACAGCAGATGTTTTGATTTGCCCCCTGTAAGGGATGGCAGGGGGCGGTGGGAGGTGTGAATTAGCACCCACTCTGGGGCCCATGGAGCTGCTTTCTTTAGAGCTCACCTGTATCTTTGGCAGCAGCGGATCTAAGCAGCGAGTCCTCCTCGCCGTGTTGGAGGGAGCAAAGGTTTGAGGGCGTCGGGCCAGGGCTGCAAACCCACAGAGGCTTTGTTCTTTTCCCCCAACATCTTTCTCTCTATCAATGAATTTATTTTTATTTTAAGACAGTGATAAAAATATAAATCTAAGTGGCAGACAGTAAAAAAAAAAATGTGATTGGTGACTGGGAAGACAGCGTTGCCTTGTGGTTAAATGGATTTTCTGTTTAACCGAGGGTTAAGTAGAAAACCCGTTTCGATTCAACTTCTGTTGCTGCAATTCTGTCTCAAATGTATTAGCCTGCTCCCTGGTTTTCCTAAGTGCACCATAATGACCATAATTGAATCTCTCTGCGAGCGGAGCGTTCTGTGGGGCGTCGGGGTGCACCGTTGGAAATGTCAGTCCTCTAACTGCAACCACCTCTCAGGCTCTAGAGCCTGCGGCATAGGCTGCGTGCTTTGCAACGGTCCTTATTCACTGTCCTCCACTGCCACCTCGTTCTGTCTTCCCAGCCATCCTGGCCTGGGGCTCAAATGGCACCAGCCATTTTTCGGATGTGGAAACCGAGGTCCCCCAGTGGAGGACTTGCCCCAAGTCACTCTCTGGCTGGTAGAGGAACTGGACTTAATCCAGCTGGTGGCGAGTTGGCCCAAATTCAAATCCTGGCTCTCACTCGCTAACTGGAAGAGCATTAAGCATCATGAGCCTTGATTTCTTCATCTGTGAATCGGGCATAATAACCTTTCCTTGAGATGCTGGCTGCTGAGATTAAGCGAGCTAATGATGTGGGTGGACTGCATACCAGGGCCTTTATCCATTGCAGAGAGAAATGGCACACACAGACCCCTCCCCCTGAAAAAAACAAACATACCCGGCGCTAGGACCTGCTGCTTCCCACTTTCCTGTCTTCCCTCCTCCCTGCGCTAGTGGTTTTGCATACAGACCCCGGGACCAGAGTGTCTGTCTGGGTTTGAATCCTGACTCTACTCTGACTCTCTGTGCAACTACATTAGTGGGCCTTAGTTTTCCCATCTAGATGATGGGGGCGATAATAGTAATGTGCCTTTTAGGACTGCCATGAGGATTAAAAGCAAAAGAGCTCATCCGGGGGCAAGCGTTTTGCCCGGGTTTGCCATTGTCATGCTAGGACTTGGTTAAGTGAGTCCAGGTTGAGCAGGCTTTCCTGGATATGGTTCATATCCTGAGCATGTTAGCAGGATTGGGCTTGGGGCCTAAGCTTCCTATTCGTGCCCTTGGAGTATGCGTGGTCAGTTTGGAGAGGGAGAAGGAAACCCCCTCATCTCAATTTTGCTTCTTGCCACTGTCTGGCTGATGTTTACCTCTTCTGGGGTGCTCAAGAAGAACCTGCGGGTAACTTATAAGGGGTCCTGGTCACTTGGTGGAAGACTGCAGGGTCCCCTGCCCAGGGTATGCTGGCCTCAAATAGCCTCTCTATCTCTCTGTGCGCCTTTTCTGTATGTCATGCATTTAAGAAAACATTTGTTTTTCTCCTTAGAACACAGATGCCTATCTCTCTGACCTCTGGACCCACAGTAGGGGGTCAGGGTAGGCGTGGGAAGGACATTTTGCCAGTGAGGCCACCTGTTCTGGCCTCTGGGCTGCTGGATGAGCAACTCCTTGGGTCTTGCAGGCAAATCTATCTCAGCTCCCCAGTGACCAGCGCTGACTTCTGCTGAGCTACCTCCTTACTCTCCAGGTGACCCACTTCCGGACATCCTCTGGGACCCTTTGGGGATGGGAGGGTGGTTACAGCTAAATAAATAGTCACCCTAGGATTTTAGGACAGGAATAGCAGCCTGTGTGCAAAGCCCCTGGGTAGGCTTGTTTATTTATGCGTTTCTTTTTAATAGGAATGCTGAGAGAAATTGCGTGGTTTGTGAATATTTACAGGCAAATTACTTCAGAGAGGAAACGAATTCATTCTCTCTATTCTCCCGCTGTTAACAGATAACACTGCGGTTCCTGCCGCTGGCCTCCCACAGCCCTCTCTTTTCTTTCTTGTAACTCCTTGAGGTCTTTACAGCAGCTCCAGAAGAAGCAGATGGACGGATGCGTCAATGTAATGCACCATGCACTTAGTGAGCACCTGCTGTATTCCAAGCCCTTGTTCAGGCGCTAGGGATGCCGGAGTGAGCACCATGTTTGCTCTCATGAATGCATGAGTCTGGAGGGAGGGCGTGTGGACAAAGGACAGCCGTGCTTTGATGGGCAACCAGTTGCTTTGAGCTCTCTGAGGCTCCACGTCCCGCTGAGCCAGTGGAGGAGCTGTTCCGGCCGCTGTGGGCCTTGTGAGGGCTGTGGGCAGAGGGGGTCTGACCTGGGGGTCTAGCCCAGGATTGCTCTGGGCCCTGCAGGGAGAAGCTTCCATCGTGCTCTCATTCCTTCAGGGTGTGCGTGTTCCTCCTCAGTTCTCCTGTCCCCACCCCCAGGTGCCCTGCAGGCTGTGTCTTCCGTTGACCCCAGGTCATGTGAAGTAAGACCAGCCCTTCACCTTCAGGATTCTGCAATGGGGCAGGAAGACAGGAGACATTTCAGAATGTCTAGGGCCTTCTCAGGTCTTACTGCCCTCAGATGTCAACTAAGGGACTGGGCCTTTTTGTATTTTGACTTGCTCTTGGTAGGAGGGAGTGGGTCAAGCCAGCTGGGTCGTATTTGGGGTGGCTTAGTGGGGGGCAGCAACCTTCCTAAGCTGAGATCAGGGCTGTGGCTGACATCTGTCACCGTGAAAGCACATGGAGCATGCCACTGCTGTCTCCTCAAGACACAGACCGCCTTCAGCTGCTCCTAATGGGCACACGCACACTCACTATGCACTATGCCTTCACGTTCTCTTTTTCTTGCACACACCTGTGAACATGCCTGCACATACCTATTCACACTCCCGCACGCTCCCATCCATGCGAATACCTTCACACTCCTACAGATGCCTCCCTTGCACGCCCACCACTGCTTCCACTTACCACCCACACGTCCTTCCCTAAGCAGATTCCCTCACTCCAAACGTACGTCCTGCCTGCCCCTGCCATTCACGTTCTCTCATGCGCTCCCTCCCGCCCTCCATCTCTCTCTATTGCTCTCTCTCCTCCCTCTCTTCCCCCTCCGCTTCTCTCTCTCTCTCTCACACATGCACACGCACACACACATACACACGTACACGCACGTGTGCATGCGCCAGATGACTATTAGCTCTTTGACGGATGGGACCTAATCTTACCTGTGTTCATTGCTCCAGAGGCCGTAATAGCACACACGAGGGTCAACAGATCTTTGTTGGATGGTGGATGAACAGAACCTTCCAGCAGCACATGCATGCCTCTGTCTCTTCTCCCGTATCTCTGGGCAAGTTTGGTAACAATATAGGACTATAGAGAAAGTATAAGTTCTTTTATATATGTTTATCCAGCTACTTTTTCTTTTCCACCCAAAGAATCACTAATTAATTGAGATGCAATGTATGTATACATCTAAAGTGTCCGATTCATTTCGACCTTGTATATACCTATGTAATCCATACTTCCAGCAAGATAGAGAACTTTTCCATCAGCCCAGAGAGTTCCCACGAGTCCCATGAGCCCCTTCTCTGTCAATTGTTCTTTGCTCCCCAGGGGCAACCACTGGTCTGCTTCCTATCACTATAGGTCAGTTTTGCTTGTTCTAGAACTTCTTGTAAATGGAATGCTACCGTTGCTTTCTTGCATTTGACTTCCTTCACTCAGGTTAATCTGAGATGAATCAGATTCTTCCATGGTGTTGCCTGTATGGGTAGCTCATTATTTTTGATCGCTTCATAGTATTCCATCTTATGCCTCTACCCCTCTCTCTGCCTCTTTCTGTGTGTGTGTGTGTGTGTGTGTGTGTGTGTGTGTGTGAGAGAGATAACTCGTTTATCCATTTTGTTTCTCCATTCATGGACATTTAGTTGTTTCCAGTTTTAGATTTCTATGTAATTAAGCTACCGTGGACATTTGAGTACAAGTCTTTGTATTCATGCTTTTTATTCTCTTGGGAAATACCTAGGAGTAGAACGATTGCATCGTAGGGTAGGCGTATGTTTAACTTACAAGAAACTGCGAGCCGTTTTCTAAGATGGGTATGCCATTTCACACTGCTACCAGCCGCGCATGAGGGCTCCAGTTCTTCCACAGCCTGGTCAACACTTGGTATGGTCGGCTTTTTAACTTTAGATAGTCTATAGTTGTGCGATGTTATCCTATTGTGATTTTAATTCATACTTCCTTCCTTAGCTAGTGAACTTGAGTATCTGGGCTTATTGTCATTTGAATATCTTCTTTTGCGAACTATCCTTTCACGAAGTCCTTTGCCCCCCCCCTTTTTTTTTACTGGAATGTTTGTCTTTTTATTATTGAGTTAAAGGAATTCTCTAATTTCTGGAAGAAAACATAGGAGCATATCTTCACGACCTTGTGGTAGGCACAGATTTCTTAGACGAGACGTTAAAAATAGTAACCATAAAAGGAAAATTTGATGAATTGGACTTCATCCTTCAAAATCTAAAACTTCTGTTTGTCAAAGACACAGTTGAGAAAATGACTAGGAAAGCCACAGACTGGAAGAAGAAAATCACAACACATGTGTCCAGGATATACCACAACTATTTCTGAGGACTCGCCGACGCCAGGCACTTGCGGGATCTCATGTGGTCTCACAGAGCCCGCTCCCCCTACAGCCGGAGCGGAACACGCATCTGATCATGGCTGGTCCCCGTTTAACTTACGGCACTCGCAGGATGTGGCCTCAAGGCTTTGCCCTGCCCCTTGCTGTCCGCCAGTGCACGTAGCCACCTTCTCTTAGTCCCTCCAGGCTCTAAACTCTTTCCCCGGGAGCTGCCTTCACATATGTAGGCTGTTCCTCCACGACACGGTTCCTGGCTGTTCACACTACTTCTTCTTGCCCCTCACTGTGACTGCGTGAGGGGAGCGTCCTTGGATCCCAGAGGATACAGCCTGGCTCTGTGGTGGGGGGCTTGGGTGCGAGGGATGGGTCAGGACACAGCCTGTGTTGTTTGCTTGTGGGGAGAGATTGGGGTACAATTTAGAACCCCATCCTTTGAGTCAGGATCAAAGTGCTGGGACCGATCAGCCGGAGTAGACACTTCATAGTGCTGGGTCCCAGAGGCCCCTGCTGGCCAGATGTCCCCCTTTAGTTTCTGGGTATGGGGAGGGGCAGGGGAGGCTGTGGGAAGACTCTGGAGGCCAGAGCGACCACTAATTATCAGCCAGTGCCAACCATCGTAGGGCAGGATTTTGTTCTGGTGTGTATGGCGGGCTCTTGGCCCTACTGTGTCGGCCTTCTGTTCTTAGTTCATGGACTTGCTTCTACCCCATTTTCTCTAAAGCCTTTTTATTCTTATCTTTATGACAGTCACGTCAACTCATTACCTTTCCAGCAAGACCGCAGCTTATAAGAATGTGTTCAGGCGTTAATGGCGCCAGCTCTGCCCCTCAGACCTATTGAATCCTTTACCATACGCTCTCTGGGGACCTCGTGCAATCACTCCTCCTTTATCTTTGTTCACTATCTGTCTGTCTCAGGGCAGCAGACTCCGCGAAGGGGGCCGCCACTTCTGCCGCATCTTCTGTCATGTCCCTAACGCTTAGGGCTGTGCCCGGCCCACAGGAATTGCTCAGTGAATACTTGACCATTCAGTGAGGGTTAATGAAGAACCGCCAGCCAGATCTATAGCCCAGGCACACGCTCCCGTCTTCCAAGTCGGGAAACCGATTCTTCGCGAACTTCAATGGCTCGTTCAGTGCCTCACAGCTGGTCAGAGGTGGCGTCGGGAACGAATGGCAGATCTTTTGGTTTCCGGCGTTTTCTGCCCTAGCATGGCCACACTCCTTACAATAATGCGAGTGGTGAATGCTATGAAATGTGGAGCGCTGTGTAAATAAAAGGTATCGTTAAAAATATCTGCCGTGATTTTAATCATCCCTAACCACGGTAGTGAAACAAAGCGTTATTCTAAATACAGGCCAGGCTAGTGCTAAAATCCAGATGTTTCCTAGGGGCTTGATAAATTTCGCATCGTGAACGCTTCTGTTAAACATGGATGAGCTGTAAAAGGCTATTTATAAAATCAGGGTAGGGATTGAATTATAACCACACATTGAGCACATGAGTACCTACTGCCCAGGAATACCGAAGTTCCCGTGTACCCTGCCGGAGCCCGTCGTTTCCCATCCTAGATTTTCCGTTTATCCTCCTCGTGCTTTTTTTTTTATGGTTTTTCCACATCCGTTACTTTAATATTTCCTCTTGGATATTAATTCAGCAAGTGCTTGCAGGGCTTTGCGGCCCCGGGTGGAGTTACTGAGCTCCCGGTCCCACCCCTGCAGCCCTACCGTTATTACAAGGAAAGAAAGATAGGCGACTTTGTTTTCCTCTGAGGGAAAAAAAAAAAAAAAAAAATTCTCCTGGTGGTTTGTGCACCCCACCCCCCAACCACACCCCGAAGCTAGTTTTCCTCCCCATCAAATGCCTCGTTTGTGTTTTGGGCCCCACTGCAGCCCACTGTGAGTTTTTCCACAAAATATTTGTGGCTTTGGCAGGGCAGTTGATATCATTAATAGTGTTCCCTTTGCCTGGAGGTTTTATCCGCACCCCTCCCCCACCCCTGCCCATTTCAGGCTGTATGCATGGGGCGCTGACCTACCTGGCAGAGCAGAACTTTGCTCCTGGGGCCTCTCGCTCTTGCTGCTTGCTCACTGGTGGAGCCAGGGCAGCTGCAGTGCTGGGATGGCCGTGGTCAGAGGGCGAGGGTGGCAGGCAGAGCACTTGTGGCAGAGAGTTATGAACACTGGCTATTTAATATCCGCGTGACCTTGGGCAAAGTCGCTTAACTCCTGGGTGCTGTAGTGCCCACTGACGGGGCTGCTTTGAGGATTAGGAGGGTCCTATCTAGTTAGCTGTTCTCATCAGATGAGACGAGGGCACCGACGGATGCCACCCGCAGACCTTCACTATGTTTGATGGTTCTGTGTTTTCAGACCTTCGCACACCTACCATGCTTATGTGTTACGTCCCCATGTGACAGGAAAGCAGACTGAGGCTCTGAGAGGATGTGATTGGCTTGTGGTCTCCCACTGCTAAGTGGCAGAGCAGAGCTGGAGCCTCCTCTTGGTTCTGTGGGCTGCTCACCCCAGCCTTCCTCATGCCGGGGGGCTGGGCGAGCTTTGGGGATTGGGGTGGTGGGATAGTCTGGGAGGGAGAGAGGTTCTGCGGTTCTGTGCTTTGAGACTTGGGATTGGGTAGGTTCAGGGTGAAATTTGGTGATGTCCTCAGAGTCTCTTCCTGCCAATTTTGTGGCGTCTGTTACTTCTGAGGGCAATAGTTTAAGGCCGTCCTCCTCTCGGCCCCCCGGTGGGTGGAAGTTGCATAGAGATGTGGGATGCTCTCAGAGCTGTAGCCACTTCCTCATCACCAACACTTGGATTCTCATCGTATATTTTCAACCCTTGTCCCATTTCCCTCCACCACTGTTTCAGGCAATCTTAGGAACGCAAACCATTAATTTATTGTTATTATTATTATTATTATTATTATTATTATTATTAATGCCTACAGCACCTGGTCTTCCTAGGTGGTCTCCCATCTAAGTACTAACCAGGCCCGACCCTGCTTAGCTTCTGAGATCAGACATTGGGCTGGTTCAAGGTGGCATGGCCGTAGACCATGGACCATGGCTCCACTGAGGCATGAACCCAGTACCTTCTGCGTGTAAAGCAGACATGCTAACTGCTACACTATAGAACCACGTCTGCAAACCATGTTCACTATTAGCCAGAATAGGACCTGTTTAGGAAGGTGTATACACTGCTTATGATGGGCCTGATAAAAACATAATGGATTCTAAAGCTAAATAAATTGTTTGGTACAAAAGATTCAACTCTCGAAAAGTAAGGATATAAGCAACCACTTTCGAGTGTTTCCTATGTGTTAAGCTAACATTACCTACACTGACTCACTTAAGCCTCCCATCAACTCTATGATGTACATCCTATCAGGATTCCCATTTTACAGAAAGGGAAATTGATGCTCAGAGAGGAGAATTAGCTCTCACAAAGTTAGTGAGGAAGCAGTTGGCATTAAAAGCCAACCTTGTTGGATTCCAGAACCTGGAGTTACATCCCCTTCCCCACCTATAATTTGCATCTTTCCATGGGTGGTGCAGAGCTAACAAAATTCACACAGAGGGCCCTGTGGCAGTTCTATCCATGTAGCTGGCTACTAGAGGTTGACTCACACTTTTAGCACAAGAAGGCAGAGTGAAGGAGACAGTGGGCTTTAGAGGGTAGGAGCTAGACTGCCTGGCTTTCTTAGCTTCTTGGTGCCTCAGTTTCCTCGTCTGTACAATGGAAATAATAATCTGATCTCTTAGGGTTTTTGTGAGAGTTAAAAGATATAAAATGTTTAGCACCTGGCCATTTCTAAAGCAAAGACATTAGCAGGCATGAATATCATCTCCGTCCTGACGAAATCCAGAGATCAGGCTAACCCATCCTCCAGGAAGTTTGGGACACTTTTGAGCTGATCAGTAATTTCCTGTTCTTTGCTAAGGCTACTTTCTGGAGCTCTCAGAAATCCCCCAGTCTCATCTAACTTGCTGTTCCCAGACTGCGTGTCTGCCCTAAAGCCCCTCACTACAACACAGGGCAAGCAGTCACACTGTGGACCAACTAGATGCCTGGCTCAGGCTAGGGTCCTTGTCACCCACTTTCTCTGACAGAGTAGATATCATTATCTCCATTTTGCTGATGAAGAAAAGGTCAAGAAGCAAGAGTATAAAAATAGGGGTGGCTGGGTATACCTTTTATATGCCTCTTCTTCTATGTGTTATGCAGGGGCCCAGACACCCTCTGTAAGCAATTGGCAGGCTGATGAGGCTCTCGCAGAGCTAGGGGGCTGTGGAGCAGCCCATGTCCCAAGACCCATGTCCCAGGAGCAGCCCATGTCCCAGGACTTTGGCTCCCAGAGTGCCGTGATTATTAGCAGCATGTCTGCCTCCGCGCATCAGCTCTTGCCACAGTGCTGTTCCTTGGAACTTTCTGGGAGGATAGAAATATGCTATGTGTGTGCCGTCTCATTTGAGAGCCGCTTGCCACACTGAACACTTGAAGTGTGACCAGTGCGATGGAGAGACTGACATTTTAATTTTTAAAAATTATTATTGATTTGCATAGCCGCAGGTAGCTAGTGGCTGCCCTATTGGAGAGTGCAGGTTGGAGGAGGGACTTCCTGCAACGAGACGTGTTTGACAAGACCTGGTGGCACCTCTTCTCCATGCTTTTGTTTCTCTTGTATCTGGAAGAGGTGGCCAGGATTAAGGAGGTCACATGTCCTAGTTGATTTTGCACTAATTCCTTGCCCACCACTCTAGGCAGAGGAGAGGGCTGAGTGAAAGGAGAAATCTATGCATTTGGCTACTTTTGCGAGCAAGGCTATGCAGGGTGCCTAGGCACAGCATGTGGAGCAAACCGCAAGGAGCCACAGTCGCATTGGTGGAGGGCCTTTCTCCCCAGCTTCCTGCTAAAGCCACGCGTGGCTTCCAGAGAGGCCTGGGAGTGGCAAAGGAAGAAAGATGTGCTGATGTTCCCTGTGCAGCCTTTAGTGACACCCTCATGTCAGTCGCTGGATTTCACTCATCCAGGGAGGAGAGCATGCACGAATTCATCAATGAATTCTTTTCACAGTGTATGAATGTTTACACGAGGCAGAGCTGGATCAGCAGAGAAGCTGAGGTTCTCACTTCCCAACAGAATAAGTCACGGGCGGGGGAATTAAAAAACCAGCCGATGTCAAATCTTTTAGGGCTCTTTCCATCTTCAGCCAACATCGGGATTAAATTGTCTAATTTGGAGCTTTCGGAAGGAAAATAGCTCTATTGGCTTTTGTGTCTGCTAAGGAAAACGCTTTCCATGATTTATCTGTTCCTTTGTGAACTTGCTATGTGGCCTAAGACAAGTTATTTAACCTCTCTGAGCCTCTGTCTCCTCATCTGACAAAGATGGGGAATGATACCTTGAAAGGGGCTTGTAGGAATTTGGTGAGAAAAAAAAAAAAAAACGGACTGGCCTTGGCAAACAGCAAAGCTACGTTGGCCCTTGAGAGTGGCTGCAATATGGCTGAGGGAGGTGTATCCCAATGATCCAAGATTAGGGATGCTGATCCAAGAGCAAGCCAGGGGTGGATTGTGTGCCATAAACCCAGAATTATGGTATTCATGGAATGAAAAAAAAAATACTTCAGATCAGTAGGAAATGAGTCTTTATTTTCATAGTCTGTCAGCAGAACTCCAAAAGCACTGGAAAAGGAAATACTATACTAGTTCATGTTCAAACATAGCCTCCCAATCCTCATCAGTGTGGGACTGTGCATGGAGCTGAAAGACCCCTTTGAGGGCCCTCGCCCCATGCCAATGTTTTGGGGATCTGAGGGATGCTAGCTAGTATATACTGGGGATCAGGGTCTCTTGGAGTTTCCTGGGATGTCAGATGGATACCCATGATGACAGTGTCTTCATCCTGTCCCTAAGGTCCATGACTTCTGACATCATGGATTCACAGACCTTGGTCAGTCACCCGGGCAGCAGCTTTACTGCTGGACTCTCAGGGGCTTGGAAGGCATCTGGTTGCTCTGTGTGCATGTGTGTGTGTGTGTGTGTGTGTGTGTGCGCGCGTGCGCGCGCACGTGCACGCGCATGGGCATGTGCATGCTTGCTCTGAGCTGTAGGAAGACAGAAAAGGAGGTGTGATGTATCAGAAATCTAAAGAAACCGGGAACCTAGTCAAGTAGAGCAAGATAACTGAAAAGGGGCACATCGAGGTTTAGAGTCCTACAATACCTCTCTGAGCCTCAGCATCCTCATGTAAAGTGGTACTGTTGTTAGCTGGGTGATGGGGGTAGAGAACAGGTGCAAGGCCAAGTGCATAATGGGTGCCAACAAGAAAAAACGGCATCTGGGAGAGGATAGCCTGGTGATGGTCCTAAAGTTAGTTTCCTATTGTGGTCCCTTTAGGAAATGTCATTTCTGTGGGCTGAGGTGGGAGTTTTCCTTCTGCTTGGGTCTCTCCTCCTGGGGCATCTAGTGCAGGGTCTCTCCTGAGGCCCTTCTCCAGGCTCTCAGAAAACAAAGGCCCCGCCCCCATTGGAAGGCATCCAGCCCTCTGCAGTCCCAAGCTGGGTGTGAGTGGTAGCCTTCTGAATGACTCCATTCTCCATGAGCTTTTAGAAACTGGGCCTGGGGTGGCTTTCTCCCTTCCTTTGTCTCCCCTTTCACCTCTAAACCATTAGAGAGAGATGGTAGTCAGCACCAGTGGAGAAGAACCCTGGGCTTGGCCCTCTGCCGGGCCTAGGGTGTGAACAATGGGACCAACCTGATTTGTCCCCTGCTCCTCCCACCTTTGTGGGGGAAGAGGAGGTATGCATGAAATGCATCCGTAATAATTTCCATTCAAACTTTTGAACTAATTGGCTTTAATGTTTAATTAATAATGGACATGTTGAGTCCTCTGAAGAGTGTGGAGTGCTTCCATCTGGACCCCCGGTGTGGGGAGGCAGGAAGTAATTAAGAGGCTGGTAGAGAGGCATCTTCTCATTCTGAATAATTATTGCTCGTGCTGCCACCAGCCCCAACTCATCACGGACACCAACAGGTGCTCAGAGGCAGCCTAGTTCCTCCCTTCCTCTGCGGACCATCTCCTCTTCCTGGTCTCTACTGCATCCCCAGTCACAGGGGAGCCAGTCACCAAAGTCTGGATGTCTGCTCTGGAACAACGGCACTAGGAACAGTGTGCAGGGTGTCGTGATGCTGGAGAAGTTTCATGGTCAAGGCTAGATAGCAGCTTTGTAGCTCAGAGAGCCCTTGGCTCTCAGCCTCACAGCTTGGGCAGGTCATTTAGCCTAGTGAACTGCAGTTTGTAATAGCACCTACATGAAAAGACTGTTTCTTGGCTGCCAATGAGGAGCGGGAATTTCATTCATTCATTCTAAAATATTTGTTGAGCATGTACAATGTACTGCAGACACTGTTCTGGGCACTGGGCTTATAGCAGTAGACAAAGTTTTCTCCCTTGTGGACCTTACACTCTAGTGGGAGAGACAGACAACTAAATAGATAGTGTGAAGGGATTTACATGTTCTATAACATAAGTCATTAATTGCATGCATATAATTAAATACGCATTTATTATTGACTCATATTTTATATAAATAACTATATATTTAAGGTAGCAAGAAATTTGATGAGCGGTGACGGAGGAAGCTAATAGGGAGATCGAGGGACCTCTCGGCTTAAGTCGAGACCTGAGGAAGGAAGAAAGAAGCCAGAGTATCACTGCAGATAGCTGAGGACAGAGGGAATCAATTGCTTGGGGCAGTGATGGGCTGGTGACCCCCAGCACTGAAGCAGAGTGATGGGGGACCAGTGGAGGTAGGAGGGAAGCAGTCAGGGGTCCCCGTGGAAGGCGTGGAAGGCCCCCGCAGGCCTCCTGAACACTGAGGTTTCCCTTGTCGATAGCTTGGCACAGAGTAGGTGCTTCCAAAGTGCTTTCATCCGCTCATTCACTGTTCATTAGCACTTCCTCCATGACTAATCCCTGGCGGGGTGTGAGGAGGCAGAGATGAAGGCCGGGTGCCTGCCCTGGGGGGCTCACAGCAGGCTCCAGGACAGCAAGTCCATTCTCTTTATGCTGGGGGTTTAGTGGAGCTGTGTGAGGGTGATGTAGAAACAATGAAATCCCTGTGCCCCACTGAACCCCTTCAGCGCTGCCTGAGACCAGGGAAGGCTTCTCGGACAAGGAGATGCCTCAGCTAGCTCTGGAAGGGTGAGGGGACCTCTGCCTAGGAAGCAGCTGAGGGAAGGAAGGAGGCGCTGAGCAGAGAGCACAGACAAAAGTCACGTGCCAAGGCCCAGAGGTGCAAGAGAGTCTGGCCTAGGGAAAGGGCCGTCTTTCAGTGTGGCTGGAAGTCCATGGCTTGTAAGGGGGGTGGGGAAATCATGAGAGCCAAGGCTGGGTATGGGAACAGCTCTAGCACATCTGTGTGACCTGAGGTCAGGCTGTCCTAGGATCCAACTCCGAGAGGAGGATCCTGTGCAGGGTTTTGTTAAGGATCTCCTCCCAGGGGATCAGCCAAGGGGGTGGGGAGACAGAGGAAAGGGGATCCCAGGCACAGCCGAGCAGAAGGTGGCTTCAACTCTACTCCACAGAAGAGCTCAGAAATTGTCTTCAGTTGAGACTTTCCTATACCCACACCTGTCAGGCATTGGCTCAGAGCCACCTGGTGGGAAAGTGGGTGGCTTAGAGTGCTTCCGACTCCGCTGTGGGGAAGCTAAGGTGACCCACCATTCCAGGGACCAAGGGTTTTCTTGGGATATGGGACTCTGAGTACTAAAACCAGGATGACAGGCTGCCAAGAGTGCCAACGGTGTTCACCACAAATTCACTTCCTTGAGCCTCAGTTTCCTCTTCTGTGAAATGAGAATCGTAATAGTGCCAACTTCGTGGAGACGCCGATGGAGTCATCACAGCTAACCCAAGCAGAGCTTTCGCCTGGCCTCAAAACCACTTGGAGAATGTTCGTCCTCCGAGCCTCCCTGTCGTTTGGCTGGCCCTAGAAGGATGAGAACTGACATTTCCAAAACCAGTTCTTTGCCGTCCACCACACGTCCCGCCTACCTACCTCCTCTTCAACCCTGTGACAACTGCCTATGGGCTGAGGCCCTGAAGAGGAGGAGGCTGTGTCTTTAAGTGTTCCGAACAGCACTGAAATGTTATGGCAGTGCATCTCACAAGGGATGCAGTTTCCACGGCAACCCTACACTAAGATAAGCAAGCCGCCTATATTTTTTTCTGAAAGGTTCAGGAACAGGGAGGGGGGAATTAGGCGATCTATCAGCGGGTGGGACTTGAAAGTAAGAGCCACATCCATTAATCCTCGAGCTCTGATTGCGTTATCCTGGAATGAACGTGGACCGTTAGAGGAGGGAGAGGTAGGGCCCCTTCCCCCTGCACCCCATCTTCTGAACACATGGCAACAGGAAGAAAGAGAAAGAGCCACGGTCAAGTTTTGTCTGAGAAATTGCAGCCCTCTAGACTCAAACAGTTCTGCCCCCAACCGAGTGTTTCCTAGTACCCAGGGAGTTAAAACCCAAGCAGCCAGGAGCTGAGAGAGAGAGAGAGAGAGAGAGAGAGAGAGAGAGAGAGAGAGAGAGAGAGTGTGTGTGTGTGTGTGTGTGTGTATGTGTAGAGTTCAAGCTGGTCCTTAGTATTAAAGACTCAGACTTTGCACTCAGACAGATACAGGTTCAAATTCTGGCTCTTCCAGTAGCTGGGATATTGGACAAGGTGTTAAACTTTTGGAGCCTCAGTTTCTTCATCTGTAAAATGAGATAATAAGGATAGTACTTGTTGTCATGAGGTAGGCATGAGGATTGAATGAGAGAATACATATATGACAATGCTCAGCACAATGTCTGGCACATAGTAGGTGCTGAATAAATGCTAGTTAGTAACATTTATTATTAATAACTGAATCGATGGGGGGAAATGGTGCCACTGTGGTTGATGCATGAACAAGAGGTCATAACTGGCTTTGGGGAGAAACCGGCATTATCCAAGCCCACGCACTCAGGAGCTGCTGCCGTATCTGCCATTGGAACCCTCCCAGGGTCTTCCCGTCACCCTTCAAGTGAGATTCAAACTCCTCGCTGTGGGCCGGCCCCTGCCAACCTCATCTTCACCACTTCCTCTCCCTCACTCTGCTGCAGCCGTACCAGCCTTCACGCCGGCCCAGTTCCTGGCCTCGCACCAGCTGCTTCTCTGCTGGGACCACTCTTTCCTCACTGGCCAGCTTCATTGAGAAGTGTTTGACAACATCCAGTGGATGCTGCTGCCCAGCCCTGTAGCCCTGATGGCATCATATGACGTGTAGGATACCTGCCCTGGAGCAAATCTGTCTGAGTTCAAATCCGATGTCCCACTGCTTACCCTAGTAAACGTGGGCCTGACGATTTCTCTAAACCGCAGTGTCCTCATCTGTAAAATGGGCGCGATGCTTGTCCTGCCCCTACTCATCCATTCCATCTGTCAAACAGTAGAGCAATGGTGCAGCAGGTAGGAGGCTACTGCCATAGCCCCAGGGGGCTACGGTGGTGGCCACCTGTGACGCACAGGTGTGAAGATGAGAAACGCACCAAACTTCCAGCAGGTTTGCATAGAGTAACTGCCACCCCTTGCTCCTGCTGCTTCTGGTTGTCTAGGTCTCTGGGGCCTGAGACCCCACTCCTTGCCATAGGATCAGGGAGAAGGGGTTCTGACTAGAACCCCTGGAGGAACCAGTCTTTACCTCTTGGGATCTGATGAGTTCCCAGGTGGTTTGGGGCCTTAGGATGTGTAGCTGTGGGATGTACCTATCTTTTTAGTGGAGACACATGGGGCTCGCTCCATGCTGCACTGCAGACTTGCTCCAGGGGCCTTCTGCGACTCTGGGACAGGCCAGAGCCCTTGCCCTCAGACCTGCTGAATGTACAGTCCTAGCCTGCAGACACGACCTGTTACCTGTCCTGCCCATCCCAAGCCGCAAGGCTGTGCCACAGCAGCGTATGCACCTAGGAGGCCCGGTGCGCGCCCCCCGCCCCCCCCCACCCCGCCCGCCCCTCGGGCCCGCCTCTCGCTCCTTCTGCGTCTCAGCCACTGCCGCCGCGTGGCATCGCACTCCTTTGTCTCAGGGTCCTTCGCCGCGATCATCCGCTTTTACGGAAGACACGAGAGCTCCCAGGACGGCGAGCAGGAGGAGCAGACGGAGGCTCCCGGTTCTTCGCTAATTTATTTTGACAACTGTAATGTCATTTTAATTATTTATGCTCGTGCTTCAGAGTTCATTGGCACATGACCCAGAGGTGCATGTTTCCTGCAGTGGAGGAGGCATGGAATAAGAGATTTGTTTTCAGCTTTTATGGCTTTTTGCCGATTCGTGGGAAACGGACATCAGGACCCTCTGTCCCCCCCCCCCCTGCGCACCATGGGTTCCCCCACCATTGAAGAAGGATTTTATTTTCACACCACAGAGATAGAAAACAAGGACCGAGCACTGAGAGTCGTGTGGGTGGGCTGAGCCACTGTCCCCGTTTCAAGCTGGGTCTCTTCTCCTTGGATTTTATCTATCCTCCCCTCTGGGGTGTGGCCTGCTCACCATGCCCACGCTGGAACCTGGAATGTCTGGGTAGGCAGAATGCTGGTGATGACTCGTCTCCCCCTTGTTGTGTGTATGAGAGAAATAATGACCAGAGAGGGGCAGGGATATCCTCAGTCACACAGCAACAAGCAAATCGCAGACCTGCTGACCCCAGGACAGTGCGAGCCCACTCACCCCTCCTCTGTCGGCCCCTTACACTCCTGCCCTAGCTGCCAAATTAAAGCAACAGCAGGGCATTTGTTGACATGCATGTATTCCTAGGCCCTAGCCTCAGTCTAGTAGGGCTTTCTTAAGCCAGCGGTCACTCTCGAGACACTGGCTTAGAGGGTGTCCTCAGGTCCATGGCCGGTGGGCTTCTTACGAGTATCCTCATCTCATTACAGGTGTCATAGGATCTGAAATTCCACCACTGGAGGGTCTTTCTTTGGGGATGAGCATTGCCTTCGGTATTCTTTACAATGTGGGTATCCCTGGGAGGAGTTGCTCATTAAGGCCACAAAGAAGTCCCTAAGAACGACCCCGCATGTCTGCCGAGCACATTGTGCCGTTAGCTCATCAGATTCCTCACAACCACCCAGGAAGGCAGACAGAGTAAGGCTCATTCTGCCCATTTCACAGATGAGAAACAGAGCCTCTAAGAAGCTGACTCCTCTGAAAGCACATGGCCGGCGAGTTCACAAACCAGACTCTGGATATTTGGGCCCCCACTGTGCCCTGAGGGGGTTCAGGGCTTAGGGCTGAGATGGGTAAGAAAAGATTCCCCATTCTGGCAGCTTGGAAGGCCCATTCATTCATTCATTCATTCCTCACAGCCTCTGTTGGTGATCTACTATTTTACAGACTGGCTGTGTGACTTTAGCTACCTCTTGGGGTTGATGTGAAGCATTTTAAAGTTACCTCCTATGTGGAAAAGTGCCTAGCACAGTGCCTGGCACAGTACATGGTCTCATCTACAATTTTCCAAGTGGAACGGACTCCTGGCTATTTGCTCAGGACCCAGAGCCCAGGTCTTTGTCATGACGTGCAGGAATATTTTCCCAGTTGAACCTAGACCAGGAACCCTTCTTTGTAATGCCACAAGCCAGCGACTGTCTCCACTGCTCTCTACTGAGAAATCTCCTTCACGCATCTTTCCAGCAAATACTTTTGGAACACCTGCTATGGATAGGCGTTCATTCCAAACACCGAGACTAGAACAGTACATAAGAAAACGCTCCTGCCCTCATGGAGTTTCTTACCTTCCAGTGCAAGGAGAGAGAAAAGAAACAAGAAAACAAAACTGAATACAAAACTTTCAAACGGATATAGCGCTGTGATGGGAACAGGCAGGGGAAAGTGGCAGCGACTGGTTGGGATGGGAGGAGCCGCTTTAGATGGGGTGGTCAGGGGAGGCCTTGCTGCGGAGGGGGACAGTTAGGCAGACTCCTGATGTGTGTGCGAAACTCCGGGGGAAGAGCACTGCAGGCGGTGGGACCGGCATGTGCAAAGGCCCCGGGGGTGAGATCGGAAAGGAATCCGTCATGAGTGGCAAGGTGAATTACGAGCCAAGTTGGTGGGCGAGGTAGGATCGTTGGTGGCGGAGGCGGGGGAGGGCTTTAGAAGACAGAGCAAAGAATTTAGCTTTGGTTTAGTGTGAGAGGAAGCAGGTAGACGGTTTCAAGCAGGGGAGCGGTGTCATCTGATTGCATTTAGCTCTGTGGAGAAGACTGGTGGGCGAGAGTGGAAGCAGGAGGTCAGGCGAGGAGGCAGCTGCAGCATCCAGGTCAGAGATGACGGGCCCCGCGGTCAGTGCAGGAGTAGTTAGAAATGGTGAGCGGTGGTTGGATTGGGGACCACTTGGGGTAGAGCTGGTAGAACTTGCTGCTGGATGTGAGGGATGATGGACAAGAGAGATAGAAAGCAACTAACAGATTTCGGGCCCGAACATCTGGGAGAAGTGTCTTTCCACTAACAAAAACGGGGGAGGGGCAGACACACCTGCAGTGTCTCCTCGATGAGACGGAAAGATTCTTAAGGGCTGTTTCTATGCAGAGTCATCATTTTCTCACCCTTGTGCCTAGTGCAGGGCCTGACAGGATGAGGTTCTCAGGAACGGTTTGCAGGATGCGTATGTACACAGGGGAGGAGAAAGGGCTCAAAGAGATGAAAGTGTGAATAAACGAAAGGAGGAATAAAGAATATTCCCATATTTAAGGTGGGGCAACATCCAGCTTTTCCCTACATGGGTAACACAGTGCACTAACCCTTGGCTCAAAACGATTATGCTGCAGAGAGGTTTGAGAACCCACATGTATGTGTTTTGCCTTCCTTTCTGGAGATTTAAGATGCACACTGGGTCAAATAAAGGCTCTGATAAGTCCCACACAAAAGGCCTTTTTTTAAACTTGGGTTAAGCTAGCATATCCCAGACTTCACTGATCACAGAGTCTTTTTTTTTTTTTTTCCTGGTGCACTTATTAACATCTGAACCCAGTTCAAGAAAAGCTCTCAGGCCAGCCCCCTTCATATCTGCTTAGTTGCTGGCAGTCACTGAAGGGGGTCGGTCAGAGGGGTAGAGTGCCCTCCCACACTTAGCTCTTAGGAAATCTCTCTCTGTGGTGGAGGATTACACTGAAGAGGTTCCATCATTAGCATCATAATAACGCTCTCCCTCACTCAGGCCTTGCCCCAGCCAGGCACTGTTGTAAGCGGTTTTCATGCATTTTTCATGGAAAGCTTGCAGCATCCCTGTGACACGGGTACTGTCATCTCCATCCTTAATTTACAGATGGGGACGGCAATACTCAGAAGGATTAGGCGGCTTGCCCAAGATCGCACAACTGGGAAATAGCAGAACTAGGATGTAGTCACAGGAAGATTCCAGAAGACCCTTTTCCCCAGCCTAACCACTGACCTATCCTGCTAGGGACTGGGTACCCTCCCCCATCCATCCTGGACCCTGGCCGAGCCATATGAGAGGCCCCCAATTTACTATCTGCATTGCTAGCTTAAGTCTGGACTCCTCTGGGCAGCCCCCCACCCTCAGCCCCAGTCATCCTGGAGCCGATACTGAGCATCTCAGAAGCCCGTGGAATTGGAGACTTTTAAACAGGAAACTGGTATAATTTTGGTCAGGAGCTCAGGCAAGAGAGAGAAGCTCTGCCAGGCAGAGCAGCATCCAAAAGAAACAGAGAGGGAGGGTTTAGGGTTTCAAGTTTGTGCATTTAAGGGATATTAAGGCAAATAAAGAACTTTTATTTAGCCCTGTCCAGGCTTGGCCATCTCCTGTTTTCTAGTCTACCGTGTCCCTCCTTATTGAATTGAGTGGGAGTGAGGTCAGCCAGGGGAGCCCAGCGCAGTTCAGCCCCACCTCCCTCCCGACCTTTGCGACTTGGCACAGGAGCACCCTCTGCCCCACCCCCTCCACCCTTTCTCCCAGGCTCTGTCCCAGCCAGTGTGTCCCCCTCCTCACCCTTCTCCTCCCTCAGTTTTTGTTCTCGTGGGAGCTCCCCAGAGACTGGGCCACTGTGGGGGCTGCCCGTGCAAGGAAGACACAATAGAGCCCTTGTGAGGCTATAGACCCCTCCTGCCCCCTCCCCAGGGGCCCCCTGGAACATTCCTTGGCCTTGCCCAAGACCTCCCTGAACCTTGTCCCCTTGGAAAACCAGTCTAAACTGGTCTAGTGGGGAGAGGGATTTTCTCAGGAGCCTGTCCCCCATCTGGCCCCACCCCCACCCCACCGCCTTGCACATCCACGCCCATGGTCCAAACAACACAGCGCCCGCCTCAGAGTTAGTGGTATTATTATTAGATCTGCCAGTTCATTCTTCCCTCAGGTTTCCCCAACCTGTATTCAGTTGCATTTTAATTCCACAAATATCTATTAGCCCCTCAAGTGAGGGAGAACAACAGTGAGTAGACAGTGGCTCCTGGGGGGACAGGGGCCACCGTGGAGGTGGAGGCGGATGGATGACCGCTGCCATGCGTGCTGGCAGGAGAGGCGTTACTGAGTGTTTGTTATGTGCTGGCTGTGATCTATGTGGTCCCCAACACCCCGCGAGATCGCTGCTACTATTATTCCCTTCCTGCATGAGAGGAAACTGAGGCAGGAGAGGTGCCGCTCCTTGCCCACCGTTCCGGTTAATAAATGGCAGAGTCAGGGTTCAAACCCTGGGCGAGCTGCTTTCAGAGCAGCTCTTAACCATCTACGGTAACTATTGGAATGCTTAATTAGCAAGTGTTTGTGAGCCAGGCACTCCTGGCCGCCAGAACAAGCCAGCCTTTCCCCATGGCAGCTGCTTTAAGATTCTTGACAATTTTCTATCACAGTCTTCAGGATGACCCTGCAGGTATTACAGCACCCATTTTGATGATGGAAAAACTGAGGTTCCAGGAAGTGAAATGAATCATCAAAGGCCCCTGAGCTCGTGGATCCTGCTGATCTGAAACCGGAACCTCTTTTGGCTCAGTTGAATTTTTCCTAAGCCCGCAGCTCAGCGTCAACACAACACGTGTGCTGTGAATGAAAGTCCATTCAAAGCAAGAGACCAGGTCCACACAAGCCCTGTGTCTGTAAGAACCGGCCACTGGTCAGGGCTTTTCCTGACTGACAAATGGACTAGGATTTGCACAGCTTTGGGGAGCTCTGCTCAGAGTGCTTTTGCAGCTGATCTCCTTGGGGAGCCTCTTCCCGGGCTGTTCAGCAGGACTCTGGGTGACACCTGTCTGCAGTAGTTTCTGGTCTCCCCACCTGGGCCAGCTATCCCTCAGGCCCCTTGTGGCCGCCTTTCCTGAGAAGGGGGTTGCCCAGGATTGTGGGTGGGGGTGGGCGGGGACTTCTCAGGCCCATCTGTTAGATCATAAATCAGAGCTAATTGCAGAGCTTCCATCCACAGAGGCTCAGTGTCTGCCTGGAAGGACATCTCCTGGGAAAAGGAAGCTTCCGGAGGGCCATAACTGCTCTCTGCCATGCAGGGACCCTGTCTGTGCTGCTGACCGCAGGGGCCTGACCTACAGCCCCAGGCCACATGGCCTGTCCAGAGCGGCGCCAGGACCTAACCTCAGATCTTCTGACCCCTAGTCTGACTCTTTTAGAACTATGTGTGCACATTTATTTATTTTTAAATAGCATCAGAATCAGAATGGCAGGATTGCTGAGGCTGAGGGATTGGTACCTGGGGGATCGTTGTGGTATCCTCTGGTCTCCTCTCTATGTGTGTGCATTTGCATATTTGCAGAATCGTCGGTTAACCCATAAACTAAATGTTTCCCCCCCCAGAAAGGAAGGCCTTCACCAAAAGAAAGTATTACATTTATTCTCCTCTCCAGCCCCCTCTTGCTTCCTCCACAGAACTGAGGGTAACTCACGGTTCTTTTACGATTCGTCTGTTTCCATCTGTCTCTTGGCGGAGTGTGAGTGCCCGCGTAGCCTCCGTTGACGTGGCTTTGTTGCCTGGTGTATCCGTGTCTGCTAACACAGAGCCGGGCATGCGGAAGGCACCCGGCAAACACCTGCGGAATGAAATGGTGTGCGTATGGCATCTGGAGAAACACCACCAGCTTCCGGGAGCTGGCGGGGCGTAGTGGGAGGAAATGGAAAGTGTATCTCCAGGAGTCGGTGCTTCAGGGTGGTGGTTAAGAGCATAGAAGACCGAAGGAAACTGGTTCGAAGCCCACCTCCGGTCTCCCCGGGCTCAAAGCCACTGTTTCTTCCCTTGTAGAATGGCTATTATAATGGTTCTAGTGTCAACCATGCACGTGAGTAATCTCGTTGCTCCAGGTCCCCCGACTGCCAGCCAAGTGGCCACAGGAGTGTCATTTAACCTCTTGGACCTTCTCAGCTGCCTCCACGAAGCAGGGCTGTTGTGCCATATTTATCTAAAGGAAGGAGCTGACCACTTCTTGAGGTCCTGGGCTTTGTAGAAGCACTGCTTTCTTCTCCATAGGAGGTTTTTATTTGTGGCTTGGCGCTGGCTGGAAAACCCCCACTGTGTTCCCCAAAGTCCTGCACCCCCCTCCACCCCACGGCCAAATCCCGCCCACTCCCCACCCCCCTCTTCCTCACAGGCCCCATCTTTATGCATGAAAGAGAAACTCAGGTGAAGTAGTCCTCGCCAGGGCAGGAAAGGCCTGTGGGGGTGCTGAGCTGGGGTGTGCAGAAGGCGGAATGCCTCTCCAAGATGTGTTCCAGGGGCCACCAGTGCCTGCACACCTGGGTCCAGATTCAAGGCTGGCTAGGTTTGTTCCTGGCACATGACTTGGGGCCACTCTCCCATAATCACATCCCCACTGCAGTCATGAGAGCTGTTCACCCCTCTGCAGACCTGAGGGACCCAGACTCTGATGTGGCTGCAAGGGAGGAAAGTTTCAGGGGTGAAAGAGCCGGCTCTGTGCCAGAGGGATGAGCTTTGGGGGGCGAGCCGGTGCTCTTTCTAAGCCGGACTTAGGGTCTGACAGGCTGCAGAGGGGCCTGGGTTGGTAGAAATTCTCCACTGGCAGCAATACTTGCTGAGCGTGAGGTCATCTTCATGCCCATCTGAAGACAATCTCTCATCTTCATCCCTATTTTATATATGAGGAAACCGAGCCACAGAAAGATGAAGTAATTGCCCAGATTATACAGCTACTAAGGTAAAACTAGGATTCGAACCCAGGCCGAGTGGCCAGCTCTAGACCGGAAAAGCTTAATGATAGTTCATTCTTGGCATTCAGTCAAGTGTTGGACAAAGACTGATTCCCCTCTCCCTGCCTGTTCTACTTAAACTTCCTCATTAGGAAGGGGGACGATCCCTCACCGGGTAGAAAAGGCAACAGAGGGGTGTTTGGGAGGACTGGCGCTGGGCGGACCCCCGGAGGTCTCTGACAAGTCAGAAACCCACCAGGAGAAGGAACAGCAAACACAGACGTGTGTTCAGGGACTCGGAGAAGCACAGCGCGTCGTGGCCGGGTGGGTAGGGAGAGCACTGAGGTGGGGGAGAGTGGCGGGGTGGGGAGCACAGCCCTTCAAAGAGTCTGGATTTTATTTCAAGTGAAATAAGCCTTCCAAAGGTTTTAAAAGAGGAGCTCCCCCGGTTCTAATTTACATTTTAAGTAAATCTCTGGCCGCTGCAGGGAAAATGGATTACAGGGGCCAACGGAGGAGCCACGAGACCAGAGGAGCGGAGACAGAACAGGACCGCCGCCTGGGAGGACCTGCTGGGGTGTGGGCATCATGCACACACGCGCACATACACGCACACATAATGCACACATGTGCACACACGTGCACACACATGCACGCACGCACGCACACCTGTCAGGACTCAAGAACCCAGGGGAGAGGTGGTTGAGGGTTTGTCAGTGGGGGCTACAGAGAGAGGATCCCATCCTCTGTCTGGGTGGTAGGACCAGACTGGTCCCCAAAATAGTGGGAGAGAAGAGGAAATTACCCCGAGGGCTTTACTAGGGAAGGCCCCTGAGTCTGCTCAAGCCATTGATTTTATCGTTGTTCGTATTATTTTTAATGTTATTATTTAAACATTAATCGATAATAAACATTATTTTCGATGTTATCACTTTAACGCTGAGTTGCTGTGGTAAATGGGCACACCCGCCCCTTGGTGCTAGGGGCAGTGGTGGGACAGTTTATGGGGAGAGGAATGTGGGGTCATTTTATTTACCACCCATCAACTGAGTACTTGCTATTTCCCAGGCTCTAGCAGGCATTAAGTGATTCCCTGGTCTATATGATCGTATTTCTGCCCCCTAGGAATTCAGCCTCCTAAGAAAAAAGAGGGAATAAATACAGACTGCAACACAAAGTAGGGTATGAATAGTGCCAGAAGCAAAATCTACAGCATAGTTAAGGCTTTTTAGAGGACAAAAATGGGAGAGGGGTGGGGAAAGCCTTCATCGAGGTGGCCTCCGAGGACTGAGGTTGGGAGGAAGGCAGTCCAGGGGTTGGGGCAGCATTTTCCAATGCTTGGATGTGGGAAAGCACTGAGGGTATGTTTTCATCAAAGAAGGAATAATCCCTTTTGATGGTAATCCTGAGAATGTGTAGAGGAATTATGAAATATTAAATCTGAGAGGTTAGTTGGAGCCAAATTATAGAAGTCCTCGAATGCTGAGCTTGGACTTATTTATTCAGCCCTGGGAAACCTTTGAAGGTTTCAGATCAGGGCAGTCATCTAAGGGATCTTGCTCTGTAGAGAATGGATAGAAGAGGTGAGAGACTGAACCAACTTGTCTACTGCAGGGATCCAAGCAATAGAAGATGCGGGCATCATGTTGAGCCAGGAACGCTGGGGTGGAGATAGGAGGGCCCATGCAGGAGGCGATGGGAAGACTCTATAAGACTGCAGCAAATTGGATGGGGCAAGAGCAGATATGGCAATGTTTCTGGGTTTTTGAGCTGAGATGCCTAGGAGATTGTTAGGGCTTCTGAGAAAAATGATGGGAATGCAGAAGATAAGGAAAGGGCTAGTTGGAGGGGCCAGAGAGAAGACTGACTTAGCTCTGGGCAAAGAAGTTACGATTCTTACTCCCTCACCCTTCCTACATCGGAATCCCATTCCAGCAATATTCTCTCAGCGCTCAGATGGATGTCTGACGAGCATTTATTACAACTTGAAAATGAGAATAGAACGTTGCCAGCCTAGAGCCTGACTGCTTGGTCTTTATCAGATTACATTGTTATTCATCTTTACTCTGCTTCCTTGACTCTTTCTGCCTCCAGATGCTGAATTCACTTAGGGCCACAGGCAGGGGCCATATCAGTTCTTTTTTACTCCTGTAGACCCAGAGTTCATCACAGTGCCTGGCAATAAAAGAGTTTGATAAGTATTGGTGGCTGGAAAGAAGGGAAGGAGGGAAGAAGGGAGGGAGGGAGGGAGGCCTTGTTCATCTCAGTTCGGCACTGAGTCCAGCACTCAGAAGCCCCTTAACCAATATTTGTGGACCAGTGTGCAGTGGAGGAGTGATTCTTTGTGGGCTGAGGCTTCAAAGCTCCTCTCTGGTAGCTGCTATACTTACAGTGGTATGTTAATCTCTGAGATTTGGATCTAAATTTTTCTTTCAAGTCCAAAGGCATTTATAAATCCCAGCCCAAAACAACAAGTGGACTGCATTTCTGAGGAGGATGGGTGGGTAGGGGAGAAAGAAGAGGGGAAGGCAAGAGAGCCACACCACTCTCCTCCACTGGTGAATTCTGGGATGGAGGTTAGAGCTACACAAACAGCATGGGGTGTTTAAGTGGGGCGCAGGCTCAGCCCCCGGGGGTGGGAGTTGCCTGGGAAAAATTTGGGGAGGGGGGTGAAATCAGGTTACGGAGAGGTAACAGACCTTCTCCTGTTTCAGCTGTGTTTAGCAATGAAACTACGGCCATCCTCGGTGGCGGGGAGGGGCGGTGTTGGAAGTACTTGTCTGCTGTCTTGGCAGTCATCTCGGATTTTCCTCAACGTTCAAGTGAAATTAGGGACGGTTGGGAGGTTGTGTCTGGATATCTACCTTGTGTTCTGGCTGCTGGCTTCTAGGAAGTTAACTGTTCTCAGGGTGAGCTCAAGACCCAGGCTGGGGGTGTTGCAGAGTTCTAGTCTCAATTCTGCAATTAACTACTTGGAGGACCTCAACTCGGTCACCTGGTCTCTTGGGGCTTCCATACTTGCCTCCTGTATTAGCTTCCAAGGGCTCTATAACAAATGACCACAAACCGAGTGTCTTAAAACAAAAGAAATGTAATCTCTCACATTTCTGGAGGCTAAAGTATGAAATCAAGGTGCCAGCAGGGGCCACAGTCACTCTAGGTTTCTAGGGAAGAATCCTGCCTGCCGCCTCCAGCTTCAGGTATTTGCTGGAAATCCTTGGTTTACAGCTACCTCGCCCCAGGGCTGCCTCACAGCCGCAGCCATGCTGCTTCCTAATTGAGCTGTAACGCTATTGAGCTGTTCCACAGCCGTGTGTTCTCACAGCCAAGCGACATTACAATTGAGCTGTTAGCACTGAATAAAGTTTCCTTGTTCGATATCGGGATTTCTGTTGAACGGGTGACCATCGGTTGACATTCCGTGGGTCGACAGCTGCGATCTCTGATCTCTGCGTCCATCTTCACATGGCCGTCTTCCTACTATGCATCTATCCTTCTGGGTGTCCCATCCTCTTATAAGGACATGGTCATTGGATTTAGGCTCCTCCCTAAATGCGTATGACCTCATCCTAACTGACTACATCTGCAAAACCCCTTTCACCAAATAAGACCATGTTCTGAGGCTTCAATGAGACACAAATTATTTTTTGGGGGGGTGGGGGAGGTGGACACTATTCAACCCAGTATACCTTCCTCCTTTAAAGTGTTGTATTTTATGAAGTTCAACATATACAGTTCATGAATGATTATTAAGTGCTTGTTGGGGGCGCAGTGCTGGGGAAAGGGCCTTCAAAGATAAGTAAGACACTGTTTTGGATTTTTCAGCCTCATTCATAACAAGTCCACGTCATCAGCTGAACTTGTGGTCGTCCTGTCTGGGGTGAGGGTCCAAGAACAGGACTTCTCCCACAAAATGTAGCTGATTAACTGTACCACCCGTGGTGTCTGCATGGGCAGCCTCGAACTTGCCTGGGCGTCTGCAGAAAACGGCCAAAGGTACCCTTTTTATGTCACTTGTTCCAGTATGAAAATTATCTAACTTGCCTTGGGGCTGGAGGAATGCTTTCCGATTCCACAAGCTCTCCGTCCAACAATTTTTGGAGCTTGGCCGAACCATCGAAGAAGTTCTTTGGCAGATCTAAGGCAAACATAACTTTGAGAGGCCACTTCCTTCGACACTTCCAGAGTGGGGAGGAAGCGCATCAGCAGTCAGTGGCGTGGCAGATGGCTTTGGGTGGAACTCGTGTGAACTAAAACACTTTCCACTTGAATGGTTATATAGTCATTTGAATGAGGATTTGATAAAGCACATTCAACACACCAAACCCATGACTTCTTAGATAGTATTATCACTTAAGACAAGGTTAAGTTTAAATATTGAGTAGGTTTTAAATCATTTGAAAGAACAAGATTCGGTGAAAAATAGTACATGGATATGGATAAGGTAACCTGAGTGAGGGTAGCATTCAGGAGCTGTGGATATTGCAAATAGGGCAAGTAGCTATGGGAGTTGTTCAAGTCTGGGGACACTGGTTGAGCGGATTGGAGAGTATGGCATTTATTCCTGGGTTTTGAATCTTGGCTGCACTGTTTACTGGCCTGGGAACCTCAGGCAGGTCATTTAGTGCCTTGGAGCATCAGTTTCCCCATCTGTAAATTGGCGGTGGTGGGAGCCCCTGTGGCACAGAGGGAAGTATTACCGTGGAGCGTGGTGCACTAGGGCTGGAGGGAGAGCCCATGTAGGCTGGACGTGGCTCTCAGATCAGAGGTGCCTCCAGCGGGACCCAGATTGGAAGACAGACCCAGACTCCAGCTGCCCCAGAGAGGGGACCACGTGGTGCCAGCTGGGTTCTGGGACTCCGAGCTGGAAGGGGCCTCTAGAGGAGTGCACGTCTGGAGGGTGTCCTGGGAAGTAGCCTCCTGCAGGTCTGATGCTGGAATGGGGCTAGGAGGAGATACTGTTTTAGTAATTTGGAGGTTTTGGTTGGGTTTTGTTTTTTTGTTTTTGTTTTTGAAAGCTCCTACTATGTGAATTTTTATTGCTCCTGCAACAACCCCATGAGAAAAGTGATATTATTCCCATTTTACAGATGAGGGCACTGAGGCTCAGAGAGATGAAATAACTTGACCAAGGTCTTATAGCAGAAAGAGGTAGAGGGAGGATTGGAAACCTCCACTGTCTTGCTCCATCTGGTACCCTGATCCTACCGCCCTAAAGACTGGTGTCTCTGAGCCTGGATCCAGAGAACAGCTGTGATGATGGACAGACCTGGTGCAGGAGAGGAGACAGGAAATTGACTGGAAAATCCTACGTCTTTTTATACGTAAGGAAGGATCCCCTGGGTATAGGCTTCCCACAGGCTTATCCTCTTCATTTCACCTGTCTTTCTAGAAAGGAGACAGCAGAGCTCATCACCTGACCTGTGGCTTTCACATTTTCTCTGCAGCATAGGAGCAGGTACTATTGTCCAAAGACGCCCTCTAGAGACCACGAGGGTGGGGGTTGGGGGATGCACTCTCATGGGATTAAAAAGCAATTCGAATATGAAATTTACTCCCCGAGGCCTGGCAGCTACACAGGGAGGGGAATATAATTTGACATTTCTTGGAAATTGATATTCACGTTTCCCAACAGACCTGGGTTTGTAGACAGCCTTCTGGGTTATGTTTCCCTCACTACGGTTTGTGATGACTGCTGATTGCCCGTATTCATACAGGGCTCGACTTTCCATGTGGACTTGCACTTGACAACAGGCCTGAGTTAGTTTGGCATTTGGATCTATTGCAGTTCATCACGTGTCTTTCTTGGACTTCATGCCTTAACTCTTCTCTATGCCTACACACTACACAGACGGAGACCATGGTAATAATAAGAGCTGATGCTAATCATATAGCAATGAGTATGTGTCAGGCCTTGTTCTAAGCCCTTCACATGTCCTCAAGCTATTTAATCCTCGGCACAACCCTTTGAGGTGGGTATGGTTAGCCTTGTTCTACAATTGAGGCACAGAGAGGTTAGGGGACTTGCCGAAGGTCACACAGATCAGCTAGGGTAGAAGCAGGATTAGAACCAGAGTCTGCCTTCCTAACACTTTGCCACAATGAGTAGTTGCCTGTGAGTTCCTTTGACACACACCCGGCATGCCCTGAACAGACATCTGCCACTGAGCTTATAATACTCGAGAGTACGTGTTCATTTTCCTCTTTATTTCCACTGTGAGTTCTTTGATGCTGGGGCGTGGGCTTATTCAGTTGTTTCCCCAGGACCCGCATGGCATTTGGTACATAGAAAGTGTTCAATAATGTTTTTGTAAGGATTTGAATTTGAAGTTTACTTCCAGGGAAATTCACATCTGTGAGTGCCAAGAAGTCAGGAAGAAACTGTTAGAAAAGCAAAGAGCCACAAGCTCCCAGAATGCAGCTGTTTGATGAGACATGGGGCAGATCCACCTTGCTCGATGATCAGCATTAGCATGGAGCAGAGGTGGGCTCGTGATTCTGGAGAGGGTTGGTGCTTGGTGTTTATCTTGAGATGCGTTGAGCCTCTTAGCCAGCATTCCTGAACAGTAGTAACCAGTATGGCAGTGTTACATTATGGTTAGAGCAGCCCGGGCTTGAAATCTGCCTCTACCTCTGATTTTCTTTCAACTTCAGCTTCCTCTTCTGTAAAATGGGTTTGTTATTGAGGATTAAATGAGATATAAGTCTTCAATAAATGTCAGCTCGATACAACTCACATTTCCAACACCACGTTCCTATCTAGCGCCCGCTGGATCTGCGCACATCTTGGCGAGCCCCCATTCCACAGAGGTGGAAATCGAGGCTGAGTGAGCACCAAAGGGATCGCGTAGGTCCCAGAGGAAGGGAGAGGGAGAGAACAGGAGCGGAGCTGGGGCTGACTTGGACACCGGCGCTTTATCCACGCCACGCTGCCGTCCCCCTCACATCAGGAAAGCTCGGTCTTAATGAAAACAAATTGCTAAGTGGAATTCGCATCACATTTGAAGTAAACAATTCGGTGCATTCAGTTCATTCACACTATTATGCAGCTCCTTCTCCAGGTCTACAACGGTTCCATCCTTCCAAAGGAAAACCTTTACCCAGGAAGCCGTTTCTCTTCGTTCCCCTTCTTCCTCCAGCTCATCGGCCTGCTTTCTGTCTCTATGGATTTACCTATTCTGCATAATTCGCATAAAGGGAATCATAGAATACGTAGCTTTTTACATCCGGCATCTTAGTGAAATGTTTTTGGGGTTAGTCCATACTGTAAAATATAACAGTACTCCATTCCTTTTTATGATCGAATAATACGCCATTGTATGGATATGTCATGATTTATTTATCCATTCATTTGTTGACGGACATTTGGGTTGTTTCCACCCTTTGGCTATTGTGAATTGTGCTGTCATGAGCATGTGTGTACGTTTACTTGTTTGAGGACCTAATTTCAAATGTCTGGGATATAGTACTTTTCTTAACTTTCAAAGGACTAAGCAGATGCGTGCAGCATTGTCATTTCTAAATATCGTTAAACCAGCAGATTTTGGTTAGCATCTGTCTCATCCCCCAAAATAACAGACTTCCATTCTACAAAGATGGTTTAAATGCCTCCACTTCCCCGGTTAGTAATCGGAGTTTTAAGCACATACACGCATGCACGCTCACACATGCAAGGGCACGCCTGCGCCTTCTCACACGGAAGCTATCGCTTTTCCACTGGTCGCTGTCCAGCTGGGAGATTTCGTCCTTGTTGATGTTCATTGACATAATCTGATGTTTGGGTTTTTTAACTGCCTTCATTAGGCACTCGGCACCATTCATCAGATGTGAGAAAAGAGAGCGAGAAAGACACATTCTATAATTTGCCTTGGAAATAGAATAAAAAATACCAGCACAATTAGTCTTCACGTGACAAACTCCTTGATGGCATTTGCCATGTTTTACACCTTTAAAAAAAAAAAAAAAACACGTTTCTTTAGTTCCAAGTGTAAAGTTTAGGGCTCTGCAAATATTTGTTTAATGAGTTAATTACAGCACTGTTTTGATGAGCTGACAAGTTCTTTAATGGAGATGTCTGCTGTGGGCGAAATAAGGAACTTCCAGAAGGAGGTAGAAGGGTTACCTCACTTCCCAGGGTGACAGCTGTCACTGTCAACCCCAGAGTGGGCAAAGCAAGCAACGTCATATTGCCATCGTCCTGTTTCTCCATGCTGCACCTGATGGGGATGCTGCTCTCAGTGATTAAGCAAAACAAGCCTCGGGACTCTCCACCAGGTGGGCCTCCAGGCTGGAGCATCTCCTGCCCTCCACAGCCAGGCAGGCCTACCCAGGGCAAAGAGCATGTCTTTTGCAGCTCCATAGGCCTGGGTTTAAATCCTACCTCGGCCACTTCCCAGCTGTGTGACTTTGGACAGATGACTTAACCTCTCTGGGCCTCAGTTCTATCATGAGGTTCCAGTAATCACAAAATGAGCTCGAGCTTGTAATGTGCTTAGCAAGGTGCCTGGCGTGCATTAGGGGCTCAATTCTGTGACTGTTGATACTGTGCCCTCCCTCCCTCCCTTCCTTGCTTCCTCCCTCCCTCCCTCCCTCCCTCCCTCCCTCCCTCCCTCCCTTCCTTCCTTCCTTCCTTCCTTCCTTCCTTCCTTCCTTCCTTCCTCCAGGAGACAGACATTTTCTGTTTCTGTTGTACAGTAGAAACTGTGGCTGAACTAACGGGCTCTTCTGCTCTCATGGAGAGCAGTTCAAGGGGGATGACACAAGGTGAAAGCAGTGGCAAACTCCGATGGGGACGTGGGCCCATCTTCACAGAAGGTGACTCCCTGATCGTGCTCCTCAAGGATGAGAAGTGGTTTGCCTGGTGGAGAGGGTGGGGCTGGCATTCCCAGTGAGAGCCCAGCATGGCAAAGGCAGGGAGGTGTTTCTGACAAAGTGAGCACTGTGGCCTGAGGTTAGGCCGCTCAAAGCCTCCAGGATGCGTGTGTGTGTGTGCGTGCGCACGCGCACGTCCGCATGCATGCACATGTACATACACAAGTTTAAGGTGAAATCTCATAATGCCTAAAGTAAGTTATGAGTTAGGGTTGAAAGCTAGGGGAGTGGCAATTACTTTGACTCTTGTACCCTGTAGAAGGAGCTAGTTTCAGCTCCAACAAGGAACTCAAAGGAAGGAGCCCGTGGGAAACAGGAAGCTCAGCAGATGACAGGACAACTTCTCTAGCTGCCTGGCCACCAACCCCACCTTTGAAGGATGTCGGGCATCATTATCATTAAGGCACATGCCAGGTTCAAGAAATAGTTTCACTGGGCTGGAGGAAGGGCTGGTGAATTCTTAGTCAAAGGGGGTTTCTGAAGGAGAAGGGAGAGGGGATGCCGCAGGAAGCCCCCAGCCCAGGGGTGCTGCTGCTGTTGGCCCCAGGGGGCCCCTTGGGTTCCTGGGAATGCCAAGATCTTTCAGGGCACGCATGCACACATACACACACAGCGTGTAAAAGTGCACAAATAACCTAATTTTCTGTATGACAGAGATGAGTCCTGTGTGTGTGTATGTGTGTGTGAGTTCATCAGTAAACGACAGCATAGCCACGTCCCTCTGTTTACCTCCCCAGCACTAGGTGTGTGCCCTTTCAGACGCCCCATGTACCGCTCACCTCACCGGAGCTGCCGTCCTGTGCTCAGCTCCCTCGTTCCCACAGAGCAGCCCTTAGGTTTGCCATCGACCGACCCCAGATTTTCTCTACCTCTGGCCTCAGCAGCCTGGCATTTCCTTTTCCTGCAAGACAAGGACTCAACCAAGCTGCTTCTAGAGAGTTGACCTCAAATAGACAAAGGCCAGCCGAATGCCTGTGGGCAGGGCCCCTGGGCCATGATGTGGGTACAGACACAAAGAAAGAGAGTACTCTTCGAGCAGTTGTGGCCCCGATCCCAGCTTGGCCACTTATGACTCCTGTGGGATCATGGGCAACTCCTAGAACCTTTCTGAGCCTCAGTTTCCACAGGTGAAATTGGGGATCATAGCACAAGCTTACATTTGAGGATTGAGATAATGGACTAAAATGTCTGGCATAGCCTCAATGCTCAACACCCAGCATTTGTGGGCACAGAATGAGTAAAATGGAGACAGGCTTACGTTTCTCATGTCCAAGACAGGCTGCCAAAGGGCTCTTAAAATTTCATCTCAGCAGGTGTTACTGGGAGAAAGACCTGTAAGAACTGGCTTTGCGCCTTTCCTTGCTGTGTGACCTTGAACCAGTCATTGCCCTTTCATGCAAGATGCACAAAACATGGCTGAGATGGCCAGGAAGGAGTGCATGGCCAGAGGACAGTGGCCACTGGCAGACAATCATGCTGGGTTGGGCAGAGTCCTCTTAAGTACTGCGAATCTGTCAGCCCAACTCTGCACACCTGGGAGGCAAGCTCACCCAGACCTGGAGAGAAGTCTGAGCAATTCAGTGGCCGAGATGTGAAAAGAGGACTCGAGGGCACAAAGATCCTGGGATGGGAGCTCTAGAGATAGAGCCTTCAGAGATCATCAAACTTTATAAAACAGCAAAGCCACTTTTTCAAAGGAAGCCCTAAATAGGAAACAGACAAAAGCAAAGAAGTCCTCAGGCACTTTAATTCTTCATTGTGTGGTGGAAAATGCCTCATTGTTTGCGGCAAGTCAGCAGAGCACCAGGGTGGAGGGTCCCAGACTTCATTTCCTTTACTAATAAAATTTTTTTTTTTTTTAAAGTCAGGACTGACATCTGTATCTGGTTGACAACCTCTTCCTGTTGCAGAATAAGGACATTAGAAAAAGACAGCTACTGTCTCCCAGCACCATTATTACACCGAAGAAAGATGTGTCTCCTCCTTGCCCCAGTTAGGAAGGACGTGACTTTATAAGGAGGACATTTGGCTTCATGAAAACTCACTGCCTTGTTTTGAGTTTGCTCATTTATTTATTTGAAACCTGCAGCAGCAGAGGAATGGTGGGAACCTCTCCCAGAGGATTTCCGGTCACACGGTGTGAAGATTGTTTATTTATGCCAATGCCTCATTTTATAGATGTGGAAACTGAGGACCCGAAAATAAGGCACCTCCTTCATTGAATGACAGCTCATAAGTGTCTGTCCTGTGCCACACTTCATGCCTGGGTTAGTACTGGGGTGTCAGATTGAAATTCCATCCAGGAGGCCTGGATACCAACAGGGAGTCAGTGGTAGAATCATTTGTTCATTCATTCATTCATTCATTCATCAACAACTTACTGAGCTACTCCAATAGGCCAGCTAAATAGAAATACAAACTCTGAACGGGGCCTACAAGATACAGCCTAATGGGATTTAAAGCCTGGTGCAGCAGACAGATAAAAGGAAAACTAAAGAAAGCAAATTAATACATGATTTTAGAGGGCGAAAATTGTACAAAGAAACGAAACAGGATGACGTGAGGAATGGTCAGGCATTTCTCTGATGAGGTGATATTTGTGTGAAGACCTGAACCATGAGAAGAACCTGGCCATGCAAAGACCTGGCAGAAGAACATTCCAGAGAGAGGAAATGGCAAGAGCCAAGGTTTCGGGGTATAAATGGGTGTAATGTGGGGGAGCAGCAGCACCAGGTTTCCAGAGTGGCAGCAGGTGGTGAGTGAGGCGTGGGGAAGAGAGTAGGTGAGCGCCAGCTCAGCCGGCAGGCGCCGGGGGCTCCCGGAGGCCTCACACTGAGGGGTCTGCCCGAGGTTTGGCCAGCGTGGAAATGGAAGCCCCACCTGTACTCCCGCCTGTGATGTGGGATGTACGCTTCCTGGCCCCCACTTGGGACCCGCTTTCCACCCTGGAACTTGATCTGGATCTAGAATAAGGTGGACTGGGGGCTGGGAGCATCTCTCCCCCCCATCATCTCAGTGTTCTTCTCAACCCAACCCATCTTGGGTCCGAAACCAAGGGACCAGAAAAAACCCATTCCCAGAAGGTGACCAATAATGAAGAGGCTAGAGGCTTAATTCCACAGCATCACCGATGACAGGCTGGTCATGAGTGGCATCTTCAGAGTTAGGGTGGGTGCCCTGGAGGCCTGCCTTGCTTAAAGTAGCACCTCCCACCCTTGGGGTGTGTGTGTGTGTGTGTGTGTGCGCGCGCGCGCATACACGTGCGTGTGTAAAGGGGGTCTGGGTGGTTGGGGCCTGATGAGATTCACCCAACAGGTATTTCTTGAGCGCCTACTCAATGCTGGGGATTGTTTCAGGCGATGAGGATGCCATGGTGACGATACGCACGTACCTGAGGTAGACCGAAGGTGTGATGAGGGCACCGAAGGCAATGAAGGGGGATGCAGCAGAAGGATGGGGCCGCCTCAGCTCGAGCGGTCAGGGAAGACTGCCCTTTGAGGGTTGAACTTGATAGCCCACCAGTCTTGGGACGTCAGGAGGCAGAGAAGCCACCAAAGGCCCCGAGGTGGGAACAATACTGTGCGTTCCAGGGACATGAAGACAGCTAAGTGGCTGGAGCAGAGAAAAGTGGGGAGCAGGGAATAGAGCAGAAAAGGAAGGGTCTTGTCGAACTGCACGTGTCAGGGACCAAGGAGACAGGGAAGACCAGTCCCTTCCTTTCCCCAGGTAGGTCCAAAAAACGACATCCACATCACTGTGAAAAAAGCTGAAGGCATCAGATTCTAGAGACCTGAGTTCTTGCTGTCCCTTCCTGTGTGACCTGGAGCAAGTCTACTGCCCACTCTGGCCTTTTTCTCTGCAAAACAGAACTGCTGGACTAGACTAGGAAGATAAATAGGTTTTCCTGTTAGTGCTAATTCAGATGGTGATGGTGGCTGCCCGTGCACTGGCAGAAAGGATGCTGAGGTGCCTTCTGGGCTCGTCAGCAGAAAGCGCTGGAGCCGATTAGTGATGCCTGCCAGGGGTGAGACTAGGAGGCTGTCGCTCCTATACCACACATCTGCCTTCCTGGATCACTTCGGACTCCCTTCTGCAAGAGACCACACTGGCTACGTTTGGGCTTGTACCTGTCTTCTGCATCTGTGTATTTCCCCTTTTCGTTCATTAGAATGGAGTCCTGCATGTGCCCCGGCACAGGTCAACGTCAGAGCGTAATAGTAGCTAATGGATTGCCCTGCCTTAGAGTTGACACCAGTCCCCGATGCTCATAACCCATGAAATCCTCATAGCAACTGGCGGTTGGTCTTTAAGTCTTTTTTCCATAACTGAATTTTGAGGCCCAGAGAACATGTTTCTAGCCATGCAGCCAGTGAGGGGTGGGGCCAGGATTGGAACCCACCTTACCCTTTCTGCTGTAAGAGCTGCCTTCTCAGAGAAGGGGAGGAGGCTGTGCCCTGAGAATCACTTGGGGAGTGAGTTGAGGAGAATTGACGCTGGCTGCCTGCTTCTCCTGTCCCTTCCTGCTCCCCACGAGCTGCTGTCTCCAGGGAATTCTGCCTGCTAACCCAAGTGAATGTAGATTTACCGGAAGGACCTGGTTCCCAGGCTGCCCACAGTCTGGGTTCAGGAGGTGGGCTGGCTCAGCAAGAGCCTGGCAGCTCTCCTTTCCGACTCCTGTCTGCTTTTCCTCTTCCCCGCATTTCACCTCAGTCTGTCCCTGCCAAGTGAGTGAGGGAGTGATAAAGCAGACTGCCCGGGGCCAGGCGAGGGTGGCCTTTAGGTCAGGGGGTCCTGTGACCAGCTAGGTTCTGGTGCCAGTGCTGCAGTTACCAGCCCCAGGGGAAGTCCAGTGGGGGCACTTGAGGGAAAGCCCCTTCTCGGGGAAGTGTGGGGCCAGAGGGGCAGGTGTTTGGCTCTGCTTAGCGCCTGGTGAACGTCCCCACCACAGCGTGCTGGAGGGGCAGCTGCGGCATGCCCCAGGGGGCCGTCCCGCATTTCGGCCCTGACTTTGCTGCCTGCTTGTGCAAGTCATTTAACCTCTCTTTCTCATAGTAAAACGGGAGTTGTATTCTCACTCAATTAATGCCACATAACAAAAAAAACTCCAAAGCTCAGTGGCTTCAGCCAACATTTATCTTCAAGTCTAAAGGCTGTGGGGTGGACTGCAACTTGGCTGGGCTGGCCTAGGCTCAAGGCTGTGGGCTCCAGGCTCCGGCTGCAGACTGGGTTTGTGTCTGCTCCGTGGGTTTCGTCCTTCTTGAACCTGCAGCCACTGGGGCCTGTGTCTAGCTCTATGCACTTACTCTTGGGGCCGTGGCTGCTGAGCTGTGTTCTCATAGCAGTTGACCAGAGTGTAAGAGGGCCATCTCAGCCATTCGGGGATATCCATGCCTCTACTCTGACATCCCATTGGTCAAAACCAGTCTCATGGTCAGGCCCAAGGTGAAGGTGTGGGCGGTTACCGCACACATGAGGCTGTGGCAAGGTTATGGATGAGTAATTCTGTTACAGAGAGAGCAGACTTGGGAACTCTAATACAGGTTAGCCCTGGTGTGTGGAGGACTTGGATACCAACCATCGAGCACTCACCATGTGCCAGGTGCAGTGTAAAGTGCCTCAGGTGCAAACCTGTGAGGTGGCCATTCCCTTTCCCATCTGCTTCTCAGATAACGAAGTGAGGCTCCTGGAGCTGAAGTCTCACCAGGCCACCTGACCCTGGGTCCAAACCCTTAACCACTGTGGTCCAGGCACATCCTCCAGTGTGGTTTCTCTTCCGCGCAGCCTGATGGTGGTCCCCAGAGGTACCTGCACTTATTCCTGCTTTGTAGGTGGGATGTCTGAAGCCTGAGAAGAGAATCCCATAGCTGAGCTCACCCATCCCGGAAGCCGGGAATCTGTCCACAAACCTCTGCTCCTTTCCAAGCTGAGTGCTAAAATCCATTCTTTTAGCTTTAAACATTTATTAGGCTATGAGGGCAGGGAGCATCAGCCTGCAAGTCAGGATGTACACAATTTGCCTCTGCTAGGTGTAGTAGGAGCAAGTCTCTGTTGTTTAACTTGGCCCCTACAGAACTGACAGTGAATGACAGGAAAGCCCGTTTCCTCCTCGAGCCCTGCCAATGCTGCCTTGCCCATCCAGGGGACGCTATTTCTATACATCCTCCCATCCTGGGCCCTGACCCTGACCTTCCGCTGCCCTCGGCTGTGAGGCTGGGGAGAGCCTGGGGCCCAGGGCCAGAGGATTTCCTGGCTCAGCCCCACAAGCTGGCCAGAGAGTATTCAGCAGGGCCCCCACCCCTGGCTCCTTGTCTGGGTTCTTTGTTTCCAGCTGATCCACGCAGGTGGGGAGGGTGGCACAGGCTTTACTGAGGGGGAGCTGGCCCAACGTCCTGTGTTTTTCTGAGACCCAGCTAGCTCCCTGCTTCTCTCCTCTGAAAAGCAAGAGATGAAGCCAGTGCCAGTTTTCCTTCTGACAGAGATGGTTGGAGCACACTCCTCTCTTTTGCCCTCCCCTTTGTATTTTACCCTGCCTCGCCCCCCCCCACCCCCAACCCCCCCTCCCCAATCCCCCAGGGCTCAGCAACAGAGCAGCCAGCATTTCTTATTGCCTCTTATCCTCGCAGAAGAAGGGAGGAGGAAATGAACTGTTATTTATTGACCTTCTTTCATGTAACAGACACTATATAGCAATAGTTATTATATTGATATGATATATGATATATAATATACATTTGTGTGTGTGTGTGTGTATATATATATATGTATATATATGTATGTAATAAAGTATCCTAGAATGGCCTGTATCATTAGAAAAGCCCCTTGGCCAGGGCTCAAGAGATCGAGGCCTGAGTCCTGGCTCTGTTGCTAAAAGCACATGGCTTGACTTCTCTAAGCCTCAGTTTCCCCATTTGCCAAGTAGCCTCTTACACCACTCTCAAGCCTGATATTCTAGAGTCAGGCCTGACAGACACCTCCTGAGCAAACATTATGGCCCTTTGCCTGTATGAACAGGGAAAACCGTCTTCTTAGACTGAAGTTTTGTGGATTGTTTAGACTATCCACTGGTACCTAAGCCATTGATGTTTCTGGTTTCTAGATGTGAATCTGGCTCTGAGGATGGAGTCAGCTTCGTCTGAACCCCCCTTCCTTCAGCGTCGCCTTAAGACAGGCTCTTCTCTTGAGTGGTTTGAGCTGGTTTTGCCAGAGGCAAGAGCCTGAACAAGACAACCCTTCTGCTTCCTTTGGGCTCTCGTTGTGTGCCACTGTGTAGGAATGTGCACTTCGACAAGCTTCTTAAAGCTAATTAGAGACCTGGGAGAAGCAGGTAACTGTTAAGGACGGGGTTGGGGTATCTTGACTTTTGAGGGTGGGATGAGAACTGCAGAGACTGCTGTGTTTCATGCCAATCACAGGGGCCCAGGGAATCCTACTCATGCGTGTGCGCGCGCGTGCACGTGCATGTGAGTGTGTGAGCGTCTTGTGTGAGTGTGTGTCTTTGAAACTGCTAATTGTCAGGGTGAAAACATTTTCACACATTTGCTCTCCAGGAGGACGTTATTACGGAGCACACTAGAAGCCTCCTTAAAGTCAACCAGCCACAGTCGACATGGAAATCCTAATTAACAGACATTCATGCTGCTCTCGGGCATGGTAGCGGAAGTAATTATCATGATTTAATTGACTTTTCTCTCCTCTGTTATGCACTCTGCTTTTTCCATTTTCTTGAGCTGGGAAGGTTATTATTATTTTTTTAAAAACATTTTTTTCCTCTCTCATTTTCCCTCCATTTTATACAAACTCTCTTATACCTTTGCTCTATTTATCAAATCCTATTACAGTAAATATTGTGACAGCACAAATCTCTGTATTACAGAAACGTCCGGAGCCTGAGCCAGTGGCTTACTTTTGGGGAACGTATTGGTTTTGTCTGACATAAAGGTATGGTCAGACCCAGTGAAATATCTGGCAGGGATGTGGGGAATCGATTTGTTCAGAGGTTCTGGTTTCGGCAAGCTTCCTGGGACTACAGAAGGCAGAGGGCCCCCTGTACCAGCACGGCTCAAGGGCGGTTGCTATCGAGATACACTCAGGGTTCAAGGAAATCCAAGGGGCAAAAACGGGGCACTTCTGATTTCTTGGAGCCAGAACACCATCTGAAAAATTCTCTCTGGTCAGGCTTCCTCAGGATGGCTCACTGCTCACTTTTCTTTGACTGCTGAGGTCTGCTCATTTATCTTGACCATGACCATCTGATGAGTGGACCCACAAGCCCTCCTAGGTTTCAGTGCAGCTCTCTACGGCCAACTGGCCATGCCCTCTGGGCCTCCTCGTACAAGCCTGAATGCCTTCCTCACCGTACCTTATATTCTAAAGGTCAAGGGGCTGCCCTGGGTGCGGTGTCCTCCCTGGTCCAATCAGCTGTGACAAGTAGGCGGGATCATGTGACCCATTATCTACTCCTCAGGAGCTATGGGCAAAGCCTTTTGCAAAAAGATGAAACCGGAAGGTGCCAACATAGCGCTGGGTAGCTAGACTGCTTGGGTTCAAACCCTCAGTTAGCCACTTACTTGCTGTGCATCCTTGGGCAAATTAGTTAAACTTTCTGTGTCTTGGTATTCTCATAAAAAGATAGCACCTACTTCATAGGGTTGTCACGAAAGATAAATGGCTTAAATCTTATGACATACTGGATAAACACTCAATAAAATATTAACTTAGCAGGGTCAGATGAACAGATGAGGCCAACCCTAAAGTCTGATAAGCTAGTGAGAATATCCTAGAGTGACAGACGTTGAGTTCCACAAGGAGCCCAGGCCATCATCAGGTTTATCCCTCTCATTGTACACAAGGGAACACTGAATCACAGAGAAGGGCTGTAACCATTTTTAAGGTCAAATAGAATCCAGACATTTCCTTAGGTTACATTGGAGATTGTTGAGAGCCCTTGACTTTGAGTTAGAACATTGCAAATAATAAAATAAAGTAGAAGAGAAGATGAACCTGGAGTTATTCTATTTCTTTTCTTTGTCCCTATATGAGAATTCTGAGTTAGGCTCATATTGAAGATGTAACCTTCTGAAGTACGTCATTTTCATCGATCATCTTTTTTCAGATGATTCTCGAGCATTGGGTCGATAGACAAGATGTCGCCAATCAGCTGTTAGTTCAGACACTTGCCTTCTCTGGCCCCTGTTCCCATATCTGAAACTGGGGATACACCGCCCTACCGAGACCGAAAGCTTCTCCAGGGCAGCGATGGTTTCTTCTTTATCCCCCTTTCCTCTCCTAGAATGTTGTCTAGCCCACAGTAGATGTCTGCAGAAATTTCTAGAAATGAGCTGAATAATCCCTTGCGGTAGTAGTGAGAGTCAGGAATCAGGTGTGGAGACGGGCTATGTGGACGACTGTGCTCCTGTAAGGGGAGACCATTAGATACAGGAACTGAGGTTCCAGGAAGTTAAGATACTCCAAACCATGACCATAATGGAGAAGGGAGGGCTTTTGTTAGGTCAGTTTCTTAGGACGGTTGGGGACGGAAGCTAAACCGGAGAGAGTTTAGAAGTGAGAGGCAGGTGTAGAAATGGCAACGAGAGATGCAGACAACTTCTTTGAGAAGTCCGGCTGTGAAAGATAGGAAGGAGAGGGCGTCGCTGCTGTGCCTGAGGGTGGGAGTGAAATGAGGAAGATACCAGAGAATCTTTAACAGGTTGGTGAGATAGGGCCAGGGAGAAGAGGTACTCAGCAAACATTTCCTGAGTTAAACGTACTTCTGTCTGAGTTCTCGGGGATTCCAGGCTCTTTCTCAAGAATGGTTATGGATGAGGTGGTTGGTAATACAGAGAGCCTAAGACTAGCGCCCTGGTTAAGGTAATTCTAGGTGCTGTAAGATGTACTCTGAATCGCAGTGGCTTAACATAGCACAAATGTATTTCTCACTCACCAACGGTTCAGTTAAAACTGGGGCAGGGAGTGGGGTAGCTTTCCACACCCCATATCATCATGGAGGGAGGAAGAAAACATAGAGAGGGCTCATCTGCTTTCTCATCACACTGGCCTAGAAGAGCTCACATCACTCCTACTCCCATTGGTGGAAGTGAGTCACATGGCCGCATACATGCAAAGAAGGCTGGGAAATGTAGTTCCTGGCTGGGCAGGCCCTTCCCAGCCACAGCTCTTCACTCTGGAAGGGGCACATGAGTGTTTGAGGGGCAGCTAGCCTCCTTTGCCCTGGAATTACAACCCCTGTCAGTTATCTGAGGAGCACTTCCTAAGCAGCTTGAGGAGACACTGTCTAACTCTGGGAAAATATCAGACCCTAAAGGAAGACCAAGACTCTGCTCCTGAGGGCAAAAGAAAGATAAGACATTGATCTGGGCCCTAGTTTCCCCAAAGGTATAATATTAAGTCCCATTGGACTGAGTTAATGGGATTAAATAACAGGGTTGGCACTAGCAGGCAGAGCTGAGTTTGAGCACTGGCTTTTTTATCCACTAACTGTGTGACGCTAGGCAGCTTTCTCATCTTTTTCAGTCTTGGTAGAATCCTCCCTGAGTTGCTATGAGGATTAGCAAGACACTCCAGGCATATAGTCGGGGCTGAGTAAATGTGAGTTGCTGCTGTTAATATCCATGTCAGCCTCTCCTTTTATTACATTCTCAGAAATGAAAGGCCTTGACTTAGACTTAAGAGCAAAATGAATAGAATTGATGTTTGCTGTGAGATATCTTTGTCTTCAGCATTTGACATCATTCTCTGCGACAATTAGAGAAGCTCATTTGAGTCAAGCAGCTAGAGGAGGGGGAGGAAGAGGAAAAGAAGAAAGAAGCCATCCACTTGAGGTCGGGTCTTTCTGTCCCACTCACACCGGAAGACTAGGATCTGTGGGGCTTCTTTCTCCTCAGAACAGATTCTGCTCTATCTGAGCAGTACTTCCCAGCTGCTGTAAATCGGTTGAAACACAAGGCTTGGTACTGGCCACCCCCACCCTCTACCTCGTGCTTTCCAGGGGTGCCCTTCAGTGTAGGACTTGCCTCACCATCACAGTGGGGGCTTGGAGTTGAGGCGTTTGAGTTTCTTTGAGTTGAGCTGAATTCTAAGAAATGTCTCCTCTGTGATTTTTCCCCTCTGCTGGAGAGGAGTTTATTGGCACTGCTCATTCCATGCCCCTCCTAACCGTCATTATTTATCATCGTAAGTTCCTGGTCCTGGTGATTTACATAGTCCGGTAATTTGTTGCCTTCCCCCCAGTTTAGCTAATCTGTTGACCCCTTTGGAGGACCTCTGACCACCAGTCAGCTAGGTTGGGAGCCAGTTCAGGGGATGGAGTAGCTTCAAAGTCTCTAAGGAAACCAAGCCGTGAGGGGGGAGGTCACCTGGGAAAGAGCCAAAAGGAATGTTTCCTCAGGAGGGGAATGACCATTCTGCTCTACCTGGCACCTCTGGGGCTGTCGGGACCACTCTGTGACCTGCACACAAAGCCGGGCCCTTGGCCTGGAGCTGCGGGAAGCCAGGCCTGACAATGGGAGGAAGGAGAAGGGTCTGTGCCTGGGATTCCTGAGGCCGGCTCCCCAGATGCCAGCTAGAGGAGGCTTCAGTATAAACATGGGCTGGGTTTCCTGCGTTTACAGGGCCCGTGCCATTTTTTTATTGTGCTGTTATTGTTGAAATAATTATTCCATTTCAGGAGAAGCCTAAGCAAAGACAGACGTGTCTGATGCTTCCACCGGGACACTGCTATCATTTATTCATTCATCATGCCACAGACAGTTACGAGTTTGGCTTTGCTCGGTGCTCAGAATATAAAAAAACATCTGCCTACCTTCTTTTCAATAAACTCTTCTCTAGTCCTGGAGGCAGAAACCAAACAGAGATTCTCACAGTTCAGTGTGGCCAGGAAAAACAGTAGGAACATGCCCAAGGTTTAGAAGTGGGGATGGAGAGATTGACTGCCGTTTAGGGGGTGGGCACTGGTCGGGGCCCAGGGCTGCGGAGCCCAGCATGTTTTGATCTGGGTGTCCTAGATGCCCCCTAAATATCAAAGGTGGGCAAAAAATTCCCTGGGTTGCTTTTGTTTTATTTACTTTTTTACTCTTTAATGATTCCAAAGGACTCTTAGAAGGTAGGGGACTAACATTTATCCAGCATCTTCCGTGTGCCAGAAACTGTCGTGGGAGCTCTTACAGGACACCCCGTGAGGCAGGGCTGACTTTTATTCCGGTTTCACAGCTGAGGGGACTGAGGTCTTGCCAGGTTCCGCAACTAGCTCAGTCCACATCACTAGGAAGCAGGCAGCTGCATGGGAGCCCAAGTCTGTATGACTCCAGCACCCTGCACTTCTCATTGGGTCCTGCCGCCTTTTGCAATTCTCGTGTGATTTAGGGAGGTCTGCTGCCCTGGCTTCACGCACTAGCAGACACTAAACCCCTCCTAGAACAAGGCCAGTCTTCCCTGACTTGATGTGTCTAAGAAGAACCTTTGCCTGTGGGGGGCCTCCTGACGAGCTTGAGCTGGGACTTAGGGTCTGGCTGTCTCATTGACGGTTCCCAGAATGTCTCTGGATCAGCACTTGAGCTGGATAGAAATATATCAGGGTGGGTTATCTGGGTTTCCATGTCACCTGGGGCCTGTGTGCTTTGATAAGGCCATTTCATGGAGTCCCAGACTTCCCAAGTTTACACAACAGAGAGCCTGCTGGGCCTGTTTTTCCGCTAGTATGTTGGAGTTGGGTGCTTGCTCGCCTGTGTCGTAGCACACACAAGGCAAGGCGGCCTCAGAAAGCAGGGAGCGGCCCCTCGCTCTGCCCTCTCCTGGTCGTAGGGTCTCGAGCCAGGAGCCTCTCTACTCTCCGCCTGTTTCTATCATTAAAATGGAACAAGGATAAAATCTACCTTAACAAGCCGGAGGAAAGATGGTGTGGGATAGTTGATACAAAACACTGTTCACACCACAGAATTGGGCAGGTAGAGTAGCAGGTGGGGCTTCCCTGGAACTGGGAAAGCTAAAATAGGAGTGTGTATCCACCAGGACATGGCAGGTATTTTCAGATTGTCTGTGTGTCTGCTGCCTGTGCGTATCTCCAATATTAACACCTAAGTTTGCCGTGTGCCAGCCCCTGTGCTCAGGGCTTTACATGCCTCTTCTCCTCTCACTCAGTTTAGAGATGAGGCAACTAATGCACAGAGTGGTTAAGCAACTTGCTCAAGGTCACATAGCTAGTAGGCGGTAGAGCCAGGACTTGAAACCGGAAATGTCTGACTCCAAAGCCAGGGCTCTTTGTGCCATGGCTCTGCCTCTTAGTGTCTGGGTGGCCTATGTCTAGACACACACAGGTTCTTGTATTCTGAGCAGAGCATGAGTTGGCCGTAGTGGAGGGAGTTGCTCTGGGAGTCCAGGGGAAGGGCATGCCTTTACTCTCCGCATAATGCTATTTCTCCTGTATGCCTTTCCCCGCCTCCCTGTTCTTAGGCTCTCGTCCCCAGCTGGCCAGAGCTTTACCTGGTTAGGGAGTTCTTTCTTCCACACATGAGGATGCTTGGACTCTTGGGTGCCTGCGATGGTCTCTGGCCCAGGAGACTTTAGTTCACAAATGCCCTGTCTGGGTGACCAGTCCCTCTGGTCTGGGCTGGAGCCGTGGGTAGAGCCAATCAGTTCTGCCACTGTAATCCTGTCCCAGGTCACTGCTCCCACTCAGCCTTTCCAGTGGGCCTGATAGTTTCCCAGCCTGGCTGCGATAATATGACCTGGCACCTCTAGGCTCTGGGGTTCCTTTTTCAGGTCCCTGATGTTTCATAACACGTGACAGGGACCTCAGCATGGGAAGCCCGCAGACAGACCAAGGTCATTGGGCCTCGGATGCCATTGCCAAAGGACCTGTGGGCTCAGGATGGGGCTCGCCCTTGGAGGGCTCATGTCTTGAATGGCTTCTGATGACAAACTCAGGTCGGGGAGCAGAGCTGGGGAAGAGTTGGAGGGAAAAGAGCAGTGATTTGGTATCTGAGGACTGGCTCTGGGCTCTGCTATGAGATGGAAGCCATGTGACTCTAGAAGTCCCTTGCCACGCCCCCTGTACCTCAGTCTCCTCATCTGTGAAATGGAGAGATGGGGTGGGAGAGTTGAAATAGATGTGAATGTCTCGTGTGCCTTCAGTCTGCTCTGCTTCGAATCCCTAGAAGTCAGGGGATGGGACTCCTTGAAGAGAAGTAACGGGGACAAGAATTGAGGCAAGAACTAGACCTGTGCTCTGGGAATGTGGGATAAAGTAGTCAGTGGGATGACTACGGCAAGGAATGAGAATTTAATGATGCGTTAGTCCGCCCTGCTGTCTGTCCAGCCCCAGCCCCATCACCTTGCCAATGTGCTAATATCTAGAAAGAATGGGTTTTTGATATCTCGGCCCTGTTTCCATCTCTGTCCTGGACCCTCTACTCAGCTCGTCTCCTGCTCCATTCCAATGTGCACGTCTCTTTGTGGCTCAGTAGCTCGTTTCTCTTTATTACTGAAAAATATGCCATTATATGAATGACCACAGCTTATTTATCCTATTTGTTTGTCCTGTTAAGGGACGTCTTGGTTGATTCCAGTGTTTTAGTGACAACGATCATGAATCAGCTTCTAAAAACATTTATGTGCAGGTTTCTGCATAGACGCAAATTTTCGACTCATTTGGGTAAACATCAAGGAGTATGATTGCTGGATCATATGGTAAAAGTATGTTTAGTTTTATAAGAAACCGACAAACTGTTTGTTTCCAAAGTGACTATACCAGTTTGCAATCCCACCAGCAATTAATGAGAATTCCTATCGCTCCACATCTTCGCCAGCATTTGATATTACCAGTTTTTTGGATATTAGTAGATTTGGATTGGTAGATTTTTAATAGATTTATGGCAGTATCTCATTGTTCTTTTACAGCCCAGACATTTTGAAAAAGGCAATTTGGATCAACCATACCTCTCCCAGCATTCCATGTGCCCACCGTACTTAGAATAAAATCTCCGCTCCTCCGATGGTCTACCTCTGCCCAGCTCGCCGGGCCACATCACCCCCTCCATGCCCCTCGCTGACCTCACGCCATCCACACCATTCATTTCAGTTCCCAGAACAGCACGAGCGCTTTCTCGCCTGGGGGCCATGAGCAGGCTATTCCCTCTGTTTGGAGCACTGGTACAGCCCGAGTGCACCTGGCAGGTCCCTCTCATTCTTCACTGTTCAGCTCAGATACACCTCCGTGGGGATCCCTCCCTCTTCTCTCTCATTCCACTCTAGTTATTGCTTTCATGGCACATATTTCAAACTGGATTTACAGATTTATTTGCCGGATTATTTATTTAATAGTGGCTTGCAAGTGCTATTGGCAGCGAGGACAATGTCAATTTGTTCACCATCTGCCTCAGCCCAGTGTCTTACACAGCACTTGGCATCAAGGTGCTACTCAATATGTATTTGCTGATTGAGAATGAATGGGTTGGATCAGTTGAGCCGGATGGAAAAGGGGAGGGAAAATATTGACTGAATATCAATTAGGTACCAGCCATAGTCTAGCCCCATTCATGTTCACTAACTTCTTTGATTTCAGAAGGGAAGAACATCTGTGCTTTACAGATGAGGAATCTAAGGTGGAGGGGTCTTAGCCCAGGGATCACTCAGATTCCTGAAAGGGCCAGGCATCTAACACAAATACGTGAGCAGGTTGAGTGAGAAATAAACAAACCAGCAGCCTGAGTTTGATGATAACGGGTTTGGGACGCTGACAACAACTTTTAAACCATGACTCTGTTGTCTGGGAGACACCAGGGAGCGGTGGGGACTTTAACATGTATTCTGTCTAAAGGGAGATGCTACTTTTCAGCACCAGTATTTTCAGATCTTTTGACATTTAAAGCAAGAAGTTGAAAACTCAGATTCGTAAAAGAAGAATTTCCCGTTTTGAGGCAAGTAACTCGCACCAAGTTGGCATGCACCCTAAGTGGCCAGTGTGTGGGATCTGAACCCAGACAGCCTGTTCCTTTACATCAATACATTTTCTACATCTTGCCGAGGTCTATATATCTAGCACCCAGCGCACTTCCTAGCAGAGTTCATATTATAAATGAATAATGAATGAATGATTCCTTCTCTTCCCCCCCTCTTTCTTTTTCCCTCTTTCCCTTCTGCTCCTTCTATCTCTTCCCAGCCTAGCTTCTGTTTCCAGTTCACCTAAGACCCTCAAATTCCCATCTTGAGTCCAACCCTCCCCTGGCTTCAAAAGTGTCTTCCAACTCTGAGCTCCTTCTCTCCATGTCGACAGCAGGAACGTAAGGCTGGAACATGTCTATCTGCTTCTCCCCAAATCACCACTGTCTCTGCAGGGGTCTGTATCTCTGTGGCATCTTCATTCTCCCAGGGACCCCAGGGGGAAGCCTCCTCTCTCCCCTTCCTCTGGCCCCAGAGCCCAAGGCTGTTGGTCCCCTGTGGCTGAGCCTCCCAGGGCTGCCCCAGCTTGCCATCCCCACTGCCGTGGGCCCGCCGCACCTGTTCTTCCCCGGCCCTGTGGCAGCCGGTGGCCTGTCTCCTTGTTCAACTGACAGCTTCCCCACCAGCTTTAGAGATACTTAGCTAAATAAACCTCGGTGGCTTCCCACTGCCAGCTTTCACCGCCATTTCAGGGCCTCCTACAGAGGGCGGGCCTCAATATTCTGACTGTCCTTGGCATTTTATTTTCCGACAATGTCTCTTTGACATCTACAGAATGAGGCTATTTGCTGGCACAACTCTGCACATCCACTCTCTGTGCCTTTGCCTACAAAATCCCCTCTTCTACGTTCGGAAGACATCTCCTCCGGGAGGCCTGCTCCACTGCTCCAACACGAATACCCTCCCAACTGTGAGCTCCATGGCACATTGTCCACCCTTTACTGTTCACGTTCGTGCATGGCTGTCTATGACTCAGGAGATAGGACAGGGTCCCGGGTGGACACATGGACCTACGTTCAAATCCTAGCTTTTTTCCCAATTGGCTTAGTGACCCTGGGCAAGCAGCTTAACCTCTCTCAGCCCATTCCTCCATCCGTAAAGCAGAATAATAAGACTACCGTGCTGGATTCATTTAATGATTGTGGACTAAGTAAAGCCCCATTTGCTGCATGCTGACACACAGCAAATGGAAGCTGTTAGATAATAACTCCTCATTTGATTCTAGGTGTCTTGATGTGAAGGCTGTTACCTGCTGCCTCCTCCAAGATGCCCTCTGTGGCCTTCCAGCCTTAGGCCCACCTCCCCGTTATCACCAACAGCATTTCGTTAATGACTCCTGTCTACCCCTTACAACGGTTATTTGAATGATTTTATCTTCTGTGCCAGACTAGGCTTATGAGGATGAATGTTGTAATGTTACCTCAAGGAGCTCCCCCGTGGCGGCTAAATTCACTTCAGATTATTGTAAACTGGAAGGGTGGCCAACAGGGAACCGGAATCCAGAGATGAGGGGCCAACCTTTGGAGCTGAGGAGGTGCTGGGCCCTCTGACTTCAGTGCAGACACCAGGTCTAATACACACCTCACTTGGGTGTTGATTTTTTTCTCCTTCAAAGCTACCCTCTGAGTCTCTGGGTTCTGGGGATGTGCAGAGGAATAGATGTGCCCCCCCCCCCCCGCCTCTTCTCAATTATCTGCAGTTAAGTGTTTACCCCTATCTACAAGGGGAGGCTGCTTTGCCCATAATCCACCCAGAGGGAGTCTGCTGGGCAGGTAAGTAACAGGCAGGAGGGCAGGGCTTCCCTTCGAAGAGGAATTTATGATGGTGGCCGGGAGATCATTAATTACTGCTGTGTCCCCTTGGCGGGCTGCTGCAGCCCAGGGATCAGCTTTGTTTCTGAGGCTTAGACCCAGGCAGGTTCCATGAGACTGAGGATGGCAGGAGCAAAGAGGGGGCTTTTTATAATTCTTTTTTCTCCTTTTCAAAAGGCCCCCTGGGGAGATGGGGAAATCGGGACACTGATCAGTAACTTCTTTTCAGGCTGTACTTGGACTTGGGGGCGGGGGCGGGGGGGGGGGGTCGGAGTTCCTTCTGTGGGAGGGGAAGCAGCAGCCCCAGGGAGAGGCCCCGACAGGTGGGTTTCCGATCACACTGTGAGTCTGAGTTGGCAAATGATGAATGTTTTTTTTGTTTGTTTTTTGTTTTTTGCTTTGATAAAACTTGGGGCTCCACAGGGAGTTTTTACCCATCATCCTTTACTAAATGTATCTCCCCAGCCCTCCTTCCTCCATTTCCTCAGGCCTCCAGGGAGTTGGGGAGTCACGCAGAGAGGAGGTTAGGCATGTGGGCTTGGTGTCAGGCTGATGAGCATTCAAATTCAGCTTAGCTGCTAACTCACTCTATAACTTGGGCATATTGCTCACTGTTTCTGGCCTCAGTTTCCTCATCTGAAAAACAGGAATGAATGGCCACAGCACTCACCTCCATCTCTTTCCCTTCCGTGGGGCCTCCCATGTGGCCTTGAATCTCTCTGTCTCCCCTGCACATCTTCTTTCGAATCCAAACAGTTGTCATCTTCCCTCTCATCTAGCCTGCCGCTGTCTCTCTGCCATCCCCTCTCCCCATCCCCTACGGTCTCTCAGCTCCAGGGGTCTCTTTCTGCCAACTCCTTATCACTAGCACCACCTGCTTTCTCTCTGCCCCCCTCATCTTGCTTAATTGCCGCCTGGAGCAAAGGCCAACATTGCTGGAACTGAGCGTGCAATGGGGAGTTCGGGGTGACAGAGTGATGGGAGGGGGCAGATGCTGAGGAGCCATTTAGGGATTTAGGGCTCAGGGGCACTTTGGCCAGCGGGGAATAGCCAGAGGGCAGGGAGTTATTGACCATCTGTCTAGAGAGGCCAAGTTGAGCATGATCTAATTCCCGGGGCTCCCTAGGTAGTATGGTTTTCCCGGGGCCAGAGCTGGGTCTTGTCCTCCAAAGCACGCTTCGTGTTGTGTGCATGCTTCCAGATGCCAGCATGGAGTGGGTGGCCGTCCTCAGCCCCTGCAGAGCAGTGACAAGAGCCTATGGCCAGGACCTCTCCAGAGTGCATGGCTACCTCAGGAGTGAGCATCATCCCAAGTCAACCTGGGCTTTGCTCTGTAGGACACTGAGATGCTGTCTTGGCTAAGTCCTCCATGGGGAGAAAACTCCACCACAACAGCCAGGGAACCTGGAGCAAGGTTACATCTATAAAATGGGGCTGATGATGATGCAGAAGTCACTGCTGAGTGCTTAAGGAGGTTGCGGGCAGAGGACATCCCGCAGTGCCTGGCATATAGCGAGGGTTCCATAAAGACTCTCCAGTGGGCGTCGAGGAGGCACCCTCGAGTGTCCTTGCCCTCCCCAGGTGTCTCTCTCCTGTTTTTAGGGGGGTCGGTATTATAATAGCTGGTTGTCAGACTTCAAAAGATGAAGCAACATTTGCACGGTGCTTTGGAAGGAATAAAAACTCTTTTCCTAGGCGATCTTGCTTAATGCTCCTAACAGCCCTGGGGTGAGGGAATGATCCTTCTCATTTTGCAGAGGAGAAAATTGAAGTTCAAAGGAGTGAAACGACATGCACACCTGAGGGCACCCAGCTCCTAGCTGGAATGGAGCAGGATTCCAATCCAGGGCAGGCTGGCTCCAGACGGCGCTCTTTTCACTCCGTGGCCGCCTCCCGGAGGGGCAGACACAGATGGGATTGGCTCTGATTGGCAAAGCAGACCTCAGGCTCTGTTTCTATTTCAACATCAGTGCAGCTGCGTGCCACTTGACAGTATGCAAAGCATACCACGTTAATTACCTTGGTGGATCATGACAGAGCTTGCAGTTTGGGCAGGAGATCTTAGCCCCACTTTACAGATGAGGAAAGCGCAGCCCGGAAAGATGGAATCACATGCCAGGAGGCGGCACGGAGCCATTTCTCTCCAAGCTCAGGGCTTCCGGTTACTGGTATGCGACCATGGGCACATCTCTTCACTGTTCGGAGCCTCAGTTTCCCCACTAATCCTGTCTCTGAAAATGGTAGCGAGAATTAAATGACACAAGGATGCAGAGAGCCTGGCATCCCCTCAACATCTGGTGGGCTCTCAAGACGTGAGAATTCTCTCCCCTTTGGGGAACTCTCATATGAGCCTCTGAGAGGGCAGTAAGAGCTCTGGAGCACTGCCTGAGAGCATTAACGTTGCACAAAAATTTATTGAATGTTTACTATGTATGTGTCAGTGGGTTTACTGGTGACAGACACAGTGACTGCCTGCATACAACTTACAATGCAGTGTAGGAGACAGACAGAAAATAAAGAAGCCCCGAATTCATCAAATGATTGCTTCAAGTGACTTCATCAAGTGATGTGAAGGTGAAAATAGAAAAAAGAATAGAGAGGGACTGCTTATCTGCCCCAGGAAGGCCTCTCGGGAGGGGACCTCTGAGCGGATGCCTTAAAGCACATGAAGCCTGGACATGCAGAGCTGGGGAGAGGAGGGCTCTGGGTTGAGGGGGCAATGCGGGGCAGGAATGGATTTGAGTGTTCAAGGATGGGAGGAAGAGCATTGTGGCTGAGGACTCATGAGAGATGGGCGAGTGGTTCCAGTCAAGGCCAGGAACGTTGGCAGGGACTTGACCACGAGGACTTGGTCACAGGTTTAGACTTTCTTATAAGTCTAATGCAAAGCTGTAGATCAGGTTTTAAGTAGGGAGGAACATGATGTGATTTCGATTTTTAAGAAGTAAGCAATTTGTAAATGGCTAAACGGTTATAGTTGGAAGGGCTTCTAAATATGGTCTGCCCACCCTTTTAGTGTGCAGTAGGGAAGCTGAAGCTCCAGACGTGGAAAGCAGGTGGCCAGTGTCGCACAGCACCTCAGGGCAGAAGCAGCCCAGCTTAGAGCCCAGCTCTGGTGCCGCCTCCTTTGAGAGGCTGGCAGAAGCATGAGGCCAGGCACCGCCTCTGTCTCCTTCAAGGATGCACTAGCATGGCTTCTGGCCCCATCGCTTGAAGGACCATGCCAGCATCATCCTTTCCCAGGTCAAACCTGTGGCCGTCCCTTCCCCACGATGACTTTTGTTCTATGGTCACTGTCTCAGGTGCCTTCATGCCAAAGAAACACACGTGGGCCAAGTTTGATTTTTAAAGCACACCCACATCGCATCGTAGTAACTGCAATTCTGCCCAAATGTACTTGACCCCATGCAAAGATACATCTGCTAGCAATTCTAGGAATGCATTTAGCATTTTTGCTCTATCATGTGCAGCGCATTTTCTGTGCATGAGATGTTTCTCTTTCTTGGAGGGGAGTCCAGGCAGCATGACACTCTTTTTACAGATGGGGTGATGAGGCCAGGAGTGGCTAATTGACTTACAAAATCGGAGGGAAAGGGAGCAAGAGAAGGGGCCTCTCTAGGCAAGCCAGATGACACGAAAGGGAAGCAAAGAATAAAGGAAGCACAGAATCCCTGAATTCCAGCATTAGAACCTGAGAATCATTCTCCAGGCTCTGAGAATCATAAACAGATAGGGCTAGTACGCCTTAGAGATGGTTTGATCCAATGTACTCTCAACTCTGGTAATTTTTTTTAAGTCCTGTTTAGGAATAATGTGTACACAGCAAAGTACATACATCTCCAGTGCACAGCTCAACACTTTTTCATATACCAAGTAATTACCATCCGGATCAAAATACAGAACGTTACTATTTCTTCTGCCCCGAAGGCTCTCCTGTGCCTCATTCCAGCTGAAACTTTTTCCCTATTCCCCTGTACCCCTAGGTAACTACTACTCTGAATCCTATCACTATCAAGCTGTTGTTCTTGAACTTCATGTAAATGGAATCATACAGCATGAACTCCTCCAGGTCTGGCTTCTTTAGCTCACTCAACATAATGATTTTATGATTCATCCATGTTGCCGCGTATAGCAACAGTTGGTTCTGTTTTATTGCTGTATAAGATTCCATTGTATGAATATATATTTATATATGAATATATATATATATCATCAATTTATTTTTATCTCTTCTTCTGGGAATGAGCATTTACTTGCTCCCATTTTGGGTGCTTATGAATAAAGCTGCAGCACGCATTCTGGTCCACACCTTTTCGGGGGCATACGCAGTCATGTCTCTTGGGTATGTGACTGGGAGTGGAAATGCTGAATTGTCATAGGGTAGGCACGGGTTTCACTTTAATAGACATCATGAAATAGAGTGGTTGTGCCATTGGTTGCTCCTGCCAGCGGTGAGGGAAAGTTCTAGTTGCCCCGTCTCCTCATATTTGGCATCATACGTCTGTTCCGTTTTAGTCAGCTGGTGGCTCTGTAGTGATGTTTTATTGTGATTTTTATTGGCATTTCCGTGGTGAGTAATGATGCTGAGCACATTTTCATAGACTTATCAGCTATTTGGATATCTTCTTTGCGGAAGTGTCACCTTTTTTGCCCAATTTTAAACTTGATCTTGTTTTTTTATTGATTCTTTATATATTCTGTGTATAAGTCCTGTGTCATGAACAGATATTGCAAATACTTCTCCCATTCTGTGGTTTGTTTTGTCACTCTGTTAATTGTGCCCGAGGATAGTCTGAGAGGAGGCAGAATGAATGTTTACTGAGAGCTTCCTCGGGCTGGACCCAGGACCGCCCCCATCTGACTACCTCATTGTCTCGTGCTCACTGCCGCTCACTGGGGTGAGCACCTTCCCCCTCCACCTCTCCGCACCCCACACCACCTGACGATAAGGGGTTCAAGGAACTCACTCATGATCTCAAAGTTGGCAAGCGGCCAGGCTGGATTTCTCTGGTCCCAGAGCCCCCTCTTTCTGCTTCAAGTATCAGTGGGAAAGGAGGTTCCCAGCCCTCCACCCCATCCTTGGCATGTCTCATTGTCAACAACAAAACAGAGAGGCTTGATCAGGGATGCCCCTGCCTCTTCGCTCTCCCTGGAGTGAGGGCTTCCTAATTATCCGCCTCGTTTTGTTTGAAGTGAATTTCTTGGCATCATCAACTATATTCCATTCCAGATTCAAAAGAGCTTCCAAAAGTGTATTGGAAAGGTTGGCACTATCGGGTGTTTGGGATTATTCTTAATGCCAATAACTTACATGTATGTAATTCCTTTGATTCATAAAGTGCTTCGCTGATGGTTGTCTTACTGCTTATTCATTAGCTTAAGCCAGAGAGGTAAGCAGGACAATTATTAGAAAAACCATGTCCAGTAGACTTTTACCGAGGACTGACCCAGTTCTGGGCAGGGGGACACAGTCAAATGAATCCTGTGCTTGGGCATTTGAACTTTGGCGAGTAAGATATATGTAATGTCTCAGGTCAGCACTCAATGCAGGACATCACGGGGGTGGAGGAATGTGGAGGGGACAGTAATGGACACTCATTCATGATCCATTGAGCTTTTACTGCATGGCCGACACTGCGCTCAGTGGACATTGCAGAGAACAAAGCAGAAAACCAGACACAGTCCCTGCCCTCGCGAAACTTGCAGGTTGAAGAAAATGCAGTGAGAGCCTAATAGTAGCCATCTTGCCCCGGAAGAGATGGGAAGCTTCATGTAGGAAGCAACGTGTGAATTAGGTCTCGAAGGATGAACAGGAGTTTATCAGGCAGGGGAAGAGGGGTATGGCGTTCCAAACCAAGAAAACCACGGGGACAAAAGCCTGGCTCTGTGACTTACTCGAGGTCACCTGGCCAGGAAATAGGTGAGTCGTCTGCCTCTCAGCGCTGTGTTCTTTCCACCTTCCGTGCTGCCTCCCGTGACCCTCCCCAGAGCATACAGTCCACGCACAAGCGACTACGTAAGGGTGGCCTGTGGCATGTCCGCCTAGGGGCTGAGCCATCGCCGAAGCCAGTTTGCCAAGGCAGCGCTGACCGTTCCAGTTATGTCTCACCTAAAAACTGGGCTTGCTGAGTACAGCATCAGCTTGGGGATCATGTGACTCTCCCAGACTCCTACTGGCCTTCCTGGGCCTCGGTTATTGCATCCGTAAAGGGGAATAATAATAGCAATAACCGCCGCATTGATGAAGCCTTTGCTTTGTACCAGGAATGTGCGGAGCACTTCGCACTGAGTATCTCTTTTGATATCTACGATCACCCTGTAAGGTGCGGGTCCTCTTATGACCCATTTTACAGATGATGAAACCGAGGCGCAGAGGGGTTACATGACTGGTCCGGCACTTCGCAGAGCCGGGAAGCGGCAGAATCCAGATCACTCCCAGCTCAGCGTTCCAGCTCGCAGCTAATAGGTCTTCCTGTTCCCACCTCTGTCTCCGCCCCTGACACGCATCTCAGGTGTTTAATGGGTATCTGTTTCTCGAATGTCAATGGTCTTGCCAGCTGTGGTTTGGGGTGGGTCTGTGATTTGACAGGGGAGAGAGCACGTGGCAGGGGCCTGTCTCCCGAGAGACCAGAATTTCCGATTTTTCCCGACCTGTGGAATCTGGCAGTGGAGGTGCCTCATGGAACAAAACACCACAATTCAGTGGGGGCTCGGCTGGTTCAAGGAGCCCCAGACATTCAACAGAAACAGCCGGCTCTGGGTGTGTGCATACCAGGGCCAATCTGGCCAAGAGGAAATGAATTTGCGTTTATTATAAACTGTGAACCAACCCAGGCTTCCTGCCCGGCGGGAAAACAGGTAGGAGAGTGCCGCCTTGTCAGGGGCATTTGTCTGTCTCTCCCCTTTCATTCCACAAGCATTTGAGGAGCTCTGCCGGGAGCAGAGCCTGTGCCAGGGCAGGGGAGAGGAGTCCCAGCCCCTTAACAGCCACCGCGTATGGAGCACTCACTGCATGCCAAGCGCAGAGCCGAGAACTCCGCGTGCTTCACTGGCATTTAACCCTCACGAGGCCCCTGGGAGTGTGATTATTCCCTCAGCCTGGTGGGAGTGAAGTAAAGCCCTGTAAGGTGCTCCCTCTGGCAGGAGGCAGATGGGGGAGCTTGCTGTGGGGGGAGGGCACAGGGCTAGGGGCTCCAAGGCGGAGAGAAAGCCAACGAGATCAGGGAAGGCTTCAGGGACGGGGGTGGCTTGTAACCAAGGCCCTTGAATAACGTAGGATTTGGGGCAACAGAAATGGGGAGAAAGGGCCTTCCTGGCACAAGCAGAGGCAATGGCCCTGATGGGGGACAGCACAGGGCAGGCAACGGAGGAGGATGGCGGCCAGGGGTGCGCCCCGCAGTCAGCGAGACCAAGTGTGAGTCTGGGCTCCCTCACTTACCAGCTCTTTGACCTTCAGTGAGTTACATCGCTGGCCCTGCCCCCCAGCCATCGCCCGCCTTGTTAAAAAAAAATCGAGGTGAAATTCAGATGACGTTAAATTAGCCATTTTAAAGTGAACACATCAATGGCATTTAGAACATTTATAACGTTGTACAACCGCCACCTCTACCTAGTTTCAGAATGTTTCTATGACCCCCTCCCCCCCACCCCCCCAAAAACACCCCTCATGCACATCGGGAGCCCGCCTCCCAGCCCCTAGCATCCACTACTTTTCTTTCTGTCTCTATCAGTTTGCCGAGTCTAGAGGTTTCATGTAAGTGGAACGATACCGTATGTGACCTTTCGTGTCTGGCTCCTTTCGCTTGGCGTCATGTTTTGGAGAGTCGCATATGTGCCAGCACGTGGCAGGACTCCACTCCTTTTCCTGGCTGAATACGAGTCTGTTTTGTGGATCTTTCACATTCATCTGTTTGTCCATTCAGACTTTAACGGGCATTCGGGCTATTTCCACCTTTTGGCTTCGGCGAAGTGCTGCTATGAGCATGTGTGTTTGCTTAGTCCCCGTCTTCAGTTCTTTGGGGTGTATACCTAGGTGTGGGATTTGTGGGGTCATGTGGTAAGGCCGTGTTGAACTTTTGAGGCTACATCACCTCTTCGAACCTCAGTTTCTACTTCTATAGGGAGGCGATGATGAGGATAGCTACCTTGTGTGGGTGGATGGAGAAAGATGAGAGGATTAAATGTAGTATGATGCCCAGGGTAGCGAGGGCTCAAGGTACACTAGGGAGGAAGGATGAAAGGGCGGGGGTCTCCTATGCCTGGCCGAGCTCACCTCTGACCCTGAGCAGTGGGCTCTTTCTGTGAGGGATGGGGAAGAGTGGGGCGACCTGGGAACCAGGCCCCCTTCCTGCTTTAGGATCCAGGGAGGCTGCCTCCCCCACCCCACCCCACTTGGCCACCCTCACCGTCAGGGGACCCCCCAGCGACTGCCAGTGTAGTCGTCCCCCATTTGCTTCTTGCTCCCCCTCCCCCATTTCGGAGCCTGCCTGGGAGCAGTTCAGTCTTGGCAAGCAGCAGGGGCTCAGAAACCAAATTAACAGGTAAAAATCCCCATTCTCTGCCTGTTACCGCCTGGCTGAGCTGCACAGTTTGCAGCATAACAGGAATTGGGAGTGGGGCTGGGGGGAGGAGCCAGAGTCAGTGAGGATCGTTTGAGAGGTTGCGATGCTATGACCTGTGATGTGGGGAAAGGCCGGAATGGCACCAGGGGAGCAGTCACGGGGAGGCCCACACTCTCCCTCCTTTTGGAGTTGCACAAGCTCTGCCCAGGGATGACCCTAGCCACTAGCCTTTCCCATGGTTATGGTCATGGTCATGGTCAAAAAGATTGGATCATGGTCGGTTGAGCATCTCAGGCTCGACTCCCACTGAGCTGAGTCCCCTGACCACAGGAACCGTGTCTGTCTCCTTTGTGGGCACCCTGTGTCTTAGGTCGGGTTCCCTAACCTGAGCGGAGGTGGTTGTACAAGGGAATTATTGAAGGAAGAATTATTGAAGGAAGATTCTTCGGGGAGACCTGCATACAGGCGTGGTGCACAGGGTAAGGCAAAGGAAAAAGCTAAGCAACTTTGGGGTTCCAGAGCAGTCCGGCTGAGCCAGATCCATGGGGAGCTCTGGAGTGTGAATGGCATCATCGAGTTTGTGCCCAGCATATGCTGTCAGGGCCACAGGTCATGCTCGAGGGTAGGGACAGGAGTGTGACTTCCCAGGCATCTCTGGGTGATGTGGCTCCCTCCGAACAGCCAGAAACCAGCAGTCCTCCCAGAGAAGGTGCAGGTGGAGACCTTAGCAGCCAGCACTGTTGAGGTTGGGGGAAGCTGTGCACCATCTAGGAAAGGGGTTGGGGTGCCGGTGCAGCACCAGCATACCCCCTAATCCTTTACTTTGGAATCAGGAAGAAAACATCAGCTGCGGTACCTCATCACAGACGTAGGTATGAAACCTCTTACTGCCACTTGTTGGAGTCATTGACCTCCCAGCGTCTCTAGTGACCCCTCCACCATAAGGTCTATTCAAGGATGCATCAGATGCCACATGGACAGAGGCCCCATTGGGCCTAGTGCACAGTAGGCCCTCAGCACCTGCTAGATGGGTAGAATCAGGTTTTCTGTTCTCATTGTCTGCGTCTGCGTAGAGACTGTCCCAGGATAGTGTCTCTCCTGCCAGGTCTGGCCCAGGTGAGCTCCTTCCCTCCCTCCTGGGAGATGGATAGTGTGAATCCCCAAGAGCTCCTGTCCCCAGGGCCTAGAGAGAAAAGAAGGCCATTGTTCTCAGCTCCCTTCCTCCAGGGGTGAGAATCATAGCTGGAACCTTTAGTGTCAGGGTCAGCCAAGGCCTGAGATTTGCCCAGAAGTGTTTGTCTCCAAATGACTGATCGGTTCCCATTGTTATTCAGTGAGGACACACAGATATTCTCTGCTTATTAAAAAACGACACATGTGGGGTGAGATTATAACCCCTAATGCCAGACTTCTTTCCCCATGGCTCCAAGGAGTGGCCACTGTTTGTCCAGAGGACCAATGTTGTTAAAAAAAAAAAAAAAAAAAAAAAAACAGCTGAGTAAATTAAAAGATCAAATTGGCTTTATTCAATGATTCATTAATTGGGCAGCATCCCATCCAGCAAATAGAATGGAACTATCAAGAGCTGTAAAAAACGAAAGGCTTTTATAGGCAGAATGGGCAGGAAAAGGAAATTTCTAGCAAAGAATGGATAGTTTCGGACTTAGGTCACCCTCCTTTGTGGGATGGAAGGGGTCTTTGGGGATCACCTCACTAGTGCTGAGCAGGAAATTACAGACTGGTTAAGATTACATTCCTGGGAGAGGCTGAAACTGTAATTAGGTTCGATATTAAGCCTTGGTTTGCCAACGTGAGACTTAGCACAAGTGACTCTATGTTGAGCCAGTTGTCTCTTTTTTAATAAAGTCAACACCCGAGCAGTGCCTATATGTGGCTGAGGTGTGGTCAGGAGAGGCCCCCTTCAGGGCTGGGGCTGCCAGAGGGCCCGGTGAGGACAAGGGTGAAGGTAAGCCACTTCTCGGGGTTTCTGCTGGCCTGAGGTTAGCGCAGAGGGGTGGGTGAGTGAGCTGCCTGGCCGGGGCTTCCCCAGGATGTGGGCAGAGCTATAATCATAATGCTAATATCGCTTCCACTCGCTGAGGCTTACTTGGGGTTGGGGCAGACACCGTGCTGGACGAGCTCCTGTGTCTTCTTATTTCACTCTGCGAATGAGAAGTGTCGGTGTCCTCATTTCACAGATGAAGAAACTGAGGCTCAGAGTTCACATAGAGTGTCCAAAGACACATAACGAGAGGTGGACATTTGGATTCAGCTCACCGACCGATGAGGCAAGGTGCAGGGGACCCTGATTCTTGGCCTGGTAGGCACCCAGCGGGCTTTCTCCCAAGCACAGGTCATTTCATCCTTGAGACTCAGACTCTCAGACTCCTCTTCACCTCACCTTTACCCATCTGTGGAGACTGAGCCCCTTCCTTTCACTAGAGTTTTGAAGATCATTAAATACCTCTATATCATTTTAAAGCGAAGAAAGTAGAAGGCCAGCGAGGGCACCTGCCCAGGGCACACAGAGCTGTGAACAAAGGTTTCCTGCCTCTTTGTCAACATTCTTAACCCTTTGACCTTATCGCTTCAACCCAGACTTTGCTGCGTGTGCGTGCATGAATGCGTGCGTGCATGTGTGTAAGCGTGGTGGTGGTGCGTGCATGCGTATGAGTGAAGAGCCAGAACGTGTGGGGGCAGGGGTCATGGAGGCCGGTGGGGAGAGGAAGGAAGCTTCTGTTCTCAGCCGCCTTCATCATCTACAGCCTGAGTGCTGGCCAGCAGAGGAGCGGCTGCCTCTCAGTGAAAACAACTGTGTCTTGGCAGCGAGCACCTGTCCCTGTCTTTACCTGGAGGAGTCTTGCTTCCTGTTTCTCGTCTGCCACTACCCATAGGTGGATGGCAGGGCACTTTCCCTGTGGCTGATCAGGGAGATTTATTTAAATCCCAGGCAAGCGAAACAGAGCCAACACTCCCTGGAATCCTTTTCATCCACTTCTTGGAAGGGGGCTTCCGAGCTCCAGAGACCAAGGCTTGAACTTCAGACAAAGAAGGAAAATGCAGGACCTATATGGCCTCTTTATGCATTTCATCTGAAATCTTATGCTTATTGAATAATTGAATGAATGGTTCACATTATTTGATATTTTGGCAACTGAAAGAGTTGCTTCATAGTCAGGAGTAGCTACATCGGCCCTGCTTATGCGAATGTGTACACACCATGCACCCATGCACACACTCTTGACTCTCTCTTCAGTGTGGACTGTCTGTGCCAGAGTCTATCACCAGGTCCCTTCCACGCGCCTCTCAAGCAGACCACACATGGGCCCCTGCATCTTAGGACCCTTATATGGTCTCTTTGCTCAGCTAGACATATGGTTACTGTGCCCTAAAAGATTGACTGTTCTTAAATGCAGCTGGGTTTAGGAAAGACATTTGTCAGGAGAAGTGGGGGAGAACCAAGATAGCCTGTACATGAACAATGAAGGATAAACCCCAAGTCTGTGGAGATGTGCAGGCTTGTAAAACGCTCTGGGACATTCCGGCTTGGCATCCTTATGTCTCTAAAATCTAACAAGACATTCGTTCATTCATTCTTTCTTTCATTAAAAACTTAGGTGCTCATGCTATGTTAATGCCCCAAGAAATGAAGGTAGAATTTGGGACATTAGTGATCTTCCAGGACCTAAAAATCCGGAGGAGGTGGTGGACCTTGCTGCATAGGCGATGGGGACCTACGGAAGGTGGTTGGGTGGGAGAGTGGCGTGGCCTAAGCCCCACTCCTGAAGATCCGTCTCCCCGCCCAGTGGAAGATAGAACAGGGGCAGGGGTGGGCAGTAGGGAGATAGTGTGGACACTGTGACTGTGGGCCAGGTGAGACGAGGATGAGGGCTTGGCTTAGGGAGGATGATGGGAGAGGGAGCTCGAGGGGAGGGACCAATGTAAGATGTGTCCAAGTATGTGGGACTGAGCTGATGGGGGAGGGGAATCCAAAAACCTGAACATTTGAGAGACTGTGATTGGGAGGATTCCTGGAAGGGCCATTTCTGGGTAAGTAATAACTATAATAGTTAGAATAGGTATTACCAAAGCCTTACTCTGTGCCAGGTACTGTGCTAAGTGCTTTATGCACCTGTTTCATTAAATGCAAAAAACCCTGAGGTAATTGCCATTATCGTCTCCGTTTTATGCATGGGGAAACTGAGGCTCGGTTAACTTGACATACAGCACATAGCCAGTAACTGGTATAGCTAGGCTTCAACTCCAGGCAGCTGTGGGCAGAGCTTCCCAGCGTGACCCCTGCCCCACACTGCCTCTCCATCACAGGCCTGCAGGAGGCCGGCTTTATTTCTGGAGAGCACATGCTCTTCCAAGCTGGAGAGCTGAGAAGTGAGGGCAGGCGATTTAGGGTTCACATTAAAACTGACCTGAGTACAGAAGCAGCACCTTGGTTAGGAGGCCAGCAGGCTGCCTGGGTTCCCAGTTCTGTGTAGTGAGGATATCATCCCAGAAGACTAATGAGAGGGCAGGGGAAGGAGGAAAGGAAGGGAAAGAAGGAAGAAAAATTGCTGCCCATTATACCTGTCCTTTGGCAAAGCCGGGTAATTAGCAAACCCTCAGCAGTAAAATATTTCGTTTTGGTGTAATTGCAAAGTAATTATGTGGTACGGGTTGTGTATTAATCGTGTTGATTAATAACACTCAGGTAGTAATTAAACATCTGCTTCATAATCGCGTGTAGGCTGAAGCTTAACATACATATACACGCGTACCCATGCCACATGTAAAGCACCTTGGTCACTCTGGTGCTCATTTGTGTGTGTGCCTGTGTGTGTGTGCGTGTGTGTGTGTGCGTGTGCGTGTGTGTGTGTGTGTGTGTGTGTGTGTGTGTGTGTGACAGGGCCTGGCTGAATTAAGAGAACACCCCCTTCCCCCCCTACAGTGAGGGCTTTGTGTCCCAACCCTCCCCTGGGGGCCACTTGCCTAGCCCTGGGGCTGTGCCATCCTGAAGCCCCTCTCAGAACTGAACCCCTGGTGTGTGCCTCCATCCCAGCTGAGCTGCCTTCCCCGGGTTTGGCACAGGGGCTCAAGGGCCCCCTACATTACAACATGCTAGAGTGTCTTAGAACTCATTGTGCTATCAGTGTTAGACTGTTTGGTTTTGAGATTCCTTTCTTGGATAGGCTACTTTAACCTAGCAGCCGGGAGAGCAAGTTATTGTAGGAGCCACCTGCACTGAAGCCGAGGTAACACCCCAGCACACCCATCAGGTCTAGAGTTGATGATCTGATGCCAGAGGCTGTAGGGACCAGAGCAGGACGCTGACCTGGGAGCCAGGAGCCCTGGTTTTAGCTTGGATTATACCCTACCTGCTGTGTGCTCTTGGGCAAGCCATTCTTCTCTGTCCCTTGAGTTCCAGGTTTATCAAACAAAACTAAGCTTAGAGGCCTCCAAGGGCCTCTCCAGAGCTACTGTACTAGAATTCTAATTTGGTTTATACTAATTAGGAATCGGAGACAATTTAAATTCAATATATCCGATCCTTAGTGAGTAAACAAGCAGAAATAATTCCTTCCTTTATGACTTCTCAAAGACTCACTCATGAGCAATGAGAATTCAAGCTAAAATCAATAGCTTTTATTTCAGACAGAGAAATTGCAGAACCCTTGAGCTGCTAGGCATTGCAATTCATTCTTGTATTTTAAATTTTTATGTTTATGTTTATGGACTGTCATTAGGTAATATGGATCCATACTGAAGGTTGATTTTTTTCATTAACTTAACTCATTTTACTTATTAGGTCACATTTATAGCTTGGGTTTAATAAGCACACAGTGCAAAAGTCATAAAACAGGCCTTTCTTTAGCAATATTTTAAAATCAAGACTCTTTTCTGAGTCATCCCAGGTTTATTTGCTCATAACTTGCTTCTCCTGTGATTTGAGGCCCAGCATTGCCAATTCTAGCCAGTCATTTGACCTTGGGCTTTGGTGTCCTTATTTGTAATAGGGAAACACACCACTAATTAATAAAAGCAGTAAGTGCTTAAATTTTAGAAAGCAAGCATCCGACAATCACTTAATGTATTCGGAGTGCTTCTCATATATTATCTGGTTGAATCCTACATCCCTACGGAGTGGCTTTATTTTTTTCCACTTTACAGGGGCGGCCCAGAGAGGTTACATGACCTGTCTGAGGCCACACAGGTGATGACGGTGGCAGAGCTGGGATGCAGACCCAACGCGTCTAAGTGTCGTCATCATCTTCCCTCCTAGACCTGTCTGCTTTCCCCGCAGCCTGCCAGTGTTGGGTCCCCCCTCCCGCCACCATCCCTTTGGTCTCCCACTACCGCCACCAGGCCCTGCCCATCTTCTTTTCATCCTCCCAGCATCTGTGTCCACTTGCCTGGGCTCACTCCTGCTTTTCACCTACCTGGAGCACACCTCTGCTCTATGGCCTTCAGTGGCTCCCCATTGCCTGCATACAGAGTTCATCATCCTCAGCCTAGCATTCGAGGACTGTAATCATCCAGCCCCTGCACCAATAGGCAGCCTTGGCTCAGAGTCCTGAATACTTATCCCACACTTGGGTACCTCCATGCCTTTTGCTCACCCTGGTCCCTTTGCCCACAGTGCCCTCCTCTCCTCTCCATACATTCAAATCCGCTCCCTCCTCCAGGAAGCCTTCCCGGGGGCTCAAGAAGGAAGGGGCCCCTCCCTCCTCTAAACTCAGAGCCATGTGATGAGCCCTCCTTTACCACCTTGAACCGAGAGAAGGCCATTACCTTTTCTTCCCCATACCAGTGAGCTCCTTTGAAGGTGTGGCCTGTGCCTCACTCATCCCTGGCACCCCCAGAGTCCCAGGTTCACAGCAGATGATCAGTTACCACTCACCAGATGAGCGAGTGTGCGTGTTACCTGTGGCCTCCAGGAAACAACTCCTGTGTCTTCGTGGCGTTCAGGGCCAGCCCAGTGAAAACTGAGGGAAACGCTTCATCTGGGTTCTATCAACTCTCAACACCTCTGCTTCCCTCCCTTCCACAAGCTTCCTTCTGTTGTCCTAGAATTGTCACATTCCTTCTAGGTCAGTGACTCAAATGTAAAACTATTTTCCTCTCTCCTCCATCAAAACTTACCAGTCCTGGCCCCCATTTGCTCAGCTCACTGCTGCGTGAATGGCTTCTGGTTTCTGGCAAATGAAATCCAGCTATGATGTTAATAGCAAATCATGATAAAGAAAACTAGACACCGAGGGGCAAATTCTACTCCATATCTGGGCTTAAGGACCCTCATTTTTATAGGTGGGGAAACAGAGGCCCAGGGGAGGGGAGAGGGGAACTTATTTACATAAAGGCTTTGACCTGATTCTCCGTCAAGTCTCCTCAGGAACTTTCTACTGCCTCCTGCGTTATCTTGGCCACTGAGATTAGAACCACAGCTCTTTCATGGGTACAGCACATTACAGTTTGCACGTACTTCCCTTAGAGAGTCATCTCTGCAGCTCTGTGAGGTTTCACTGAGGCTCAGAGAAGTCAGCTACCTGCCCCGGTCACACAGCCAGTGGTAGTGGCAGGGCCTGGGCTGGAATACAGCCCGGCTACTAGTCCCCGTTGCCCTCTCTCCACCTTGTAAGCCAGTATGGTCAGTCACTCACTGCCCTCTCTACCTGCTGGCAGCAGCCCATGTATCTGCCAGCCTTGATCTGCAGGATCTATTCCTCTAGCTGGGGCAGACAGCTTGAGGGACCACGGAGGAGACCAATCCCAGAAGACGCCAGGCCAAAGGCAGGAAGTGCCTCCTTCTCCCAGGGAGCAGTGGGCTCAGCCTTTGGGAATGAGGGATCCGGAGACCTGTGAGGACAGGCCCAGCTCGCAGCTGAAGAGCAGGGCTTCCTTGACTACTGCGAATGGCCAGGATCTTCTGACTGCCCACTCCCCAGCTCTGCCGGGCACTCAGTCATATCCTCCTCATTCGACACTTTTGGGCCTGGACACAGGGCCATGGCTTCATTTGCCAGTGGCACAGACACATGTTTACAATGTACACACATTCCCACACTGAGCTGTCCCAGCCCCATGCACAGACACAGTGTTGCCCACTTTCACGGGACAAGGAACTCATCTGCATGCTTTTACGACACACACTTCTGAATTTCTCCAGTTCACATTCTACTTTAAATAGTCTAGACGACGGCCTCCCACAGTGATCAAGAGCTTCAGCTCTTACATCGACTATGGGTTTAAACTCCTCCTGCTGTGGAACAGCCATGCGGCTACCCAGTTACTTCTCTGAGCCTCAGTTTCTTATCAATAAAATGGGGATAACAGCACCGTTAGTATTAAATGAGGAAAGGCGTGTAGCACTGACCGCGGGACTTTTACATCTCATTTCCCACTCCGCCCTGACAGGCGGCCTTGGCTTGAGGCCCCCCCTATTTGGGGACCTCTGTGCCTTTGCTCCCCCTGCTCCCCCACCCCCACCCCACCTGCAGCACCCTGCTCTCACCCTGCTCTCTCACACACACATCTTCCCTTCTCCTCTGGGAAGCCCGAATGGACCTGCTGGGGTCATCAGTGCTGTCCTCAAAGGACATTAGAGGAGGAGGGGCCCTACCCTGGCACCTCTACCTGTGTCTTATTAGAGCCCCGGTTTCGGAACTGGCACTGAGAGACTGCGGGGACTGACGTGGCTCCCAGGTGCCCTTTCACAGACGGGATGGCCAAGGGCCCACGAAGGGCAGGCTGTGCCTGAGCGCTCACAGCACGTTAGTTGCGCTTGGGACTGGAACCCAGGACTCCTGCTCATGGGTCTGCGGGGGTCCACTGTGGCCACCTCCAGGTGGGAGCAAAGACTTCCCTCTGCCATGGGTTTGTTAAGGGGGTGGGTGGTCAGCTTCTCTCAGCAGCTTTCAGGGAGCAAGTGTGGGCTGGGGTGGAAATAAGAGTTGGAGACAGGGGGTTTCCCAGATGAGCCTCTTCGTCACGTATGTGTGGGGAAGCGGCCCAGAGAGGCTGACGACACACACATGTCATCCGGACTGGCAGAAGCAGAGACCACGGGCAGCCGTGGTGAGCCCGTGAGAAAGGCACAGCTGCATAGCATGCTGCTCAAACAATCTCCATTGTCACTTCTTTCCTGCAGCCATTTATTTATTTCTTTATCATACCCTTTTGGAAAAAGCAGAGAATGCCACCCTTCTTGGGGCGTGCGTCCCACCCCCACACCTCCCCAGTTCTCAGGAGATGACTGCCTTCTGGCGTGACATTAGCGTTCACCATCTTGCAGAGCGCTAATGACATTTGCATTTTGCTGGCTGGTGAAAGTGTCGGCTGGGGTGTGAGGTCCTGTGGGGAGTTTGTGGCCCAGAGGGAAAAGCAGGTATCCTGGGCTGGGGGCCCACATTGGCCTATGAGAGCCAGAAAGGGCAGAGAAAGTTAGGATCAGAGGGAACAAATGACTGGTGAAATTGAGAGATTTTTGTCTAAAGATGTGCCAAGGACACAGAACAACTCCCAGTCCAGTGCTCCACCTCCCCCACAGGCACTCACAACATCCTTCCCTATGTCACTTCCCTAACATTTATTGAGCTCCTGCTGTGTGCCAAATGCTCCTCTCTGTGCTTCACAGATTTATGAAAACCATTTTAACTCCCTTCAGTCCTTGACTGACAAGGAGACTGATGGTCTGAGAGGACACTTGAGTTGCCCAGTGTCCTATTTCTGGAATAAGGTTGCCCCAGCATGGGGCCAAGGCCCACCTACCTCCAAAGCCCATGCTTCTGACCACTGTGGGTGTTGCCTCTCACACCAGATCCAGGAAACCATTGCCGGATCTGGCCTGTCTCAGCGGCCACCTGGCAGGCATGCAGCAGAGCCCAGTGGTGTGCCTCGGCCGCTCTAGGGGCTAGGAGGCTGACAACTGTAAAATAGGATGAAGCCCTGGAGAGAGCACGCAGGCACAAGTCAGGGGAGACCCCAGGTTTAGGCCTTACTCTGCCACCAACTTGCTGTGTGACTCTGGACAAGTAACTGCCCCTCTCTGGGTCAGTCTCCACATTGATAAAATGAAGCCATTGGTCTGGCTGGCTGCATCGTTCCAGGAATGCATCAGCACATGAGGAAGGATCTTTCCTCCAGTGCACTTGAACCCTCCTGGTGTTTCTACCCACTCACTCAGCAATATAAAATTATGTTTTATATCAAAGCAAACCACAAAACATTTGTCAAGCATCTCCACTCTGCAAAGGGCGCTGTGCTAGACACAGTGGGTGTGATGCTTATGTATTTTTATTCATGACCTACAGACACAGGCATACTTGTATCTTTGCAACTTAGAATTGTTTCTAGGCAAGTTTATCTGAGACCTAGGCTATGGCTCCCCAATCCTGATGCGTAACCCCAGGCTCCTGCTTTGGGTTCAACACTTTGCCTCATTGCATTGGGCCCAAAAAGCATTTTAGACAAAAACGAGAGACCTTGGGCAGCATGAGCTGATGAGCTTTCCCCTGACTAGGCAGTCACGGCTGGTTCTGCTTATCTCTGACAGGTGGGCATATCCTGGACAGCCCTGGGCTTGGAGTGGAAAGAGCTTCTGACACTGTCATCAAAGCAACTTGAACTCACTGAATTCGACATCTAGAAACGTGAGCGCAATCCTTTTCCAGACTCTGGTCACCCAGGTAAGGGAGTTCAGGCTTGTTCAGCACAGGGTTTTATGATGCTTTTGTTGTTGTTATTGCTAATAGTAACCGTCAGCTGGACACCTTATCATTCTTTATCACAGTGCAGTTCTATTTTCATTGGCAGGAGAGTCCAGTGGTTAAGGCTCTGAAGTACAACAGACCTAGGTTCAAATCCTAGAACCACCAATTACTAGTCATGTAGCCTTAGGCAGGTTCCTCAACCTGTATTTCAGCTTCCTCATCAAGCAAGCAAAAGCACTCACCTTTGGGCTTGTGGTAAAGATAAAATAAAGTAATACATGAAAAGGGCTTAGAACAGGATGGACACATAGTAAGCTCAGAACCCAATCAGCATTAGTTGTTACTAATAGCATGCCTGCATCCGTGACAATCTGTAATTCTCACATTGGTCGAGTCTACATTTATGCTAGAGTGTGGACTCCATGAAGACAGGAATTTGTTCTTAGTTGAATCTCCAGATCCCATCAGAGTAAACTGGCCGTTATATGTTGAATGAACGAATATGTAAAGATGCTTTACCTATGTTATGCAGAATAATCCTTGAAGGTCCTTACATTAGTCAGGCTGTGGGTTTGGTTGTGTGTGATAAAAATCCAAAATAACAGTTCCTTAAACAAAAGAGAGGTTAATTTTACTCAAAAGAAAATTCTGAGCTAAGGGGATTCTTCTACACAAAAACATTAGGGAACCAAATTTTTTCTGTCCTGTGGCTCCACCACCACTTATCCATTCCACTCAGCCAGAAGGGGAAATCAGAAAAGGAGAGAGTGCCCCTTCCTTTAAGGGGGTGCACACATCACTTCCATACACGTCCCATTGGCCAGAATATAGCTATACGACACACCTGGCTGCAAAGGAGGCTGGAAGTTAGCGTCTTTATTGCCCAGTTACAATTCGACTTCTATCGAAGAAGAAGAAAATGGATTTGGGGAACCCTCTACCTTGCCAGAGAAGATGATTCATTCCCCTTTTTTTCATCCTCCCTCTCTCCTTCCTCTCCCTGGCAACCAGTGATCTTTTTACTGCTTTTATAGTTTTGCCTTTTCCAAAATGTCTTATAACTAAAATTGCACAGTATGTGGCCTTTTCAGATTGCCTCCTTTCACTTAACAATATGAATTTAAAGTTCCTCCATGTCTGTCCATGGCTGGATCTCTCATTCTTTTTTATCTAATAATATTCCATTGGACGCACCACCGTTTGTTTATCCATTCACCTATCGAAGGACATCTTGGTTGTTTCCAATTTTGGGTGATTGTGAATAAGGCTGCTATAGACTTTCACATGCAGGTTTTAGTGTGGACATAGTTTTAACCAGTTGGGTAAATACCTAGGAAACTAATTTCTGAATTGTATGGTAAGAGTATGTTTAGCTTTTTAAGAAACTGCCAAGCTGTCTTCCAAAGTGGCTGTACCACTTTGCATTTCAAGCAGCAATGAGTGAGAGTTCCTGTTGCTCCACAGCCTCATCGGCGATTGGTGCTGTCAGTTGTGTGGATTTTTGTCTTTCTGTTAGTGTGTAGTGGTGTGACCCCCATCTTAAAGTTGTGGATTATGAAATTTAGAGAGGGCAGCTTGCTCAAGGTGGGACAGCAGGTAAGTGATCCAGGAACTTTTCTGGGCCTGCTTGACACCTGAGCCCAGTATCTTCCTGCTGTACGCCATAGCTCTGCTCATGGCAGGTCTCTCTAAGACTAACAGATTAGTGCCCTGGGATGTCTATTCTTTCCCCAAGCCCAGGTATGGCTGAATTCCAGGGCCTCATTCATTGTTCAGTGTCTGTACCCCTCCAGCAGGACCGAAGGTCAATGAGGCAGGACACTGAGGTGGGGTAAGGGTGCAGAGTGAGCGGTTGAGCCAAGGTTAGAGGTATCTTACTAGATCAGCCAACCTTAGGAGGAGCCAGACAGCTGGGAAGGCTGGGGCACAGGTGAGCCAGGCAGGCTTCTAGCCTGTGCCCAGTCCTTGCTGACTGCCCAGGTCAGAAAGAACCAATGATGTGCCAGGAGCGAAGACTGTCTACAGGAGGGACCGGGGTAATGAGAGGCTGGGCAAAGGCTGGACTGTGGTCAGGCGCTGGCTAGGTCAGTTGGTAAATGTGATTAAGCAAGACTAGCAACTTACTAGCTTGTTTATTGGTGTCCAAGGCAGGACTGAATCCAGGGCTCAAATGATGCCCTTGTCTATGCCCTCTGCTTCCCTCCTGCGGGCTACAGTCCCCAGCAGGCCTGCTCCACGTGGCAGTGGCACAGTGAACAGCAGCTCCAGACTGACATCCTGCTCATTTCAAATCCAAAGAAAGGAGAGCTTCTATTTCTCAGGAGTTGCAACGAAAGCCCCAGAGTTGAAGCTTATTGGCTGGCCATGGGTCACATGACCATCTCTGGCCAATCACTGAAAGCAGGAGAGAATGTGCTGATTGGCCAGTCTAGCTCAGTGTTGGGTGGTGGGTAGTGAGGGTGTATATACTGTGAGGGGGGAGGGGGGGGGGAGTGGGCCTGAAAGTGTGAGAGAGCTGGTACCCCAAAAGGAAAACCAAGGTGCTATTTTCAGAAGAAGGAGGAAGGACTGTTGTACAAAATGACAGATGCTCCCTGTTGGTGGCAGGGCAGGGCAGGGGTGGGAAGCATGGAGCAAGCAGGAGAGCTAATTTGTCTCAAATGGGTCCTTCCTGTGGCTTACAGCATCAGGGGTGGCCTCTGACAAGTATGCCTCAGTTTCATTGAATCTGATATCTGAAAGCCTGATTTATGCGCGCGCGCGCACGCACACGTACACACGCACAGGTACAATATGTCTGCAAGTGATACTTCATTGTTCAAAAGGATCCCCCCCAAAGGCGCCTTCTATATTGAGTCTCCGTGCTCCCCAGCAGCCACCCCGCCATCTCAGCCACCCCATACCTGGCTGCCTTGGGTTCCCCTCCACTTCCTCAAAGGATCTTTTCCTAGTTCCCTTCACCCCTATTCTCACCCCCTTATCCCTGGGGAAAGTTGCTTGAGCCACTTTAGCATTTATTTGCCCTAAATGGCCTCTCAGAAGACTGACCCTATGACGGACCCCTTCCTGGCAAATGATCCCTCAACCTCCATCTTTTTGAGGCTCTTGGACAGAAGGGGAAAGAGAGGAAGCAGTCACTGACCCGAGCAGGAGCCCCATCTCCAAGTGGTCCTGGGGCCTGGGCGGGGCATAGGCGAGCAGGTCAGCCTCACCCCCTCACCCCAGCTGACATCCATCATGGCCGCTCTCTTATGCATTTAAGGTGCAGTGTATGATTTTATTTGAAAAAAGATTGCTTTGCAGAAAAAATAAAAATAAAAAAGAAGATGGAAAACCACAGCACATACTGTTGCCTCCCAGGCAACTATAGCCAAATGCTTTTTTTTCAAGATCTGTTTTTTGCTTGATTTTGGTCAACCACAAACCTCCTGGCCCCTCCAGTCTCAGTCTCATACCCCCCGCCCTGCTTCTCTTTCTCTCTCTCAATCTCTCAATCTCTCTCTTTCTCTCTCTCTCCCTCTCATGCGCGCGCCTGTGGATTCTGCAGCTCTGACTCACCATGCAGACAGCTCAGCCGTTCAGCATCACCCTGCCTTATATGGTGTGTTCAGTGCTCCTGAGGCAATGAGTATTAATTCATTTCTTCAGCCAGTGGCTATTGAGTTCTTACCATGGGCCAGACACTGTTTCATTTACTAGGGATTGAGAGGAAGCAACGCTGAAAGGCCCCCTTCCTCAGGGGTCCCTGCCTTCTCCTCTGGGAGATTCGCCGAGGGCAAGACCCTTCCTCTGCATGTCTCGTCCCCAGCCTCTTGTCCAGTGTGTTGATCAGTGCTAAACATCAGACTTGGTAGAGACTTGTTTGTTACTTTTCACACTATTTTTTAAAGCCCCTACTTATGATCGATCTGCAGAGAGGACCACTAGACCACTGTGGTCCCTTCTGGACCACCAGAATGACTTGGTCCTGACTGTCTAGGACAGAGTTTAAGATGCAGCTTGTGGTGGTGGGTCCTGGAGAGGGAGGAAAGGCCATGGTTAGAGGTCTCTGTGCAAATCTGGTCAAGACGTGTGTGTAAGTAAGCAAAAAAAAAAAAAAAAGCTGACCTTGACTCCAGTCATTCTCCATTCCTTCAGATCAGCTCTGAGAGGCCCCCTAAGGGGCTTCTGGCCTGTTATATGGGAGACGGACATGAAAGTAAACCCCTGTCATCCAAGGTAGAGAATGGGAGGATTTGGAGCAGAAATATAAAAGAAGGCTTGGGGGGTGGGTTCAAAGACCATTGGGTGGTGATAGTGGTGGGAGATCAGGGAATGTAGGACATTTGAGCTGGGCTTTGAAACTAGGTGGAATATGGGATAAGCGAGGTTGCTGGGAAGGGCATCTCAGGAGGAAGAAACAGCGAGAGCCAAGACCTAGAGCTGGGACCCTGGGGCTTGGAAGACTGTGCCTGCCAAGAAGTAAAATAATTGCAGTCTGCTTCTTCCCAGCAGGCCTCCAGGCTTGGCTGCACAGGCCTGTGGCAATCTTCAAGGCTGCTTTAAACCATAGTGTAGGTAGGTTTGGAAGTGATAGCACTTCCATTTCCCTTTTTTTCCCTCCATCCCCAGGAAAAAGAATTTCAGAAGGGCCCTTTGGAAGAGAATGTGCTACATAGGGACTGAGAGTAATTAATCCTCCCATCTTCAAGAGTGTTTACAGCAGTGGTCCCCAACCTTTTGGCACCAGGAACCAGTGCTCCTATGAGAATCTAATGCCTGATGATCTGAGTTGGAGCTGAGGCGGTGATGCTAGCGCTGGGGAGCGGCTGCAAATACAGATAAAGCTTCACTCACTCACCGGGCACTCACCTGCTGTGAGGCCTGGTTCCTAACAGGCCATGAATGAACTAGTACCAGTCCACAGCTGGCAGATGGGGAACCCCTGCTTTACAGAACTTACTAAGTGGTTTTACTTACAGTTTTTCAAACAGCAGACCTCTAGGCAGACCCTCAGCTGAAAGTCAGAAGACTTGAGTTCTCGTCCCAGCCCTGCTACGGCTGTCCTTAGCCTCCCTCTCCTGTAGTTTGTCATTTGTAAGATGAGGCAGTGAGGCCCCTTCTAGCTTTAAGCTTTTTATTCCAAGTCAGACCTGGGTTCAGACCCCACCTCAGCTAGCCCTGTGACCTTGGCCCCCTGAGCCTCAGTTTTGTTCTCTGTAAATTGGGGATAATACTATATATCTCACAAGACTGATGTAAAAATTAAATGAGATAACTGAATGTTTAACAATGTACTTGCCAAGAGAGTCAGTACTTAGTGATAGCACTGATGCTATTGGTATTAGTATACTTCTATTTTCAACTTTATAATTATGGGAGGAATCCTCAATAGAGTCTTTCTTATACAGGTCACTGTAGGGCAGCCTAAGTCCGTGTCCCAAAAAATTTGGTGATAGGGCCAGAAGTCACACCTCTCCCATCTCCAAATAGAGGTAGAGCTGCTTTCTTCATAATCACGTATATTCATTCATTCATCATATTTATTGAGCACTTGCCTGGGTCTCTGAGAGGCACATGGGATCCTGTTGAATGGAACACCCAAGCTGCCTACTCCTAGTGGCTCAGCCTGGCTTTGGGGCAGCCTCTGCCATCCAGCCGGCCCACTGACACCACTGGCCAAAGGACCTCATACCAAGCATGGATGAGCGCAGGTCTGTAGGCTAGAGTCCCGGGCAGAAATCCCATCCCGGCCTCCCATAGTTCCTAGAGCTTTGCACAACCCTTCCCTTTCCATCTTGGGGCTAAGGCCCTAATGAAATGCCAGAGAATCCACAATTAACTGATCTGGCCTTGTACTTGGACAGACTGAAAAGATAGATTGGACTGCCATGTCCTGCTTCAGCATTATGCAAACTGAAGTCTTTTGGAGAGGAAGAATGGCTTGCCACTGGGCACGGATTACAGGGCTATGTTTCATTCTCACCCCCTTTGATGCCTGTTTGGATCCCCAATTGCAAGGAGTTTTGTATATTGCTAGATGAAGAAAAGCCTGCAAATTGGGAGGTGCCGAGGGGTCCAGTGTGCCTTACGCCCACCTAATCCTTTCCTGGTTGCTGTGAGCATCTCATCCTTTAGTCAGCAGCATCCAGCACAGAGCTGGTCACACAGGGGCTTCACTCAGTGGTTGGTGAACGGATGGACAGATGGCCGGATTGTGGTGGGTTCACTGTAACAGAGGCTTTCCTAGCCTTGGTCCAAGTTTCCGAGGCATTTGGAGACACCAGGCTCTGAGTCTGTTTTCCGGTGAGAATTTGATTTTGGCTCCTGAGCAAGATCCATAGTTTTCAAGTCATGGAGCAGACCCAAAACAAATGACTTTCGAGCTTGTCAGCTTCTCATTTCAGTTGCAGGAGGCAGCGTGGCGCGTGCCCTGATCTAAGGAGGAGAGAGTTTGCTGTCCATCAGGAGAGTTCAGACCCTGGCTCCCAGTCCGCGTGACCTTAGACATGTTACTTAGTCTCTCTCAAATTCTGTTTTCTCATCTAGAAGAGGATAGCTCTAATAGTACCCAACTCAGGGCTGTGATGAGCCTTAGATTAAATAATGGGTGTTAAAACAAGAGGCAGAGCTCTGGGCATGTGGTAAATGTTCAAGAAAGGATGATGATGGTATATTTAATGATCCCTTAAGCTATTTGTTGCATAAACTTCTCTCTTCCAGACAGATATTGGCAGACTGTTTTGCATTTTTAAGACAAAAATTATTTTTTAAAGCTGTTATTACAGAAGTAAAATATGCTCCTTAAAAATTCAAATGATCCAGAAGGATTTAAATTAAAAAGCAAATGCTCCCTCCCCCACTGGGCAGGTCCTTCCCAGCCCTTCCTCAGCAACATTCTCTTTGATCGTGATGCTTTCCATGTCCCCTAAGCACAGGGGACAGGTATTCAGACTAGAGGGAACACTGTCCAGATAGCATCCAGGCCAAAAGTCCTGAGGCTGGTGCCCCAGTGGTCCCCTTGGAGCCAGAGGTAGCCTTTGTCCTCAGGGCAGCCTGCAATTTCTGGCTTGGATTTGCTCCAAGTCTTGATGGTCTCATGTGGTGTCCTAGAGTCCTGGTGGGTAGCCCAAGGTGAGGCACATTGGGGCCAGGCTTGGAGGGACAGGCACGCAGACACTGTGTCTGGCCATATGCCCAAGCCCATTCTTCTGTCATGGAGCCCGGGGCTCACTCAGTCCAGCCCACGCTTCCATGTTCCTGGCAGGACCGTTGCTCCTTCCTGTCCACCTTCTGACAGTCTGCTCTTCCATGCCTGTGCCCTCTGCAGCTACACTCCTTCCGTCATCAGGAAGAAGCCAGGGCTGAGCACACAGTCCAGTGCCTTATTGTTGCCAATGGACTTGCAGCCGGTTTGAGTTTTACCAACACTAATGTGCAAGATATGCCATCCGCCTTTATTTTTCTACATCTGCCCTCATCCATCGCTGAGGCCCCTCTGCCCATTTGAAGGACATTCGATCCCAGTCATGTTGGGGAGGGAGAAATTTTGTCCCCTAGGATCATATAGGAGGCTTGCTGGCTTTTATGTGACCCAGAACATTTGGGGTAGGCTACTGGACTTCAGTAGTCCAGTAGGTAGGCTCTTTTGTCAAGCCTTAGGCTCCACTGAGGGCAAGTGAGCAACGACCATTTCCATGTCAACTTGTGGTCTTTGGTTATACTGGTTGTACTGGTAAGCCAGGAATTTGAGTGTTTAGACTCCTAGCCTCTCTCAAGCACCTCAGGGTGGCCCCATCGAAGTCCTGTCACCTCTTGGAAGGGCCATTCCAGGATCAGGACACCTGAGCCTGTAGCTCTTGGATCCCACCAAATCCACTTCTCCTTGCTGACTTCAGAGATGCTCCTCAACTCTCTCCACAGGTCAGCTGCCTGTCTCCCTCCCTCATTGGCTCCTGCCCCACTTCCATGGCTCCAGCCTAATGCCCCTCGAGAATTCTCTAAAGCCCAGGTGGCGAGCTATCTTCCTAAGCCCAGCAAACTGTCCTTGGCCTTGGAAAGCAGTAGCCCGCAAGATGACTTAGCCGCCATCTTGGGAAAAGGGAGAGAGAACTCCCATAGCAGAGCAAACAAATCAGGAAAGATCGTCTCAGTAAATTCTCCTGCCACCCACATCAGCTACAACAAATGAATTAATACCTTTTGTTCATTTGTTGATCGAGCACCAACTGTGGACCAGATTCTTTCAGACACTGGAGGTGAAAAAATCATACAAGAAAAATCTCAAAGAGTTTAGAGTTTAACTAGCAGCTCTCAAACGTGGTCCTCAGACCAGCAGCATCAGCATAGACTGGGAACTTGTTGGAAATGTAGATTTTTCAGACACCTGCCCTAGACCTAATGAATTAGAAACTAGGGGGTGAGGTCCAGCATTCTGGGCTTTGACAAGCCCTCCAGGGGATTCTGATGTAACCTCAAGTTTGAGAATCACTGAGAGCAACCGGCAGGCCACAGGTGGTCTGATACACTGTGATGTGACAGCACAAGGAAGAGGTACCAAGCCCATGCTGGGGAAGGGAGAGGTGCTGGGGAAGGCTTGGATTATGACTGACTTGGAGGTGGACAAAGAAATCTGTGTGCGTCTGTGGCCATGCCACCCTGAACTCGGAAGCTAAGAAGGATTGGGCCCGGGTAGTACTTGGATGGGAGACCACCTAGGAAGACCAGGTACTATAGGCATAAAAAATTAAAAAATAAGGGATTGTAAGCTGACAAGGGCCTTGCAATCTGTGAGGTCAACCAAGGGTCGCCTCGCCTAAGAAACAAAAATGAAAGAAAGAAAGAAATCTGTGTGCGACTTTGGGGAGGCGAGTGGTTTCCTGGCAGAGGGATCGGCACATGCAAAGTCCCTGGGGCGCATCGGAGCAGAAGTGTTTCAGGAGAGACACCGTGCTGCTGGGGTGGAGTGAGAAGAGGGCATGGGGAAGGGAGGAGATAATCGATAGGTCTCTTGTGGTCTGGGTTTGGCTTGTTCTGCAGGAGTGCTGGGGAGCCATGAAAAGGGTTTATGCAGAGGAAGTGGGAAGACCTGTACCGTGGGGAGATGGTTGGGAGGATAGATGGTTGAGGTGAAGCGCACCGGACCACAGCGGGTGGCAAGCTGTCTTCTGGAAGGCTGGGCTGAGCCTGCAGTGGATCGAGAGGAGGAGGCAGGGCGAGGCTGGGATACCCTGGGTCCTGGAGGAGCCCTGCCCCGTTGCTAGAACATTCCTTAGGGGAGCTGAGCCAACTGAGTTCTGGAGCCCCGGGAGCCACCTCTGTCCCCTTCTGTCTTAGTACCTTGAAAGCATTCTGTAACTTTCCTGTGCTGTAACTAGTGTCTACATTCATGCCTCCTACACTGTCTCCACTTACTATCTCTGGTGCGGAGGGGACTTAAATATTGTCTGCATATTGGGTTCTTGACTTGGAGTAGAGGCACCCAGAAATGCAAGGGCATACCTGGAACCCCGTGAGGGTGGAGCTAGGTGGAGGCTGAGAGGGGGCCAGGAGGGGCCCAGGTGGATGACAGTGTGGGTCAGAAGGGCCCATGGCCTCCCTACCTCGGTGCTGGCTTGGAAGCCACATGGAGAGGAGATGGCTGAGAAAGTCCCCAGCCCAGCCTGGCCCCTTCCTTAAAGGTCCCAGCCTCCCTCACTGCATTCCCAGGGCCAGACGGGCACATGAAAGCCTCTGGGGCCGCCTATGAGCTCATCCTGTGGCGAGTCCAGGGTGGAGAGGAGGGAACTTAGAAACCACAGGCAGGATCCTGAGTCCTGGGGAGTCCTGGGGAGGCCAGCTCTGGGGAGAGAGAGGGCGAAGAACCCCTCCCCCCGCCCCGCACCCCCTCTCCCTGCAGGGTGGAGGGTGGGGCAGGTATGAAATAGGCTCCTGGCTGCAGGGCCCCATTTGACTGGCTGCATAGTGACTTTGGGTTGGCAGCTCCTGCTCCCTCTGCACCCACTCCTGGGGCTAGTTTGGGCTAAAGTGCAGTTACTTGGAGCCCTGTTCTGCTTGCCCTGGCCTGGCCCTCGTGCACTCAGTGTCACGTTAGCCCCCAGCAACAATCAGTGCTGATTTGTGGCGAGCCGTTCAGAGCTGCTGTGGTTCCAGCCCTAGGAGGTGCCAATTAGGAGGGCTCGGGCCTTTCTGCTTTACTCTGAGTATAGTTTTAACTCTTGAGGGAAATGATCAGCAAGGATTTGTGGCCTCACAGACTAACTGGACTGGGAGGGATTTCGAGGTCATCTGTTTTGACTCCTTGAGAGGGGATCACTGAGCCTCTGCTTACATACCTTTAGGACTGAAGGGCTTACTACCAACTAAGAAAGCAGTGTTCAGATTGTTCTGAAAGTTATTCTCCTGCTTTGCACAGACCCTGGGTTCAAATTCTACCCCTGCCACCTACTGTGTTGCCTCAGGCAGGTAACTTACCTTCCAGAGCTTTGGTTTCCTTTTGTCTAAATGGGTTTGATAAGTACCCACCTCTCATTTAGGGAGAGGTTTAAACCAGACTTCTTTACAACTATAAGCAAGTGCATAGACCTGGAGCCTATACAGGTGTTCCCTGCCAATCTCCGGGTCTCACAGCCAGTCACATGACCAGGATAGATGTTGGTCCCTCCCTGGCACCTGGTCGCTGCTCAGTTCCAGATTGGTTTCATCGCCTCCTCCTTCAAGCAGACCCACCAGTACCTTAGCGACAGGCCAGATCAAGTCCTTGGTTCTTACCTTCACTCAGAGACCCCAAACCACAGGACGCCCTCGGCTGCCACCCAGCCCTAGTCTCCAAAGGCTTCTGGGGGACCAAGTCTCCTATAGGCCCCCGCTCTCATGCCGTGCCCTTAAAGGGGTCCGCAGGTGGGTCTGCTCCCCTTCCTTAACTCTTACAGGGCAAGAAAGAGCAAGCGCCATTGTGAAACCATAGGCAGAGAAGGCAAGGAGCTCAGGCCACCGAGACTGGCGATGACTTCAGGTCAGCCTGTCGGTCAGCCCGCCGCTGCCACCACAGGGTGCGGCTGTCCCCCTCAGCTGTGCTGTCGGCCCCTCCGTTCTCCTGCTTTGTTGTTGGCGGTGCCGTTTTGGTGATGTTTTTTAACCGCTCTGAGGAGGTAGAATTTACACATCATAAAATTCACTCGTTTTAAGGGTTCGCTTCAATGATTTGTAGTAAATTTACAGTTATGCAACCATCTCTAAATCTAATTTTAGCAAATTTCCATCGCCCCCAAAAGAAATCTGGTACCCATTTGCTGTCGGTTCCCGTTCCCACCCCAGCCCCAGGCAACCACCAATCTACTTCCTCTCTATAGATTTTGCCTTTTCTGGACATTTCATATAAATGGATCAGACACCATGTGTGGGCTCTTGTTTTTTATAGCCTGGTGGAGGTGGGTGGAGACTGTATCCACTCAGCGATATGCCCATCTTCCCACAGCCAGCCAAAGCCAAGTTGTAAATGTGGTTTTATAGAGTTAGAAAAAATCACAAAGACACTGAGCGCAATCTTTACTTCAGTGCAAGAAAGGAATCCTCTGTACTCGATCCCACACTAGGACCTTCTGACATCTGTTTTAATACACTCCGTGTCAGGCAGGTCATAGCCCCCAGGAGACTAAAGGAAATTTGCATGTTCTGATCATATGCTAAGTGCTAGGCTTGCTAATGCCGTGTGATCTTTGGTTCCATCCTCTGAGAGGGAATCATTTTTCAGCTGAGGAAATTGCCGCTCAGAGGGTTGAAGGTATTCACTCAAAGTCACACGGGTTGGAAGTGGGGAAAGCCAGGATTTGAACTCTGGGTCTCTCTGATTTCAAATCCATCTGTTAATACCTGTCCCACATTTCCAGTGGGGGATACTGAAACACAAGATGGGGATACTCATCTTTGTATTAGGGTGAACTTGGTCTTCCTGTAACTTTCACCCATTGTTTCTAGTTTGGCCAACGAGACCCACATAGACCACCAACTTGGATATGGGGAGATCTGGGTTGGGGTGGGGTTCAAGGAAGACTTCTTGGAAGAGGTGATGTCTGAATCGAGATTTGAAAGATTGCCAGGAATTAATAGGCAGAGTTGGTAGGGAAGAGTTTCCAGCGACTCTTTTAATACTGTACAGCTCCCTAAGTCTGGAAGAAACCATTGAGAATTACCTACTCATATTGTTCATTCTCCCCCACACATCACCAATAAGCGGTGGTCCAGCAGCAGTGCTTGAATACCTCCAGGGACGAGGGGCTTACCACCTTACCTGGGAACCTGTTTCATTGTGGAACAACTCTGACTTTCGGCTGGGCTGAAGGTGGCCTCCCTGTGGCCACAACTGACTTGTAACCACAGAGGGGATGGCCGGTCCTTCTTCTCTCCACTGTCCTTTAGGACGCTGAGTGCAGCGGGTGGGGTCTTGGAGGCAGCCTGAAAGTCTTAGCCGAAATGTGCCCAGTTCTGCCATTCATTCTCTTCAGTGTAGATTGTACATGCTGCTCAGGCCTGGCCACCTGCCTCTGGGACCCCCAGCCCATGTCCTTGGACTTGGAAGCAGGTTGGTTCAGATAGTGGCTAAGACTATGAGTTTGGGAGCCAATGCCTGGTTCACAGCCCAGCTCTGCCACTCACAGATGTGACCTTGGACTAGTCCCTTAAGCTCATCGTGTCACACTGTTCCTATATTAAATGGGATTAAGGAGAGTACTACCCTGTCTTAGCCTGCTTGGGCTGCCATAACAAAATACTACAGGCTGGAGAGCAGAAACAACAGTTATTTTCTAAAAGTTCTGGAGTCAAGAGGTCCAAGATCAAGGTGCCAGAAAATTTGATTTCAAGTGATGCTTTTCCTCCTGGCTTGCAGACTCCCGCCTTCTCACCCTGTCCTCACATGGCCTTTTCTTTGTGTGCACTGAGAGAGAGAGAGACCTCTTGTGTCTTTTTCCTCTTCTTATAGAGACGCCAATTTTATTGAATGAGGGCCCCACCCTTATGACCTCATTTAACCTTAATTACCTCTTTAAAGGCCCTATCTCCAAATACAGTCACACTATGGGGCAGGGCTTCAGCATATGAAGGACACAATTCAGTCCAACCTCACGAGATTTCTATGAGATTCATCGGGTAAGCTCATGTAAAGCGGTAATAGCGGTACCCGGTATGTTGTAAGTGCTATATTAGTGTGCACTATTATTGCAGCAGTTAGTGTTAAATGGGGGCAGGGTGTGTGTGTGTGAGAGAATCCCCTTTCCATCCCTGCCGCAAGTCTAGACCCTGTGAAAGCCTAATGAGCATGCACACTTAATAATAGCAGATATTTCTATTCAGCCATAGAAAAGAAGGAAATTCTACCATTTATGACGATATGAGTGAAACTTGAGGGCATTATGCTAAGTGGAATAAGCCGGACAGAGAAAGACAAATGCTGTACGATCTCACTTCCTTCTGCAATCTAGAAGAGCCAGACGCGTGGAAATAGAGAGTAGGTTGGTGGTGGCCTGGGGATGGGGGTGGGGTGGGGAAATGGGGAGATGTCGATCAAAGGGTACAAGCTTGCAATTATAAGAGGGGTAAGTTCTCTGGCTCTAATGTACAGCATGGTGACTCTAGTTAACAAAACTATATTGTGTACTTGAAGGTTGCTGAGAGTAGATCTTAAATGTTCTCATACAAAAAAAAAATGTTTAATAAGTAAATAATAACAGCGGATATTTCTATCATGCTTACTATAGGCCAGGCTCCATCTTAAGTTGCTTTACATTACTTAAGCCTCACACTAGCCTTATGAGATAGATGTTCTTAGTATCCTGATTGTGCAGATGAGGAAACTGAGACACAGAGAGGTGAAGTGACTTGCCCAAGGTCACACAGCCATCAAGTGCCTAGTAAGTTATAGCATACAGTTATTTATTCAAGTGATATTCATTAAGGGCCATCTCTCATGCTGGGCACACAGACCCTGACCTCCAGTTCACGGTCTAGTGGAGAAGATAGACCCATGGCCAGGTAGTGGCAGTCCCGTGCGCTGAGTGCTCTAACAGGGCGAACCCAGGGAGCTGTCACAGTGCTCATGACACCTGTGCTATGACACCCAGCAAGGCCCCTAGACATACCACGGAGGGCTTCCTGGAAGAAGAAACATTTAAGCTGAGGTTGAGAAGAAGGTGAGAAAACAGCTCGAATGAGGCTCTAGGAGTGAGAGAGTGTGTAGCTGGGGTTCTCTGAGGATTCATTAGCCAATAATTTGCATTCTAAGATATCCTAGTGGTCCCGTAACAGCACGAGGCTTCTGCGGTGGCTCAGGCCTCCGGCATCACAAGGGTTGGCTCCCCATGGCTTAGAGGTCCTAGGGCCGCCTAGCACCCATGGCAACTAGGGATTCTGTGTCTGTTCAGGGAATTTTATGGTGGCCCAGAATTTTTTCTGATGCCCAAGGGACCTGTGTGGTCTTGTGCACTGTGACAGCCCAGGGATCTGGTCACCCCCAGGTGTACTACAGCAGCTTATGAGGGACCCCGGGGATTCTGTGGCACCCCAGGGACTGCATAGCATCTCCAGAGACCCATAGCCCTCTTCTTATGTCTGCGGAAAGAAGAATATGCAAATTCATAGTAGACAAATCCCTTGCCTGGGGGGAGACTGTACCTGGAGGTGCATTTACAAAGCTTATGCAGGATAGAAGTCCAAGGAGATGTGGCTGGAAGCCCCCTTCCTCCAGGGTCTGGGGAGCCAAGGAGTCTGGGCTCCTATGGTTTATGCCCTTCTGGAAAGGAGAAAATTAGCCACTTCAGGTTGGTCTGGGGGAGCGCTGTCCTGACTTGCAGGCCTGCGCCCGTTGCTCGGATACGAGGCATCATTCCTCAGAGCTCCCTGAGCAGGTGCATCGTGCAAGGCCAGGGGCGCCGCTGTCCACGAGGGGGCTGGCACGCCTCACTCAGGGACCTCAGCATCAGCCCCTCAGGCGCTCGTATAAGCTGGGCCTTCCCTGACGGGCATAGCCGTGTTCCTGCCAGCCCACTGCTCCAGGCTAGACAGGCGACTTGTCTGGGCCTCAATAGTGCCATCCCTGTTCACACCTGCAGAGTGGGGACGGCTCTGCTGCCTGTTGCACGGAGGGGTCGAGGTGCTCAGTGCGGAAGGGGAGAGCCCCGTTCCCACTCTCCATGGGAGCTGTGTACTCCTGGGTGAACTCTGTACCATGGAGCCTCAGTTTACCCATCTGTGAAAAGGGCATGGGCCTAGCACAGTGGAGGACACACAATAGCTTCTAAACAAATGTTAGCTTCACATCCAACTACCTCACCTTCAACCAGAGATGGCAGCCAGGTTCTCTGGGCTTGGGGAGAGGGTATCCTCAAGAGGAGAGGCCCATCTAGTCCCATAAATGTCAACAATCTTTGTGCCTTTGTCTCTGAGGGAAACCCCCCTTTCTACCCTGGGAAGAACCAACATGATAGCTACCTTCATCTGGCACTGCGCTAAGAGTTTTACACCCATGGTCTCATTTAGTCCTCCCCACAGCACTATGAGGTAATACTATGGTGAACCCATTTTACGGACCAGCAAACTGAGGCACAGAGATAGCAACTAAGTTGTCCCAGGGCACAGGACTAGAATGAAGCAAGGATTCATACCCAAGTCTATCTTAATTGCAAAGCCTAGACACCGATCGCCTCTCTTCCCAAGTGTTTTTCTAGAAAAAAAAAAACCCGGGAGAGAAAAAGAAAAATGGTGAGATGGGAACGAGCCAGAAAACTAGTTGGACACTTAGTGCCTGTGCGGCAGGGCGGGGGGGTCATGTCCATGGTTCGTCCTTCCAGTCTGTGTCTGGCCTGGCTGTTGGCGCTTCCCGGTTGGCAGCTGGGTGTGGGGCGGGGGTGGGGGGAGGTATGAGAAGGAGAGGGTAGGCAGGGGCCAGCCCCTTGGATCATTTGAGGACCCCAACCCTCAACAGCATGGAACCTGCTGAGACTGGATTCTTCCCTTCTAGCGACCCCTCTTTTAGAGAAACTGGGCAAGGGGAGGGATGGAGAGTGTTGGGGCCTCCGGTCTGAACAAGAACCAGTTCTGCCCACACTTCGGAGGAAGAGGCCGGCGGAAACAGACACGGTAACTGGGAGAGAAGGAGGGGTCCAGCAGTGCACCGACCCATTTCGTTTTTCCAGCCAAGTGGGGCTCGGCATGACATCAGAGGACAGGATTCATTTTCCTATCCCGCTGTGGCTAGGTCTGCCCTGGGGCTTGGGTTGCAGGCCCTGTAAAGGAGGGGTACCCCTGGGTCCAGCCCCTGTGCCCCAGCCTGCTTTCTTTCCCACCCAGCCCAGCTGGGCCTGGAATGCTGGACAGCCCAGCCCAGATCCAGCCTCTTTGATGCCACTGCCAAATACCAGACCACTTATCAGGCTTTTCCAGAGAGCCGATGTCCCCAAGCAGAGCTCCAAGCCTGCAATTAGGAAAGCAGCGAAGGGCTTAACTTTGGGCTGTGGGCTTTTCGGTGAGAAAGATAAGCTTGGTGTGGATTAAGCTGGAGGGTAAAATAATATTTACTCTCAAACAAAACTCTCTGCTAGGAGCAAATCTGGGCCCTGGGGCTTTGGAGGGTTGGGGCTGCAACTTCCACCAGGTCCCCAAGAAGTCTTTCCTTCCCACTGACCCTTGGTTAGGCTGGTTCCACAGCCCAATCCTCCACAGCGCTTATTCTCATTATGAAAGGAAAATGAGAAGCTATAATGTTCAGTGTGCTATTATCTACGGAGCACTTGGCTTAGGCAATGATCTCATCCAATCTGTATAGCCATCTTGGGAGTCGAGCTTATGACCCCAAGTAGATAAAGACTCAAGTCTCAGTCCTGCCACTTCCAGCTCTTGACCTTATAGTTTCATTTCCTGTGAGCCTCAATTTTTCACCTGTGAAATGGGAGTGAAGATAGCTTCAAGCGTGTCATGAAGAGGAGCCATGGTGTGTATAAAACGCCCAACCAGCTCCTAGTAGTGGCAAATAAATGGGAGGTTGTTTTAGAAAAGATAAGGCTCCCATATGTGAAACGAAAGCTATTTGGTGCCAAAGCTGAGATTCAAACCCAGAGCCATGCGATCCTGTGTGAGCCAGGCCTCCTGCCCACCAGCCAGCGAGGGGCCCAGGGCGGGAGCTGGGTGGGCAGAGAGGCCCTGCCTGGCCCTCATCGGCATGGCCATTCAGACGCAGCCTTGAGCTCTAGAGATGGAGGAAGGGCCCCAGTGCCTCTGTTCCCACTTTCCTTTGTGGAACAACAACCAGGCCATTCTCTGCTCCTCATCTCATGCCTCATTTCAGTTGTGCCCCTGGGGCCCAGGAGAAGAGCACCCTGGCTCATTCTGGGGGGAGACAAAGACAGAGGTCAGGGCTTTCTGTCCCTGACAGGGCAGGTGCTGGCTCTAGGGAAGGAAGGGGGAGTTGAGAGTCAGGGAGGGCATGCTCCAACTTCCCCTCCCACCACGCTGTAAAAGGAGCCCCTCTGGGTTCTAGTACAGACTTAACCTCCAGAGAGAGGCCTGGCTGTGAGGCCTGAGGGGGCCCTGCCCCTCTCTGGGCCTTGTCTTCTCATCTCCAAAATAAGGGCATTGGAACTAAACAGAAGGGGCCACTGCCTAGGCTGCTTAAATCAGGGAAGGCTTCATGGCTGAGGAGCTGTCGAGCTGGGCTTTGAAGGGTGAGTTCTTCAAGTGGACAAAGGGAGATAAGGTATTGCAGGACCAGGTCGTAGTACCTGTAAAGACCTGGCAGCTTCAGAATGTGGGGCTTAAATGACCCGTTCACAATGATTTGTTTCATCGTCACATCAACAACACATTTTTTTTTTGTAAGAAAAAAATAGAAATCACCTGAGCATAAAGAATAAAAGAATAATCACCATAGTCAGTTAATGTTTTGTACCATTTCAGCCCTTTTTAATATGACTAAGAATGTGGCCTTTAAGCTCCCTAATATGCAGAGAATCTCAGATTCTGGGCAGGCAGGAGAGAACAAAGAACCGTCTTCTGGAAGCAGAGCCAGGCCTCAAGCCCTAGACAGACGGACAGCGTTTCCTGGGGGTGAGGGCAGACGCACAGGCAGATACTTGGAGAAGGGACAGTATTGGCGTCTGCTCCCACAGCTCCTGCAGCGGGACTGCCAGGGCTGAGGAGGGGCGGCCCAGGGGGAGGGTCTTTGTGTGCATGAATGAGGCCTTGTGGGAAGGGCTGGCCTGGCTGCTTCTGGGAAGTCCCTGCGCCTGTCAGCTGGCAAAAGTGGCCATCCTGCCGCCAAGCAGCTGAGGGGGTCCCCGTAATGGCTTAACTGTGGTTTCCTAAGACGTCTGGCTGCAGGGAACAGCAGGCTGGGGAGGGGGCCTAATGACACTGTGAAGTCATTGCTGTGATCTTGCCAGCTCTTTGGCGCCACCTTTAAACTTATGGCTCATCTTAATGGACAGGGCCTAAGAGGGAGAGTGGGCAAGGGCAGGGTGGGCGGCCCAGGACAGGGGACCTGAACCAGAGGCAGTGGGTTAACATCGGCAGTGGGTCAACCAGAGGCAGAGGGGAATCTCCACTCCTTGACCTCCAGGCCCAATGCTCAGTTGGGAGTCTCTTCCCAAGGTAGGTCCACATCCTTCTTGGGCTCCTACCCTACTTCTCCCAGCCCCCCATACCAGCAGATTTCCCCCCAGAGGCCTCGCCCAGGCCCTTCTCACCTAAAGAGGCAGTTATAGCAGGAGACAGCTCCAGGACCCGCCCCCCTCCATGCAGCCTATCGTCCTGGGCCTTCTGGTCATCTGGGATCCCTAGGGGAATGCCGGTGCCTTGGGAGTGGGGAGCGCGAAGATCACAGCAACCACCCGAACCATCATCACCTTGACCATGAAAACAGGACAGGGGTGTTCCATTTCCTTCACAGCTCCTGTGAAGTCTGTTAACAGTAATTATGAAGTTATGGGGAATTCCCAGTCCTCCTAATTAGTGTTAATAGGGGCTGGGTGAGCTAGACATGGGAAAATAGATGCCTTTGTTTGTAGTCTCCAAATTAGACCACCGCATTCTGCCTTTAGGTGTGATGTAGCTGTGTTCTCTTCTGGCCCCCCTCCTCATGGAGCTATCCTCTGGCACCGCGCACACACCCACTGACCATCCTATTCCCTGTGTACACACACATCCACAAACACATTTGCGCACACACACACACACACACACACACACAGCAGCACAACAGACTTCTAGTCTTTGGATCCTGGATTAAGACATCATTTTGCAAAGCAAGCGTCAAAACCGAACAGCATTTCAGCCACACTGCCGATTGCCTTTACTTATACCATTAGAGGCCTCCTCCCCCATGCCACGCCCCGCTCCAGAGACCCCAGTGCACCCACCTCCCCAAATTAGATTGTATTAACAAACCATTACGTGTTCCGGCTAGCGTGCAGAGTGAACAGGCTGGCTGAGCAGGGTGATAATTCCCTCCTCTCGCCCACTCACAGGTCTAGGCGCATCCCCCCCAGGAGGGAACAAGCCCAGTCTGCTCCTCTCGGCCTCTGGTGGAATAATGAGATCTGGCGTCTCCGCCAGGCCTGTGGAGACTCCTTGCCATTGGGTCTGTGGCCATCCCAAAGGAGGTTTCCTTCAGACAAGCAGGAGGGAGAGAGCGAAGCTCACGTTTATCACGCAGCATTGACTGTTGGGCCCGTGCTAGCATCTTCTACCTAGGTCGGTGCTTTTTCAACAGAGTTGCGGGTACCCACAGGGCCCGGGGGCTCCTCCCTCAGCCAGAGGGTGCACAAAGTTTCAAGATGTGTCTTAATAGAACGGCAGTTCTTGAAGGTTTGGAAGACAATACCTTAATTTTATATTAAATAAATGTAGGTATATTTTGAAGTAAATATAGATAGAGAGAGAGACAGACAGAGACACACATAAGCACACGGACACAAGCATACACACACACACACACACACACACACACACATAAGCACATATACAGCAGATTTACAGGAAATTTTGCTCTCCCACTTTCTTCTCTGGGCTAGATCCCCAGGTGTATAGTGGGTAATAGGATTCCTTCCATAGCCACTGCAGTAACTGAGGAGGGAGCGTTTGTGAGGTTCTAAGTCACAGCATAATGCTGTGTGATGTTGGGAAGCCACTATACCTCTCTGGTCCTCTGATCCCTGAATGGCACAATGGTAAGGTGATATTGCCTCCCCAGGGCCAGCTTCACAAGTAGGCAGCCTGGGCAGTCACACGGGGCCCTGTGCTTAGAAGGGCCCCACACTTGGTTTAATGCTCTGCTGTTGCCATCTTGAAATTCTTAGTAACTTTTTAATAGGAGACCCCTCATTTTTACTGGGCCCCACAAGTTACGTAGCTGGTCCTTCCTCTTCCAATAAAGTCTTAGCAAGGGTTAAATCAGAAATGTGTGAAAGGGGCTCACACAGAGATTCATTTCTCTGTGTGATCGAGATTCATTTCTCTATCCCTCCCTTCTTCCTCTTCCAAATATCCATTGAGCACTCGCTCTGTGGCAGACACCGCACTGCAGGGATCCCCAGCCCCGGAGCCCCAGACCAGTACTGGTTGTGGCCTGTTAAGAATGGGGCCGCACAGCAGGGGGTGAGCTTCACCTGTTTTTGCAGCCCTTTACCAGCACTAGCATCATCACCGCCTCAGCTCCGCCTCAGTTCATCAGGCATTAGACTCTCATAGGAGCACCAGTCCCTGGTGCCAAAAAGGTTGGAGACCCCTGCTGTACTGGATGCTGGGGTTCAACAATGAAACAAAGTCGCTGCCCTCTTGCATTCAAGGGAAGGGGAGAGAAGATAAATAACAGTGAGAAAACATTGTTGGAGGTAAGTGTCAGCGGCAGCGGGCTAGACAGTGACTAGGGAGAGCGGCTACTTTAGGCTGGCAGGTGGGGTGGTCAGGGAAGGTCTCCCTGAGGAATTGGGTCAGAGACCTGAATGAAGTGGGGGAATACACCATGTGGAATATCTGAGGGAAAGATAGTCCGAGGCAGAAGGACCAGCAGGTGCAAAGGGCCTGAGGTAGGAATGTGTTTACCATGCGGGAGACGCCAGTGTGGCTCAAGCCATGGAGTGGGATGAGGGAGGAAGGGGGGTCAGAGATGAGCTCAGCGGGGTGGAGGGTCCTTGTAAGCTGTTGTGAGAATGTGGTGGAGGTAAGTAAGTGACTAGGGGGCAGAGGACTCCTTAAACCAAAACTGCTTATTTGCTGTCTCCCATGATTAGTTGCCTGGAGGCCAGAATGGCAGGAGGAAAAGGACAGGTGTGTCCTATTGTCCTCTGGAAACTGAGAGCAAGTTGTCTCTGGACAAAGGATGAGTGACAGCCTCGGGGTCAGGCCCCCTGCTGTTGTCCAGGGATGGCTCCCCTCCTAGCTCTCTTCCTCCTCCTCTGATTGGACAAGAACTGTCCTGGCTCAGTGAGCCTCACCTCTCCTCGCTGCTGCAGCGAGTCAGTGAAGCTGGGAAGGGGATGGGCAGTTGGGGGAGGGGATGCCTACCTTTCTGGAGCCCCCATGTTGCTCCAAACCTGGGCCGCTTAGGCTCCATCTCAGACAAGCCGCACAATCAAAAGGCTGACCCAGAGGTACCACTGATAGTGCCTGCGTCAGAAGGGCCCCCAGGGCGGCATTGCAGTGCAGCAGCAATTGCAGGAGCCTTGGCTCCTTCTTCTAAATGAACTCGAGATGTAGGGCCTGAATGCCAGGAAGTGGGACAGCTGGGCTAGCAGGGCTGGAAACTGTCCTGTGCTTGTGGATGAACAGAGACCCTCACCCCGCGCTGGCAGCCCACGCCGGGAACCACAGCTTCTCTTCTTTTGAGTTGTATAACCCTGGAGAAGGGGCGTCACCTCTGTGAGACCCCAGCTCCTCACCTGTAAAGAGGAATATTGTTAGTGATGCCGTAAAGATTAAATGAGATCACAGGTGAAGCACCTAGAACGAGTCCCAAAGTATTCACTCCTTGTACGGGATGTATTCACCCTTTGAGACCTCTTGGGCACAGGGCCCCGGCCTGAGTGTCACCTCTGAGCCACAGGACCTGGCTGCAGAGCACCTGAGAAGGAAGTTACAAAGAGAGTGAAACAGAATCTTAAGACCAAGCCAGCCATGATGCTGACGACTTCAGGACATGCAGTGTGACCAGAGGCAAGGCCTCGGAGCCATTGTTTATATAATGAAGGGGATGGACTCAAGGACCTCAGGCCCCTCGAGCCTTGACATTCTCTAAGATGGCAAAGTGATGGATCCCTCCATGAAAGCCATGAAAGCACTGCTGTACTCTGGGGGATGTTGGGGACAGCAGGCTACAGGCCCTCATCTTCACCTTGCAGCCCTAGATCAGGGGTCCCCAACCCTTGGGCCGCGGACCAGTACTGGTTCGTTTGTGGCCTGGTAGGAACTGGGCAGCACAGCAGGAGGCGAGTGACGGGCGAGTGAGCGAAGCTTCATCTGTATCTGCAGCTGCTCCCCAGCGAATAGCATCACCACCTCAGCTCCACTCAGATCATCAGGCATTAGATTCTCATAGGTGCACCGGTCTCTGGTGCCAAAAAGACTGGGGACCGCTGCCCTAGAGGGCTGTCAAGAAAAGGGACTAGCCCTCAAGCCTGGGGTTCCTATGGGAGAGGGGCAGTATTGGGCAGTTGTTAGGAGCCCAGGCTCTGGAGCAAGGCTGCCTAGGTTCAGATCCCAGCACCACCACAGTCTAGCTGTGTGACCTTGGGCAAGTGACTTAACTTCTCTGAGCCTGTTTTCACAGCTGAAAAATGGAGGTTTTACTAGCATCTAGCGCGTAGAGTTGTAGGAGACGGTGGAAATGAGTCTGGCACACACCGCACTGTCGAAGTGCAACAAGGTCTTGAATTGATTCTCTCCTGGTGAGCTGCTGCCGCCGCTGTACAGGAGGCTCCTTCCCAGAGTCTGGTTTCTTAGACCCCGGTCACCCTTTGAGTCTCTGCTGCTGCCGCTGAAGGCCAGTCGCGTCTGGGAGCAGCTGGGCAGCTATAGCCTTGTGATAAGAACAAGGCATTCTGGGAAGCACAGATTTATTTGTGCATCACTGATGAAGCTGACCAAAGGATCCTTAAATCTGTATTTCAGAGGTTAACATGACCTCGAACTGGTGCGAGGTGACTGGAAAGCAGCAGAGGGCCAGGCAAAGGGCCGAGGCCTAGGAATTCACACGGGCTGGCGCTAATCCGGGTTTCACTGGCCCCACGTCTTTTAGGGTCTCACTCCTAGTCTGTGCGCGTGTGAACGAAGGATACTAATACCTCGCAAGGCTGTAGGAAAGCTTCAATGAGATACATGTGAAAATGTGTGTCCCACCACCTGGAGTCAGGCAATGCGAGTGGATGTTCACCGAGCCCTGCTTTCCTAAGCACTCCCCATATGCCATTCACCCCTACGGACTGGGGAGCACTGCCTGCCCTAGGGCACGCAGCTAGGAGGAGTCTGATCCCTGCGCCTCAGGCCTCCGGTCACTTAGGTAATGGGATCCAGGTTCTCTTTCAGGCTTATCTCTTACTGGAACATGAACCTTAGAGAATTTGATATGATGCTTCTGGAGAGGACCCGTTTCCCATAGAACCCCTTCTCCAAAAATGTTTGTTATTCAGACTGATGCCTTGGAAGAGGCAATCGGTGGATTACTGGCCTCAGGCAGAATTCAGAATCATTTCAACACTCACTGTAGCTCTGCTGCTTAGGCCTGTCTGGACGTGGCCCAGGTCTGCATAAGTGGTCAGTCCCAGTGGTTCTGAAGTCACCCTACGGGGGCTCAGAAGCGCTTGCTCAAGGTCACACAGCACCTAGAGATGGGGTCTGACTGGAGCCCAGGGCGGCCTCGTTCGAAGGCCTGTTCACATATGCCCCTCATCACCCCACATCGTTCCTGGAAATCCCGACCTTGTCCCATGAACTTACTGAGTCTTCCTCTTGCTTAATTAATTACAGGGCAGCCAGGGGGAAATGAAACACCTGCCAGGCTCTTCCTTTTCCCAGCAAGGAGGCTCCCCAGGATCCCTGCTCCCAGCAGGGCCCCGGTAGCCCTGAGGTTGCCTTGGGCAAGCCGGCTTTGTACAATGGTTCACACATGCAGAGTCTCTAAATTAAACGTGGCCATCGCCTGCTGGGGGTCACAGTCCCAGGGCAGGGATTTATGTTCAGGCCTCTGAATGAGGTGAGCTTTAATAGAAGTGTTTCAGCTGATGCAAGCAGGTCATCTTCCACCTTTCCAGGAAATGGTCAGAGTGTGTGTGTGTGTGTGCGCGCTCGCGCACGTGCACATATGCATACACGGGCATTCAGAGAGGGGAGAGAGCAGACGGAGGCAGATAGAGAAGACTGGGCTCTGGAGGCAGAGGGACATCCTGGAACACAGGACCCAAGATGGGGAATTGTGGGGGGATTTGGCCCAGCCCCAGAGCTAACTGGCTGGCCATGAACTCAGAACTTGAACCTGGATCCCCAGACCCCAGGGAATCCTCATATCCTCAGGAACTGTGGAAACGGTACCAATTTGCCTGATTGGAGCCTGGCCTGAAGTCCCCTTCCAGAGCCCTCTTTTTAACACCTCCAGCCTGGCCACAGAGGGGACTGTCACACAGGCAACAGGCACCATTGCTGTCTGTGCTCTGCAGGGCAGCCTGAGTGTGCGGGGGTGGGTGCGTGGCCTTCACTGCTGAGCTCAGACACACCCTCATGCACCCCGAGATCCAATGGTCATAAGGCGCCACCTTCCCTCTGCTCCCAGAGTCCCCAGAGTTTCAGCAGGGCCTCCTGAAACCCTGACCTGTTTTGCTGGCATTTCTTCGCTCTGGATGCTGCAGATTGGACTGCATTTACATTTTCGAATGATGAGGTCTGCGCATCAGATATTCAGCCAACTATTTCCATTTCTAAAAGGACGATACCTGAATTCTTTCCACCCACGAATGGAGCCAATGACACCCAGATGTTTGCTCGGCACTGGCGATGGGAGCCATGAAACCGTGGCTCGGGGGCTCGGGGATGAGCAGAAGGCGTGGCTTCCCAATGAATGGGAATAACAGCTGCCACTTCCAGGGACCTTTTTCATGTCTCAGGCAGTGTGGTCTCGTTGGACGTTCACACGGGCTTTGAGGCCACAGGGTACACTGAGCCTCAGAGGCCAAGGCCGCCCAGGTAGTGAGTGGGGAAGAGGATTCCGCCCAGTCACTCTGATGCCTGTGGTCGGTCTGCGTGCTGCCTCCCCAGAGAAGCCGAGGGAAGATGAGAAACTGTCTCGACATCACACGGGTGGTTAGAGGCAGAGCAAGGACTCCGTCCTGAGCCCCCCGGTTCCCACTGTAACACTCTTTTCCAGGAGGTTCCTAATTCTGGAGAGATCTGTGCTTTGCCCCACCAGCTCTGGACGTCTCAGACACCCTCTGAGCTCAGATGCTGGAACCAAATGCCTGGCTTCTAATGCCAGCCTAATGGCTGTGTGACTCTGGGCGAATGACTTCGCTTCGCCTCGCCTCACTATCTTTGTCTGTCAAATGGGCCTAATAATTGTACCTACTTCACAGATTGTTTTAAAAAATTAAATGAGTTAATAGATGCTGTGTTTAGAACTGTGCCTGGCACATAGCAAGCACTCCGTTAAGTGTTAACTCTTATCATTGCCACCATCGTCATCCTCCTCCTCAGATCTGGCCACAGCATCCACCAGCCTCCCTGCCCACCTTGTTATTGCTGTGGGGCCTCAGCAGGACAAAAAAAAAAAAAGAGGCCTTCCCGGGAACAGCTGGCTAATCAAAGGGCGCATCCTTGGCTTGAAATATGCTCTGCATTAGTCATCTGTGATCTGTTAGAGCCTCAGAGAGGAGATCAAGGCCTGCAGCAGGCAGGCTGACCAAGGCTGCTCAGACACATTGCTATGTGCCAGACTTGGCAGTGGCCATGGCCAAAGTTCAGCTTTCTCTTGTGCGGCAGAGCCCTGCTCCCAAGAGTTCTTGGCAAAGGATGCAGTCCAGGGAGGCCTCTTCTTGAGTTCGCACAGGACAGAGGGGTCAGGCCATGGCCTCCGTGGATGCCCAGCTCCGGCTCCTCTGGCTCCTTCGGCTCTTCCGTTGGACAGCTCCCTCCTGTGCGTGCCCCACGTAGTGCTCATCGCCAGGCCTTGCCAGCTTCCAGGAGGCATGGCCAGAGCCCTGCCTCCTGTGGTTTGAGTTAACCTCTCGCCCACTGTCTTCTGATTGCTGAGGGCAATACCCATCACCCACGAGGGGCTCCTTCGACCTTCAAGACAACCCTGGAGGTGATGCTGTCTTATTCTTGCATTCACGGTAAAGCTGCTGAGGCTCAGAGAGGTGCTGGGTCTTGGCAGAAGCTGCACAACCTGAATACAGGGCTGGGACCTGTCTCTGCAGACCTGGTTCTCTCTCCCGTCCTCTGCCCCACACGACAATGGGAAACACATTTACTTCTAACCCTCTAAGGTGAGTCCCTAAATAGTTCTTAGGGTCGGAAGTCCACAAACTACCAGCTGTGAGCCGAACCCTGCCCAATCTTTTTTTGTAAATAAAGTCGTATTGGCCCCTGGACCATTTGTTTACATGTGGTCTGTGGCTGCTTTCTTAAATAAGGCAGAGTTGAGTCCTTGTGACAAAAACAATATGGCTGCAAATCCTAAACTATTTACTATCGAGCCCTTTACAGAACAAGAAAGTTGCCAACCGTGCTGGAGATGAGTGCTTGGCACACCTTCTCATGTCCCCGTCAAGTCCATGTCCCTTCCCTCGGCTTCCGCCCTCCTGCCCAGCACCAGACCGAGGGAAGAGCAAGTAGGGGGGACGGGGCGGGAGGGGGGCGGTTCTGTCCCATTCACGGATGGAGAAATGAAGACCTGAAGTTTTATTTCTTTATATTATCACTTGTTATTATTTTGTCAAAAGGAAGTAGAAATCCTCTGCTAGAGCTCGGTGACACTGAATACTTGCTCATCACTGAGGCTCCTGGAGGGATTGCCCACATCTTCCTTGGCTGGAATAATACTCTTTGGTAGAATTGGGAAGCAGGCTTCTGTGGAGAGCATGGAGCAGTTCTCGTGCCCCTTTGCCGGAGATCTTGGCTTGTCTCCATCTAAGCCCAGCCTTTTTCCTGCCTCTACCCTTGGCCCACATCTTTATTTAGAGCTTCTGTGAACAGCTGGGATGATGCTTTATGAGGAGGAAATAAAACAAGGCTCTCTGACTTGTGCCTGTCCGATCTACTCAGGCCCCAGCCTCAGCTTTTTCCTTTGATTCATTTCTTCGCTGGCTTTTCTCAAGCCAGGCGGGGCATTCTGTCATGGTCTCTGTGTTTTGGGTGTTCGCCCTCCATAACTTGAGCTTTAAATACCTCTAGTCATTTCTCTTATGGGAAAGGGTCGTGGCCTCTCTAATTTGGGCCAGGTGACTGGAATCAATTACAGTTGCCCTTGGAAGACTCAATGTCTAATATTTATCACCAAGCAAATATAACTGGGGCAGTGACCCCCGTGGACATGAGGCTGGGGGGCACTTGATTTATGCTCTGATAGTTCCTTGGCCCTGGAGGTGATGAGGGTTCAGAGAGAAGCCTCACCAGTTTTCTCTTTGCACAGGAAACCTGCTAACTCTGGTGGGGACTTTTCAGGATAACCTAGGATCACCCAGCTCTGAGAGGCCACCCCTCCTCGCTGCATGCAGGCAGTACTCAGGCAGGAGGGAAGTGAGCCAGGACCAGCGAAGTCTGCTCACTATACACAGGCAGGCTGAGATCCAAGGAAGTTCATTGCAGCGAGGAGCAGACAAAGTAAATTGACAGGACATTGACAGCAACCTGGTGTCGTTGAAGGAGCATGAAATCAGCAGTAAAAACAAGGCACGACAGCTGGATTGGAGCCCACCTCAAACGGTAGCTGCGTGATCTCAGGCAAGCTCCCTAACTTCTCTGGGCCCCACTCCCCATAAATATAATCATCTCTGCCCTGCTTGCCTCACTGGATGGCTGTGAGGATAAAGCAAGAACATAAAAATAGAAGGGCTTTGGGAGCTGTAAAGCAGAGTATTGATGGAAAGAGTCGTGTTGTGATTAATGTGAAGCAGGAGGGAATTTGGTTAGATGCCAGAAAGAACTTCCCTACTTAAACAGGAGATGTCAGAATGAGGTTGTGGGGTTTTTCCTCCTTCCTGAAGATCTTTAGGAATAAAATCAGGTTGGTTTGCCTGTTTAAAATACTCTTGATGTTGACAGAGGCATTGGCCAAGTGACTTGGGATATCTTTTTCATCTTTTTTATAAAATGATAGTTAGTTCAGTCAAGCAAGAAAGTGACCAGTGGCCAGACCTGTCTGTGTGTGTGTGTGTGCGCACGTGCATGCCTCCATGGAGGTACTTTTATGCGTGACTATAGATGTCTGTGTGTCTACATGCATGTGTGTCTGTGTATATATCTGTACATATGTCTATGTGCATGTATCTGTTTGTCTGTCTGTCCCTGTGTGTCTGAGTGACTGAATCTGTATTGCTGTCTGTGTGGGTTTGTGTGCATGGGTCTCATCTGGAGAGCAAGTCCCTGAAGCCAGACCTCAAGCTGACTCATCTTTACTGTTAATTTGTTGAAGGAATTTCCTCTTACTGTTCTATCTAACTTGGGAGGACGTGGACAAAGCACCATGGTAAAAAAAAAAAAAAAAATGGTTTTAGGTTTGATTGATTGATTTGTTACTGTCATTTTATACCTTTCTAAACTTGGGCTAAGAAGAGCTAGGTGAAGTGCCCGGGCTCTGGAGTGGACTGCTACGGCCTGAATACAGGCACCCCTGCGTACCTGTGATCTTAGTGTGTTACCTCCCCTCTTGGGGTCTCAGTTTCCAAATCTGTAAGATGGAGGTAACAGAGCCTATATCACAAAGTAGTTGTGAGACTTCAGTGAATTAGCCCTTAGCATAGTGTCTGGTTCATAGAAAGAACTCCAGACATGTTAGCCGTTACTGTTATTAGCTATAGGCAGTTTCCGGCCCTGACTCCTGATAGATATAGGAGAAGAGTATTGACTTTGGAATTCAATACCTTGGGTTCCGGTTTGCCACTCGGTAGCTGTGTGGCTTTGGGCAAGTCACTTCATCTCTCTGATCTCCGTTTTCTCAGCTGTAAATTGGGAATTATAGTAGGCCTGCCTCATAGGACGATGAAGAGGTTCCAAGGAAATAATGTGCGAACTGTACAGTAGGAACTTAAGGAAAAACGTAAATTTTCTCTACCTGCAAAAGAGAAATTCCCACTGAGACCATACCTCTCATTACCCCAGCAGTGAATTCTGTGCCTTAACCACTTACCTGTGTTCCAGTCAGGAATCGTTTTATCCTGTATGATCTGATCTCACAGAAGAAATACAGCAGCAGAAGTCGGGAGCCCTGGGTACCCTTCTCTGCATGGTGGGGACATGGGGTAGGGGCTGCTCTGGCAGGAGCTGCCAGGCTTCACCACCCGCCCCAACCCCAGCTCAGACCTGTGCCCTTTTTTACCCAGTTCCCAGGCTCCCTTAATATCCATGAAGCCATTAAATATTTAAATCCAGGCCGTGGGGCCGCCAGGTTGCCCCAGCAACAGCCCTGCATATTTTGGGATGGATTACCAAGTTTTTCAAAGGTCTCTTGCAGCTCCAGGCCCTGACGGAGTATGGGGTATGCAATGCGGAAGGGAGCACTTGCTGGTGGGGAGGGCGAGCTGGGGTCTCCGGCGCCCACTCTTGCTCCATACCCAAGGCATAGAGATGCAGTTGGCCATGGGCAACAGCCATAAAACTGGAGAGTCAGAGGAAGGGAAGGCTTCGCCTGAGTTTTCAGAACCTGGACTCGAACCCAGGATTCATGTTCGCCCATTCCTTCTCTTCCCAGTTGTTTCGGCCAGCAGGCTTCCTAGTACTTCATAGCAGTGAGAATTCCGGGACCTAAATCCCACTTTCTCCCCTTACCAGCTGGCCCGCCGTGGGCCACGGGAAGCTTATTCCCCTTCTCTGAGCCTCATTATATTCTCAGGTAACTCGAGGAAGTTCACCCATTGTAGATGATGTTGGAACTATGCTCGGCACAGTTCGGGGCACGTGGGAAACAGAAGCCGTTATTCTACTGATAACATTCTGTCTAGCACCCCTCTGTGCCCTGAGGAGACTCGGGAAGTGACGAAGCAGACACAGCCCCGGCCACCAAAAGCTTGTACCTAGTAGGGAAGGTCTGGCGGCAGTGGTCCATTCAGAGGACACATGCCTGCCCCCTCTAATCTTGGTGCAAGTGTTTGGTTCCCCCACTGGATGGTGGTGGGGGGCAGGGGGGTGAGTCGGCCTTCTTTCCCTTCCCCTGGATGTCCATGCCGTCTCCCAGAACCCGAGTGTCCCTGCCACAGTCAAGAAGGATTTCCCAGGTGTGCCCAACTACACCTGTCCTTCCTGGTCCCAGGGAGCCAGTTGTTTACTTGGAATGTCTGCTTGTGTCTTCCTCACACCGATTTTTCTCCAGATCACCAGGCTGGCAGTCAGAGAAACTTTCCTGGAGGGCTCAGCAGGTCCCAAGGGACAGGGCGGGACTGGCCTCAGGAGGAAGGAGGGTGCCCTTGCTCTGCCCTTTTCTGTCCTTCCCAGCCCTGAAATGCAGTCCCTCATCGTGCTTCAGCTACAATTCACTGTTGGGCTCACACAGGATTTGGCCCCTTGTGTTCTGAGGCCAAATCCTGTTTCTGACACACACAGTGACCCCCGCTCTTCTTTTTCATGCCCAAGTTCAAATTTCCCAGGTTGTCTTGCCTCCAGCACCTGGATGGTGGCAAGTAAAAGTCTCTGCAACAGGAAGCAGCACCTCCATCCCAGAGGCCTTTGCAGTCAGGCCACCTCGGTGCAAAGGCGGGAGCACAGACCCATTTCCTGTGTCCGGGATGAGCGCCTTCTGTGGCTTGAGTCCAGCCCAGGTCCATGCGGGGGATGGGAGGCGAGGATTATGGTCACTCTGGGGATCAGCAGGCCCAAAGCCTCTGAGCCCACACCTCTGGAGAACAGCCAGGGCACAAGGATGGGGAATTCGGCTTTGCCCCAGCAATTCCTCCAACCTACCGTGTTACTTTGGGCCAGTAATTTTATCTCTCCGAGCCTTAGTTCCCTCATTTGTAAAACATGGGTGCCCCTCTCTCGGGGTGGTTGGAAAGATTCAGTGAGGTAACAGGCGTAAAGCGCTTTCAGAAGTCAAAATAAATTAAGATGTCAGTTTTCAGGGGCTGCCTTGGGCGGTGGGAAAAGCAGCATGCTTAAACTCAGGAGCTCCTGGTTCTAGCCCTGCTGTGTGACTCTGGGCAAGACCCTGCCACTCTCTGGGCCTCAGCATCCCCAGTGAGAAAGGAGGGTGCCGGAGTTAGCCCTCACCAAGGCATTTCCTTCTTCGAAGATTCTCTGATGGAAACTGCCTGTGGGAGTTCTTGGTGGGGCAGCGGAAAGAGCGAGTGGCGGAGACTGAGGTTCAAGGCACAGACCACAGACAGGGCCTTTTCAGACGCCGCAGACGCTTCTGCCCCCCGGACAGTCACGATTCAGTGAGTCTGGGGACCAGAGGAAACTGCCATCTAGGATCCCACTGCATCCTCAGCAGGCTGCCTGGGACCGTTCGCCGTCAAGGCGCCGCCCTCGGGGGCCTAATTTAGCTTTTAGTCCCCATCCGGCGGTGTCTATGTCCCCATGTCCATGCCATCACCAGGAACGCCAGGATTTAGGGCCAATTGCTTGTTTACGAGACCGTCTGTCTCAGACGAGGCCCAGCAGACACAGCCAGTGGGCAAATAAGTCCTACCCCCCTCAGCTTTGAACGTGATGGCGAGAATCATTGTTATTCTGACCAGCCTCGGCCCCCATCCTGATGAAGGAGAATGTGGGTCTAAGAGTCAGGAATACCTACCTGGGTGTCAGTTCTGGCTCTGGGACCTTTCTAGTCCGCCAGAGCCTTAGTTTTCTCATCTGTAAAGGGAACGGTGATAATAACATCTATTTTGCAGAGCTTTTTGGAGGATTCGAGTCAGACCGTTACAGGCAAAGGCCCATGGCACAGTGCCTTGCATTGTCATTGGGGCCCCGTAAATGCTGGTCCTGCCCTGGCCTCCTCGCATGCCCACCTCCCAGCTTCTAGGCTCCCCCTCCAGGGCTTGCTGCTCTCTGCTAGCCGTGCCCAAAATACCTGGTGGATGTGGCTGTTAACACTTCTCTCCAAGTACCAGGTCATTGACTCTCACTCGACTTGAGTGAGTGCTTGAGGAAGGGAAACCACCAGTCCCTGGTTTATGTGCCTTGGACCAAGCCCAGGGCTGGCACTAGTAGGTGTCTGGCACACACAGGAAGGAACTGGATGTGCAGCCGCCAAAGTGCTTTCACCTACATCACCCCCTTCAATTCTCTCAATGACTCTGGGAATTAGATGTGAGAATCCCCATGTCACAGTTGTGGGAGGTGGAGGCTCAGGAGCTGAGGAGGCTGACAAAGATCTTACAGTCGGACAGAGCCCAGCTTCCGCTGATTGGAACCCAGGGGAGGACCCTGGGCCTCCATCCTGCATCACAGCGCCCTCGCCTGGCCGGGGCATACAAGACACTTCTCACTCCACAGCAGCCCAGGTCTACTTTTGCTTCCTCTGATGGGGGCTTCTTCATCGCTCATGCTCACCTGCTTCCTTTTCTCTCTCTCCAGAAAGCATGCCCAGCGGCCCAGGGCAGTGAAAGTAAAAGGAGTGATTTATGAACTGAGCTGTTCTTCTTAATCAGAGAACCCCTGCTGGGCCCACTCTGTGCAGATGGGATTGAGTCGCCATCTGGGTCAGTGGGAGGGGCAAGATTAATAAAGCTGTCTGGCCTAGGCAGGGGCCTGCAGAGAAGAGCCCTGAGGCGCGGGGTGACCTCTCCCATCTCTGCCTCCCTCTGGGCCTCAGGACTCCCATCTGTCACAGGATGGCAGTATTGGGTCATCCCCCAGAGACCTCCAGCTGGCACGGGGGAGGACGGATGCTAGCCGGCTCCCTGGGACTCTGTGCCTAGTTGCCTGATCCTGGGAAGAGCAGCACCAGGTTGCACACTTTGGGGACTGAGGTATAGTACTCCCTCTCTCTGGTGCCACGTCCACGGACTGGTGTTTTGTCAGGAGCTCTGGTTTGGAGTCCAGCAAACATGGGCCTGAATCATGGCATGTCTTGCTAACTTTGTGAATAAACTCAGGCAGGTTAATTACATTCTCTGAGCTTCAGTTTCCTCATCTGTAAAATTAGATAGTAGTGATACCCACCTCCCAGGTGAGGATTAAGTCAGAGAATGCAAGAGAAATGCTAAGCAGAATCTGGTACATGGTAAACGCTCAATACTATTAGTAGTTATTAGGTTTAATTATCACAAAAGTATAAACAGTAATTTCAATTTGGGGCCTTTTAGGGGAAAGATGTTTCTATCTCGACTAAGCCATTGTTCTCCCCCATGACCATCTCCATTGATTACAGGTAAATGTGGTCATCCACTTATTTCTAATATATGATGATGCTGGTAATAATAGCTCCCCATGGGAATAGTGCTTTATAGGTTTCCAAGTGTTGTCATATCATTTCATTTCATGTGTTTCATAGCATGAATTCCTACAACCACCACCTTTGTCTTCGAAACTGAGAATCACAGTTTTCAGAGGAGAACTGAGCATCTCAGGGAGGATAGTGACTTTCCAAAGGTCTCAAGGGAGCCGGCCAAGGCTGGTGCCATCTGGGCTTTGCAGAAGTAGTGGTGATGGAGTGAGTGCTGCCTGACGTGGATGGGGAGGAATCAGAACTGGCACCCGAGAGCCAGAAATCGCCCCTTCCTCCCTACGGGGATGCCCACCGCAGCCCAAGTTCCTCCAGGGCCTCAGGTTTTTCCTGGAACTGTCCTCTAACCCAGTGTTTGAGCAGGACCTGGCTGTGGAATTCCCCACAAGTATGGCAAAATGGGACCCTGCATCTGGGCTCATTTGACTGCTGAAACCAAACCTTTATTTGCACTGCTAGGAGCTGGCTCTCACGAGGAGCCTTCTGGCAAATCCTTATGCAAAGCTAAGAAACCTTTTCCAGGACCAAATTTCTCTCTCCTGGGAGTCAGGGTTTCTGGGGAGGGGGTTTGATGAACAGGGCCCCCTGCTGGTACTCTGCTGAGGTACTCACTGTAGATGCCCAGGTAGTATTCAGGTGTGTGGGCCGCTCACGCCCATTGTCTCCTCCCAGTTCACCAGCCACAGGCAGCATGTTGGCATAGATGAAGCCCATGCCAGAAAGAACAAGTCTCTTGAAGATGTGGTTCCCCATGCAACCCCAGTGAGGGTACCCAGGAGCTGCCATCTGGGCAAAGGGTGGGCACCCCATGCAGGCCGCCCCGGCTAGAGGGGCCCAGGTGTTGAGTGCTTTTCATTAGTGCTAATGAGCCCAGATTAGCAAGGCACTTGTCCTGAATATGTGTCTGAAGGGCAGGTTTTCATAAACAGCTTCTTGAACATGGTTGCTCCTTAATGACTTCCTATGGTAATTGAGTATTTTCTCTTATAGGACAAGCTGGGCCAATAAAAGGAATATACAGGAGACCCTCTGACCAGGAGACTCTGTCCTGCTGACACCTCAAGAACTGCCCAGGTGACAACTCAGCAACTGCCTCCCCTTCTCCCTGTGCCCCTCTGCTCCAGCCCCAGATGCCACCCCATCTCCACTCAATTCTTCCTAGTCTGTCTCTTCCTTTATCACTTCTTGCTGTCTCTCTTTTTCCCTATCTTTCTCCCTCAGTCTTTCTCCATCTTTCTCTTTTTGACTTGTTTTTGTCTATTTCTCTGATTTGCTGACTCTCCATTGTTTTGTTTTCTTTTTTCTCATTCATTCATTCATTCATTCATTCAGATAGATTAATTGAGTGTACGGCACTGCTCCAGACACTAGGAACATGGCAGTAAACAAAATAGGTCCATGTCTTTATGAAGCATACATTCTGACAATGTAGAAAGGGAGATGCATACTACCTGAATAAACTCAAACATCAAGCATGTAGTGTGCCCACGAGTACTAGCCTGGGCTTTAAGAAACAGGGCTCCAGGCTCAGATCCCTCACTAATTGGTTTTGTAACTTAGTCAGATCCCCTTTTCCTTTCTCAGCCTCAGTTTTTTTATTTCTAGAGTGAGAGAACTAGTCCGGATCAGGGTTGCCCTGCCTTTCTGTGATGAAGAACATCTTTTATTGAAATGCTGATAACATAAGTTATACAAAGGCTAGGTTCTAAGTCAGCACTTACACAAACAGTAGTGTCAAATACACGAAACAGTCAGTTGCATCTGAGGGGAAAAACACCCTTCTGTAACCCCAAAACCATCCCTTTGCCAGGTGTAGGGATGTTGGGATGGATGCAGGAGGCTGGAGACTGTGAGATCCACGGCAGGAGGTCCAGGGCTGCCACCCATATTCTCCCTGGGGCAGACGCCCACATGGAAGGGCAGCTTGAACCACACAACCTACACTGGTCTGCACGTTCTCCTTGTGCATTGGGGAGTTGCATTCACACAAAGTCAAGTTTGCCCGTGACGCTGACTCCTGCATTTCATCCCTCCGAGCCCCAAGATTTAAAGGATTTGTCTACCAAACAGTGCTGCCTTTACCAAGTCATTTTTTAAGTATATGTTAAAGTTTCTCCTTAGTTTTTGTGCTTCAAAGTCATACATACCTGGTGGCCAGAGCTTCTGAACAGACCGAGAAACAGGATCCCCCACCCTGGGGTGGTTTACTTGCTCCAAAACCCAAGACACTTTTCCCTTAAGCCAGCCAGTGGCGAGATGATTTCTGAGATCGTATTCGATAACCTGAAAATAGCGTTAGGATATAGTTAGTCTCCAGGAACCCAGTATGAGAACCACTGCGTGTACTCATTCTCCATGCTCAGAAATCCTCCATGTCAGAGTTCTTCTCTTCGTGACGTGGAGAAGTACAGCTAATGCATCTGGTTGGTCTCTGGGAGCACAGAGGAGCTGGGAAGTAGGGAGGAAAGATGTGTCAGGTCTGGGACAAGGAGCTCTACATATCGTATCATTTAATCCTCCATCTGTATAATTTGCTGAGGAGGTCGGCATCCCTGGCTCCATTCTGCAGACATGAAAGCAAAGGCCCAAAGAGGTTATGTGATTTGTCTAAGGTCATAAGCCTAGAAGGTGGAAGAACCGAGTCTAGTCTGACCCCACCCACACTGATACTCTCCGCTGGGGTCCCTATTGGCTCCCTGGAATGAGGAAGCCCCAGTGGGCCTTTCAGCCTTGGCCCCAGGAAGGGCATGTCATTTCCATGTAGCAGAAAGGTCCCTCAGTCTCCTTCATAATTGCCTTTTGAACATCTTTTTTGAGGAACAATTAAGCTCTTGGACCTCATGGTCTCAAGTGTCTTCTCAGCCCATCTTCCAGAGATTATTTATGACCCCACTCTCCTTAGGCATAAATTAGGGAACCGTATAGTGATATCAACTTCCAAAAGCCTCTGTGGGAGGATAGAGCTAACAGCCAGATCCAGGCATTGGAGATTCCATGTGTCTGTCACTCTTGTCTGGCCAATTGGCTGTAGAGGTGTGTCCTTGTGATCATAAGTCCCTTGTGGGGAGTGGAGCAGGCAAGATGGTCTTTTGACTTCAGTCTGGTGGGGGAGGATGATGGTCCAGGACGCTGTTTCTCCTGGACAGTGGGAAATAAATTGGCATAGGAGGTGTGAGGACAGGCCTGAATTTTGGAAGGTGGATAAATGGAGCAAGCAATTAGCATTCACTGCATTAATTATTCATAATAATTAAGAGTTGTGGCTCCAGATTAGGACAGACCTGGGTTCAAATCCTGGCTCAGGCACCTCCACGCTGTGTGATCTCCGATAAGTGATTCCACCTCTCTGAGCCTCAATTCTCTCACCTGAAAAATGAAGATGACATTACCTGTATCCTGGAGCTTTATGAAGGATAAATGAGATTGCGCATGTTTCTTGGCGCATAGTAAGAACTCAAGGCATGCCAGCTGTTACTAGCTGTTGATGTTATTAGCTACAATGGGCCAAGCCCAGTGCTCAGTATTTTCCATGCATTATCATGAAGGCATTGTTTTTATACTAATTTTAAAGATAAGGAAACTCTTGGATATATGCAGTTAGGGAACTTGACCCAGGCAACACCAGCTAAGCCTGCCAGAGTTGGGCCATAGCCCTTTCCCACCCTGCCCTGGAGCTGGAAATCAGGCCTCCATATTTCTGTTCACCCCCTGGCTCACATCGTCTGTTTTTCTACCTGCCTCACCTTGGAGGTTGTTGAAGGCTTTTCCCAGGAGACACACCTTTTATTGCATTTATCCGGGAGCCTAGCACGCCACAAGCTGCCCATTCGATATAATCTTTAATGAATGTGAGACATAATAAATACAGATAGCCCATTTATGAGCTGCCATATTTATTATGCCCTTTAATTGCTAAATGGCCAGAGTCCGTTGAAAGCTGGATCCCACCCTGGAGAGCAGCTTTGCCTGGGTGGGCAGAGGGGAAGGACGCCAGAGCCTGGCCCCCCGCAGACCTCTCAGCATCTCATCAGGGCAGCCCCATCTGCTCCCCCAAAGACCCATCCAAGTCTGAGCCTGACAGAGGAAGGGCCTGGGTTTGGGTATGACAGTCAAGGTGTTTAACACCTGATGGGCACTGGCACGGGCCAATCAGAAGAGATGCTGCCTAGACAGCAGGCCAGCCTGACCCCTGGGTCCTCACTGAATCTCGGCCCTCCCACTGCCTACCAGCAAGACAGGGCCTGGAACACGGGCAGGGCTGGGGATGGGATGCTGGACGTAGTAGTCAGGGCACGGGGAGAGTTTCGCCCTAGGAGCAGGCCTCGAGCCCCCAGCTAGGTGCTCCCACTTCTTCCCTGCAGCATCCCTCCTCACTGGGCAAGTCCTGTGGGCTTGAGGGCGTGCACGGTATTGGGAAGTTTGTCAGGCCTGGGTTCTGATCCTGATTCATGACCTCGTCAGGTCCCCGGGGCTCTGAGCCTCAGTTTCTCAACAACCAAGTAGAAGGTTCACGTCAGCAACCAAGTCGTATCATCTTGTAGCATTGTTGAGCCCTTGCCACGTGTTAGACATCATGCTAAGCAGGTTATTGCATTATTTCACTTAATCCCCACAACACTGCTTGAGAGAAAGCGTCTGTTTTTAATCTCCATTTTCAAGTTGGAGAGAATAAGACTCAGAGAGGTAGTAATTCGCCCAAGGCCACACAGCAAATGAATGGTAGCCGCAAGCTTGATCCAGGCAGGCTAGCCCCACAGGACAAAGAGGAAGTTGTTTTCTGCCTTCCTCTTTCCCCACTCACTTCAATACAAGGTCAGGCGGGCCTCTGGAGACCCCTCCCCATGGGGGAGGAATGAGGTAGGAGTTCTTTCTGGTTGGGGTGCCCCTGTGGGAGGACTGAGGAGCCTCGCTCTTTTATAGGCAGAGCACCATGGAAGGCGACTGTCTGAGCTGCATGAAGTACCTGATGTTCGTTTTTAATTTCTTCATATTTGTAAGTATTCCTGGAACGTGCCTTGGGTCTCTCTAGGCCTCTGCTGGGTGGGAGGAAGTGACTGCTGCTTGGAAATAGTCGACCCTACCTGGCCAGGCAGGATTTCCTGGAGGGGAGGCCCCCAGTGGTGCCCGCTCCACGCCAAAGAGCCTGCTGTCCTAGGAGAGACATTTTGCACGGAACTCGGGATGGGATGGTTCAGCTCCTCTGACAAAGGATGAGGCTCTCAGTCTTGGGCCCTGTCTTGGGATCTGACCCCTGGTGGGAGTTAGGGCAGAAGGAGGAGACGGGGGTGATCAGAGGGCAGCAGAGGGAGCCCCACCCAGCTCTGACTCCCTCCCCCTTCCAGAGTATTACAGACATCAGAGATACGGGGCAACCTGATGGGCTTGCAACACTCTCTGGGCCTGGGGTACTGCAATTCAAAGGCAAGCTCTGCGCCTCACCAGCCAGTGATTTGAAACACATTTCACTTTTCTGAATCTCGGTATCTTCTTCCCTTAATTATCTACCTCAATAGGTTTTTTTTGAAAATTAAACAAGACTAGGAAGTGCCTGCAATGTGTCAGCACTCAGTAGCTTAGCTCCACCCCCATCCAACCTATGGATTCTCTCCACGAGGGACAGAGCCCTAAGAGCTCAGGTCACCAGCACAGCCCACCTGCTGGCGGCCCACCAAGGGCTCTCGGCTCAGGCCATGCCCTTTCCCAGGAGAAAGACACACTCTTGGCATCTCAGGCCCCTGAAGACTTTGCTGACCTCACCTCAACCTTTGACCTCAGTGCAGCCAAGACCTGGATGAATGAATCTCCACTAATGTCCTCCAAGGACAGGGGCACACTATGAAAAGAGGCCTCTTTCTGGTCAAAACCGACTCCGTCTGTCTATTTTTTATACATTTCAACAACTCTCCTTAGTTCCCTCCCCTGCCTGGTAATTCTAAAGAGTGGGGAGCCCTACAGACTTGAATTCTAGACCCAACTTCTAAGCTGGGTGACCTCAGGCAAGCCCCAATTTCCTCACCTAAAACGAGGCTGGGTCCCTTGGGCAGTTCCGTCCATGCCTGAAACCTCCTTGAAGCAGATCTCGACACACAATTGCCAAACCCCAAAACTTCCAACAGCCTTGAAGAGGGCCGCCAGTTTTACCGGATGTGGGTGGGGACACCAAGGAGAGAGAGAGTGCGCGGCGGAGGACAGAAATGTAGCCTCTGTCACTGGCCGTCCCTGTTGGTCTTCACTTTCTCCCCTATCGCTGGGTCCGTCAGACCTCTGGGCTCCCTCCCCTGCCCCAACTGCACCTAAAATATCATCTCTTGCCCCAAGTCATTCAGCTCTTCCCCCTCCCACACCCCCCCCAGCTTGCAGACCCCTCTCAGCCAAGCCACAGCTCAGCAGTTTGCTCTCAGCCGCCATCTGCCATTTCTCAGGTCCTCCCACCACACAGGGATTTCAAACACTTTGCAGCCTTCAAATCCGGTGCCAAACTGGCTCTCCTGCAACAGCTCCGCTTCCAGTACTTGTCCGTGCCCAGGACAAAGGGAACAGATAGATAATTATTGAAACCTGTTAAGTACATTCACGTCCATTCTGTCCGCTCTTTCTCAGGGCCACCTTAGGAGGTGGGAATTTGTATCTTCTTTTAACCACGAGGAAGCTATGGCTCAGAGAGGTTTAGCCATTCCCGAAGGTCTCAGAGCTAATGAGTGGCAGAGCCCTTTCTCTGATCTGAGCTGCCTTCCTCCAAAGATGAGTAAGGTGTGGAGAGATGGGCCATGCAGACGAAGACATAAACAAGACTCTTGAGCCAAGGGTTTGAGAGTAGGCTGCCCAGCCTGAGAGCCCCTGTTGGGAACAGAGTGGGTAGCCTCTGTCTGTGTTTTTCCGCCCCTAGCAGGGTGCAGGCACAGCGTGGGTGTCATGGCGTTTGGTGCGTATCTTCGGGGCTGGAGTCAGGGAGGCCCAGGATTCAGCCTGGGCTCTGCCTCAAACTTGCTGTGTGACCTTCAGCAAGTCATTGGCCTTCTCTGGAGCTCAGTGTGGAATCTGAGGGTTGGACTAGGTGACCCCATTATCCTGTAGCTCTGTCCTTTAAGGAGAATATAAAAGTGACACATAAACTCGACGCGATATGGTTCACAGCAGGCCGAGACAGTGTGTGGGTCAGAGACTGGGTTTAAACAATGTGCGCTGCCCTTAAGATCAGAGGAAGCAGGAAAATTCAAAGCAGTGACAAGGAGTGCTGGGACACTGGCTCCTGCAACAAATGGAATCCCTGCCTCCTGGGGCTCACCACCTCTGCCCCGGGGGCTCGCTCAGGGAATGGTGTCTGCGGGGTGTCTAACCTCCGTGTCTGCCTGTTTCTTCCGCTTCCTCCTGACTGGACCTGGAGCAGCTGGGAGGGGCCTGCCTGCTAGGCATTGGCATCTGGGTCATGGTGGACCCCACCGGCTTCCGAGAGATCGTGGCTGCCAACCCCCTGCTCATCACGGGTGCCTACATCCTCCTGGCCATGGGGGGCCTGCTTTTCCTGCTCGGCTTCCTGGGCTGCTGTGGGGCCGTCCGCGAGAACAAATGTCTGCTGCTGTTTGTGAGTACACCCATCCCCTACCCCATCCGTGGGTGCCTTGGGACGGGAGGTGGAGGCCCACGTACCTGTACTTCAGGAGACTGAAGTCTGACCCAAGTAGGCTCTCCTCCTGGAGTGGGAAGGCCAGCCGCCAACCTCTCTCATTTGCACTGGCAACCCCAGCTTCCAGAGCTTGCTCTTTGTACTGGGCTCATGCCTGCCATGTGGGCAAGTTACCCCTGGGTGGAGAGTAGCCTTGGCCTCCAGGTGTGAACAGGCAGGCTTCTCCAAGGCATAATCAACTGAGAACCTTGACCGTGATGTTTTTCTACTTGCTTGCTTTTCAGGACTTAAATATATAACTCCTTGGTAAAAGATCTGAGATAGCTATTGGATAAATCATTCACCTTTTGCATTTCCAATTCAAAAGTAGAAATGATATGATCTCTGAAGGTCCTTTATTCATTAAATAAACAAGTCCTTGAACTACCACTACAGGCCACATAGTTGACTAGGTGCTGAAGATGCATCAGGGGCAAGAGTGGCCGTCCCCTCCCTCATGGACAGGCACAGGGAGGCATCAAGACCGTGAGGAAGGGCTAGGCAACAGGCAGGCCTGGATTCGGGTGTGCACCCTGCTCTGTTCCCTAACTAATGATGCGACTCCTATCTCTGAGCCTTAGTGTCTTTGCTTGTTAAGCGAGGAGTCAACCAGTGCAGCTGCATGTGGGGTAGATGTCCTGTTTCTCTGGTCTGTTGCATGAGCCATAGCCCTGTGGGCCTCTGCTGACCTTTCTGGCTGTGGTGGATGGGTCTTCTTCCCTGTAGGATCCTATGGGCTCCCAGGGCTAGGAGAACTTGTGGGTTGAGCCCAGTCCTGCTACAGAGTAAGTAAAAAACAGCCCTGCTTAGAGAAACGTTTGTGTGGATGGGTGAGTGGATGGCTGGGGTGGGAGTTAAGTGACAGGGAGATGTGGGTTGGTCATCGGTTATCTGTCCTCTCCTGCGGAAGAGCCAGCAGCGCCCAGCGCTTTGGGAGGTAGAGACCAGGCACAGTGCCCGCTCCTCAAATCAGAGCACACTGTACGGCCTCCACTCATGTCACATTGCACAGAGAAAGTGAAATCAGCTGTGAAATGTGTGACACAGTAGCCTTGGTTCCCTTTGGCCTTCAGCTGCATAAACACTGCAAACTTTTCTTTTGAAGTGAAACAAAGAAACGTGTGGGCGCCCCCTGCTGGAAAGATCGCTACAGTGTCAGATGGTGCAGGGAAAAAGCTGAGCCCCAGGTTAACTTTAAAAGGAGCTGGGTATGGTTCCCACCCCACCCCACCCCACCCCCGCACCTCGGCCCCCAGGGCTCGTCCACTGTGAATGGGCTCATCTCTGAAGCCAAGGCAGGAAGCCAGGCTGGGACTCTGGGCTGGGGAGGCATCAAGCTAAGTGGCTCCCTCTGAGCCCGGCAGCTGGATGAGGACATGGCTTCCCTCCCTGGTGCTTAGGAGGAAGACGCTGAGGCCCAGGATGACGTTTGCCCCAAGTCCTCCAAGAGAGATGAGTCCTGGCTGTGGCCGACTCTAGCCCCCTGAAGCTTACAGTAGCCCCTTCCCACCATTTTTGTCTCTTCTCCCCGCTGCCTTTTCTTACCCCTCTCCTGAACGCTCCTTGCCTCTGTCCTGCCTCCCTGCCTCTCTCTCACTCTGCTTCCCCTGTGTTGCCTCCCCTCTCTTCCCCTCATCCCCTCCTCAACCCTCCCTTCCCCTCTCTGATGCTCAGACAAGCTTGCGGTCACAGCTCAGGTCAAAAGCTGGGCACAGGTGGGTCCAGGTCTCCTGTCTCTCAGAACAGGGCAGGTCCAAGGGCTTCTAACCTGGCATGGACTCACATGATCCAAAATGCACCTAAAATCATGTGTGAAATATCCTGTCAGGGCCTGCGTGTGTGTGCCTATACATGTGTGTTGTTGTGTGTGTGTGTATCTTGTGTACACGTGCATGTTTCTAGGGAGAGACACCACAGCGTTTGGAAGGTTTTCAAAAAGATTCACGACCTGAAAAATAAGAAGAATCACTTTGTCTTTCAACCTGGACCTGGCCGTGTGGCGCTTCCAGGTTCTCACCCCTAGTAGATGCCGGCTTCCTTAGGGAAGCCTGAGACCCCTGCCTCAGCCTGCTGGGAGGGAGAGAAGACTTGTCTTGAGAAGGGTTGAGAGGGAGTAACTTCAGCCTCCTCAGAAACCCTGGCTCAGAGGCCTGCAGAAAATGGGGCCTGGGGATGGGGGTCAACTGAGTATCCATCGCCTCCCTGCTGCTCTGACGCCAAAGCCCACAGTGGCCCAGTGGCCCTTAGCTCAGACACAATAAGCCTAATGATCATGTAACCTAATGACCACATCACTTAATGATCAATTTTTCAAACATTTTCCTGTGATCAAATGATTTTACAGCATTTTTCACATACGATAGGGCAAATTTCAGCCTATCGTTGACATTTTGTGACATCCCTTCTTCCTGGTTGCTTAATTCTGAGTAGTTTGAGGAATATTTTTTGGCCCATTTATTTGAGTCAAATTTGTAAAATATTTGATAACAAAGGCATGCTAAATTGGAAAAGAGAACAGCAAAAAGAGATGAACGTATGTAAAAGAAATAAGAGAGCTGAATTGCACATGAAGTATGTAAATTTAGTAAATATTTATTAGAAATGAGAACTGAAAGCAGATGTGCCTGTAGGCAGATGGGTTAGGAAAGTCTGGAAACGCTCACCAGTAGGCAGCGGAGCAGTTTCTGCCCCTGCATTAATTCTCCCATCCTATGCAAAGTGTTGTAAATTCGATGCTCAGGAATTACTGACAAACATGTCTGTAGGCAAATGCAATGAGGTTAGATGAACCCAAACCTACCCCGGGAAAGGCCCCGATTGGGGGAAGCCCCAGGAGACATCTGGACAAGCCCTGTGGCCAGGTCTGGGGAAATCCCCTCCAAATGACCAGTGGTAACCCTATTAAGCAGAAGGAAATCATTTCAGGCTAGAGAAGGCGAGTTGGCAGATGTGTCATTGTTATGATGTTGGGACCACAGCCTGGCACTTTCCTTCGGGTGACTCACACTCACACACTCAAGTCACCCCTCGGTCCCCATACTTGGGAAAACTCTGCTCTAGGAGGGAGAAACGGGAAGGAGGTCTGCAAACCTCCTTTCTCTGGGGAGGCCCGCTTTCCCCATCAATGAGTTACCAGGTTCATTCTTTAATTTCTCCTCATGAATCTTTTGCATTTCATCTTATGAATTTCACTTCTTGAATTATGAATCTTGGCTCAGTGTAAACTCCATGAGGGTGGGGAGGACCACATCTGTGGTGTATTTATTTGTTTGCCAGGACCTAGCACAGAGTAGGTGCTCAAAAAACAGCCTCGGAATGAAGGAGCAGAGAAGGTGGTGTCAGGGGTGTGGTTAAGAGCATAGGCTTTGGAGTCAGAAAAGCCCGGCTCTGATCTGTTACTTCCTGCCTGTGTGACTTGGGGCTGGTTACTTAACATCTCTGAACCTCAGATTCCTCCTACATTAAATGAAGAGAATAATGCCTCCTTTTCCAGACATAGTGTTGTGATCATGGTTCAGTGAGGAAATGTGCATCTTGCTTTGCTCTGTTCCTGGCACATGTCAGCACTTGATGAATGAGAAACTAAAGGGGCTGAAGTTGAACCGCAAGAGACCCCGCAGGCCGTCTGAAGCCTTAAGACCTGGAGACTCGTAGGGTTTCAGGATAACTTGGTGTTAAGAGGCCGTGGTCTAGAATCAGAGCTCCCGTGCTCATCCCGGGTGTACCGCTGACCTGCTGTGCCATGCTACCCCCTCAGAGTCCCAATTTCCCCACCAGTAAAGTGGGGGTGTTGATAATAACAGCAGCTGCTTCTCCAGGCTGCTGAGAGTGTTCATGGAAACAATCCACGTATGATCTACGGTGCCTAGGTAGTGAGCACTCGGTAAGCGGTAGCTGGCATTATTTTTCCGGAGACCACCCACACTGGCCCTTGTCCTCAGGAAGGCCACACTTCCTCTTGGTTCAGAGCCACCATGTGGGCAGCTCTCACGTCGTGCCAGCCTGCCCCGTCTCAGTGAAGCCGTCCTCAGTCATCCTGGGTATCACACACATGCTCCCAGGGTGATGGGCATGTGGAGGACACGAGGCTGGAGCTTAGATTCATCCATAGTTTATAACTGTCTACGCCGCGATCCGTAGCCTGAGCCAACTGCGTCGTATCACCACAGATGGAGGCCACTCTGCCAGCCCGAGGACAGCCAGCAACTCCACCGAGAGGGCACAGGGCAGGGTGGAGCTTCCGCAGAGGCCGTGAGAAACAGAACCGGCTGACCATCCATCACCAGCCAAATGGAAGTGAAAGGAGCCCTGCCAGGGGCCTCCATCACTGTCGGGGAGATGAGAGGCCACAGAGGTGGAGAACGCATCCCTCGAACACATCCTTCATCCCAAGGGCCAGCCAGTGTATGAGAGACGAGGTTGTGGGAATGAGTGGCAGGATGGACTGCAGGTGTTGTGGCCAGGGCCACAAGAGGCCCTCTGTCACACTCCTCTCATGTTGGGGAACCCTGGCAACCCTTTACCACGGCCCGAGGTCATCCCGTGCAGCTGACCCCTAGCAGGGCTACCACTGACCTGTCAGAAGCAGACCCCCAGGGTCTAGCAGCATTTCTGACAGCTCAGTCCTGGACCACGCTCCTCGGCGGAGACGAGGGGTAGCTTGGCACTCTGAAAGGAGCTGGATTGAGGCAAAAAGATCTACTTTGAAATCTCTGAGATGCCCACCTTGGAGCAGCTGTTCCCTTCCCCGGCTTATTTCCTCCTGGGAAACAAGGGTGTGGAAATGGAGGCTCTAAACAGAAAGGAGATGTGGGGGCAGGCATCGGGCTCCTTGCAGCCAGAGCCCAGGCTGGAGGCAGCCGGAACCTGGCGAGATCCTCGTGGCTAAAGATGACAATTAGGGATGAGAAGGGACAGAGCCACGTGTTGCGCTGGCTGGTCTGTTTAAGCCAGGGGTTCTCCATGGGTTACGGGATTTAAAATGAAACGACAAAACTGTTTGACATCTAGGAGATGTTTCACATGTGTGTCCTGGGCAGCTCATTTCGAATCCATCCCAGTGGTCTCCCCCAAAGTGGTCTGTAGCCTAAGAGGTTTGGAGGAACCTCGAGATCTCTATGGGGAGCCACAGTTCCAGCTGAAAAGTCAGGGAGGGAACACGACTCGGGCCTCCCAGAGGGAGAGTAAAGTAACAGAAACCTTCTCCTGACAGGGAGAGAAACCAAGGGCGTCATCGGCGGCCCTCGAGAGTGGCTATGAGGAAACCAGCACAGAATGTGTCCCCGGAGCCTGGGGGCTCAGGGAAGAGCCTGCACTCGAGCTGGCTTCCGCGCTCCTGCTGCGCTGATAAAAGCCTCGATGACAAGCTGTGCTCAGCCTTTTTAATGACATACAGAACACTTCCACATCCATTACTTCATTATTCTCCGCTGTGCCCCCAGTAGCAAGTGTTACATCCTCACTCTACTGACGAGGAAACTGAAGCTGGAAGGGGTTTGAGTGATTGCCCCAAGTCACACAGAGCAAGGCAAGGAGGGCCGAGATGTCCTGACACTAAGCTCAGGACCCTTCACCTCCTTCCAGCCAGGCACACCCAGGGCAGCCCGATGGCTCTGGGGACCGTGACCCAAGGGAGCAGGTCTTAGGACAGCTGGCCGAGGAGGCTGGGAGGGCATGTGGGAACCTATCTCCATGTACACCAAAGATTCAGTCCTCTGCTGGTGGTCTCAGGTGGGGTGAAAACTCTGGAATTGTCACAGGCTTTACATGCCGAGTAATGAGGGCACAGCCATTTCCTCTTTCGTCTAACGGCTGTCAGCCCAAAACGCATGACGACCAGGGCCTGACATGTAGCAGACAGCGAGGTCATGATGCTGAGTCAGTCGGTCACCCATGGATTCATCCGTTCACCTGATAGCCATGAACGGACGCCTGTGCCGTCTGGGCATTGGGAATAGCGTACTCGGTTACAGCCTCTATGCTTAAGTGGGGGATGCAGTGGGGGCACGGCAGCTACGATGAGGACATCTCCGTGTGGTACTGTGATGGGGGGAAGCCAGGAGAGACTCCTCGCAGGGAGGGCAGCCGGGGCTAGACCCACTCTGGAAACTGAGGAGCTGGTGGGTCAAGAAAGAAGGGACCTTCTCAGCAGAGGGAGCGCAGCACGGAAGGGCCCCAAGATGAGAGGCTTCATGGTTTATTGGGGGAGCATCAAGAAATGCAATGAGTGGAGCAGAGGGGGCTGTTAGATTTCAAACTCCTGGCCCTGGCTTTCCACGTTGTGACAGACACACCATCTTCCCTCCAATCCTGCTCCTTTACTACAGCTGAAGATCAGCTTTGCCTCCCCACTTCCAGCGGGAATGAGAGGCAGCGGCAGGGAGAGGGGGCCCTCGGGCCGGCCTGCTGGGGAAGGCCCGCCAGGGATCCCCGGGGAAATCAGGGTTCCTGCAGCTGGGACAATCCACCTAGAGGGCACCCGAACATGTTTCAACATCCGTCTCTTCCCAGGGCTGCCAGGTAGGGTGGTCCAGACTGATTACTGAGCAAGGGCCTTGTAAAGGGGTGCCATTTGTACAGAAGACATATGTTTGCTTTTTCCATATTTGTATTGCAAGATTGTTGACTCCAAAGATGGATTGTTGGTGTGTTTGTTATGAAAAATGTCCGGCTTCGGGCAGCGAAGTTCCGTAGTCTTACAAAGTCAGCGCGTTGTATCCATTGCGTAACAGGTGGAAGGCAGCGTCAGTGAGTGATGTCCTTGTCCCGCCCACCCTCGGGACACTCACGCCTGCCTCTTCTCTTTGCAGTTCTTCCTGTTCATCCTGATCATCTTCTTGGCAGAGCTCTCAGCGGCCATCCTGGCCTTTATCTTTAGGGAAAATGTACGTACTGGGCCCCCTGCACCCTGGCCCCTGCAACCAGCCAGGGCTCAGTGGCCGTCAAGGCCAGCCTGTCCCCTCCTCAGTAGAGTTGGGAGGCTCTCATCCAGCACTTTCAGCCCAAATTGTGACCCAGCACCCCAGCAGGCCCCACAGCCCAGAGGGAGACCCCAGCAAGCCTCTTTCTGCTAAGGCTTTTCCAGAAGGTCTGAGTCAGGGGGACCCTTCAGGATCCCTGCTCTTCCAAAGCAACCCCACACCTGATTCTGGAACCTTCCATTCTGTACCTTGTCCAGCGATGGTCCAGCAATTGTCATTTGACAGTTCAAGGATAGTCAGGGAGGCTGTGTGCCCCATCCCCCGCCCCCCTTCCTCCTCACTGGACAACGAGACATGCAGGAGAATAAGACAGAGCATGCTCAATGAGGCCCAGGCCCCTATCCAATTTGGGCCCCTTGCCCCCACAGGCCACCTTACTCCAGGGGCTCCAACCACCCTGGGCACCAGCTCCCTTCCCCGAGTCTGTAAGAGCCAGGCACCAACCAAAGGTGGCCTGGAAACAGAGAGGAGAGAAAGACGGGAGAGGGACGGGGGAGACGCAGGCCGGCCCTGCGGTCAGCAGCTGAGCTGTGGGCACGGAGGGGAGGAGGAGGCAGTAGCCTATGAGCAGACATCGGTGCCCCAATGGTGCCGCTCTGGGGCTACCAGCCAGGGCCCGGCCCTTTTACTGCAGCAGGAAGCAAGGTGGTTAGACCGTGAGAATATCTGGAGGGTAGGAACCATGGATGTGCAAAGACTCCCTGCTCGCGCGTGGCTTCTTCGGGACCTGGGGCTCAGGGCGCCTGCTTGGCTCCGTCTGAGGGACGGCTCGGGGTGGAGGGCGTGGCGGGAGGGGAAGTGCCCCGTCCTGGGCAAGCCCTCCCTCTGAGAAGTGCTGCAGGGGCGAGTGAGGTTCCCTGCGCCCCGGCCTCGGGGTCATCGAGGGGTTGCATAGACTTCATGTAGATGATCCCACCATGTGGGGAGGCCACAGGCCTTGGGGTGGGACTAAGGGACCCGCCCCGAGTTGGCAGCCGAGGAGAATGCCAGGAGCCTGGCTCCAGGGCCCTGAGGCCTTCCCTTCCCTCCCCCAAAGCAGATAGATGGAGAGGCCAGGGAGGGGCGGGGGCAGCGTCAAGCTGCTGGGCGCAGGGCTCAGCCGCCCTCATCCTCTGCCTCCAGCTCACCCGTGAATTCTTCACCAAGGAGCTCACCAAGCACTACCAGGGCAACAACGACACGGATGTCTTCTCTGCCACCTGGAACTCGGTCATGATCACAGTGAGTGACGTAGCCCCCAAACCCGTGCTGCGAGCTGTCAGAGCCATGACGCCCAGCATAGCAAAAGTCTGGCCTCCAGAGTCCCCTCTGCTCATGCGCCTGTGGGCAGACTTCAACAGTCGACCAGGCCACTGGCCACCGAGCCTCGGAATCGCATCCACACGGCGTTCCTGGCAGCCACTGCCAGGCAAACGGTCCAAACTCGGGATGAAACCTGTCTAATTCCTCAAGCAACTGTCATCGTCATTGATGACAGAAATCAAAGGAACTGTTTATTGGATGCTAAGTGCCTGGTGAGGTAGGAATTGCTACCTCCACCACCATTTTAAAGTTAAGGACACTGGAGGCTCAGAGAAGCTGAGTGACCTTCCCGGGGTCACACAGGCAGAGAGGGTGGAGCCAGCCCACGCCTGGGTGTTCGCTCCACCCGGCCACCTCACTGTGGCCGCTACACAGGCCGCCTGTACTTCCGCCCCCGGGGCCAGCTCTCTCCCCCAGACTCTTCGCTTTGTTTTCCTTCTAGTTTGGTTGCTGTGGGGTCAACGGGCCTGAAGACTTTAAGTTCGCATCAGTTTTTCGACTCCTGACTTTGGACAGTGAAGAGGTGCCAGAGGCCTGCTGCCGAAGAGAACCCCAGACGCGGGAGGGGGTCCTGCTGAGCAGGGAGGAATGCCTCCTGGGAAGGGACCTGTTCCTGAACAAGCAGGTACCGGGCCCTGCTGCCCCAAGCGGGGGCACATGGATGGCCAGAGCTGGTTGGGGGGCAGTGTCAGCCCAAAGGGTCCGAAGACACTCCAGAATCCCATGGGCATGTTGGCCATGATGTGGGGCTGAGTGGGGGCTGAGGAAGCCCCATCCGGGCCCCCGAGCTTCCAGAAGGCACAGCCCAGGGAGCAGGCGTTCGGGCTGGGGTTAAAAGGTCAGGAGGAGTTTTCCAGTGTTCCGGACCGAACGCTCCTTGTAATTCCAATAATGCAGGTCGGGAGCCAGAACCAGAATCACACGGTGGGGGCCCCTCCTCAGTCATGCCCTGTATTTTGGGGGAAGCTCACATTTGCCATGTGGGGGCTCCTCCTGACTCCGAGGAAGCAAGGTTTCCCTGACCTGACCCTCCGAGGTCACAGAAGCTCCTAGACCTTTGCTTCTCTTGCACCCTGAGGACTTCATCTAAGTCTCTGAAAAACCCATTCCCTTCCTTACATATGCCACCTCTGGGGCCCAGTGACCAGCCCCCCACGCCTTGGGTATGAGACCGGGCTGGGTGGGGGCGGGGGGAGAGCGAAGGTGGACTGAGCCCCTGCACCCCCTCCCCTGATAGGCTTTTAATGAGGATCTCATAGGAAAGCTCCAGATGCAGGGGACCCCTCAGGGGACAGGAGACAAGGCCCTGTTCCTGTGGGGCTCACAGTTTAGCTAGGAAAAGTAGATGATAAACAAGCAGCAAACAAACAAAAAGTCATCACTTCGCACGGCAATGATTACTGTGAAGAAAGAAAAGCCAGATGAGGGGCTAGACGGGACCAGGCGGGGGCTCAAGGCAGGCTTCTTGAGAGTCTGGGGAAGGGGACAGTTGAGCTGAAGCCTGACCCTGGCCTAAGGTGAGGCTCTTTCTAGCCTCAGCTTTGCCCCATGAACTCGGTTTCTCCGCCCCTCGTGGTCCTGCCCTCCAGTGCTGTGGGAAGGAGACGCAAAGAAATGAGGGCCCTGGGATCAGGCCACCCCAGGGGCCGGGAGTCCCTGCTCTCGGGAGAGGCTGCCAGACATGGCGGGGGTGGGGAGGGGGCGGTTCTAGGCTGTGGTGCCAGGCGACACGTCAGGTTGCTGTGCCACCTTGGCCAGGACACACTCTCTTGACTTCAGATTCCCTGAACAGTGGCAGAGACTTCTGCCTATCCCCACACTCCATTCACTCCTTCTCTCTCGGAAAGAGGGGCTCTATAAGACCCCATGGCCACCAGATAAAGGCTATCGTCCCCATCTCTCCTGTAGCTAGGCCATGTGACCATGTTCTAGCCAAAGGGAGGTGAGCAGACATGATTTGTGCAACTGAGTCACATCCTTAAGAGAAAGCGCTGTGCACGCCCCCCCTACCCCCAACCCTTACCCCCTGGCTGGGATGCAGCTGTGATGACAGCATCTCAGACCTTGCAGAGGAGCGCGGCCCCGTAGGATGTCAGAGCATCGAGAGAGAAGCCTGGGCCACTGACAACTCCAGAGAGCAGAGCGGCCACCACGGCTCAGAATTTGATATGAAAGACAAATGAACTTCAAACTTGTTCAAGGAACTGCTGTTAGGAATGCCTGGTGCCTATAGCCAAACCTGTGTCCTGAGGCCACTTGGGAATTGTCCCAGGAAGCTGCTCGTGGGCCCTGGTCCTTCAGGGCTTTTCCAGCCACGCTCCCCATTTCTGATTCATCCTCTGTGACAACGCCTCCTTCCATCTTCTGGGCATGGCCTTGATGTAGGAGCTCATGGCAGAGGTCCCTGAGCAGCTACATTAGTTCTTTACCATGATTCTTCCTCTGACCTCGGGGGTATTACCGAGATTGACTTCTGGGATTCCGTTTCTGAGACACTCACATCCCTCCTGAGCATTCTTCACTTTTAAAAGCCTCTGCTGAGGAACTACCTCTGTTCTTCTTCCAAAGCCCTCTTCCCTAAAGCCCAGGATGCATTTCCAATTTGGCCTTACATCCCCGTCGCTGTCTTGAATCAGTGAGCGACATGTTTGATTGCAAGTTACTGACTCAAGGGGCTTAATTAAGCAAATAGCTTTGTGTTCCACACATGGCGAGAACTCTGGAAGGTGGTGGCTTCTCACGGTGTATCAGTTGCTCTGTCATGTCAGTCAAGACCTGGTCTCTGTGATCTCTGTGGCCCTTCATTGTGCTTACCGCTTCGTGGTGGTAATATAGCTGCCATAGCTCCAGACATCCCACCCCTGTTCAAGGCAGCGGGCAGAGCATTAGCCTCTTTCCCAGGAACTCCCAACAGACTTCTGCTTAGGTCTCACTGGCTAGGACTTGGTCACATGGCCACCAGGAGGCAAGACAGAGGACACTCGTCTATGGGTATTGAGTTAGTCCACCAACCCTGTTTACCATTGAACTCTAATGAAGAGAAATGAGGAAATCTCAAACAAACAAACAAACAAACAAATGTTAACCTATGATGAATACTTGGGCTTACCACATTGATGTGACTCAAACTCACGTGGCAGCCACCCCAAGCAAGTCAGGCAAGACAGTCGCCCAGGCAAGTCAGGGATGTGTTTTCTGCTGGAAATAAATCAACGGGTCTCCCAGTAGAGGGCGACCTTGCTAGACCTTGCCTCCAGACCAGCAGGGGACCGCCAATAGGAAACCATCCAAATTCCCCATCTATCTGGGTGATCTTAAGTCTCCTCTCCTTACGGCATCGCTGTCTCTCTGCTGTATCCCCACTGTTCCCCATCTGCTTCCTGCTGGGTTAGGGGTGTGTGTGCTGCTGTGACTCTCCTTGAAACAAAGTGCTACACTCTCATCTTTCTGGCAAGAAAAAAGCAATTCAGCCAGAGTGAGAGCAGCATATGCAAAGGCCCTGGGAAGGGAGGGAGCATGGTGTGTTCCAGGAACCAAGAGAAGGCCAGCGGGGCCGGAGCACCGTGAGTGAGGGCATCGGCAGGGCCCGACCATGCTGGGCAGCAGGGCCGTGAGGACGCTGGAAGAGCAACAGAAACCATGCCTAGTTCTACGTGGGGAGCGGGGGGCGGGGAACATGGCCATGCTGGTGTTCTGGCTGCTCTGTGGCCGGGGATTAGGGGTGGACAGCCTGAGTGGACAGGAGGGATGTTTACACTGGTCCCAATGAGAAGCGACAGTAGGTTAGACTAGGGTGATGGCAGTGGAGACACAGAGAGGTGTACAGATGTGAGAAGTTATCCAGGAGGTAAGGGCTACTACTCTCTGTGGCGGTAGGTCGACTGTGGAGGAAGGAGGGTGAGGAGGTGTTGAGGGCCTGGTTTAGGGGAAGGTCTCGAGTTCCGTTTTTGGACACATTGAGTCCTTGGGACATCCCAGCAGAGGTGCCCAATGGGTAGCTAGCTGGGCACATGGGGCTGGAGCTCAGGGGAAGGTCCACGCCGCAGGCCCAAACATGGGTGTTCTTCGTGGCGGCACCTCTTGCCTAGCTGCTTTTGGTCAGTTGAGGTTAGAGGGGCAGCTGTGGGCCGGAGCCAGGGTGGGGGTGGGGTGATACTCCCTCCCTGCAGAGAGGGAGCATGGGAGCTGGCGACAGCAGCATGGTTAGGGCACCGGCAGTCTGCGGTGAGGCCGGGAGAGACGGCGCCCCACGGGGCTCAGTGAGGGGAGGACAGCCATCGTGAGGGGGAGGAAGAGGTGATATCCGGGGGTGCGGACAGGAGCTTGGGCCCTGAGCCAGAGGCCTGGCCTGGATGAGCGAGAACCGAGCCTTCCTGATGCCCAGCTCCCTTCCCCTAGGGCAGAGGGAAGAGCGGCGGGACCTTGGACTCCCTGTGCAAACCCTGCTTCCTTTCCTCCCTGTATGTGGCCTTGAGCAGGTGGTCCAGCTGCTCCTGCCCTCCTTCCTCACATGTAGGATGCAGGGAGAGCCCTCTTCCCCAAGGGGCTACGATGAGGCCTAAGTGAGAGCAAGCCCATGAGGCCCCAGCAGAGCTCCCGACGGGGTAGACACTTACGACATGTTGGTGGCATCATCCCATCCATCCCCCCTGACCCCCGCTTACTCGGAGGGTGTCTCAGTATCCGGGGCCTTCGCTGGCCAGCCCAGTCTGCTTGGCCCAGTCCAGGGACCCAAAAGGTCTTCAGCACCAGAGCCAGATGGCAGGGAGATGAGCGGTTTAGACCTCAGGCCCTGCGCACAGCAGAGGGGCGCGGGGGTGGCCTCCCTCCGCTGGACAAGGCCGCACTCGGAGGAGGCATGTCAAAGTCAACTTCAAGCTCAGAAAGGGCTTTGCTGTGTCTCCTGTCCCCTGCCCTTGTGGAACAGGGGGGTGTGTGTAGAGAGAGGATGGTCTGGCAGCGACGTCTGGAGGCATAGGGAGTAAACACACACACACACACACACACACACACACACACGCTGTGCTTACTGTCCACCCGCCGGGACGTGCTGAGAGGGCCATCGAGGGAGGGAGGACGGTCCTACAGGGCTGAGGCTTTGCTCTGTGCCAACACTGCTGCCTGAGCTTTGAGGCCACACGCCAGTTCCCTGGCTTCACACCCCTGTCCTGGTGCGGGCCCCCGACCCGTGACCCCAGACTATCCTTCCAGCTTCACCTCTGATCCTTCCTTCCCCAGGGCTGTTACACAGTGATCCTCAATGCCTTCGAAACCTACGTCTACCTGGCCGGAGCCCTCGCCATCGGGGTGCTGGCCATCGAGGTAAGTGAAGGCCCCACTTCTGCGGCTCCCCAGAAGCAAGGCACACACGAGGCCTGGGGAAGATCCCCCAAGGCCTGCAATCCCCAGCCCATCTCCATCTCCACGTCCTTAAGCCAGGACCCCTGGGGCCCCACTCTGGGGTCTGTGGGTAGTAAGCCCTGCCATGCCTCTCTGCTGGCTGTGTGTCATCACTGGACTCTGGACACGTCTGAGCAAGTTCTCTGGGTCGTGGGGACAGGCAGGACCTGAGAGGCACTCCCTCATCTTCCTGCCACCCCCAGTCTCCATTCCTCTCCCACCAACCCCGCATATCAGCCCCCCAAACCCACCCAAGGTCCAGAGTGAACTCTCGACTAAAGGCTCAGCACAGCCGACTTGAGGGAGGGGCTGCTGTCTGTGCTCCTAGATCAGGCCCTTCCTCTGCGGTGTTTAGGGCCTGTACAGCCCTCCGAACCCAAGGGCCTTCTTAGCCTCCTTTATTTGAAGGTCCCAGCGCCCTCCGAAGGAAGGCGGTTGCAGATTCTCGCAGACACCAATAGGTGTCGCTTCAGCCAGAGGGCAGAGCCTTTCCTAGATCGCAAACCCACTGCTCAGGGAGATTAGGAGGGCAGTGTTGCCCACACCCAGCAGTCTTCAGGAACAGGTACTCTGGGCCTCAGCCACCTGTCAGCCTTCAGGAACATGAAGCCAGGGCGGCCTCCCCTCCCACCTTGCAGGGCGGCCTTGAAGGTCCTCCAACACCTGGCAACATTGCCGCCCGGCTCAGCTCCTTACTGTCCCTTACAGGCATGCTTAGAGCAGTTTGTGGAGACTGTTGGAGATGGACGAGAGGAAGTGGCCATTTATGTATTCATTCAGTCATTTATTCACTCAGCAAGTATTAATTGAGGCCCTACTATGTGCCAGTACTATTTGAGGTGAACAAGTCCTCTTGGGGGACGTAGCAGTGACTTCGAAACAGACAGACCTGTGCCAGGCCCAGGGAAACTGCAGGCATGTGATGCAGGAGGAGCGTGGGCTTGTAAGAGTCCAGCTCCCCAGCCCCTCTGGGAAGCAGAAGCCGGCTCCCAGGTGGGAACCTTTACCATGGTCCTAAACCAGCCTTGCCTCCCTACCCCACTGTCCCTCCTGGAGATTTGGCCATGAGGTCTGGGAACCGTCCTTTGTGCTACTTACAAGAAGAGGTGTGGCCATGGGGGCATCAGCCAGTCCGGTGGGAGGCGTACCCCCAGGCAGTCCCTGCCTGCCTCGCCACCCCAGGGCCCTTAGACAGTGTTCAGTGGCTGCCCCCCCTATGCCCTCCCTGCCTGCTAATACCAGCCCTGGTGACTTTTTACTAAGCATCTCCTACATAACAGGCCGCATGATGTCGTTAGATGATCGTCTTAGACTTCAATCTCACCACCTCCCTGTGAAGGAGAAGTGGGAGCCTTCAGGCTGTGAGCACGTGCTCTGGGGTCAGATGCCTGGACTCAACCCCTGGCTTCCTGGCTTGTAACTGTGTTACCTTAGGCGGGTTACCTGTCTTTCTGGTCTGTGAAAAGGTGTCTAAGAAAGCGCCTCAATCTGTGCCTGGCACATGGTGAGTTCTAGAGGCATAACAGGCCCAGAGAAGGGAAGTGTTTGGCCCACGGTCACCAGTGGCAAGGAGGGAGCTGGATTTGAAGCCATGTCTCTTGGTTTCCAAAGCCCCTTTCTCGCGGTGACTACACCGCGCAAAGGGGCCCCGCGGCTGGTGAGAAGGGCTTGCCGCCAGGGGGCGCCGCGAGTCCCCACAGCAGGAGTGTGCTGAGAATACCGCGCGCGCCCGGCCCGTGTCCCGCAGGGCGGGCGCCCCGTGGAGGGATGCGGGCCCAGCCTAACGAGCCGACACCTACTTTCTCTGCAGCTTTTCGCCATGATCTTCGCCATGTGCCTCTTCCGGGGCATCCAGTAGAGGATGTGGCCTGAAGCCTGGAGACTCACCCTGCCCACCACCACCCAGCACCCAAAGCCCTCCCCTCCCTCACGCCCCTGCCCCCTGGGCTCCGGAGGGGGAAGGGAAGAGGAGGAGGTGAGGCCATCATAAGTGGCCAAAAGAAGGGGCAGGGGGAAATAGCTATTTTTTTAACAAAACGAAGTGACGAATTTACTGACCGATGTACCCTGCCTGGATTCTGGGGCGGGGGCCGTGAGCTCTCCGCAGGGGCCCCAGCACCTGCGCCCCTGCTGCAGTGTGCACCAGAGACCAAAGGAACACCAGCCGCAGGTCCCCTCCGCCCAGCTGGACTCTGGCAGCCCCCGGCCTGGGGCCTTTTCTCACAGCTTCAGGACCAGGCGCCAGGAAAGTGAGGATTTGGGCAACAAGAAGACAAAAGCAAATCTCGGAGAAGTCGCCAAGGCCCAGGGGCCCCAAATGGACTTGGTCAACATGTCCTTGAGGACTCGGCACCGACTCACAATCCCTGGTCCTCCGGTCGATGGAGTTGTCCCTGCTCCAGCTGAGGCCGAGAGTGGGCTGCGGACGCTGGATCCAAGAATGGCCCAGCTGGTGGGGTCTTAGCTGTCCCCTGCTGTTGGACCATATAATCCGGAAGGTGCAGACTTTCATCCAGTCACACAGCACATGCACAACAGTTCTGGACAAGAACTGGGTCATCTTCAGGCTGCCTTCTCTCCCTCCACCTCTGTCAGTCCAGCAGGCCTGCTGCTCACCCCCACCCCAGCCTCAGCATCGTGGTTTCCCCAGAAGAGACAGGGTCCCAGGTCCACAGCTAAAAAAATTCGGGACTCTGTCCCCCCTGCCCTCCCTCTCACCCCTACTCGCATTTCCAGGTCCCCAAGAACACGCACACGTACACACACCAGAGTCCCCTTTCCACACCGCCCACCTCTCCCCACAAGCCGGTCCCCTTCCCTGTTCTCCACCAGCTCCCCAGCTTCTCAGAGCTGGAAGGAGCCCCCAAGATCACCGGGTTCTTCTCTCCCCACCCAGAACCATGGTTTGGATATCTTCTGTATGATCCCAGCCAAGACACCTCCACCCTCTTCTTGTACACCTCCAGGGATGGCGAGTTCACTACCTCCCAAGCAACCTTCTGCCTTTGGACTGCTCACTATAGCATCAGCTCAATGCACAGCAGAAATTTTCCTGTGGTTCCGCCCACTTGCTCTCTCCTTCCCCGAGTGTTAAGGCCACGTGTTGTCTCTCCCTGAGCCCCGTTATCTCCGGGATAAAGAACTCCGGGCATCTCATCGTTTCTGCTGTGACCTGGTTTCCTGTCCAGTCTCCATAGCGCATTTCTGGGTGCTCCTTCCCCTCCAGGCTCCGGCAGGAAGAGGTTTTCCCATAGGCTCACCGAAACCCACACAGCACCCACAAATCGGCCCCTCATATGAAGACTTAAACCAGTGTTGGCAACTGGATTGCAAGATGCCTCAACCTCAATCAACCAGGAAGTGGCTGCCGGGGTCCGTGCTGAGGACCTGAGGTTCGGTCTGGGCTCTGAGAGAGGGCGGCGGGATCCTGATGTCTGACAGACCCCTTATGCTTGATTAGTGATGTCTGCCGCAGGCATGGGAATGGGAGGGTCGGCATGGTGGCTGCCCTCCTCTCTTTGTCTCTCTTCAGGGTCTGAGAGAAGCCTATTCTGTGTCACAAGCCCTGTGCCAGCTTCCAGCCTCCCCTCCTGCTTTCCAGCCACAAAGCTGCAGCCTCGAGTCCAGTGGTCCCTCAGTCTCCCACTTGCCCCCTTCTGAGGTGCAGCCAGGGCTCTGCTTGCTGTGAAGACTTGGTTAGACCCTCCTCCCATCTCTCCCTTTCCCCTTCCCACCAGCCCTGGTCCTCCCTCCAGGTCTCCAAACTGAGTCTTTCCAAATTGTCCCTGGAACAGCCTGCTCTGGCATCTCCATGATGCCATGAGCTCCCTAGGGGCTAGCCATCCCCAAGATCCAGGGGGCCCCACAGCTGGAACCCCAGCCCAGCCTGAGAAGGGCCTGGGGCCTGCCCCTCTAGACTCACCCACACGCTTACCTCCAGCTTCCTGGAAGAGGCACATGGCTGGTCTGAGGTTGACCAGAAAGAAAACAACATTAAAAAATCCCAGGCTGCTTAGGCAGAACTCAAGGCCAAATGGGGCAGCTGCATGGCTCTAGTCCAGGGGCGGCCCCAGCTTCTGGGCCCCAGCTGGTCTCCCCCTGCGCAGGAGAATCTGGGCCCTTGAAAGTAAGAGGAGCCTGACATCTGATACCACCCGGCTCATCCAGTGTCTTCCACTCCCGCCATTTCTGGGCCCCATAGGAGTTGAGAAGAGGGAAGGTCACAGAGGCCCCATCTGGCTTACGTGGGATCATCGGTGGTTGTTAAACTGTCACCACCGAAGGCTTCCCAGAAAAGTGCCAAGGAACCCTGAATCTGTTCCACTGACCTGCACAGCCACTGGCCCCTCAGGCTGGAAAGGGAAAGCGGGTAGGTGGTCTGCTCTCCAGCAAGAGCCCAGGCTGGTAGGTATTTGCAAGGCCGCTCGCAGCCATTTGAGGGGTGTGAGAAAAGAAAGCTCTGCCCAATCTAAGGAGCCTCTCTCAGGCTCCAGATCTGGCTGGGCTGGTCCGGATACAGCCCATAATAGGTGCTGGTGGCAGTTGTTGGCTGCCAGGGGTTGGGGGAGGCTAGGAATGCCCCTGTAAAGACTTCCCGTGATCCAACAGCAGGGCAAGGGCCAAAGAGGCCCTTCCAAGTCGTCACACACCCACCTTTTCATTCCTGCTCCAAAAACTACTGTCTCTGGGAGAAGGGGATAAATCTGAGGGGCTAGGGCCCCTCCTCGGCCTCCTTTGTCCCTCTCCTCTATCCATGCCTAAGGGGCCGAGAGAGGATCCCTCAAACGAGCCGAGGCCCCAGAACCCCGTCTCCCCAGAAGACCCTTCTTCCTTTCTACCATGGGCCCTATGTTAAAAGTCTATTTTGAAAACTGTAAATGTTCCTTGCAGTAGATAGCGGAGCTAATTTATCATGTTTATTTCCTGTGAGCCCCCTTTTTATATTATATATCAAGAGTTTTTGTAATATAAAACAGGACACCCACACAAATGGTTTCGCACTGGTTTTTGTGACTGTTTCTTACAAAAAGAAAAAGGAACGAAGAATAAATAGTGACCGTGAAGAAAGGTGGTCTTGATTAGGGGGCGGCGGGGGCTGGGGCAAGAGTCTGGCAAGAGGGTGCGCTGGGTTCTGGTGGCAAAGGGGATCTGGGGGAACTGGGAAGAGGCGTTCCGGGTCTTCCCAAACCTTTCGGAGAGGAGCTGGGCCCACACCAGGCCTTCTTCACTAGATCTGTGGGTTCCTTCGGCCCTCTCCACTTCGTCCCTGCCTCCTCCCCAACCAGGACTCCTCTTTGCCTCCCTGGCTTGTACCCACCCGCCCCCCCCCCCAGGCTGTATGTCTGCCTGCCTGCCTGTCTGCCAGATGCCCTCTGTCCAGGCCTCAGAGCAGTGTTTAACCAAGCAGCACAGAATTTCCCGGACACTGCTCTGTGCCGGGGCCTGGGTGGCGCCATCCCAGTGGGTACTCACTACGCCCCGTGGGACAAGGCCGCCCTTCCCCCGCCCCGGCCCCTCGCCAGCTGAGAGGGAGGGAGCCTGGCCCTCTGAGCCGTGGGGGATGCCCAGCACAGAGCCCGGCCCTGCTTCCCTGCCTCTGGAGGGACCTACCAGCCATGCCTAGCCGTTATTAAGACAAACCACCCAGCACCCATCGGAGGATCAGCCAGGCCTTAAAAGGCGAGGGTCAGATGGAGGATGTGGCCTTGGCCTGGTGGCACTGCCCGCCAGTCACCAACACCACCTCCCAAGGCAGCGGTGGGCTCCCAGCCTGCCCAGGGCTCTCCCTGGGGACAGGCACACACGTCAGTGACGAGAGATGGGTGCCAGGGCAGAGCAGGCCCTTCCTTAGTGTCCCGGCTCCCTTCTGCTCAGCCATGGTCACCAGCAGCATAGCCTTAGGCACCCAACCCGCCGGGCCTCTCTCCTCAGCTGCGTATCAACGGTAGTGCCACCGCTCTTCCGGGCACTAGGCACTGGCTACAGGGACAGCTGGGCACAGGGGAGGGCAGCCCGAGGCCCAGTGTGGGCAGGGTCGGCTTCCCAGATACAGGCCCACCTGGCAGTGCCCAGAGCTGGGCTACACCTACAGACCATCCCGCCCCTAAACACTCTACTGCAAAGCAGGAAGCGAGACCGGGGCTGGGCTGCTGGGGTGCACGCTTGTGTCCTGGAGGGAAGAAGTGCGTTGGAACTCATGGGGGGCACGCAGGCTGGTGGGCCTGCTGGGGTCTTAGGCTCTGAGGGAGCCAGTTGCCGGCCTTCTCCAGGCCAACTGGGGGCAAAGGGGTGTCAGAGGAAGTGGCCTGCTAAAATATTTCTGTTTATTTCCTTTGCTGAGTTTGAAGGGCATTCAGTCCTACCCCACCAGGCCTTGGGGGCAGCCCATGCTGGAGGTCCAGAGGGCAGCACCCTGGGCGGGGGGTGGGAAGGGTGAGTGAGGGAGCTGAGCCAGGTGAACATCAGAACCCGGGAACGTGCCAGAGGACAAGGAGATGCCACTGCTTTTCTCTCTTCCTCATCTCCCGCCCCCATCGCTCACAGGTAGCCGCCACCTGGGGTTATCTGTGTGTCCAGCTGTCAGGGCCAGCCTGTGGGAGGCCACTGGCAGCCTCTGGAACCAGGCCAGTTGGGGGAAGGGAGCTCAGGAGTAGGCAGAGCAGCCTCAGGCGAGGCCCCGGGAGAGCCCATGGTGCAGGGACAGGGCATTGCTTCACGTGGCCCACCGCACAGGAAGGCTGAAAGGGAAATGCCAGCTCAGAGACAGCCACCCCGGCCTGCTGGCTGCAGCTAGACTGTAGGGAGGGCAGGTGTGCGTGTTTGGGGGTGGAGGGAGCCCCCACATATGGAGAGGGCCCACAGTAAGGAGTAGGGGCACAGGGTCAAATCCTCAGATCTTCCAGGCATAGACAGAAGCCAAGTTCAGCTACTTGGGCACTAGATTGGCTGGGGGTGTTTGAGGAGCCTCTATCAAAAGAAAGCCGGGCCTCCCAGCAGGAGGGGCAGGAGCCTCGCCCCAGCCCGATACCCCATGATGCAGGCTCTTCAGTCAGTGTCTGTCCAGGGGACCCAGAGGCCAAGAGGCCCAAGAAAAGGAGGTGTCACGATGTAGGGTGAAGAATAGGGGTGCAGAGGCCCCCAGTCCTTCCCCAAACCTGAAAGCCCAGAAGATCACAGCATTCGGACAGTGCCCGGGAGGAAAGAAGGTGGCCGCCCCCACCTGCCCGGGGCAGGGCGGGGTCCTTCCTGCCTTCCGTGAACCAAAGGGAAATCGAGGCCCAGGGCCTCCCCGCCCCAGAGCGGCCCCCGGCCCGGCGGGCAGCTAGACTTTCTTGGGTTTTCGGCCGACTTGGTAATAGTAGTAAACGCTGATGGCAACAAAAAGGAGGCAGCTGGCCAGGAGCAGCAGGATCCCCAGGGACATGAGGCCCGTCTCGGCTAGTGTGGCAGTGACCACTGTGGGAGAAAGGCCAGGGTGGGGGGGACAGAGGTCAGAGGAGGGATGTGCCCTCACCCCCCACCACAGGATGGCATGCTGATCCGGGAGCCCTGGGGCGGCCACCTCGCTGGCTCTGCCCTGAGCTTGGGGTGGGGGGGTCCTGCCAGCTGCCTCACCCCACAGATGTGTCTATTCTGAGGTCCCCCACTTGGCGGGGACTGAGGCAAGCACGTGGGCAAAGCCGGGGTGTGCTGTCACGCCTGTGCCGGGGGGTGGGAGGCTGTGGAAATGCACACGTGTGTACTTGGGAAGATACAGGTACATGTTAGGCACGTGAGCACAGGTGTGCAGGCGCACAGGTAAACACAGCCACAGGAGTCCCTCCCCCTCAGACGGTGCCGTCGCTTCTTGGAAACCCGAATGGAAAAGCCGAAAGGTGGCGGCGGAGCTGCCCCGGCCACAGCCTGCCTTCGGCCTCCCTCCCTCCCTGCCCACCTCAGGACTCACCCATGAACTGCACCCCGAAGTAGCAGGCTTCCGTGAGCAGGGTCCAGCGAATGATAACCTTCTCAGCAGTGTAGAGAGCATTCCACATGATCAGGGAGATGCCTGGGCGGCGACACAGAGCGGCACGGCCTGAGCCCGCCGCCCCCTTGGGGCAGGGAGCCAGGACCCGGGACTCCCACGCCCCCTGCCCCCACTCACACACACGCCTCAAACTAAAACTCATCCGCCTGTCCCCTGCCCCATTCCCTCCGGGTTCAATTCTGCCGCTTCGGCCGATAAGCTCATTCCCATTCATGAAATTTCCCACGCACCACGGGACCCGGGGCATGTCAGGTCCCCTCACTGGGACTCAGTCTCTTCATCTATAACACGGGAGGCGTGAGCTCTAGGTTCTGCCCCTGTCAGGTTCTGTTTAGATTCTGGGTTGATGGGAGTCTGTGAGTGAATGGGTCATCTGGTGCTATAATCACGCTTTCTTTCCGAATGGTCTCCTGGAGACAGAAAACCTGAACCCGTTACAGAATCACTCTAAGGAATTCCCCAGGGGGCAATGGGTAGACCATATTTTTAGGAGAAGAACCACCTACTTAGCCTCTTCCAGCTGGCCCTGCGTCTGCTGGCTCTGGCCACCAGATGTAGGCTCATTCTCTCTGAACAAGCCTAACCCTATAAACTCTAGCTCTCCCACTGTGTGGGTGGAGTGCTCGAAGCCGTGCCAGTCTCCACCACGCCCTGCCCCAGAGGTATTGGAACCGGGGCAACTGTGTGCAAAGGCACAGAGGCCTTCTGAAACTGGGGCACGGGGCTGTGGGTGGGTGTGGGGGAGCTAGGTTTGAGAAGGCAGGCCGGATCCCCAGATGCCCCTGAATGCCAGATGGAAGAGCTGGGACTTTATTCTGCGAGTAATAGGGAGCCATAGAATGCTTTGGAGACGGGGAGGGACACCATCTTTGCTAAGTTTTTAAAGCTATTATTCAGCTTCCTAACATGCACTCTGTGGGACTCAGAATGGAGAGGAAACAGAAGTGGTTCGAATGAGAGGACCAACGAGGTGAGGAGTTTTGCAGATACCATGCTGATTTTGCCACTTCTAGGCTGTAAGGCCCTGGACGGCAGGGCCTGGGCCTCATTGGTCTCTGCATCCCAATGCCCAGGTGGGACACTGCACCAGCAAGCGCTCAGCGGTAGGCCAGATACAACAAAGACAGAGCCCCAACCCACTGGGTACATCCTGCCAGTGGCCACAAGATGGCAGCATACACCCAGCAAAGACACTTGAAGGGCGGGGCTCTGTGAAGGGTAGTCCCTGCACAAAGGAAGGCTCCCCATGATCCCACAACCCCAGTTAGTCCCCCAGCTGACCACCACCTCCCACCTGGAGTCCACCCCAGCAATACTCACTGAGGAGGGCACCACCATAGAGGCGGATGGGGGTCTTGCTTGTCACCTGGGCTCCATCAAAGACTGCATCATAGAGCTGGTCAGGGAAGGCAAGGGCCTGTGGACAAAGGGCAGAAGGCTCAAGTGGGGGAGATTCACTACTGAAGCTTCCCCAGATATTGTCTTCCCCCAGGAGCAAGGCCAGGGTCCCCAGGGCATTCCAGGGACAGGACTTGATTGTCCCCCATCCACCCATGCTAGGGCAGAAGGCACTGGGGTTCCCAGGGGCAAGGAACCAGGACCAATGACATGGGATCTAGGACACTCCAGGGCAGGCAGGCGCAGGTGAGGTGAGTATAAGGAGACGGGACATGGAGGCAGCCAGGGAGCCTTAACAGATGGGGCCTCAGCTTGATGGCCATTTGGGGAGAGAGGAGCAGGGAGGAGCCCCCAGCAGAGGCCCAGGGTTCCCCGGGGGTGGGGGGGGGGGGGGCTCACCATGATGGCAATGCCGGAGAAGAGCACAGCAGAAACAAACTGCCAGAGCCTGGGGAGGCGTCAAGAAGAAAGTTACGCAGCCAGGTCATTCGCCGCCACCCCCAGACCCCAGGGGACCCTCCCCTCTCCAGGCGAGATGCCCAGGGATGGCTGGTTTCAGGGGAAGGAATGAGACGGGATGGAATCGAGGGGCAAGAGCGCAGGGGCAAGGCTGATGAGGTGGGGTCTCGCGCAGCCCCTCCCCATCACCCTGCCTCCACCCAGCACACACATCGACGCTCACCTCAGCCCCAGAGGCTCCCGAACAGCAAACTTGATTTCGTTGCCCAAGACCTGGCTGATCTGTGGACACAGACGGGGCAGAGGCAGCCAGGGTGAGGCAGTGCTCGGCAGGGCTGGCCCACTCATCCCTGCGAAGCCCCCTGGGATGCCCAGGGATCCACCTGGGTACCTCTGCTAGCTAAAAGGCCATTCGGGCTGGGAGGGCGACACTGAGGCCACCGCCCCTGCCACTGCCTCCCTGACTCTGGGGCTCAAGGGAAGCTGAAAATAAGGTGTCCGAGAATGAAAGCTCAGGGTTCTGCCTGAGGTGGCTTGAAGCCTGGCTCTTCCACTTACTGGTGTGGCCTCAGGCAAGTCACCTACCCTCTCTGAGCCTGTTTCTCCATCTATAAAATGGGTTATAATGTTATCTGCATCTCTCAGCGCTAGCAAAATTAAATAACACTTTTAAAGCAGCTGGTATAATAACAGGCACATAATAAGCACTCAGATCTAGCAATCTGTTTTTATTTTTATTATTATTCCCCTAATACCTCCTTAAGTCTCTAGAGAAACGAGCTGAGTCCCAGAGCTCCTGCAGCTATAGAGAGGCCTCAGCTACTCTCTCCCCGGATGGTAGGGCAGACCCGCCTCCCCAAACTGGTGCTCAGAGGTGGATCCTTGGGTGTGGCCGGCTCAAGGCCACTCTGAGGCCCACCTTGGAGCGGTGCACCTCCCCATCGTCGTCCTCCCCGCCCACGCCGAGGATCTTGCGGGTCTTCAGGCGGCTCACGAGGTCCGTCTGGCTGTGCTTCTTCATGAGAGGCGGGGGCTGCTTGGCCGCCATCTTGTCCTGGCACCCGGCCTCCGTGGAAGGGCTGCAGGGAGACACTGGCCTCAGGCCGAAGGTCCTACCCAGCTCCCCGGCCTCGGAGGGTGGCCAGACCCTGGCCCAGGGCCTGCGGAGGCCTCCTGCTCAGCCTACGGTAACAGATGCATCACAGGACAAAAACTCTGAGGGCCCAGGCTCAGTACCCAGCTCCCTAACCACCCGGCTGTGTGATGAAAAAGGGACAAGTCACTGCCCTTTCCCGGCCTCAGCTTCCTCATCTGTACAATGGGTTGAGGTGGGTGGTCCTAAGACCCTTCCAGCTCTGCCAGCCCACCTGGCCTAAGTGGACATGGCAGACCCCAGGTGACCGGGCTCGATGGAGCCTCTCGGATAGCCCTGGGGGAAAGGACCCAGGGTAAGTGTTGGGACTGAGACCACATCCAAAGATTCCTGGGCTGTGGGGGTTAACAGGAGCTTGGGGTCGGTCAAGCAAACAAGGTTTGGAAGCCCTCCCTTTCTCCCTGCCTCCCTCCCTCCTACCCGCCCCACCAGGTAACTTCCTTCAAACTGCCACGACTGAAGGAAGGGGAGAGGCTGCCACAGGACCCAGCGAAGCCAGAGGAAGGATGGCCACAGGTGTGGGCAGAGCATCCGGCAGTCCAGACCTGTCCCCTCCCTGCCATGAGCACCTACCACCAGCCTCTCCCCCCACCTCCCGTGTCTGCCCTTCCATCCCCAGTTACCCCCAGCTCCACCCTGGGGGAGCACCTACTGTGTGCCAGGCAATGGAGATGCGGAGATGAGCTGAATACCTGTCCCTCGCCTCCGGTCAGCACAAAACCTATGCAGAAGAGACAAGAGTATAAACCGCCATGAGGCAAAGGTTCCAGAAGCTGGGGGTGGGGGAGAGCATTGGGCTCCTATAATCACAGCCTCTCCCCCCTGCAAAGTGGGTGCTATTTACCCCCATTTTATAGATGAAATTCCACAGAGATGGGTTGACGGTAGGACCCCCCAGGGGCCCCACTGTGTGCCCCACCAACACTGGGTTTCTCCAGCATCTTATTCCCACTATGGCTGCCCCCTGGCAAGGCTCAGAAGTCGCTTGTCCCTTGGCCAGGGACCTGAGCTGGACTTGCCTAACCTCCCTGATCAGGCCTCAGACCCAAGTTTTAGTGCCACGTGGCCCTAGGCAAGTCTCATTCTTCCTGCCCAGCCAGGGCTGCCAGAAACAGAGTGCAGAAGCGTCCTCGGGTCACCTCTAGTCTTCCAGCCTCCCAGCGTCTTAAAGCAAAATAAAGCGCCCAGCAAATAAACACCAGAACAGAGAATCGCATGGGGGCGGCGGCGGGGGGGTGGGGGGGTTGGAAAACATGGCTTTAGATTTGGATAAACTAGGCAGGAAGCACATCGGCTTGAGTTTGGAGATAAAGGCAAAATCTGTATGGGAGGGAGAAACATCTGTGTGGGAGGTCTTCAGCGGGTGTGACGTCCAGGCTCAGTGTCCCTCCTAAGGTCCCTGGCCCCGTCCCTCGTCTGTCAAACACGGGCAGCCATGCTGTCCCCTCCCACACACAAACGCCTGGGGGCACGAGAGGTGGCTGGTGGCGACCGGAAGACAGCTCAATGCCCAATGCCAGGAGATGAGGAGGCGGCCGGCCCCACGGGGCAGTCAGGGTTTAACCACGCTGCTTCTTGGGAACACAGGTGCTGTCACAACACTTGCCACGACCTTCCTGTGAATTCAGACAGAAGCCGTAATCAGCCTGGCATCCGTCCTGCTGTGGGCCCAGAAGCCACTGCTGAGGAGAGCGCAGAGCTGCCCCCCTCGCCGTCCCCCAGTGCAGGAAGCCTTCGCCTCTTCCTCTTCCAGCCTCCCCTCCTGCCTCGTATTTTTAAATTACATACAGCAAAATTGACCTTTTTTGGTTATAAGTTACATGAATTTTAGCACATGTATAGATTCGTGTAGCCACCACTTCCAAATGAGGACACAGGGCGGTTGCATCACCCCCAGACTCTCTCACTCCGTCCCAGGCACACCCTCCCCTCACCCCTCACCCCTCACCCCTCACCCCTCACCCCTCACCCCTCGCCCCTGGCTGCCGCTGGTCTGTGTCTGTCGCTACAGCTTTCTTTATGTTTTTTTTTTTTTTTCAAATGTGTCACATTAATGCGATCACAGCGTCTAGGACCTTGTGAGACCGGCTCCCTTCTTTCGGCATAATGCCTCTGAGATGCTTCCGAGCTGAGTGCCCATCAAAGCCCATTCCTCTTCACTGGAGTACTGTTCTGTGGACACACGTAACAGTGTCATTATCCCGTCCCTCGCTGAGGGACATCTGAGTTGAGTCAAGAGACTGACGAGTACAAACAGAGCTGCTCTAAACATCCTTGCACAGGCTTGAGTGACCACGAATTTTCATCTCTCTTAAAGTAAATAAATGCCCTGGAGTGGGTCGGTCACTTAATCTCTCGGTGCCTCAGTCTTCTCATCTGTAGTTGGGAAAATGAAGGGTCCTACCTCGCCGGGATGTTGTGAGAACAGAGAGGAGATCTCCATGAGGCGCATGCGGGGGGGGGGGGCAGTGCCTGGCCCCCGGGAAGTGCTCAACTGAGATGGGTCCTTAGCCGAACACTCCCCCGTCCCCAAGTTCCCCAAGGTGGCAGTGGCTCTGCGGTGGAGGCCAGGGAGGATCAGGAGAGGACCTTAATGTCTCTACCCCACTGGGCAAAGCCCCCAGACCTCAGCCCCATGACAAAGGCTGATACTTGGGCCACGGCCCACCAGGCCTGAGCTGTGTCAGTGACTCCAGCTCAGAGGGTTAGCTGTCTTTTTCTGCCCAAAGACCTCTCCCCACCAACACACAATGCTCCCCTCTGTACCACAGGCCCGAACCGGAGAGCGAAGGCTGGGAAGCATGGCAGTGCCGGCCTCCTGGGGCCGGTTACAGAAAGGGGCTCCATTTGACACTGGCATCTCTCGGAGGAGAGACAAGCTTCATCCACAGGCACTGACATCAGGTATCTGGGCTGGTGGGACCCACTGCGGCCGCCCCAGAGCCCAGCCCCAGCAGCGAGCTCACTACCAACAAAGGGCCTTGGTCCTCCCAGGGAGAATGAGATCTTGCACTTGATCTCCAGGGAATGGAGCCCCTACACCTGCCTCTGCAGTTGACCGCTCGAGCAGAGTTCTGACCCTTCTCCACCAGCAGGACTGGGCCCAGCCTGGGGAGGGTAGGAAGGCAGCTGCAACACTCCTGTACCCCTGACCCAAAACCACTCCACCCCAAGGGAAACCCCACCCCCACCCCCTCAGATCTGCCCCTTAGCTCTTCCCTATCAAAGCCACTGACGTGTTTTAGTCCTGGCTCCGTTTTAACCCGAGCGAGGACAGAGGGCGCCTCCTCCACCCCCCTCCCTGCACTGGTGGGACGCCGGCTTTGCGGCAGCCGGACCTGGGTTCAAATTCCGGTTCTGCCTCCTCACCAGCTGCAGGGCTTTAGGTAAGTCGCCACCTCTCCCCCAGCCTCAGTTTCTGTCCCTGCGACGTGGGGGTAACGGGAACAGCCACTTTGCAGAAGTGCCGGAGGACAGAGAGAGGGAGCACAGGCCGCGCCTGCAGCAAAGGGCCCGGCCTGGGCCAGGCCTGGCCCACGCTCCTTCCACTTCCCTTTCTTCCTTCGGCCATGCACAATGGAAAAAGCCTGCCAGGCAGGGCTGTCGCGCTTCCTTTCCCAGACCCGGCTCCTTCTGAAGGGCCCCAGGGCCTCCCCAGGTGCCAGGCTTCCCGAGGCTAGGGCGCAGGGTGGGGAGGACACGGTGCCAAGCGAGAAGGGAGAATGTGGCTTGCAGCCCTCCGGACTTTGAGTTCACGACCCTCTGGTCAGCTTCTCTGACCTCAATTCCCAATAAAGCCGGCCGGCCACTGTCCTTTTCATAGTTGTTTCCACTTCTGACCCACTGGCCAGCCAGGAATTCCCTCCCTGCCCTCTGCTCCCCCAACCTTGCTTGCTCCTCACGTCTCTGTGTGGCCCCCGGGCAGTCCCCTCCCTCCTCTGGACTTCGGGGTTCCCTTACACGTGGCAGCTGCCACTTCCAGCCCATACTCCTAGTCGTGTCATGGGCAGCTGGCCTCCTTGAGACCCAGTGATCAGAAGGCAGGGCTGGTATTGTGCCCACCTGACAGTCTCCACACTGGGCCTGGGCACACAGTAGGCACTTTCTCAGCACAGGCAAATGAATGACAGTCAGGCTAAGAGAAGCAGGGCTCCCCACCCACCCAGAACACTCAGGATCACTCAGTTCTATGTGGCAGGCCCGAGGGGAGGCTGTCCTCCCAAATACACACCATGCTCTAGGCAGAGCAGACAGCTGAGGCCCAGCAAGGGCAGGATCTGCCCAGGCCACAGGTGAGCTGGCAGCAGAGGAGCGCAGGAAAGGGGCTTTGCAGTAAGGCAGGGCCGGGTTGGAATTTGGTCTCCCCTTACTGGCCAGGTGGCCTTGGGCAGTTCACAGGATGCCGAAGCCTCCAGGAGAATGCAAACACTCTAGGCGAAGGGCCTGGCATACGGGGTGCCTAGGACACTGGTGGGGTTAGAGCAGGGGTCCCCAACCCCTGGGCCTCAGACCGGTACCGGTCTGTGGCCTGTTAGGAACCGGGCCGCACAGCAGAAGGTGAGCGAGCGGTGGGCAGGGGGGTGAACCTTCAGCCTTATCTGTAGCCGGTCCCCAGCACTGGCCTCAGTTTCACCTCAGATCATCGGATTCTCATAGGAGCTCTGGTCCCTCGTGACCAAAAGGTTGGGCACCGCTGGGTTAGAGGACTGGGTGAGAACACAGGGTGAGGCCTTGGCCCCACTGTCTCGGAGAACCGAGGCCGGTCCTAACAGGTGAGCAGCAAAGGCGCAGGGCTTCTGTCTGCAGGATCCGGGAGTTCCTGGCACTTGAACTCAACAAAGATTTGTGATGCATTAATGACTGAGAGGGGGCTGGGAGACCCCTTGCTGGCCAAGGAGTGACTCCTTGCAGCCCCTTCCCCCTTCCTTATGTGCTGTGACAACAGAGGCTAGGAAAGAACACCCCTACGGAGCTCCCGACGGCAGCAAGATACAGGGCCCAGGACTGGGTAGAGGCCAAGCAAAGCCCGCAGAGACTGAACCAGGCAGGAAGGAAGGAGCTCATCGGGGGTGAAAACGTCAGAGGCAGATGGCACGGCGGGGCGGAGGGGCACGTACTTAATGATTGGTGAACTTGGACTCGAACCCCAGTGCGTTGTCTTAATCGTGCTCTGACCTCAGAAAAGTTTCATAACCTCTCTGAGCCCATGTTTCCTCCTTTGTGAAACCACAGTGCTACCTCTTAGCTCACAGGGTTGTGATGAGGCAGACTGAGAAAAGGCAGTGGAGGGGCCAGGCACCCGGTATGTGCTATGTCAGGACAGGACGGCAATTAGTAAGATTAAGATTACCTGGGGCTGCCCGGGCCCAGCCATGGCAGCCGAGCAGATGGGGCCGGACGTCACTTTCACACCCATCCTAGAGGACCTCTCCCAACCCCGCTTCCCCCCCCCCCCAGACTTCCTAGGAAGCCTGGTTTCCATAGAAACAGATGGACTGTAGAGCTGTCCTTGTCATGGAATCTGACGGGCAAGGGGAGGAGGAAGGAGAAGAAGGGGCCTAGGGCCCAGAACACCCACCAGCTACTGAGCCACCCCATGATTCAGTGGGGAGTCACCGCTGCCGAGTGTCGCAGCCAAGAACCACTTCCTTTTCAGACAGGACCCTCTGCCGAAGGAGCGGCACACCTGTGCCTCCCCATCTGGTCAGAACTGCTCCCGGGGCATCCAACCCAGGGGCTGAAGTGGAGGACGAGTACTTCCAAGACTAGCAATTCCCCGTAACCCCACTACGAACCTGTGAGATCGGCTGTATTACCACCCCCACCTTACAGATGAGGAAACTAAGGCCAAAGTGACTTACACAAGTGTCCCCTGGAATAAGTGGCAGAGCTGAAATTCAAACCAAATTAACTGTGTTTTACCTGGACATCCTGACGAGCTGGGGGTAGCGTGTGTGCGTTTGTGTGTGGCAGGACTGGGGGGAGGGGGAGGGGGGCAATTGTTGGATGGGCCTGACCTCCAAAAATAACAAAGTTCTAAGCCATCTTCCCTACTGCATCTTCCCTTGAAAGTCCCTGGCAAGTCGCCAGCATCTGAACTCCTCCCTGGGGTCTAGCCTCCCTTGGGCTAAGCCCTGTGACTCCAGCAGGACCTGGGGAGGGCTTCAGGGAGACTCATTGTTCTGTTATCACATTTGTGCAAAATAGCTGGAAATGGAGTTTGAGACTGGGCAATACCAGGGGGTGGGGAGCAGTGAGAGACTCAGGGCCCTAGCCAGAGAGAAGGGGAGGCGGGGGGAGCCCTAGCAAGGAAGCCAGGGCCCACGCCAGCCACCTCTATGGTCTCTTCCTGGGATAACCCATCCCCACCTCCTTGGGCAAGATGGGGTCCAAAGACCCCCAGCCCAGAATCCACCACCTGAGCCCTCAGGCAGAACAAATCTTGGGGAGTAAAGGGACCTGTGTTCACATCTTGGCTGTGTGTTACTAGCCCTGTGCCCTCTCCATTCCTTCATTATAAATGGGGGCGCTAATGCCTGACTTACTAGGTTGTGGGTGAACTTCATTATAAATGGGGGCGCTAATGTCTGACTTACTAGGTTGTGGGTGGGCTAGAGCTGAACTAGGAAGTCACAGGACGCAAAGGAGGCTTGATCGACGCAGCTGCATTCCCGACATCATCAGAGAGGCCTCTGGGTACAGGTTTTGGCGGAAGGGTCTCGGGGCCCACGGGCTAGGAGAGGAAGCTGAGGCCAGCCTTCGACGAGGCAGGGTTGCAGTGTGTCCCTGGAGAGCGTAATTATTCTAAAGGCCAGGCCAGTCTTAGTCAGCCTTGTCTCTCAAGTAGCAGGTGAGCCAGTGGCAGACGGGGCTGCCTCATCCATCTCTGTCATGTCCCACCATCGCGGAGAGCTCTGAGTCCACACTGCTGCAAAGGGCCAGGATGACAGCGTAGAAGTGGCAGGGAGGGGAGGGAGCACGGTGCAAGCCCTGTAGTCACGAAGGGGATTTCACGCCCCATGTCCACGAACCTCCAGGAACGTGGGAGCTGGCAGCCGAGGGTTTGCCCTGAAGCTAGAAGGCTGGCAGGGGCGCGCTGGGCTGAGACGGGCCAGTTGAGGTCACTGGCAGATTGTGCCATCATGGGTAAGCCAGGGCTGGACTTTGGGGCTCAGTTTCCTCATCTAAAAATAATGGGAGCATGGTCCCGACTGTGACATTCATGATTTGGCTCCCAACCCCTGCCATCCACTAGCCACACTCCAGCTGCCTGAAAGGCCCTAGCTCCTGCTGCCGGGCCCCAAGTCCCGCCAGCTCTCCCATTGTCTCCACGGACACACATGTTCTTTGTTCTCTGTCTTTCGAAGGTGCCTCATTTCCAGAAAGACAGAGAAAAGCCTAAAAGTTTCATCACAAACAAATATCTCAGAAGTGTAAGGGACAAAACATAAGCACTGCCTGCTGTGTTGGAGAGTGGGGAGGGCAGGGCGGAAAGCCAGGGGGGGACATCCCCGGGGGCCTCCGGCCAGGGGCCAAGGGTCTGAAGCTGCTGCTGTGTGCAAGGGGGCCTCCAGCCATTGTCCCCACTCAGGAGTCTGAGAGGATTTTCCCTGTCCCTGCTGTCACTCAGATTGGGCAGAGCACACAGAGAATTCCTGTCCTTTTCAGGCCAAGAGTGGCCAGCCTCCCCCTTGGCCCAGTGACCATGTCAGGACCGTCAAAGGCAGCTAGTGCCTCTGGATCCCATGGGGCCACGGTCATCAGGACGGACTTGCTTTTGGATCCCATGAGACCGGAGCTCTTGTGAGAAGGCAGTGGACACATCCCTGTCCCCTCCCACCACTCCTACCTTCCCCCACCCCTGTAGCTGCTCAGGAACTCAGAGTCAGAGAACAGAAGAGGGGAGGGGAGGGGAGGGGAGAGGAGGGAGGGGAGGAAAGGGGAGAGGAGGGGAGGGGAGGGGAGGGGAGGGAAGGGGAGGGAGGGGAGGGGAGGAAGAGTGTTTCCTTGAAGGGATGTACCACCATTTGAAGCAACTTTTTCAGAAGCAAGTGGGGCTCTGCCTCCTGGGTAGGTTGGGAAAGGTGGCAGACAGGTCCCTGTTCTTTTCCCAGGACGCTGATGGGCCAGAACCACATTCCAGGACTGACCGTCTCCTCCAGGCTTTGGGGCTCTGTTACCCTCAGACTAGTGATTAAAGGATGAGATCACAACTCCAAAGGCCTGTGTTTAAATCCTGGTTCTACCACTTACTAGCTGCATGGCCTTGGGCTAATGACACCACCTTTCTTGGCCTCAGTTTCCTCATCTGTCAAATGAGTAATAATGACAGCTACCTTCCACCAGTGAGAAGATGCACAAAGAACACTTAGAAAAATACCTGTTTCATAGCGAATGTTCAACAATAATGTTGCTGTTATTATTCTCAGACTGGGAGACTCAATTCTTTGCCTCAGTCTCTGCCCTTGACCACACCAGCTTTAGAATGTGTCCCCTTCCAGGCTACGCACAGAGTGGGGTGCTTATGGGGGTGGGGGTGGCCATAGGAAGGAAATGGGAAGAGAGAGAACAAGGGTCACTCTGGGTCAAGACGCTGGCCGCTGGCCCGAGAGCAATGACAGCAGGTGGGCAGGCAGCACCCAGGGAGGGAGCTGGCAACAAGTTGCAGAGACAAAGCTCCTCGGGGTACCAAGCCTGGGCGGTTCCCCTCCACGTCCCAGGCACTTGGCCAGGCCTGGCGCTGGGCGGGTCAAAGCCAGTGCTGTGAATGAACCGTTGAGATGCAGGGTGAAGGGAAAGCATTGTGGGCCAGAAGTCAGAACATCAGGCACCCCCACCTTGCATCCGCCTCTCCTGTGCATTCAGGGTGGCTTAGACGCTGTCTCTGGACACAGCTGCCCTCATCTGTGAAAGGGGGAGATAGCCACCCATGCTATCTCCTCTACAGGGCCTTGCTCCACCCTGCCTGCACTGGCTCCGCACCTTTCCTCAAATGCAGCAGGCACATTCCGGCCTCAGGGCCTTTGTATAAGCCTTCTCTGCAAGATCTTTACTTCCTGAAGTTGTCCCCCCAGCTCACCCCCTCAGAGCCTTAGTTCAAAAATCACCACCTCAGTCGGGCAGGCCACCCTGACCACCCTACTTAAAATGGCAATCCCACCCTGGCCCTGAGGCTCAACTATTCTCCTTTACCTCCTAATACACCACACGATTTGATTACTGATTTTTTCGTTATTTGCCCCTTCCCCTTTAAGTGTCAGCTCCATAAGGGCAAGAATATTTTGTCCACAGGTGTCTCCCCGGAACTGTGCCCAGCACTTTGTTCACTAAATTATTTTTGGTGTAGAGCTCACATTTTGTTCAAGGGGAAAGTAAAGAACAGTCCCGGGCTATGTAGAATATGATCACACGCCCCCTCCCCCATCCTACCCCTACACCCTCAGAGCAGCAGACCCTCTCTCCAGCAGAGGATGTGGGGTTATCTTAAGATCTTGGGGGAGGGAACGCAGCTAAGTCCCGGGTAGGAGAAGCTGCTGGGGGCGGCGGGGGACACGGTGGGGCGCGGTTCTGGGGGCAGGGCCCTGTGGAGAAGGGGCTTGAGCAGTGGATCCTGCAGGTGTTAACAGCCAGATATGGGTGAAGGTTGGGCCTCAGCCCTCCACTCCACACTGGGAAGGGCTGATTAAGCTGGCAGTATGCGAGTGGAAAAGGAGAAGCCAGGGCAGCTGGATCCCAGGATATTGGGCCCCAGGGGACCTCGGGGACCAGACCTCCCATTTTTCAGACGGGATAACAGAGGCCTGGAGAAATAGGACCATATTTCCTAACAGCTCAGCAAGAAAAATCTTTCCTCCTTCCGGGCTGAGTGTGGAGTTTCGGCTAGGAAATAGTGCCGCCAGCTAACGACCGGACCCGCCCCACACCTCCCATGTCCCTGGGCTCTGCCGGCTGCAGGAAGAGGGGCCGCCGGCGGCGGAGGTGGGCATCCCTTTAGCCCTAGGGCCTTCGACCCGCAGGACGGCCCCACCAGGAAAAGTTTGTCTGAAGGAAATCAACCAGGAAGTGCGGAGCGGCAGAGTGGCCTTGGCTTTGGATGAACCTCGGGGTTTTCGGCCTCCGCCCTGATCCTACTCCCGCCCCCCACGCTCAGGCTGAGAAGCCCGCTTCTCCGGGCTGCGAGGCGGCGGCGGGAGCCTGGGACTGGGTGGGGGCGTGGGAGGGGCAGTGAGGGGACTCCCAGCGAGCGCCAGACCCGGCTGGGCGCGCCGAGGGTGGGCGCGGCGTTCTGGCGGTTTCTCTACACACCCTCAGGGTGGGTGCGAGTATTTTGCGGACAGGCGGGAGCACCTGCCCACCCTGCTCCAGGCCAATGGCCCCACACCGCCTCCTTCCTGCTGAGCGCATGACTGGGGAGAGTGGGGGGCTTCCGTCTCCACCTGTGCTTCCCTGACCCCGCCCCCAACAACTGGGGCTTGAGAGGGGCTTCGGTTTTTGCCTGCTTCCCCCCAGCCGGGATACCGGGTCTCTCCAATCTTGCTTCTTCCCGCTCCAACGTGTCCTTTATCTACCAGCTCCATCCACTCACCCACTTTCTAAGACCCCAGGCGGGGAGCTCTAGGCTGTTGGGCGCCCGTGGGTCCTCTGGCCCAGCACCCCCCGCACCCACAGCCCCCCGAATCAGGAGGTCGTTCCACACATGTGGGCAGCAGGAACTCCGCCACCTCGGTCCGCGGCCCTGCGGGGGCGAAGAGGGGAGGAGGGAGACTCGCAAGTTTGTGCCGCTCACTCCCCGGACTGGGAACAATGGCGAGGGAGTGGGGGTGGATCGGGGGCAGAGAGGGAGGGGGCGGGACAGAGAACCGAGCGCGAGGACGCAGCCAGACCTCCGCGAGGGAGAGCCTGCTTTTCGCTCCGTCTGTCTTGCTCCGAAGCAGAGCGCGCGAGCCCGTGAAGAGGAGGCCGAGCGCGAAAACAAAACAGTCCAAGAGGGAGGAGACGGCGGAGGGACAAAGCCGCGGAGAGGGAAACCGAGTCAGCGGGAAGGGCAGCGAGCAGAGACCGCGCAGGAGAGGAACAGAGGGGCTGCGGGGTGGCGCCTCGGAGAGTCGGGGAGGGAATCCCTGGGGTCCCGGCCGAATCTGCTGGTGCCAAGAGGTTCTGGAGCGCCCGGCTCGCGCGCATGGGGTCCTCACCGTGCCCAGTGGTCCCTGCGGCCGCAGGAGCGCCGCTGGGCTGCGCTGCGCAGGCACCGGCCGACCGGCGGCGGGAGGGGAAAGTGCGAGGCTCCGAAGCGCCGGCGGGGAGCGAAACTTACGTTCCTAGCGCATGCTGGCGCCGGCTGCGCAGAGCTGGCGTGTAGGGGGACCTCGGACCCTCGGGCGCTCACATCGCGCCGCCGGCGCGGGGCAGGGCAGGGTAGGGCCAGGCTGGGCTGCGCGCAGCACCCAGAGCCGCTGGGGTTTGCCCGAGTCTGGCAGCCCGCGTAGGTCCCTCCTCTCAGTGCCGCGCAGAAGCCAATGGCGCGCCGTCCCCTCCCACGCGCCCGGCTGCCTCGCCCCCGAGGGTGGCCGCTGGGGCGGGCGGGAGAGAGGGGTTGGGGGGACTGGGCTCTGGGCTCCCCAGCTGAGGCCTTCCTGGAGACTGCCGGTGGGGGGCGCGCTCACGCCCTGGGAGAAGGCTCTTGAGAATCAAAATCCAGGGCCCGCGCTGCCCAGGAAGACTTTCTTGTCAAGTTCTGAAGACTGTGCCCTTTTTGTGAAACTATCAACACCCTCATAGGCTGGAAAACCACACTGTCTTAAATATCCTCTGGGTATTCCCTGGGACCTAGGTCAGTGTCTAAAACAGAAGGGACTGCTTGGCTGGTAGATCCTCAAGTGTGTATGGCACAATTACAATGGTCACTGTCCGCTGACCGCCGGCTCAGTGCCAGGCTCCTTGTGCTAAGAGTTACAGGTATTAACTCATTAGATTCTCACAACCTGTCATTAATGTTTGATTTTATTTAGCCTTCTGGCTTCCAGCCCAGGCCCACCCTTCTCTCCCCCTGCTTGGTGCGACTTTGCCAAAGAATATGACACTATCACACATCACACACACACACACACACACACACACACACACACACACACACACACCTCCACCCTGCTCCAGCGATGTTGCTGTAAAATTGCACTGTCACAGACTAAGATTTTATCTGGGGCTCCTGGGCATGTGGAGGTGAAGGAGGCAGTTGTCAGATGGAAGCAAGATGGGGTTTGGGGGGCTGGAGGGTTCCTTTCAGCCTAAAAGAACCAGGCTCCTATAAACAACATCTCTTCCCCCAAATTCCGGACTCATTTCAACACCCTGCGACCAGTAATGTGCTTGACCCAATTCCCACCACCCTGAACGCTCCTTCTTAGAAAACCACCTGCATCTCTTCATCTTGTCTGATGGTCACAAACAGAGGAGGGTAGGAGCGGAGGGAAGAGGAAGGCAAGGTTGCTGACACGCTCCACTTCACAAGTAAATGAGGCAGAAAGAGGTGAGTGGCGCCCCCAGGCATCTAGTTAGGTGAGCATTTTGATTCCAGGTCTGAGTTATTTCTGCACCAGTTCCTTAAAGGTTAATCAAGCAGGCTCTGGAACCAGACTGCCTAGGTTCAAATCCAGGTCCAGGCTTTTGGTGACTGTGTGGCCTTGGGCACACAGAGATAGCAGCAGAAGAACCAGCTCACAATAACAGGCAAAGTGCTTGGGGGCCTGGAGTAGAAGGCAGAGATCCCCACCCCTGCCCTCCCAGCTTCCACTTTCCCTAAAGCGCCCATTAGAAGCTCATGTTCATTTCTTTCTTATACACTTCTCTAAACTGATGAGCAGGAACATTCTAGTTCAGGAACATTCCTTAGATTGCCGTTCTGCCCTTAACCTTTCTGAATTACCTCATTTTTACATTGAGCATTAAAAAGTTCACCTCACTAGGCTATTGTGAGGATTAAAACTGACATTCATAAAGTGTACCCCAAATCTAGGCAAGAATAGGTGCTTGGCACATGGGAACAATGAGATGTCATGTTAAGGATGCAGGAGCAGGAACATTAACCGAGAAGGCGTGAGAGGGGTGTCAGGTCCCCAACTCTGCTCCTAACTAACTACGTAACCCTCTGCTGTACCTAACACATGGAAATATAAAAACACCTGCCTCTCAGAGCTTGTGAGAGTCAAGTGGATTAGATGAAAAAGGTTTGCAAACTGGAAAAGTCAATTTCTGTTATTATCATTAGTATTGTGATTCTCATTATTGTGGAATGTTTCCCTTGAAACCCCAGGAGGGATGGATGGAGCCAGCAAGGCCAGCTGAGGGACTGTCACTCCTTTCCAGCCTCCCACGGGAGCATGGGAGAAGCTGGCTTCCATCTGCCCTGGTTCCGCTCAGCAGGGGCAGCCACGCCTCCTTTATACCTCCTTTGTGCCTGATGTGAGTGAGTGGGCTTGAGTGTCTGTGTGTGCCTGTGCCTGTGCATGGGCATAAGGTGATTTCTGGACGGTTAATCCTCACTGTCCCGAAATCACCTGTGAGTTGCGAATTCCCCTGGGAAGAATGCAAATGCAATTGGAGTTCAAAGGTGCCAGCAGTGGACCTAGTTTGGGCACCTGGGAGGTAGAGGAGAGAGGTGAAGGGGACGAGGGTTGGCCCTACTCTTGTAGCCAGGGCCTGGGGATGGGTCTCAGTAGTGATCTACTCCCTGGGGATGAGGGCCATACAGAGAAAGAAGATGTTGTCAGAGGCTGTTGTGGTTGAGCCCAGGGTTTTTGGAGCTGCTGGACCTGGGTTCAAATCCTAGTTATGGGACCAGAGGCCAGTGCTTTCATTTCTCCGAGCCTCAGTTTCCTGGTCTGTAAAATAGGGATAGTAGTAGAGCTTACTCCTAGGGCTTACTGAAAGTTTAACAGGGAGGATGAATGTACAGCAAGGAGCAAGCACAAAGTAAATTATTGCTGCTGATATTATTAGTAGGCAGGCCCAGAAGGTGGAAGGAGGGGCCTCTCCCTCCCTCAGGAGGTGCCAGTGCTTGTAAACAGTAAAAGGTAGCTCTAGGGTGAGAGTTGTCAGGCCAGGGGGGTTGAAGCTGTCATGAAGAGCACCATTTTGGCCAGAGAGGAAAGGGCTACTATCCCATGCAGTGAGGCAGAGGGCCTGGGCCTTCATAGCTCCTGCTGGTTCCCTTTCCTGGTTCCCCTCACTTCCTCTAGAGCTTCTTTCCTTGGGAGCCTGCCTGGTCAGAAGACCTCTGGGGCTTTCCTCTCCACTCCTGGTGGTCCCAGGCTGAGCACAGTTTGGGGGACTGGGAGAAACAGCTGGGAGCTCAGGAAACCTGAGGCAAGCCTCCCCCACACTATCCAGGCCTCCTTCCCTCCACCCCACTCCCCCGTGGCCACCCTCGCTCCTGTGAATCATCCCCTCAGCTGCTGCTGCTGCTGCTGCTGCTCCAGGACAACAGAATGGCAAGCAGCTCCTCACCTGGGGGAGAGATATCAGAATGGGCAGAAGCAATGAGGTTCAGCCCTTCTCAAAGGAAGGATGTGATGCTTAGGTGCCAGAGGACCACAATAAGCCATTTCCTGCTTCCAATGGGGCAAGGCTCCAGGGGACAGGTAAGAACAGAACTTTGGAGTTAGACCATCCTGGATTTAGGGTCACGACTATAGTCCTTGATAAGTAGCTCTGTGGCCTTTGGCAAGTTTCTCAGCCTCTCTGAGCCTCAGTTTCTTCATCTGTCAAATGGAAAGAGGAAAATCATGGTAATTCACAGGGTACTTGGAGTATTAAGTGTACGTCCCGAGCTCAGGGCCTGTTTCACTGTAAGTGCTCAACAAATGTTCATTGACCCAATAAATGAATGAACATGTGGAAATTAAAGTGAGTGGGAGTGGAGGGTAGGTGTGGCTGTCTGTGGGAAAGCCATCCTCCACCACCAGCTGCGAGAGTCAGGGAGATGTCGGGGGGCCTTATATTCTAGTTCCAAGGCATCTGTTGCTCTGTGCTGGTGTGAAGGGGACGGCTTCCAAAACTCAGACAGGATGGAGTGTGGACTATTCCTTGTGGGCACAGCTGATACTTCTGCAAGCCAAACAAGAGCCTCATTCTGGGTCCAGATGCTCTCAAAGTGCTGAGCGTCACCTGTGCCAACAGATTCTAATTCATAAAATCGCCTTAGAGTAGCGGTTCCCAATGTGCAGTTACATGTTAGAAATGCAAATTTTCAATCCCACCATGGACTATAGAATTAGAAACTGCGGAAGGAGGGAGTGGCTGAAGCAGCAAGCCCGCCTTGCAGCAAGCCCTCTAGGAGAGTCTGATTGGAGCTAAAGTTTGAGGACCATTGTTTTAGAGTTTGCAAAACAGATTCCTAGATTCCCTCATTGAAAGGGACACTTTGATATCGTTTGGCCCATGCTGCAGGCAAGGCTAACAGGTCGGCCTTTGCCAGTTGGTATCCATCAGGGAAGTGGAAGAGGTGGGCCTGCAACCCACAGCTTTTGGTTTGGTTTTGGAGCATTGGTTTTCATTCTCGGATGGGATGACTCAGGCGTGGGGGTTGGGGGAGGACTCTGAGCTGAGGGGCTGCTGGCGGGGTGCGGGTTCCTTCCCCTCTCCCGGGAGAGGGGGTAGGCAGTGTTTATTATTCCCTCTAAGGTGTCCCAACCCAAATCTACGTAAATAAAGCCCAGTCTGGCACTTGGAGTAATCGGTTTATTAATATTCTCAGCCGCTGCCAAGGCGGATTGCAATAACAAAGGCGGCCCTGCCGCCACGCACCGAGACATCATTATGTAATTGCTCCGAGGAGCAGAGGGCCTGGGCGCCAAAGGCCCCAGGCACCCAGTCCCGCACTAACGGCGGGCTGGGGAGGCTGCGCCCTGGAGCTCCGAGGCTCCAGGCCGGGGATTCAGGGAGCGGGTGGAGCGAGCGACAGAACCGGAGCCCTTGCCCGCTTCATCCGCGCTCTTCTCCTCCCATGGCCGGCAGCGGGTTAACTCCTGCGCGGCTGGGTGCAGCCCTACACTCTAGGCAAAGGGAACCCTAGAGGCAGATGGCTGTCCCAGGGGGACTCCGCAGGCTGAGCCAGCGCTTCCCCTCCCCGACTCACCACCGACTCTCCTGCCCCACCCTCACTCTGACTTGAAGGAGAAAGGGCTAACGCATCTTCAGACAACTTCAGGGTGCAAGACCAAATTCGAGGTGAAGGGTGGAACTCTCAGATGGATTTAATACTTGGCGACAGTCTTCAGACCCTGCCTTCAGAACTCCACAGACCTGTCGGTGGCTCTGCCCACTCCTAGCCGTGTGGCCTTGGACAGTTTTTGTAGCCCCCCCTCTCCCCCCGCCATGATTACACAGGGATCGTGGCACCCCCAGTCTCATGATGCTGTAACCAAAGGGCAACTGAATCCAGGGCTCATGCTGCCTGTGCCACTCGGCCAATAGACCAACACAGGAGTTGGACTATTTAGAATAAGCATTTATTGTCGAGGCGCCGGTGATCTGAGGAAGCAGCAGGTTATTGCCTTTAAAACTGCCTTGCCTTCTCAGTCCCGCTTAGGGCATTGAAGGGAAAGCCTGGGCCTTATTCCAGAGGCTGCACGGTAGTTCCGGGAGGGTCTGTTGTGCTTCATGGAGCCATTCCTCTGGCAATGTGGTCCTCCAGTGGCATTAGCAACCGAGGAACAAAGACGGAAATAGTCTGGAAAGAATGCTAGACCAGAAGGATTGTGATCAGTAAGCATAAGGTCATTAATCTTAAGTTTCAGGGCAGGGGATGTTCCAAGCTCTGAGTCAAGCCACAGGGGACAATCTATTGTTAAGCTATAGAGTAAGGAAAGGTGAGGCCAGGAGGCTGTGAGGACCCCAACCAGGCCTTTCTTCAAGGCTAGTTACTGTTTATTGAGCACTTACTATATGCTGGGTACCTATATACTGTGTGATTTTGTGGACTTGCATACCAGCCCTGAAGAGGTGTTTTTATTACCGCTTTGTAGATAAGTAGCTCTCCAAAATCATCAGCTGACAAGGGACAGAGCCTGAATTCAAACCCTGGTCTCTCTGCTTCCTGCGTTTCTAATCTGCCTTTCACAGGATTATTTTGACAATGAGATAAGAAGTAGTTAGGACTAGAAAACAGTAGGTGCTCAATAATGCTCATGGTCCTCCACTGTAAGGCTCCCAGGGAAGCTCCCCTTTTGCCCTTCAGCCTCCCCCTGCCCTGGGGACCCCTGGGCATTCTGGGAACCCTTCTATAGGGCTGAGGGAGGGGGTTGCAAGAAGATCTGGCAGAAGGAAGTGTTCTGGCTTCTGAGTATAAATAAATTATTGTTTTATATTCTTATATCAAGAGACGGGCACAGCATGCATTTGCCAATCCAAGCATGTGGAGCTGCAGCCTCCCTGCTTTTTGCCAGTTGCTAAATGTGTTGTCAGCCCAAGGTGGTAAACAGAAGCCCGCTCTGCCCGACCATTCCCACAGTCCTGGGGCATGGGAGGACACCTGACCCCAGCCAGGCCTACAGAAAGAGTAGGTGTCAGAGGGATGCTGAGGCAGGGAGAGCGTTCCCGTGAGAACTTTAGAGGACTCTTCACCCCTCTGAGCCTCAGTTTTACATGGCCGAAAATGGGCCTATTACTAGTGCCCTGTCCGTTTCACAAGGTGAGAAAGTGTCTGTAAAGGTTCTTCGTACTCGAGAATATGACTGTCGTTGTTATTGCCAGGAGAGCAGTAGGGGTGCCCTGTTCCGTCCTGCCCCCTCTGTGCCTCTTCACCTCAGCTGCCACCATCTACCTTAAAACATGCCACCTAACTCCGACCCAGGCCACTGTCACCTCTCACTGGGACTTGTCTTCCCTCCTGACTGGTCCCCCAGCTCTTAGCTTTGCCTCCTCCAGGTCACTTTTCACTCAGCAGCCCGAGAGAGCTTTGAAAAAGCTGATCAGAGATTATAAACATGACTTTCCCTGTCACTTAGAATAAAATCCAGAATAAAAAACAAATCAGGCCAGCGAGGGCCTGAATGCGCGGGCCCCCTCCACACCGTATCCACCTTCCTGGTGCCGCTGTCCCCGAATTTGTTTCCGCCTTGGGCTTCTGGCACATGCTGTTCTCTCTACCTGGAATATTCTTCCCCTCAGGCCTTCATAGGGCTGTCTCTGGGTCTCTGTCTCTGTCTCTCTACGTGCGTCAGCTGAAAGGTCACCTTAGAGAGCTTCCCAGACCACGCAGTCACATAGCCCCGCAGAACTCCCCTGCTCTCCCCGGTCTCGCTGCCCTTACAGCATGTACCACCACCTAAGATTACCTTCAAATTTTTAAATTCCCTTGTTTCTTTTACCTGCCTCTTCTAGAATATACTTTCCATGAGGATAAAAACTCTGTTTGCCTCACCCGCCACTGTATTCCCAGCACCTTACTGTACACATATTACATAAGAGACAAGAGGAGAGAGAGGGAGAATAATCCTGATGAATGACCGTAGAGCCGCGCCGCGGGGCATCCCTCTGCCGCAAAGGGAGTGTTGCAGCGCACCCAGCAGCCCGAGGACCGAGGCCATCGCAGCTCTGCCATTTCGTTCTGCAAGATTTTTATAGTATTCCTTTTTAATATCATTCAAATGAATGAAGGAATGAATGCCTGCCTACATACATAGGCACATATGTACATGAAGCGAGTGATGAGTAGGACCCAGATTTGCATCAGAGAAGCTTGTCATCTGATGGTGACAGGCATCAGAGCAGATGCTACTTTCAGGTGCATTGCTCTGTCCTGCGTCTGGACCTGTCCTACGTGCTGTTCCCTCTGCTGGGACGTCCTTCCCCCACATGCTGCAGTCTTCGGCTACCAGCACTTGCTCATGCTTCTCTGATCTCAGCTCGTTTCCTCTGAAAACCCGTCATGACCGCCCCCTGCCCCCTGGCCCCCGCCCACTGCATCTCTCATACTCTAACCCAAGTTGGGGCCCCCACAGACCCCCAGCGACTCCAGCAGCTCCCTCAGGGCACTGCAGTGGATTTGACAGCTAGGTTCTGAGTGCCTTGGACTAGCTGAAAACTACTTCCAGGCGGAACTGTGTCTGTCAGCTGCTGTATCTTTGTGCCTAGCACAGCACTGGCATCTGGTAGGTGTCTGAAAAGAGTGGCAAAAGTATAGGGATGAGGGGGAGACTGTGAGATCAGAAGTAGGCCCGCCTGCCCCCTCCGACACACATACAGCTCCCGGCCCCAGGCTTTAATCCCTGGGGTCCAGGAAGCCTGATTAGAACCTCCCATGGGTGCATCTACCCTCTGAACTACCTTCCACTCAACTGCTGTCACCTCTGCCACCATTTTACTTTCCCTGCCCCCAGGACCCACCCAGGTCCAAGGTAGCCCTGGGAGATGGTGAGAAACTCCTGCGGCCACCTTGACCTCTCTCCTCTGCCCAGCCCTCCGCAACTCCCCACCCCCTCGCCCCCCCCCACCCTTTTTCTTTTCCTTCTGCTTTGCTTTACACTCATTTCCCTCCCCCAGTCTATTGAATGCAAACTCAAATGAAAAGGGGGGGGGGGCTGGGGGGAAGGCCCACACCGTGTCAACAGTGAAAAATAACCAATTTGAGGAGTAATTGTTGCTGTAATGATTGTTGAAGTCCTGAGTCACTGCAGAAAATCAGGCCGAGGCTCTGGGACTCCCAGGCTCCCTGAGTTGTGTCAAAGGGTTTGTTTCGTGCCCAGGACGTCACTCAGCGTCTCCATCTGTAAAATGGAAGGACTAATAATACCAGCCCAAAGGAACTGACCTTGACGTCATGATTCTCTCTGGGGCTGCAATCAGAGGTTAAGGAAGCACGCACAGCCTGGGACATATTTTTCCTGCATGGCGTCATTGGGAGGAATGCAGGAATGTAGTGTGGGATGGGGCGGGGGGCACTGCCCAGAGAGGCTCACAGTTTAGGGGGTCTAGAAATGGTGACCTTTAACTGATCTGAGAAGGAGAAATGGGAGCTATGGAAAGCGATGGAAGGATGGAAGGTCAGCCCTGGAAGGACCTAGAGACATCATGTGGTCCCACACTCTCGTTGTATAGATGGTGAAACTGAGGCCCAGGAGGGCTACGGGAATTGCTCAAAGCTACCCACTCATTGGTGGCAGAGACCAAATGAGAATGCAGGTGCCTTGACTCCCATTCCGGTGCTCTTTCTACCCTTGCCAAACTAGTTCATAGTGACGATAAGGACAGTGTGTTGAATAGTGACGCAGGGGCTCTACGCTAAATGCCTGTGTGCTAGTTCCTTTTATCTTTGGATAATCCTGTTAGGTAAATTAGAATACTGGCCCCGCTTTACCTTAGTAAGGTTCAGAGAGGTTAAACGACTTATTCAATGGCACATGGCACAATTTTCTTGGCTCCCAGAGTCCCTCCCAGCTTCTCTGTTCTTTAGTACCATCTCACACCAGTGGTCCCAAGAGAAGAAGCAGCTCTGAGCTGTGTCCCCAGGTGGGCTGCCCTTCACTGGGGTCTCTCTCTTCTCTAAAGAGGTTATTGCGGGGTGCTTCCTCAGAGGAGTTTGGAGGGAGACAGGGCTTTCCCTCAAAGCCCCCACAGGAAGTAGGATGGTCAAGGAGATAAGAAGCATACATTTCAAATCTCCATCAATAAGAGTCTGCCTCCCCTGGGTCCTCTGAGATTCCAGGCTCTCCTGGTGGGTGCATTCCAGCTTCTGGGGAGGAAATCGGGTAGAACTGGGGAGCTGGGAAAGGACTGGGCCCAGGGACGTGATGGCAGCTTCCAGTGGCCAGTCAGACTCTCACTCACACCTTGCACTGGCTGAGCTAGACAATGAGCCATCTCTGAGGAAGTGGGGACGCTGCTCAGGTACCACATAAGCAGGAGATGGTTTTAAAGAATTTAATACAAAAAAAAAAACCTCATCACAGTACTATTATTCTCCCGGAATTTCCTTACAGTTATTTTAGAGTTGAATGTTATTTTTATTTAGGATTGCACTGGGATGGTTGGAGACACCATCATCTTGTCAGGACTTGGGCCTTTGAGTGTTAGAGTTGGGGAGCAGTGACGGGAGTGTCTATGGACCACCCCCACTCTCCCTTGGGGACATGGCAGGGGACCGTTATCCAAAAACCGTTAACTAAGGAGCTAGGACTATTCAGGACCAGGCCTGGCTCTGACGAGAGTTTACTGCGTACAATTTACTTTGTGAGACTGTGGACCTTTGGGGACCTCAATATCTTCACCCTTGAAATGGGGGTTTTTACTCCTATTCTGCCTATGTCACAGATGTTTAACTGCCATACAGGCTAGAAATAAACAGAGACAACAGCCGGGAGAGCAGTGCCTATGACGAGACCTGCTGGAAATCGCCTGCAAAGTTTAGCAAGAATGCAGATTAATAGGTTCTCCTCGGGCATCCTGGTTCAGAATCTGGGAGGATGGGGCCTGGGGATCTGCATTTCTACAACCCCTGCCCCAATTGATCCTGCAGTCTGAGGACCACAGCTGTGAGGCAGTGAACACTTATCAGAAGCCAGAGATTGGGGTTCCAGTCTGGCTTATCCTCTGAGGAGCTGCATGGCCTCAGGCAGGCCACTGGTGTGTCCCGCGTGGACCCAGGGGACTGGTCTGGTGGTATCCGAGGGTGTGGTCCTCAAGGTGCCTCCATGAATGGTCATGGGTAGGACTGGCTGGGCAGTGAGATATATAGAGGGCTCTGGGACTGATGGCAGAGGCCTAGGGAAACAGGGGCTCAGGGCCCGGATTCCGGCATTGACCACAGACCACACTGCCCCCAGTTCCGGCTGAGCCTCAAGGCTCCTGAGCTCTGTGGAGGGGTGGCAGGCGGGCCATCTGCTCAGGCTGGCCCGGGGACAGCAGGTTAGACACAGGCAGAGTGCTGAATGGCCTCCCTGTCAGGACCCAGCCTGATGAACAGATGGCCTGGGGGCTGGTGACAGGTAAGGGGGTGGACAGAGGCCAGGCCTGCCTCCTTCCCCCTGCCAAGTCACAAAGTCCTCTCTTCCGGGGAGAGGAGGCCCCAACAGCCATTTATGGCAACAGCAGCCAGGAAGAAGTGGGGTTAAAGGGATCGGGGAGGCCGACAGGGGCTGCCTGAGAAGGGGAGCGACACCGGCAGCCTCAGTCAGGGCAAGAAGGTGGCTGCGCAGCGGGGCAGGGAGGGGCTCTCGGAGCCTCTTCAGGCCCAGGGGAGCTCAGAGTTCTGTCTAAACCTCTCCTACCAGTTTCGTAGGTGGGGACACTGAGGCCTGGGAAGGTGCAGAACGCCCACTCCACACCACACAGCAAGTCAGTGGCAGAGTTGGGACCGGAACCCAGGTGTCCTGATTCTTGGATCAAGGCTCTTCCTACCACACGTGCTTCCCTTCTGCCTGCCTCCTCCCTTCTCCCCTCCCCCCTCACTCCTCCCTTCCCCGCAGTCAGGCTCCAGGCTGCCTCCTGGGAACTGGCCCTGCCTACTCACCTGTGTCTTTATTCCTGCTCTTCCTCCTACCAATCCTTCAAGACCCAAATCGAGTCCCTACCTTCTGGGAACCTTCCACTCCATCCACAGAGCCTACCGTTCCGAATGGGAGACTCATACATTGCTGGCTTTGGGTTGTCAAGGCCAATCCCTTCATTGCAACTGAGACCCAAAGAGGGAAGGACATTTCGAAATGGTCCCCACCACATCCTACCCCCAGCCATTCTTCAGTTTTGTTTAAGGATATACTAAAAAGAGTTTCATTTCACAGAGGAATCTGGTAAAACAAGGGTCCCTTTGGGTCCCTTTCTTGAAAGGAGGTATTTTCTCCTGCTTTCTCTCCAAGGTTTCCCAGAGGGTCAGATTTCATTTCTCTTCTGAGGCAGGCACTGAGCAGAAGCTGGGGTTGGTGCCAGGAAAGCAGCCACACCTGCCGACACCTGACACCTGGACGAGGGCTGGTGATTGTCCCTCCCCTGTGTACCAGCTAATCACAGGAGATGAAGTCTGCAAATTGCCTCACAACTGCTGCTGGGCCCGACCAGAAGGGGCCTGGGGGAAGGGGCCTGGGGGCGGAGCTGTGGGGGTAGGAGGCTAGCTGTCCCCTTGAACGGGAGAGACCAGGCATGAATCCCGGCCCCACCGTTTATTACCTGAGTGAGCTTGGATCAGTCTTTGAGCCTCATCTGTGCCTCCTTGACCAGCCTGTGGGGACTAGAAGGATCACAGGAGGGGCATGTGAGCACGAACTCCAGCTACAAAGCGGATGAAGCCTCAGCCCCCGCCAGGCAACAGCATCCCTGCCCCCAACAACCACACGCTTCCCAGGGTGCCTCTGTTCCCTTATCCAAGCGAACCCCAATTCTCCTCTTCACCCGTATTCCTAACAGTTTTCTCTCTCCTGACCTCGCTGTGTATCTCTCGGTGCAGCCCTATCCCTCTCTGACGTTCAGGGTTCTCGGCCCTCAGAGGAGGGGAGGGGAGACCTCGTTCTCCATAGCCTCATCTCCCCTGGGAAACCACTCCAGGCTTCTCTGAGCACCTCGGACGGGGCCTACCTAATATAAGGGAGGCTGGCGAGGTCCAAAGCCAGGGAGTGAGAAGGCTGCTTCCCCATATCTGGTAGTTTCTAGCTGTGGCCAAGAGATGAGACTGGTCCAGAAAAAACATTTGTAGATGCTCTATGACCTGATTCATTTATTGCATTATTCATTTACTTATTGAGAACCCGTAATACATCAGGAACACTCTGGGCTCTGGGCATACAGCAGTGAAACAGGCAGACATGGGTGCCCCGCGGTGGTCCCCAGCTTATCATTTAGTGTGAGACACAGCAAACAGAACCTACAGACAGATTTATATAGTGACCAAATGTGATTGCTGCCTTAATAAAGGTTATGAAGGAGCAACGTGGGGTGGGGGTAGATGGGATAATATGTTTTAGGTGAGAGGCTGAGCCTGGCCTCTCTGAGAGGTGACATTAGAAGTAGGACCTGCAGGCTGGGCCACACGTCATATTGGGTGGAGCTGCATGACTGGGCCAAGGAGCTCGGGAGGCCTTGGCGGCTGATGCAGCCTGGGACAGGAGTGGGGAGGAGGGGGCGCAGAGGAGGTGCGTGAAGCAGCCCGTCTTGGGAGGAAGTTTTACGTTTCCCCAAGACCCATGGGATCAAAGGGACGGGCAGCGACTTGATCAAATCCACGTTTTTCACATTTTCACAATCTCCTGCTGGTTACTGTTTCCAATAGAGACTGGTTAGGAAGTGACGGGGAGGCCGAAGAGATTGACAGAAGAGTCTCCAAAGTAGGGCGCAAGCACCCCAGGAGGTGTGCGAGGTAGTTCTCTGAGGGGAGAGGAATATTAGAACTTATTCCCGTGCCCATTTTGTCCAATAAAAAAAGGAAAAGAGTTCAATTTTACCAGTGTTTGTAGATTGACACTGATGTCCCTATGTGGTCTTTATGTCATTTGTTACTCAGGGCAGAGTGAGACTCGGACCACACAGAGAAGCTGGGTCCTTTCCTTGCTTTCCACGTTTTGAAGAATTTTTCCCTTTATGTAAGACCAGTTCGGTAGATCTATAAATTATAATGAATCTGACTGTTCGCCAAATGGGCAAAGACTTAAAAAGAAAGGTGACAAAGGAGGAAAAAGAAGTGAAAAACACCGAGCGTGACGCGAGCCCTTGAACCCGGAGCCGGGCGCAGGGTGGGGGCCCTGTGCGCCTGCTGTTGTGGATCCGACGCCGCAGGCCAGGCGAAGGCAAGGACCGTGCGACTGGGACTAAGGAGAAAGTGACCCCTAAATTTCAGATAGGAGTGAGAAGACAATTTGCGGTAAGAGTTTAGATCCACTGTTATTACTGATGAGCCTAACCCTAAGTATAGACTTTTGCTTTGAAAACTTAGCTACTGACGGCGTAAGCCATTCGCAATTATTTAAAACATTTAAAAATAGTGTTTTAATCTCCTTTCGTTTTTTTTCGTTTATTTCTGTGTTTGATAACATTCATAATACATTAGCACGGCAATGCAGGATTATTATTTGTAAATAAGTAAACGTCCTGAGTATGTGCGATCAAAACTTTTTCCTGCATCAGGGAAATGAGCACCCGCAGTGGAGCGCCCCGGGCTGCAGTACGAGAAGCCCGGGACCTGGTGGCACGGGAAATGCTGGCTTCAACTGTTCAGGTGGTTCCACGGCTCCTGTGCCTGGCCTGCTGGGGTGAGGGGACCTCTCTTGGGAATCCTCAGGTCGCTATCAGCGCCACTCTGTCTAGCTCATTCCATGACAGCAGCTGGGAGAGACACTTCCCCCAGTCCCGGCTCTTGTCTGGGGAGGCTTTTTTTTTTTTTTTTTTTTTAACTCTCCAAGTGAAACAGAAGTTCATTCCCTTAAAGGGTAAGTGGCAGATCGCGGTACGGCTTTCCGATTATTTATTCACCGGCCAGTAATAGATGAGAACGCACGTCCTGGGGCTGGTGAGAGGGTGTTTCCGTGCCTGGACGCCTGGAACTTGCCCCCTGAGAGTTTTCCTGCCAGCTACTTCTGCGCAAGGCCCCACTTTTCTGGCCTGTCCTTATTGGGTATAGTTTCTGAGTTTCTTTTTTTTTTTTTTTTTACCGCGTCCTGGAAAGGTGCTGTGATGTGAGCTGCGTGTGCTGAGGGTCTGCTGCGTGCAGGCCACCCTGCACGTCACAATGTAGCCAAGACTCCCTCCCACAGAGGCCTCCCTGCCTTTCCCGTTGCGCTGGGGTTTAAGAGCCTCCGCAGGTGCACTACTGTGCCATCTACCCGACCCCTTGCCTTACACCCAGGGTCCAGCCATCCCTGGGGGAAGATGTGTCTGGCTGCCCAAAGCTGGGCTAAGCAAGGCCTCCAGCCCTCAAGCAGCTCAAAGTCCTCTGGCTGGAGGGTCAGGGAACCAGCCTCCTTCCTACCCCAATTCCTCCCAACTTTCTTTTTCCCAAAAAGGTCTTCAAAACCCCAGAGGTCCTTGGGTGTCCCCAGATGCCCTAAATTGGGCCATCCGGCCGTCGGCCTCCCTCCTTCCCATAGATCCCTGTCTGCTTCTCTTGTGGCCACGATCCAGCCAGCAGACTCCCCAGAGCATGTTCCCACTCCTGTTCCCAGGCAGTAGTTTCCATGTGTTGGCATCAGTGTGCATTTAATAATAAAATGAACAAAGGAACCAAATGCTTTGGCAGCTCCTGATGTTCGCCAGAGGCTCTGTGCATGCCCAGTGGCACCAGAGGACCCTGGAGAGGAAGTCTGCGGGGAGCCAATAGGGGACATGCCCCGACCATTGGGGAAACTGTCCAGAATCCGAAAGGGCTGACGGGGCCCTTGCTATTTTGGCTCAGGGTGGCTTTAGGGGAAAAAAAGCCATGATGGAGGTGGAGTGGCCTGCAAATAGCTTCTGGGAGAACCCTGCTCAAGAGAGACCCACCAGCCCACCTCCTGGAACAGAGGGCCTGGCCGGAACCCTTCAGTCCTATGAATGGTAGAGAGTGAGTCAGTGCCCGCCCTTTGGGGAAGCGCTCTTTGTGTTAATAATGCCCGTTTAGGGTCCTACCTCAACATTCAACATTCCCTCCCCCTTACTGGCTGTGGAGCCTTTGCCAAGTCGCTTAACCCAGCTCCCCACTTCTAACTCATCTGGGCTGCTGCACCCACTATAAAGGCATCATCGGGCCCATCCTAGACTCATGGAATCATCCTGGGTGGACTCAGGCCCAGAAACCTGCTTTATCACATGTTCTCCCTGTACGTTTGCATGTGGTCAGGTCAGCACTCGGGAGCCGCTAATCAACCTCTCAATTTTCATTCATCTCCCCGCAAAAAACCCCAATAAGCCAAGGATGAGGTGAAGAGGGGGACAATTGATCTTACCTTTCAGGGTCATTGTGAAGATTAAAGTGACGAATGTATGTAAACAATACCAAAATCTAGCCAGCATTTACTAACACTGCTGTTGCTATCTTAACTCATCTAATCCTCGCACATTATTAAACCCATTTCACAGGTGAGACTGAAGCTCAGAGATGTTAAGTAATTTTCCCAAGGCTGAACATATGGTAGTGGCCCAGATCCAAGTACCCTGCTTGGCACAGTGCTCAAAACGTAAGTACTCATTAACTGGTGGCTTGTTTAAAAGACAAGGAGGGGGCTTGTTCAGGTCTGTTGCTCAGGAGAGGAACGTCATTCCTGCCCCGCCACCCAGAACACGCTGCCCCACCTCTGGTCAACCTGATCGAAGGCTCTCCTTGCAGGAGCTCTCCATTGCCTAGAGCTACAGCCAGAGCTGGCTGCCTCTGCCCCATTGGCTGCAACTCCTCAGAAGCTGAATCCAGCGTAATTCCTCCAAGTACACTTAATCAGCCCTCAACCATTTTACCCCGAAGCCTCTGGAGCTTTCTCACCGGCAGGAGAGGGAAAATGCTTTATGCTTCCTTTAGTTCATGTGTATGCGTTCGAGTTCACAAGTGGTGCTTTTCTTAGACCAGTGCGTCGTGTATGCTAGAAGGGTAAATTCGACGTGAGGAAGAATTGCCGCGGAGACGGGGAGCGTGTGTTAAGCCGGGCCCTGAGACAGGACTCAGCCGTGTCGTCTCATTTTGTCTTCCTACCTGCCCTGGTCAGGATACTGCCTTCTCTCGTGATCCCCTCCAGCCATGCCTCACTGCCGCTCCAGGGTGACATCGCCAGGTGGCTTCACCTTTCTGTGCCTCGGTTTCTCATTCTGTAAAAGGAGGACAATAGTGGCATCTGCTCCATAGTGTGGTTGTAAAGAATAAATGATAAAAAATGTATAAAGGGCTGTGTGTAACCTAGTGCCTAGACTACAGGAAGTGCCTAGACTTTATCCCATCCATTGATGGGATAAAGCTTTAGTTGATGACTTCTAAGATTGCTTGAGACCTAGGGCCAACTGTACATTAAAAAAAAAAAAAAGTTCTCTGTGGGCGTTTGACCAGAGTCGGGGTAAGGAGGAAAAAAGAAAGTAGGAAGTGGACGTAGAGGTAGGTATTTTGTTATGGCCACTTTTGGGGAGGTCTGTAGAGTTTATGTGCCAAAGACCCTTCTATCTACAGCACTACCTCCCTCCCCATTCCCAAGGGAGGGTGCGGGGTTGCGCTGAACCCTAGCTCTGGGTTATTAGACTCAGGCTGGACACGTGACCCAATCTGGGCTATCGGTTTTCTCTTCCAAAGATTTGGATTTGGGAAAGAAAGGAGTGGGTAGGACATAGCCAGTTGGTCTTTCCACATGGCTGGGCTGCAGCCAAAAGAGTGGACATTGTTGCTCAGGGCAGCCATGGCCTCTGAGGAATGGAAAACGTTGCTTGGCAAAGAGAGAGAGGAATGAAGCCAGCTGGCAGAGAGGGGCAGAAATGAGGAGGGAGAGACTGTCCTGACAGCTCCCAGCCCGGCCCTAGTGTCCCCAGGCTTGGCCTTTCCGGCCAGCTCAGGGTAGACCACCTGGAAGATGCCATCAGAGCCTCATAAAGAAGTCCTTCCTTTTTACTGAACACAGTTTGAGCGGATTTCTCTGACTCGAAACCCTGGAGCCCAACCAATATAGCTCTATCTCCATCCAGGCCAGAAACACCCCGATGGGGGAACGTCCACCCTCCAGGGCTCATTTATCAGAAAGCGGGGAGAGAGGAGGAACTGAGACAGGAGTGTTTGGTCTCTTGAGTTCTTGGAAAGCTGAACTCAAGAGTAACTCGGGGAGCTGCCGTGGTCGTGCTCTCTGAGTAAGGGACAGTGGCTAGAGCTCAGACTGGCTTTGATCTGAGTCGTCTTAAGCTATTTCTGAAAACTCGATTCCAAGACAGAGCCTCACTAGGGATGCTTAATAACTTAACCATGGTTTCCACTTACTCGGCTCTTTCAGTGTGCAGGTTGCCTTGTCGCCACTCTGGGAAGCTTACCTGGACCTTCCCATTAGGTCAAACTGGTCTCCTCTGCACTTTGGACATCTTTCTGCTGAGGCTGTCACACTCTCAAAGCAAGCAGGCTGCAGACGAGAGCAGAGCACGTGCTTCAGAGGGAGGTCAGACGGGTTCGAATCCTACCAACTGTGAAACGGAGGTGGATATTTCCTCATGTGATGTTTTAAGGATCTTATGAGGCTGCAAATCTGAAGGGCTCAGCACAAAGCCTGGCATTTAGTGAAATCTCAAAAAGTGGCTTTATTACTGGTAATTTGGACTGGAAGCCAGATCTCGCTGACTCCCAGCCCAGCCCCGGTCGCCACTTTACCAGGTGGTGTCTCCACACAAGACTTGATTAATCCCGTGCTCATCTGACATGAGATAAGCTGTGGGACCTGGTGTTCTGCTTGAGGACATCCGTATATTACCCATCGGCGACTCGGTTTCTCAGTCAGGCCCTGAGCTAGAGCAGGGGATGGGTGGAGGCAACAACGTGGTGGGCCTTTCCTGAAGGCAGCTCAGCCTTGGCCCCAGCACCAACTGGCCAGTGAGTACTTCGCTGAGTTGTAGGGGGTTCAGCGTTCAAAGTCTCAGAGGAGTCTGGGCCTCCCAGATTCTCGGAATCATCTACCCGAGCGTCTCCATCTCAGGTCCTGGGTCCCGCTCTTTCCCTGGCAGGGCTCTGAGCTGGCTTCGGAGCTCTGTCTAGCTGTGCGTTCATGCTCCTCTGCGGCCCTGTCACCCTCCAATTCCATCCTGAGCCTGATTTTCAGCACAGGGTACCATTTGCCCACAGGAGGAGAGCATCTCCTTAAACATGACCGGAGAGGATTTGGGTCTTCGTGGCATGTCCTGAGTTGATGCTTGATTGGCTTGAGCCTAATACTTTCTTTCTTTAAGGCTTCCAAAGCAAATACCAGAAGCCAACCAACCTCACGATCCTTATAATGACCATTGTCCGGGTTCTTCAAATGCTGGAGCTGCCACATAACCTCGAGCTTCACCTCCCACCTGCACCTCAGCACAGCTCACCACAGGTGACAGTCTTAACACTTGTGATTCTCAGGATGCCAGAGCTTGTCATATCCCCCATCCTACTACAACGGGGTCCTCACAGCATCTCACCCAGTGATCTAGTTCCAGAATGCCACTCTCTAATGTCACTCTTAGGGCTACTTAGTGCCAACTGTCTTAGTTCAGGGTCCCCTCAAAGCAGAACCCAATGCAAGGAAGTGTGTGGGGGAAGTTTATTTTGGAGACGATCCTAAGGAGCAGAAATGAGGGACCAATAGGAATGAAAACAGCAACAACAACTAAACGGAAAGGCCAGCAGTGCATTATCAGTTCACTGCTATGGGTGACTGACACCCAGTACTGCTGGGATCTTCCTAGCAGTGCATAGAAGGACACTTAGACTTGTCAGCCAGATGGCAGACTGCAGAAGCGTTCCCCTGCCATCAGTCGAGGATGGCCCAGTGGAAGCCAAATTCCTGCCACATGTCCTCATGCTGGGCATGCTCCTGACAGCAGCCCATGTTGGGCACTGCACAAGCCCCGAGACGGAAAAGGAAAGAGCCTTATGCTCACGTGAGGGGAGAGGCTGTCAGTGCAAAGTGAGATGAAACCCACGTAGAGCTGTTTGCCACAGCGTGGCTGGAAACGGAGATGCCGCTGATGCCTGGGAGGCTGTGAATACGGGCTCTTGAGCCAGATGGTCTGGGTTCAAATCCTTTGCTGGGCTTCGCCTTCCTCTGCTTATACAAGAGAAAATACTAAGAGGAAAATGCTTGACTGGGTTGTTATGAAGGAAATGAGAAATTCCACAGTGCCTGGCACGTATAAGCCTTCCGTAAGAATAACTTCTGTCACCTCATTTTATGGTTGGAGACATCAAGATGTAATTTTTAAGAGAGGGAGAAAGATGGGAGAAAGAGAGAGGTGGAGACTTTGTTTAGAATCTGCTCAAACCTCCAGGGAGGCCTCGGTTTACAACTCACAGGAAGACCTGGCATTTCCAAGCCGAGTTCCTCGCCCTTTCCGCGTTTCTACACCCACTTTCCCTATCACGTGAGGGGCCTCAGGAGGAGAAGCAGATGCTCTTTCTTCCCCTAAACACGCATTTATGCTTCCTCTGCTCCAGCTGAAAGATCTGGAGCTTCCTTGTGATGTCACAGCTGGTTGCTATGGAGACCAGGTTGCTCTGAATGTCAGTCTGGGTCCAGGAGGAGCATCACAGTCATCAGCATCCCAGCTGGGCCCAGGGAGAGAGGAAATGAAGCACCCCTAGAGGTCTCATAAACACCTCTCCCGGTGCCCCAAACACACAGACACACACGGTAGAGCCACCTGGCCCCACGAGAGTCCCACTCTCGTCACCTGGCCCACCCTGCTGGGCTGAGATTTGAAAACATATGTTTGGGGACAAATAACACCAGCAGCCAGGAGCAGGGTGACACATAGTCAACATCAGCCATGCTTCCCTTTCAATGCCCCTGGAGGAAAGGTGCTGCTCGAAGGTGGTGGCATCCTGAGCATCCCCATGGCAACGCTGAGTCAGAACTTACTGAGGTGACCTCACTCTGGGGCCACTGGACACAGGCTGTCATCGCCACCAGGGAGAATGAAAACACTGTGCAGAGTCTCTAAAAAAAAAAATGGATCTGCCCTCTTAAGATAACGGCTCTGGGTGAATCCATCCCAGCCCTCCTCTGGCTTAAAGGAAGCAGAGGGCCGTGTGCCCAGGTTTGGTTTTTCACCGGGCACAGTTGGGGCCACAGGAAGTGGCTTTCCTGCCTCTTAGGACAGCAGACAGCGCCCTGGAAAGGGCTTCTGTCACCCCCTAGCTGTAGGTCCTGGGCGGGTTGCTCTGTGACCTGTGCATGAGGAAAGACTTCCTGGGAGATGAGCAGAGGTGGGGGAGTGTCCCCTGCCCTTCTCCGGATTTCAAGAGGGATTCTCCCTTGAGCTCCGGCCATGCCCTGCCTCCTCCCAGGATGGAGCCTGACCCAAGGCAGCATTCTGGCTGCCCCTGCTGCTGGATCACCTCTGCCTGCCCGCCTGCCTCGGCCTGGGCCAGTGCCCTCGTCCCTCCTTAGCTGAAGCACTTGCCTGTTTGGGATAACTCTTCAGGAGGGACTCTCACCCTTCACTGCCGAACCCTTGCAGGAAATAGTTACTCCTGACCTTGAACTTGACCCCATAGCTGGGGCCCTTCATCTGGCTGATGGGCAATCTGGGCAGGGGGAAGAGAAATCATAAGTTGTCATGATACAAAACCCATCTCTACTCCTTCCTAGAAATGTAACCTTGTCACATCCCCTCCCTGAGACTCTTATTTTCGCAGGGTTGTCGTGAGGATTAGACAGTCCCATAATTGTTCATATCCTTCTCTGAATTCCCCACTGCCTGGACCCGCAGCTGCCACCTCCTGCCTCAGAGGCCCTGTATCTGTGCTCTGCACACTTATTGTGTACCTGTTGTTCCACCTGGGCCCCAAGGCTGGTGCTTGTTCTAAAACTCACTCTTGCTGTCTCTGTGAATGCGTCTAACTAGTCAGTCCCAACCCCTTTCCACCTGTCCCTTCCAGAGAGAATGACCACCAGGAGCCCAGGGCCTGCTCTGCGTTAGGATCTGTGACAGACATTTCACACCCAGTGTTCTATGGAATTCTCACCACAGACTTGTCAGAGAGGTATCACTAGTCCCATTTGAGGGATTAAAAAAATGGAGACTTACAGAAGGAGAATGACATATCTAAGGTCATACAGCAGCCCAAATACCAGGTTGAGTCTTATACTAAAACGCTTTGTACACATTATGTCAGTATAGAGTAGGAAGTTAAAAGCATGAACTCTGGGGGCCAGCCTTCCTGTGTTTGATTCCTGCCCCTATATCTTAAGAGCTATGTGTAATATAATGTTACATGTTAATTATACTTTAATTAAAAAAAAAAAAAAAGCTGTGTGACCTTGGGCAAGTTGCTTAGCCTCTTTGTGCCTCAGAGTCGTCTTTAAAATAAGATAGTAACGCTGTCTCCCTCATCGGGTTTTTACAAGGATTATATTAGGAATAAAAAAGCTTATGACAGTGCCTTGAACAAAGTAAGGGCTATATAAATAATGATCACTGAAAATGTTTTAAAAGGGGGTGGGGTTGGGGGGGTGAAGAAAGCCGCACATCATCTTTGTGGGTGGAGCCCCTACCGTTGGTTGTGTTAGGGGGTAAACAGGCTCAGAGGGGCGAGTGAACATACCTGAGGGCACAGGTTGTTCGCGGCAGGGCCGGGACTTAGGCTGGGAGACCTGGCGCCTGAAGCTGTGACGGCTCCATCCTGCCGATCCACCCTGCAGGAGAAGACGGCAGAGATCCGGCTAGAGGGCTAGAAAGAGCAGGGTTCATGGGGACTCAGAACCGGGAAGGAGAGCTGCCAGCTGACCCAGGAGTGACCCAGCAACTTAGCTAGGGCTAGGCCTGGGCCGGGGCGGGAGGACGCAGGAGGGTTGTGGAGGGGGGAAGGGGAGGGGGTTCTGGCAGAGGCTTACCAGGACCCCAGCATCCCAAATTCTTACTTCAGCCGAGTTAAAAAAAAAAAAAAAAAAAAGAACCATGACTCTACTGGGCTGCTGGCAGCGCTCGGCTCTGGGCTGCCTCCCAAAGCCAGGAACTTCTTGCCTAGATGATTAAGCTTGAGCCCTTGTAAATCCTCAAATTGACTGTAGTTACTGGGGCAAAGCTCTCAGAAAGTTAGGAACTGCTGCATTTTCTCATTTCCTCCTCAAGACAGCCTGGGAGAACAGAGGGAAGCGGCTTCTCTCACTTCCTGACCCTGGGTCTCAGCGTTGCCTCCGATCAACTGGATGATCCTGGGCAAACCACTTCCCCTCTCTGAACTTCAGTTTCCTCATTTGTGAAATGGGGAGATGATAGGAGCTAACTCTGTACTGCTGTTTTGGGAGGGTCCGGCGCTATCACATATGTGATGTGGACTAGCTTTCCACAGAGAACGGTTTCATCAGCGGAACTACATTTCCTACTACTCGTAGTGACCCGAGACAGGAACTCGGCCTAGCTGGGCCTTGCGTCACGGGTCATTACGGGGGATGATGTGAAGCTCTGAGCACAGTGGCTGTGCAGGGCAGGAATTCAGTGTGTGGAAGTCCCCTGCCCCGCAGCTTGACACCCACAGACCACAGTTGACCCCTAGTGAGTACAGAGTGTCCAGAAGAACGCTTTCATCCCCAGGATGGTCATGTGTCTTTGTGGTTATCTCAGGGTGGTGAACTGGAGGCCTTTGCTGCTTCCTCAGAGTCTCCTGAAACCTGAAATCAGGCCTTAAGAGGCGACTGTGGGGGCTTCTGGCCGGCATAAATATAATCGGGGTTTCACCTTGTTCTTTCTGCAAAATCATTCTGGAAATTAGAGCCAGTCTCTGCTTATTTTGGGAGGAACTAAAGGAAAAGGGCTCAGGCCAAGCCAGCAGGGACTGTGTTGACCACAGAGGCCAGCCTGGCAGTGGCAGCAAGACAGAGCAGTGGAGTGCAACCCCGAAGGAGAGATGAGGCTCGGCACACGGCGGGAGCACTCCCACGCCACGCCTCCCTAGTCTCACCTCTCAGCCACATGCACGCGTGCCCTCGGGCAGACGTACACACGCACATGCCTGAAGACGGTCACATGACTCCCTTCCTGGGGCCCCCTCCATTCTTCAGCATCACACCCACTGCAAGGCTTCCCCTCCAATGTGCCCCGACAGCCAGGGAGAGCAGAGACCTCCCAGGGCTGGTCCGAGGGCTCAATCTGAAGCAGCCTCTGTGAGTGCAAAATGTGGGCCGAGCTTCACCCATGTCATCTCGTTTAATCTCATGGGCAGGAAATGCCTTTGCAGCCTTGTGTTTGAACTTAAAACGTCATGAGCATTTTAGCCATTGACAAAGCTGGGCTTTTAATTTGGAACAAGGTTGAAAAACGTGTAGTCGTGGGAGTTCTTCTCAGGAATCACATCTAGCAGGGCCTCTTGGTTGAGGGAAGGAGGAGGATGCTGGTGGTGGCAGCCGGCGGGTTGCCAGAGGGGACATTCAAGTAACATAAGGGGATACAAGGAGACCGTGGAGTGTGTGAGGAGTGGGGAACCAGGGGAAATGTGGGGGGCAGGATCTGGGAGAGAGGAGATTGAAGCAAGCGAGGCTGGGGGCTGCTTCCAGGAGGAGGAGAAAAGGAAAAGAGAGAGGAGGGCCTGCATCGGAGAAGGCGTCAGCAAAAGCAGCAGTGACCGAGGACACAGGCACACTGCGGGATGCACCACTCCCAGCAGAAGCGTCGGAAATCGGCGGAACCTTCACCGTGTGTCGACGTACCTGGGCGTTGGCACAGTGCCTCGGGCCTCCATGGTACTAGAGCCTGCTCCGGTCTCTCTTTCCCCCTAGGCTGTGGCAGTCCCGGGGGTAGAAAAGTGTGGCTTCATCCTTGAGGCTGGCGACAGCCCCGAGCCAGGACCTGCCGGCATTGCCAACATTGCTGGGACACCAGCAACAACTTATGTTATGGGTTTTTTTTTACTCTTTGTTTTCCAGGTTGGTTTTGTTTAACAAAGGAGGTGTTTCGGGTTCAGAACCCATCCTCACCTGTTCGGTTTCTGTTTTGCTAGACAACAGATTGATCTGATCCCCCTTAGCCTGGCCCCGTGCCCAGCTGAGTTCCTGGGAGCACAGGAGGCGAATGGGGGCTTCTGACCTGGCCATCAGATTGCCTGCTGGCAGGGACATCGGGCTTATTGTTGAAGGGGCTGAGGGCCAAAGGGGACCCCTTGCCTCAGCAGTCAGTCCAACTCTGGGCTGCCCTGCGTGTCCCAGGCATTGAGGCCCAGGGAGGAAGGAAAATGGATTCTGCAGCCCAAGCCTGTTTAGCCCAGAAAAATAACAATGAGAGGCCCCACAGCTGCTGTTTCCAGTAGCAGCGTTGCCAGACCGAGATGCCGAAAGCCGCTTCCTCCCTCTCGGGCAGGAATGTACCAGCGCAAACACGTGGAGTCATGGGAGCAGGAGCATTTTGCAGGACGTCACAGGGAACCTCTTTCCACCTGGAAAGGGAGAAGAAGCAGGTAGCACCCCTGAGGGGCCCAGATGTTGGGAGCTTTGGGAAGGTAAATGCCTCTGAGAAGGACAGCATTCCTACAGCAGCATCGCCGAGCTCTAGGTGAGTCACCAGACTAGCTGATGATGGAGGAAAGCTGGGCCCTTGGGTGGGGAGAGAAGAGAATGAAAGCAGTGTGTCTGGGGCAAGAGCTGGAGGCATCAAAAGGCCCCCAGAAGGTGGAGAGGTATGGAGAGTCCATGCTCCTCACAAAATCAGTTCCGTCTAACGGGCCAGAGCCCGGTAACCAACCCCCTGGGGCCCTGGGAGTTTGGGGACGGAAGCCACAGGGCCGTGCCTTGCCTTTGTCTCAGGGTGACACATGGATGCACACCGGGATCACATGGGAGCTTTAAAAGCTGCCGTCACCGGGACATACCCTCAGAGACCCCGGTTATTTCATTGGTTTAGGGTGCGCCCTGGGCACCCGGGTGATTCTAGCATGCAGCCGAGGTCAAACTGTCCACACACCCTTTCCGTCTATGGCCAGACCTTCCTGTGAAGGGGTAAAGTGCTAACTCAGAGCATTTACCAGGGGCCAGGCGTCAGTGAGCTTTACTCACTTAGTCTCATTAAATCTTCATGACATTCTGTGAAGTACGTACTCTTACAATAATCCTGATTTTTCAGAAAATCAAGTCTCCAAGTGTGAAGGGCTTGTCATATTTGCACAGCTGGTCAGTGATACCCCCAGGATCTGAATCCCAGCCTGACCCCAGAGCCTGCCCCACTGTCGGTATGGCTTTCTCCCTTCTCTTTCCCTCTTGACCTTTGCCAAAGCCCAGCGGACATTCTCCCAGCCACACATCTCTGCCTCAGAGCACGTGGCACCATTGCCATTTCCATTTATTGTGTCATTATTCAATTAGTGTCTGTCTCTTTCTGGCCCCCTCCCCCAACCATAAACTCCACGGGGGCCAGATTGTGTTTTTACAGCATTTCTAGGGTGTCCCGCCAGCGGGACCGGTTATTTGGTGGGAGAACCGAGGAGAACCCAACCTAAAGAGGGGTGACACGGACGAGAGAAAAGAGTGGAGGCAAGACAGTGTTCTGATCAAGCCTCAAATTTTATTTTTGGATAACAAACATATTTATACGGCAAGAACAAAGGGGGGGCAGGCAAAGGGTACCTGTTGCAATATGATTGGTCTTCAGCTGGTGGTGTGAGGAGCGGTAAGGACAGGGGGAAGTACGAGGTGGGAGGGAGAGCAGGAGACTATCAGCACCTTTGGTGGTCAGCCAGCTTCTCGGAAAGACTTGTTTATCATGGGTTTGGTTCTCACAGCCTGAGGGCTTGAGAAACCAAGGGCGCAGCTCCCAACATCTCCTCCCTTTCTATTTTAGAAAGGTGGGCCTTAACCGAGTGGGGGAACATTGACCTGGTTCCTCCCGTGGGCTATATACGCCCATCTATTGTTGGCTCTTGGTATCTTTTGGGGAGGAGAGGCAGAGCCGGTTTTAGATTGTGATTTGGATACCAACCTCTATGCAAACCAGGTATGTTCTCAGGGAAGGACAGAGGGGACCCTCTAGTGGGTCTTCCCTTGCAGTAGCTTTGCATCTGCACCCATCTCGATGCCCATACCTTCCCTTGGTCTATCAAAGGTGAAGGTAGACATTTCTCTGTCCCTTATGTCGTCCCCGTAGGGAGAGGGGGAGGTAAGTGTCTGGCAGTCCCCAGTCTGGGGATGCTCCCGCAGCTAATCTGCAGAGGTCGACCGTGAAGGTGGGCCAAGGGGTGGTAGCGGCCGCCAAAGAGGACGTAGAAAGGGCAACATCGCCCGCCTCGTTAATGATTTGCCATGTGTAATTAAATATTTGATGAGTATGGACGGAGGCAAAAAGTCCGCAAAGCAGGAGTAGGTACATTATTATATGCAGGTGCAAAGAGTACACGCTCCTAAGAAGAAAAGTGTAAAGAACAGCAATCCTAATCTGTGGGTAAGGGGAATATTAGAGTCAGTGCAGAGGAGGACGAGAAACAGGAGGAAGAGCAAAATTCCCGTGAGGAGGAGAGGGGCTGGAGACTATCCTCTGCAATGCATCTCCGGAGGACGAGGCGATTATCTGTAAGAGAACAGAGGGGAAGCGAGGTCTCAGGGCTGTGGATCCCTGGACGGATTATAGAGTTTTAGTAGCCGGTCAGGTAACCACCGGGCGTTTTGAGCCTGATTATCATAGATGCAAGCGTGTCCCTTTCCCCAGATAAGGACAGGGTCAGGGCCCTGCCATTTATTGGTGAGGGGATCTTTCCAAAGTGCTTGTGTATAATCAGAAGCGGTGGCCGGGTGCCAGAGACGATCAGCAGCTGTTTTGCCGCAGGCGTCTAAGGTTAGGAAGTTAAGGACAAATAGGGCATGATTTATTAGGGTTTTAGGGCTGGCTCTTGTGTTATAAAGGGCAGTATTTCCGGACTGTATTTTAAAGAGCATATTTTTTAGCGTTTGATGAGCTCTCTCAACAATGCCCTGTCCTTGGGGGTTATAGGGAATACCCGTGATGTATTTTATTCCGAGCTGCGCGCAGAATTGTCGGAAGGAGGCGCTAGTGTAGCCTGGCCCATTATCAGTTTTAAAAACTTTTGGCTGGGGGATGACGGCCAAAAGAGCTATGACATGTTGAATAACATGTTTGGTGGCCTCCCCGGTTTGGGGGGTGGCATAAATGAATCCACTATAGGTGTCTATAGAGACATGGATATATTTAGGTTTTCCAAAGGGAGGGTGATGAGAAACATCCATTTGCCAGAGTTCTCCAGGAACTATTCCCCGGGGGTTTATTCCCAGGTGAGGTTCAGGTAAAAGTGTCAGACAACCCTTGCATTGACGGACAATCTGGCGGGCCTGTTCTCTGGTTATGGAAAATTTTAGGCGAAGGGTATGTGCGTTGAGGTGATGTAGAGCGTGAGCTCGTTGTGCAGCAACAAAGGGGGTGTCTTCCTGGGCGGCAGCAATCAATTGGGTGGCCTGGTCTACTATATTATTTCCCTCTGTGAGAGGCCCAGGTAAGCCTGAATGAGCGCGAATGTGTCCAATAAAAAACGGAGCATTGCGATTAATGATTAGTTTTTGTAATTTGGAAAACAAGGGGGAAGCATTTGTGGAGGGACGTATGTAGGGGACCGTTTCAAGTAGGGGTACAGAGACAGCTACATAGGCGCTGTCAGTATAAAGATTGAAAGGAACCTCGCTTAGGAGTTCAAAGACTGTAATTATAGCTGTTAGTTCAACAAGCTGTGCAGATTGGAAGGCTGTCTGTATACGGGTAACCTGTCCATTAATACTAAAGGCTGCTATGCCTGAAGAGGAGCCGTCAGAAAACACTAGCGTGGCTCCCGCAATGGGAGTGGCTTTGGTTCTCCGGGAAAAACAATGGGGGTTTTCTGTAAGAACTGAATTAATCTGTCAGCAGGATAATGATTATCAATTGTTCCTTGGAAGGAAGTGCAACTAATCGCCCAGTCATCATCGTTTTGAATTAGCCATTGTACCTGAGCTGTATTATACGGGAGGGTTATAGTGTCAGGGTCCTTTCCAAAGAGTTTTAAGGCTGACTCCCGCCGCGAGATTAACAGCCTGAGATACCTTGGAGGCAAGGGGGTCTATGGCCAGATGCATGGCTTGGGACATTTTAGAGGTGAAGGGATCAACGTCACGGCACATGCGCAACATTTCATCAAGGGTCTTATCTCGCGTCTTTCCGCGCAGCACCGCGCGGCAAGAGGCATTGGCATTTTCGTAGGCCAATTGTTTAACGAGCCTGTCATTAGAGGCTTCGCCCCCGAGGGTTCTTTCCGCCGCCTCTAGGAGCCTACTGACGAATTCGCTATAATCTTCTTGTGGTCCCTGAGTGATTTTTGTAAGAGGAGTAGTCGCAGCCCCTGAAATAGGGAGTGCCCTCCAGGCCCCAAGCGCAGCGCTAGTGGTCTGGGCGAGGAGTGCAGAAGGGAACCTTCTCTGTTTAGCCTCCGCGGAAGTGGCAGGGACCGCATTGGGCCCCTCCCTGTGGAGCTTATCGTTTAAGTCACGACCTACTTTCTGCCATTTTTTAGGGTGAATTTCAGGTCCATTAACAATGAACTAAGGGCAAACCTTGTCTATAAAGAGAAAAAACTTAATGAGATCCTTTTTCTTAACTCTAACTCCTCTTTCCCTAAGAGATTCTTTTAGGTCTCGAATAAAGACCGCTTCTTTAGAGAGCTTGGAGCCCATGTCTCAGGGCGGGGGCCCGTTCCAGGGCGGGGGCCATTTACTATGAACCAGGGACAGACTTCATCAATGAAGAGAAAAAATTTGACTAAATCCTTCTTTTTTACTCGGATTCCTCGCTCCTTAAATGAGCATTTTAAGTCTTTTATGAATTGCGCTTCTCTGGACAAGGTTTGTCCCATCTTTTCGTTTTATTTATCTAAAAAGAAAGAGGGATAGGAACTGAGGAAGTGAACATAGGTATCAAGGCAAAAAGGAGGAGAAGGGAACTTAACTTCTCTCCCGCGTGGGCAGCCGGTTAGTACAATCCGCTAACACGGACCCCCTGGGGTGCGATGCCTACGGACGTCCCGCCGGCTGTGCCTTTGGGCATAGACAAGGCTCTTTTACAGAGGCGGCAGAGGAGGGATTATACCAGAGGTCTCGACGTGGGCAGTCGGTTGGTACAATCCGCCAACACGGCTTCTCAAGAGGCGAATCGCAGACCTACCGCTCTCTCCAGGGCGGAGGGAGAGGTCTACGACCGGGATGCCCTCTGAGTGGACGACTTCTGCCTTAAAGTCGACTGACACACTGTATTTTCCCAACTCAGAAAAAGCAGCCTCTAACCTCAGGGGTGGACGGCTTGTGCCGAGAAGCGGGCTAGAGAGAAAAGTCCCAAATCCTTTGAAAAAAAAAGGAAAAGACAAGAGGACCAAGAGAAGACAGAGGGAGTTTATGCTCAACTCTTTTCTCCGTTTAAAATTTGTTACTTATGATCCTAGCAGTCCGTGCCGAAACTAAACTAAGGCGGATGAACACTCACCGAAGACGGCGATCTCCGGTGAGCCGAAGACGAGGACCTTCCATGAGCGGTGAAAGGCAGTCTTCCCTGAAAAACTTCTTCTCTGAAAAACTTCTCCTTAACGAGCTGCAGCCTCTGTTATTTCGTAGTCCGCCTGGGTAAGGGTTCTGCACTCGGGCCCCACGTTGGGCGCCACCTGCCCCGCCAGCGGGACCGGTTATTTGGTGGGAGAACCGAGGAGAACCCAACCTAAAGAGGGGTGACACGGACGAGAGAAAAGAGTGGAGGCAAGACAGTGTTCTGATCAAGCCTCAAATTTTATTTTTGGATAACAAACATATTTATACGGCAAGAACAAAGGGGGGGCAGGCACAGGGTACCTGTTGCAATATGATTGGTCTTCAGCTGGTGGTGTGAGGAGCGGTAAGGACAGGGGGAAGTACGAGGTGGGAGGGAGAGCAGGAGACTATCAGCACCTTTGGTGGTCAGCCAGCTTCTCGGAAAGACTTGTTTATCATGGGTTTGGTTCTCACAGCCTGAGGGCTTGAGAAACCAAGGGCGCAGCTCCCAACACTAGGGCTTACTCAGCCCAGTGTCTGGCACATGCTTATCAGATGGATAGATGGATGGATGGATGGATGGATGGATGGATGGACGGATGGATGCATGAATGAAAGAAGCTAAATACGAAATGCAAGTTCCAGCTTCCCAGCCAGCCAGCCACACTGCAGAGACAGGAGACCTGCTTTCTACTTCTCTGAGCAGCAAAGGGATACAAGTAAAGGACAGTGGCCTGTCATAGTGGCAACTTCTATTTCTTGGCTGCGTGACCTTGGGCAAATGGTCTACCTCTCTGAGCCTCACCTATAAAATGGAGCTGGCAGTACTAATTCACAGGAAGTTAGTAAAGATGAAATGAGACCATGAAGAGGAAAGACCTGTAAGAGAAGGACTTGTTAACGAGGATGGGCTTGGTCAGCAGTGGCCAGCTCTCCCAGCCCCGGCCTCACCCCGCTCTAAGTGCCACTGGCCTTGGTAGTGGGGCTGGAGAAGCCTATGCAAATCCAGAAGAGATGAACTCTGGGAATGGGCTTGGGAGTAGACTTTTCCCATGAGTCCATTCTCTGCAAATGGAACTTTTCAAAGCCTACTGAGATTATGATGATAGGGCAGTAGAGGAAGCAGTGTGAAATATGGGATCTGAGCGTCGGTGGCCAGACTAGGACCACCCGGGGGTGGTCAAAGGCAAAGGATCCTGGTAAAGCTCTGTCTCTCTCCACCCAGAGCACAGCTCCACCCAGCCGTCACCCACTAGGTCCTACATGGAGCTTCAGCTTCCTTTCAAGAGCTCTTGACTGAGGTCCATGGATTTGAATGGGGAAAAACTGCATCTTTATTTTTTTTAATTTAGCATTTTCATCAAGTGTGTATAGGCAACAAACCACAGTGATTAGCAGTACCTGTGGCTTTGTCGCCGTGAGAAATCCCAGGTATTTTCATGTTACGCTCTAGTTGTGGCAGCAACTTGAAATACCATTCGTGTTCTTCTCTACTTTGAAATCATACCAGTTATTAAATCTACCTCTAGATCTTGCTATTTAATGAATCAGTGGGGAAAAAACCCCATATATTACTATACTGTAATATTTTGAATTACTTTGAGAATCATATTTTAACATAATTGGTTTCCTTCGTAATTCTACAAATTTTATTTTATAATTTAAAAAATTCCCTGAGGAAGGGTCTGTGGGCTTCATTGTACAGCCAGTGGGGTCCATAGTAGAAACAAAGTCATGACCTTCAATTAGAATCTGCCTTTCATCTGCCTAAGTGGACATGTCATTGACTTATTGGCCCTAGCAAGTTGTCAGGAGCCAGGCCTGCATCCCCATGCTAAATTACAAGGCAACCATGGCACCCTGAGTTTGTGCGAAGGCCCTCCTTTAGCTTGTAGGGATCGATGGATGAAAGATGGTGACCCTGGGGCAGAGGTTCTGAACCTTTTTCCTCTGGGTCAGGACCAGCCCTCCTGGCTCCACATCATCCAAGGAAAGGTAGGTTTGTTCATGGATCCTTTAAGCGGCTCTCCTGATCCTTGATTTCCCTGTCTATTTAATGGGTAAAACAAGGCCCAACTTATAGGCTGACACATTCTTCAATGAGGTTGCCTGAGAAAGACCACGATGAAGAGTGAAGTGTCATCCATCCGGGCTGGTGACAGAGCTGCCTTTTGGCCTTGAACATGAAGACTGCTCAAGGTGAAATGTGGCTGGAGCAGATGGAGGAGGTCCGAAGGGTGGGAGCTTTAGGACTGGCTTTGTAAGTGGAGCCGTAGAGGTTTCACCCCAACCACCATATTCTCAGCAACCATGGAGCCACTGGGTATCTGCAGACAAATGTGACCTTGTTCCCAATGGCCACACTCATTACCACTTCAGAAGGTCTGGCATTAGCCTTGCTTCTCAGCTGGGCCTGAAACCACATGTCCCGGAACCGGGTTACATCCTACAGACAGACCTCGCTTTCCAGGGCAGAGCATTCCAAGGAGCAGAGCAGGATTCACCTATAAACCCTGAGGACAGGCGATGCTGGTCCAGCGGCCACAGCTGTGGGACTCGAGGCTTTCAGCCTCGCTGCTGGGCTCCACAGGAGTCCCGCCAATGGCAGCATTCTGCTCCCTGGCTGGCTGTCGAAGAAAGCCAGGAAGCTCTGTCTTCAGCTCTCAGCCAGCTGGAATGGTCACTGCCAAGGAAACCGGCCCTGCCTGGAGGACAGCTGGCCCTCTGGCCCAGGAAGAACCATGTGTACAGGCTAGAGAAAGCCAAGAGGTTGTCCCCCCTCCCCAGCCTCGAGGTACAAGAAAGGCTCCTATCTACCATGTGATCTTATGCAAGTCACTCCCCCATCGGGTCTCACCCCTTATCTGGACACTGGAGTTAACCGAACTTTACACATTTTCTGGTCTGTTTTATTTACTTGTAAATGTTTAATTAATTTGTGTTTGTTTACTTCCCGGGTTGACACTGGACCGTACATTGCATGGGGATGAGAAACACATGTCTTGTGTCACGTGGCACATAGGAGCAGTTCAGCACGTGGGTGTTGATTAAGTGACTACAGTAAAGTTCAGATGAGATAACGTATGCGAAGGCGTTTGCGAAATACAAAATGCAAGTGACATGTACAATAGCATTGGCTCTTACCGCGAAGTGACATGGCCCCATTCTCAGCATCTGAAAGAATTGCTGCAGTTGGTCACAAGGACAAGAAAACACAAACTGGAATTACAAATACCGAAAAGGACGTTGAAAATTATAACAATATGATTTTCTACCTTGAAAAATCCGAAGAACTCTGCTGGGCCAGCAATGAGCAGCACTGGTAAGAAAGTTTAGTAAAAGAACTAAATAGAAGAATTAGGTAAAAATTGTTTTCCCACCGAGTCATCAGGCTTAATTTCGAAGTTATTCGAAAAAGGATCTTGCTCATAATAGCAACGAAAAGCTGAAAAACCTCTTAGGATTTTCTTAATGAGAAACATTGCATGTGCTTTAGGAAAAAAAATCTGTTAACATTTTATTAAAGAAAAAAGAATATCTGATAAGTAGAGACACATTCATGTTTCTAGAAAGGGAGCCCCAAAGTAAAGACGTCCATTTTCTCTCATATATTTAATACGCCTAATGTAATTCCAGGGAAAATAGCAGTGGGAATGTAAAGTTCATTTGGAAGAGTAATTGCTTGAGATTAGCCAAAAAATTTTGGACAAGACTAATAATGAAATAATAGCGAGATTTTACTTTACTTGATAGCAAACCAGACTATGAAGCGACAGTAATTACAACAGTGTGAGTTTTATGTGGGCAAACCTGGTCCGAGTCTCACTTCCCCCACTCCTAGCTGAGGGACCTCGGGTTATCTCTTATCTTCTCCATGTTCATTTCAGTAAGATGGGGGTAATAATGTTCTCAGAGTTGATGAGGGAATTAAATGAGTGGAAGCATAAGTGATGCTTAGCATGGTGCCTAGAGTAAACTCTCAATAGATGATGTTTTTTTTATTCATTAGAAACAATAACAAGTATATCACTATTTGGCTTATGGGCCAAGGAAAAGAAAGAGCCAGTTGCATTTTTTCATTATTAGCTGCTAGATCTTGGTACAATTTCCCAGTTTGAGCCTGTGCTGGGGCAGCTCTGAGCAGACGGGAGGTGGAACCATCTGCCCTCAGCTCACCTTCCAAACGGTTCTCTGATTTCTCTGTGTTTCCTGAACCGTACACCCCCTCACCACCCGATTTCAGTTCACAAGGCCATCTTCCCTGCCACCTTCTCAGGCCAGACAGGATCTGGCAGCCAAGAACTGCCCAAACTTCACCCCGGGGGCACAGGGCCTCTGCCCTTGGTCTTCCACTGCTTAGGATGCACCCTGCAGGATCAGTTCAGTACAGAGCCGGAGCCCCTTCCTCACCCCTCCCCACCCGCCCCAGCCTCCAGCACTCACCGGCTCCCATCTGGGAGACAACAATATGTATGTGATCTGGGATAAAGCTCCAGGGGTGACCTTGGAACTGTTTGCAAGGAATAGAGCAGAGATCGTGTGAAATGCCCAGGATCCTATGAGCACAGTCGGTGTCACAAGGGCCCCGGGGGCTGTCGTCACACCTGTCCCCTCTGATGGGGGTGAGGGCAGTACCTGGGGAATGGGCTGTCGTGGGCAGAATGGGGACTATTCCGAATGGGAAGTGAAAGAAGTAGGAAGAGCACAGGGTAGGGAGTTGTGAGGCCTCTGTTTGAGCCACTCAGCCTCTAATGAGGTGAGGTAACTGCAGCATGGCTGATCCCTCGCAAAGGATGAGACCAGGGTCCTATTTGTCTGTGGTCCCCAAGCCTGTGGAGGGCCTGGGCACAGTAAGTCCTGGAGGTGACAGCTGACCTTTCAGAGGGGCGGAGGGGCATTGAATGATCTCACCGCCTCTAGCTGACACTCATCTATGGACCCTTGGACACCAAAGGCACAATCATGACAACAACACAGACAAGCTTTAGAGAGTGACCAGGGTTAGGGCTCAATCCAATTAGGTAGGTGACCATATGTGATCTAGCAAGGCGTTTGTGGGCTGCCGCTCAGTTTGTGGATGAACTGATGTGCTTCCTTCCAGGTAACTCGCTCCAGCTCCCACTTTCCTATCTCTATAGATAGCACCACATCCCCCCAATTCCCCAGACTGAAAACGTAAGAACCGTCCTGGTTTCCCTCCTCTTCTTCACCACCCACATCCAGCCCACTTGAGCAAACCTTGTCAGCTTCACCACCGATTAGGATCTCAGAGTCACTCACTTCCCCCCATCTCAGCACTGAGATCGTAGCCCAAGACGTCCCAGGCTGGGATGGTGTAGGAGCTCCTGGGGGGTGGGTAGTACTGCCTAATTCTGAGGTTCAGCTTAAGAAGCTCATTTTCCCAGGGAGATAAGCTACATGTTCCCATTATCAGCCTTATCACTAACAACAATATTTTTGTTTTATTTCTCAATTGGTTCAGAATTCAGAGTGGGAAGAAGGGAGACATTTGTCAGAACCCCTAAAAAACATCAACACTACATACACCTTGAAAGCACTTTTTAGGTCAAAGAATGTTCTGATTTATAGTTTCCTGGATTCCTAATTTCAACCATACAACATAAAGATTATTCTTATTATTCCTACTTCACTAATATAAAAGACTTAAAATTGTGAAGTGACTTGTCTAAGGTCATACAGAGTGAAGCCTAGAATCCAAGTTTCACAAAATTTCACATCCAGAGCTTCTTCCTTTTGGCTTTAAGTTTGAATTTCTACAAAAATTCAGGGGTTTTTTTTGTTTGTGCTTTTTTTTTTTACACTATATAGCTAGAGTATAGTTAGTGTATCAATTTTATAACTTCTTGTTAGTCTAAAGGATAAAGATGAAGGGAGAAGAGGTGATCTGGTGGGGTGCATGGAGCCCTCCCCATAGTAAGAACAAAGGGAGCAGGCGCTCCAGGGTTAGCAACCTGGACCCAGCCTAGGAGGTGCAGCAGGTTCCAGGTTGAGACCCAGGGGCAGCTGCAGAAGGGCAAGAAGCCTCCTGCACTGGCCGGTGGCTCCTCAGCAGTACAGTTTTCAAAGTACTGTATAGCCAGGAATTTTCCAGCCCACTGCCAGCTTTCAAAGAATCAAGAAGCAGCTGAGGCATGAGGAAGCTCGAAGACTTATGTGGGAAAGATTTGTCTGTCCTTCCTCCATACATCTGTCTAGCCATCTGTCCATCCATCCATCCACCCATCCTCCCATCCGCCCATCCATCCAATAATAAATTGTACCTATTATGTGCCAGGTATCAGGCTGGCCTCTCAGGGTACAGAGATAAACACATAATTTGACCTCGAGGTGCTTGTGTTCTATTTCTAGATACAAACAAGAAGACAGTACCATGTGATACAGGAAAAGACAGGGATGCTGGATGCTCACAGGACGAGCACCTAATCCCCATACCTGGAGACTCAGGGCAGGCTTCCTAGATGAAGCCACACTTCATTCGACACCCGAAGGATGAGGTGAAACTAGCCAGATGTAGAAGAGATTGTGGTTGTCCATCAAAATTCATGCTCTCCTTCCCTGGTGTAGAATTGTCTTGGAAAGGGGGCTACATTTTCCAGCCTACCCTCTCCTTGCTTGTGTGGGCTTTAATGAGATCTCGCTGGCGGAATGTGAGTGGAAGTGATAAGTGCCATTCCTGGGCGGAGGCTTTTAAGAAGCAGGTGTGTCTGCTCCAGTATCTCCTTCTCCCATCTGGATGCAGATGCCGATGGGGATGGCAGAACCTCGGAACAGAAGGAGGCTGGATCCCGAGTCTGTGTGGAAGAGAGCTGCCCGCAGGGCAGGAACACCCACTTTGTACTGCTATGAGAACAATAAATAAACTTCTGTTACCTTAAGCCATGGACATTTGGAGTTCATTTGTTACGGCAGCTAGTGTTCTTTAAAAGGAAATAAAGAATAGACCTCATGAAGAGACAGAGAGGAAAGGGAGAAAAGTACTTCAGAGGAAACCTGAAGTATAAAAGTCCTAGGGAGAGAGAGAGGAGAGTGATGCCAGGTGAGGCCACGTGGTAGATTTAAAGCCAGATCAGCCATACTAAGCAGCTGGGACCCCTTCCTAAGTAAATAGGGTATAACCAGGCCAGACAGCCCCAGGCATTCCTCTCCCTACCCTCAGGCTCAGAGAAGATGGGTAACTTGTTAAAAGTCATCTGATCAATAAACAGCAGAGTTGGACTCAAGCCCAAGTCTTATTGACCCCATGTACCTAAACATTCAGCTCTGTGTTTTCGGCAGAATGATGTACAACAGAGAAACTAGAATATTCATCTCCCAAGAACTCTATGGGCGTCCTGTCTTTGTGGGCTTCTCCACTTTTCTGAGACTGGTCTCCAACCAAGAGTGCTGGAATGTTGTCTCCTGGCACCGGCACACAGAATGTTCACCCCCACCAAGCTACAGTGGCCCCAGCATCTCCCGACCTGACTGGGTTCAGCATCCTAGACAAGCCAAATGAACACCCTGCCTGATCTGGCTAGTCCCACCTTCTGGGGAGCCCAACAAAGCCCATCACCCAATGAGTGAGGTTGGCCACATCAATCAGCTCCCACACTGTGGTCTGATTCACCGACCAGACACGGCAGGTGGCAGAGGTTGCCCCAAGTTACTCACTCTTCTCCGTGGCTTTCTGGACTAAGGTGAGCAACATGGCAGGGTTCAGACAATACCTAGTTTCCCTACCACACATCCTCGGGAGAGCTAGAAGCAGGCATCGCTGTGCTCTTAGCTGCGCAGGCCCTCGCTAACCCACTAGGCATCGATATTTGTTGTGGGCAGAAAAGGCTAGGGGTTTGGCTAAGATCTCCCCTTCCTCTGCCTCCCCTCCCCAATATGTCTGTCCTTGTTTTTGAAACCAGAACATTCTGGATCACCTTTGTCCAAGGTCTTCCTTGGTTTTACAATGGTGTATCTGATGCTCTTACAGAAAATGAGGAGCTGAGCTGCTTTTGGCACGCTGCCTACCCCTTTTCCCAACCCTATCCAGAGCAGTTCTTCTTTTCTCATGCCCAGCCTCTCCCATTAGGTAGCATTTGAAGACGGGATTTCACTATTAAAACAAACGTTTGAAAATAACTGGTCAAGTCCAGCTCTCTAATGGAGACCCTGAGGCTCAAAGCGGAAATAATTTTTTGAAAAAATATGCACTTAAGTTAGAGAAGGGTTCTACTTGCTTATTTGTGTCTGTTATAAACTATCCAACTATCCATCCACTCCTCACTTGCCACTTCCCTCCATCTCCCCATCCATCCATCCTTCCATCCATCCATCCATCCATCCATCCATCCATCCATCCATCCATGCAGCCAACAGGTACTGAAGGCTCAGGATGTCCTGACCTTCTAACCTTACAGTCTGGGTAACTGCCTCTAAAGCTCTTGGTCTTCTTAGCATCATGAAAATTAAAGAACATGGATTCTGCATAGAAATGGGCTCAAACTCCTTTTCTGCCACATTCCAGGGATGAGATTAACTTTAGTTTCCTCAATTTAAAAATGCAATCAGTACTTCGTATCCCCAGATTACTGTAGGGATTTGGCAAGGCAGTGTGCACAGCCCTTGATGGAGTGCCTGGGACATCGCAGGGCCTCAGTGCCTGCTCGAGGTCCGAAAGTTCTCCCAGTGCTCTGTGCCTAGGGCCACGCGGGGAGGCCCTGTGCCTGCTCTCATCCAGAAGTACTCAGTGCCACCAGAGAAGGAAGTCTCTCTGCTCTCCTTACAGAAAGCCTGGCCCTGGTCCTTCCTCGGCTGTGACCTCATTCTGATCTGGCCATAGCTGACATCTTCCTTTATCCCTCATTGTCCTGAAGAGGTCAGGTGAACTTGGCCAGGACCATTTCCGCGGGAATGACATATATTCTGCCGGCCAGGCACACTGGGCACACACCCCCATGCTTTCTCACACACTTTCTCTCCTGCAGTTTCTGGGGCATCTCCCCCCAGATATCTCTGCAGCTGCCTCCCTGGCTTCCTGCAGTTTACTCCATCAATTGTCACCTCAGTGAGAGAGACCATCCTGACTCCCTCTCTGCTGCCCGCTCTCCTCTTACCCTAACTTATTTTAAATTATATACTTAGCATTCCCTTTGTAGTTTATCTCGTCTCGGTAGGGTGTAAGCTTCATTATTTTGTTCATTGCTGCATCCTCAGCCCTATCACATGGTTGGCATTTAAAAAGATTTGCCGAATGAGTGAGTTGGTGAGAAATTGAGAAATCCTAAACTTCTCTACCCTAAAATTCATCTGATTTGCTGAAATCACCCCTCCATCCATGCCACAGTGTGTCTACGGCTGGCTGGGTCAAGGTGGCAATGATACGGGGTGAAGTCTTGGGCAAAGCATTAGAACACCCCCAAAGAGGAAGGAATAAAGGTTAAACTCACCTGGCTGTTTGTGAGGCTGTGTATGGATCATACCTGCCCCCCCAAGAGCGGGCAAGGGAATGACTGAACAAAGGAAGCTGGAGGCTAGGCTTGGAAGTCACACAGACTTGGGTTCAAGTCCTGACTCTACTACTTTCTAGAAGCAGTGACCTAGGCTCTCTGAGCCTCAGTTTCTTTCGTGTAATGGGGCTAATGATTCTTGCCTCACATGGTTGTTAATAACCAAAGCGACTCTTTATTGATGTAGAACATGACCGTGTGTTGATCCATTTGCTGCTGCTAGAGCCAGTGCTCAGCTTCTTAGACTCTAATGTAATGGCAAAGAATGGTGCAAAGAACGGGGACCCCGTTCAAGTCCCCGCTTTATATACCTCTAAGTTGTGCAAACTTGAGCAACACACTTAACCTCCCTGAGCCTTGGTTTCTCATCTAAAACATGTTAAAAATAGAACTGACCATAGAGAGATGGATTAACTAGGCTAATGCCCAGTCAAGTTTAGCACAATGCTTAACGCATAATAAACACTCAATAAATATTAGCCATTCTTAGTAATGTTAGCTATTTGGATTGGATATTATCAAGAAGCAGGACCAGGATTTGAATCAAAGTCAACATCTGTGTACTTTACACGTGGTACTAGTCTTTACCCAGAGAGCTGGTTAACAAGAGACATTCCAGACCTTATCCCTAAATGGCTGATTCAGAAGATCTGGGTGGGATCTAGCAAACTGCATGTTGACAAGCATTGTAGGTGAACTGGATACAGATCTGAGGCCGCACTTTGAAGATCACCCTGAGGCTGTTCCACCATCCTGCTTAGACCCAGGCAGTGGCAGAGATTGAGGTCAGGAGGGGGCCCATGATGACATCTGGTCACCAACACATCTCTTCACACTCTGCAAATCAAGCAAAGAACAACCCTGCCCCCCCCCGCCCCCACCTCTGCCCGGTACATTTAGGTGGTTCTGAGAGCCCCATGGGCCCAAGTCCACAGCTGTCAGCATAAGGCTTAGCACAGCAGGGCTGGAGCCCTCAAGCCCAGCCCTGTTCTCCATCTATCCTCAGAATATGGCAGGTTGGGTGTGCTGTCCTCTTCAAAGAAAAGGCCCTGAAGTTGGGTCATAGAATTACCAAGCTAAGTTGTTCGTCTACTAGGCTCTGACCCTGCATGAGATGGCCAGCTCTGTTGGCCAAACGAGTTTCGTTCCATGGGCCAAATCAGGTTGACAGCGGCTACTTGGAGCGCTGTGTTCACAAGGATGCTGAGGCTGAGTCTGGGTCAGTGGTTCTCAGCCAGGGGCAAATTTATCCAACAGGAGACATTTGACAGAAATATCCGAAGACATTTTTGGTTGTCACGATGGGGGTGGTGTAGGGGTAATGGCATCTAGTGGTAAGAGGCCAGGGATGCTGCTAAAGTCATATAGCAGATTGGACAGCCCTCCACAACCAAGAACAACCCCGCCCAAGATGCCAAGATGAGAAATTCTTCTCTAGGTTCAGTGGGAGAGAGTGTCATGATTCATTAGCAGCGGCCGGCACAGGGCGGGTTAAGGTTGTGAGAGCTCATATGGTATATATTTGCAGACACACAGAACGAAGGAACTGGAAAGGAAACGACAGTATGCACAGAGGAAAAATCATAGAAGTATATAATAATAAAAACGAAAACCTCTAAATCCAAAGAGAGCTAACAGAAGATAATGCATCTATGAACAAAGAACATAATGTCATAAAAAAGGAACACAGAGAACAAGAAGAGTTCTTGGAAAAAAAAAAATATGAGAAAAAAATATATAAAACTCAGCCAAAGATTTGGGAGATGAAGTTGAGGACATTTCTCAAGAATGCGTGGCAAAATAAATCATTGGAAAGAGGAGGTAAACGGTAAGAGAATTAGAGGACTGGCACAGAAGCACTAAGACTCAAATCATAGGCGTTCTGGAAAGACAAAGAAAATGGTGTGGAGGAAATATCAAAGCGGTTGAGAAAAATTACCCAGAAGTGAAGACCATGGATCTCAAGATCAAGCGGACCACACAAGTGCTTTGCACGGTGCATGAAGCTAGATTTCCATCACGGAAGGTCAATGAGAAATTTCTGGATGTTGGCAGCACAGAGAAAAGTTGACAAACTTCCAGAGAGGTAGAAATGGAATCAGAATGGCTTTAAACCTCTCAACAGAAACTCTGGAAAGTGAGAAGGCAAAGGAGCAAAGTCTTTAAAATTTCGGAAGAGAAGTATTTCTAATCTAGACTTATATATGTCAAACCCCAGATATAAAGATAGCCTTAGATATGCAGTGTTTTGAGAAATTTACCTCCCACCTACTCTTTCTTAGGAAACTGCTGGAGGATGCGCTCTACGGAAACGGGGCTGTGAATCAAGAAACGGGAAGGTGTAGAATCCAGGAAACAGGAAATCCAACTCAGAAGAGAGATGAAGGGATCCTCAGGCTGATGGGGGCCGAGAGGGGGGTGAGATCCCAAAATACCAGCTGCCGAGGGCAACAAATTCAGTTTGGAAATGCCAGACGGTATCAGGAACAATTTTTTTTTCAAGAGGATAGAAAGTCAGATGTACATGGAAGTCCTGAGAAAGCTTTGTACAATTTGCGGAGAGTCTGAGGTTAAAAACATTAGTGATCAGAGCACAGAAAACTAGGCAAATGGAGAACTCATGACAGTTATAACACTGAGTAGCAATCTCCCCCAAATTATGGCTTGGCTATTTAGAGAGGGTGGGGAGGGGAATGGAAGTGTGGGGTTGGAGCAGGAGAAGACAGATTTAAAACTGCATCTCCTGTAGCAGAGAAGCAATGGACAATGCCTAACATTGAAAAATAAACACAGCAATACAAGCATGCTCTGTAGCCATAAGAGCTAAACACAGAATGGTCAGCTGAAGGAAGAAAAGGCGGCTGTTTCTGGAAAAGATGGAGTAGAGAGAGAAGGGCTGGAAACTGCAGCTTGTCTTAACTCACCTCCTAAACCAGCTGACTCTCTAAACTAGGAGCTTGGGCAACTGCTAAAATTTGGAGATTAAAAATAATACAGCTGGAGTGCGTGTAAAAACTGCTGAAACCCGAGTAAGGGTCTGTGTCTGAGTTAATATCATGCTGACATCGGTTTCCTGAGTTTGACAATGTACTTTGGTTACTTTACATGTTATCACTGGGGGAAGCTGGGTGCAGGGTGGGTGGGAACTCTCAACCATTTTTGTAACTTTTTGTGAGTCTTAATATCAAATCAAAGTTATATAAACAATGAAGAACAACAGTTACAACATCCAAATATGCTGTCCCCAAAGCCACACCTATAGAGGGAGGACACTCCTGGCCACCTCTGCCCAGGTCCTGGTTGGTGGGCCCAGGGGCTCCGGGCTCTGGCACTGCCTGTGGCCCATTTTTGAGAGGAATCTGGGGCACGTAAGACAGGCTGACCTAAGAGGCAGCTGCGCCCGAGCCTCAGTGAAAGGCCAGCATTGCCACTTTGAGAGCAGGCAGCAGGCAGACCGAAGTGTTTTTTTCCAGCAGTTTTGTGGGGAGCTGTGAAGGAGAAAACAAAAATTAAACCATAAATATGCCATTGACACTGTCCTTTTAAGAGGAAATAAATGCCTGCCAGTTGCTGCTGGGAAATGAGCCCTGATCACGCAGCCGGGCAGCGTCTGGAAAGAGCAGCCACCTTGGTCGGTTGGCATTCTCCCCGGAGGGCTGCGGTTCTGCAGCTGTGGGTGGTGGGAGAGCGGGGGCACTCCAGGGCCAAGGCGCCGAGCGGACCCGCCCACCGAACCTTCTTGTTGCATCCTCGTGGGACAGATGCAGAAGCAGGCAGAAGGAAGCAGAAAGAATTGGCGGATTTGGGATCAGACTGATCTGAATTTGAATAATGTTTAAACTAATATCTTTGCCACTACACCGTGGTGTGCAATTGGGCATGCACGGATCTTTACTGAGCACCTACTAAGTGCCAGGCAGCGTCCTAGGAGCCCAAGTTGGCAGCTGTGAATAAAATCAGCCTACGCCCTCAAGAAACTGGCAATCCAGTGGGGGAGATGACAAAAAACATAAACATGAGAGATGTCAGGTGTGAGGAAAGCCAGCTGACGAGGCGTGCCGAGCGCTCTGTGAGGGTGCGCTGACAGGCGAGGGCACGGTCACTGTGCAGTGGAGGAACCTGAGCAAGTTCTTCTGTGGGGTGGGGTTGGGTGGGGGAGGACATGCGGGGGAGCACAGTGCGGTTTGGACTGCGGCGTCCTGACTCCTGGAATGACTGGGAGAGACAAGGCCAGCCTTGGGGATTAGCTCAAGGACGGTCTTTGGCTGCATAAGCTTGAGGCTATTGCTATAGAGCGAATGTTCGTGTCCCCCTGAAATTTGTGAAGTTGAAAACCTAAGGTGATGGTTTTAAAAGGTGGGGCCTTTGAGCACTCGGTCTTGAGGGTCTTACCAGGAGGATTGATGCTGTTATCAAAGAGGCCCCGGGGAGCTCCCTGGCCCTTCCGCCACGTGAGGACACAGAAAGAAGTCGGAGGTCTGCAACTTGGAAGAGAGCTGCCACCAGAACTTGACCCTGCTGGCACCTCGATCTTGGACTTCCAGCCTCCAGACTGTGATCAGTGAATTTCTATTGTTTAGAAGCCACTCAGCCCGTGGTATTTTATTATAGTAACCCGAACGGACTAAGATAGCTATAGAAGTCACCAAACTAACTTACTTCCTTTATGGACCTCCAAGAGGATTGCAGGGGTCTGGGGGACAGTTCCTGAGGTGTCCATGGAGAGCTGCCCCGTGGGGTCCCTCATTCCCCTCTGTTCTTCGTCAGTAAGATGAAATGAGGTAACAGTCAGTACCTGGCATATAGCAAGGGTTCAGTAAATTTAACTGCCACTAAATATTTATTAAACATCTACTGCATCTGGCACTGATCCTGGAATTGCGGGGCTGAATAAGACACACAGGGCTCTGCCCTCACAGAGCTTCTTCTACTCAAGCAGGGGGACACAGAATGAACAAGCTCCGAAGCATGTTGTGACAAAAAGTGACTGAGTCGAGATGTGGAGGGAAATCAAGGCAGGCCTCTCTGGGAGGTGACCTCTAAGTCAAGACCTGGAAGATGAGAAGGAGCCAGCCACTGGAAGATGAGGAGAAAGGCTGTTCTAGCAACAGGAATAACACATACAAAGGCCCTGCAGAGGGACCAAAGTGGGCGAGACTCAGGAGCCCAGAGGGTCTGCACAGAGGCTGGGGGCTCTGCCAGGCGGTGGGAGGAACAAGGTGGAGGGGTCCGTACCGGCGAGATAAGACGGCACTGCTTTGTGATTACCGTTGGTGGGATGGCTATCAGCCCAGCTTCATGCCTGACCCAGAGCAAATGCTCAGCCCATGCTGGACAAGTGGCTGGTCAGCGAGGCTTCAGGCATAAGCTGTGTAGTGTTTCTATGGAAACCCATCACGCTCCCTGTTGATAACTAGAGAGGCTCCCCAAGGTCTCATATCCTCTGGTCTCAGCTGGCCCTGGGCTAATAATGCTTCCTGAGCCCCCATGGAGGGGGGGGGGGTCACTTCCTCTTCCTCTGCACCTCGTCCTGAGCCCCCAGCTATTAGGGAGGCTGCGCAGGCACAGGGACTGGAAGGCTCTTCCTATGGTACACACGCACATGCAAACGCCCAGACATAACACATAACAGGTGGCCCCAGGCCAAGCCTCATGGTCCAGCCCACGTCAGAGCCCAGGCCCCAGGATGCAGCTGGGCCCCGCTTGGCCCTACGGTAGGAAGCACCTACATTGATAGGGTGTGGGAAGTAAGTAGTCCGCACCCTGGACAGAGGAGCTGGAGTGCGATGTGTTCTCAAGACATTCAACATAACGGGTGTTCGCACAGCCCCAGGGCCAAGAACTGTGGCCCCACTCGACAGCTGAGGGAATGGGCTACAGAGGCGGGACCAGCCTGCTCTGGAAGGCTGGTGGGTTGAGAACCAGGCTGCAGCTTTTATTTAGGAATATGTGTGTATGCACATGTGCACACGTCCACACACAGACCCCCACACACAACCACACGTGACGAAGATAGATTCAGACATAACGTGCTCTGATATGAGCAAGACGGAATTGCAAAGACACTGGGACACGTGGACACAGAGACGGACCTGAGAAGGGCGCATAGACATACCACACATCCTCTCCTAAGAGGATGTGACACACGGACATGCGATTCAGCACCAGACGGACACACAGGCACATCGTACAGGTACTCCCGACAACACACAGAGCTGCAGCACATCGTCTGAGGCCACTGCCCTCGCTTTCCAGATAATTGTACCAGAAAATAGACACACCTGCTCCCCACCAAGCCGTTACCTCTGGAGAGAGCAGATTAATTAAGCCTTCACAGGAGGCTGGCATTTTCCTGGCAGCCCTGCTGCCCTTGCTGCCAGAGTGGCCAACCGCCAGACAAAGTGGCCTTTGTGTTGGGCCCCAGGGGGTGCTCGGCCTGGCCTCTCTCCCCCTCCTCCCTCTCTGGACCCTGGAATGACTCCCCACCTTGCTGTCCTAAAGGATCCTTTTTGGGCCATTGGACAGGACAAAACTCTCCCAGAAGTCCGAGGCCTAGATCAACATCGATTCCTAAGAGATTCCCAGTTTCCTGACCTGAGGACACTTGAGGGACTTAAATCAGCTGTGGATATGAGTGGTAGATGCCCCCAGCTGCTTTCTGCCTAGTCCAAGGAATAAACTTAGCCTTTCTGGCCAGAGGGGGACTAATTGTTCCTACTTGCCATCCTGGGTTTGGGTTCCCAGCTGTTTCCTCACACACGTACCTCTCTGCCATGCTGACCTTCCTGCTCTTCTTCCAACACACCTAAGTCACTCCCATCTCAGGGCCTTTGCACCTGCTCTGTTCTCTGAGACCCCTCCCCTGCCATCCAGGTCTTTGCCTGGCTCCCTCCTGGTCACCATTCAGATCTCGGCTCACCTGTCACCTCCTCAGAGAGGCCTGCCCTGATCAAGCTAGTTACAATGTCTCCTCCAAGTGGGCCGCTCAGTTATTTTCTAACCCAGTGGTGCTCAATCTTGGCTGCTTGTTAGAATGGCCTGTGGAGCTTTTGGAAAAAAAAAAAAATCATTCAATGCCAGGCCCTATGTAGACCAATTAACCAAGCATCTCTGGGTATGGGTCCTGAGTGCTGGTATCCTTAAAAAATGCCCCCACTTGCTCTAACATGCAGTCAGGATGGAGAAGCCCTGGCCCAGGGACTTCATAGGCAGTAAGAAGAAGGCTGGCCTTTGTCCCTCCTCCCTCCTCCTCCTCGTTGCTGCGGTTCGTCGAGCGCCTACCCGGCCTGCGGGGTCCGTGCGCCTGGTCATCTCAGCACACGCTTGTGCCGTGCTTACTATGCGCCCGGTGCTGTTCAAAGGGCTCTGCGTGGGACAGTCCGTTTCATCCCCCTGATGACGTGGGAACGAGGAACACCCCTTCTTTACAGATGAGGAAACCGAGGCACAGAGAATGAAAGTAACTCACCCAAAGTCACGCGGCTGGAAAACGGTACACCTGGGGGTTTATCTCAAGCGGCGTGGCTCCAAAGCCCGGCGCTTAACCCTGACGGGAAGCTGCCGTCGTTTTGCTGAGTCCTCCAACCAGTTCATGACACACCATTTTAAAGATGAGGAAACTATGACTTAAGAGAGTCAGAAGACTCGACCGAGGTCACACGGCCAGGATTCAAACTCGTGGCACTCAGACCCCGAAAGGCAGAGGGGAGACATTCCGTCATCGCTTACGTCCTTAATCCCTGTCAGAAACCCGCCTGAGGGGCAGCAGGGCAGACGACAGACTGGCACCGCGGAGGTCAGCCCGCTTGCTGCCCACGAACTAATGTAACATAGCAATAGCACCATCACCTGTACGGCACGAACGCGGCCGCTGTTCTCAGTGTTTGACGTACATTGTCTTCTACGACCCTCAAAGGGACCCTCGTTGTACTGAAGAGCGAACAGCTGCACAGAGAGCTAGAGCTGAGACTTCCGCTCAGGCGGGCTGGCTCCCGGGTCTACACACGTAACCCCTACGCTATTCTCCCTCTTGACTGCCTTACTTATTTACACGGCTTCAAGCTCACTTTTCTCTTCTGTGAAATGGGCACATTAAGAAAATGTCCCCTTTCTTGGTGACCAAACAAGAGCATGAGTGTATGAAAAGGCCCTAGCACAGGGGCTTCCTATAGTAGGCGTTCGATAAGCGAGGTCATCGGACAGAGTAGACAGAGCCGCGACCTCATCCTGCAGCCACGAGCCTGGAGTCTCACACATGGTTGAGACTGAATTAACATGGGACATAGACTTAGGTGGTAGCGTTTGGGGGCCTCCAGCCTGCGGTTCCCTCAGAGAGGTACAGGGCCCTGGCAGCTCCCCGGGACCCCGAGCTCAGCATGGGCACCTTCGAACGCTTAGAAACCAGCTGTGTTTGTCACTGCCGACCCTCCATTAACGTGTAATTGGTATTGCAGGCGAGTGAATAGCTGTGTTCTCTGGGACGAGATTAACGGCAGAGCAGGAAAGAGCCAGGCAACAGGCCAGATGGAGTTAGGAAAAGAGAAGGGACTTGAGGACCAGGGGGAAAAGAAGCCTCCACGCAGGAAAGCTGCGCCCTTGGGTGAACTTGCAGCCTGAGTGTTCAGGTCCAGCCCTCATTTTGCACGGTCTGCCCTGCTGCCCTGGGAGTGCCCACGTTCAAGCCTCCAAGCTACATCTCCCATGAGGATGTGAAAATACGGCCATAGAACGGACAGTACTGAGATTAAAGACGCTTTTATGAGTCTCTGTTATGTTCTCCCTGCGTGCGTGATATCACCGATGCGTGAGAATCATCAAAGACATCCTGTCCGGAGGGTGTAAAGGCAGCCTTTTAGTTTCGAGGCTCCGGCTAGCTCTCCCCATCACAGACCCTCGCACACCTTACTAGATGAGCTGCTCATTGCTCTGGCCCTTCAAAGAGATCTTCAAATGTGCAAACAACAAGCAGCCGAGGGCCTCATTTGTACCACTGTTTCCTCTAAAGATGCCACTGGAGTTAGGGGAAAATAGGCACTGTGCTTCCACATGCCGCATTCTCTCCTGAGCGCTCACCTCGGCACCAGCACCCCCCTTCGCTAGGGGTGCTCTTTGTCTAGCCAACCTGGCAAATTTCTCCTGGACCTTCGAGACTCAGCTCAAGTATTGCTTCCCCTATTCCCCCTTCTACCTCAGACCTCCTCAAAGGGGCTGCTCCCCATCTCGGAGTTATCCTCCAAGAAGCCTTCCTCACCAGAGCCCTTCTGATTCTCTACGGTTCGCTTCCCAAGGTCAACTTTGGGGCCCTCATAGAGCAGCTTTGCAATAGATCGACGATTTTCAAAGTGTGGTCCCTAAGCCCGCATCCCCTGGGACCTTGCTAGAATTCTCTGTTCCCTTCCCCCCAGACCTCCTGAATCAGAAACTCTGGGGGCTCAGCCATCTTTCAACAAGCCCTCAGGTGACCGATGCACACTCAGGTTGAGAACCACTGCAGTAGGGAGATGAAGTGTCTATGAATTCTTAATCCAGAGCAAACAATACAAATAACCACAGCAAAGACCACCCAGAAGACCATGCGGCAGATGCAGGAAAGGCACTCCATCTGCATTGATTCTCCCCAGCAACACATGAGGAAGATACTCATATGCCTGTTATAAGGATGAGGAAACTGAGGTTCAGACAGTCACTCCCTTCCCTAGAAAACAACTAGTAAGTGGTGGATCTAATTGCAAACCAGTCTGGTCACTCTGAACATAAAGCCTCTGAGTTACTAAGAGAGTACTGTCCACATGATACGGGGATTTAAAAGAGGAAAAACCAGCATCCAAGTCATGAGATTAAATAGCGCTTTAAAACAAACAAACAAACAAACAAACAAAAATGACTCTCGCTTTCTCCTACCCAGCTCTCCTCTCAACTTCCAGAAATGACTGTCCTTTCAACTTCTGGTTCCTCTTTCGGATTTTAATTCCACAATTTAATACTTGCATCTCGTATTATCTTGGTTCATCCACCCAAGCCCTAGAATTATGCTGAATAAGAACTTCTAATTTTTCCCAAGTGAAAAACATCTAGAGACAAATCCAGGGCAGGCGTAGAAGGTCCGTGACCGTCAGAAACCCAGGCTCTTTCTAGCTCTTGCTTCATACCCTTCATACGGGGCTCTCAACTCATAGATCAAGATGGCTGTTTGAGCTTCCACCATCATGTCCAGCCATTAGAAAGAAGGGTTCTTCCATTCCGTACAGAGACGCTTCTTGAAAACTGGGCATACCATTTTGTTTACACTCCAACATTTGCAACTTAATCACAGGGCAACACTTAGCAAAAAGGGAGGCTGGGAAATGTAGTTTTCATTCTCAGTGGCTACGTGCCCAGCAGAAAAACTGGAGTCCTGAGGTCAGGGAAGAATGGAAGAGCTGAGAGTAGAGGCAAGTGGCAGCCTTGGCCACACTCTTCACTTGACTTCACTAGCACTAGTGTGCCAGCCCTTGCATCCTCGCACCCCTGCTGAGGACATGTGGCTGCCTCTTCCTGCATCTCCAGCACCTTCTCTCCCCTCTTCGGGCTCCTCCTTGCCTCCGGCCCTCCCACACACTATGCCTCTGTTGGGATGTCTCACCGAGCGCCCAGCCCACCTCTGATGTGGTCACTCCTGCTTATCTTCCAGCTCTCAGATGAGGTGACAGCTGCTTGGAGACCCTTCCCTGACCCCAATCAGGTCAGAGCCTGCTAGATGGTCTTGTAGCTTCCCAATCCTCTCCTTTACAGCATCCTTGGCAATTGTAATTAGGTATTGAGTTGTGTAATTATGCTCACTCACTGTCTCTTTTCTAGACTATAAGCTCCTGGAGGCAGGGCCATCTCTGTCATGCTCAGCAAGCAGCTCATGAAACTGCAATAAACCTTTGTGATATGAAAGGTACCTATTCCTGGAAAACTATCACGTCCTAATGTCCCTATTCTTCCAGAACCAATTAAAATGCTTCTTCTCCAGGAAGTCTCTCTGTGCTCCCTCTGAGACAAGGTGCCCTCCCTCCTTACTGCCCATAACTCTTAGTCATGATCACTCTCTGCCACATGGCACTGACTTTAGGGAGCTTGTCTCAGCTCTTCCACGAGCCTGTGAGTCCTGAGAGGACAGGACCCATATCTGATTCTTTTGTGTCCCTCACACATATTCACAGGAACAACCTAGGTGATTACTGACCAGGAAGCAGGACTCCTGGTGTGGTCTTTGGCTCACTGTGTAACATCTAGCAATGGCTTCATTTTTCCCATCTGGCCTCTCAGGGTCCTTCCGGATCTGACATTCTCTGGTTTGCCATCCAACACCACGATTCAGCTCAGGGACCACTGACCTTGACCCAGCCAACCTCCCTCCACAGGCCAGGAGCCCAGGTTCCCTGAGTTTCGTTTTTCAGTTAGAGATCAGAGAAATAGAAACGCTGGACACCAGACTTACAGGCAAAGCAAAGCAAAACAAACCTATTAGAACGAGGGAATTTTTATTAACTTAACAGCTGGCATCAGAGCTCCTCATAGGAAGGAATGTAACATTGTTTGGAAAAAATATTATGACAAGTGCTGGGAGGAAGGTAAGAACTTGTGAGTCCAGTTCTAAAGTCTCAGAGTGAGGGAGATGCTGGCCTGTGATGAGGAAGACTTAGCGGCTCCCGGGGCCTCCAGAACAGTGGGGGTGAGGAATCATGAGGAATAATAGAATAAGAGCTAATATTTATTGATATCTCGATTTGCACTAAGGAATGTGCACACTTAGCATCTTGCAGCAATCAAGGTGCCTAATGACAAAAAAGAATAGAAAGAAAAGAAAGAGAGAAAAGACAGAAAAGGGGAAATAAAGGAAAGACCAGAAGAGAAAAGAACAGAAAAGACAAGACAAAGGAATCTCTCTGGCCTAGCGGCGGAGGAAATGGTGAGCTGTCTGAGCTATACAAAAGGCGCTCGGCTACTGGAAAAAGAAAACCAGAAATAACAATGGCTCGAGTAAGACAGAAATGTCTGTCTTTCCTAGTAAAGAGCTGGAATGTTATGGCGGTTCTGCTCCATGAATTTTTCAGGCCCTCAGCATGCGGTCCAGCAAGGCTCTCATAGAATCTCTACCTTCCAGCCAGCAGGAAGGAGAACGAGGGGAGGAGCTGGCCTTTCCCTTCCCTATAAGGGGAGCATGCCCTCCCACACACACACAAGGTGCACATGTCACTCTGCTCACACACCCCATCATCAGGAGCCTGCTCAGGGGCCGCATCTGGAGTGCCGGAGACTGAGCAACATGGCTGTATTCTGGGCAGCCATTGCCCTAGTTAAATATTCTATTACTGCATGAGCAGGGCAGACGCTGCGGGGGTGGGGTGGAGAGCAGAAGTCTGCCGTGGACTGAGATTGAGGAACTCACAGGATTGGTGGGAAGGCTAAGGGGATCATGTTCAAAAAACTGGTAAGAACCAAAAGTGGCCACGGGGCAGGATCCACAGCCACGGTCATGCTAATGGCAGTATGCACCGCCCCCCCAAATACCAAAAAAAAAAAAAAAAAAAAAAAGAGTCCACAACACATGTAATGCCATTTATTCTCATGACCACCCTTTGAGATAGGTTCTGTGTTAAGTCCCAGTTTTCCAGTGAAAGGGGTTACATTTACCAGTCGCAACTATAGCACTTCCTGTGAGCTGGGCACTGCCCTGAGTACGGTAAGTTCTCACTCAGCATTCTTGAAACAATGCATAACAAACCAGTTGTATCATAGGCCAATTGACATAAACAGTGTTAAGTTCCTAGGCATTTCATCAACCTTATAATGAAAGGATGTTATCCAAGGACAATCAACTTGTGATTTGCTCCAGTGCCAGAACAATGGTAGGACAGGTATCATTGTAGAGGAGCCTAGAGGTGAGGAAGGTGCCCAGGGCTGCGCTAACTAGTAAGTAGCCGTAAAGCTGGAATACGAACCCAGGTAGTTTGGTCCTAAATCTGTGCTCATGACCACTATTCCACGCTGCTAGCAAAGGAAACAGCAGGGAAAGGTATGGGGCTGTGGGTTCCAAAACAATTTTTAGTAGAAGATACTCATTCGTGAATGATTTATCTAAGTGACTGTTGTTCTTTTAGAAATCAGGCAGAGCTCAAGTCAGGATCAGTGAGGCATAGCTCAGAGGCTGCACCTTCAAAAAAAAGCAAGCCCCTCCCCTTCCTGCTACACACAGGTGCTGCTGGGAATTAGCAGAAGTATAGGAAAAGCCTTTGAACTTCACTAGGTGTTGGAACAAAAGCCATAAAGATAATCTCATTTAGATCTCAGAGGCAGGATGGCCAACAGCTGTCATCTGAGTCACCCAGTCTCTAAAGTCAGCAAGCAGGGGGCCAACCTCCGCCCCCACATGCACACAGATGCCTGGCTCTTCGGTCCTGGCTGCTGTCTGGGAACTGAATTACAAATTTGCATTTTGCCTGACCCAGTCCTGACCCCATGTTCCAACTGGGGTGCTCCAAGCAATCTGTGGCCACCCAGCGGAAAGCTGAGAAAAGAGAAGGCAGATCTGCAAAATCCATCAATGGGTATCTGTCCCCAGGATTCACAGAGCGATCCAGGATTTACCCTGCATGCTGGGCCCTAGACCTCACAGGCAGCTAGCTGACCTCTGGAATAAGTAGAAAGGCCTTGGGGAGCCCTGCTCCAGAGATACTGATCTAACCTGCCATAAGAACTCCCCACCCCAGGCCATGGCTGATTTAAGAGCTTGAATGTTGGGAGCTGTATATCCTTAGAGGCCTGCTGTACACACACACACACACACACACACACACACACACACACACACACGCACACGCACGCACACACACCAGGGATCTGAGAGACCTAAGGTGTCCCTTGACCGGGTCACATCGCACCCTGATACCATTTATTGTGTCCCTAGGGCTGAGGGGACCCTAATGCTCTTCAAGCAATAGGAGATTCATTCCCTCAAAACATGGGGGCCAAGGGAGCTTATTTATTAGTGACACGTGCTACTACTTATATCATTATCATTATTGTTATTCAACCATCATTTTTCAGAATTTCCAGTACCATAAACTATATGAGGCACGTGACATTTGCTACCTTTGCCCCTCCCCTAACACATGAGGTACAGATCCCATGCCCCTCCTGCAGAGGGGAAACCGGAAGCAGAGGGAGAACCAGAAGCTCGGAAAGGTGTACGGATGGTCACTCCTTCATAAAAGGCAGGAGCAGCACGCGAGCTCCTCCCCTATGCTGGACAGAGAGCACCTTGCACATGAGAACAGGTAATGGCTTGCCCTTCTGGGAGCGAAAGATCCGTTCCTGAGGAGACCTCGGAAAGAAAAGCTTCTTGTGGGGAGGGTTGGTGGGTCGACCAGCAGAGCTGTCTCCTGATATCCCTCTGCCTTGGTCTCCGCAAGAGACATTGGAGAGTTCTCACTGGGCCCTAGTACCCCAGGGTAAGCCATGGCTGAATTCCAGCCACCTGCCACCCCTGGGGAACTCCACACCCACTTCAGCTGGGAAACTAATTTTAGGTCATGTCTTCCTGGGCATTTGGAGCTGATGGGACAAGAATGGACAGCTAACCCAGGGAAGCCAGCCCACTGTGGGGCCAGGAACCTGTTTTTGTTTTGTTTTGTTGTTGTTGTTTTCATCAAAATAAGAACTAAGGGGCAGGAAGTCTAGTTAACGAGTGGAGGCTTCTGGGTCAGTAACAAACTGAGGAACTGGGGCTGGTTTGGACACACAGCAAGTCAAAGTAGGTAGGCAAGGTTCTCTTTTGCGCCCCTCTTCCCGGAGACTGAGAGACTCTCACTTGCATATCTTAAACCAAAATTACAGAGGAGGAAAGAAGCCACAAGGATGCAGGGTAAGTAGAAAAAGAAAAAAAAGAAGAAGAAGAAGGGGAGGGGGAGGGGGGGAGAGAGAGAGAGAGAGAGAGAGAGAGAGAGAGAGAGAGAGAGAAAATGCAGAAGACAGACCATATGGAAGGAGGAGAGAGAGGAAATAAACAAGAAAAACATACTGTCATGGTCCCTTGCAGCTCAGTTCCATGAGGTCTGAGACCGTATTCCATTTTCATGCTATCTGTACCCTCACTGACCTCACTTGAGCTGCTTTGAGTGGTTTCTATTCCTTGCAACTAAGCAATCTCTGACTAACACAAAAATAGTAACCGAGAATGGATTTGGAATAGGAAGTTCTCAGAGGAAACATGAAGCCATCTGTGAGATCGAAGCAAAATGGAGGCGAGCAGGATTGCCACCATGGTAAAATGTTTAACGGCTGTAATTTCCTCCCATCCTAGTACGTCTGCCTCTCTGCAATGTGCCTATGCTGAGTCTCCCAGATGTAGATGAAGCCTGTTCCTCCATCCCCACTGTGGACAAAAAGGGCCCACGGACTGAACCTGACAAGCTCAGGGGAGGCCTGTGTGGTGGGCCTTACAAACTCAAAGACTGACAGTAACCACGTAGGATAGTCTGAACGTCAAAATTCCTAACTAAAATTAGGAAGTGGGTCTCGGAGGGCAGTCACGTCCTAGGCCTGTAGCTTCCTTAACAAGAGTCAATCTTTACCTTCAGTGATCCTGCCTGTTGTCCTTTTGCATCAAACCTTTGAAGTGTCAGAGAAATATTCTTTTCCAGACCCCTCGGGGCACAACTTCTGCACCAGAGCATGAGAGGGAAGAACCCCTCATCTAATGTAAAAGGCAGAGGACAAACACTGGTTCTGGGTTTTCCAGCTGGAACCTGAAATTGTTTTAAATTGCGCAATCGTGTAGCTTTTCGCTTCTATTCAGCCCTCCGAGACGGCTGAGACCAAATCCGAAAAATAATCATGCACCTTGCCAAATCTCGGCAGCTGAATTTTCTGCCATTCTGGGTTTCTATGATTAAAATGAATGTATTTAATAAAAAAGACTGGCAGGGAAAGGAGAAATTGGGCATTCGATGCAGAGAAAAAGCTCTGAGCAAAAGCTCAGAGAGGTGGTTTTAATGAGACTTGCACTCAGATGTAAATAAACAAGTACCAGATTAACAAATCGCTTAAGCCAGTGGTTTCTATAGTTCAATACGCATCAGATTCACTCAGAGCATTTGTGAAAACCTAGACTGCTCAGAGATTTTGTTTTAGCAGGCACAGGCCTGGGTGGTGGGGGAAGGGCAAGAATTGGCTTTCCTAACAGGTTTCTGTGTGATCCTGATGCCTCTATTCAAATAGGTATCATGCTTTGATAGCTATTGACCTGAATTTAGCCCTCAAACGAATGGCGAGGGTGCTATTGGAGTGGTCGTTCAGGCCTCAATCTGGTAGTTCCAGGTTCAGCCATCAGGAATTCCAGTTTGTCTTCTCGGACATCCTTAGCATATTGGTTTTATCCTTGCGTTTGAGGTCTCATGGTCACGAGACGGCTGCTGTGGTTCCAGAACTCACAGACATGAAGAAGGACGAGAGTAGAAGTTACCTATGTACTCGTGGAATTTGAACTCTTTAGCAGAAACGAAAAGATTTCTTTGAAAGACCTTTTCACTTCCTACTGCTGCTTACCCCTACTCCCTGTACTAGGTTGTCAGATACATTTCTAGCTGTGGAAGAGGCTGGGAAATTGAGTATGCAGCTCTCTCACCTTTAGAGTAGAGGCGTGCAGGTAAAAGGGGTGGGTAGTGAAACTACGGTGTTTATAGTGGAGAGGGTAACCAAAAGTCTGGAGGCCAGTCCTTACTGGACTCAAGCGGGAGACATAATAGATACCCAACAAGTGTTTGTTTATGAGTGAGTGTCAGGAGTGGATTCTGAAAGAACAGTATGATTAGACCTCTTTCGCTTACCAGTTGGATCTTGAACAAGTCACTTTGCTTCTCTGAATCTTAGTTTCTCTTTCTGTGAAAAAAATCAAATAGCCTCATTGAGTTGGTGTGAACATTACGTGAGATATATATGGAAGGTTCTGGGTAGGGCCTTTGACCTTGAAGGATGGCATAGAATCAGGGTGTGCAACTGTAACAACAGCCTCATCGACTGAGGGCTTGCTGCGGGCTGGGTTCTGTGCTAAACCCTTTATGTCTTTTCCTCATTTCTTCAGCATAATAGCATTCTCTTTCTTTGGATGGGAAAACTGAGGATCAGATAAGGCTTTTATAAAGTCTTGGGCTGGTAAGCAGAAAGCAAAGATTCAAACCAGGTCTGTTGGGCTCCAAGTGTACACCCCTAACCACTCCTCTAGATTGCTTTTACAGAAAAATAAACCAATGCGGAGCCGCAAAACACTATGAGCCCAGCTGACACTCTTCCCTGTCCTGCTCTCACTAGGTTAGTAACGGTGGAAAGCCAGACACGCCTTTGCTATCCCTGCGCCTCATCTGGAAGTGGCCCGCGGGAGCCCAGCAGGGACAGCCTCCTACTCAGACTGCCTCCCCCAGCGGGAATGGAGTCCTGCCAGGTCAGCAGACTGACGTCCAATTAGACACCATCTCCTGCCCAAGCAGGAGGCAGAGAGCAGGCGGGGCCCAGCGGGGAGTTAGAGAGTAATTAACTGTGGATAGGGAGCAGCTTCCTTAATGAGGAGGCTGCTCTGGGTGAGGCACACTTAGGAGAAATATCACTCCAGGAACCCACCTCCTACCAGCATCTTGGCTGGGGAACCATGGGGAAGGAAGAAGCAACTGACATTCTTTGTGGCCCAGGCCCTTGGCTGACCACAGGACTCCTTTGCCCTCATAACATCCAGACTGCAGATGAGACACCAAGACTCAGGGAGAGACAACAACCTCTCCAGGGTCCATAGCCAGGAAATGGCGGAGAAAGGGGTTGAAAGAGCTGAGTCCCAAATCTGTGCTCTTTCTCTTCTAGCACATGCCATTGGTCCTATGTTCTTCACCTGCTCATATCATCTTCAGATGGTAAAGCATTTGATAGAGACTCATGGTTGATACCAAGGATGATACTCAAATTATTTGTCATCTGATATAGCAGGGCTCTGACCAGTTGGAATAGACCTAAGCCTGCTGAAGCCTGTGCCATGCATTGACACATTGGCTGCTGGATCATAGGAAGGTTCAGAGAATCCCGTGTGAGGAGCCAGGGTGACTGGGACAGCAGTAGCGGTGGTGGAACCTGGGGGCTCAGAGCAGCAGCTTTTAAACAACTAGTATGAAAAAAATTTCAGTTTTAATAACCATCATGACCATAATAAGCAATGCATTGTGGCAGAACCTTGGCCAGTATTGGGTCTGTCCTTAGAGGCGGCCTTCACTTTCTAGGCCACAGGACTGTGGCCCAGGATACTGCTCATGCTGTCTCACTGAGCACACCCTTCTTCACATCCCAGAGCTGGCACCCGAAGCCCAACACGGGTGACTAATGGCTTCTTCCAAGAGCAGAGAACAGACTTCGCAGGCAAGAGCAGCAAGCTCAGGGAAGCCCCCATCTGTCTAAGGCAATCTGTCCATCTGGAAGAGGATAGAAGTGTGCCAAACACCACAGCAGCTATGCCCAGAGCAAGTTCTACAAATCTGGAAGATTGTCCTCAAGAAAGAGAGTGCCCTGGGTAAATTCGGTTGGGAAACATGCATGCTTCATTCCCCTCTGGAGAGTCACAATCCATATTGACACATTAAAGTTTTTCAGAAGTCTTGGGGCAAAAAGACCTTTTCACTTGATGTAACTAGACATTTTCCAGGCATGTTTCGCCACAGAGCTGTTCTTCATTTAACCTCAGTAGGCTTCCAAGGCATGAATTTTCCTTGAGATGCGGCTTTGGAAACATGGTTATATATAAATTCCTTCCCTAATCCTTGCAGCCCAATGTCACCACTTGGCCACAACTGGTGCTAGGGACAAAAGGTGAGCAGACTCAGGAGAAAGGGGAATAAGGTCTGGGAGAATGGAGGCTGATCTGCACCCCAGGGGCCGCCGGAAGTCCTTCGTTCTCCTGATGGTCTTCCTTTATCAAATAATCTAAGCCCGTGCACAGGCAGGGGCTCGAGCAGGGCCCCTGTTCTCTGCTCTCTGCTCTTGGAAGAAGCCATTAGTCACCCATGTTGGTTTAAAGCTGCAACTCGGTACCCGAGCACGAGGAAACAGTTCTTCAGTGCCAAGGGCTCTGGACTGGAATAGCCAGGGTTAAAGTAGCAGCGCCAGCTCTGACTGGCCGCGTGACCTTGGGCAAGTCACTTAACCTCTCTGAACTTTAGTTTCTACCTGAATAAATGGATGGTAATGCTTAGAAGACAAGGTGGTAGTGAGAATAAAGGCTTAATGGTTACAATAACCACACTTAGGAAGCACTAACCGTGTGCCCTGCTCGGCTCTAAGCACTTCACTCATTAACATTATTGCCCTAAAAGTTCTATGAGGGAAATATTCCTGTCCCCATTTTACATAAAAGGACACTGGGGCACAGATTGTTTGCGACTTGCCCAAAGTTGCACAGATAGGTGATAGTTAACAGGGCCAGGGAGTCTAGCTGCTCCCAAAACCACACTGTTGTCAACCATGACACAAAGAGCCTGGCCACAGTAAATGCTCAGTATGTAGTTACAATTTGTGTCATTACACAGAAGTTCTGAGCATCTAGAGATTGCAGCATTTAATAATGCTGGGAGAGGGTACAGTCTAAGAAAAGGACACAGTAGGGAACCTCTCCACTTCCAGAAAGCAAGGCACTCTCTCCCCTCTAGGTCTGATTTAACATCACAGTGACCTCACTTCTAAAGGAGAAGGAAGGCCTCATGGAGGGGGTCCTACCTTCCCCAACACCATGATGCATTGGTTATCGGGGCCCAGAGGAGGGCAGTTTGTCTTGCTCAGTGTATAACTTCTGTTCTAGATTCTAGCCTTGTATGAACTGAATGTTCCACAGCTAGATGTGAATGGGTAATGGAGCCTGTCTGAACCCACGGTTCTGCAGAAAGCAAAGCCTATGACAAAGATTTAAATGCAAATTCTTAGTTGGAGAGTGTGATCCAGGGACCAGGGGGTGGGTGCCAAGCAGAGCTGCTCCGTCTCATGGAGCTACCAGGAGGTCTTAGAGCAGGAAGAAAGCAGGAAGCGTTTATGCACAGGTTCTGTCTCCCCTTGACCAAGGTGGCCTTGTGGGGCAGCAACTTCTCCTGCACTTCTGTGCTGTGCACGCATTTGTGCCAGAGCGGCCCAGGCCAGGGAGGCTCAGGAGGGACGGAGGCAGGCTCCAGGGGAGGCAAGTTGCTCCCGAAGCTGGTCAGAACCAACGAACAACAAACAAACCTGCATGGAGCAGAGCATTACGGCCGCAGCTGGTATGAGAGGCGGGAACAAGAGGATTTGAAGTGGTCCCCAAAGCTGTCTGATTCCAGGAGCTATTGAAGGATTCTGAGCAGCAAAATGTTGTGATCGTGTCTGTATTTAAAAAAAAATTTTGCTAAACACAGTGAAGAATGAAGAGTGCATGGCTTGAAGGATTCGAAGTGGAGAGATTGGCCCGAACTCTCTGTGGTTCTCACACTTTGGTGGCCCCAGAATCACTTGGAGGGTTTGAGAAAGCACAGGTCACGGGGGCCTAGGCCCAGGGATGGCATTTCTGCTATGATGCTGCTGGCCAGGGGAAGTACCCCCTGAGAACCACTGGTATGAGTTCTGTGACAGGGAAAGAAGAGAAACGCTTCTAGACTGTGCGATCTCATAAGATGAAGGCAGGAGACCCACGCTTCAGCTGGACTCACCTCTCTGTTCGCAGGTATCCATCTCTAAGTGAGGGAGAACAACGTTGCTCTAGATATCAGGGGCCCTTTCTGCTTGGAGGTCCCATGAGCCTTCAGTCCAGGACAGGAACGAGGAGCGTGGGGAGTTGTCACCAGCCCTGGACACTTAGAAGGAAGAATTCTGACTGTCTTGGAGAAAGGATGTCTCTGCAGCAGGAGGGTGGCGGGGGCAGTGGGTGGGGGGAACCTGGCCCTCTGTGTTCCCCCTACTTCTTGTGGAGGAGCTGACAGCAACTCCCAGGCCTGTCCACTCTCCAGGGCCACAGCTCTGTTTGGTGACCTGACCCAGAGGAGGTTGGATGTCAAAAGGGCTGAAAGTCTGTGAGGATGATGCCTCAGGAGGAAGCATAACCCAGGGAAGTCAGCTGGGTGGCCCGGGTCCTTTGCTGGGACCTTTGCTTTATTGCCTCTATGTGGATTTGAGCTCCATGGCCGGTGGCCGAGACCCTCTATGGCCAAGCCCAAACTAACTGGTCAGCCTGCTCCAGGCAGAACATACCCACTGCCTCCTAGGGCCACTGTGGGAATGAGGGCTTTGGAATCAGACAGGCTTGGATCAAATCCTATGTGACTTTGAACATCTCTGAGCCTCTGTTTCCTCAGCTGTAAATTGGAGGTGACCTCAGAGTTGTTTTTAGGATTAAATAAGACAAGGTAGATAATGATACGCCTGTGGTAAAGTAGGACTCAATGACTGTAATTGTCATTAAGCCCATAAGTGCTCTGTGACACCATGCTGGTCACGAAACACCATCTGTGGACTGATAATGCCCACATTTATTTCTCTAGCCCTGGTGACACAAATTGACAACAGCACATGAAACAGCTCCATGCGGGCTAGTGATTTCCAGAGTGGGCAGGGCAGGTCTGTAGCCTCAGTCTCTCCCCAAAGAATAAAGCTCTGCGAAGGAGGTGGCTTGTCCCTTTTGTTCATGAATATATCCCAGGGCCCACGACATTTTCTGGCACATAGAGCAGGCGTTCAAAAAAAAAAAAAAAAAAAAAAAATCCTCGTGAATGAACGCCTCTATTATCACAGAATTATATTCTTTCTCCCATTGACATGAATGAAGGAACTAGGGCCCAGAGAGGGTAATCAGTTAGCGAGTCCCACGTGTCAGTCCCTGCCCACGGAACCAGACTCCCTCCCCTGTCCGTCCTTACTCTGAGTCCTGGTGATTTGTTGGCAGCAGGGAACTGATTAGAACCAATCAACCTGATTAACCCCAGAGAGCCTGGGATGCGGAGCCGAGCCGCAGGCAGAGGCTGGCACCGGCTGAGACTGCCAGCGAGCAAACGCAGAGGCCCCGCGCTGCTGCCGCGGGCTGCGGGGGAGAACTGGGATCCACGGAGGTGTGTGAGTCACCGGCTGAGGCCATCACAAAATTGCTTGTGATGACAACACGCACAAGAAAGACGAGAGCTCAGGAGACGGAGACGTATTCTTTTTCAAACCAAGATCTCTCTATGGATTTCTGTTAGACTGGCCTCGGGAATTTGGGGTCAAAGAAAAAATCTAGCTGAGAATTTTAAAAGGAAACAGGATACTTTGCTTCCTGCTGGTTTGAACAGGAAATGGGTTTATAATTAGAAAGAGAAAGGTATGGAGGGGGAAGTGAGTGAAGGGGTCTCTGTGGCCTAAAAATGTGATTGGCATGAACGGCCCACACCGCTGAGGTTAGCTTTGCCCCGGTCCCCTGGGACCGAGGAGGGGCGTGCAGTTCCGAGGCCTCACAGCCTGAGTCTGCATCCTTGTTGTATCTAGCCTCGCTGAGCCTCAGCGTTCTCATCTGTTCAATGCGGAGAAAGGAAGCCACCCCACAGGTGATGCGAGAATAACATGCAAAGTGTCTGACACAGTAAGTGGTCACCCATGTTACGATTGTCATCAGTCTCCCCTGGTGCTGGGAGAGATGGGGAGGTCAGAAAAGACTCCTCCGAGCTGGTGACAAACTGGACCTTCGACAAGCAGGTGAGGTGAGACGGGAGAGCCAGGAAGAGGGAACGGCCTGAGTGAAGGCTCAGAGGTGGGACGGAGGGGCCCAACTGGTGCCGCACAACTGCCAACTGCCGATTCTCTCCCTGCCCCCGACTGTGACCTTGGGAGGCACTCCGTTCTACCTGCTCCCCACAGCTCCCTCAATGAGACTCTCCCGAGCAGGGTGGGGAAAGGAGGGGCAGAGCGAAGGGCAAGGGTGGGAGCCCTTCGGTCTAGTTAGTCAGCCCGAGGGGCGACATTGGCAGCCTCGAGGAGGAGCGGGAGTGTTCTCCATGTTCCCACTGAGGGTTGCTAGATTCAGCAAAGAAACACACAAAAAAACAAAACAGAATAAAACAAGACAGGATACCCAATGAAATTTAAATTTCAGATAAACAGAAATATTTTCAGTGTAAATATGGAGAAGCCAGGACATGCTTATACTGAAAAATTATGCCTTGTTTATCTGAAACTCGGCTATAGCTTGATGCCGTGCATGCAGACTCTGTGCTAGGTTGGCAGTGCAACCTCAGATGGAGTTGCCTGGGAGGGGCACCCACAGACAGGGTAGCAGCCCAACCGAGGCCCCTCGAAGTGGCCATCTTTGCTCCCCAGTGAAGTTCAAGGGCCAGGGGTCAGACCCGCCCACTTCCCAGCTTCACCCAGTACCTAATGCCCCTTATCCCTCCGACCCCCATGCTCCAGCCTCCAGACCTTTGCCCTTGCGATGCCCTGGCCAGGAGCACGGTTCTATACCACTCCCTTGCTCCTCCCTCATCTCCCCAATTTAATTCCAACTCTCCTGTTAGGACTTCCTTCAATCCTCACTCTCCTGACCCCTCCGAGGAGTTAATTTGTTCTGTTACTGTTTATCACAGAACCTTGAACCTTTCCTTCATTACAGGCTGATATCATTTGACGTTACTTGTAAAACTTTCATTTCCGTTGGTGACTTTGGCTCGCTGTTGCCCCCAGCAGCTGGCCCCAGGCCTGGCCTTAGCAGGGGCTGCAGCCCTTTGTGTTATGTGAATGAATGGTAATGTTCCTGAAAGTAGGGAAGAGGCAGAGAAGCACCCATGTGCTCCCATCTCCCCTTAGACCTTTTGCAAACCTGGACAGGACAGGAGCCCGTGGCCATGGTCAAGGAGCCAGAGCTCTTGAAGGAGGCCGAGAGTGGGACTCAGCTCTGCACACCCACTTGTTCATTTTGAGTAACTCTCTACTCCTGTCTGAAGCCCTATTGCCCCCTAAATAAGGCCTGACACCCCTCCTGGCTCTGCTCCACTGGGAGGCTTGTCACTGAAGACCCCCAATCCTCCTGAGAGAGACGTCGGCCTCCCCTCCTCCACTAGGCTGTAATCCGGGCCCAGGGCTGGTTTGCAACATCCTTTCTCTGTCCCCAGTACCTCACAGTGTCTGCGCACATAGTACAAGCTCAATAATTATCTGTAGGGTGAATGAATGAGTAAATGGCCTACTTCCTTCACACCGCATGAGTTTTTCAGGGACTTAGGGGGAGGGGAGAGAGGCAGCAGCAATAGCAGATGGCCAATGGGACCAGGAACGAGAGCTAAAAAGGGAAGAGGATGCTGAGAAGGGGGATGAAGCCACAGCCATGCTTCTCAACAGTGATGTCATCTTGGACCAAACCCAGGGGGGCTGGCTGGGTTATTACAAATAATGTCTCCCCGGGCTAGTGTTATCATCTGATTTTGAACAAATTACAGAATTAAGGGGGTGGGGGTGGCTGGGCCTGTTCTATATTCGGCACTGGCATATCAGCAGAGCCAGCAAGAGTCTTCTGGGATTGTGCTCAAAACCTGATTAAAGTTGGTTTGGGCCAGAACGTCGTGTGCAGCCCCAGACAGCCAGGGATCTCACGGGCAGGCGGGGCAGCGGCGGGGAACAGGTCAGCCTGAGACCTTCGCACCCCAGCCACCAGTTCCCATTAACCCAATAAATGTAGCCCTGGCCCGAGTGAGGGCTGGCAGCTGGCAGGTGCTGTGTTGCCAGAAGGCGTTGCTGACACTCTGATGGGGGACCAGATTACACCCGGCATCTCGGGAGGTTGGGAACAGGTGCAGAGGGAAACCAAGGAGGTGCGAATGAGTATATCTTGGAGCCAAGGGGGAAGTTGAGAGGTGGAGAAAGCTGGGGAAGGGGGCTCAGTGGTGTGAATTAGAGCTCCTCTTCACACTCTGAGCTCTCGCTACCTGTAGAGGACATCCGATGTGTTCCATTTCATTCATTTCCCTCCTGGAAACATCATCCTGGTTTTCCTTTGAGGAATGGCCCAACCCCTACTCCCAGCCCATGTTGCCCAGGCAGGGCTGACACTACTCCCCCAATCTCAGATCCAGGGGTGGGCCCAAGCCCCAGCCTAGTACAATAGCTCTGAGCCTGGCACGGCTCAGGAATGCCTTGCCACGGAAGCTGGGTCAGTCAGGGTCCGCCGTGGGACTTTGTTTAGAATTTCTGGGAAAGATCTGTTCTTTCCTATCTGGGGCTGAAGCAGGAGGGAGAAAAGCCGTGAGACATTCATTTATCTCAAAAAGAAGCCAGTGCAAGGAAAGCAGAACTAGGAGATGGAAGAAAGACTGATACTAAATGGCATCCTTTGAGCACCTGGATCCAGCTGCACCTGAAGCTTATTACCCACATTCTTCTGATAATATGAGCCAAAAAATTCTCTTCGAGCTGTGTTTCTGTAATTTGTACCCCAAAGTACTGATTAATTATCTTCGGTCCTCCATTTTAGCCACAGGAGACTAGCTGCAAGTTCTCAAAACAGATCACACCCCACCCCCACATCCGAATTGCTACTCAAGCTGTAACTTCTACGAAGAATGCCATTCCCACCTCACGGCTTCCTGTTTAAACTCTACACTACCTTTCATTCAAATGATATGTACTTCAAGGAGCATCCTCAATGTAGCAGTCACATTAATTCCTCTATCACTCTCACGGAGGACTGCGTGAACTTTTTTTAGGGGGCCCACGAGGTGGCACTGAGTCTACACCCTTACTGCATGCCCTTAACCATGCTGGGAGCATGGTCACACTTCATTCTCATGCCCACCCCTCGAGGCGGTATCTTTACAATATTTAGTCAATATGGAGGCATTGATTCAGAGAGGCTGAGAGACGATCTTGCTGTCTGGGGTCGAGCCCATGGAGCTCCGTCCTCGGCCCGCTGTACTGTGCAAGCCCCTGGCTCGTTCGCCTGCCAACGTCTTTCTCCCTCCTTTTTTCGCAGTTGCTCATGGGAAAGATGCAGACAGAGGTAATGAGTGTAAATGCTGGAGTCCCTCTGTGTGGGTTCAGTGGTACTAGGAAGCTATACTTCCTAGTAGCTGTGTAACCTTGGGCAAGTAACTCCTCTGGGTTTTACCTGACCATCTTCTTCTTTTTTTATTGTGGTAAAATACACCTGTCATGAAATAAACCATCTCAGCCATTTTTAATTGTTCAGTTCGGTGGCATTAAGTACATTCACACTGTTGTGCAACCATCATCCATATCCAGAACTTTTTCCATCCTGAGGAAGTCAAATTCAGGACCCTTTACACACTAACTCTCCATTTCCTCCTCTCCCAGGCCCTGGCAACAGCCGTTCTACTTTCTGTCTCTGTGAATTTGACAACTCTAGGTGTTTCATATAAGTGGAATCATACGGTATTTGTCCTTTTGTGATTGGCTCGTTTACTTAACATCATGTCCTCAACATTGATCCATGTCGTAGCATAGGTCAGAATTCAGTCTGAATAATATTTCATTACACGGATTGTGCCTTATCTTTAAATCGAGGTCAGAATCCACCACCACAATAAACATTAGGCGTTAGCATAGGCGTCATGGCCGGAGAGTAAGGAGGGTATCTCAGGTGGACAGGACATGCTCCTGTTGACGAGGAGGGACAGGTCCATGTTGAGACCACCATCTGCGCCACCCCTCCTCTCAAACAGTTGTCCGCCAGAGAGAAAAAGAAAGAGAAGGGTTGGCATCGTCTCCTCCGATGCTCCAGCCCGCCGTGGGAGATGGGGTGTCCCTGCAGTGAGAGAGCCTTCTCAGCTCCAGTTCCTCCTGTCTAGGGAATGTCTACCCTGAGCCAAGAGCTGTGCTGGGAGCTGTCACTCCCACTCACCAGCTCTCACCCCAGCTGCCAAGGAAATGCCCGTCAGTGGGACAGCAGAGAAGACAGTGGGCGAGAGATGTGCCAATCCAGAAACTCTTGGCCAAGCCCCAAATGAAGAGGGGTTGTTGCAACTTCTCCCCAAAGTCTGCAAGACATCAACACTGTTGGAGAAAGGAAATTAAACACTTAGTGCCAGTTCAGGGGAGCTGCCTGCGAAAACCGGGGAGGAAGGAACGCCGCCAGCCGATGTTTGGGCCCGAAGCCCGCTTCGCAGAAGGAGTCCTTTGGGATGGTGCTGCCTCTCTGGATTCTAGACCCTTCTGGGCAGTTGCATGGGCTGAGCCAGGCACGGGGCTGGGCCCCACAGGGGGACGGGAGGGGAGAGGAGAGAGAGAGAGATGCCGTATGTCACCATCGGCCTGTTGACAGTGCTCAGTTTACCAGGTGCCTCACGCTGGATGCTTAGAGATTCTGCAGTACCAAGGACCATCTGGAACACTCCCTCCCTCTTCAAAAATTAAAAAATTAGAATCTAAATTTTCACTCCTCAAGCCCCTCCCCCAGTTACGAAGTGGAGCTGGTAAAGGACTGGCAGCCTTGGAGAGCTACCTGAGTTGGGAGGATGTGCCATGTTTTGCTATAAATAGGGAAGCTGCTGTCAAACTGACTAGGTGTCCATTGATTGATGAATGAACAAGAAGTTATCTGTCTGTCTGTCCATACACACAATGAAACATTACTCCGCAATAAAAAAACAATGAAATCTTGCCATTTGCAACATTGTGAATGGAGCCAGAGAGTATTAGGCTAAGTGAACTAAGTCAGAGAAAGGCAAATACTTCATGATATCATTTGCATGTGGAATCTAATAAACGAAAACAAATGAACAAACAAAATTGAACAGGCTCATAGACACTCTCTGTATCTATGATGGGTGCCTGAGGGGAGGTGGGTAGGGGATGGAGGAGAAAAGGGAAGGGAAATAAGAGGTACGAAGTGCCAGTTATAAAATAATCATGGGGACGAAACGTGCAGCACAGAAAATACAGGCAATAATATAACTTTATAAGGTGACACATGGTTACTAGACTTATCATGGTGGTCACATTGTAAGGTATATAAATGTTGAATTCGAATGTTGTACGCCCAAAACTAATATAATAATGTATGTCAACTATACTTTAATAAAAAAATAATTATCAAAAAACAAAACAAAAATCCCTGACCCCTTCCGCCATATAAATGAACATATATTTTTTCTGTCGCCTTTTACAGCAAAACTTGAACGAGTTGCTGGGCCACATCTGCGAAGCCTCTGTTTCCACGCCTCCTGGGCTCTCTCTGGCCTACTTCGGTCCAGTTTCTGTCCCCATTGCTCTGCCTCACTGGGGCTCGGGTTCCCTGAGACAGCACAAGGAGACGCTCGGCACAGGGCACGTGGGGGCCACTCGGAAAAGTCAGCGATCGTTGTCATTGCTGTCGGCATCGTCAACATCTCCTTGGCTCTCAGTTGCAGAGACTACGACTGAGAGAGGCAAGGCTGGCTCAGGGTCCCAGAGCATGGCCACAGCAGATCAGGCCACCCGGGGCAGGCCACCCGGATCAAGCCTTCCGTGATGACAGTTGGGCCACCCCTCTGTTATAAGACCCCAGACCTCAGGGTGTGATTTGGGAAGTACTAGACCTGGGATGAACCCTAAATCACCTTCCTCTAGTGGCTTCGAAGTCTCCCTTCTTTCCTTCCTTCCTTCTTTCCTTCCTTCCTTTGGCTACGACTGAGGTGGATGGGAACAGACTAATAGGTGAAGCAGGAGGGCCCTGTTCGGGGTCCTGCCCACCCCCCCAGACCTCCACAGACCGCCAGGGCTCTGCCAAGTGCAATTTGAAAACCCCCGACAGAGGTCCCTTTTTCCTCTTTCCATTCTAGAGAGGAGGAAACTGAGCCAAGAGAGGTTATGATCCTTTCCCAAGGTGGCAGGGGGAGCATGGCTCCCTGGGGGGCCCCGAGAGCCCCCTCCCCCTGGCTCTCTGCCCCAAGATCTGCATTTTCATAAGTTCCCTGTGCTTGTCCCTGCCAAGTGTCTCACTCCATCCAGCCCACTTAATTGAAGCCAATTATTTAATACAAAAGAACCAATTCATGGCTTTGTCCTGACAATAAGGCCCTGAATGAGGAGCTCCAGCTGCCTTTGTCCTCAGAGATGCTCATTAGAGACCAGCTGAGCTCAGCCTTCAAGGGCAAGACCAGGCCTGCAAGAGACGAGCTGCTGTGGCCAGTGATTTGCTAATGACTTCTGGGGCAGGGGCCTGGCTACGGGCAGAGCTCTTGACACGGGATGGTGAGCTTCTGGGAAGTTGGCAGGCCATGGGGTCTAAGAGTTAGAGTGACTGGGAACCTCAGGAAAGTCATTCTCTCTGCTACTCTCAGTGTCCTATCCTGTATATTGGTGACAACAATGAAACCTGTAAATTATACCTGTAGAGTGCTCAGCACAGCACACGCTAATGGTAGCTATCATTACTCATTCATGACCGTTACTAGGCGATTATTACTAAAACAAGAGACCTAGGTTTGAACCTGGCCCTGCCTCTTATAGGCTGTGTGACCGTGAGCATGCCATATAGCTTCTCTGAGCCTCGTTCGTCTGTAAAATGGCCACAATGGTTATACCAATCTTGAAGGCCTGTGTGCCTTCGAATGGAATAGCAGATTGGAATGTAGACAAAAGAGACAGCCAAGTGTACACTAGACACTCAGACTACAATGTGTTGAATGAGCCAGGAGCCTGTGCCTGCCATCGCCTGGGCAGCCCAGGAAAAGGACACATCCACACAGTGGGCTACAGCACCCCTTCCTGGTTGGGGGACCTTGGCAAGCTGCTCGCCCTCTCGGGGCCTCAGTTCTTCACCTGGAAGGTGGGGACAATGATGGCACCCACAGAAAAGATAAAGCTCTGAGAGCAGGATCCAGGCCTTAGCAGTGCGTGGTCAAGGTTAGCTCTGATGGTTTATCCGTCCTATTGTGAATCGAGCTTTGCAAATACGTTTCCATGCATCGAATTTTCCAATAACCTTTGATTGAGTTCGTTCCAGATATATGGAAATCAAGTTTAGCAAGTTTAAAATGACCTGCGTAACACCAGCTAAGGAACAAACAACAAAAACAGGATGTCGGCCCAGTTGCATGGGAAGCCAGAGTCCATACATTTAACCATGACAACCTTTCTGCAACCCTAACCCCCATCCAGAGGTAATTCCCTACCTCAACCCAATGAAGGAAAGGTTACCGATGTTGCTGCTACAGGAAGAGGAAATCGGGGCAGGCTCTATGGAGGAAGTGGCGTTGAAGAATGGGTCCAATTAAATCAGGTAGAGTTGGAGAAAGGGAAAGGCAAAGGAACAGTATGAAAAAGGCACAGAGGACAGAGTGTGGGGACTATGTGGCCTTTCTTGTGTCATATAATCAAATGGAGTGGGGGTGGGGTGAGGGAGTCATTCAAAGCTACAAAGACTTAACAAGACTTGCCCTTGAAGCCTTAAATAGAATCAGCTGAGAAGAAGCCGCTCCGGCCCCCTATCTGCTCAGTGTCAGCTGTCACTGACAGCACCTCTGTTAGCGCGCTGGGCCCACATCCTTATCAGGACCTTGACTGAGACCTGAGGTCCTTACCCATTCAGACAAACCCTCCCTTACTCTAGGGTGAGGTTTCTCAACCTCAGTCCTGTTGATGTGATGGGCTGGATAATGCTTTGTTGTGATGGTCTATCTTGTGTACTGTAGGACGTTTGGCAACATCCCTGACCTCTGCACGCCTTCCACAGTTGTGACAACCAAAATGTCTCCAGACAGTGTCAGTGTCCCCTGGTGGGGGAAAAACCATGCTCAGTTGAAAACCTCTGCTCTAGAGCATCCCTCCCTGGCCCCAGGCACAGACCTCCTGGATCCTTTCCTCCAGATCAGCATCCCCTCGTACTCCTAGGGAACAGCTATCCTCCCCACTTCACCTGGGGTGATGGGCTCCCTCAGAGAACGAACAAAGCTCTCATCCTGGGGTAACATCTTCACCCAGGACGAGCTGGTCCCTGCCAGGAAATGGACCATAATTGCCTGGTTGTGATAAGAGAGATGCATCGCCCTCACCCAGGCACCCACTCTCACCCTCACCCATTACTGTGCAGAACAAACATGTACCATGTAGAGACCGGAGGCATCAATTTTGATAATAATGATAAATCTCAGTGATTTTCCAGCAGGTCAGCGGGCCTGGGGCAAAGAGGTAACTCAGCTGTTAAACTCTGATAAATCATCCTAATCACCCTGCAGGGGTAACAAAGCATTTTTTTGTTTGTTTGTTCGTTACAATTTTTATCATAATGGCAGATATTCCAGAAAGATTAGGAAGTAGAGGATGAAGCATCACCCATCCTGCAGCTGCATAATTGGCCGGGCCCAGGCCGAGTTTTCCTGTAATTATAGGCACAAAGTATGAGCCATGGAGATATTCTATTTTCTTTTGTGTTTTTATTTCAAATTGCATATAACACCAAAAACATCTTTTTATGTTGGTCCATGAACTCTGTCATTCCAGGACTCTGGTGTTTATCTAAAGTGCCGCTCAGGAAAACCAGAGGCCCGTCCTCATGGGTGAGGCCCTTGAGGTCTGCGGCCTCATAAACATGAGTACGCGGTTTTTGCTCAAAAGTGGGACTTAGAAGGGTGGTCAGCTCCTTGGGTGGACCATGAAATCCTGCAGCTTCATAATTATAAAAACATGTACTTACCTAAAAAACGGGTTTGGAAGATAAGAGGGTGATCAGTGTCTTGGGTGAAGCCTTTGAGATGCTAAGATTTCAAAATTATAAGGATGTGCTATTTGAGATCACAAAGCCCTGTGGGTTTCTAAATTTAAGACTGTGGGTTTTCCCGCAGGGAGAGGTCAGCTACTTGGGCACCACCAAGAAGACCTATAGCTGCCAAGGCTTTGGATATCAAGAATTTCTGATCAGAAACAGGGCTTCCGGGGCCCGGAGGAAGGACGAGGTATCTGTCTGTAACACAAGGGATGTTGCAAAGCCTGTTCCGAGGGGAGATGTTTGGTGGAAGCAGCGTCTGCAGGATGCACGGGCAGCCACATGAGTGAGCATGAACTTGGGCTCTTGACCTGAGCTGTTCACACGGACTCTTTTTTTCCAAGGGGCTGGAGGAGTTAGTTCATCAGGCCACTCGGCCATAGGTCACAGACACACTTATTCAACAAGCGTGCACTGTGTGCCACTATTGCAGGCCTTAAGGCTTATGGTGAATAAAGCCAACACCAACGTGCCTTTGAAGATGTCCAATGGCAACACCTGCCAAGTAACACAACAAATAATTGTTGCATTGCAAACCATAAGCACCAGGAAGGAAATTCGTGGGGCGGCCATACTAGAGGAAGGCCTGAAGGGTGAGGTCTTTACTGAAGTGGGTGGCCACTCGCCACATGTGGCTGCCAAGCACTTTGGACATGACTGGCCCACATCGAGAGGGGCTACAAGTGTAACATACAAAATATACTGGATTTGGAAAACCTAATATGTAAAAAATACACCTCAGCAATACTTTTTCTATTGATTACTAATTGAAATGACAAGATTTTAGATATATAAAGTTCAAAGAGATATGTTACTAAAATTAATTTCATGTTTCTCTTTTTACTTTTTATTTTAATATGGCCACTAGAAAATTTAAAACTACTTATGTGACTCACACTTGATTCCTACTGCACTGTACTGCTCTAAAGCATGGGACCCAGGGCAGGAGATTTGGCTGTGCGGGACCTGGAGAGGACTTGGGTGATGGAGTGAACAGAGGGGGGACAGAGATTTCTGCGGTAATGCGAGCCAATGTGTTCACCAACCGGTTGACTGCTATCCTCCTAGGTTTGACAATTATCAAGATTGTGCCACCTTTGCCTCATCTTGGATTCATTTTCTTAGTGATGGATAAGATTTTCCCAGGTAACCCTCGGAAGGGTAGTATGGAAACCTATAAAAACGGCCACAAATTCTCTCCTGTCCATGGAGAGGTGGAGTCTATTTCTGCCTCCCTCCCCTTGATCTGGTTGGCCATGTCATTTGCTTTGGCCAATGCAACTTTAGCAAACATGACTCGGGATGAGGTCTGAAAAATAATTGTACATTGAAGCTTGCCCATTCTTGCTGATCTTGGAACAGCATTGCCTTGGGAAGAAGCATTGATGACCCCAATTAATGGCCTTCCTGTGTCCACACTCTTTGCACGTGATTTCGAAGCTCTTCCCATCAATAGGTGGAGTCAGTTCTGCCAGTCTTTGAATCTGAGCTGTCTTTATGACTTGATTTGATCAATGGAATGCAATAGAATTAAGGTTGTGCCTATTCTAAACCTAGCCCTCAGGCGACTTTCAAAGCTCCTGCTTTTTCTCTTGTGCTCTGCCAGCTGCCAGTTGAATAAGCCGGAGCTACCTTGCTGGAGGATGAAAGGCCATGAGGGGCAGAGTCAAGTCAGCTCAGTTCTCCCTGCTGAAGCCATCCAAAAAGAGCCATACCCCAGCCGAGCCACCGATGGGAGGGTCATCAGCAAGCCCAACAAAGATCAGACAAATTGAGTTCAGAGCAATAGAGCTGCCAGTTCAATCTGCAGACTTGTGAGCTAAATAAATGCTTTTTGCTTTGAGTTATTAAATTATTAAATATGAGGTTGTCGTGCACAGTGATACAGATACAGAGAAGATTCGAACTCGAGTCTCTCTGATCTGATTCCGAAGTCAAAGTTCTTTATCATCACAGGCTACTGATTACATCCAAATTCTTCTGACACCCAAAGCTTTGAGGCGAGGTGGAAGTATTTCCTACTAATGATGTGGAAGTTAGCACCTTCCCTATAAGAAATAAGATTGGCTGCGCCATGCCGTGCCATCTTCAAAGGCACCCCATCTGAACTTTGGGTTCTAGGATGAAACATTAATAAGGAGGCTCTGCTGTCCTTGAGGATGACAATTACTCTATGAGACACTAACTTCAGCTACCTTCCTCATTAGTGATCATTAACCTCATCCTTTTATGTCTATTGTTAGGATCCAGAAGGGGATTGCTTTGAAGATCCTGTTCTGCCTCAATAATTACCCATCATGGGAACTAAGCACCCCTAACGGAAGTCTTCCTGAGAGCCAGCTTTAACCAAACACTTTATATTTGCAAGCTTCCCCAAAACCTCTATTCATCCAATTCATTAAATTTGCTTTTTGGATTAATTTAGAAGCTACTTTGATGGTATAATCATAACACATTTTATTCGTGCTTTTTCTCCAGGATATTAGAACGACTGATGGCTATTTATCTAATTTTTACCTCCCTGCATTACTGTCAGACCGGTGGGCAAGAGTCTTGGAAAAAGAAAGAAGCCAAGGTCTTACTCTCCCCACCTCACCAAAAGCAGAACTTAACATTTTCTATTTCTGCATAGCAAATACCACAAATACAGAGATTAATGCTGCACAAAACATTTATTATCGCGGTTTCTCTAAGTCCGAAGTCTGGACACAGCTTAGCTGGGTTCTCATCTTCAGGGTCTCCCCAGGCTGCAATCAGGTGTTGGCCAGGGCTGTAGTCTCATCAGAGTCTCGACTGGAGAAGATCTGTTTCAAGCTTATTCAGGTTATTGACAGTGTGTGTCTCTTTGTAGCTCAAGGAGTGAGAGCCCTGTTTCCTTGCTGCCTCTCAATCGGGAGCCACTTTCACCTCCTGGAGGTGACTCACAGTTCGTTGCCATATGGTCCCTTCCATAAGCTCTCTCACAAATGGTAGCTTACTTCTTCAAAGCCAGGAAGGGCCTCCCTTCTTATTTCTCTAGTTCACTAAGACAGTTTTATATAGCAAAATATAATCACAGGAGTGAAATCCCAACACTTTTGCTATGTTCTATCGATGAGAAGTGAATCATACGTCTTGCCCAAGAGTTACACAAAGGCATGGACACCAGGAAGCAGGATATTACTGCGGGCCACCTTCGTGTCTGTCCATCACATTGAGTAAAAGACCTAGTATTACACAGAATTGGTAATTCAGTTCTCTGGCAAGGGTGCCCAGACCCTTAAACACCTGTGCTCATCACTCATGGTGGTGGCCTTTCGTGTCAGTGCCCACGTGCAGGCACACACTCACCTCCACTCGTGCTGCCATGCCACCAAGCACATGGCACACTGCAAGTGTTCCCGTTGGCTCGTGGTTGCCTGCTCTCCTGCCAAGTGTCTAGGTGAGGCTGTAGTGGGCAGGAGTCCAGGTGAGGCCGTATGGGGTCAGTCTTGAAGAGTAAACCTCCCCTACTCAGGTAGGCTCATGCTACGCAATGGCCATCGAGTTAATACAAGTTGAACGCTTAGAACAGAATTTGGCTCTCCACGAGCGCTTAATCCATGCTTGCTACTTCCATTATTTCTGAAAAGGAGCTTATAAATCAAAGTTAGACTGTCCTAACTTCGAATGCACAAATGGTTCATATGCCAAAGGACTGTGAATGAGAGAGTGGCTTTTCTTAAATATAAATATTTTTATAAGGCAAAGCATCACTCCTTTATTCTTGTTCCTTTTGTATTTTCTTGTCGGGAAACTGAAGTAAGTATTTTCATAGATTATTTTATCTAATTCTCACAATGACCTTTCTAGAAAGTCAGTTTTATATTTCACATTTTGCAAAGAAGGTCTCTAGGTGACCCAAGGTGTTAAGTGACTTGCCAAGGCCACACAGTTTGCAGGTGGCCAAAGCGTGACTCCCAAACCTGTGCTTTGAAACACTCAATCGACCTGCCTCTTCCCGTAATTTTTCAGAGTTCGCCTCTAGCCCATCACACTGGATCCTTTGTTTGCTCCACCACCTTCTTCCATGGCCTCATTTCATGACCAGGGGTACAACAATCATACTCTCACTTGAAGAGTTTTAGGATCCAAGTGTTCTCTCTCTCTCTTTCTCCCCCCCCTCTCTTCCCCCCCCTCCCTCTCTCTCTTACACGCACACTCACATTCATATACTTTAAAACACAGCCTATTTTTAAGAAAACAGACCAAAAAGAGAGTCGAATATTGTTTGTTTTAGTGAACAGTCTGAACTAAGTATATACAACCAGGAACCCGTTTTATTTTTCTCCCATCACTGCCCCAGTCCTCCATTCAATGCTTTAATGGCACCCAGGCAAGTCTCATAGCTTTCCAGACACTTTGTGACAATATGAGTCCAGTCCTGAGTGATGCAGTTTCCACCATCAGTATCTACTTAGATTGTATCTCAGCTCGAGCCTGGCCCAGGGCCTGCCCCAAGAGGAGGCATGTAGGGAGACAGAAAAGTCACCTCCTACCCCTCCTCCCTTTCCTGGGGAAGGAGGAGGAGGAGATCTCTTCCCTGGTGGGGAAGGTGCCCCCTCGCCTCTTGCTGCAGAGACCCCCTCATTGGGGACCAGCCCCTTCATATACAACTCAGCAGGATGGTTCAAGCCAAAGACCCACCCAAACCCCTGCATCTTTGCCACACCAAGCGGCGGGCACGCCTGCAACACCGCCCTCCCCATCGACACCTCTGCCTCTGCCATCTCTCTAGCTTTCTCCCTCTTCCCTCTTCCTAGAGCAGAACAGTCACTGCTGGCACTTGGAGAAAGCCAAGACTCTAAATGTCTCTTACAGGCACCCGTCTTTTACCATGTCTTCTTGGGTCCACCTCACCAGACTTGATAGAAGGACCACCTGGGCAAGGGGACAGGAACAGCCATATCACACCCCCTCTTGGCTGGAGACTTAGTTCCCTGAATTCCTCCTGACTCCTAAGGCCTCTGTTTATACAGGCTGGATGAATCCTTACACGTGTGTGGGGGTCCAGGGGGCTGTTTAGCCCCCTCTTACTTAGTAAGTCTGTTGAGCCTGCTCTTCTGAATGTGGGACCACTCAGCACCCATTGTTTTCAGCTTTGTCCCTGGAGTAGCAATTCCAAGGCAACAGAAGAGCCCCAATCAACAGCCTGTTCCCCATCACTGTGTCCTCACTTTCCTCGGCTCGGGCCCCCAAGGAGCAGCTCCCGCTCCGCTCTTCTCACAATGCAGGCACTAAATGCGATGATGATTACATTTCCCCTAGAAGAGGCTTGATCTCGCTGTACAGGAGGCAATTTGCTGCAGGTAAGATTGCAGTGCCCTGCTGCTGGCCTGAAATTGGCCGTTTCCAAAATAAGTTCCTCTGTGGCTCAGGTGAGGACGGAGCTGGAAAGTCAAATGTAGCAGTAGAGTGGAGCTGGTGGCTTTGCTCTTCCAGGCTGGTGGGTGTCAGGGGCTCGGTGCTGCCCCTGGATGGGCCCCGGCCCTGCCATGGACCATCGGACCCTGTGGTTTTTTTAAGCCATCATTCATTTCTCCCTTACAAGGTGCCAGGTTATGCCAGCAATTCTGTCTCTCCGAGTCTTGCTGACAGCTCTGCGAGATAGGACTCACCATTTCCCTTTCACGGAAAAGAAGATGAAAATTCAGAGCAACATTCCCAAAGTCAGGTAGAGTGGGTAGTAATGATGAAGCCAGGGTCTGAAGGAAGGCTGACTTCAAAATCTGTGTCATGGAAACACTCTGCTGTGTGTCTCCTTGCAATGAGAGCACAGCAACAAAGCCCTTGGCTCTGGCGTGGAAGGTTCGGATCCCAACTTGGCCACTACCTCAACTGTTTTGACATTGGACTTGTTACACGATCTCCCTGAGCTGCTTCCATGTTCTCCATCTATAAAATAGGCATCCTAATAGCACTGCCCTCAGAGGGCTGTGGTGAGGAATGAATAAGACGAAGCAGGCTAAGTGCTTCCAGGACCACCAAGCGTGGGTGTTTAAGCCGGGCACTGCTCGACTGCAGGCTGCTGAGCAGTGCACGACTTCTGCAGCTCTACTTGACGGCCCTGCTTAGTTAACACTGTGCCTGGCAAAGAGTTACTGTTGGACGAAAAGGAGCAAGCTGTCAACTCCCAGAAAACACCCACCCCAGGCAGAAAAGAAGGTCTTAGAGGCTCTCCTGCTCACCCAGACCCCAGGAAGCCCAGAGGCTCTCATGTAGCACCCACTCATGCAGCTTCATGAGAGAACACTGCCCTGGGAGTCTCCAGAGATGAAGCAGAAGGCAGTGAGTTCAAAGGTCTCCAGGCTCTGTCCTGTGTCCTCAGCCCTCTCAGCGGAGCTGGAAAGAGAAGCCAAAAATGGAGGGGGTTATGGACACCCTGAGACCTCAGAAGGGAGAATACCAGTCGGATATTTCCTGTGGGGTCAGGGGCTCTCTTTGACACAGCTGCCAGAGCAGAGGTGAAGCATCTGCTCATCTGCTTCCGGGCCCCAGGGAGGAGCCAGAGACAGAGCAGGAGCTGAGCACTTTGCATCTCTAATGAGGTAGGAAGACTCAGAGAGTTCTCTGTGTGAGTTAGAGGAGGCTAAGTTCAGCTCACGGTAAGAAATACTTTCGGAGACAGTGTTTTCCAGTTGATACACTACTGTTAAAGGTGATAAGTTCTCCGTCCGTGCAGGTGTGTGAGCAAATATGCTGAAGAGGAGATTGGAGCATCAGGTGAGCAGTTGGCCAAGTTAGCCAAGGTTTTAGTATCATTCTGACCCCTCCAACCTACCCAGTCAGCCAATCAACTGATACTCTGAGCAATGCCTGGACAACACCTGTTAAAGGCAAGCGGTGTGTATCTTGCTTTCTGAAGCTGCAAGTGGGAGACCACAGAAGTCCTAAGAGCTATTTCTAAAGCTGAAAACTGACCTGATCACCCCCGCTGAAAGGCCTCTAAAGCCCTACAAACGCTGTGATTGGAAAGAAATCCACATGCACCACGGTGGCCAGCAAGGCCCTGTACAATAGTCCCCTGCCCCGTGTCAGGATGCTGCCATCCGTTTGGCTCTTCTGACCTCAAACAAGCCATGTTTATTCACCTCTTAGGGCTCTGTCCTCGCTGCTCCCCCACGGCATGGCTAGACACTGCTCGCCCTTCAGGTCCCATCAGATGCTGCCTTCTCTGAGAGCTCTTCCCTGCCACCCAGATAGAGCAGCACCTCTGGGTGACACTCCACCACATTACCTGCTGGACCTCATCTTGAGCACCCCAGACTGCTTTATTATTGTTCAGGATGGATGCCTTTGGAGCCTGCAGTCTCTGTCCTGCTCATCTGTATCTGCAGCTGCCCACCTGGCACACAGGAGGCGCTTAGTGAAGGCTTTGTGACTAGCTAGCCAGCTTAATGACCTGTCGGCCTATATACTTCTCTCTGCAACTTCATGAGGCAGCAGGGATCCTCTGTACAGGTGAGAAAAGCCCAGAAGGGCTTCATCACTTGCCCAAGGCCAGACAGCTAGTTAGTGGCAGAACAGGCGTGGGATCCCAGGCCGGCCTGACTTCAGTGTGCGCCCTACACCTGCCCTCAGCTGGATTTTGTTTTTTTATAAGGCTATGTCCCTCACTCGCTGGAGAGAAAGGAAACCGTCACCTTCCCCTCAGAACCAGAGCAATACAGCAGAGTTCACTTCCTGGTGTCAGGCCGCGGCTGGCATGGACATCGCAAAGTGGAGGAAAGAGTTTGCTGTGTGGGTCTCTCTGAGCAAGAAGCTCTTGTCTGAGTGTTTCTGGCAGGGCTCTCCAGAAGGGCTGGGGCGAGAGAGGGGGGTACAGTATGAAATCAGCATTCTGAGGCACGAACAGGCTAATCACAGATAATCATGGCCCCAAAACTCATCTTGGGCCAGAGGGTGATTAGAGCTCAATTATATGCCAGAACAACTAATGACAGCTCCTGGCTCAGAACTGTGATGGTCTTGACTGCAGTTCTCACCCCTACCCCCATCTCTACCTGCCCCCCCAACACTCCCATCCCCCACCCCCCATGTTGAGCTGCCTCCCAGGGTGAAGCGGAGACTCAGAGACCTGTTTGCTCTCCGGGGCTGGGGCCTCTCCAGCTGTAGAAACACAGCCTGCTGCATGGCTGCTAGAGACCATGCTGAGGTGGGCTTTGCTAGGCAGCCCGTGCACCAGAGCTAGCTTGGATTCACCACGCAGCCCTGGGCCGTCTCTCCCCTCCATACCCAGGCATAGGAGAGGAAGGAACCACCTTCCTACTTCTTAAGCCCTTAGGATGTGCCAAGGAATTTGTTTGGTCCCTGACCGTGCTAACCCCCAGGATGTTTCGGGAGGAAATGGAGTCTCAGAGAGGTTAAGTGACTTGCCGGAAGTCACACAAATAGTGAGTTCAAGGGGTCGGATTCAAACCCAGACCTTTCTGACTCCAAAACCCGTGTTCTTTTCAGGATCTCATATTCTGTAACATCCTTAAGGGTTAAAGGATGCTCACAGAATCTGGAGGGAACAGAGACGTCCAAGTGCGGAGTCTGAGTCCCATCTGGGTGGGTTCAGATGGCCCCAGGTCCTAATTAGATGAAGGAAGAAAGCGGATAATGTAGGCAGAGTGGCCCCTGCCATTGAGAAGTAACTGCCATGACGGGTGGTCACTAGGCACCCTGCGTGTGTGAGGGGGGGAGGAAGGGGTGTCTCCTCTCACCTCCAGGGGCAGAGCTAGGTGCGGAGATCAAGGAGAGCATGGATAGGGGCAGAGGTGGAAGATGGAGGCAAAGGTGCAGCGAGGAGCACTGAACATAAATAAAAGGCCTTTAACCACCTTCCTACAGCTCACGGATAGTTCAGCTGTCAGAGCCATTTGACACCAGGACCATCTGACAGCACTTCCTTCAACGTCTCTCACTAGGATCCTAATGAGCAGCATATTTACATATTACCTTTAAAAACTGTTCCCAAAATACCACCCACTTTGGGCTACGTTTCTCCCTCTCCGTCCAGCTGCCTTCCCCACATCGCGTGAGCTGTTTTCCTCCAAGTAAGCAAATGCTGGCGTCATGACCTTGATTGTCTGGCTGGCCCAGAGGACAGGACACCAGCGGACGGATGTGAAGACAATACAGGCCTCCCTGCCAGTGGGAGACCAGAGCTCAGCGGGGGTAGGGAGGCCATGGGAACACCTGCGGGTGTTGAAGTGGAAGGGGTCCTCTGAGGGTCAGGTGGGAGGGCTGCTCAAGAAAGGGCTGTTCTTGCTGCAGAGTCTGGAATGTTCTGGAAGTTCCAGGGGACCTCATGTGCCCAGATGTTTTGGTGTGGGAGGGAGGATTTACTGTTGGTGTGGTCAGGGAGCTGCCTGGAGTCGCCTTGACTGTTTAGACCAAAAGGGCCCCAGTTTGAGCTGTTCTGCTGCGGGCAGAGGCCAGAAGAGGCATGAAGTCGAAGAAAAAGTCAGTGGGTCTTGCAGAATTAAGTTACAAAATGTACATATGATTGGCTTGTAGTCATTCTGGGCCTAGAGAGCTCTGCACTCACGATGAAAGAAAAGAAGGGGGGAGGGAGGAGGAAGGAAGAAAGGAAGCGGGTGGGGAGGGGACGAGCTGTGCACAGTACTCGCTGTCTTGTTTTCAAAAGAGCTCTTTTCAAAGACATCTCCAAGGAGCATTTTAAAGAGAAGTCGCTTACCTTTCAAGCCAGCCAGGATGCTGTCACTGAGATGCACACCTGTCAGTAGCTGGGCTGTGGGGTGCTGTCAGAGTGCTGATGGAACAGCCAACTTGGCATCAGGTAGAGGAGTGAAGAGAGGATCTCGCAGGAGCCCCAGGCCCCACCTTAAGGCAGAGAAATTCCCACTGCCACCCAGACTTTCCAGATCCTGGCATGGGATTGGCCAGGGGTAAGGCCAAGAGTCCCTGGGTGGGTTTTCACAGGGTCTGAGGGAACTGAGCCCCAAATGTTCCTACTCAGAGCTGAAGATGACAGCAGTAGAAGGGGTGTGGGGGGGGCCAGGACCATTTCTACCCAAAGGTATTCCTCCCACCTGCTCCATGGTATCCCACGTACCCCACCACCACTGGGCTTCTCAGCTAAAGCAACTACGTTATCCACAAATATGAGACTCACTTCAGTCGATTTCAATAACTTCGTATAGGTAGAGGTGGGGAGGGCTCTCATTTTCCTCCCCCACAGCCTAGCTACCTGATTGTAAATTACAGTGAAAGGAAGCCTTGCACCAAATTTAGAATCATACTCTTACTTTCATTAGCAAGCACACATTCTACATTAGCAAGCAGGCCTGCAAACTTCCTGCTCTGAAACTCCTTAAAGCCTCAGGTCTCTGTCCTGTTGCATGTTCCTTGCATGAAAGATTGACCCAAGGCAGAGTCAACAGTATTCTAGTGCTGAATTCAGCTGAGATTCTAGAGGCAGACAGCAGTGGAATTCTCCACTGATGGGCCGTGCACAAGGGCAGGTGGACCTAGGGCATTTCTGTAGGCTGCAGGACCTACTGGATTCTAAGACCCTGTTCCTGCAGAGTGACGGTGCCTGGGCTGTCTCTCCAGTCAATCCATACACACCGCCTTACACTTCTGTACTCATCAGTGAGAAGCCATTCTGCATCCGTTATGCAAATGAGCACCCTCTCTGGTGCCAACTAAAAGGCTTGTAATGGTCCCTATGAACAAGTGGGCTTCTGATTAGTTTTTCAAATACTACCAACCCACCCTGGGACCATGAATTCCTGTTTGCTTTAACTGACTATTCGAGAATATGGATTACAAGTAACATCAACAATATGTCACATCGTCTATCTGAAACATTTTGAAGTAAAATATAGGCAACTAACTTAATGCTGTTTAAAGGAAAGAGTAACACATACAAAGCCTGTGGTTTTGGAAGCGAGTCCCAGGAGACAAGATGTACCCTCCACCTAAGGAAAGTACCTACGCATGATGTGTAATTTAAAGAAAATTCCTTCAGGACCTTGAACTATGGCTTTGCAACCGGACTTTATGCTTGTTCATTTGACTTTTGTGGTGATTTCCCCAGTGGTTGTTGTGCACAGAAAAGACTGTGTAGAAAGTTTTCTTGGAGTTTAACTAGAATTCAATTTATCAAACTGGCAAATTCTTAACCCTAGTTCTCTCTTAAGCTTTTAAGTCCACTTACAAATCTTTTTCCGTTTATATAGAGCAGACTTTAGCAACCACTTCTAAGAAGTCTTTGAATGATATGTGGTCCCATTTACAAGTGTAAATAATTAATTAGACATGCCTCAAACAGTTCATGCCCTACATATAAATTTAATGTTTCGAGTGAGTGGTTCCCTTGTTGGGGGGTGGGGGTTGAGTGGAGAAGGTGTGGGGTGAGGGCTGGGGTACTTCTGAAGTTCCGGCAATGTTAGATTTCTTAGTCTGATTCTGGCTTACTGTGTGATCTGGATACTTTTCTTAGTGTGTGGCATATCTCAAAAAAAAAATTATTAACATCATCTGTTAGATTTTCTTTTTAATTAATTTGCCTGTTGTTCACGAAATCTCTCTGGGTACTTAACATTCTTTTACACTTAGTAAATTAAATGTGTGTATGTGGTGAACCTAAAATTCTCTTAAATATTCTACTACCGAGCAGGGCTTAGTAAGATTTCAAATTAAACTCACACATCAAAGTTGATTACTCAATTACATTTTAAATTAGAATGATTAGACTCTAACTTTCATAGGCCTAAATTTCTTAGCATTATGAGTAAGTACATAACAGAAAAATAAAGTACTATGGTTGATTCCCACGTGACGGTTGACATAAGTGGAGCCATTTCAAAAGGAAGTCGGAGCCACCGTACCAGAGGAACTGCCTTCCGCGTCTTGTTCCTTGCAACTTTGGGATGTTTGAACTTGGTAAAACCACCTTTGGACTGGGCCAAAAAAACTTTGTTTTGCAAACAGTTATATTTGTAAAGCTAACAGGAAAGCAGACATCCTGACCACAAGGGCTGGTATTATAAACTCCCTTTCTGAAGATAGAATCAGTAACCAGCCATGTACAGCTAAAGAGTAACTCAGCTTGTTGGCTCCAATAGGAATCTCCTTCTTCCACCCATGTAATTACTCCCTTTCTTTTCTCTTAAAAACCTCTTGCTCTTGCCCTGAAATTAGGACACTGTTTGGGTTTCTGCTTGAATCTGTGCTCCCCAAATTGCAGTTCTTAATCCCAAATAAATACTTATTGCCTCCCATTTTGGCTTATTCTTTATACGTTAACACCCATAGGTCTGTCTAAATATAACCCCAAATCATCCTGGAGTTCAGCAATGTGCACCCACTAGGGAGAACCACCATCCCAGTTAACTGGGGTTGCCTGCCCCCAAGGGGTAGTTACAAGTCCAGTTAGTTAAGGAGGCTTAGGGTGGAAAATTTCTCCTAAGGTATTGATTGGGCTCTTTTTGGTGCCACAGAAGGTCTCCCTGCACAGTTTCCAAGTTTGTCGTCATGGGTTTAAAAAAAAGAAAAGAAAAGAAAAACGGCTTGTCCATCCTTCTCTCTACCAGTCTCTGGATTCTGGTAATACATATACTCAATTCATCTGTCTATGCCTTACATTTACATGTTCCAATTCTGACCATATGTACATGTTTATACCCTTTCAAGTAAAAATTTTTAAAGCAGATTTTTAAAAAATCTTTCTTTTGCACTTTTAGGATGCAGTAACTCTTAAAGACATGTAAAATGCTGTCAGATTGAATTTTCTCTTCTGCTTGGTCATGATAAGATCACTTTTGGAGGGTGGATGAGAAGAGGGGGAAAGAGAGGAGGGTGGGGGAGAAGAATTTTAACCCCCCAGGGCTAAGATCAGTTTGCTCAGAACTTCACTCAGTTTCCACTCTTCCTCTCTGCAATGGCCAGAATCCTTCACCCAGCACAAGTCCTGCTCCTTCTGAGCACCTCCCCTGCTGAACCCCCATAGCTCACGGGATGTACCCCTGCAGCCCTGGGCCCTGGTGCCAGGAAGACTGGCTGCTCGGCGAGTGTCAGTGAGCAGCTCATTCCGTGACAACCTGTAGGCCCACCCCAGCGGATGACATCCAGACAGGCTCTCCCTGGACACCTCATCTCTCGTGTTTCCACAGCCACTTCTGTTTTGACCACGCACGCACATGGATCCTTCTCATTCACTCCTACCATTTCTTGCGTGACTGGTCCGTGCCAGGAGACAGCTGTTAAAGCTAAGAAAATAGAAGACATTAAATAGCCCACGTGGCTTTAACCTGAGAACAGCAACATGCTGAGTGCTTAGTATATGTTAAGTATTTTATACACATTGGCTCATTTCATCTTTATAAGAGCCCTATGATGTCAGTTGGTTAGTCGTTTTTATGGAAGATGAAGCTGAAGCACAGAGAGGCTAAGTAATTTCTCCCAGATCGCACAGCCTGTGAATAGCCAACCAAAATTGGCACACGAGTCTCTGTAACTCCTGTATATGTAAACCCCTAAACTATATGCCACCCTATTAGGGAAGGGACCAGGCTTAGCCCAAGACCTGCTATGAGGAGAGGTCTAGCTAAACACTGGGCAAAATGGAGGTCTCCCATTGTCTCTAGGAGCAAACATGGCAGAGAAGGTGAAAGATGAGAAAAGGTTCAGGGGAGGATGTTAAAAAAAAGAACCAGAGGGAAGAGCTGCACCTTCCAGCAGCCCTGGGAGCTTAGCATCCACCCGACACTGCCTGGGCCCCGTTATCCTTCTACTCCTCAACGTTCCCACCTCAAGCGGTCTTTCACAGACGTGAAATCCTCAAAAGTAAATATGCAATTAACAATGAGTAAAAGCCAAAGTGGGAAGCAGCACTTTGTTTGTGAGCAGCCCATCCCCCACCACGTCCCTGAGCATCCATCCGGGCAGCCCTTCCTCGGCCAGCATCCTCCTCCCAGCGATGCGAGAGATGTGCCGATTCTGCAGAGGGCCACACTGACATGTAAAGGATGGGAGTCTATGACCCAAATCACAGGGTTTCTAACCATTACCCTCGACTGTCAAGGTGATAGCACACCTCCAGCAGAGTATCTACTCAGATGACCAAGAAGCCACATCCCTTGCTCAGTGTCAGGCAAATTTAGTTCAAGTCTGCCATTTTCCAGGGTGTTTATATGGGAGAGAGGATGAGAGGGAGGAAGATTGAGACTCAGAGAGGGTAAGAAACTTCCCCAAGGCCACACAGCAAGTCCATGGTGGCCTCAGGACTAGAACTCAGGTCCTCCTCATCCCTGTCTCTTTCATGCCCCTCCATCCCAGCACAAACCCCACACTTCTGAGACGCCCGGCCTGGGGCCTGCTCAAGAAGCGCGTGCCAACTGTATCGAGATGAGTGTGTTTCGCTTTGCCTGGCATGTTGCTCAGTGATTGTTCTAAAACCATGTGTGGGCTTCTCCACGCCCCCAATCTTCTATTTCTTTCTACACCCCCAAACAGTCTCCCATCCCCCACCCACCCCCTCCAGCACCCAGCACAGCAACCATACTCAGCAGGCATTCAACAAATGCTCGCCGACCGAATGAGGCATCAGACCATCTGCAGGGGCCAGAGTGGGTGTCAGGCTCCCCCGCCCCCACCCCAGTGCCAGCTCCAGGGCCCAGCATGGGTGTTCCTCTGCAGGTGAGCATAATGGCTCCACACTGGGGATGAACGGAAAAGGCTGGGACTTCTAGAAGGGAGAGGCTCAGAGGACTAGCTGTGTCCAGAGAGTCGGAGGCATGTTCTGGGCCAGGAACCCCCCACCCTGGTCTGAAGCACGGCCCATCGATGCCGTCCTTGTCCTCCTCCTGCAAGGCTCTGAGGAATGGGAGCCCAGACCCCTCCTTAGCAGACAGCATCTTGAGGCATGGTGCCCAGGGAAGGGGAGTCGACACACAGCTACAACTGCCCCCATTTTGAATTTAGAAACTGCGGGGAACGTGTGAGCAGTGTAGGAAGCTGGGGAGAAAGGAGAGCAGGCTTGGGGCTGGGCTTGGACAGACTGACTCTCTGGTATCCCTCCAGGAGTGTAGTGACAGGTGTAGACAGTACAAAGGGTTCCTGGACTGGGGACTTCCCCGCCTCTGGTATCCCCTGGACCCCGGAAGTTCTCCAGCTTGAGGGTGAAGGATGCTGGGGAGCTTGCTAACACAAAGGTATTCAGGCCTCAGGTCCAAGTGTAATCCAGCAGGTCTAGAGTAAGGCCCAAGAATGTGCAATATTAATGAACGTCCTCTGCTCCCACCACCAAAGGGATGCTGGTGCAAATGGAGTTTGAACCACACCTTAAAAGCATTTCTTCAGGTTTTGTTCCCAAGGGCTGAAAGCACCTGTGCTTACCTGGAAGCTGTTTTGGTTGCCAGAAGCCCCTTCCTCTTGCCTGAGGCCCCTCAGACCCAGGTAACCTGGTTCCGGAGTGTCTCCGAAGGCTGGAGCAGGCCCCTGGAGTCGGCTCACCCAGGCTCTGAGCTGGCCTCCCGGCCCCTCTCCTCAAGGGCCAGCCGAGGGGCCATGCATTTCTCCCTGAGATGTGCCAGACCCCAGGCCGGAGCTGGAGCTCCTGAGAAGGGACAGAGAAAGGAAAAAGCCAGGACAGCATGGGGAGGGGCCTACAGTGGAGATCTGAGATGCACTGGGTCCCCACGAGTGAGAGGCCTTGCCAGAGAAGAGGGGTACTGGCCACCCCGCCCCCTCCCCGTCCTCAGTGCTGAGCCCCCTGTGGGTGATGCTCACTGCTAGCAGAGCCGGGAAGGCCTGGAGATCAGGCAGCCCCTTCGCAGATGGACTAGGTCCTCACACTGGGCCTGTGCACATGCTGATCATGAGCAATCATGGGCTTCTTCCGTAAGCACATTCCCATAACTGCTGTAGAGCAACAAGCTCTGGCCTCAGATTCAGGAAACATGAACTTCAGCTCTGCTGCGTCACTGAGACCCTAGGCAGGGACTTCCCTGTCCCCTGGACTCACTTTTCCAATCTATAGTGAGGAGATTGGGTTAAATCAGGTAGCGGAACAGCTGATGGACAGTGGCTGCCTCGAGCATTGTCTCCAGGGGTGTGGGGGGAGCTTTGGGAGAACAATCACACCCTCACAGAGTGTATGGCTGGTCCTGTTCTAAGCACTTTACACCTATTAGTTCATTCGGTCCTACACAATACTAAGAAGCAGGTCTCCTTATCTCCACTTTACAGAGGAGGAAACTAAGGCACAGAAAGGTTAAGGACCTCGCCCCAGGATTCAGTTAGTGTGTGGCAGACTGGAATTCGAACCTATGTCGTTTGGCTCTAGAGTCTGTGATTTCATCCACCACATGGTGCTTCTTAAAAAAACAGCAACGCCAAAGCTCATCGCGATGAGTTTCTGCCGGTGTTTGCCATGGGCACAGTGCGGCAGGGGCGTGAGAGAGCGCACAAGTCTCACTTGTCTCCGCTGCCACATGTGGCTCTTTCACCCATACAGAAGCCCACAGAGATGGGATGCGAATGGAGCAAGGCCACACAACACGTCATAAAGACCGGAGCCCAGGGCTGGCACCAGGTCCTCGCGCTGGAGTTCACCGTGCCCCTTCGTGCCTCCCTGGACTGGCCAGCATTTGGGTCTAAAGTCAATGGGTGCTGCTTACTACTCTTTGAAAAATACCTGCCCGCTCCCGCCTCTGGGCCTTTGCACATGCTGAACTCTTCAGAGTGCATATCAAATCTCACCTCCTCCATGAGGCTCTTCCAGATTCTGCCCTTCCTCTGTCGGGGCCTGAATCATATCCTCGCCCCGGCATGTCACCATGGGCCACACTTTGCTGGCTCCGCATTGCAGATGAAGCCTGGTGCGTCACGGGTGCTCCAGAAGGGACAGAAGCACGACATGAAATTGAAAGCCTGCAGAATTCTGGCTCAATCATCATCTCATTTATTCTATCAAGGTTTTTTCTTAAATGAAAAAGGAAAAAAAAAATGAATCTAGGCCTGTCTATGAATACAGATTTAAAATTACGTTAGTCTCAAGAGTCCAATCTTTTCTCTACCAGAGTCTGGTCTGCTGACCAGCCAGCTTCCTTTGTCAAACAAATTGGGTTTTTGTTTTTTGGGTTTTTTTTTTGGTTCACACATGGCTGTAGAATTTGCAAGTCAGTCTAGCCACATAGGTCTGAAACTCCTGTCACACAGCGTTGTGGGTTGGGTGAGAAAGAGAATGAAAAATGTTCCTCTGTCCTCTAAAAATCACCAGGCTGACACAGGCTGGGCACTCACAAATAAGTCTGCACCTGCGCACCCACCTGCACACCCACCTGCACTCCAGAGGCAGAGCGTCGTGTGGCTGTAAAGGGGAAGTACCAGGAGCCTTTGCCATTTTCTCACTGCTGCTTTTCTCCTGGGTTCTCCTTAGTTAGAATAGAACTCTCCTCCTCAGGGCCTCGCTGGGAGAGGGGACGGAGGAAGTGGGCAGGGAGACAGCAAAGGTGGGGATTTCAGCAAACTCGGCTGACGATTGTCCCGGGGCTCACTGGGGATGATGCTTCCTCTGTGAAGCCCGCTCTGCCCTCCCCACCCTCCCCCACTGCTCTAGGGGACCCTCCTTAGCACTCCCACATCCCTTGGGTCCCTCTGTGGCAGTGTCGGTTGCATACTTCTGTGACCATTTATCACATGCCATCCCCCCAGGAAATTGGCCGCTACTAGAGGGAGGAGATGTGTCAGATCCTGTGCAACCAGCAGAGGACCCAGCAGAGGACCCAGCAGAGGACCCAGCAGAGTCAGCATCGGTGCACCAGTGAGTGAAGGAAAGAATGAGTGGAGTCGATGGTGGGAATGGAATTCGATGGGTATTTTGGTCTCCGCCTGGAACACCTGTGCATTCTTGCTCTTTGCACTTGGCATTTGACAGTCACAAGTTCCGTCTTTTCTTCTCCCTTCTACTTCATCTTCCATCCTTGCACACACTACACCTACACACACACACACACACACAAGCACACACCTCCGCACAAACCACAGACGCATACACAGTTAAACACATGCAGACTTACCCAAAGACTCCAGAGATATAACACACACAGTAATGCAACAATATCTGAACACTACACGCAATAATACACATGCGCGCACGAAGTAAACAACGCCTACATCCTTACACAGCGGCACACGCAACGCCACAAATGACACCCAGGTACACATATGCAAACACGTATGCACAGCCATGCAGACAAACATTCCCCCCGCCTTAAGGACACTCACCCCAGATGTCACGCCCATCTCCTCTTCCATCCAGGGATTTTCTCCTTTTTCTTTCCCCTCCCATAAATCATGTTTTATGATGAACAAAGTGCTTTCTCGCATTCACCCACCTGCCAGTCCTTGCTGAGGACCTTATCCGTGCCAGGAAATATGGGGTTCTCGAGAAAGATGAATAGAGCTCAGACCTCCCCTCGGGAGGCTCCCAGTCCCGTGGCAGAAACAGACACTGAAAAGGACAAACAAAAGCTTGTGTGGTCGATCATTCAGTTCAAGAACTATCTCTTGAGTACTTACTGTGTGGTTGATTCGTGCTGGGCTTTGGGAATACAGAGATACGTAAAGTCTAGTTTCCCTGGTCTCGAGGAAGTTCCAGATTAGAGGGGGAAAGAAATAGGCAAAGATATAAGTATAGCGTCTTGCTATAATGCACACAAAACAGTGGCAGCCCAGAGGAGGGAATGTTTAACTCCGCTGAGAATCAGGGAGGGCTTTACAGAGAAGGTGGCGTTGGGCTTTGCAGCATGAAGATGGGTTCGCTGTGAAAACGAGCAGATTGGCATTTGATGCAGAACAGAGGCAGAGACCCTAGAGGGGTCAACCGGCAGTTCTGTGGGTCTGGATTGTGATGCCGAGTGTGTATGTTTGGGACTGGGGTGAAGGGATGGGGGAGGTCTGATGTAGAAGATGAGGCCAAAAAGGTAAACAGAGGCAGAGAACAACATCTTCATCTTACAGTTGAGGAACCTGAGACTCGGGGAGGTAAAAGTGGCTGCCCTTAACCTCTGTGGACTCTTTCCTGTCTTAGGGCCAGTGGCAAACCCCACCGCACATTCTCTCCAAGTGAGACAAGGCTACCTTTCTGGTGGCTGAACAGTTAAAAGCTCAGAGCAGGTGGGAGGCATTATTATTGATTGCGATGATTATATGATTATTCTCTAAGGTCCAGCTTCGCAGATAATCAGCACCTCAGCAGGCCCTTGGCTGGGGTGACCAAGCTGCCCCCAGCCTTGGCCCAGGCCCCTGGCCAGCAGCTGGCTGGTGGCTGCGGGCCTCAGTCAGCGGCAACCAGGAGCCGGAGCACCTCCCCTTGGGGATGCCTCGTTCTCCCCCCATTGGTTCTCACCACGCTGCTTCCACCCCCAGCCTCCCTCTCATTGAGCCGAATCTCTCCCACCACCAATTATTTCTCATCAGGCAATTAGCGGCTCCCTCGCTACTCCTAGGTTTCTCCTCCCCTCAGTCCCTGGTGATGGAAGGGGCTGAGTCATTTTCCTGAAAGGACTGATGCCCGAGAAAGCAGCCTGCCCCCCCCCCCACCTTCTTCCTTCCACCTCCTTCCCCCTTCCCCCATAGCTGTGTGATCTCAGGCAAGCCACTTCCCCTCCCCGTGACTCAGTTTCCTCATCTGTACCTGGGGGTGTTAACCTGGCTGGACTATGAGCACAAGGGGCTCGCACTTGGACATGTTTCTTGCCCGGTCTGGGCCTCAGTCTCCGCCCGTAAAATGTGACGGAGGGGTGAAGTCGGAGTTTGAAAACTAGTGAAGCCTGAGGGGACAAATCCGGTCAGCTATTGCTTTTGACCGCCATCTTGCTTTCAAAAAATTGCAATTTGAAGGCACAGTCAAGGTGGGCCCAGGGCCCACCACTCCCACTTTTTATTGTCTCACCCCAGCTACCTCCCACGGGCCCCTGAAGGCACCTGAGTTTGCCGCCCTCGAGTTTCCATGACATGGGTTACGAGGCAGGTCAGGGAGAGACAGCTGGGCTGGCACAAGAGGCCACATGCCCCCGGCCGGCCGGCCCAGGGCAGAAGCCTGCACCGCAGGCTTCCCCTCCCCAGTCCAGGCCCTCCTTCCCCCACCTGCGCCGTACCCCGCAGCCTCCTCCCCCTGCCCCAGGCCCTGACCCCAGCCCCAGCCCCTGTTCCTATCTGGGCTGTGCCAGTGGGGTTTCTTTGAAAAAACTCAGATTTGATCGGGCTCTTCTTTTACTGAGTATTGCCGCCAATTTGCCCCAACTCCTTATCTGGCATTCAAGGCTCCCCCACAGTGCAGACCTCGCCTCATCTCCCTGTTTCCCGCACCCTCTCTCCACGCCTTCTCCGCTCCGGGAAGCCTGCTCTGGGAAGCTGCCCCTGACTGCCCCCAGGTGGAGGGACACCCCTGGCTACAGCAAATGCCAGGTGCAGATGGTCATGTCAGCTGCTTCTCCTTCTTATAATATATTCAATAAATATTAAACATTCACTGATGGCCTCATACATGGATGGGGCAGGCCTCGAGCAAGAGGGCGGCAGAGCTGCCTGGGACCGTCTATCCTCAGAGCCCCGAAAGGAGGCTGGACGCAGGGAGCAGGTGGTCAGTAAACGTTTGTCACAGGGGAAAACGGCAAATGAGTGCGGGAAGCATCGGCCTCTCCCCAAATGAGTGCGGGAAGCATCGGCCTCTCCCCACTTCACTTCAAAGGCAAGAGACAGGAAGATGAACAAGAATGAAGCCCCGCGCCTCAGAATGATGACTTCTCCCTTCCCCCGATTTGTAGAGACCTTAGCATTTACAAAGCACTCTGACATCCGTGCCAACAGTCTCCTGCAGAGAGAGGGAATCTGTGATCTATCATCCCTGTGCTGCAATTAGGCCCAGAGAAGTAGGACACTCGCGAGAGACCTCGGTGCATGGAGCCCCCAGACTCCCTAGAGACACTGCAGCCCTCTGCTGTCTGGCTACTGGCCGCCTCCCTCCTAGGACTCGGTGGCTGCCTGTCTCTTTCTCTCGTCATTCAATGTGAATATGAATCCATCTGTTCGCTCCTCTGTCTCTCTCTTCCTGCGTTTCTCTTTCTCTTACCCCAATTATTTATTTCTGTCTTTATTCTTTCATGCTCCCACTCTTCTTCGCTATCGCTGACCCTGTCTCTCTCTCTGCATCTGTCTGTCTCTGTCCGTCTTTCCGTCAGTCTCTTGTTTCCCTCCCTTTTTCCTTCTCCTGAGCTGTTTCAGTCTGCCTTTCTCTCCAGAGCCTCACTTCTAGCTGTTACTCTCAGGCCCCATGGCTGGTGGGGGTGGGCAGCGGGACAAGGAGGAAAAGATCTTTCCAGCATGCAGAAAATGGGCCAATTAAAGCCACAAGGCTGCTCAGGCAGCTGAACAAGGAAGAAGCAAAAATAGCCCCAGGCAGGGCTAGCTGAAAAGATAAACAGAGAAGAAGGAAGAAAGGGCAAAACAAATGCAGAGTCCCAAGTCAAGGTGTTTCCTGGCCAGAGAAGGAATGGGCGGTTCCTTCCTGCCCAGACTAGGGGATGGACTCCGACTATGCTTAGCCAGTGTCCCCGCCTCATCTTCTACCCCTGTCAGATACTTCCTCCCACCTGGAGGCAGCCTCGGAGACTGCCAGACCTCCCAGGTGCAACTGTCCTGCCTCACACCTTCGAGCTGTGATGGCCGCTGCTGCTTATTACCACATGGCCCCCTCCATCCTGTGGGGGCAAAAGGGGCTGGGAGTAGAGGAGTGGAGGCACCCCACTTCACCTCATCTATGGTCTGCTTTCGTCTCCCCTTCCCTCTCCAGGAATGCAGGGAGGACAGATGAGGCTGGAGGGAGGTAGAGAGGCAGGTAGAGCTACTGTAGCCCGTCAGGGAAGAGGCGACAGGCTGCGAAGTGGCAGTGTAAGTGCTAAAATAATACCTGTTAACTGGATGAGTTGATCTGTCGCTCCCACCTGGCCCCCAGTCTGGGCCTGTGATCTGGCCCGCGCCCTCTCCCTAACCTTTCCATCCACTCCGCCCCTTCCCTCTGCCGCCCCGCAGCCTGCCAGATCCCCTGGACCTGCCTGGATTTATCCCACCTCTGTGCCTTAGCTCGTTTGATTGTTTCCTTCTAGAATGCTATCCCTTTATTCTCACTTATTTAAATCGCCCCCTCCTCCATGCAGTCTTCCCTGCTTCTCCCACATTATCTAGGCCTCTCTTACGGCCACTTCGTACCTTCGGTTTCCTTCTTTGTATCTACCTTAGTATCCTTTATCAACTCAGCATCTTCAGGGCTGATTCAACAGTCCTTGGGACAGGACCTGACCCAGAGAGGAGTCTTTGAGAAGGCTCGATGGAGGAAGGAGGGAGGGAGAGAAGGATGAAAGGAAGTGAGAGTCAACATTTATGGGCTCACTATATCTGTATGAGTAGGGGGTAGGGAGAGTGAGCGAGCCTGGCAGAGGGAAGAGTGTGCGCAACGGGCCAGGAGCGGGAGAGCACAGGGCGGTTTTGTTTGGGAAACCAGAGAAAGTCAATTGGACTGAAACAGAGTTCTGGGGGCAGCAGATGAGCAAAGGACGACAGGAGCCAGATCTGGAAGGGCCGTGGGCTCGAGGAGAGCATTCAAGGGGACCCCTCGAAAGTTTTCAGGTTGGGGAAGATGTGACCACAGATGCAATTAATTGAATAACGTCTTTCGAAATTCCTTTTGTTAATGAAGAAAGATTACTTTCTTCTGATGTTTTCCTGTAAATAACATTGTGCTGAATCTATAAATCATCTGGGAAATTAAAAAGCAGGAAATTGTGTACTGCTTTTCTTGGCAATGAAAAATTTAAAAAAAATGAAAACAAAATTAACCTCCTACCCCCAAATTTAAAGTTTCTCATTCACCAAGCTTTCTATTTCAGTTCTATTTAAAAAGGACTCCATTTTGTATTTCTAGCCCCAAAAGTTAACAATTGAGAAATCAGAGCTTATGTCCATTAAAATAATGCTGTTTCATTGAAGAAAAATAACTAGAATGCCGAAGGTTATTCTTTTGGTTAAATAATACATGCGTCTGGCTTAGATACACTTCACAAATCGTTCTCGAGTGTTCACAATAGCTATGATTAACCTAATGAAGGGACTATAGTTCACTGGCTCAATGAAGGGCTGCTTCAAATAGCTTAGGTAAATGCACTTTGTGTAGTGCCATTCGATTTTCTGATGTAGTTACAGAAGTAAACATAAAACAGAAATCCCCGCTCGAAGGCGCGGCGCACGCCTGGGGGAGGGAAACCTGCTCGCGGCTACCCTGCGGTCAGCATGGCTCACTCATTCGGCAGGCCAGTGCGGCGCCTGGAGGCCGGGGGCCTCCTTTAGGCACCTGTGGGTAGGGAACGCCTTGATAGCAGGTGGGTTTCACACCTGAAGAATGAGAAGGTGTTTGTCATTAGAAAAGCCAAAGAACGGGTGGTCCGCGCAGCAGGACTAGCAGGTGCTGAGAGGCCCAGGGGCAGGAAAAGACTTAACGGAGACAAAATCGGACAGGCACGGTAACATCCCCACGATGTCGCCGCCGACATGCTGGGCGAATACCTGCTGCTCATGGGCTGCCCCACGCGCTCCGTGTCCCCTGTTTGTGCCTCGTCCCTTCCTTCCTGCAGTGGGGGCGGAGGGGTCCCGAGGCTGTTCGGGACCAGCCTCCTCCTCCGTTGTCTGGCTCGGCCGTCCTCCCCCATCTCCTCTCCAGCCTGGCGTGCAGCTGCTGTCACCCTGGCTGTTGGGGAGATGAAGTTAGCAGCAGGCACATGCATTTTTTTGAAAACCCAGCCATTTAAGGACATGATGTCTCTAAACAAACACTCAAAGGTCACCCTTTTCTCTCCACGCGGGGCGGTGCCCGAGCCCGGGTCAGGGATTCCGGGTGGGTGGGGAGGGGTGAGTCGGAGGGCAGTTTGCTGGTCTGCACCGTCTCCCTCCAGCGGGTCCTGGCCCCAGGCCCTGAGAACCCGCTGCGGCTGCCCAGGGCCTGGGGGTTGGTCTCCCTCCAGCCGGTGCCTCAAATAAGTCCGGAGTCATTCCTCGGGCATTCAGCAGAGAACTGGCTTCTGTTTCCTTTTACATGCTAACTTTTTAATTTGTACTTTTTACTGCGAAACATATTATACGCATCTAATAATATACATAGCATATTCACTTAAAAAGAATTTATTCATAAACAATAAACAAATTAAGTCCCGATACTCACTCCCTGCCCTTTGCGCACCCCCCACTCCTCCCACCCAATGTGACCACCGGGCTGAATGTTGAGCTGTTCCAGCCGCCCACCACGGACCAGCAACACACTCATAGTAGGAAAATGTTAGGTTTCTTAAGCTCGTAGCTGCAAGGGAGCATGCAGACCATGGGTGCCTCAGTGAGGGGAATCAGAGAAAGCCCCGCCGGGCTCTGGCCTTGTGCCAGATGATTCTAAGGAGGACTAGGGAAGTGAGTCCTGCTCTGGAACACTGTCCAGAGACTGGCGTGTGGGCATTTTGACCAAGGAGGCCGAGGGCGAAAGCAGAGCTGCAATTATCACTGGTAAGAGAGATGCTCTCCCTCAGAAGAGCGGTAAGGAAGAGGGGGCCACGGCACCCACCGGGGTGCACGCCGGCCTGATCTACGTCTTATGATGCACACGGTTTATGGCTTTTTGGAAACGTTGTCTGTTTGTCAGCGACAGAGTCTTATTACTCAACATTAATCATGTCGAATGAAAAATAATGTTGACTATGGGTGTTTCATCACTCAAAAGGAATTATCTGGGAAAAGGGAAAAGGTTGCAACCATGCAGATGTGGCAACGCCACGTGCCCACTCTGGCCGCCCACAGGGTGGAGGAGGATTTGCAGAAGGGAAAAGGAAGGTAACGAAAGGGGAAGTTCAAAGCGTAGAGCTTTATTACAAACAAGAGTTCAGGGCTCTCGCCTGTCGGGTTCTCACGGAGTGCGAGATCTTGCACAAGCCCCAGCTCCTCCCATAGACCCTCCCGACTGATTTGTTTGCTTAAAGTTCCAGCTTATCTTTATCGACCATGTCCTGGCTTTTCTTCGTGGTGTGTATGTAAAGTAGGCACATTAGATATTTCTGTAAGACTAAACAGTATGTTGTATATCACCACCACCACCATCATCACCTTAAGGACAACCATCATCACCGTCTTCAGCACCTCCACCAGCATCGCCACCACCACCACCATCACCACCATCAGCACCACCATCACCGCCACCATCACTATTATGTACACACGCTCCCACCCACACGGGCAGCCTGAGTGGGAGGTCACATCTGTTCTGGGTGTTTCACGTGTGGGGGCGTGCATCTTATTTATGACAGGTTGTTGTAGAAGGAGGGGGGAGAGGAGGCTATTTAAAGTTTGAGGCTGAGCAGCCACGACGAGCCAAGATTGGCTGCAAAGGTCTGGGCCTTCCTGCTGCGTTTCTCCCCTCAGCCCTCGGTCTCTGTGGAGGCTAAGGGGCTGGGCCTCTGCACGACCATTGGTGACCAGGAGTCAGACCAGGGCTGGGCTGGCAGGGGCTCGGATCCACCTTCTGCTGGCTCCCAGCAGTTTACTGGGCGCCTTCTAACAACTCTGCCTCTGTGAGCCTCAGTTCCTCATCTATCAAATGGGGATAATCATAACCAGCCTCAGTGGGCCGTGGTGAGGATTAAGTTAATTTAACTGCCATGCAAGTAGCTAGCATATACTTGGAGCTCAATGGGCATGCTTCCCTTTCCGCATCTGGAAAAGGGCTAGAGCCACGAGCCGGCAGGTAGCCATATCCTCTCCTGGCCCCCAGTGCTGGACAGGCAACAGGAAGTGTCTGGGAAGGCCTGGCGCAGGTGCGACCTTCCACCCAGGCTGCTCCCAAATGCCCTCCGACCCAGCCCTGCCTCCAGCAAGGAGGGCCCCCTGAGGGTGAGGCAGGGGCAGCGAAGGGAGAAGGAGAAGGAAGGAGTCCTGACAGGAAAGAAGGAAAAAAGGCAGGAAGGAGAAAAAACGTGGGAAGAAGAATGGGAAAAAAGAGCGAAGGCGAGGAAGGAGGAGAGGCGAGGACAGACGGACATGAAGGCAGAGGGGTAAATGACGGGAGAGGAGAGGCGAGGGAGAGGGGAGGGAAGAACTGGAGGGAAGGAGGCGGAGAGAGAGGAAAATGAGCAAGAGGCGCTTGGTGCTTAGTGTCCAGGGGAGAGAAAGTCCCCGGCAGGGACCGCGGGCCAGTCCCGCTCGCGCTCTGTCCAGCCGCCAGCAGCATGGGGGTGGGGGCGAGGGCGGGCTGAGCAGACTGGCCTTGCCAGACGCTTGACCTCCCTCCTCCTGCCACCTGCTGCCACAGCGGGATCCTACCAACCTGCCACTCGGTCCACTGGGAATAATGGGGGCCGTCAGGAGCCGCGTCACCCGCTGCCTCCCCAGCAGGAGGTGCCAGCGATGTCTTCCGGCCCTGGGCTTCAGGGCCAACTGCCAGCCCAGAGAAAGCAATGGGGGGCGGGCGGGCAGCAGCCGGGCCCTTCTCGGTGCCCCTCCTCCTCCCTCTGCGCCCCCCAGGTTGCTCCCTCCAGGGGCTCCCCTACATTTGGCTGCTATTTTCTCATCGTGGTTGGGGGCAGGCAAAAGGAAGGGGCAGTGCCCAGGGCGCTAGGGAATCAGGACACATGGGTTTTAGTCTCAACTTCTTCACTGTGGGCAGCTGTCCCTCATTATCTGTTCTCCCTTATCTCCTAATGAATGGCATCCCCAAATTTGGGCCGGACCCATAGCTGTCCTGAGCAAAGACTACATCTCCCAGCCTCCTCTGCAGTTAGATATAGCCATGTGATTAAGTTCTGGCCAGTGCAACGTAACTGTAACAGCTGGGCTACATCCTTTTTGGAAGGGCATGTTCTTTTCCAGCCCTTATACTTTTCCACTTTGGACTGCAGGCATGATGGCTGCAGCCGGGACAGCCATATTGGGTCGTGAGGTACAAGTCACATGTTAAGGATGCCTGAGCAAATCGGGAGCATCCTGGGTCCCTGATGATCATTAGCTTTCATACTAGTCCAAGATGCTTACCTCTCTTCATTTACTGGAGAGAGAAATAATCTTGTTTAAACCACTGATTTGGGGGGTTTCTGTCCCTTGCAGAAGTATATAATTTTAACTGGTAGAGTGTCTAACTTGTGGTCTATCCTTGGGTAAGTCACTTCTGCCTCTGGGCCTCAGTTGATCCATTTGAACAAAATGAGAGTTTTGGACTTGTAGAGCAACGCTAAGGACACTTCTTGTTCTTATATTTTGAGGTCAGAACCCAGGGCGGGGGTTCACTGCTAGGTTAAAGGTCTTGCCTCGTGAACTGACATTACAGCCTAACAAGAGACTGAAAAAATAGAGAAGTTACCAAGAGCTGAAGGCGCATCAAGACTAGGAGAAGGTAATACAGATAGTGTCTCACCAAGGAGCACAAGGCCTTAGCTAACTGGGGCCTGCTGCCCTCTCCTACCACAGGTCTGTGACCCCCCCTCTTACTGCCTATACTCCAGCCACAGTGGCTGGCTTCCTTCCCGGGGCACCAAGCTCGTGCTGACCTCAGTGCCTTTGCCCTGCTGTTCCCTCTGCCTAGAATGCTCTTCCCTCCACATCTTTGTTCAGGCTTCTGCTCATCGGCATCTCAGAAAGGCCCACCCCGACTCTGCCGTCTAATGTCTCCACCCTTTACTCTCCATTACAATAGAGTTGAACATTCTTTATAGCTCACATTTTCTTGTTTATTATTTGCTTCTTTTTTTTTTTTGACTTCTCCAGTAAAATATAAAAAACTCCATGAGAGCAGGCACCTACCATGCTGACTGCCAGATCAGCAGGACTTAGAATAGCACTTGGCGGGGAGTAAGTGAGTGCCGTATAAATGCTTGATGAAAAAAGTGTAGGTGAGAATGGAAGGACGAGAGTCGATGAGACCAGCACCTTTTTATCAGACATCGAGCACCCGCCACGTGCCAGGCACCGTTTCGGATGCGTTGTGTGAATCGTCTTATTCACTCTTCCTAAAACTCTCAGGTAGGAGTTGTTATTCTCATTTTTTCAAATCTGGAAACTGAGGTTCCGAGATCCCAAGTGACTCCATCTCAGCCACCAGAGCTATAAGCAGTGGGACTGGTATGTCAGACCAGGTGCCCTGGATGGAGCCCAGTTGGCTTTCATTATGCTGGCCAGACCCGGATGCACTTTTTCAGGAAACAAAAGTCATCCTTAGATGCCCCTAACGCCCCTGGTTCAGCCTTTCCTCTCATCCTTCTTGCTAAGGAACTCACCATCCCCTACCCCTCCCCCCTCAGCAACCACTTCGCTGGCTTGGATTTCCAGCATCTTTCCCGTTGTTATCTGAGGAGATCGTGCTCCACGGCTGCAGAATCGCAGAGGAACCGGGTGGCGTGAACAGACAGGCTTCTTCCCACTTTGAAATGTGAGGACCGTTTCCTTCAAGAGGGAAAAGAGAGCACTGGCACTTCCAAGTGCTTCCTGTGCCAGGCCCGCTCCGAGGACTCCTGCCTGCTCACTGCACGCGATCTTCGCACCGGCCCCAGCAGGGAGGCAGCTGCGTGCCCCAGTGCTGGTCTCTGAGCCTCTCTGAGCCTCAGTTTTCTTATCTGGAAAATGGGGATAATGACAATACTAATCTTTGTGGGATGGCTGAGAGGTACATGGGAGGAAGGCAGGGCAAGGGAATTTGGTTTTAAGATTTAAATCAAGAGCATTTCCTGCAGCTAAATAGAAAACACCATGACCTATACCCTGTGGGCCACCCTCATATCTCTGACTACAACGTCTTCGTGTCATAACAGATCAATAGCTCATGAGTTTGAAGATCCCCCTCTATCCTGAGTTTTCTCCCTTCCGGGCCATGTGCTCTTAAACAAATCCCTTCGCCTGGCTGAGCCTCGGCTTCCTTGTAGGTAAACGGAAGGGGTGGGACTAGTGTCTCTTCCAGTGCCAAAAGTCTAAGGCTTCTTAATGAAAGGACAGTTGTGCTCCAGCCTCTTTCGTCCAGGTCCCTGGGTGATGCATCCGGGTCTGGAGATGCTTGCAATGGTGGGAGAGGATGGAATTTGGAAGGCAGGGGAAAGAGCCGTGCAGGCAACATCACGTCATTGGCAAAGGTGCCAGGGAAATGTCAGAACAGAATGTGCTGGCTGAGATCTGGAAATGAAAATCCATTCCTAGCTGCCCCGAAGCAAATTCCTCCACTCCCCTACATTCATCTCAGGCAGAGGAATTAGTCACTTGGCCGTTCTCTTCAGCACCGTGGACAGTACCCTGAATTCGGCCTCCAGGTTCCCATCCCTGCTGCAGTGTACCAGACACAGTGACTGGCACCACGGCCCACAAAAGGGACAGCCTTGCTCCTCTCATACCTGGGAACTTATCTGGTTCAAAGAGAAGACCGGCATGCAAGGAAAGCTCACTCACACAGTGTCGGGTATTCATTCATACTGCAGAAGGACTCTCCCAGCCAGTGTTGAACTTGACTTCCATTCACGCATTTGGCGGTAATTGCACAGCTGCGGTGTGCCTGGGTCTTCACCAGATACCAGAGAGGAAGAGTACAAATAAATGAAGACTAGGCTTACCCTTAAAAAGCTCAGGGCTAGTGGGGGAGATTGGAAACCAATAATTACAAGACATGTAAGCAAAAAAAGCTTGCCCCAAATGGGTGCTTGTTATGTGCCAGGCGGGGCACTAGGAGCTTGACACATGCTGGTGTAAATGAGCTAAATGCTGTTTTTAGTCCCATTTTACAGGCGAGGAAAACAGGTCAGTTGACTTGCCCAAGGTCACTCAGTGATGAAGAGGTTGACCTGGGATTTGTACCCAGGTGATCAGGTTGCAGACTCCATGATTTAAACCATCACCACAGACTATGAGATCGTGAGCAAGGCACTGCCATGACTGCCTACTTTAAAGCTCATGAACTTGGCTCTTCAGGACACAGTTACTCTCACTTTCCATACAATTCTGACCGTGTCAGCCAGCAGTCTCCGAAATCCACAGCAGATTAGGAGTAGAACGTTTTACAGGGTGGGGGAAGAACTGTCAAGAGGCAGGTCCCCTGATAGCAGTGAGGAAGGACAGCTGACATGAAGAAACCAAAACTTTCTTTTAAAGCACAATAAAGTGATATCATGTGGTAGATTTCAAAAGCATCAATGCAGCTTACATCAAAAGATATTCTACTTAATAAAGTAGGGAAATAGGTCACATTTTCAGAACTATTTCCATATAAATGCTAAAACGAAATTGAAAGTTTGAGTTACCAAAAGAGCAAGCCTCCAGGTACACGGATGAGAAATTTGCCCAGAGGATCCAGAGGATTGAGACCTTTTATTGCACCTCACATTTTTAGAATCTTAAAGAATCCTGTTCTATCTATCAGCTCGCCTGATGCTCACACCCACCCCATTAGGAAAATAGGCAGAGGAACCAGCCCCACTGCACAGGTGAAAAAACTCACATTGGCTTGGCACAGTCTGCTCCGACAGCTCTTCATCTTCGAGGTCAAGCTCAGCCCAGGTCTCCTGACTGGCACCCCTTTCCCCCTTCTCCTTCCTGGTCGGAGGGACACACCAACCTACGGGTGCTCAACGCCTTCTGCTGCTGATTGGCTGGTGAGCCAGTCCTATGCAGCATCCCTCACCTCCATGGGTCTCAGTGTGGTGACATCACAGAGGCTATTTGCATACCTGTCAGCCAATCAGCACTCAGTCCTCTGGCAGATTGTTCCTCTCTGTGTGGGACAAGCCCTCTCCCTGGGACTGAGTCCAGACACTTCCTGTCGCCGGGTCAGTGCTATGAATTTTGCATGTGTTCTCTTAGGGAATGTGCACAACAACTGGCCGAGTTAAGAACTGGTTTTATTCCCATTTCTCAGATTAAGAAGTTCCGAAGCTTAAGGAGTTGGCCAAGTTCTTGCAGATGACAAGTGGGAGAGAAGGAATTAGAACACAAGAGTGTCTGACTCCCAGCTGCTGGGTTCTTCACAGCTCTATTGTCTTCCAACAAGGGTACAAGTGGACATTTGCTAGGGCTTGGGTATTGTCTCTTAGAACTTCACCTGGGAAGGCAGCTTCTCCAGACCCTTTCCCCCCACACCACCCCCGGCCCCACACACACTTGCTAGATGAGAGGAGTCCCTGGTGAGTCTGCTCCATCAGAGCTGGGGACCGGCAAGGAACTCCCAACCGGGGAGGGGGTGTGCCCAAGACCTTAGACCTGGGCTACCTCCTGTAGGGTCTACTGGAGGGCCCTGAGCTGGGAGCCCAAACCTGGATGAAGCTGGGGTCTTGGTGCCCAGGTGCTGTGTCCTGGGCTCTTGTGTGATTAAGGAGCCCTGATGGCTCTTCCTGACCTGCCTTCGGCAAGGCTGACTTTCCAAGGGCTGTAGACAGCAGATGCCAGCTGGACGCAGATGAAGGAAGACACAAGCCCAGCCTCTGGGCTGGCATAGGGGGAGCCCAGGGGGGCCAGGCATCCCCACTGACCTCAATAATCCAGCCATTCACAGGAAGAGGGACCCAGGACCACCGACAGCCTGGGCGCGAATCTCCCTCTCACTGAGTCACCGCACAGGGGACAGCCAAGATAATCAATTTAATGACTACACAGCCGGGGAAGCCTTCCTGGGAGTGGCGGCAATCGAGCTGGGCTTCTTAGGCTGGCAGACCGAAGGAGCCAGCTGTGGAGGGAAGAGCATGTTGGGTGAAAGGAATAACGAAGGCAAAGAGACTGAGGTGGGACGGAGTTTGCCTTGTAGATGGAGATGACCGCCACTGAGGTCGGTCTGCTAGTTGACTCAGAGAGTGTGTGACAGGGGTAACTCTAGAACCCAGGTTTCTTTGCTCCAGCCCGGGGTTCATCTCAGTCTGAACTCCAGCCTGCATTTCTGTCATCTTGTCTGTCTGGGCGTCAGTGGACCTGGCATAGGGTAGCGTCACCTCTGCAGTGTCTGCTGGGCAGGGCCCAGGATAACTACGGGCGACTTGCCCCTGCCCCTCCCTCCACAGCTGGGAAACAGACTGCTGGCAGGCGCATGGCCTTTAAGGTCTTAGAGGTCTGCCTCTGCTCTGCGGTTAGTCCTTTGGCTCCATCTGGTGGTAAATCTATGAAATGACAACAGCGGACCTTAAGAGGAATGATGGTGGAGGAGAAAGAGGAGGAAAGTGAGAGGAGGGATGAGAAGAGGAAGGAGAAATAACTGTTTCATAGTCTCTCTGGATCACCACGTGCTTTGGTGAGAGAGACTAATTTTGGTGTAACTTCCGGCACCTATGCACGGCCCTCCCTAAGCCTGTTTACTCATCTGTAAAATGGGTATAAATACCCCCCCCACACACACACACACATAGTGTTACCTTGGGTGAGGTATTGAGCAAGAAGCTTGAGGGAGCTTTCAAGGGTGACAGTAATGGCTGTGGTCACCGAGTATTTTCAAATACAGCTGTGCTTTCAGTTTTCCAACAATCCCATAAGTCGACTGACATTTTATAGCTGAAAAATGGAGGCTCGGCAAAAGGGGCTTCGGATTGTCTAATTCCATATCCTACACCTTTTTTTCCTGTGCCTGACCTCAAGTCAGCACGAGCTGAGCAGGGCGCAGGTCCTCAGAGCCGTCTGGGCAGGCGTGGGGGCCACTGTGCCCAGCAAGGCGCCAGGTCAAGGTGTTGGTCATGAGAGTGCGGGCCAGGGGAAAGCAGGGGGCAGAGCTGGGCTGAAGTCCAGGCTCTGGTGGTGACTGGGGACAAGGGCCTTCTCATTGATGGGCAACAGTGTCCCCATTTGTGAAATGGTGGTGAGGACAGGTGCCCTCCCGCAACTTGGGGTTTGGCGTGAGAGCTGAGTGACATCGTGGAGGTGAAGACGCATTGGTCCTCTTAACCTTGAAGTACAAAGCAAGGTCTGTCCATTTTACAGATGAAGAAGCTGAGGCTTAAATGCTGCAGACCCTCCAAGCTCCCACCTGAGATTTCGGCCCCAAGTTGACCCAAAGTATAAATACAGCCTATGAAACAAAGAAACGGGAGTGAACATCTGGGAGTGAGGGGTCCAGACCAGAAGCCTTGGGCCATGGATTAAATATGAAGATGTATTCTGCCAAAAAGGGACAGGTGGGCAAGGCACCCTGGAACAGGTGACAGCCTTTTGGTTAATTCAGATCAGTGTTCATAGCCATGTCTTTCACAGCTGCAGCTGATCCAGTGGCCCTCCTCCCAGCCAGGGTGACACCAGAGCCCTTGGAGAACACTGGGCCTCCCAGTCCCAGGTCTCCTATAGGATGGCCTGTCCCAAAAGCCCAGCAAGGCCCTAGCATGCCACCTAGTGGCCACTGTATGAATTGCCAGGACAAGACACCAGTCTCGGGTTCTGCCTTCCACTCCCTCAGGGCTGTGCCAGCCTCTGCTTGAAGCCTTCCTCTGTGGTGGGCAGCATCTCTGAGCCCCCTCTCTACAAGGTGCCTATATCTAAGCTCCAGGTCTGCAGAGTGAAGGGGACAAAGATCTCTTCTGGGTCAATGTCAGGCATCTCTGAAACCACGAAGTCAGATTGGCTCTGGACAGAATGTTCTAACATAATTTCTTCGGGGCAACACAGAGCCCATGGCATTGAGCAGGATCTTACTCCTCAAACTCAGATGTGTAAGAAGTCACCCATTTCAAGTTTTCTTCCAAATTTTCTTCTGCATTTCTCCTCCTCTTGGGCTTACTCACGAATGAACGCTCTCCATCTGGAATCACAAAGAACAGAGGTTTCCACAGCCTCAAAGAGGGGAAAGGGCCTTTGGAGAGGTCACCGCAGACCCAGTGAGCCTAGTCCACGGAGGCAGGAGGTCTCGTGCTCTGGGCCAGCCTGGGCTCAGGTGTTCTGCCCTGGTTGGCAGCCCCTAGCCCAGGTCCGGCCTCCCTCGGTATGCCGTGAAGTCACTCCCCTTGGAGGCTCTGGCAGCTCTTGGGGTGACCAGGGTACAGGAAATGGCTTCTGGCTACTTTCTGGTCCTGCCGCCTCTGGACCCTTCACAGCCTGGGGCAAGTTTCTTTTTTCTTTGTTGTTTCTGTCACTATCTACCTGTTTCAGTCAGCTTTGCCGGTTACACATCAACCTGAAACGGGGTGCCTAAGACAGCCATTTAATTATGATCATGGCTTCTGTGGGTCAGAAATTTGGGCAGAGCACAGTGGAGGCAGGTTCTCTGTGCTCCACTATGCCAGGGGGCCTCGGATGGGGACTCGAGCCTGCGGGTGACTTGAGGGTGGGGGCAGGAATCATCTGGAGGTGTCTTCACTCACAGATGCAGCGGCTGGCACTGGCTGTTGGCTAGGACGCTGGGCGTCCGTTCGATGAGGCCTTTCTGCATATGTCACTTTGGGCTTCCCCACTGCATGGTGGCTGGATCCCAAGAGTAATTGTCCCGAGAGAAAGAGGCGGAAGTGCTTGGCATGTTTCAGATCCAGCCGTGGAAGTCACGCAGCATCTTGCATCATCCTCTACTGGTGGAGGCAGGCACGAAGGTCTGCGCAGAGGCCACACCACTCGATGGCAGTGGCGTCAGGGTCACACTGTAAGAAGAACGTGTGAATGGGAAACACCATCTTTGCAAAGTCGATCTGCCACAGAGAACAATAACCAGACAGTGCGTTCCCACGTGCAACCCTAAACTCCCAGAAGCAAAGCAGCCCAGAGCTGGGCTATCCGCAGACCCTGTGTGGGGGGGCGGCGGGAGGAGGTGGGGAGTGGAAAACGCCACAGTGAGAGATCGAAGACTGAGCTCTGAGCGGAAAAGCTTTAGCACAAGCAGGAAGCCTGCGCAGGGCAGAGTCCAGGCTCCGGGGATGAGGCTCCAGGGAGCAGTGAGATAGGTCTGTCAAAGCCAGGAGAAAGCTGTTTCTGACCCAGATCAGGAAAGCAGGGTCTCTGAGCATGGTGATCGGCTGGCAATACCTGGGCTTGTCAGATGGGTAAGTGCTGGGCTGACCGAAGGTAGTCCAGCATGGGCACCAGGGACCAGGGGTGCCAGCTGAGCATGTGACAAAAACGTAATCACCAAATCAGAGTCGCGGCGTTCCGCCTGGTCTGCGCCGGGGTCTCCAGGCCCGAGTCTCTCAGGACACAAACAAACATCTCAGGAAGGATGCAACTCAAAGTCCAGGCGCAAGGTTGTGGGGTCGGACTGGCCTGGCTTGACCCTGGTCTCCACCATCTATCTGTGGGACCTCGGGCAGATGACATCTCCAAGTTCTACTCTCTCACCTGCAAAGTGGGGATAATTATAGTTTGTAGAGTTATAGCCTATTTGGGGGCAAGTTCTACATCAGTACAGCAAAGACTGAGCACAGACAAAACCGCCCTTGAGGGCCCCTTCACCCCGCCCCCAACCCACAACATGTAGCACATGCTTTCACGTGTACAGCCGTGAGAAGCGACTCCAATGAAAACTAAATTTGGAGAACTGACGAGCGAGAATAGAGATGGGCCAAAAGAAGGAAGTCAGGAGCGGGAGGCTGGACTTCCACACCATCTGCCTTTAAAAAAATATCCAGCCCTTAGCTGAGGGGGGAAACAAGGTGCAGGATAGAGGAGTCAGACTTGCCGACTGGCTTCTCACTCTTCCGTTTCCATGTTAATCCCCTAGGACCTTAGTATTCTTTTGTAGCTGTGCATGCTCTTCTGAACCTCGAATATCCATGAACACTGCCAGTACAGTTCTGGGCACATAATAGGTGCTCAGTAAATGTGGCCGAATCCGAGTCTTGTCTTGCTTGATCGGACCCATATACAAGCCTCGTTTTCAGCCAGGGCAGCTGTCTTGGTTGTTAAGACATCAAAACATGTCCCTACCTGTTAGTAAAGAGTGTCATCCCAATTCCCCCTGAGTGTACTGTGACCCTAGTTGTCCTAGCCTTTTACTTGGGATCTCCGAATCTCCCCATGATCCAGCACTCTGAGGGGTGACCCTGGGCCAGCAGGACCCCCAGGACCCTGCTCAAGCACCAGGCTGCAGTCCGTTGTGATTGGGTGATCCCAGAAACTTCTCGGGCATCACCCTGTCCACATGCCTGCTGCCCCACGCAAAGCTATGAGGAGGAGCCGGCACCTGCTTCCTGAACTACTCAGGCGGCTTGTCCTGCTGCACCCCCAGACCCCTTGCCTGGCCTAGGCTCTGGCTCTTGCCTTTGAGCCGGGTTCCAGAGGCAGGTTGGTCCTCCTGGGGGTTTGGCTCAGCCAGGAGTGGGCATGAGGACAAGCTGATGCCAGGCAAGAGCACAGGGCCGTGCACAGCCAAGGCCCATCAGAGGCAGCTGTCCTTGACATCCTTGGACCCATCTTAGCACAGACCTGCCCCGCAGCTGCGTGAAGACCCAGGCTGGCCCCGTGCCCCTCAGCTGTGAAGCCCAGGGCCTCCATCCAGCACTTCCTCAACTACCCCCTGCAATGTCTGCTAATGCGAGAACGAGCACGTTCACCTAGCAGGCCAGGCAGCCAGCCCAAAGCAGCTGACACAAGTGTGAAATTTCTTTGAAGTCTTGGGTTTTGTCTCGAAATTACATACACATTCTGCATTCTGCTCCACGATGTTTCCGTTTTTGTTTAAATCTAAAAATAGCGCTTTAAATTACTTCCATGGAAGAAAACCGACTCTCCAGGAAGATGACAAGCTCGTCCTGTGACTTCGTCGAAACCCCAGGTCACCGCCATGCGCCTCTGGGCACTCAAGCTGGACATGTGAAAACGTTGGCCCTCACCCCCCGGGCAGACAGGATTTCTCATCTTTCACTTCCTACGTGTGCACAAACACCCTCCTTCAATTCCGGTCCCTCTGAAACTGCGGCCAGTGACTTGGGGCCACCAGGAGAGACGGCCTCTTTCCTCTCAGATAGAACAGAGGCTTCGCAGTGCCAGGAACCCACATGCCTGGGGGGTAAAAGCAGCACAGCCAAGGAGAAAGGGAGCCCAGAGACAGAGCGGAGCCCCGAGGACGCCCCGGCTCTCCTGGGCCCAGCACACCTTGACTATCCCATAAATCCCTCTGTTCTGCCGAAGCAGCTAGTAAGAGCAGAACTTTATCATTTGCAAGTAAAAGAGTCCTAATTAATCAACATTCCCTGAAGAGGAGACCACTGGGGTGGGGTGGGAGACCCACAAGCACGTGGAGGCCATCGTGGGAAAAACAGAGTGTGGGCCAGACCCAATAAGGAGACGTAGGGGACAGAATGAGGCAGATTAAGAATGCGAGATTCAAGAAGTGCTTTCTGAGTCAGATCTTTCCAAAAACCGTAGGCCCTGCTTCTGCAGATAGTGAGCTCCTTGTTTTGCGGGGCATGTAAGTGTAAGCTGATGACTTCCTGGTAGGGAAAGGGTAGAGGGATTAAGGCACTAGATGGGGAAGGGGTGGACTATTTGTCTCATAAAGCTGCTTCCCTTTCTGTGTCTCTGATGCCACGAGACTCTCTAAGCCCTAGTCACCTCCCCACTGCAGTGATTAGGCCTGCCTAAAGTCACCACTCCTGTGTCAGCCAGAAGCATTGTGGGGGCAGCAGGTGGGCACGTGGGCCTTGGGAGACCTGCTCTCAGCAGTGGTGTGCTAGTTGGCCGTATGCATGTCAGGGTTCTAGAAAATAGGGAAACTCAATGACCCAAAATGAGCCACGTCTGAATCTCTCTATTACTGCTGTGGTTTATGCTCTTTGCATGCAGACAGCTCTGGGAGGGGCTGTACATAAAATCTTAGCAACACTGAGCTTAGCATGAAGAATTGCTCATCCCCTTTCCAGTGGGACAACTTCTCCCCCGGGAATGACAAGTGCTTCTAAGGCAAAAGTCAAAAAGTGGAGGCCAAGGGTGAGCATGGGAAAGTGTGGGTCTGAGTAAAAGGTCCTTGTGGAGAGCTGGCTTCCCCACATCCCAGCCCTGCCCGAATCCACCTGCAGGGGGGCGGGGGTGAAGTGGGGATTGCAGGAGCATTCGAGCAAGGAAAAGGGTCAAGTACACGCTATAGATTCTCAGGAATTTCTTCTAAATATGGTATAGACGAGACCATGCTGGAGAATGCCCCTGAAAGCCACATGCAGCCTGACTCCAAGCATCTGGCATGCTGGTACAGCCAAGGGGCTCCTCTCTGATCTGTGGGTGGGTGACAGCGCCCAGAGGGAGGACAGGCTACTGTGCTCTGGCCACCCAGATGCAATGACCTCACCTCACAGCTTGGAGACAGAGGGCCCCTTCAAAGTGTCCCAGACTGGTGGCTGTCTGGCAGCTGGGTCACGACTTCGTAACCCAGGGCTCTGTATAACCCAAAGGACAACTTCACATCAGAATCACCCCATGTTTGTAGTGGTATTACTGCACTTTTCCAGCAGAGGGCGGTAAAGCGCTTCAAGGAAGAGGCGCCTTTCTCTGATTTGCTCAGAAACCGTTACCGTTATGCTCCTTAGGCAGCAGGAATCTTGGAAATGACAACCAGCTCTCCAGACTCTAAGAGTAAGATTCTTTTTCCTACTTATGTAACTTTAATTTTAATCCAAATAATACATCACTTTTTAGCAATATATGAAACGGTTCTACAAAACCCAGCCGTCCTCTTCCCGGCTGCCCTCGCTTGCTCCCCACGCGCAACCGCTTAAACTGCTTTGGGTGTTTCTCCCGCCATTTCGTCTCCATCTTTCCAAATAACCTTGATTTCTTCATCTTAGACACCATCTTTGACTTACTATAGAAGATGAGGATTTATCTTTCTTATAATGCACCCCATCTCCTTCTCCCCCAAACCCATACTCACACGCTTTCTACCCCTTCTCAGTGTAATCATCTCACTGTTTTTGGTTAACTCAATATTCTGGACATTTACTTACCTTTTTGGCCTGCAATCTTTCTGTCATCTCTGGACTGACGGTACCTTATTTGCCATTATAATTTTCCACCTCTCGTTGCTTCTGACCAAGATGCTCATTTCGATGGATTTAGACCCACTGAAATCACTAATCTTACATTCAGCAGTGGGTGGCCTAATTGGAAAGTTGGAATGGCCTCTGGAAGACTTGGTTAAATGCTCCTTGAGAGACAGCATCCTGAAATTGAAGTTCTGTCTTATAGGGTGTAGAATACGATTTCATTCAGCAACCCATATAAGGCATTATTCCTCTGATATCCACAGTCACTGGGCCAGAACACGTGGAGGGGAAGTGGCTTCTCTCACTGTTATAGCTAATAACCACTTCCAGATTTTTTTTGCTTCTTGTTCTCACAACTTTGAACTCCGCTAATTTGGAGCTCTGTGTTCCCAAGATAGAAACACCTCCACCGTGTAATACAGTTCAGCTAGTTGATGATCAGGGAATCTGGGTTCCCCTGCCACGAACCAACAGGCACAAGAGGAGAGTCATCTGCTGTCTGGTGCGATCGATCCTGATGATCAAATTAGGCTGCTGCTCTGTGCCGGGTGGACTACGTCTGGAACCCAGAGGGCCATCTGGGGGGTACCTCTTATTCTTCCATGTCCAATACCAAAAGTTAATGTAAAGCTACAGCGATCAGGAAAAAAACCCAGACCACTGACATATCAGACTCTCAGAGAATGAGGATTTGAGTCACCGCAACCAACCCAGGTTTTGGCTGAAGGAAAAGGAACGAGGCATGAGCGGCAGAAGGAAGCCAGCGATGGAAGCAAGGACTTGCTGCAGCAACACATATTTCCTTCTTGCTTATATGGATAGAGGCTTCATATTTGCATATCGTACTAATTTCTTTTTCATTATGGCTTCCTTTCCCCTGATGATTTTATTAAAGGATTGCCGGTGATGGTTAATTTTACAATTTAGTCTTTAGGTTACAAAATATTTAGGTGAATGAGACCTTGATTCGACTTGAGGAGCAATTAGTATCACCCACAGATGAACATTGTGACTGTTCCCCCAGAGCTGAAAACAATGTTAGGATGATGTGTCTCCTCACTTGAGACAAGTTCCACCCCTACTCCTCTAGGCTCTGCTCTGTGGTACTGGGCTCAATCTGAAAATTTCATTTCTCACTCGCCAGCTGGCTCTCTGCCATTTGAGGGTGACTAGCAGGAGAGAAAAAGGCAAGAAAAAGGGAGAAGGGGCTTGATCCTTCTCGCTTATGTCCATTTCTGTCAGTGTAACCCCAGCAATGGCTCTTGACCTTGGCAGTGGCGGTGGGTTCCAGTGGACGTTGGCTGCTTTTTCCAGCTTCCTTCAGCAGTCCCGGAACCAGCCTCGTTACATCCCTCAAAGGTACTGGTACCAGCTGGGTAATGCCCCTTCCTTAAGGGTACGAGTCCCAGCTCTATGAGATTCTCTTCTGGGATCCTGAGATGCCATTAGCAGACAAACAGCCCCCTCTCCCCAGAAGTCTCAGTGACAGCTGTACTGAGCCCCATCCTTGAGCTCTGGAGACACCAGCCCTGGCCAGGAAGCATCCCCTCCAAAGAAGTCTGCATTCCACCCCGAATCTTTAGTATCTGATGTCCACCTGTGTGCCTTGCTTTCTGAGGGTAGTGAGCCTTAGGCGAGCTTTACCCCAGCTGCACAGGACAAAGGCTGGCAGAGAAGCTCCCCTACAGGGTGCCCGGGCCAGGAAGCGGATTGGCGGCCTGCAGGAGAACAAAACAGAGCTGCATTATTGCGTTAAGAAGTTAATGTGGAAAAATGGGTGCTGGTTCTGAAAGATACCAAAACAGGCACTGATAAAATTCAATTTTTATTCCTCATATAAATTCCTACTAAAAATAGGAATAGGAAGATGTTTCCGAAATATAAGGAAGAGATGGTCAGAAATCTATAACAAATATCATAAAAATAAGTGAAAAGCTGGCATCGCTATTAAAACAAAGATGCCTGCTGCCCCCACTCTTAATCGCCATTGTTTTGGAGCTTCTAAGTAATGCAATAACAGAGGGCAATTAAGTAAGATTCATAAATATTTAACAGGAAAGGCAACATTATTTGCATGAGATGTTCTTATCTATCAAAAAAAAGTTCAAGAGAATCAACTCAGGGCTATTACAAACAGTGTGTGAACTTAGTAGGATAGCTAGTCAGAATATAAATTTATAAAAATCAATAAACAGCAAGGACTATTTAGAAAAAAACAATGTCATTGAAAAAGATCCTACTCATGGTAGCAGCAAAAGCTATAAAAATACCTCGAAAGAAACCTAACAACAAATCTGTCAGGTCTATAAGAAGGAAACGATAAAACTTCAATGAAGATCATAAAAGAAGACTTGACTACAATGCAGAAATACACCACATCCCTAAATGAAAACTTGATATCGTGGACATGTCAGTTTTCCTCGAATTATACTATAAATTGAATGGCATTCCATCAAAATCCCAATAGCTTTCTCCCCTCACCCCTAAACTCATAATCCCTGTCCAACCAGGAGAAAAGATTCAGATAAACCACAATACAGGAGCATTCTGCAGAACACCTGACCAATACTCCTCAAAAGTGAGGTCATCAAAGAGAAGGAAAGTCTGAGAAACTGTCGCAGCCAAGAGGAGCCCAAGGAGACACTCTGACTAAATGTGACAGAATCCTAACAGAAAAATGACTTTAGGTAAAAAAAAAAACTAAGGGAATCTGAATAAAGTGTGGACTTTAGTTGATAGTAACGTATCCATGTTGGTTTGTTAATTGTGACTGATGTGCCATGCTAATGTGAGATGTTGAAAACAGGGGAAACTGGGTGAGAGGTATATGTTCTCAATTTTTCTATACATCTAAAACTGTCTTTTAAAAAATAAAGTCTAAGGAAATCCCAATGGGATATTTTTTGAGGGGGGCGGTGGAAAGAAGGGGAAACTTTTGACATTGTTCTAAATTTTACCTGGAATAATAACCGGACAAGAGGGCACAGTTTTCTTTTTAAGATTAACAGGTACCTGCTAAGTTGTGGTAAAAAGCCCTCCGTCTCTTCCCATCCTAAAGATCAGCCTCAAACAAGGAGAAGAAAAAACGCAAAACAAAACCCACCCCGGTTGAAAGGAGGAGTGTGGAAACCTCAGAACGCGGTGTGAGAGGGAAGGCACTAGGAAGGCCTCAGCAGAGAAGCAAGAGTCAAGTCTGAGCACCCAGCGGGGTCCACGGGAAAGGACAGTCAGTTGCCCACCCGGATCCGGACCGCAGGAAAGACTCAGGAACAGGAAGGACCAGGCCCCTTAGAATGCTGAGGTGAAGCCTGTGGCTGACAATATAGGGATCCTTTTCAAAACCTTATTCAGGAAGCAGTGAGACCCCCAGATTGCCCATCCCAACCCCACCCATGGAAGTCAAGGGGTGATCCTTCTGTCCCTGCCGCCCACTAGAGATGCCTTTCTGAGAGAAAGGGACACACGGAGTGACCAGGCACTGAGAAGGTTGAGAAAGTGTTGACTGGAAGACAACGAGTAAGGAGAAGTCCGGCTTCTTCTCCACTCAAGTCCAAAATTAGAGGTCTCCCCGATCTGGCAATGCTCTGAAGTCAGCCCGGGATTAGACTTATTAGCCCCAGCTCCCACCTGGTCCCACCCCTCACACACACACACACACACCCATTGGCAGGAGAGGGAGGCTCGTTCTTTGTAAGAGAAGGGAAACACACACACACACCCGGGGATTCGGCCAGCCTCAGCCCCTAGTGAGCCCTGGCTGCAGACCCCACCCGCTCGGCCCGCACATGGCCTGTTTGGCACCTCACCCCCAAAACTGAACAGGCAGCCAAGGATTGTGAAAGAGAACCTAATACATCGGGAGAAAAAACTGGAAGGAGCAGACAAAACAAAAAATGGAGGGGAAAACATTGCATCCATTAAAAATAAAGGAAGCTATAGTAAACCAAGAAAAAGATGTCGTGTTTCTTGATGGAAATTTAAAACAGGAGAGCTTTTCACTTTTTTAAGTTTCAGTGTTCAAAGACAAGATCATGGAAATCACCCAGAAAGTAAAATAAGGAAGCAGAAATTGTGGTATATCAATGGAATGGAATGCTACTCAGCACTAAAAATGGACAAACTGCTGGTTCAAGCCATAACGTAAATAAATTTCAGAACATGCTGAGCAGAGTGTTGTAAAACAAAAACAAAAAACAAAAACGCATGCCCAAAACCAAGATTATGTAACAGACCATAGGTAGCCAAAAAGCCTATTCTATTCACCATCTGACTCTTCTCAGAAAGTTTGCTTATCCCTGCTATAGGAAAAAAAGTCTCTAGGTAAAAACAAAAGGTTCTGATACATAATCTAACAGGTTTGAGAATGTTGAACATGGTAGTGAACAGCATTCCAGTGTTGGAAGACACGTAAAATCCTAGATGTTAACAAAAGAGTTAAGCAAATGAAAAAAGATGAGTCCATTATGAACTCTAAGGGAAAAAACCATGTAATGTAGAGAAAATTTAATTACAGGGTGTCTTTGGCTCAGCAGTTCACGGTATTCACATGGCCGCTATAATGAAAACACTGAGTAGAGACACGACCCAGTTTAAGACCCAACGAGACCGAGCCTACGGTGGTGGTAGGTGAGGGCATCGGGAAGAACGAAACGTGAATGAATGAAGGTCTCTCCTCTCCCATGTCAGAAAATCAACAGAAAATGTCTTAAATGGATTAACCAAGAGCTAGAAATAGAAGCGTAAAACGTAAGAATATGCAGGTGAATACCAGCCAAGAATTAAAATCCCATCTTTAGGGATTAGACCAAGTTAATTTAAATAAAAGGAAAAGGGAATATGGGGGCTACGTCCTAACTAATATTAGAATGTATTATAAAGCTATAGGAATTTAAACGGGTTGGAACTGTACAAATAGACTAATGATCGACAGTACATAACAGAAAGACAAGAAATAGGCATATGATGATATGAAAATTTATCACATGATATACAAATGTCACTGTAAAACAATGAGAAATCAATGAATTATTCTATAAGTGTGTTGAGACAACTAGCTATCCGTTAAGGAAAAAAAAAAGTCAGATCCCTACTTTATGTTCTACACCAAAATAATTTCCAGGTCGGTCTAATATTTAAACAAAATAAAATTAGAAAAAAGTCTAGAAGAATGTTTTAATAATTTTCTTAAGGTCTTTCTATGACCACAGTACCATAAAGAAAAAAACAGAAAACATTTAAATTTCCACATAGCAAAAAACATCACAAATAAATTTGCAAAAAAAGTCTGAATTGAAAAAATAAATTGCATTATATATTACAAAGGCTTTTGTTATTCTTAATATGTAAACTACATTTACAAATCAATGAAATGCACAAGGTCTCTAATTTAATAAGGACAAAAGATATGATCAAGTAATTCATAAGAGAAGCACAACAGATTAATAAATATGTGAAAATATGCTCCTCTTGCTAATAATACATGTGATTTAAAACAACAGTGAGCTATATGTCACTTGCACATCACATTACCGAAGATTAAGATAGATAGATAGATAGATAGATAGATAGATAGATAGATAGATAGATATAGTGAGGGTGATATATATTGTAAGGGTGTGGAGAAACAAGCATGCTCGTACAAAGTCAATGAAAATTGCTGCTGGTGCTGTCTTTGTGGAGGGTGAGCTGGCAAAATGTTTCAGGACATGAGCTGGGCATACGCTCTGACCCTGAACTTCCACCTCGGGAATATATTCCAATGGAACAATAATAAGAGTTGCACACAAAATACACTTCTAAGCACATTTAATTCAACAGTTTGATGAGAGAAAAATATGAAGTAACCTAAATATCCATTTGTTTACATGTCTTTATGTTGGTCTTCCCTGGGAACCGTGAGCTTCACGTGGGCGGTGGCTCCGGTATCTGGTGTAGATCTTCAATATATGTTTCAGGAATGGATGATGGATGGATGAGTGAGTTGACGAAAGAAAGGAGGGAAAGAGGGGGAAACAACGTTGGAAGTTATTTGGAATCATTAATCTAGTGACTCCCATATTTTTTAATTTCATGCACATTTCAAAATAATTGAGGGAATTACTATACATTTGTTAACTTTTTAATTTGGTATGGGAGGTCACAAAACTACCTCCGTCTTTTACATATCGATTCATAAGAGGACTTTTAAATACCAAAATGAGAGGGAACACACAATCTCAGGATAAAAGATGGTCTGGTAAATTGAATAGATTTCGCTTTATAAAAAAGATCTGTATTGCTTTACGGTTTCCATTTTCCTGAGGACCAGGGGCAAGTTCTCTGACAGAGGTGGCTTCATGGCCTGGCATGTGGAAACTGGAGCCTTGTTTTCCAGATGGTGAGACTGAGGCTCTGAGCAGGTGTGGGACCTGACTGTAGTTTCCCAGCAGCCAAACAGCAGTGGGGTGCGGGAGGTGGGGGGACCAGAACCCACATTGCTTGACTCCAGGCCAGAGCTCTGTCTTCACAACAGTGCCCACAACTTAGCATTATTCCTAGGATGAAGAATATTCACCAATGAAGGGGACTCTGGACCTCATCGAACTTAACATCTAGTCTGGGCATGAATTACCTCTAGAAGAGCCCTACCCCCGGCTTGCATACCCCCAGTAACAGGAAGCTCACCTTTTGCTGGGGACAGGAGGAGAGGGCTCAGTTTCTTAGGCAGTCCTTTTTTCTTTCCTGGAGCTGAAATCTGTCTCTATGCGGTTCCACACAGGAGTCCTGAATCTTGCCCCTCCCCCCACTCCCCAACTGCATGGGGTCCTGCAGGTTTCAGAATGCGTGGTGTTTGGGAGTCTTATTTTAGAGTTTCCTGGGATTGAAAAGCAGTCTCTCTCTTGCTTCAATCTCCATCCACCCCTCCTTTTCTCTAATGGACAAGAAGAAAAGGACAAAACCAGGAACACACTTTATCTTCTGAATGATGATTGGATCCAACATTCCCAACCCAATTTCCAGATGAGGAGACTGAGACTTAGAGAGTGATGTAGAAGCCATCATCAGTTCCAACACCCTACATAACCAAAGTACCCCGAAATGGAAGGCATCGCTCAGACTCTCAGGTTTGGAAGCTGTGCTCCACAACTAGCACTCAGATCAATATATCCGCATTCTCTGACTTCACCGGCCTGCCAAGGCCCTGTCTGTGACCGAGGGCGGTTTGCAAGGCCTGCTCTACAGCCAACACTCACCTGAGAGCTGAGGGTTTCTTTTGCCTGCTCCCCTGGCTATTTCTATTATTAAAAATTCTGGAGAATAGCTGTGCAATCCTCTATAGGTTATGTAATTTCTTAGGTCTTAATGCTACAAGCAACAGAAATTGCTCTGGCTGATTTGGGTCCCCAGCCCCCAAGATGACCCCCAGTGATCCCTTCGAGGGTCCACTCCTTCATGTAGTCCCCCCGCACTGTACCAGGGTTGGGCTGTGTGGCCAGTAGAAATGACAGAAGGGATGGTACATCACTCTGAGATTAGGTTATAAAAGATTGCAGCTTGCCTGCCTCCCTGGCCCATTCACTCTGGAAGAGACCAGCTGTCATGTCACGAGCAGCCCTATTGAGATGCCCACAGCGAGGATCCAAGGCCTCCTGCCAACATGAACAGGGCAACCAACTGCCCCAGAGTTGCCTGGGACCGGCCTAGTTTTACAACTGAAAGTCCCATGTCCTGGGAACCCTCCTCACACCGGGGCAAACCTGGATGGTTGGTTACCCTACATGTGAGGAAGTCTGGGAGTAGATTCTCCAGCCCCAGGCAAACCTTCAGATAACTGCAGCCCCGGCTGACAGCTTGACTAATCTCATGAGAGATTCTGAGCCAGAAACATCCAGCTAAGCTGCCCCCTGAATTCCTGGCTCTCAGAAACTGTGAGATAATAGATGTTTGTTGTCTTCAGCTGCTAAGTTTGGGGGTCATATGTTATGCAGCAATAGATAACTAGTACATTGATTTAAGCAAATGAGAAACATATTGAAAGGGTATCACGTAGCTCATGACCCTCTGAAAGGCTGTAGAACCAGATGAGGTGTGCACAGAGCCAATATCACAGCCAAGGTCATGCCAGAGAGTAAGTGCAGTGAGGACGCTGCCCAACACTGACCAGCAGGTACTATAATTGGCACTAGCAGTCTGCTGGATTCAGCCACTGGCACCCCTGCCCCTGAAAACTGACTATATTGCCTCCCCACTCTCACCAGAAAGGACTGTTTATAGTCCATGCCTCTACTTGTCACTAGCTTCCAATTCAAGGTCATGATGATGCATCTGATTGGCTGATTCTTGATCACATACTGTGCCTTACTTACCTTTGGGGAGGCTAGGTGTCTTAGTCCTTCGGGCTGCTTATAAACGACAGAAAATTATTTCTCCCAGTTCTGGAGGCTGGACATCCAAGATCAAAGCAGATTCAGTGTCTGGTGAGAACTTTCTAGTTCATAAAGAGCCGGCTTCTGTGTCCTCATATGGTGGAAGGCGCTTGAGTGCCCTCTGGAGTTACTTTTGTAAGGGCACCGATCCCATTCATGCAGTTGCTGGACAGCCAGAAAAAAATAAACATGTCCACATCAACCTCATCTCTAATGTGGGGATAATTAAATAAGATGGTTTGTGAACATGCCTACTTACTCACCTGCCACTCGGCACATGTTAGAAAGTACATGGTAGCCGAGGTGATTGGGGTCCTGCGTCTCCCCAGCTGTAAAGTTGCCAGTGGCTTCCATTGCACTTCAGGTAAATCTAAATGGTAGAAAAGCCAGACCCAGATCCTACCCACGTGTCCCCCTCGTCTCTGTCCCTGTCTCCCCTTCCACATTGCACTCCAGGTGCACTGGTCTCTGCCGCCTCACACAACAAGCCCAGCTAGGTCCTGTTTGCATGGGCTGTGTGCCCTGCGAGGGAGTCTTCACTCAGCTCTTGTGGGGATGGCTCCTTCGCATCTGTCCAGACACCCACTGAAATGCCACCTCCTCAGAGAAGCCTTCCTTATCCTCCTGGTCTAAAGTGGCTCCTTCACCCCCATCTTATATCCCCTAGCTCCACTCCAATCATGTGCTGGGCACATGTTAAGTTACAACAGCTTATGCAGAAAAAAGGAATCTGTTCCCTGCCATGTGTCAACAGGAGGGTCTAATGGGGGATCCCCTCGGGGGCATAGGCAGGGAATAGTGTTTTGTGCTTCCTGAGGAGCTGGCAGGAGAGAGGCAAGCAGCTCGTCATAAGAGCAGAAAATAGCAATGATGATCTGCCCAGGGCATTTGATCTTAGCTGTCATCGGCAGCTGGGTGAGGAATCCCTTGGTCTTAAGCCAGACCCTCCTTCCTTCCAAGAGAGGGATCCCTCAGCTGCTGGATCAGACCAGACCAGACCAAAACAGAACTGTGCCTGGCTTAACACAAGGCCCATGGAATCCACTTCCTTTCAACAACTCTTCCAAATGTGAATTTATTATAAATATTTATTTTTTTGCAATTAAAAAGGGGGACATCTTTAATAAAAGGCAGAGAAAACAAGGCTAAGTGAGTAGGATTAGAAGCGGGAAGGGAGGAATGAGGAGGAAGCAACTGCCAAAGTTATTGGGAATGGAAGTGGAATTTGGCTCTGAGCTTCCTGGCAGCCTGTGCAAAAAGGAAAAACTGATCAGTTACAGAGCTCTTCTTATTAGCAAGGGAGATGTTTGCCAGTTCCTCGAGGGAAATGCAGCTCGTTGTCAGTGTTAGTTTTTTCCAGGCACTAAATCCTGAATAAAATTTTTCCAGTGAGGCTTTATGAATGTCATTAATTAATGCAATAAACATCATCCTTGTTTTACATCAAATGGGGAAGTGAATCTCCAGTGATAGAGGCATTTAACTTGAAACTCATTGGACGTATATTCTGCTTGAGCATCATTATTAGTAGGTTAAAAAAAGTCCACATATTAGCTTTTCCTTCCCAAGAGCTGAGTTTCATTCCTTTAGAGCATCTCAATGTCCTCACAGGGACCTGGAGGTGACTGAGCTGTTAGCACCGTTTTTGTAGGAGGAGGTCATGAAGTATCTGACCTCACGTTACAATGTTTGGTCAGCTCCTTTTGCATGATATGCCCAAAGGAGAAATTAGGAAAGTATTTTACCAACCATTAGGTTGAAAGGCTGCATACGGAAAAGGACAATGAACCAGAAATGTTCAAGAGTAGAAGACCATGAGCAATAGAGTCAGGCAGACCTGGGTTTGAGTCTTATCCTACCTCTAGCTGTGTAGCCTCGGGCAAGTTTCTTAACTTCTCTGAGCATGGTTTCCCTGTCTGTAAAAATAGTTATAATATCTGCTTTGAATTATTGAGTCAAAAAGTAGTGTCCCTAAAAGTGTATATCACTTGCTCTATTCACCCAGTCTCTCCCTTTCCCCTGCTAGTTCTCAGGGAATTTGAGTGGAGCTCCCACCCTCACCCCTACTTTTATATTTCAGTTAAAACTCACTCACAGAGGGAAGCCCATAGAGGGAAGCACAGCCTCACAAGACCTACCAGGTCCAGACCACTTGTCTGGTGACTACATTCAGGCCCCAGAGCCACTTTCTGCCCACCCTGACCCGGAGCACCTGTGTCGACCTTGAGCCGCCTTGAGCTTCCCTTCTGAGACGGTTCCAGCAACCCTCCCAGCCTTGTACAGGATTCCTCCTTGCGCCTTGGTCTTGATCATATGCCTATGGGGAAGGAAGCTGCTTAAGGGCAGAATGTAGGACCCTTGGGACAAACTCCTTATGCCATGCAGAAGGAAAGTGAAGCCCAGACAGGAAAAGTCATGTGCCATAGTTTACAGTGTGGAGTGGCAGGTCCTCAGACTTGGGTCCCTGAACCACAAAGGGTCTCTGTGCTCCCTAAATGCGATGCCTAAAGAGCTGACTCTCCAACCTGCAATGCGCAAGGACCCAGCCTCACTCTTCAGATGTAGCCGGCAATACAACAGCTTATAGAAGAAATCACCTCCTGGCCTCACTTACCAGCTCATTCTCTTAGGGACCTTTTTGCTTTTTGGAGGCTGTGACCACACTCTCTCTTTATGCATTTGGCTTTCTGGCTTCATTTCCTGTTCCTCTGCCCCACCCACTCTCTACTCCAGTCACAGCTGACCACCTGTCAAACACCTGGGCACTTGGACTCCTCTGGGCTTTTGCTCATGCTGTTCACTGTTCTGGAATGCCATCTACCACTGGTGGAAATTCTAGAGCTCCTCTTGAGGCCAACCTCTGATATCATTTCCTTGGCGAATCCTACTTTTCAAAAGAAACATATAGCTCCATCCTCAGTGCCCTTCCTCCTGCCCAAGCACTTGCATCTCTGTAATGTTTAGCGAAGGTGAGTGTGCATTAATTACTGAATTAATTTGACTTAGCTGTGAGTGCCTCCATCTCCTGGCCAGACCAAGGCTTCCTTGAAGGACATTGTCTAACTAATCCTGGTACTCCAATACTCTGCCTGGAAAGAGTAGATATACATTCAGGAAACTTTTATAGTTGTATCAAATGTCATACAATTATGGTGTTAATTACTGTTTCTTGAGCATCTACTGTGAGTAGCCAGGTGCTAGGCCCTTTAAATATGCTCTCATGGTTCCTCACACAGAGCCGGCAATGTGGGTTATTTGCGTACCCCACTTTATGGATAAGGAAACTGTGGCTCAGAGAGGGTAAGTCACTTACTCAAGATTGCACAGCAAGTAACAGATGTGGAATTCCAAGAAGCTATGTCCTGGTGCCAGGCATCCAGCCTGTAGTGAGGTTTATAGGGTGTGCCATCCTCTCGGGAGGAGTCCTTCCCAGGGTGGTACCTGAGGCCACCTGTGCTAGCTTTTGCAGGGCTTGGATGGACGTTTTGGTGAGGCCTGCCAGCTTCTCTCCGTGCAGTTCCAGGCACCTTCCTGGGATGGAATCCCTCCCAGCAACCTCCCCCTGGGAGGTATGGGCCCCTGTCTATGAGCCAGCCCAGCACAGCCTTCCTTGGCAGAGGACAGTTCTGCCACTAGTATCTTGCAGACAACACCAAGGAGAAGTTATTTCGGGAATGGTTGCCCTGGTTACATCATCCCGCGGTGTCCTCTACCCCATCATGGCCCGTCGATTTTCCAGGCGCCAAAGGAACACTTTCAGACTTTCAAGCACTTTGTCTTTATGAAAATTCCCCGTCTTTTCCTTGCTTTCACTCTGTGATGTTGAATCCCATTTCACAGATGGAGAAACTGAGGAACCGAGCAAGATGGAACAGCTTAAATATGTGTTCCAAGCCAGCCAGACACCAGCCGGTCCGGTTCTCTGAATCTCAACACCTGTAACAAATTTCGAGTTGAAGCGCTCCGGCCGTTCGCCGGACTTAAAAACCGCGGCCCCACGGAAATAGTTAACATTTTAAACGCACTCCCAAGCCCCTTACCCTCAGCTTTCAGCGGGACGCCAATGTTTTACAACTTTAGTTTGTATCTCCAAACAGATGGGCATTCAAAGGGTTAAACGGGACCAGAAGGGGCCTGCTGCAGAGCCTCGAAAGGGTTAAAAATAAAAACGTATTTACCCCTGACCATTTGGTTCAAATTGGGCAGCGACGGGACCCAGAGATCCAGGGAGCCTCCCCACTCCTCACGGAATGACTTTTAAATTCCAGAACTTTTAATTCCGATCAAAAAAAGTGTCCCAGTTCGAAAGTTCTTTTAACCTTTTCTTTTTTCATTTATTTTTTTCTCGATTTCTCCGCGGGCTGGATTATAAAACTCGCCCTCTCCTTTTGGGTTCGAGGAGCTAGGTTACCCCCGGGGGCCGCGTGCGGGGCGGGGGCGGAGGGGGCCCGGGGAGTTTTCTCCGGGGCCGGGTTGGGACGCGGCTGGTGAGTCCCAGCTCCGGCCCCTGAATTGGGGGGTCCGCGTCTGCCCCAAACGCCGCTTTCTTCCGTTTTCCATGTCATTTCCTGTACTAATAAGATGGTGGTCAAAGCAGGGGAGGAGAGCAGCAGCGAGTCGCCGCCGCCGCCGCCGCGCCGAGGCTGGCGCTGAAACTTTGCCTCGCCGGGGACCAGCGCGTCCGCAGCGCGGCCGCTCCCGCAGCGGGGGCCGCCAGCCGGGGCCGCGCCGCCTCCGCCGAGCCGCCCGCCGGGCCGCCCGCGCCGCCCGGGCCCCGCGGCTGCCGCAGCATTCCCGGGAAGGTGAGTCAGCCCCGGTAGCCAATGTGGCCATTGAAAATGGCTTCGGAAAGCGCTCGGCAGTTTGCCAGCGAGCGCGGGGGCCTCCGGTGCAGGGGATGCGAGCGGCTGCGGGCGCCGCGGGCTGCCGGGGGCCGACGCGAACGGACCGGGGGGCCCCGGGCGGCGCGCGCCAGGGAGGGGTGGCTCGCCCCGGCCCCGCGGTGGGTTAACCCTCGGCAGGTAGCTGCTGCTGCTGCCGCCGCCGCCGCCGCCGCCGCTGCTGCGGGATTCGGGGACCGCCCCTCCGCCTCCTTCCTCCCCGCTAGCTCTTCGCTCGCTCGCCTTGTTACAATGTAGCCTTTTCTCTGCGCCGCCGTTCTGCCCGCTGACGGACGTGGCCGCCGACCAATGGGAACGGCGGCACGGGCAGAGCGTTCGGAATGAGTCCGCGGTGACACGCGCGGGGCGGGGCGCCGAAGGCTGGAGGTTGCACCGCGGCCGCTGGCCTAGTTCTCCCGAGCACTTTCGCTGGTCGTCTGGGGCTGATGCGGAGGGCTCTGGTCTTCTGGGGATGCGGGGGGGCCTCTGCCATCGCGGTCCACGATTTCCCACTAAACGCGATCGACCCGGAGGGCGTTTCTTTAATATATTTTAAATCTTAGTTGTGCTGTAGACTCTTTGGGAAATCTCCGGAGTGCAGCCTCCATCCCTCCCACTTGCACTCCCCAAGGTTCTCTTGTATGCAGAAACTGCGGAAACTTCGCGGCCAATGACCTTTCTCCGGTCAAGGCCAGCATGCCCCTAGGCAAGTTGCTTCAAGGAGAATACTAATGCCTTGGGTGCTGGGCGATGCTGGTTGAAAAGTTGCCTGTACCTTGAACCAGGTTGGGCTCGAGAGACTTAGACTCCCCCAGGATGGGCCGAGACTTGGGGAAGAAAAATGTTAAACCTCTTTTCCTTCTTAGGAAGTTTGCTTTATGTGGAGAAAGGCCATGGTATATAATTTAGAGTGGCTGAAAGGAAACACACCCAGTTCTTTGTGCGCGGGGACAGGAGACAATAATGAGAGATTGCTCTTGATCCTTGGAAACGCTATAAACTTTAAGGGTTTTGTCTGCTCTGGGGCAAAAGAATGTTCCATGGAGCATCCTGCTTGCGGCACCCAAGCTTCTCTTTGCCCACATTCCCCTTGAGAGGAAGGAAGGTATTGGGGGTGAGGATGGGGTCGGCGGGCCAGAAATAACAGGCTGTGTGTGGTCTTCTCTGGGGAGTGGAGCATGGTCTTTGCCCACCAACTCTGAGAGGTGGGCTAGCAGAGTATTCTGTGAGTATGCGTCTGAAAACTTCCCTTCTGGGAATACAGCCCTGGCCCTTCGAGTGGATTTAACGGAAGGGGGCTTCTCCATCGGAATCCTTTCTCTGCCTAATAACTGTGTGACTATGGACTTGCCACTATTACCTTGACCTCTCTGAACTTTGCTTCTCTATTCCTAAAATGAAGGCAACAAAGCCTGTTTGGCAAGGCAGTTTTGAGATCAAATGAAATGGCAGAGATAAAATGCCTCACCCATGGCTGATGTATGATTTATGAAGGATTAGTACACATACTATACTGGGAATATCAGAAATGCCTGACAGGCCCCACTCACATCCATCCTGTCCCAAACTGACAGAACCGCCAAGGAGCAGCTGAGACAGGGTCTAGTTCCCTTCCCTAGTGACATTCTTAAAGATGTGGGGCTCCCCTTCCTTGTCCCAGAAGCCTTGATCAGCCGTCGCGACCGTCACTTATATACTGTTTTGACCTGAGTTACAGTTCTGTCCTCTAGACCCCTTAGATTAATGTATTTCAGAAATTTGTTCTCCATAGTGTCAAGTTAAGACTTTGTCATCTGAATCTTTCTTCACCTGGACTTACAGCTGTGTGGGGTGGGGTGGGGGGGAAGGTTTCCCTGGTTCTAGGTTATTGGCGAGTATGAAGGAAGTAAAGACCACTGGACTAGGAGTCAGGAGTCGTCGCTGTTGATTCAGTTGCCTCCTTCACCTGCCCTCTTGGCTATCTCATAGTCATAAGAAACATACAGAGTCCAAGGCTGTCCCATAATCTTCCTTCCTACACCTCCTCCAAGGCTCTGATCTTGGCCGAGGCTACCACTAACCTGCTAGTCCTTAAGGCAGAAAGCTTGGTGCCTCTGTGCCCTCACCCCAATCTATTCTAGCTTCAGATCTAGGGAACTGCAACCTATACATTGAATCCGTCCACTTCTCTCCCTCTCGTCCTCTCCAGCATTTTAGTCAAGCCACTGCTGTCTCTCCCCAGGACAAGAGCAAGAGCCTCCTAACTGTCCACCTGCAACCCCCCTTCCATGCCTCAGCATTCCAGTCAGAGCGATGTATTCCAAAGATCACATCAGGCCTTCCATTTCCTGCCTGAGGTCTTCCCGGTGCTTTTGGGATAAAGAACCAAATTGTTACCATGACCTAAAAGCCTCTGAGTGATCTTACCCTTGTCCTTTCCTTGGCCTCATCTCTCACCCTCCCCTGAATCTCTCTGCACTCCATGTCTTGTTCATGCTGGTCCCTCCTTCTGGAATACTGAAACAGTTGCTGTCTAATGAATGAGTTAAGGTTGTCAAAGGGCAAAATGGCCTGGGAAAGTGTCTGATGATCCTTAATGCTCTCCCTTAAATACTTCCAGTTCATCCAGGCACATGGTAGGACTGAATATAGATCCCTGTGTGCTAGGGTAGAGCAGTGTGACTGGCCAGTGAGTTGTGCACTACGGTGAGACATGTGACTCCTGGACCAAAGTATTTAGTTGCTGATATGGACCCTACACAGTGCTCTTTTCCTGTGTCGTGGCAGTTGGCTTTAGGTGGGATGGTGGTGGCTCCTGCTAACCTGGGTCCCTGCATCACATGAGTAGAGCCCCTTGACATCCCATGATAGACATGCAGCATGAGTGATAACCAAACCTTTGTTGTTTTAAACCACTGGGATTCTAGGATTAGTTGTTACTGCAGCATAACCTAGTTTGTCCTGACTGGGACTAGAGGAATGTTCCAGGCAGAGACAAGTATAGTTGACCCTTGAACAGTGTGAGGGTTAGGGGTGCTGACCCTTCTGCCCGTTGTGCAGTCTGAAATCTTACAACTTTTGACTCTGCAAAAACACAATTAGAGTCAGCCGTCCACATCCATGAATTCCCAACCGTGGGTTGAAAAAGTTGGTCTTTGAACAACACGGGTTTGACTCGCATGGGTCTACTTACATGTAGATTTTTAAACCTATGTTGTTCAAGGGTCAACTGTACGCACACACAGACTTGGGAAGGTTCAACCCCAGCAGCCAGAGTGACCTTTTGGATACACAGATCTGAGTCTATTAAGCCCTTCCTGAAAAACCTTCAGGGATTCCCTCTGCTGCTTGGAGAAAGGCAAATCCTGAAGTGGCCCTCCGGACCCTATGGGGACACAATCGTGCATCCCTCTGCTTGCTACGTTATGCCTAACGTGGTGCTCTCCTCGCGTTATCCCTTCCACTCTGACCATGCATCCCACTTCTCCTCCTCAGACCTTCTCATCCTTTGCCTTTCAGCTTCAACATCACCTCTTCGGGAAAGTCCTCCCTGATGACAGCCTCTCATGGCCCCATGCACTTCTCCTTTGTAACCCTCATCTTAGTAGCAATTTTACACTTATTGGTGGGATTATTGATTACAGTCTTACTCTTTTTTTTTTCCACCAGACCATAAGCTCTGAGAGGGTAGGACCTGAGTCGGCTTGTGCATGCCCCGGTATGTCCAGAGTCTGCACCCAAGAACTGCTAGAGAAACACCTTTCGATGAGTCCCTGAGCATTGACTTAGGCTTCCTGTGTGCTGGGGGCTAAGGACAGGATTACTGGGTGTTGCTTCTCTGGGATGTGGGCAGGTGAATCCAACTGGAAGGAGGTGTCAAGCATGGCAGGCAAAGTAATTGGCCTTATAGAGTACAAATACCACACTCCCCGAATTCATAGATGTCCCTGCCCCAGGAGGACCATGTTTCTGGGATGTATGGGAGGAAATTCCAGGAGGGCAAGTGTGAGATTTAACAGACCCTCGAAGTCTCTGCTGATCTGGAGAGTATGTGATTCAGCGACAAGCCACATATAGGAGACCCGGGGATGATGAAGACCAAGGTAACGACAATGAAGGCAGCTAATGTTTATGAAGAAGTCATTGTATGCTGGATATGGTACTAACCATGTCACATCCCTATGCAGAAAACAGCTCCACAGGGTGGGGATTGTTATTTCCATTGCACAGATATGGAAACTGAGGCCCCACGAGGTAAAGTAAGGAATCCAGGGCTACGTAATGCTACGGCCAGGATTAGAACTCTGGCAATCTGATGCCACCTCCTTAGGGATGCCCTAAGAGTGAGGGCAGAGGGCAGGACCCACTAAGTAGGAGCCCCTTTGGAAATGTCAAGTGGGGTTAGAAAGCCCTCATTGGAGAACAAGTTTCTAGGCAGTAGGGGTTTGAGCAAGGGGGCTTCTGGCCCAGAGGTGTCTGGTGGCATTGGTGCTAGGGCTGGTCTAGGACCGTCTGGTGCATTTCTACTCCTGCCGAGGACCAGGAGTTCTTGGGGGTCCCAGAGCCCTTGTTCTTAGAGTAGGGCCTGGGAGGGGCTTCCCTGCAGCTGGCCCGGGGGCTGCACTGGAAAAATTAGCCATGCAGAGAGAAGGAAAACAATGAAGAAAAAAGAAAAATGTGCTGTTATTTTTAAAAAGCCTGTTTCCTATTGCAGATTTATATCTGTGTTGAAAAGGCCGGTGTTCCCCAGGGCAGCCACACTCGTGCTGGTGTCTCGGGGCTAATGGTCTGTAAGAGGGACTCGAGTCTGGGGCGTCCTTCAGTCCTTCATTCATTTAGCAGGTGGTCAGTGTCCACGGGCTTAACCTGTGCCAGGCACTGTGCTGAGCTTGGGGATGTGTGTGGAACTTAGTCCTCACCCCCACAGAACTCACAGACCGGCACGGGAGGAGGGCAGTGAGCCACGCAGTTACAGGTTATAGCAGAAGGGTGCAAGGGAGAGATGGCTGTCAACACTAAGTCAAGGAGAACTTCTCTGAGGAGGAGGATTTGCAGCTGGGTTCTGAAGGATGAGTAGGATCTGGAGAGCAAATAAGGGACAGGCATCCCAGCACAGGATATGGCTGCCACAAAGGCATGGCACATAGGAGGGTTTGGAGAGGCTCATGTAGTTCATTTGGCTGGATAGTGTGTGTAAAGGGGGAGGTGGAGGGAAATGAGGCTGGAAAAAGGGAATAATCGTGATATGACTAACACCCCAGTCCTGGTTGTATAAGGAGAAAGTCCATATGGCGATCAGACCCAAGTCCCAGAGATTAGCAGCAGCAGCAGCAGCTTGGGTGTGAGGCTGGAGGCAGGGAAGCCAGTTAGGAGGCTGTTGCAGTAATCAAGGTAAGAGAGGGCGAGGAGGACGTGGGCTTGGTGGTGGCCACTGCGAAAGGGAAAGTAGGGGCGCTGGGACTTGCCCCTCCACACTGGGGCTCAGAGTGGGTGGGTTAGGGTGCAGTTCCAGGGGCCACAGTTTCCCTAGTGTGCCTGGCTTCTGTTTCTGAGTAGCCAAGGTGCCCCCAGATAAGACATGGCAAAGTGCCTTGGGCTGGCCTCTTGGCAGGGAGAGGGGAGTTGAGAGGGAGCGGGGGCGAGCGGGGCTGTGGGGAGGGGGCAGTGCTGTGGCCTGGAGAGAGGTGTGAGCCTCCAGGTCACTTCTGTCCTGCCACTTTGGCAGCCGGGAGACTGGGCAAGAGGCTGCCCTTCTTGGGGTTGCCTGTTTCTTCATCTGCAAAGCAGGAGTGATGGTAGTGGCAGCCTCACGTAGGCCCCAGAGGAAGAAGCCCCGAGTAGCCACGTGTGGTGTGGGCCGGCTCCGGGGCCACCTACTTGGGTGTGAGGTCATGACCGGAGGCGAGGCATGCCTCAAGGTATTGAAATAATCTTGTGGCCCTTGCTGGGTACAAGATATAAGAGCGTGTCACGGAGGTCTCTCTACTTAAAGGTGACCTGACCACACGTTGAGACACTGACACGCCCCCTCCCACGGGCTTGTGTTCAGGGCCAAACATGTCTGGGCCTCAGTTTCCATTTCTGCGAATGGAGACGACGTTGTCAGTCCTGTATTACATTCTGTGGAAGAAAACTTTTTCCTCTACGTTTTCCAAACCAAAGTTTAAGAGGAACATGGACGAGCACAGGGCACTTGACGCCGATCCCATGAGCCTGCTTCCACATCTATTTATGGACAAGGAAACTCAGATTCAGAGAGGTTAAGTAACTAGTTCCACATCACACAGCCGTAATCTCAACTTTCCAATCACCGTGAGAAACCCACATTTATAAAGGAAGCCTTGGGGTCGCCTGCTCATTTTAACAGTTCCCAACAGGTCCTCTAAACACAGGGTCTGATTTATAACTATTTCAGGCCCTTCTCTCCCCCTATCCCAGGAACCTCATGGGTCAGCACCGGCAAGCACATCTGGACAGACCAAGAGCCTCCCTTGCAATGACACTGGCTGAGTGGGCAAAGCTGGAGAGAGGCAGAAGGCTGCTGGCCGTCTCGCTCCCTAGCATCAGCCTGAAATCGGGAATGGGTGCCGAGGGGTGGGAACCCTGTTTGCAAACTGAGTAATGGCTTCTGGAGCCTTCAGTGCCTTCTAGAGCTTTCCCTCTACCCCTCTCTCTTCCCCACCCCACCTGATCCATATGGGCAACCCAGGACACTCTCCCCAACTTCACTGTCTCTCAAACCCCTTAGCATTAGTCCAGGAGGCAGGCAGGCCAGTTCTCATGACCTCCATTTTACCACTGAGAGAACTGAAAAACAGAGGGAAAGTGACTTGCTTAAGGTCGTACACTTTAGAGAGTGACCAAGCTAAAATTCTACCCCCAAATCTAGCACCCCTTCCTCAGCACCCTAGGCCTCCTCCTGGAATCAGAGTAGAATAGGGACCTCTGAGAGTGTTTGTCCCAGTCTCCATGCCCTGCTCTTTAAGATAAGAGGCTGCCTGGCCACTGGTTGGATATCTACAGTGGCAGGAGCTCCCTCAGACCTGGGGACAGAGGCAGCATAACCCGGCTAATATGCACAAAAGAACTTGGGGCGAGGAGAGAGTAGTGACCAGTGGGCTCCTTCTCCCAGGCTCATGGTGGATTTGGAGGCAAGCTGATCTTCCAGCAGGCAGGAAGATCAACTTCATTTGAGCACTGAGCTGGGCTGGTATGGACATCACCAAGCGAGTAAATATGGAACCACTCCCACCGTGTCAGCTTTCCCACAGTGGCTTCTCCCACCATCTGGTACCTTCCCCCAAGGGCCAGGAAGGGATCCTGCTGCTCGATGTCCAGGGGACGGAGATGGCCAGCTTGGGAGCCTCCAGGGTGGCTGAGAACCTAGAAAGCTACTGAATGGACCCTCGGCCCCAGGAGGGAGTGGGGGAAGTTGACTGTGACCTCAGTGGGGTGGATCAGCATTGTCATGGCCCAAGGTACAGAGAGGGTGGGCTCTGGGTGGGTGGGTAGATGGTGGGTGGGTAGGGAGGAGGTTGCGGGCTGGGGTCATCCCTGACCTCACAGCTTGGCCCTTCACTGCCCTAACCCAAACAGGGTGGCATTTTTCAGGGCGGTGCAAGATCCCTTCTCAGACCAGCGTGTTATAGAGAGAAAACCAGATTGGCCGGAGGCGGCTCGTGTTTGGGGAAAAGTGAAGAGAAGCGGAGGGTTAAGGTGTCCCAGGGAGGGGGAGGGTGGAAAAGGAGAAGCCTCTTAGCCTGGAATAGGGGGGGTGGGGGACAGGAAGGTGAAATCTTCAAAGGAAACTTAGCAGCCAGGGAAGAATTTACCCCATAGAGAAGATGTTGGGTCTTGATGGGAGGATGAGCGGAAAGGAAGGATCCAGGGCAGAGTTTCAGGCTGGGTGATCCTCAGCCTTTTATAAATATCAACAACAGCCAAACCTGAACAAGGCTCACAGGTGTGTATCGGCCCGGCCTGACGCAGCGTGTTGCTCCATATGACGCCGGCCTTATTAGCCTAAGTTTACAGAGGAGAACTTGAGGCCCAGAGCAGTGACATGATTTATCCGAGGTCACACAGCTATGACAGGCTGAACCAGGATTTGAACCCAGGTCTGTCTGATTCTGGAGTCCGCGCTCTTCACCACTGACTGCGTGGGATTGCCTCACTGCTCCGGTGTCCGGTGTCCGGCCAGAGCCCGCGCTGGTGGGGGAGGCTGGACTGGAGGACTCGCAGGTTCCAAATGCCTGCCCTGTGAAGCTGGGTAGGATGGAGGAAGCTCAGCGTTGGCCCCTCTAGCATCAGGCCAGTGACCCTCTCTGTGCTTCCATGAGAAATGGGGATGCCTCGGACGGAGACTGCCCATGTGACAGGGTTGTTGGGACCTTCCCATCCAATATTTGGGCAGCAGATGTTCATGGAGTGCCTGCCTCCTCGGGCTCTGGGCGTCTGAGTATAACCACGTGATTCGATGGGCCCTTCACGCAGGTTCTTCTGGGAACCCCAGGTGCAGGGCCCCGACAGTGCCACGGAGCAGGAGGTGGGCTGCAGACCCCTGCTCGGCCGTCGTTTCTGCGTTACCGGTCCGCAGCAAGATAAGCACAGACATGGAGGATACATGTGGAGAGACTCATATCGCAACTTGACATTGCCATGTCACTTTTTATTATAATTTATAAAAGCATCAGTTGGCAACAGAGTGGAAAACTTAAAAAAATAAAAGTCTCTTTACCACAGTTTGACCACCTCTGGCCCAGATCCTAATTGCGATTGTAGGTAGGAAGTGCCCTACTTGCTCAGGGATGTGGTGGGGAGGGGAGCAAGTCACTCTGCCATGGTTGGCGGGGCAGGGAGAGCACTGGTTAGTTAGCCTTCCCAGAAGCGATGTTGAGCTGAACCGTGAAGGAGGAGATGCCTGCCAAGTGAGGGAAAGGGAAGGACATTCCAGGCACAGGGAACAGTATGTGCAAAGACAGGCAAAGTGACGATCCTGTGGTTCGGGGGACGGCATGTGAGTTGGGCGTTTGGAGGAAAGTTGGTGGAGACCGCCCTGGAGAGGCAGGTCGGGGCCAGACTGGGAGGGCCTCGAATTCCAGGCCAAGGAGCTGAGACTTAAAAGACCGTCCAGGAGGCAGTGGAAATGAGGTGGGTGATAAGATCACAGCTAAGTGGGTGCTTTAAAGGACTGAAGGTGCCATGTGGGTGTGGGTTCCCTTTTGGTCTTCAGCCTTAGGGAAGGTGTTTCTTGGTGCCCAGTGGAGTGAGCTGCTGTGAACAGGCCTTCTGAAGCAGCCAGCACCATGGTTCAGCCCGGCCGTCCCGCGAGTTAGTCCTGGCTGGACAGTCAGGCGGGTCTCTGGTATGAGTGGCAGGCCTTCCCAGGCTGTCCTGGTTGGCATCTAGTGTGACTGACTGGCCCCAGTGGGACCCTCTTGTCCCCATTGCCCTAAGCAGTGTGGTATGCTGTCAAAGCGATCGTGCAGGGGCCCTCTCAGGAGTGTGACCAGGAGGAGGGAGGCTGAGGTCGGGAGGTTGGCGAGGCACAGGGAACCTGGTGCGGGATGATGTGGGGTCTGTTTGGGAGGTGAGCAGTGGACAGTGGCCTAAAGTCCCCTCCTGCATGAGTCCTCTGAGGGGCCAGGGCCGCGGCCTGCATTTGTGGCCTGAGGAGCGAACGCTGGTTCGAGGCCGTGAAGGACAGTTGATGTCCCAACCTGCGCCAACTCAAGGGAGCAGACAGCTCATTGCCGGGGAGTTGCTGCCATGGTCCTTGGCTCTGGCACAACCTCCTGTCCTGAGAGGAGCCGGCCTGCCGGGGAGGGAGCTGTGGGAAGTGCTTCTCCCGCCAGCCCCACCTACGCCCTTCCCCACCCCCCACCGCCCCATCCCCCCCACCTCCCTCACCCCCGCTGCGGCCCAGCCTCCTGCTCCCTCCCTGCAGCTCCCTGTCAGCCGGGCCCCACACAGCAGGCCCGGCTCTGGCTGCCTTTCAGCAGGCAGTGCAGCTGCCTGGGATCCATGGGCCGGGGCTGGGCAGGCGTCACAGCCTGTCCAGGCGGAGGCTTTAGGGCCAAGAGTCATTGAGGTGCTTTGGTTTTGAAAGTGGCCTTGATCATGCTTGGAGGCTCCAGGCTCCTCAGACCGCTCTGGCTCTCTGCCTGGGGCTGATCCTGCTCTGGACTCAGTACCTGCTGAGGGTTTCCCTGAGGCGGGGTAGGGCAGCTCTGGGGCAGCTGAACCCACCTCAGGCTTGTCCGCTGCCACAGTGTCCCAGAGCTGGTGCTTTCGCTGTCAGTACCAGGTGGGACCTCCGTGCTTCTTGCAGGACCCCCCGAGCCTGTTCTGCGTGGCCCAGGCCTCCTTACCTCCCGGATCTAGTCATCCAAGGCCGTGCCCTTTGTTCTTCGCAAGCCGTTGGCTTCTCTCAGTAACACCTTTGCTCTTCTTCTCCCTGTAGTTCTGTTGCTTGCCCCTGCCCTAATTCCATGGGCTGCCGGTGAGGCAAGGACTCCCTGGCCTGGCTCCCAGGGTCCCCACCCCTCACCCCCAGTTTCAGGTAGAAACTAGACTCCTTGGCACCTGCCAGTGGCTCCCTACCCTCCAGGAGCACCCCAGCCTCTGGCCTAGCACAGCAGCCAAGAAAAGCTCTGCTGCCCTTTGACACTCATTCCTGTCTCTCGTGCCCTTCTCTCTGCCCAGAGAATCCCTCCGCCTTCTTCCTTCCTGGTCCCTGCCTGGGGCCAGTGACGGGCTCCTTTCTGGCTGCCCCTGGGCCCTCAGGCTTGCAGCAAGTCCGGCTGCTTTGGGAGCTCAGTCATCGCCACCGCCTTTTCCTAGTGCACGGCATCCACAGTGTGGATGGGGCTGCGCGTTTTGTGGGAATCCGGATGGTTCTCACAGAGGCTACATGGATGCTCTTATTTTATGTACACGGCTGGCTGGGGAGGTGGATACTTCGAGCCCATTCTACAGATGAGGAAGTTGAGGCTCTAGGGGGTTTGGTGACTTTGTCAAGGTCTCATAGGAAGTCAGGGGCAGAGATGAGACTCAGACGCCCTTCTCTTAACCCCATAGCTGTCTTGAAGGTAAGAACTTCATTGACCTTTGCTTGTTACATTGTCAGGGGCCAGTGCCTGACTAGGGCCTAGCTGGGCTGGGCTCAGCCTCTTGGGGCTTCGGGCTCAGTTGTTGCCTGGGTTCAGTGTCACGGTCAGGGGCAGTCAGCCCTGTGAGCTTTTCGCACCCACATTCTCCTCCTTCTTCCTTCCTGAACTCTCACCTGCAATGTGAGTTCCTCCCGGAGACATAGCCTGAGAATCAGGCTGATGAAGGGCATGCTGGCCAGGGGCTGGGGGCAGCTGGGACAGGGGTTGGCCAGGAATCACTGGGAAGGGGATAGGGAGAGGCTGGGCAGTGGGAGCCGGACTCTCAGTAGCTGGCCTGTGTGCCACTGAGTCACACTGAGGGCTCACAGCTCCTCCCGTTCCCTCCTCCAGGGTCTGATGCTCTGTGCTTCCTTAAAGCCACTCTTGCAGTGGGGAGACCGAGGGCCTTGCTGTCCCCTGATGAAGCTTTGAGGTTCAGAAGGGCCAGTAACCCACCTCTCCTGTGGTATTCGAATTCTCTCTCAAATCCTCTAACCCGTCTAATCTCCCCTCCCCGATGCAGACACTTGCAGACCCTAAGGCTCCAGGGACCAGTAGCTCATTGGTTCCCAAGGCAGCTCATTGTGTACTTTCTCTGTTGTTTTAATAAGTTTTAACTATGTACAGAATATACAAATACATTTTTATTGTTAAAAAAAATCAAACATTATTTAAAAAGCTAAACATTATTTTCCTTGATAACACAACATTTCAGCTTCCTCTGTGGTTCGTCATCACAGTTGTTACTTTGTTATATATCCTCCTAGATCTAGATCTTTCTATACATTGACGCACTATAGGAATATGTATCATTATTGCACAGTGTATGTGTATTTAAACAAATGGTTTCATGTAGTAATATATGTAGATCATTCTGCAAATTGCTTTACTCACTTAACTTTGGGTGTAGAAAATCTAGGCATGGTTTAACAGTGAGCTACCAAAATTTTTTTTCTTCTCTCTCTCTTTCTCTCTCTCTCTCTCTCAACTGATAAACAGTGGTTTTAGAGAGGACCATCATTTATTTAGCCATTCTCCTGCTGCTGGGCATTTAGGTTCATTCTGATTTTATTCTTGTGCTTCCCTGGGTATATCTAGAGTAGCTACTGCTGGCTTATGGGAGCTAGCTGCATTTTAAAATTTTTTACTGCACAATATTTAAAATCTGTCCACTGAGATTTTGCATGGAACAGAATGTTTCCCTGTGGGTCTCTCTGCTATTCCTGGGTCTCGATAGCCAGAGAGAACGTCTGCTTCCCTGTCCCCATCAGTCCCCAGAGATCTGGGAACAATGGTGGTGGCCCCTGGAGCCTTTCTCCTTCACAGTAGGGTTTTTCTGCCCTTTCTCAAAAGGCTCGTTTGAGTGACCCTGCTCTTGTGTGGCTGTGAGCGAGCGGACTCTGGAGTCTGAATGCCTCGGTTCAAATCCTGATCTTTCTGGGGATACTACTTAATCTCTCTGTGCCTCAAGTTCATCCTGTGTCATCTAGAGATGACAGTAGCATCTATGTCATTGAGCTGCTGTGAGGACCAAGTAAGCTAACATGTGTAAAGGGCAAAACACCGTGCCAGGCACATGGCAAAATTCCAATGACATTATTATCTCCTGCCGTAGCTCCAGACTCTACTCTGTGGGAAGAGGGCCCTTGTTCCCAGTGGACAGCCTGGGTGGCTCCAGCCTTTGCCATGGCATCAGCCCACTGCTCACTGATTTCCCGACGGAGGCTGCTGCCTGGGAATGTAGTAGGCATCAGGTTTCTGCTCAGGTTCTGGACTGAGGCCTACGGAGAGGGAAGGAGGTCAGCATGACCCAGTGGCCAGGAGCCGGTAACGTAACCCCACACCCTGGGCAGATTTACCAACCCTCAATGGGGCCTGTTGTGGCTGGGGATTTGATATCCCTTGGCCTGTGTGGTGGGCAGGAGAAGAAAGCAGCTCGGGCCTGCCGTGGGTCCCCTGAGAGGCCTGGAGCCTCGCTGGGCCACACCGGCTGGTCCAGGCATGGGTTTGCCTTTTAGCCCTTGGGGCAAATCACAGCAGGTGATTGTATATTTAGTGCTGGAAAGGATGGCCTTTTTGCTCCTCTCCTCATGCCCCCCTCCCCTTTCAGGTTTCAAGCCACCTTTATGCCACCATCTAACCAGCTTCTCTTAGCCACCTCTGAAATAGGCAGGCTGGCCAAGGCCGTTTGACAGATAAGAAAACTGAGGCTAAGAGAGGTTAAGTGACTCCCAAAACCACACGGTCAGCCATTGGCAGGGTTGGGAATATACCCAGGCCACCTGGCCCTTGTTTAGTTATTTTGCGCAAGGCCACCCAATGTGATAGTCTTGGCAGAAGGTGTCCAGCAGGGTGGCCCCACTTGCCCTCTTGCCCTCTGGGCAGTGGCATGTGTGGTCAGTGAGGACAGAGGGTTGGGCTTATTTCCTGAGAGGCGAGAAGCACCGTGGCGGGCCCAGGGCCTAGCCCTTCTCCGGCGTCAGCCACAAACCCTCCCAGGAGCCAGAGGTGGTAGGGGACACAGTGTGGCTCTTCAGCTGAGGTCATCTGCCCTGCTAGGGAGAGAACTTGCCCTCTCAGGCTGTCCCATAGTGTGGTAGAGGTGGCGGCAACCCTGGGGGCTCTGAGCACTTCTCCCAGACAGGCAGGAGAGCAACCGGCACGGGGCCCTCTTTAAGATTGGAGAAAGCAAGGCTCAGGCCCGGGGCTGGTCTGAGCTGGGGCATGTCAGAGGGAAACTCAAACCCCCCACCTCTTAGACACAAACCCTCAGCAGTCATGCTGCTGACCGACCTCACCAAAGGCAGTGACCTGGCCTAGCTTTGAGTTAGGAGCATGGTCGTTGGTATCAGAGGCATGTGGGCTTGGGTCCTGGCTCCATAATAAATGTTCATATTTATTGAACACTTACTATGTGCTATTCTAAGTCTCGACCTGTAATATTTCATTTAATCATCGAAAAATTCTCACGCGGTAGATACCATTATTATTTTCCATTTACAGCTGAGGAAACTGAGGCACAGCAAGGCTCAGTGACTTCCCAAGGTCACGCGGGGGTGAAACTGGGATTTGGATCCCCGCAGTGTGGCTCCAGAGGGTGCGTGTGAGCCCCCGCAGTGCCTCTGACAGCCAGGCGGGCCGCAGGGCCGCAGCACACCTGTCCTCTTTCGGGCGCGATGCCTGACGCATGGCTGGCAGTATACATTCGTCAGATTAACTTCATGAATGAATGTGAGGCTTTGGACAAGCGACCCAGCCTCTCTGAATGTCAGTTTTCTCACCGTAAAGCGAGCGAGGACCGAGCCACCTTTCCTCCAGCGTCGATGGGAAGGGTCCAGTGCGGTGATATGGGAAAGTGCTAAGCTCAGGGCTTGGGCCATGGCAGCTGTGGTCACTCTGGGGAGACAGTGCCACTGAGCTGCTATGAACCGTGTTCTAGGAATGGGTGGTGCTCCGAGCTGCTGTACTGGCGCTCAGCCGCCTGCCCCCAGGGGACAGAGGCAAGTTCTCTCTGCGTGGGTGGCGGTGGCGGGTGGTGGTGGCGTGTTACCTGCGGCTGGCCTTGGGCTTCCTCTGTGCACAGCCAGGAGCCAGAGGGGCTGAGGGTGAACACCATGACCGCTCATTTGAGACTCTCACAGCCTGGGGGGTGGTTTGAACATACATTTTCTCATCAACCTCCGAACTCATCTTTCACTTAGGCTCAGGGAGCAGAGGCGACTTGCCCGGATTCCTACAGACGTGGAGCAGAATTCCAGTCTGTCTCACTTGTGCCTTCTGAGGAGCCCTCTCCAGTTGTTCACGTGTGCCCTGTGGGCAGAACCAGATCGGGGGGGCCCCTGGAGGTCTCAGGGGTGGCCCCCACCTCAGCTTCCCCTGTGTGGAGGGGCTCATCTCCCACTCGTACTTGCTCTTTTTTGTAAATGACTATGCCAGCAGGCTCTCTGCAGGGCTCAGGAGATGCGAGTCCATCCTTGGACTATACCCCGGGTTTGCTGTGTGTCCTTGGGTTAAGTTACTTCTCTCTGGGCCTTGTAAAATGAGTCCATGAGGGTCACTGATACCTGCTTTTCTCCCTCCTTTAAGGGGGTTGATGTAGGCTTTGGGGCCCACACTGGCATTATCTCAGCCCCTTTTTAAGATACTAGGATATTGGGGGCCCTCCACCTTGCCAGTTGGGACAACTAGGCCTGGAGTTGAGGACGAGGTTCTGGTATTGAATAGGCTAACAAATGCCAGAGTGTGGTGGGGCTTGCCAGGAAATCTCCGCTGGGTCTACTTCCCTCGCCCCATTCTGAGACCTCAAGGTTTGGCAGACAACACCCAGCCTTGGGGCAGGGGAAGGTACTGCTTTTAGAGTTCTTGAGATCTCGGTTTGAATTCTGGCTCTGCCACTTACCCGTGACTCCCCACTTTCTTCACCTATGAAATAGGGGCGGTGAAACTTTCCTCCTAAGGTTGAGGTGAGGATGAAATGCGTACATTTCTCCCCAGCAACCTGCTGACGCTAACGGGTCCCCAGTGGCGTGCATGGGTCTGTTGACTGTGGAGGGACGGGGATCAGAGACGGCTCCATAAGCCTTGCCAACGGCCCTGGAGGCTGCGTCCAGAAATAGAAGGTCCCAGAGACAGAGGCTCCTGGTGGCCAGGCTGGGAGGCCACAGTGAGCTGGCAGCTCAGGCGTCCCCCTCCCTCCCGAGGCTGTTGGCTGCATAAATTACTCGGCAGCCTTTGGGCTAATTTTACCTTCTTGGTTTTCATGAATCATTTCCCATCTGGGGGCGTGTGAGAGAAATGGAAGCATCCCTGCCAAGTGGATGCCCGGGCCCCAGCTACAGAGAAACGCCCATGGCGAGCCCTGCTCGCGTGCTCTCAGAAACAAGGACAGGACACCCAGGGACCCCAGGAAGGGCCCCTGAGGCCAACTTCTTCCAGCTGTGTCCCTGTGGAGAGATCCTCATGATTTGGGATAAATGAGCCACAGCAGGTCCTGGGGCTGGAACTGGGCTAAATCTAAAGGAATTTGGAATCACATGGTTTTACCATGATGGTCATTCGTGTCTGTTTTGACCTCAGCAGTGGAATGGTTTAGCAGAGAGACCCTCGTGATCTGCTGGGGTGCTTCTTTGTGGCACAGGTCCAGAAGTTAACACAAATGCTGGATTTTCATAGTCACAATGCCAGACCTGGCAGGTCCTCACAGAAAATCAGGACCTAACTGCCTCATCATACAGGTGGGTAAACTGAGGCTCAGAGAAGGAAGCAATTTATTCAAGGTCGAGAAATCAGTGGAGGAGGCGATGCTGATATTTATTGACTGTTTACACCACTTTGCTCACAACAAACCCTATTTGATAGTTATTGTCCCCATTTTGCGGAGGGGTCACTGAAGGCACAGAAGGTGAAATAACTTCCCCAGCTGATACGGCTAGAAGAGGTGGAGCCGTGGTGTGCACCCAAGCAGTCTCACTTCGGAGCCCACGTTCCAGCTTCCGCTCCAAGCTGCGTCTTGCCAGTGGGCTACAGGGCTGCTTTGTCCCCTCCCTCCGCTCTCCTCCCACGCCCCTGGGAGTGGGTTCACAGGGTCACTGTGAAGTAGTCCTGGAAGCTTCCGGCTCACACCCTCTCATTTTCTTCCATTCACTGAGTACAGTCAGCCCTCCCTATCAGCAGGTTCCGCATCCAAGGGTTCAACCAACCTGGGATGGAAAATATTTTAAAAAGTAAGTTACATTGTTGCTGACATGTAGTTAGGCCTACTATGGTTGCATATACAGACTTTTCCTTGTCATTATTCCTTAAACAGTACAACAGAACAACTATTTATGTCGTGTTTACATTGTATTAGGTATTATAAGTAATCTAGAGATGATTTAAAGGACATAGGAGGATATGCCTAGGCAATATGCAAATGCTATGCTATTTCATATAAGGCACTTGAGCATCTGAGGATGTTAGTACCCATGGGCGTCCTGGAACCAATCCCCTGCGAATACTGAGGGACAGCCATATGTATCAATCAAGCCCCTACTGGGTGTCCGGAACCGTTCTGGGCATTGGAGATTCAGCAACGGCCAGAGTGGATGGTCTGGGAGGCCAGCGAGGTCCCACCCCATCTTACCTGTGTCTGGGTTCTTATAGGACAATGTCTACATGGTGTTTTGGTCTCAGCTGTGCTGGCTGCCAACGCAGATGCCCAGCCTAGGCAGGGAATGTACCCAATTGGCACAGGCCAGCTGACGATCTGGAGATGAAGGGCCTTGAGCAGGGCCACCACCACCTGGCTCCTAAAAACTGTTGCCATGGGAGACTGTCTGCCTGGTGTTTCTGGTGCTTCTGATTTTCCAGAAAAGCTGAGCATCCATGTTTTTACACAAAATCTTCTGTTTCTTCAAAGTTGGCAACTAAAGTGAAAATAAAAATTGGAAAAAAAAAAAAAACCCAGCTGCCAGTTTGTAACTTGTGGATCCTTTTTTCTGCCACCTCCCTACAGCCCCAGTCCCTGGTTGGAGCAGGTTCTTGTTCTGATTATCTCTCAGTGGCCACGTCTCCCAGAAAGTCCCTTCACTCTCTGCCAGAGAATACTTTTCCCCCGCCCCCCACTTGCGGTTTGTCACCCCTCGTACTAGACTGCCACTGTGAAGTAGTGGAAAGGGCACGGACTTTGACTTAGACTCCGGACAGCTGCTGTGCAGCCTTGTTCAAACCACTTACCCTCTCTGAGCCTTCACTTCCTCTCTGAAAAACAAGTAAAGCTGTACTTACTAGGTTGTCGAAAGAACTAAATACAATCAGACGGAAACGCAAGTCAAGCAGGATTAGGCAAAAATGGAATTTAGGGGCTCAGCAAAGTGAGAAGTCCAAGCCCATCACAGCTTCAGGCACAGCTGGGTTGAGGGGCTCGCACAGTGCGAGCGGGACGTGGTCTGTCCTTCTTACTCTGAGATCTTCCGTAGACAGGCTGTTGTCCATGGTGGCACAGTGGCTGGCTGCTAGCAGAATCGTACTTGATGCTCTATTCTTTCACCAGTCTCTCTTTCCAGCAGGTTCCTCCGAGCCTCCAAACCGCAGCTCGTGATTGGTTGGGCCCTATACCCTTCCCTACACCATTCACCATGATTTTCAGATGGGAACACTGATTGGTTGGTCCATGATCACTCCCCTTTCCCAGAGAGGCGTGTTTGGAGAAGGGGGCCCCCCAAGGACACCGGTGGACTGAGTGCCAGGAGGGGGAATGGATGACAAGCAGGAAAACCTACAGGCGTTCTACCCAGACCGGAAGCCTTAGGAGAGTGGGTGCCTAGTTCATTCCAGGGTTCCTGACACACAGGACAGTGCCTGGCACTCCGTAGCATGCAAACACACCGCAAGTGAATGGGTGGGCATCTTCTAGCATGCACGTGCAACACCTGCACAGAGCTTGGCACCAGCCACATCCGGGGCCCTCCTGCCTCCATCCTGGAGGACTGGGATGGAAGTCTTCCATCCTGGCCAGGTTCACCTCCCTCGTGGAATATCACAGTTCCACAACGTTGAGCTTGTCGGCTTGGCCTGAGCAGCCCCAGAACACCTGTTTGTTTGGGCAAGCTTGGTAGACATTAATTATGATCATTAGCGATCACACCAGCTTGTCCTCATTTTCAGAAACATCTGACTCTTTGTTTACTTCTTTATTGCCCGTGTCCAGATGATTTCTTTGATACTTTTTTGAGATTGAGCTGCAGGTAGAGCTTCAGTTTCATCCCATGTAAAAAAAGGGGTATAATCTACCCTGCAGGTTGTGGAGAGGATTAAGTAAGACAATAAAAAAGTGTAACGTCTGGCGTAAGGCCTGGCACAAAGCAAGGCGCTCAGTTAAGGCCAGATTCCCTTTGCGTCCCTTCAAATCAAAATCTTAGTGTGAGCCCACATGAACGAGCCTTTTCATGAGTACATGGGAAGATACGCAATTAATTCTTAATAAATGGTCACTAATGACATGTACACTGACACCTCTATGTACACATGTAATCAGGGGAAAACCCCCATCTTCTGGCACACGTGCTAAATGTGGCTAAGACTCCATGGATCGGCAAGAGTTTATTACTCACGGCAGAACCGGTTACCTGCCCCCGCCCCCCAGGTCCCATGGGTAACATGATGGACCCAGATGTGACTGTGCAGACCGTGGGTTGCACTGCCCTGAAACTCGGTGCAAAGGACTCGGTACCTTTTGTAGCAAACCGTAAACAAGCCAGTTCCCCTTATTTGGGGAGTGAGTTTTTGCACAGTATTCTTGCTGTGGTATCTCTGACCTACTTGATTTTACCGAAATGGCTCAGGGTCAGAGGATGTTGAGGACTTACAGTTTCTCGTACTCAGTAGGGCCACTCAGAACCCATGGCAGACCACCTCTCGTCACACACACACACACACACACACACACACACACACACACACACAGAGTGTGTAGACCTTACTTGTCCAAAGATAGAATGGTGGCCTGGCTTCCTGATTGTGAGTTTTTAGAGGTGTTAATGCCTGCTTAGTGGTGATATATACTGTGGCTTTGAGCATCTTGCAGTTTAGACTAGTACTTCTCAGACTCTACTGTGCTTACAAATCATCTGGGCATCTCTTCTTTTTGGAGAGACTCTGTTTGGGGAAGTCTGAGGTAGAACTAGCAATTCTGCATTTCTAACAAGCTCTGACACTGCTGGTCTGTGGACCGCACCTTGGGAAGTAAAGATTTAGGTGGCTTGAAATTTCTTTTAATTCCGGGCAAGACTGGGGAGAAAAAAAAACAGTGAGAAGGGCAGGGGTAGGAGAGAGGAGAAGGAGGCTGCAGAAGTGAAGGCCGGTGCCGGGCCCACTGGAGCCCTGATGGCCCTGCAGCCCCTCACTCCACAGGCCTTCCCTCGCGCCCGCCCCCCACCTCCCTGGCCTCATGGTGCAGGCAGTGGGACCCCTTTCCTTGAGGCCAGAACACCACCTGGTGTTTCGCCAGGGTCTCACCTCGTTTAAGAGACTCCAGCTCCGTGGGTTAGGAGGATTGTAGGCGCTACAATGTGCAGAACATCTCAGAGAGGGGTCCCAGGGCAGAGGGGGCGGTGAGGGACTCTGAGCACAGACTGGATGGCCGTGGGTTTCTGTCTCCCACTGCCTTCCTCCAGGAGGCCTTAGCAAGTCACCTCCCCTCTGGGCCTCAGTTTCCTCGTCTAGGAGGGACTTGGATCAAGAGGTCTTGGCTATCCTTTCAGCTCTAACAGTGTGTAGGAGGCAGGAAGATGGAAGAGCACACTGTCCCCAGCCCTGCCCCTTAAGCGCTGCAGCTGTGCTTGGGGGCAGATCGCTTTATCTGCATTAGCATCATGGTGGCAAGTTGCTGAGGAAGCCAGAGGCCGTGTTTGGTCCCCTGCACCTGCCTGGCACCAGCAAGCAATCAGTGCAGGATGGCTCTGCTTACCCTTAAATGAATCTTCTATCCAGGTCTCTTTCACCCAGGATCTTCCTACCCTCCTGCTTTGTTATCTCCAAGTGTGGCCCCCCTGAGCCCCTGGAAGCCTCAGCCCAGAGACTACACTGTTTGCCTGCCTGACCCTGGTCCCCCACAAGCACATGCCCCCTTCCCCCAAGCCTTATTTGGCTGTGCTCAATTTGGTGCTTGGAATGCTAGAGCCCCATTGGCCTCAGGGAATTCGTTTGGACTTCAAGGTCTCTCCTTCCAGGGGGACAGCAGGTGGTTGGGGGGAGGCCCCTCTGCCCACTCTCCGTCCATCAGCAGACGCCCTCTCCTCCTTTACCGCTCCCTTCACAGGCATGCTGAGGGGAGGTGTCTGGGCAGCCTGGGACTTATTTTTAAACTATTAATAATGAATTGTAATTTTTACTCTTTATTATACAAAAAATATAGAAGAATATAATAAACTTCTATGTACCTATTGCCCAGCCTCAATAATTAATAACTGCCAGGCATTATTCTATTTTTCTAATCAGAAATGCATACACCTGGTATAAAAGTCAGTGAGAAGTCCCTCTCCCCCATAGCCCTCAGTCCCATGAGCAGTGGCTGTCACCGCCCAGAGCTATTCTGCACACACACGAGCACATATAAATGTGTGTGTCTATTTTATTTTACTAAAATGGGGCATGTTTATTTTAGAAAACACATTTATATAGCTCACTTTGTGTCAGTCACCATTCTAGGTATATTACAAATATCAGCTCATTTCATCCTTACCAGGTAGGTGCTGTGAACAACCCCAGGCACAGAGAGGTTAGGGAGCCTCCCCGACAACACACAGCGGTAAGCGATACAGCTGGGAGCCGAACCTAGGCAGCCCAGCACCAGAATCCATTCTCTCAACCACTATCTTCTGCTTCCTCTCAAATTATATGCACTGCTTTTTCTCGCAATTTTGTTTTCACCACCAGTTCGTTATGTAATCCATTCAACAAATGACTATCGTGTGCCTACTTTGCATCAGGCGCTGTTGCAGAGGGTACAGCAATGGACAAAACAGATCAACATCTCTGCCTTCCTAGCGTTTACAATCTAGTTGGGGAGATAAAGAGCAAGTAAAATTAACAAACAAATTGGATGGCAAGTAGTGCTCTGCAGAAAAGGAAGGAAGGTAGACAGTGTGAGAGGGCGAGGGAGTTGCAGTTTTATATAGGTGGCCAGAGAATGCGATGTTGACTAAAGGCCTGAAGGGAGTCAGAGCCAGTCCTGTGGGTATCTGGGGGAAGAGCTTACCAGGCAGAGTAGGAACAGCCAGTGCAAAGCCTCAAGACAAGAACGTGCCATGTTGCAGGCTGAGCAAGGCAGCTCCTGTGGCCGTGGTGGGAACGAGGGGGCACTGGCAGATGAGGTCTCAGGGGAAATGGGGCAGACCGTGTCTGCTGGCATTTGTCTTTCTGTAAAGAGCTTTGCAGTTTGCTTTGTGTGAGTTGAGACGCTGTAGTGGGTTTTGAGCAGGGGGCCATTTGATCTGTCTCTTAGGTTGTGACAGGTTCACCCTGACTGCATTGGAGAATGGACAGGAGGGGCAGAGTGAAAGAAGAGAGATGGTCAAGCTGCCCCTGCAGCCCTTCGGGCCAAAGGGAGAGGTGTCTCAGACCAGGGTGGTGACCGTGGAGGAGGGAGCGCCAATTGTTCCATTGCTTTCTTTGAAACGGCTTCCTGTTGTGTGTGGATTTGCTATCATTATTTAACCTCCAGATGGGCACATTGGTTGTTTCCAGTCATTTACTATTTCAGACAGCGCTACAGTGAATACTCTTACGCATGTCTCTGAAAAATTTCTAGAAGTGAAATTGCAGAATTGAAGGTTACATACATTTTCAAAAGATTGCCAATGAAAATTTGTCCCCACAGAGGTAGAGTTCACGCTACAGCAGCAATGCATGAGAGAGAAAGAGAGAAAGAGAGAGAGAGAGAGACAGAGAGAGAGCGCGTGAGTATGAGCGCACGCTCAGGACATAGCTTCAGGTCAGGTCTTGGGGCTTAGGGGAGATGGGTGGCTGAGGGTGAGGTTCACCTGATTTGCCCCTCTGTTGGCCAAAGCACCATGAAGGCGGACACTTCACTGTGGCACAGCCAGAATTCTGGACCCAGCCAGAGTGGAACCATGGAGACGTGGGGCCTAAACCTTTGGTAGGACAGAAAGGGTGGCTATGGCTGCACCTAATAGAAACCCTGTCCTAGAGCGGCTTGGGTAACAAAGAGATGTAACAGGAAGTGTAGAAGTAGGGCAGAGTCCAGGACCAGTTGATTCAGCATCTTAACTATGTCAGTTAAGTCCCTGCCTCTAAGATGTTTCCCAACACCAACTGGGTGTTCAGCAATTCAGTTCAATTCTAAAACTAACTATCTAGATTTAGCACAGGTTGAGGACTCAGTCCCACAAGACTGTCGCCATTTTAGACTCCAGTCACAAGTCCTAGGAGTACCCGTACTTCCTGAACAACGTAAGTCAGGGGTTGCCATAACGCCTCCCCTCGGTTCTATAATTTGCTAGAATGACTCACAGAACTCAGGAAAGTGCTTTACTTTCTACTATTGGTTTATTATAAGGGATACATACATACCACACGCAAGGTATGGGGACAGGGTCATGGCTTGTCCAACACCACTCTTCCTGGGTGTGTTCACCAACCAGGAAACTCTCTGAATCTTGTTGTTTAAGAATTGATCTACCATATGATTCAGCAATCCCTCTACTGGGTATTTACCCCAAAGACTTGAAAACTCATATTCATAAAGATATTTGCACACTGATGTTCATAGCAGCACTATTCACATTGGCCAGGAGATGGAAGCAACCGAAGGGTCCATGATAGATGATTGGATAAAGAAGCTGCGGTACATATATACAATGGAATATTACTCAGCTATAAGAAGAGATGAAATACTGCTATTTGTGACAACATGGATGGCCCTCGAGATAATCATGCTAAGTGAAATGACCCAGACAGAAAAAATTGAAAATCACATGATATCACTTACATGTGGGATATAAACCTAAAAGCAACAAATAAACAGGACAGAGACTCATGGACATGGACTATAGACTAATGGTTACCAGAGGGTAGGGGGTGGGGGGAGGGCAGAGGTAGACGGGGTAAAGAGGGTCAAATATGTGGTGACAGAAAGAAATCTAACTATGGGAGGTGAACACACAGTGTAAACATATAATACCTTACTGTTAAAGTATACAGGTGAAACTTATTGGATTTCATTAACCAATATCACCAGTAAAATAATTAATTAATCAATTAAAAATAATTTTAGGGGCAACCCACAGAATGGGAGAAAATATTTGCAAATCATATAACTGATAAGAGGTTAATATCCAAAATATATAAAGAAACCATACAATTCAATAGCAACAAAAATCAATCTGATTTTAAAAGATGGGCAGAAGATTTAAATAGGCATTTTCTGAAAGAAGACTTACAGATGGCCAACAGTTACATGAAAAGATACACAGCATCACTAATCATCAGAGAAATGCAAATCAAAACTGATGCAGGACAGGGCAAATGTCCCCAAGTCAGGGATAGACCAACCCTTGCGCTGAAAGAAGGTTCTTTAGCAGAGAGCTTAGTAAGAAGTCAACACATACACCAAAGTTAGGGTCAAAAGGAAAGTTTATTAAGTAAGGGGAAAAGCAAAGACTAGAGAAAGCAAAGACAGAAACCCAAGACAAGGAAAAAATGCCCCAATTCGGGGATCCAGTTTATATATCATTCTTTAGTGAGTTATAGTTTAAAGACTTAGTTTACCCATTTCCTTTGACATGGGCATACAGTGGGGAAGAGGTAGGGGAAAAGTATGTCGCTTGAAAGACCTGCTGGCAGTTCCCAGCCTTTAATCCATAGGTTCCCCATGATTTTAGCCATAGGGAATGAATGATTTTATTTGTGTAGGGCAGACACTTAAAGACTGTTTTTCCTGGCCCCTTTTGCAGGTGTGGGAAATGGGTTGTTAGCAATCCCCCCAGAAATCTTCCTTTGTCCTGCAGGCGTCCTCCTGGCCTGGCTGCAGGGCTGATCGGCATAGTGCCATCTCTGAATGCAGCTTCCATTTAACATTTTAATTCTCTTGCCTCCTCCCTACATGAAAAGCACCATGAGATACCACTTCGCACCTGTTAGAATGGCTATTCTCAAAAAGACAAGAAATAACAAGTGTTGGTGAGGATACTGCTTTGTATGGAGGTTCCTCAAAAAATTAATATGATCCTACAGTTTCACTTCTGGGTATTTATCCAAAGAAAACAAAAGCTAGCTCAAAAAAAAAATATGCAACCCATGTTCACTACAGCATTATTTACAATAGCCAAGACATGGAAACAACCTAAGTGTCCATCGAGGGATGAATAAATAAAGAAAATGTGGTTTTACATATACAGTGTAATATTGCTCAGCCATAAAAAAGAGAAGGAAATCCTGCTATTTGCCACAACACAGATGGACCTTGAAGGCATTATGCTAAATGAAATAAGTCAGACACAGAAAGACAAATACCATATGATCTCACTTATATGTGGAATCTGAAAACAAAACAAACTCATAAATACAGAGAATAAATCGGTGGTTCCCAGAGGCTACGGGTGGGGGTGAGGGTGGGGTGGGGTACTGGGGTAGGTAAAATAAAAGGCTTGAAGGGAGACCAAAGGTATAAACTTCCTGTTATCCAATAAGTCCCAGGGTGACTATAGTTAATAAGACTCTATTGCTTATTTGAAAGTGGCTAAGAGAATAGATCTTAAAAGTTCTACTTGTAAGAAAAAAAATTTTTCACAAGATGAAAACAACCTGTATCTATGTATGGTGATAGATGTTAACTTTTGTGGTGATCATTTTGCAATATATACAAATATCAAATCACTATGTCGTACACCTGAAACTAATATAACGTTATATGTCAATTCACCTCGATTTTTTAAAGAGTTTTTGTAGAGCTCACTCTCCAGGCCTCCTCCCCTCCCAAGAGACCAGTGGGTGGAGCTGAAAGTTCTAACTCTAATCACTCAGTCTTTGGGTGACTAACTCCATCCTGAGGGTAGGTAGGGGCCCCATCCTAAGTCACCTCTTTAGAAACTCAGGTGTGATGGAAAGAGGGTCTTTATGAATAACAAAAGACATTCCAATTACTTGGGAAATCCCAAGAGTTTTAGGAGTTCTGGGCCAGGAAGGAACTGGGACAAAGACCAAAATACATTTCTTTTTACACCACATCTTCCCTCTGCTCTGTTGTTCTAGCTTTGTCCTAGCACCTAAAGGCGCTTCCTGACAAGGTCTTCTGCAGAACATGGCTGTCATTTGCAGCAGTGGCTGCATGCAGGATGTGGCTGTCATTTGCAGCAGTGGCTGCATGCTTTCTCATTCGAGCCGTGAAATAAAAGTCCTTCCCTTCCCTTTGATGGGTCCCAGTAGGTCAGGTGTCTGACCTGGGAGGGAGATATCATCAAGTGCTGATTGGTTGAAGGTCAGGTTCATGATCTAATAATTTGGAAGGTGAATGAATGGTATAGCCGTAACGGGCTTAGGTTAATCTGAGCCCACTCCTGGAGCTGATGGTAGGCTCAGCTCCTCCAGAATCTCAGTAGGTTCCGTGAGGGAGCTGTGGCACCCGAACAATGTCCAGTTCTGTTAGTGGGGAAGAAAGAATGAATGGGATCCAAGTAAGCTACCGGTAGTGTCCACTATGAGAAGCAAACACAAAAAATGCGCTACCCTTGACCACCTTCTCCACTTGACTCAAGACCCTTTACACTGCGTCTCCCAACCTCTTTTTATCAAAGTCTTACCAAAAATGGCATCGACCTATTACCTTTAAAAGGTTCTGCAGGAGGGACCACCTTGGGAGAATGTGTTCCACTGCCCCCTGCCAGCACACTGCTGATGGTCAGTGGGAACTGCTCTGTGAGGACTGAAACCCGATCTGCCACAGTCCCCCCAGATGCAAAATCTGGGGCTGCAGAGGGTCAGATATTCCCCCACGGGAGTTCTTTGCCCTCAGGACCCTTGAGGTATTTTTTTGTTTGTTTCTTTTTATTAACATGTCAATACACATAAAAATGCACATATTATAAAAGCATGGGAGATAAAGAAATTATTAGTACTTACCTCCCACCTTCTGAGTTCTTTTAGCTGGGTTAATAATCAAATTAACAGAGACTTTGAATACATGCATATGAGGAATTCACACAGGCATGAAAATTCCCAAAGACAGTGAGGCAACATTGGGTATACATGACATTTTTGGACAAAGGAAAAAAGTGGGGGATGAGCTATTAGATTTCAGAAATGAGAATGGGTGATTTACAGGTAGTTGAGAAAGAGCGGGACCATACATGGTAAGAAAATTCTTTCTGGCCACTCGGAAACAATGGGACACTAGCGGTGTCTAGCTAACAGGCTTAGGGTCTACCTGACTAACTCTAAGGTGAAGACTCATAAGGTGACCAAGCCCAAGCTCCTTCCCTAAAGCAGGTTTTTCTGTCTGAATTTCTTGGGTAGGAAAGAGGGCAGGGTCACAGGTTCTTTCCGTCTTTTGTTTTTTAATAAACATCTTAAAAATCAGTATCTCAAAAGGCAGCTTTAGAGTGGCAAACCTTTGTTCCCTTTCAAAAACAAGGCTCAATATATTTTCACAAACTTAACCATAGCCAGGGGACCAGCACCCTAGAGCCCTCTTTCTGCCCCTTTCTAATGGTCCCCACTAACATTTCCATTTCTAACACCCAGTTCGCCTATTTTTAAACTTTATATAAATTGATTATATGATATGTACTCCTTGGGATCTTGTTTCTTTTCTCGGCATGACTCATCCATACTATAGCATGTAGTCGTAGTTTGTTTATTCTTGTTTCTGCATAGTATCTTCCACTGAGCTATTTTAAAAACACAGCGAAGCTTAATGAATATTGTACAGTTCCCTATTAATTAGTATTAATTAGCAGGACTAGTGAACGAATATGCCAAAATTCTTTGCTTTTGCATAGAATGATAGCAACTAACCAGTGTGTTTGCCCTGGTTATCATATAGCCTATGTGTTAGGAAAAAGGATGAAAATGAATGAGTTTTTACACAATGCATGTGGTCTGTTTAGTAGAGAAAATCTTTCAAAATGGGAAGCATAAAGAAAAATAAAAGCAGAGATGCTTTGTGGTAGAAATACTGAGGCCCTTTTTGAGCAATCACTTGATTGATTGATTCATCTAGTCATCAAATATGTATCAAATACAACTTATATGCCTGGTATTTGGTCTCTAATTTGGGTTTCTCCCAATTCCTAACCAATTGATTGGCTCTCAGCATTTAATGACAAGTGAGTAACAATGAAAGAAAGTTAGATATCTCCTCTAGCAATTCTAAATGAGTATAAAGAGTTCCTTTAAAGAATTTTTAAGCAATTTGTTTTTCTCACAAGCAAAACAAAGAAAATAGAAATTCTGTCTTTAACGTGATTTCCCCCGCAACTAACCACCAGTGATCAATACCTCAGAATGTGTCCTCCCAGAGCTATATGTGCAAATCTACATGGCTATACAAATATATTTTAAATGATATTATTCTGTATCTATCTTTTCATAACTTTCATTAAAAAATAGACATTTTTTTAAGAGCAGTTTTAGGTTCCCAAATACCCCCGTCACAGCTCTTCAAATACGGGCATCCCATCAGAGTGGGACATTCGTTACAATGTTTGAACCTGTATTATTACACCCTCATTGCCCAAGGTCCACAATTTACATTAAGGTTCACTCTTGGTGTTACACAGTCTATGGATCTGGATAAACGTGTGATGACATGTATCCACCATTACAGTATCATCCAGAGAATATTCACTCTCCTCCTAGTCATCCACCCCTACCACCCCCGACTCCTGGCCACCGCTGATCTTTTTACTGTCTGTATAGTTTCGCCTTTTCCAAAGTGTCATGTCGCTGAAAGGATACAGTATGTGGTCTTTTCATTTTGTCTTCTTTCGCTTAATAATAATTTTCATTTCTATTTAATAATATGCTAAGCATGTGTTTCCATGTCAACAAATACTCTCTCGGAGCATTGTGAATTGCTGCCTAGTATTTCATTATATGCTACATATGAGCTTCTCTCCTGTATTCGAGGTTTATATTGTTTCCTGGGGTTTTTTTTGCTATTAAAAATAGTGTCATAGGAGACAGCCTTGTGGGCAAATTTTTGCACGCAACTTAATTTTGTCCTTAGGATCCATTCCTGTATTGGAGATTGCTCCTTCAAAGGGTTTGCTCATTTCAAGGCTTTTGATATATTGTGCCAAATTACCCTCCAGAAAGGATAGACCAATTTATATTAAAACGAGTGGGGATGTAGGATATTTCCCCCACACTCTTGCTCTTGCCTACTCTAAAAACATACTTTTGAGGTTTTTAATATTTGCCAACTTAATAGAGGAAAAACGATATTTGTTTTAGTTTATATTTATTTGAGTATTAAAGTTTTGCAGATTACCATAAAGCATATTGGCTATTTGTCATTTTTCTTTTGCAAATTGCTTTTTCACGCTATTTCGTTTTCTCCTATCCCATGCCCCCGATTGAAATGAGCATCTTTAATAGTATAAATTTATTAAAAGTGTGTCTCTAGTAAGGGCATTACCTGCTATGAAGGCCTTCTTTTAATGTCGAAACATTTTCACCAATGTGCCCACCTGATATCTGTTATACTTTTAAAATAATAAATAAAATGAATGATAATAAGGACTAACATTTACATAGTGCTTATTAGATGCCATGCATTATGCTATGTACAACAGCCCTGTGAGATAGGTTCTGACTTCAGTCCCATTCAACAGATGGGGAAACCAATCAACCGTGCAGGGGTGGTTCATTAATTTCCTCAATTTAGCTTGTGAATGACCGTGCTGGTATCAGCTGATTAACAAAACACACGGTGACATAAAGCCTCTATGAATTTAATAATACTTTTTAATAAATTTATCTTTCGTTCATCACAAAAGTATCTACATATATTTGCAAATCTATCTTACATGTAAGTTCAAGGCATTATTTTTTCTTTCTAAAAGCAGTGCTTGCTGGGCATATAAATTCAATAAATCCCTGTAATAATTCCATGTTCCTCCCACCCCCACCATCACCCCCATGGTTTACTGTCAAGATCCACGTTGGACCTTATATCTCCAAGCAGGGGAAACTGAGGCTTAAGGCAAGGCAAGACCTTGCTCTGGGTCACCTACAATGTTTTTGGCATAGCCTAGACTGAGACCTGGGCCTCAGATACGCAGCGCAGGTCAGTGCGTGACTTGGGCCAGCTCCCTAATCTCCTATCCCTTTGTTATCAGAGGGGGCAACAGTGGATGCTGTGGTGGTAACAGAACAGACCTGCCAGATGTCATGGTGCCAGCCTCCAGGGAAACCACGTCCTCTGGCCACACTGGCTGCTGGGCATTCCAGGACGTTGGCACACTGCCAAGGGTGAAAACGGAGCTGCAGGCTCCTGAGCTCCATTCTGCCCCCTCCTCTTAGTTTGCATCTCATTGCTGGGTTTGCAACATGCCTAATCTCTATGTGTGCAGACTCAGAGGAGCCAGCTGAGAGGGAGCGTTGCCAACAGCTTGGAGTCCTCCGTGAGGCCTGCTGACCCCCGTCCCCCAAGCCCCTCACTGGGCAAGCAGGGCCAGAGCAGTCTGCCGAAATGGTTTCTGGAACTTCACCTGACTCAGTGAAGGACATAAGCCTGTATCCCCCCGTTTCTTCCCAAATGGAAGTTCATTTTATCCTGCCATATCCCATTTTTCCCTCCCTGCACCCAGACACAGAAAGGATTTGTGAGGCACATCAGTCATGCTTGGTCCTGGTTCTCCAGGCAACTGGACTCCTCCAAGAATGGAGAGAACTTAATTATACAGACAATCCATAAGTAGGTGTCAAATAATGAGTACTCTGTAACCCATCCTGTTTCCCTTTTTGCTTTAGCTGCCAGGAATCTCAGAAGTATGGCAAGCTAAATCACTAACCAACTTAAAACAGATTTGTGGTATAATTCTTGGTATCACTCTTTCTCCACGCGGTCTCTGGTTGTTCAACTGTCCTACTGAGTATGTGTCTGAGCTATAAACCATCATAATTCTTTGGAGTGATGAAGGTGGGATATAAATGAAAAATAAGACATGAAAGGAAGTGGCCTGTAGACATCTCTACTTTGAGATACAAACGAACGCTTTTCTCAGAAGGAGGTTTCCCCAGGACTACTTAAGGCTTAGAAAAATGTCGCTATGCCTTTTCTCTTCGGTCTCTGTCTTTCTTTCCTTTCCTACATTCTTTTTCCTTCCCACTTTCCTCTTTTTTCCTTCTTCCCCTCTGTCTTTCGTTGTCTTACTATCGCCTACTTTCCTTTCCTTCCCTCCTTTTTAGTCTTTCTTCCTTCTATCCCCCCTCTCTCCTCCCTCTCCTCAGCCCCTTGCTTCTGGGCAGCCAGTTCAATGTTAATATTCCTTAAAAACTCAGAGCATCCGGCTCTTTCCAAGGCCTTGCCCCTCTCCCCCTGCCTTTCCCTCATTTATTCTTCTGGGGGATAATTTGGCGATTATAATTATTTCCATTTTACCAGGAAGACACTAAGAGCTGGAGAGTTTAAGTGACGTGCCCATGGTCACACAGCTCATACTTTACAACTTAACATCATATTCAGGCTCCAGGCCTCACGAGTCTAATTCCATCACACTTCCCACACTCACCCCCCTTGCCTGGCAGAGGTCACTGAGAGAACACCCTAAAGGGAAGAGGATTTGATAGAATACCTCCGCACACACCTGTCTTCCCTTTTGAGGTGTCTTTCAGAGGTGAGATTGCCATTGGGGCCAGCAGGACATATTAGAGGCAGGCAGTGAATTATGACATGGGTCATTAATTCATTCGGCAAATGTTTATTGAGAATATGCTTCAGGCTAGGCAAGGCTGAAACCAGGGTAAGGCAAACAAGTAACCTAGGGGACAAAATTTAAGGAGGCACTCACTTTCGGGTGCCATTCCTGCAACTAAGTGCATGACCCTAAGAATGCATGCCTCCTTCAAATTGATGCCCTAGCTCCTTGATTACCTTTCACTGGTTCTGCCCTGGTGCCAGGTGCTGTTACAAGTGCTGGCAACTCAACCGTGAGCAAAAGGACCTGGCAACCTACCCTTGGGAATCTTGCAATCTGTTATTGGAAACAGATATCAATCAAATAATCAGGCTAACAAAAGACTGTTCTAAGTGTGACAGGTTCCATGAGGAAAGGGACATGAGGCTGGAGAGGGTATTATGGAGGGGGGACAGTGAAGGCCGAAAGTTGGGTAGGACCTTCCAGCTGTGTGCAGGTGGACGGCACAGCAAGTTCAAAGGCCCTGTGGCAGGGTGGCACATGGCGGAGAGGTGAGGCTAGTGGAGGGCAGAGGAGCCAGAGCAGGGTGGCCCAGTGCAAAATAATCCCAAGCAGTCTGTTTCTAATATAGTGCCAGTGTGCAAATGACTGACTTAAAAAAAAAAAAATCCAATGCAGTGGAGAGAATTCAAAGCCCACCTGCCTTAATGATGTCCCTCATGCCCACCTTTCCGATCAGCTTTCTTCAGTGGATGGCGCGCAGATCGTGCCTCGCTCCTTCCAAACTCATCCTGGGGCATTTAATACAGCAAATATCTCTGACAGAATCTGATATTTGCCACATTTTCCAGATGAAGAAATGGGAGCATGGGAAAGTTAGATAACTTACCGTCTTAGTCAGCTCAGCTGCCACAACAAAATGCCACCAACTGGGTGGTTTAAACAACAGATTTTTAGTTCTCACAGTTCTGGAGGCTACGAAGTCCAAGATAAAGGTGCTAGCTGATTCAGTTCCCCGCGAAGCCTCTCTTCCTGGCTTGAAGACCGTTGGGCCTTGCCGCTGTCCTCACCTAGTGAAGAGAGAGTGGCCTCTGGTGTGTCCTCTTCTCACAAGGGCACCAGCCCTCTGGGCCCCACCCTATGACCTCACTTAACCTTTATCACCTCCTTGGAATGCAGGCACACTGGGGGTTAGGGCATCAACGAATTGGGGGAAAGGCACGTTCAGTTTATAACACCTGCCCAGGTGTTAACACATAGCTAATCAGTGGGATTTGATGACAGGCATTGCTGCTCCAGAGCCCAGTCTCCTAACCACTAGACTTAAATGCCTCAGGATGTTTGTGTGTGAATGTTGCCATCTGAGTGAGAAGTGCTTCTCAGGGACAGGGGTGTTCGTGACTCCTTCCAGATCCATAGGGTTTTGCCCCCATCTGGCAGTTGGGCATGTGGTCTGTGGCCTGAACCTACCCTAGGGTGACCCAGGTGATCCCTCTGGAAGAGGACTGGGCTAAGGGTATGGCGTGGAGGTAAATCAGACCTGAAACCTTACGCTTGAATTGGGGGTTGTTTCCAGTTTATCCAGAGAGGACCCCAGGCTCCAGTCCAGACTTCACCAGGAATGGACTGGGTGTTCTTGGGCAAGTCACTTGACACCTTCCAGCCCTAGGTTCCTGCCTTGTCCCAGGGGAACTGTGGGCCATCCACAGACTATGCGGTCGGCCAAGCACCAAACGTGGAGCCCTGATACGCCGCTGCCAGACGCCCCTCCCTCTCCCTAGGCCGCGCAGGTGTGGAAGGGGGTGGGCGTGCAAGGCGTGGCCAGCAAGTTGGGCGGCGGTGCCCGCTCGGGTGGCCCCGCAGGCCGCGCTGCAGCGGGGCTGAGTCGGCGGGGGAGGCCGGGCGGGCGCGCGGTGCGCTGCTCGCGCATTTCACAGACCTGCCCCTCCGCCCGCCGGGCCGCGGGGCCCAGCCTTCCCTGTGCTATCGCCCGCACCAGACGCCCGCCCAGCGCCCCTCGGCCCGCGCGGGGGCCGCCCGCAGGAGGGGCTGGAATTCCTCCCAGGGGGCCCCCTCCTGCCGTCCCTCCTGGGCGCTCGCTTCCTCCCGCTCCCCGCGCGCCCCCCTCCCGGCCGCCAGCCAACTGCGTGCCCCCGGGGCCGGCAAGAAGCCACATGCCCCCGCAAGGAATGCCGGGCCTGTCGGGCGGGGGGCGGGCGCTGGGCAGGGCCGGGCCGGGCCGGGCCGGGCAGGGAGCGCCCCGCCGGGAAGGTTGGTGAGAGGGAACGAGCCAGCCCGCGCCCTCCCCGGCCCCCCGCGCCGCCCCTCTCCCGGCCCTTGCGCCGCCCCGGCCTGATCACTGCATCTCACACTTTCCCCGCCTGACACGCGGACGGGACGACCCGCGGACTCCGGGGGCTGGGGGCACCCCGGAGGGCTGGAGCTGAGCGGCTCGGCCCGGCCCAGGCAGCCCCCGGCCCCCTCTGCGCGCCCCCGTCCCGGACGGCTTCGAGGAGGGGGCAGGCCGTCATGTTCCCCCGCACCCCTCCCCGCTGCCGCCGGCTTTGGGGCCCCGGTGGGGAGCAGGGGGCTGATTAGCCGAGGAGCAGGGGTGTGGCCAGCGGGGCCCCCGGTAGTGAGTCACACACGCCGCTCACCCAGTCCCGGGGCGAGCACGGCCCCAGCCTGAGCTGCGCGCTGCCCTCGCCCGTGAGTGCCCTGGGCTTGGCATGCGGACCCTGGGGTGCCGAGGGAGAGGCCGAGGCCCGGCGCTGTGCTGGAGGAGGGCGGTAAGCTGCGACTGGCGAGTCTCCCCTACAGAGCGAGGGGTGGGGCTTGGAGTCAGGGCCGGCCCACACCAAGCCCCCCAAGCCCCGCCTGTACCTGCTCTGAGCTGGCAAAGCGAGCCTGGCTGCATTCCCTGGCAGCCCCCGGGCAAGGGGCTGTGCAGCCAGGCGCTTAGGGCCCACTTAGTCGGCCCGCCCCTTCTTGGCCCCAGCTGGACTTCAGTCGATCCCTCCCCTGCTCCCCACTGCAGAGTTTTGTGCTGAGGTTCTTGTGGGTTCCTCATACCCTTTGCCCTTTGGTCTTGGGGTCCAGGCTGTGCTGTCCAGTCCTGCCTTCTGGCCTGAGCTGCCCCTGGCCCCTGACCCCATGGGGCTGGTGGCTCCAGTCGTCCCCAGGACCAGCCTGGGATAGAAATGGCATTTCCTCTTGGCTGGGCTACAGCTGTTTTTGTTGTCTGTGTTCTCAAGCGCTTCCTCTGGGGATGGTTGGGAGGGTAACCAGACTCCGCAGGACCCCCGATTGCCCTCTTCGCCACTCACCCCTCTTCCCCTGTCTCTTTGATCTTCTTCCTGCGCTGGTCCTGCCTTCCCGTCCCCAGGACAGAATGACTGAGAACATGAAGGAGTGCTTGGCGCAGACCAAGGCGACCGTGGGGGACATGATGACCGTGGTGAAGACAGAGGTCTGCTCACCACTCCGCGACCAGGAGTATGGCCAGCCCTGGTGAGGCCCCTGTGTGGGGACAAGAGAGGGAGAAGGGAGACGTCACTGGGCTGGGTTGATGGGAGACCCTGGGGAGAGTTCCCACTCCCTGCCCACCTTCCTTACCCTGCTCTGGGACCAGAAGTGAGGACAAGCTCTAGAAAAACCCAAATGGTGGCCCAAGAATGCCTGGGCCCAGGTCTCAGGACTCCTTCCTTCCCACTACCCCCTGCGCAGACCCCGCAGGCTGGCCGTGACTCCCCTCCCTGCCCCACATCCCCATGGCCTCCTGGCCAGATCCTTGGCTTCTCTGCTCACCAACCTCTCTCTCTCTGATGGCTTCTTTGCTTTCTTTACTATCCCTGTCCTGGCCAGCTCTAGGAGACCAGACCCCTCAGCCATGGAAGTGGAGCCCAAGAAACTGAAGGGAAAGCGTGACCTCATCATGCCCAAAAGCTTCCAGCAAGTGGACTTCTGGTGTAAGTGGAGCTTGGAGCTATTTCCTGGGCTACTCTTCCCTACCCCCCTGACCCCTCACCCCATCTCGCTTAGAGAATTTGCAGCAGTAATAATAATGATAGGCACTCACCTATTATGTACCAGACACAGGTCCAGGCTGCAGGTAATCTTCCCCATTAGCCACTGAAGTTGCAGTTATTGGTCCCATTTTCCAAGTGAGGAGACTGAGACTTGATGAGGGTTAAGGATGTTGCCTTAGGTCCCACAGTCCACCAAATGCACAGTTGCAATTTTAACCCAGACCCATTGGACTCCAGAGCGTATTCTTTCTTCTACATTTTCAGACTTGAAACAAAGGGAGCTACTGGCATCCCTAGTGTTGGCAGGCCTGTCCTTGAGCCCCCAGGGAGGGTACTGGGTTATCACTCCTGAAAACTCAGGAGCCTGTGGCTGGCTGGGATGGAGCCAGGGCTAGGGTTCTGGAGAGCCATGCAGTGTGCTTCCCACTGCCCTATGCTGTCCTCAGGGCAGGCTTCCCATCAGCCCCTCAGCCTCCTCCATGGGGGTCCTACCTCCTGAAACAACTGAGGCTCTCTTTCCTCCTTCCATCCCTCCAGTCTGCGAGTCCTGCCAAGAGTACTTTGTGGATGAGTGCCCGAACCATGGTCCCCCGGTGTTTGTGTCTGACACACCGGTGCCTGTGGGCATCCCAGACCGGGCCGCCCTCACCATCCCACAGGGCATGGAGGTGGTCAAGGACGCCAGTGGGGAGAATGACGTGCGATGCATAAATGAGGTCATCCCCAAGGGCCACATCTTCGGCCCCTATGAGGGGCAGATCTCCACCCAGGACAAATCAGCTGGCTTCTTCTCCTGGCTGGTGAGTGTCCCCAGGGCTGTGCCCTTGGAGAGGGTGCTGATGGACATGGACGGGAACCAGCAGGGGGAGCTGTCCGCTGTGGCCATCACTCATGGACACATTGATGATGGATCTTGCTGTCCCCTTGCCTCGGCTAAGTGACTGCACCCCTTGGTGGCTGAGGGCCATGCTAAGGAGCTCATCTGGCAGTAGTCAGCAGACTCAGTGGTGGGGTGATTTCCCCATGAATCCTCCCATGCGTGTCTAGCAGGCCATTCGGTGGCATTTATGGAGGGTTTACTCAAGCCCTCCTCTGGAGCAGGTGACTTGGAGCTGGAGGGATGCAGAGTATGACATTCAGCCAAAAAAAGGCAATACTATCGTGTGCTGGGCTAGGTGCTGGAGGTAAAATTTCAACAAGACAGACATGGTCCCTACCCTCAGGGAGCAGACAGTCTGATGGGGGAGAGCAGGTATTGAACAAGTATGTGCACATGTGATAATTGCTAATGAAGGGAGAATACTGGATACTCTGGGAACTGTGGGAGATGGCAGTGTTCACAGTGTTTGGAATTTGAGGCCCAGAGCCCAAGTTCATATGTCAGCCAGCTTTGCTACTTATTATCTAATGTGACCTCGGATGAGTCATTTAACCTCTGTGCCTGTTCCGTAACAGGATCATCATAGCCAATGGCGAAGATTAAATGAATCAATACTGTAAAGTTCTTGGAGTTGTGCTTGCCCCTAGGAAGCATGCGGTGAATATCAGCTATTATTATTACAATTATTGTTGGCCTACATGAGGCGTTTGGGCAAGATTTCCTTCAGCCTGAGCCTCGGAGAATGAATAGCACTAGTAGAGAGGGGAAGGGAAAATGCTCCCTGCAGACAGAACAGCTGAGAGAGAGGACCTCCAAGAAGTCTGGTGTGGTGATAGCAATGAGCCTGGGAGGCAGCGTGGCAAGAAATTGGCAGGAGAGGGAGGCAGGGGCCAGATCACACCGTGTCTCATAAACCAGGGTCAGTGCATCCTTTCTCCCATGGGCCGGGGGAAGCCACTGAAGCATTTCAAGCAGAGGTGCGACTCGGTTAGTTTGCAGAATGGAGAATTGGGCTTCAGATGGTAGGCTGAGGTGGGGGTTTACTCAAGCCCTCCTCTGGAGCAGGTGCCTTGGAGCTGGGGTGGTGGGGAATTGGTAAAGGAAGATGGTGGTTTAAACTCAAGTCCCAGAGGTGGGCACATTTGAGAGACAGTTAGGGAGAATTCCTAAGATTTACTGATTTATGGAATGTGGAGGTGAGGAAGGGGAAGAAGAATTATCAGAGATGATTCTCAGAACTCAAATCCGAACAGATATGGGGGGATGTGGGACAGTAGGGAAAGGCAGGCTGGGGGTAGGAAGGTCATTTGTTGTGCATTCAGTAAACACTTCTTGAGGGTCTCCTTTGTGCCAGGCACAGGGGCTGGCCCTGGGGTATAATGGTGGGCCTGACCTCACTGAGTTTACTGTGGGGAAGAGGTAATAAATCAAAGAATAAGATAAATAAATAGAAAATTATGACTCTGAAAGGTAATAGAGAAAGCGAAGCTAGGAGAAAAGTGAACAGCCAAGGGAATCGGCGTGGCCAGGGGGAAGGCTTCCTGATAGCTGGGCTGTGGTTGATGGAAGAGGATGTTGACCAGGTGATTGGCGAGGGGCATCCAGATGGATGGAACAGCACGCACAAAGGCCATGTGGCAGAAGGGAGCACGGCACGTTTAAGCCTGGGAAGAAGGTCAGTGTGTCTGGAGCGCAGCCAACACAAGGGCCTGAAGGAGGAGGCAGAGGCTTGGCCGTATAGGAACCAGTGGGCCAGAAGGGGACTTCAGTTCTTTAAGAACTATGAGAAGTTTCACTAATGTTTTGAAAGGGTGACTGGCCGCAGCCTGGAGAACTGATAATGGAGTGGAGAGGCATTGGTCAAGAATGGATGCCCACACCCCAGTTAGAGGGCTGTGGTCATTCTCTTTAAGTGGACAATGCTAGTGGCTCGGTTAGGGTAGAGGCAGAGACATGGAGAAAAGCAAAGTGGTTTGTGAACTGTTTCAGAGACTAAAGGAATTTGATTTAGAAGTAGACTAAGTAAAGGAGAGGGAGGTGTCAGGAACAACTCCTGTAGTGTTCCTCTCCCAACAGGTCAGGAATTTCTCTTTCTCTGAGAAATGGGGAATTCCAGAAGGGGACTGAGTTGAGAGAGAGATCCTGGATTTGGTTTCGGACTTGTCGAATTTGGAGTGACGTCAAGATATCCAAGTGGTGATGTCAACTAGGTGGTTAGATATATGGGTTCAGAGCTTGGAAGGGAGGTTTGGCGATGTCACTTCATAAGCCACCTGTGCAGAGGTTGTGAGAGGTGCCGGGGCTGTGGAGGGCAGCCCCCAGGGGAACGAGCTGATCAAGAGCCATGTGGAGAGGGCCTAGGACTCAGTTTTGAGGAACTTCCACCGTTAGTGATTCAGAAGGGGAGTTTGGTCCTACAAGGGAGACAAAGAAAGAGCAAGAGCAGCCTGAGAGGCAGGAAGGCCAGAATGGCCAACAGTGTCTAATTCTGCTGAGAAGACAAGCAAAAGGAGGGCTTAAAAGCGCTTGTTGGATTTAATGCCAGGGAGGTCATCGGAGACTTTAGTAGGAGCTGTTACCGTAAGGCAGTAGTTCTCAACCTGGAGAAATTCGCTCCTGCCCTCCCCTACTCCTGGTGCGTTTGGCAGTGTCTGGAGACATTTTTGCCCATCACAACTTGGATGGGGATGTGCTATCGGCAGCTAGAAAGTAGAGGCCAGGGATGCTGCTCAACCTTTTGTAATGCACAGGACAGCCTCCCACGACAAAGAATGATTGGGCCTCAGTTGTCAATAGGACTGTGAGATACTGCAGAAGAGTGATGAGATGGAAACCTTGTTAGAACGGAGGTGATCAGCAGAGCCAACTCTCAGAAGTTTGATTAGAGGTGAGAAGTAGAAGAGAGAGGTAGGGAATAGGAAGGCTGACGGCTGGAGGAAGACATGGGGTCAAGGGAGTTTGTTAATGAGAGAAACGTTAACATCCTCAGAAAGCCCAGTGGGAGGAGTCCTGATGAAGAAATGGTCGAACACAGAGTGGAGATGAGGCATGGAATAAGCTTTTATATTACCTGAGGAGGTGATACAGACGGAGACACGGGATATGGAAAGAAGGTGGCTCAACATGTTTCTGTCGCTGGAGGGATATACAAAAGGCTTGGAGCAGATGGAGGGGGCCAAGTGTAGTAGGCCAGATAGTGTCCCGCCCCCCAAAGGATGTCCATGTACTGATTCCTGAAACCTGTGACTTTGTTATCTGATAGGGCTAAAAGGACTTTGCATCTGTGATTTTGCTTAAGAATCATAAGATGGAGAAATTGTCTTGGATTATTGGGGCGGGCCTAGTTTAACTGCAAGCACGTTTATGAGAGGGAGGCAGAGGCGAGAGAGTCAGAGTCAAAGAGAAATATCGGAAGATGCTTTTCTGCTGGCCTTGAAGGTGGAGGGTGGAGCCAGGAGCCAAGGAAGGCAGGCGATCCTCCTTAGAAGCCAGGAAACAGGTTCTTCCTTAGAGCCCAGAAAGAACCCAGCTTTGCTGGCATCTTGATTTTAGGATTTCTGACCTCCCAAATTGTAAGTTAATAAATGTGTGTCATTTTAAGCTACTGTGTTTGTGGCACTATGTTTCGGCAGCGGTAGGAAATTAACCTAGTAGGCTTATGTGTTCGGGGGGACATCTGCTAAACTGTGTGGAGAGGTGCAGAGGGGCGGCCTGAGATTGAGGAGAATGGAGAAAGTGAGTTCAGGTTGGGGGGAGTAGAGTTCGAGGTGCCCACGAGATGCCCAGGTGGAGCTGCTCAGAGGCTCATTGGTGCATGTGGGTCTGCAGCCCAGGGCGGAAGCCTAGATGTAGGGGAACGCTGAGCATAGAAATGTATGCAACCAAAGCCCTGGGAGGGGGCGGGCGGTGGGGTCAGTGCTGCGGAGGGTGAGACTCTTGAGGACCGAGAGCCACTTGGCTCAGGTCTCGGTGTCCTGGCAGGGACAGTTTCACAGCGAAAGCCCCACTGCCGTGGCCTGGGGTGTGAGTGGGAGCAGAGGCGAGGGGCCCAGCAAGGGTAGCTGGCTCGTTTTAGAAGTCTGGCTGCTCAGCGAGCAGTTGTTTTGTGCTGGGTGCCTCCGCATTCCTCCTCACGACAGTCCTGCAGTTGGAGGTTGCTGCCCCTCTGGTTCACGTGACGGACCCAGGGACCGAAGAGGTTAGGCGGCCCCGACTCCCATCGCTGATACATGGTAGACTTGGGCTCCTTCAGAGATCGTGCCTCTCTGTGATGCCAGGGGGCTTTGAGGAGTTCTTTTACAGAGAGACAGATATGACTAAAGAAATGGAGCAGTGAATTTGGTTATGTGTCCACCCTCACAGACACAGAGCCACTCCGAAGCCACTAACTAGGTCCTGAGCTGGGGGCCCTGGGTGTAACAGAAAAGCATGAGGCTGAAGGAGCATGTGAAGGCTTTGACCTTTGCGATCCACAGGTTCCCTGTTCGGGAGCCTGTGGTACAGCTACAGGCCAAGGCGGGTGGAAGGGGAGGAGGCTTATTCCCAACCAAGTAATAGGGAGGCAGAGTGTTGCCGGTGATTGTAATGCTGCAGAAGGCTCCAGGGACAGGGAGAGGAGAATTCGTTTTGGAGATGGGTCTTGAGGATGGGTAAAAGTTCAGTAGAGGAGAGTGACGGCTGCTCAGCCTGCGGGAAAAATCTCAGGGGAGGAAATCTAGGGCCACACCTAGGAAAGGGCTGTAAGGATCCCTTCCTCCCCACACCAGAGTCAGAGTCTACACCTGGGGAGAGCCCAGCCCTGCAAGCTGGGGTCTGGAAAGCAGACAGCTTCCCCAGGCTTGCCACCTGGTGTGGGTGGGTCGGGAGTCTGCGGTAAAGTGAGGATAGGAAGCCCTGGAGTTTGCAGCCAGCTCTGTCCACCGGGGTGGGAACCGCGGCCAGCATGTTGCTCCCCGGGAGGGTCCTTCCTAGGGCCTTAGGGCTGCAGCAGGAGGCTGGGTGAGGGGAGGGAGTGGCTGGAGGTCGAAGGAACATGTGGAGGCTTTGACCTTCGTGATCCAGAGAAGCGAGAGGTACTGAAGGCCTGGAGAGAACAGATGTGCAAAATGGTTCAAAGAAAGCAGGGCCCATCTGTGTGCGTGTGCGTGTGCGTGTGCGTGTGTGTGTGTCTCAGAGGGCGGTTCAGCTGAATGGTGACGGGGTTGGGGGAAAGGTAGGCTGAACCACAACACTGATTTTGGACCAGGATCCGGAAGCCCCACATCCTAAATAAGCTGCATTCATTTGTCCCGAAGCCATATTTGATGTTGTCCTTTCTTGACCTTCTGCCTGCCTTCGGAAGCTCTGGCCCGCATCCAACACGACACATTTCCTTCCACCACTCCTCAGTGTGGGCGCTCTACTCCAGTAGAAGCGATGGTGGTGCTAACGGGAAGCCTGCCGTTCACGTGTGCTGAGCACTGATTCTGTGTCTGGGTTCACACTCACACTTGATAATCATGATCTCATTGGATCCTAACGATGCCTTTGCAAAGTAGATATTATTCTAACCACTGCACCGCCAAGAAAACTGAGGCCTGGAGAGGGTGAGCCATTCCGCGGACAGCTAAACAGTTGGCGAGTCACTGCGCTGGGCAGTCCGACTCCGGAACCCACGCTCTCAGTCCGTTTCTCACTCCTCTCCGCCTCTCCACCTCCCTTACTCCTCCTGCTTGTTCCTACCTCCTGGCCTTGGTTGACTCTTATTCTGCTCTCCCTTCCTGCCCAGCACAAGCGCCCTCTCCGTCTCCCCTTAATCAGGGGAAAAGCTAGGCCCACTGCGTGCAGCGCGGTGTAGGGACACGGCCTGGGTTTAGATGGACCAAATGGCCATCTCCACTTTGCAGCTCTCCCCCAGGGCCTGGCCTGAGTGGAAAGCGTTTTGCACTCACTACTGGCTGCTTAGAAAAGAAAGGCCCTTCCTTCTGCTTTCTCATCTCACTGGCAATTACAGACTCCACAAATCATTGCCAGGGCTGCCAGGCCACCCTCAGACACGGCTCGGCGGAGGTGACGCTGCAGGCACGAGGTGCTTGAGGAGTGCCGTCCAATTCGTACGGTTTGGTGAAGGGGCAGAGGAGAGGAGGCCAGCACAGCGTTCCTATTTAAGCTTTGCTCTTAGACCCAGTCTTGCTCCAGAAGGGATTTCGGGCAGCCTAGCAGGACACATAAAATATAACATGATAGCACATTAAAACTGGAGGAGAGAGAGAGAAGAAAGAAAAACAAGGGCGGAGGCCCTAAACGGAGCCAGGAATGAGGCTAATAATGTATACCCGAATGACCAATGTGTGCACTTCTAGCTGCATGGGGTCCAAATCTGGCAGCCGCTGGGAAAAGCTGAGCCTGGCCAGCGACCAGTGCATTCTGTCCCAAACGTGAGAAGTCCCAGGTGGCTCCCGAGGAGGTCAGCCCTTCTGGGTACTGATACTGGACGGCAGACCTCCCGGAGGTCCTTATAAGGTGGCCGGTGTGGGGGGACTGCTCACCCGCTGTCAGTCCTCAACTCCAGCCGCCAGACTCCTGCTGTTCTGGGGGGAAGCAGACGCGAAATGGTACCACGGTGTTTTCCATCCCGGCTTCCATCGTAAAATGAGGCTGTATTTTAAAACTTGAAATTGGATGTGCAAAAGGTCGTGGCAGGCCCTCCAGAACAGAGTGAGCAAACCCCTGAGTAACTGGACTAGGCGGGAGTATGCGTAAGCGGACTTTGCCAGTGCCCCAAGAGGTGAGCGCCAACAGGCAGGTTTTACCAAGTGTCGGGGAGCTCAGAGAAGGGAAGAGTAAGGGTCTGCCCAGGAACAAAAGACAGAACATTTGAGACAGGTCAGGCATGTGTGTGTGCACCAGCGTGAGCAAGTGCTTTTCATGCTTGTCCGTTGATTTCTTTATTTTGTAAATTTCCGACCCTGTAGAAAGGTTATAAGAATAGTAAAATAAACACTCACAGACCCTGCATCTAGATTCACCTATCGCTAACATTTTGTAAAAGTTGCTTTATGTCTCTGTATATACCTGTCGTCACATGTACACACACATTCTTTTTTGTTTATTTTTTTCCACACCATTTTGAGATGCCATCACATCAGGCTTTACAAGCCATTCGGCCTCTGTCGCCACTACTCAGCTCTTGTTGTTAAGGCAAAGGGAGCCATAGACAGACAGGACATGAATGAAAGAGTGTGGCTGTGTTCCAATAAAACTTTATTTATGAACAGTGAACATTTTGAATTTCACGTAACTTTGAAAATCACATAAATGAAATTATTATATGATAAACATTTTTTATCCATTAAAAAAAATACAAAAACCATGTTTAGCTCGCAGGCTGTATGAAAACAGATGGGGGCTAGACTTGACCTACAAACAGGTTACAGTAGTTCACCTACCTCTGTCCTATATAAACGCCACGTAATTAGTATACTCAGGAAATTTAACCATCGATACCATATTGTCTCAACTGCAGTCCATGTTCAGATTTTCCCAGGTGCTCTGAGTAATGCACTTTCTAGGTCCCCTGCCCCACCCCAGGACCCACTCGAGCATGGCACATTGCATTCAGTTGTCATGTCTCATCAGTTTCCTTTAGTCTAGAACAGTTCCCCCTGGAACTGTTTTCTCTTTGGTGATAGGGACACTTTGGAAGAGTTCAGGCCAGTTGTTTGCAGAATGTTCCACAGTTTAGATTTGTCTGATTGTTTCCTCATGATAGACTCAGATTATAGATTTTTGGCACGGATGACGTTGTCTCTTTCTCCCCGTAGACATCAGGAGGCACGTGATGTTGGTTTGCCTTGTCTTTTAGCAAATGGTTTTAGCAACTATCGATGATTCTTGCTTGTATCAATTATTAGTCACAGCTTAAAATGATTTTTAACCATTCCCCTACATTTATTACTTGATATTCTGCTGTTAAAAAGACTGCTCAAACTTCTTCTCCACCTATCCTATCCGCCATTTAAAAATTATTTTCAGTATCGGTATAGATTCATGAATTCTTTTTCTTCTTCACTGTGTTCTACTCCAGTTGTCATTATTCTTTTTGATATTTAAATTGCCCTAGTTTTGGCCAGTGGGAGCTTGTTCCGATTGGCTTCTTGTTCTTATTTTAGCATTTCCTTACTGGTACAAAAAGCTGTTCCAGCCATCTCTCCTAGGAGGTCTGATTCAATTTAGTGGAAAATGGTATTTAGAAACCAGAATCTCTGGGCAATAGGTGTGTGCATTGTTATTGGGGTTTCTTTGCTTCTCAGCCTGCACCAGGTTTTGAGGGATGAGTTGAAATGAGTGGCCTACGGAGTCGGGAATTGAGGGAACGCATAATCGCAAGCAGTGGGCAGAGCACGTACAAAGGCCCAGGGGCACACATATAATATTGAGGTGGGGAATGGTAATAGAGTAGAGCAGAAGTAGAGTGTGCTTAGAAGGAAAGGTGGAAGATGATGCCAGCAAAAAGTCACTTTTCTCCTGTTCCAAGATGTTATGAATCTTAAGACCTTATTAATTCAATATCAGCTTTTTTTCAGGAATAAAAATATGTTCTTCCATCCTAACTTTCTTCTTAATGCCAGAAGCATTAAATGTGCTGGACTTGTCTAACTATTTTATAAATGCTGGTGGTTTGGTTATTGGATCACAGACCAAACCAAGGATTCCCCCCAAAATATGATATGATGGTGAACTAGTCCTGGCTGGAACTGAGTTGATAATTCTCAAAATCTTTACATTGGAGCAAAAGTAAAGCATGAAAATCTAGTCCGAACTGTTCAATGTTCCCATACGAAATCACTTCTAACTTGACCCTCATTCTTTGTCTCCTCAACACCTCTACTGCAATTGTATTTTACACTTGTGTTGTGTTCAAGTAACTTATAATATTCATGGGGTCCCAACGTTACATCACTTTTATTCTAATGTTAACTCAAAAAGGTATAAGCATAAAGCTAAATAAACACATTTCATGTAGCTTTTAAACAACTATAAAACCGTGACAGGCTCAGAAATATATAATGAGCAAGAACTATACAAACCAACAGAATTTAAATTAACAACATCACCTTGATGTGTTGGATGATGTTTTATTGGAACTAAGTTGCTGTTTATAAGATAAATATGGTAGTGACGACTGAGACACACATTCTTTGGCCTTAGACATTCCTGTGCTCTTGTGTGCTCTGTGATATCTTTATTTTCTTTGTTTGTCTCTATTTGAAACACTGAGAAATCTTGTGTTAGTGAACTGCCATGATGTTTCTTGGTCTTTTCTTTGCCAGAATGCATCGTTTATATATTAGGTTTGTTCTTTTTCATGGACTCGCATTAAGTTGTAATAACTGGTGTTTTATAGTCAGCTGTTACTGTGTAACAAGCTACCTCCAAATTTAATGACTGTAGAACAGGAGTCAGCAACCTTTTTGTGGAAAGGGCTAGATGGTGAATATTTTAGGCTTTGTAGACCATATAGTATACTATCACAACTGCACAATTCTGCCATCGTAGTGTGAGAGCAGCCATAAGTATGGCAGGTTCTAGTAAAACTTTATTTATGGGTACTGAAATTTAAACTCCATATAATTTTCACATGACAAAATAGCCTTCTTTTGATTTCTTTGCAACCATTTGGAAATGTACGAACCATTCTTAGCTGATGGGCCATACAAAAACAGATGGTGGGCCGGATTTAGCCTACAGGCCATAGTTTGCTGACCCCTGGCATAGAACAACAATGAGTTATTCTTGCCCATGCATGTGCTGGTTGACTCCCGTTTGGTTGATTTATCTGGGAGTGGCTGGGCTGCTGTGCCTCAAGCTCCAATGCAGCGAGTGTGGCTCCTCCCAGTGGAGCCAAATGTGCCAAATGTGCCGTGTGTTTGTCCTGTACCCGGAATAAAAGGACAGAGGCTGCCTTGGGAAGCTCTTCTCCTGGCGAAGGCAGAAGCCCCCGAGGGCAAGCTCATCTTCACCAGCACATTTCAAGCCTTTGCTTGCATCGTGTGTATTAACTTCTCACTGGCTAATCAGTCACCTAGCTGAATCCAAGGTCAAGGAGCAAAGTACTATAGGCTACTTATAAGATAGGGTCTACTGCAGAGTCATCTGGCCAGAACGATAGGAAGGGGAGAGAACTGGGACCAAGAACTCAGTCTACCACAGTTCCCAACTCAGTCACACCGCAAATTTCATGGTGATTCCTTATATTGTTTTTTACATGAAAACATTGAATTAAAAATTCTTAGAACTTTCAGACCTTAAGACTATGTCCAAAGATCCTAGGTTGAGAAACATTAATTTCTAGTAAACTTCCTAGCTTTAATAATAGGGGATTTCAGATTTCCTAGTGTTTGAAAATTCTTCCAGGAGAGGTCTTGTCTGATCTACACCTCTAGATCCTAATTCAGTACCCCTAAACCCCAGAGGTTCTTCAGCAAATGCTAGGGAGGGTTGGTACATGAAAACAACAATAACACAATAACTGCTGTTTATTGGGCACTAAAGAATTTGTGTGTCTTAACTCTTTACTTCCTCACAACCATACTATAGGATAGGTATTATTATCGCCCTTTTACAGATTGGTAAACTGAGGCTTAAAAAGCCAGGTTACTTATCCAAGACTTCACAACTAATTGTGGAGCCAGCACTTCAAACCAAAGCTCAAGCTGTTACTCTCCAGCCCTGGACATGAATGTCTAAATGAACTTGGTCTTGTCTACTTGTATGGAAACCTCCTGTTTCTCTAGGGAATTCTTTTCAAGCCCATGGTATAAGAAGATTGTTTCCTTTTCGTTGTTGTTGTTGTTGTTGTTGTTGTTGTTGTTGTTGTTTTGTCTGGTTGCTGCTGATGAATATTTGGCAGATTTTATTTTTTAACGGCTTAACTGAGATATGTCACATACCATACACTTCACCCATTATGTAATTATGTAATTTAATGGTATAGTCATAGGTATGTGCAGCCATCACCAGTCAATTTTAGAACCTTTTCATCACCTCAAGAAGAATCTCTGTCCTTTAGCTGTCACCCCACCTCGTCCCCTCCCCCTCCCTCTCTAAGCCCTAGGCAACCACTAATCTACTTTCTGTCTTTATAGACTTCTCTGTGCTGGATATTTCATAGGAATGAGATCATATAGTATGTGACTGGCTTCTGTCACTTAGCTTAATGTTTGCAAGGTTCATCCATGTTGTAGCATGCATCGTTTTTTATGGCCGACTAATATTCCCTTGCATGGATATACCACATTTGGTTTATCCATTCAACCATTGATGGATAGTTGGATTGTTTCACCTTTTAGCTATAATGAATAATGCTGCTTTAAACATTCGTGTACAAGTTTCCGTGCAGGCATATGTTTTCATTTCTCTTGGGTATATACCTAGGAGTGGAATTTCTGGGTAACTCTTATGTTTAATCGAGGATCTACAGACTGTTTTCCAGAGCAGCTGGACCATTTTACATTCCCGCCAATAATGTATAAGGGCTCTGATTTCCCCACAGCCTTGCCGACATTTGTTATCTGCCTTTTTGATTCTAGCTGTCCTAGTGGGTGTGAAGCAGTGTCTTCACTTCATCCTCGTGGGTAGAAAGTGGTTTTGTGGATCTTTGGTTTTTTTCCTCTGCTTTTTTTTCTACCTTATATTTATTTCCCTGGCTACTGGGGGAGAGCCACCCATGATGAATGCACAGGTTGTCTATTGAACAGCTCATATCAGCCCTGTCAAATGCTTTCCCTGCCATGCTGATCTGGAAGACCCTTCAAATCTGTAGCGTGGTATTGAAGGTTTGTTTCTATTTTCTCTCCAGTCACGGGCCCATTTGAATTTGCATTTTTGCTGGCTCCCAGATGGGCAGAATCTCCTATCCTTGCCCCGACACCCTTCATGTAAAGCATAACTAAGAGACAGGGTTCGTTCTTGCCCCAGGGCCCACTTCACCGGCTTCACCAGCAGCCAGATTCATTGCTAAGAAGAGTGAGGCCATGTGTGTGCAGAGCAGAGGGTGGTTGGTTCTGAGACTGGCTCCGAGTCCTGGTAGAACACGCGGACTTGGGAAGGGAAGAGCTGTCTGAGATGGTTAACTAGGCTCTGGACTCAGACTTTCCTACCACTTGTGGTAAAAGTGTGTCTTTGAGCAAATCACTCGTTCTTTCTGAGCTCTAGTTTTCGCATCCACAAAGTGGGTTGCCCAGTCTACTGGAACATAGAGGGTTATCATGAGCCTTCATGCTTGTTGCACATCTGGTGCATAGCAGGTGCTGAGCCGATCACAGCCAGCGTTATTATCTCCTTAGCTTCACATGGGGTTCAAGAAAGGCTGAGATTTGTGAGTAGAATTACAGAATGGGAAAGCTGGATGCAGAATTTGGGATTGTATGTAAACATGCCTCCTTCACCAGGTCTCCAGGGCTTTATTGAAATTTGATAGGAGATAGATTTAAATGATAAAAGGAAGTACCAATTCCATTATCAGTTAAAGGGGAGGGGAAGAGTTCCATAATAGTTTTTGAGAATTTTCGAGTCACCTAGCAAGTTATATATCAATAGTCAAAAATATGCCACACACATTTTGAGGAACCCCTTTCCCGTGCTGAATTCTGTCTGTGGACACCAGGTTAGGAAACCAGGCCCGAATCATCTCAGAGGCCCCCTTCCAACTTAAGTGTTCTTCACTCTATGTTTCTGGGCATAGCAGAGCCCAGAGTTCAAGTTCATGTTCAGGCTGGCCTCTTTATCTGTCTGCATTTCCATTTGCTGGACTGGGAAGTAGCTGGAGAACAGAGGTGATGCTCTCTGCCTCCTAGGGTTCTGGGAGGAGCTCAGAGATGTGATGTGTGAAAGCACTTTGTCACTTATGCATGGCTTCATGAATCATTTTTGTAACTGCTTTGCTCTAAGAGGAGGTACAGGGCTGAAAATCAAAATGCTTTATGGATTCAATGGGCTCCTGGAAAGTTACAAGCAAATCGGGTTTTTGAAAATCCTGTCTCCTGGTTATGTCACCATTTAGGGGAGCCTAACAGTGAACCGTTGGTCGCAGCAGACAGTCTGTCTCAAAGCATAATATTCCTCCCTATTAAATGCCAATCATCATGTAGCAAATTTGCTTGAACCAGAGGAAAAGCTGGACATTCAGAGAGGATTCCAGGACATTCCTGGTTGATTCTGACAAGATCATTAGAAGAGAGTTTGTAGATTAGGTTCCTCACTCTCAGGGTACTTAAGAGTATGGGCTGCACTGACGGGGACCTGAGTATGAACTCCAGATTCCCCAGCATTTCCTCTGTGGCCTCAGGAAGTTACCTAATAGCCTTAAAACTCAGTTTCCTAATCCTTAAAATGGGTATAATAATAATAGCTACTTCATGGAGTTGTGAAAATTCATGAGATGGTATTTCATAGTACTTGGCACCCCTGAAATTGCTCTATGAAAGGCAACTGTTGATGTCTTATTACTGATGCTTTTATTAATTATTACCATGGTCAGAAATAGCATTTGGGTAACCCAGGGGGCCAAAACTCATGCATTCATATTATTTTCTGAGGATCTGTCCACGTGGAAGCATACAATCTTAGTTTTGGACAGACTTTTAGAGGTACTTTAGGACTGGTTTGCCCTCAGTGAGGAAATTCATTCTTCTGCCTTCCGGATAGAGAAGCATCCAGCTGCCACTCAAGTTCTCCTAGTAACAAGAAGCTCACCTCAAAAGGCTGCTCATTCTATTGTAAGACTGGTCTGCATGTTAGAACATGCATCTTAGGACTGTTCTGCATGCGTTTCCCTTGTGTGGAGTTCAGGCTTGTGTTTTTTAAAGTGCATGCTGGTCCTGGTCCCGCCTCCTCTAGGCGGAGGTCCTTCTCACATCTGCTGATGGCTCTGCTTTCTCTGACCTCTTCCTCTCCAGGCTAAGGGACCCCTATTATCATGCTGATCAACCTTCTCTGGTTGGGCCCAGGTTATCAAAGTCCTCGCATCACAGTGCTCAGAGCTTAGGCTGGTCCCAGAAATGCTAAGCTCAGAGGGGCCAAGTTGTTGACCTCGAAGGAGAAGGTGAGGGAGGGCTCCGAGAGGTCAGGCTTCTGCAGGTTTGGTCCTGAGCATCTGCCTTTGGCTGGCCAGGACCATCTCAGTCCCAGGACTGGAAGCCTGTATCCTGCTCTCTACTTAGGGTAGCCCGGGCCCATCGGTGACGTGTGACATGGTCACATGCCCAGCCTGATCCTACCTGTTCCCTCTGCCTAGAACACCCTTGCTCTCCTTTTTTCAAAGACCTCAGGTTAGATTTTTACATCGCCCAAGAAGGTCTTTAACCTACTACTAGAAACAGGGCTCCAGCTCAGAGTGCTCATATTCCAGAACTCTCATATTCTCAGAATCCCCCAGTGCAGTGCTATTCACAGGATATCACAGTGCCTTCTTCACATCCCCCTCAACTGTCAGTTTCATGAAAGCAAAGACATTCTCTCCCTGGATCAACATTTTATCCCCAGAGCCTGTCACTATAGCTGCTTCCTCAGTGATAATTTGAGAAAAATTCTCATTGGTGGGAAAGATAAACCAAGAAATATCCCTCAGCTAATCCCTAGATTGGAATGAGGTCTTAGGTCCTCCTATGTCCCCCACAGCTCCCACTCAGGCCGCTGCCCAGTTGAAGGTATAAAAAAAGCTGATTACAGCAACCCAGTGTTGACCCACGAAACTCCCAGTGCTCAGAATTAATCATAACTAACATTTGGTCCCTTCATGAATAATCACAATCATGATCACAATGGTAATAGCAACCATTTGTTGAGTGCCCTCCACATCAGTCATTACAGCAGTGTTGCAAGGTTGGTTTTTACTCCATTTTACAGATGAGGAAACTGAGGCATGGCCAATAAAGTTACCTCCCAAGGCCACTCGCTCATAAGTGATGAAGCTGAGACTCTAGCCACTTCCTCTGGCTCCATGGCTCTTGTCACCCACTAGGTGCTTCTGCTACTGGCTTCAAGGTCTCCAGATGCTTCTCTTTTCCCCCAGGAGACAGAGGAGCAATCAGAAATGATACTGTAGGGTGATTAGGACTGGTGTTATGATAAGGGACAGGGTTCTGTGAGATTTCAGGGGCGGGTCCTTGAAGACTAGAGAATCATCTGGAGAGACTGCCCGGGATGGAAAGCCTGGGCCGCGTGCGTTCTCTTTCTATCTGAGAGTTTTACACCACAAGGCAGTGTAGTCTCGTTGACAAATAAAACAAAAGCCTCATCCCGCTTGGCTCTTTCCTCCTCTCTAAAGGTAGTTGGAGTCGAGAGTTTGACATGTATCTCCCAGATTGTCTAAGCACATATAAACACAGGCATAGTGTGGTGCTGGTAAATGCCAAATAACTTGCCGGTGGTAGCACGGAATGTATATGCCAATTTCTTGGGTGCAAATGCTCCCACCATGGCTGACTTCAAGCTACTGAATGAGCAGTTGGCAAGACATATACAGTAGTGACCATTACATAGTATTTCTACTGTACAGGCAGATACAATAGATTCTAGTACCTTCAGGAACATAGATAATAGTAAAATGTAGTGAAATTACTAGGAAGTGGTAATCTTTGAGTATTTATTACCTTTTTAAAAATACAACTTGTTGAATTATAAGTTTATATAATTTAATTTTTAATAACAGCTGGGTTTAACAACTGGTTCACAAAATTCCAGAAATTTTATGATCGTCTCTCGTTAGCCAGTACAAGCCAGCCCCAGCATACCACTCATTTCCTTTTTACTAAAATAGTAACACTCTATACACTTTTTTTTATTAACTTGCTTTTTCCTTAAAAGATTCTTTATTCAGTAATTCTTTCATTCAGCCAATATTGTACTACATGCCATGCTCTGTGTTGGGAACTGGGCCAGGCCACTGCTTTAATGCATCAATTAAAATACATGTGCTTTGCCTTCATTAGCTGTGGTCTAGTGAGGGAGTTTCCAAATCTACAAGTAGATAAACTCCATTAATAACAAAAATGTACTCTGTAACTTGGTCTGTAAAAAAGATATACTAGGATGTGTCATAGAAATAATGCCGAGTCGGGGACAGGCGTGTGGAGGTCAGAGTGTGGTAGGGGAGAAACTACTTCGAGTTCAGGTCAGGAAAAGCTTCTTCTGAGGAGGTGACAGAAACTGAGACCCAGAAGGAGAGACCAGCCATGGGACATTTAGTGGGAAAAGGGTTCAAAAGGATATATTCACTGGGATGCCATTTCTGTAAACTTTACAAACGTGTAAACTAGTTCTGTACATTGTTTTTAGTGAAAATGGGGAGGCTCCCTGCCAGCTTCAGGATGGTGGTTACCCGTGGAGGGAGGGATTGCAGGAGGATGAGTTGGAGGCAGAGATGGTCTTCAGCTACATCTTGGTATTTTCTTGAAGCAAGAAGAGGGAGGAGTCTGGATCAAATATGGCTAGTGGTAATTTTTGTTGTCTCTAGCTGATGGGTACCAGGCTATTGGCTCCATTATTTATAATTTCTGGATGCTTAAAATGTGATTATTCATGATTATTATTTTTTTTTTAAAAGAGTCAGGTAAAAGAGGTTGTAGGCAGTGATCCAGACCAGTGTGAGGATTCACTCTCAGATCACCGTGGCTCCAGAAGAGTATAAGGCAGAGAGAGGCCAGGAGAAGTTTGGGAAGCAGCCAATGACCAGGTCCTGTGGGCCTTGAAGGCTGTGACCCCGAGTATGAGTTTTATTGGAAGTGCAGTGGATGCCATCTGGTAGGTGACATGATCTGGTTTACGCCGAAAAAAGATTCCTCTGGCTGCTTAGAAGAAAATTAATGGAGAGTTAAGAATGACATCAGGGAGGTTAGTTAGGATCTCTCATAGTTGTCCAGAAGAGAACTGATGATGGCTTAGACCAGGGTGGAAGCAAGAAATTGTGGAGAGAGGAGCAGTTTTGAAATCTGACTTGGAAGACTTGCTGAGGGATTAGATATTGGGGGGTTGAGAGAAAGAAGGATGAAGGGTAACTTCTTTTTTTAAAACAGCAGTTTTATTGAGATATAATTCACATACCATATAGTGCACACATTTAAAGTACGTTACTCAATGGTTTTGGGTAGGGGTGACTGTCTTTTTGAAACCCGAGTGGATGGCAGTTTCTAATACTGTGCTGGGGGAAATGAGAGAGGTACAGCTTTAGGGGTGAGGCCCAAAGTAAGTTTGAGATGCCCATGAGACATCGGGGGGCGGGAGGAGGATGTCATGTGGGAAATTCGATATTCACATGTGGGGCATAAAATAAAAATTTGTGAGTAATGAACAAATTGAGAGTATTGGAATGGATGTGAATATCCAGAGAAAGAGTATAGGTAAAGAAAGTGTGTGAAGGAAGGAAACTTAACTTTGGGTGGCAAACACACAACGCAATATACCTATGACATATTATTGAACTATATGCTTGAAACCTGTATAATTTTATTAACCAATGTCAACCCATACATTTAATTAAAAATTAAAATTAAAATGGAAGAATTAAAAAAATAAAATTGTGTGTGGAGGGGACAAGGGGGCTTGTCATCCAGATGGATTGAGAGTTCATGCTTTGAGTCCAAGCCCACTCTACCAACAAACCTATTGCAAGAAGAGACAGACAGACGGAGGAGCAGGGGGCGGGTACGGTGAGAGAGAGAGAAGAGAAAGTGGACACAAAAGTTAAAGCAAAGACCCATAGGACTCTAGTCTACAGCAGGAAGAGGTGACCATGACTTTTAGCTCCTGTACGGCAATATGAAAAAAAAGTGCCCCATGTCAGGTGGAAAATGAAACTAGGCTGACTGCTTAAAACAAGAAAGAGAGAAAGAGAAAGAAACACATGGGCAGACAGACTCCTCCACATGATGAGCCTCCAGACCAAATCTCCAAAACAAATGGAGAAAATTAATGTTAAAAAGACAGCCTTCAAAAGTCAATTACAAATGAATTCACTTTAATTAAAATAAAAATAGTAGAGTATTCTAAAAATGGATTTTAAAAAAACATTTAGGATCCATATGAGGAATAGGTTTGACTGTGAGTAACTGAGATTCAAAATAACAGTGGCTCAAGTAATATCGGAATTATGCTTTCTTTTATAAATACATTCTAGGCCTGGTGGGGTGGATTTGCTCCACTAAGTCCTCAGGGAACCAAGCTCAATCCAGCTCATCACTATCTCAATGCTTGGGTTATCCTCAGAGTCCAAGTTGGTAGCTAGAGTTCCAGCCATCACATCTGCATTCCAGGCAGCAGAATGGTAGAAGGCGTGCATCAGCAGTCTTCTGAAGAAGTTTTCAGGAAGCTAACAAATGACACTTTGACCTACGTCCTATTGGCCAGAACTTAGCTAGAGAGAACTCCAAGAAATGTATTCTGTTATTAGAGGTAGCCAGTTGCCCAGTTATAACTCAGGGGCTCTGTTACAAAACCTAATATTGTAACAGGAGATTTTATATAAATGGAATCAAATGGAAGCCAGCCATTGTCTTGCTGCTTTCACTCAGCACAATTATTTTGAGATTTGTCCATATCGAGGTGTGTACCAAAGATGCTCAACATCATTAGTCATCAGAGAAATGCAAATACAACCACAATGAGATACTGCTTCAGACCTATAAGAATGGCTAAAATAAAAATGGCAGTCTATGCCAAGGCAAGGATGTGAACCAGCTGGAATTCTTATACCCAGCTGGTGGGAATGTAAAATGGTGCAAAATACGAATATTTTTGTGTAAAATATTCACTTTAGAAAACAGTTAAGCAGTTTCTTAAAAGTTAAACATGATCTAGCCATTTTACTTCTAGGTATTTTTCCAAGTGAAATTAACACATACGTATCTATACAAAGATTTATAAGTGCATTCCTTTAGCAGCTTTACTTATAATAGTCAAAAACTAGACACAACCCAAATGTCCGTCAATAAGTAGATAGAAAAACAAATTGTGGCACGTCCAAACAATAGAATATTACTCATCAATACAAAGTAGTGAACTATGATACACACATGGACACAAATCTCAGAATAATTATGCTGAATGAAAGAAGCAAGACAAACTGGCTTCCATTTGATTCCATTTATATAAAATCCCAGAAAATACAAAGTAATAGAAAATAGGTCACCGGTTGCTTGTAGACTGGGGATGGGAGGCATGAAGAGAGGCTGGAGGAAGAGATCGGGCACAAGGGGTCTCTTGGGGGTAATAGATATGTTTGTTATCTTGTTTGTGATGACAGGTGTATATATTTGTCAAAACTTATCAAATGGTACAACATATGTCAATTGTACTTCAATAAAGCTGTCAGAAAAGGATAAAAAAGGAATGAGACATTATGAAACAAAAAGAGGCAGAATAAGAAAAGGTGGATGTGAAAAAGAACCAATTAAAAATTTTGGGAGTGAAAAATATTCATTATGTTAAAAGTACTCATTAAAGAGAGAGGAAAAGAAAGGAAGATCCTCTACAGATGGACAAACTCTGGACTGGGTAAAGTCAAAGAGAGAATTAGCGAATTGAAAGAGAGTTCTGAGACATTTTCCCAGAGCACTGCTCAGAAAGAGAAAGAGAAAAATATGAAAGGGTAGTTAAAAGACACAGAGAATAGATTGAACTACACACATATATATTTAATAGAAATGCTACAAGAGGATACTGGTGAAAATGACTGAGAAGCTGTATTCAAAAGCATAACAGCTGAGAATTTTCTAGAATTTAAGAGATATAAGTCCTCATCAAGTAATGCACTTGTCAAGGAATGAGGAGAATTAAAGTATGTTTCTACTTCAAAATCACGTAGTGAAACTGCAGAAAATCAAGAATAAAGAGAATGTCTTAAAATTTACCATAGACAGATTATCTACAAAAGAACAATATTAGACTAGCAGTAGATTGCCTCCAAACCTATGGTAATCTTTTTAGCAATCTTCAAAGCACTGAAAGAAAATCAAACTTCTAGGCAGATATTTAACCTGCCTAGAATTCCATACCCAGCTGAACTTTGATTCATGAGTGATGATGAAATAATAACAGTTTTACAGAAGACCCAGGGGCCCAGCCCCAACACTGAGGCTCTTGAATGTTTAGAGACTAGGAAGAGGAGGAGCCCTTTCAGATCACATACACCTAGTGATCCGGTGCTGGCGCCTCTGTCTTCCACAGTAAAGAGAGAAAGGGGAAAGACTGGATTTTACTGTTGTTGCAATGTGAGGCTTATTGGCTATGTTGCCGGGTCTTCCATCGAGACAGCGGAGGGAGATGGAATTCCTAGCCCCAGCTTGGGTTTCAGCCTGAGGGCAAAAAGAAGGTTCTGTGCAGTAGCAGATGGAGGCAGGCCCCGTGCCCTGATTTGAGGAGCAGCCCAGGGACATGAGAGCCTCTTCTAGGGTGGCCCATTCTAGACACTCTCTCTGTCTTCCAGATTGTGGACAAGAACAACCGCTACAAGTCCATAGATGGGTCAGATGAAAGTAAAGCCAACTGGATGAGGTGAGTCCCGCTCTCTGCCGATTTCCGGGGAGCCCAAGGGAGCATGCTGGGCCTATGGGGTCTCCTGTGGTGGAGGCTGCTGAAGGCCCCAGGACTGCTGTTTGCAGGGTTTGGGGTGTGTCTAGCTCTGAGGAATCCTCTAGCACCCCCAGCCTTCCATCAGGGAGCTCTGGAGAAGGCCTGTGACCAGGCCAACAGGTTGCGGGAGACCCCTAAGACTGTGTGTATTTCTCATTGTGCCCCTGTCTCCTGGCAGTATTCCCACACTGGGGCAAGGTTTGTCCCTCCACTCAGGACTGTGACACCTTTCATAGGGCAGAATCCTGCTGGGCCTCGTGCAGGACGCACCCCAATGTAGCCACAGCAGTTGTTTAAATGGAGAGAGATGCTTCTGGCACAGTCTAGCTGTTTCAGTGGTGCTTTCAGCCAGGCATAAGTACTTTTGAGATTGGTTTTAATGTGGTCTAGAGTTTGGGACAGAAGTTTGCACCAGAAAGATCCTTCATGGCCAGCCAAGGAGAGCAGGAGACTGGCCCAGGGTTGCCCAGAGTCAGCTGAGCTGAGGCTGCAGCCTTGAAGGCTTCCCTTTCGGTTCTGTGCTGCTGACCTGGGCAGTGTGCTGGGGCCCTGCCCAGGGGTGTCTGTGGGTGGGTGTGGGAGCTCACACTTGCCTTACTACCTTCTTGGCGGCCTGTCTCTGGGACTCTGGAGCGGTGATGGGGGTTCGGATCTGGATTGGGAGGAAAGGGAGGCCTCGATGGCTGGACCCAGGGGGCACAGCTGCACCGTGGATCAGGCCCTCTGTGAGCATGCGTGCAGTCCCACATCCCATGTGGGCTGAGGACATGTGGGTGGAGGAGAGATTTTGCTTGGAGGGAGGGCAGTTAGGGACTTTCTAAGAGGAAGTTGCTGTATTTAAACTCTGAGACTTTCCAATAAGTGAGGAGAAGTTGGTTTGAGGTGAGGAGGCCGTGATGATGTCTTCTTTTCCCTTCCCTGTGGCCTCATTGCCCACCTGAGCTCCTACCTGAGAGCCTCTGACCAATGGGGCTGCAGTTTACTCTCCAGAACACTTTAAGATTCATCATCTTTGTTGTTAGGGCAGCTGTTCTCATTGCCACTTAACGGGTACAGAAATGGAGGCACCGAGGCACGGGCAGCCCTTGCCTTGTTTGGTGGGGATGGCACCCCACCAAACACATAATCCGGCCAGCCATGCTGGGAGAGTGACTCCAGGAAGACCATCCATCCTCCTAACTGCCTTCTTCTCCCCAACCACTGGGTGCGGGTCCGCTCAGCACGTGCAGCTCACCACCCATGACTGAGCACCTACTGGGAGTCACAGCCTGAGCTGGGCACCCTCGATGGGTCAGCCCGGCCTGGCCCTGCCTTCCCAGCGCTCCCAGGGCTCACACCTTCCACCATGGAAATTGCTGTTTCTGATGAATGGAGACACTGACGAGGTGCTCCAAGGGCCCAGATGGAAGAGGAGGGGGCCTTGGAGCAGAGGCCCAGGGTCTTGTTTGAGGGCACTGTGAGCAGAGACACAGAAGTGGGGACCAGGCGTCTGGCAGGCCATCGGATAGGCTGAACGGCCCAGACCCCTGGCTTGTGCTCCTGTTCTCTGTTACTGCAGCCTGGCTCTAGGCAAACAAGGAGAGTATGTCTGAGGGCATTCTGATGGCAGGCCTCTCCGCATTGTCACTTTCAAGGCTCCAGAAGCTTTGGTGGGTAGAGCTGATTCTGGTCCACTTTTCTACCCATCTCGGATCTTTCAGCTTGGGGACAGTGGTTTACCACAGTCCAAAGATGGGCATTCATCATCTGAACTAAGTGAGCGATCATCTGGCACGCAGAGATTCTGACTTACGTGGCTTGAGATTGAGCCCGGGGTATTGGTGTCTTTTAAATCTGATTCTGGCGCACCACCAGTGTGGAGAACCACTGCTCTATGCCGATTTTCACGCTGCAGTGGTAAACTGAGGCCCAGAGCAGGGCAAGGTCATGTACTCAGGGGCAGAGCCATCTCTGGACTTCTGGGCTAGTGTTCTTTCTGCTTGTGCACACGGGACCAGGAAAAGCATGGCTTCCTGGGCCTTGAGTGGGGTGGGTTCTGCTGCCGCTACCTTGCCAGCATGGGACCTGTCCTGTTCCTGCTTCAGCCCCCATTCTGACCCAAGATGATGCCAGGGTACTCACAGCTGCTGGACGCTCATCTCATTAAAGCCTCAAGGACTGGGTTGGGGCTGGTCATGTGGTCCGTTGCCTTGGAGGTGCCCCTCTGGTGGTAGTTGGAGGGGAAAGTCAGTTTAGAAACTCGCCTTTCTCTTTAAAGTACAGCTCTTTCTTATCTGCAGACACCTTCACTTGCACCGTCACAGCCTGGGGTCTTGTGGATGATTGAATGGAGTCAGTTTCTTCCAAAAATAAATGATGGGCTGGGAAGAGAACGGGCACCCACACAGTGAGCATTGACTTTATCTTAGTGAGCCCTGTGCTCGGTGCTCTGCATTCGTGAACATGGTAGTCGATGACCAGGGGCTGTTGTGCCCCCTGGGGGCGGTTGGCAATGCCTTCAGACACATTTGGTTGTCACAACACTGCAGGTAGATGCTACCGGGTTCTCTTGGGCAGAAGCCAAGGATGCTGATAAACCTCCTGTACTGCCCAGGACATGCCCCTCCCCGACTAACGAAGAATTTTTTAGTCCCAAATGTCAATAGTGGTGAGATTGAGACGCCCCTGCGTGCAGTCCTCCTGGAAGCCACCCTCGTTTTACAGACATGGGTTTGCAGAGGAGGCTTGGCCTGTAGTCCTGGGTCTGAGTGTAAAGTCCAGGCCTCGGCCTTGCTCTCCTGCCTCCTGGGCTGAGGGGTTCCGGGTGGGGGGTGGGGAGGAGGCGAGAGCTGAAGGGTCTTCGTGCCCCTGGATTCCGCTGCAGTTTTGGCAGAAGCCAGAGGAGCGATTCGGTCCTAGGTCACTCTCCACACCCTGGGTTTCTCTCTCTGGTGGACCTTTTGGCACTTGTTAAGTGTAGACAGAACCACACTGTGGAGAGACCGAGTTCCAGAGCCTGAGCAGGGACCATGCCAGAGATGGGGAAGGGCCACGCTGTCCCCTTGTCTGGGACCCCTGGCTGCTCTATGCAGATGGAAGCTCAGGTCTTTCCCAGTCTCCATCAAAGTGGAACTTGTCTCCCAGTGGGCACTCATGGGCTTCTCACATTCTCCCCAAGAGCTGCCAAAAGGCCACAGCACAGCAGCCTACGCCAAAAAGGAGCTGCTGCCGGCCAGCGCTCCAGTTGGAGGGGAGCCTGCACACGCCCCGAGGTGGGCGCTTGGTGAGGACAGAGAAGAGAGCCATGGGACAGAATAAGCTCTCTGTGACCATACCCTGCTTCCGGGCGTCACCATCGAGGCCACACACCACGAAAGGCCACTGTGAATAGTCTCCCTGTTTAACTGTTTCCCCCCGAGCCATTGACAGAAGCAATGGCCTCGTCCTAACCCCAGCAAGCATCTTTTGTTCCTGTTGAGGGCTTTCAAGCTCTTTTGCATCCTGGTGCTTTTCCCTCCTTAGTGACAGTCCCCGGGTCGGGGTCGGTAGGGTGGTTCTTCCTGCTCTGGACCGGGAGCCCAGGCTGGGAGAGGCCGAGTGAACTGCCCTGATGGCACCGCCAGTCAGAGGCCAGGCAGGGCCTGACCCCCGAGGCGGCGGCCTCGGTCCAATGCCACCGTCCGCGCGCGCCGCCTCGCACCCCGCCCCCCGAGGGGTGGTGGAAAGGACCTCTCAGTAGGAAGAGGGTGTGGTGGTGGCGTGTGGGCAAGGGTGCCCCAGCGCCTCCTGGCTCCCCGGCTGGGGGCCGGCATTAGGAAGGAGGACCACCCGAACCGAGGGTCATTTACCCAATTGTGCTTTGTGGGATATTCAACCCAAGGAATGTGGCGCCCCTGGCCGAGCGTAAGCGGAAGCCCAAGTTCTCCAAGGAGGAGCTGGACATTCTGGTCACCGAGGTGACCCACCACGAAGCAGTTCTCTTTGGGAGGGAGACCATGCGGCTGTCCCATGCCGACAGGGACAAGATTTGGGAAGGCATAGCTCGGAAAATCACCTCCGTCAGCCAGGTCCCCCGCTCCGTCAAGGACATTAAGCACAGATGGGATGACATGAAACGGAGGACCAAGGACAAGCTGGCCTTCATGCAGCAGTCCCTGTCGGGCCCCGGGGCTGGGGGCAGGGGCCCCGCCGTCATGCTCACTGCCCGCGAGAGGGCCATCGAGTCGGCGCTGCTCACCGCCCGCTCGGGGCGCGGCTTCCCCCGGGGAGAACTGGACGGCACGGACAGCCCTTCGACCAGCTGTGAGTACCGCCTGTCTCCCCTCCCCGGGCCCTTCCTACCCGCGCGCCGGCCTCCTCCTTGGCCGGTTCCCATCCACTCGCCTTCTCCTCCTCTCCCGTCCCTCTCTGTCTTGCCCGTCTTTCCATTCTTCCCTCCGTGTCCCACTCTGTCTTCTCCACCCCTTTCCGTCCATTCATTCTAGAATATTTCCTGAACACTGTGCCAGGAGTTGTGCTGGGAGCTGGGAAGGCAGAGTTGTGTATACAACCTACACCGGCCCCGCTCTTGGGGAGTTCCTAGGCTCGTGGGAATCGACATACTTTAAGTAAATAATTGTGCAAGGAAATGTGTAATAAAAGAATGAGGACCAGTACAAGGAGTCCCGAGGGCCGACTGCATGGGCGTGCGACCCATGCCATCGCTTGGGGCCCTGAGCTCACAAGGGCCCCACACGGGCTTAAATGCTCAGCTGTTCCCTTCCCCAAAACTCATGATAGTTTTTGAACAAAGCGCCCTGCACTTTCATGTTGCATTTGGCGCTGCAAATGATGCAGCAGCCCTGTCTGAGAGCAAGCTGCGGTGGAACAGGCTCTCCACGGGGGGCTGGGGAAGGCTCTCTGGAGAGAGACAAGTGAACTGAGATGCAAAGGGTGAGTAAGAGTTAACCAGGCTTGAGGCTGCATGAGGCGCAGAGGAGGGGAGGGGAGCGGAGAGCGCCTCGCAGGCCGAGAACAGCATGTACAAGGCCCCGCATCAGGAAGGCGCTTGGCACGTTCCAGGAACAGAGAGGAGCCGGGGAAGCCCAATGGAGCAGGCGAGGAGGAGGGGGCGTGAGAGGAAGCCAGCCAAGTCATCAGGGCCCAGGCCACAGAAAGATCCATTAGTCCTCTCTCTGTCTATTCCTAACGTCTTTATTTCTGTGTTGTTTTCTGCACTCCTGTGCCAGGCCGCCGCCTCCTGCCTCTTCGCGCTCTGCCTCTCGCGCTCTCTAGGATCTCGCTCTCTGTGCCCACGTTGTCCCCTCCCATTCACACTGCCCCCATAGCACTAGTTTTCCTCTTTCCCCTCTGCTTCCTGTGTCTCAGGACAGACTTTGATGCTGGACCTCCCGGCCCAGTCCTGTATAGTTCTAAGCTGGGGCTACAGTTCTAGTCGGGCTCACCAGAAGGGGGAGCAATCGAGGCCCTTCTGTGCTGGGGCTGCATCCGCTTCGGTTCTGCTTCTGCACACGCTCGCCCCTCACCCTCAGCCCACAGTCCCAACTGGAGGCCATCTGGCCTCTGAGAGAGACCGAGCAGGGCAGGAGGGCTCCAGGGAAGCCGGCCGCTGGCCAGCCCGGAGGACCGTGGTTCACAAAGACTCGGCCTTCCCTTCCAGGCCCCTTGCCACTGGGATCTGCTAATTTCCTGTTTGGCCAGGGCTCCTGACAGGTGGCCATACAGACTCAGATTTTTAGGACTGGGAAGGAACGTGGAGACTGTCTAGTCTGACTTCCTTGCTACCCAGATGAGGAGGCATCTTAGCTCCAGAAACAGAGGTGGCCCCAGAACCAAGGCTCGAACCCAGGCTCCTAGTGTATCATTGTTCTGCTAAATTTCAGGACGATTCCACCCATTTATGAGAAAAAGAAGGAGGCCCAGCACCCAGTGAAGTCTGTTCCCTAAATACTGCCCCGCTCACTTTTCCATCTCTCCGGGACCAAAGGTAATGAGGTTAGCAAATGTGACCCAGGCTGGGCAGGGGGCCCAGGATCCTCCACCGCCGGCTGGGCCAGCCCCCCCTTTCCTTCCCCGCTAGTCGGCCAGCTGCTACAGCACTTGGCCAGGGGCGTGGTGGAAAGAGGCCCTGGAAAGGAGGGACCGGCATCACCTCAGCCCTGTTTGCTCCTTCCATCCCTGCCATTCCAGGATGGGTATCCCCAATTTAAGGAGGATGGCTCCTATCCCACCAGGAAGGGTCTCAAGGCATTAGGCCCAAGTGAGATCATGGGCCCCTTGGGAGGCACTGGGCCAGGGCCAGATGAAGCTGTCTGTTCTCCCATCACCTCCCTGGAGATAGTTTTGAATTCAGCCTCTCAGGAATAGGCAGAGATGGTGTGCCTGTCGGTAGGGTCAGCTGGTATATTTTTACTTTCTTCCATGGGGATCAGCTTATATCTCTTGATCACAAGGTTGCTGAGACCTGTATGTGCAGGGTCTGGGCCTCTCCATGCAACTGACTGCAAGTAACTGCCTGATGGGCCCTCCATGCCATCAGGCACTCCTGGGTGGGAGCAATACATCTGTCCAGGAAGCCCATCTTGTGGGACCGCAGGGGGCCTGTCAGGGCTGGTTGCAGAGGTACATGCCCTTCGCAGCTCTGTCTGGGTTTCCGTTCTGGCACCATCCCTTGCCTCTCCTCTCCCCAGCCTGTCAATGAATGTCAGCCCCACTCCCTCATTCCCCAGCAGGGACTAAAAGTCGCAGATTCCAGCACGGCCACAAGGTGGCCCCAAACAACTCGGAAATGGCCCCGAGGAGGCTGGAACTCAGAGCATCACGGTTCCTTTGGGCAGGTGTCCCTCATTCTTGCCAAGTGCTTTCGCATCTGTTCTCTGTGTCGTCTTCTTAATAACCCTGCTAGGTGGGCAAGTCGTTGGGGAGGTAGACAGAGCAGTGATTATCTTTGCTTTGCAGAAACTGAGTCACAGATGAAGAGAGTGATTGGGGTTGACATGCTGTCACTGACATCTCCAAGTCCCTTGACCTGGGGGCTCTCCCACACTAGACTGCCACTGTCCCCATGAAAGACAGTTGACCTGGGCATTGCTCATGCTCAAACCGCTCCCCAGGGGTGCCTGGCCCACACACCTCAAGGATTTGGGGAGCAGGTGTTTCTTCATGGGTGCGTGGGCAGTGGGCTTGCGTCAAACTAAGCTGAAGGGTGGCGGGGAGGGGGATGCTAGGGTACTTGTGGAGGGTGGATCCAAGTCCACAGTGCCCGCTTTCTCCCCATTGTAATCGTTTGCCCTTCTTTGTTTCTGTCCTCCAAGATGATGAAGATGAGGAGGCGCCTGGGCCCTCAAGGCAGCCTCTGCGGGTGCCGCTGCAGCGGTCACTGGAAGAAGAGGCCCGCCTGGCCAGGCCTACCCTTCTCCGCTCATCCTCCTCTTCGGACCAGTCTGAGACAGTGGGCCCCAAGCCAGAGACCCTGCACCGGCCCTCGCCCCAGGCCCAGGCCACCTGCAGGATCCCTCGGTCGCACCCCAGCTCGTCCGGCACGGGCCTGGACTGGCAGCTCCTCCATGCCCACGCCCAGCAGACTGAGCTATTCCAGCAGTTCTGCCAGGAGCTGGTGACCGTGCATCGGGACATGGCGAACAGCATGCACATGATAGGTCGGGCTATGGCCGACCTGACCAGCCGTGTCAGTCAGATGTGCCAGACGCTGACAGAGATCCGGGATGGGGTTCAGGCATCTCAGCAGGGGCCAGCCGGGGCAGCCCCCATGGGCTCTACCCACCAGGCCGAGGCTCCCCCACTGGAGCCCCCACAGGCTCCCCCAGCACCAGCCCCAGCTCCCGCACGGACTACCAGGTCTCGGAAGAGAAAGCACAATTTCTAACCTGACCAGTCTGCACTAGGAGGAAGAGAGATGGAGGAGGGGTGTCTGGCCTTGAGACAGGAGCCAGTCTCTCATGTCCAGGACCAACGTAGGATACTAGGGGGGCTGTCATCCCCTCACCGAGTGCAGCTTGGCTGCCCTGTGCTCTAACAGAGCATATATTCAGGCCCACTCTCTCATCTTTGGCAGATGCTCAAGATGCAGGAAAGAATCCCTGCTTGATGCTTGCTTGGCCTGGAAGGTCAGCCTCCTCTTGGTCTGCACTCCATGGCAACAGGTCTTGCAGGGAAGGTGGTACCAAGCGTGGGGAGCATCCAAATAGAACCCTGCTTTCCATCCTCAGGGCTGCTGCATAAGCCTCCTAGGCCCTGATTCTGCTGCTTTTGGAGGGGACGAGGCCTGAGGATGGGCAGGTGGAGCTCAGCCCTTCCAGGAGGGCTCTGTTCCTCCCTCCCCCAGGGCTCTGACCCTGGCGGGTGGTACCCCTGCCTTGGCCTTCTGCTTGCCCTACTGTGTGCCTGTGCTCAGCTGCTGTGCTTGCCTTTTGTGGAATGGGGAGAAGAATGGGATGATGTCGGAGGAAGGAGAAGACTACCTTACCTGGCATTCTTAGTGAGAGCACTGGATGCTTTTCCCTGCACTTACAGGTGGGCGATCTCAATGGGTTCTCAGGACAGCCGAGAGGCAGCCAAGGCAGGTATTATTATCCTCATGATTGCCATCATCATCTGCATTTCATAGATGACAAGTGACACAGCAGTTAGTGAAGGGGACAGGACTGTAGGCCAGGTCTGTGGATTTTTCCAGCTTTCCTGTGGGAGGCTAGATCTGGAATTGGGTGGGGTGTTTGCTCCTTTCCTGCCCCTGCCTCAGCTCTCCTGGGTATCGGGGGATGGGGCAGCAGCGACACTTAGAAGGTGAATCCCCCATCCCGCCCTGGCACAAAGACTGACAGCCAATGTTTGGGGGTAGGCAGGGCCCCAGTCTTGGGACCCAGAAGGAGACCCCTCCTCTGGCTTCAAAAAGAACCCAGAGCCCAGGTTCCAGCATGCCTCGCCTCTGCTTGCCTTGGCTGCAATGCATTTGCGTCGGCTACACAGACCTGTAGCTCCCGTGTTTCATTGCGGAGTGTGGGGAGAGTGCTGGGTTCTTAGAGTTAGGGAGGGAGGTGAGGGGCGGCGGATGCAAGCTTAGCGCTGACATGGGTGCAGCTCAGCTCTGTGTCCTCTTTGCTTCCTGGCCTAAGGCTCGCCCTGGCAGAGATTCTCATACCCCAGCCCTCCACCCTCCCACGCCTACTCCCGGAGCCATGGAGGGGCTGGGAGGACTGCCATACCCAGTGCCATTCCTGGAGTGCTGCTTCTAAACCCAGACCAAGCTTTGTCCCTCATAGGGAGACTAGAAGGGCAACCGCAGTGTCCTTATGGCCTTGGCTTCACGTCCCCATTCTGTGGTTCTTTGGGGGTTCCTGCTCCCCCAAAATGAACACTCCCCTGTCCGACAGCCCAGTGGCTTGATTATTGCCTGTCATTGCCCTGCCCTCCGATGCTGGAATCAGATTGCCTGCCCAAGTATTTTTGTTAAGATGGCAATAAAAAGAAATTGATCTCACACTTGGAACACACCCAGTCTCCAGGATCTTTCTTTGGTGTATGTTCTTTCTTCGCTTCCCGTGAAAACCTCAAGGTCCTCAAAGCAGGGGTTAAATGACCGAGGGAAAGCATGCTAGTGAGAGGGACTCCAGTGCCCCTGGCATTTCCCAGATGCCGTGAGCTCTCAGATGCCCTGTATTCGGCACCTTGCTAGGTCCTTTGAGGAAAAGAAAGGGAGTGATGGGCTGAGACAAAGCATCCGCATATGAAACTGTTCGGCTATACTTAATTTCTCTTCTCATGAAAAATGAGGTATTGCTAAATGAATTTTTCCTTTTGTTCCCCAAAAATAAATTAGGGGTCCTGGAAAAAAAAAAATCACCATTTCTGGCAGAAGACTCATGAAGGGTCAGAGACTATCTATTTGCCATGTACCTCAGGGACTACCCTGAGGCATGAGCCTTTTTTTGGACACCTCCCCACTGATCCAGGTATCTGTCTGTCACAGGCAAGGCCTTGCCCATCTAGATCTGAGACTTCTCAAGGTAACTGAAGCCACTTCCTCTGACTCCTCTTGGAGTCTCGGCAGAGAGGGGTCCTCCTAACAGGTGCATTGCCCTGGCTTACTGCCAGTCACACAGAGAGGTTCTCCTAAGCAGGTGATCCCCAAGTCCAGACAAGGGATTTATCCCCTTTCTGGAAGGTTCCAGCCTCTCTTTACCTCTTGGAATCTAGGTCATCCTTTCGCATTCTTGGCCAAAAAATCAAGATTCCAATTTCCAGGAGATGCGCAATGCTGTGAAACTGGGCATGGGGTCTTTACCATCTAAGAGGAGGTGCTAAGAGTGACAGGCTGGCCTCTCCCTCTGGTCCAGAGGAGGAAGGGGCCAAGTTGGATGCAAAGGGGACAGAGAGATGAAAAGACTGGTCAGCTTTGGATGGAAAAGATTTCAGGTTCTTTTTCTTAGCTTCAGTGGGGATTGTGGGACTAGCAAGTCAAAACAGGAAGGTGAAATGGGGCCAGTGGATGGAAATAAATGGGCAGCCAATTTCAGCCTGAGAGAGGGAATCCCTTCTGGGAGTCTGAGGCCTCCAGCCTCACAGAGGGCTGGCTGGGTGCTGCATGACCCAAAGACCCTCCCAGCCTGGAGATCTAAATGCATGTGGGAACAGAGTCTAGCCCTTCCTTGGTCAGCCTTTTCCCATTTCTGCCTCTGTGACTGGTGCAGCTTCCTTTTCATTGGAGGCATACCCACCGAGCAGGAGTACCTAAGCCTGGGCCTCATCTGTCCCTTACAAGAAAATGGATGCCATGTGAGTTGTTTTCTCTCAAATTGGAAGTGGTAGTCATTTCCTGACCCAGCTAGAAAATATGGTGCGCATGATACAACACAGCGGGTAAGGTCTGAGAAGTGTTGCTTTTGTGTCTGTCTATCCAGTACCCAAAGTTAGCAAAGAGTTCAGGATAAAAATAATCCATTCTCGTCATGCAAGGTTCCGTCCATGACACACCCCTCACCATTACCACACACCCCTTGATCGCTTCAAAGGTCCCCAGCTCTGTGGCTCTGATTTGAAACACTATCAAATGAGCACTAATCCTGCAGAACAGCCTGTGCTAGGCATCTTCCACCCGCCTTCTGACCTCTCCAACAAGGTAGTGACCTGGAGGCTCAGTAAAGAGATAGCTGGAAGCCATCTGTGCCAGAGAGGACTCTTGCTTACCTGCAGCCATGGAATGGGACAGGCATGGTTCGTAAAGGGATTGTCCTGCGGAGACGGAAGGGTCTGGGAGTGGATCAAGCCATTGAGTGTTACTGTGAAATACTCGGAAGGGCGTACCTGATGGAAGGTGCAGTAGGTGGCGTTGAGACATTAGCCGGCTCCACTTTGCTTTGGAAGTATTATATAGTAAACATCTGCTTGGGGGAATGGTCTGTTATGTTATTCACTGAGAGTTGCCATATGTATCATGTTTCAAATGCCAAGTTTCAAAACAACCGAATACAATCAGATGCTGAACAAATTCTGATCTGTCTTTGAAGCTACTTTGTGGTGGATACAAAGATTTGGGGTTCTCTTCCTAAATATTGATTCTCATTGGGTAGAAAAACACCAGGAGGCGGAAAGGGAAATTGCCTTTTAAACCATCTGACGTATTTTAGAATTTGCTCTGTAGGACAAATCCGTGGTAGTTACGTGTTCCTCACAGTTTTTCTTTTAAAGTTGCCATGGAAAATAATTCTAGTCTTTAGAGCTTGATGGCTGTTTAGAAACTAAAAAAAGAGAACCATATTCTTTCCTCGTGTTCTGTGATGCAGGTGATCCTTGTGAGGAAAAAGATGAATGGTTTGCCTTCCGTATCTGGGGGTAGGAAAGTTTGGATCTTCCTAAGTTCCATTCAATGTTGACTGCAAGGTGGATGAATTTTGGATATCAAGTCCAAGACTCATGTTAAATCGAGGACTGGAAAATATTATGCACGTTCAGAAAACAACTCAGATATGGAGAAAAGGCACACTCCTGAAACTAGAGTTTAGATTGGGAAGTATTAATTTGGAAGACTTATCTGGGCCAGGGATCTTCTTTTCCTTTTCCCTGAATTCTGTTAATAATAGATGTCTGGGTGTCAGAGGTCACAGTTTTCACAGTTCAGGGAGATCAGCCCTTTTGCCAGATGTTGACGAGAACACAGATGTGTTAGGGCAAAGATGTGGGCATCTAAGATGTGGACAAAAGATGTGGGCATCGCAATGCCCGAAATCTTGCACATCCCACACCCTCCTGGTGGAGCTCATGCCTCGCTTCTCTCAGATGGGTGAAGCAGCCAAAGCCAGTGTTTGTTTTTCCATCTTTCTTGTTTTTCCCACCCGCCATCTGGGGTCTGTGCTACATCCTGTTGCCACAATGGATTGGCCCCTGAGCTTGAGTGGTCGCCATGTAAGGTCACCTCCTCCAGGGCTGAGCAGAGCCGAGTAGTGCACAGGGGGCTGCCCAGAGCAGAAGGGGCAGGATGTATGTGAGGGGTGCTATGCCTGGGGCTCCAACGAATGTAGATTTGCAATGCTCCTGGTTGCTGTGACTGCCACCCCTGCCACCCCACCCTGTAGTCAATGTTCATCTTACCATTTTTGGGGGGGAGTGGGAATGGAACTAACAGTAATAATTGCTTATTAAGGGAAACTTGGAAAGTACAGAAAATTACAAAGAAGTCGACCCATCTGTAATGGAGAATCACTGGCATAAAAACATTGGTATATTTCCTTCAAGTAGATTATTGAGGCTCGTTTTTAAAGCATATTTGGAACCATAGTATAAATAGATTTCAGATCTATTGTTCTCACTCTGCATTATATCGGGACCATTTTTTCAGATCATAAAAGAGCCTTTGAAAACATTTTTTTTAAGAGCTGAATAACATTCCATAGTATAAATGTATTATGGTTTATTACATCATTTCTCTAATATTAGCTATTGAGATTTTTTTGCTTTTGCACTATTATAAACAGTATACGGGCAGGCAGCGTGGTGGTATGCAGAGTTCGCGTACTTGGCCCGCATCTTAGTCTCTTTTTTTTTAATTTTTCAAAATTGTGATAAAATACACATAAAATTCACCATTTTAACCATATTTAAATACAGTTCATTGGCGCTAAGCACATTCACGTTGTCGTGCAACCGTCACCCCCATCCTTCTCCAGAACTCTTTTCGTCTTCCCCAGCTGAAACCGCACCCATTAAACACTAACTCCCCCTTACCCGCCCCCCGTACCCCAGCCCCCGGCACCCGCCACTCTACTTTCTCTCTATGAATATGCCTGTTCATATAAGTAAGTACCTCATATGAGTGGATCCTACAGTATCTTGTTTCATGACTAGTTTATTTCACTTAGTATGTGTCTTCAAGGTTCGTTCATGTAGCATATATCAGAATTCCCTTCTTTTGATGGCCGAATAATATTCCATTGTAATGTATATACCACGTTTTGTTTACCCAATTCATCCATTAATGAATACTTGGGTTGCTTCCACCTTCTGACCATTGTGAATAATGCTGCTATGAACACAGTGTTCTAATACTTGTTCGAGTCTATATTGCCAATTGTTTCCCAAGGGGCTGTGCCAGTTTATTCACCACCATGAGTTTGGAGACCCTTTTTTCGCCACCTTTACAAATAAAGATATTATCGTTAAGAACAATCTGTGCCAATGACACAATGTGCTACTTTGTGTTTCTTTTCTTATTAGTGATGCCGAATACTTTTCATGTATGTGTTCATTATCCATATGGATTTTTTTTTTTCTGTGAATTACTGTTTTCCCTAGGCTGCTCCATATATAATTCTTTGGACTACCCCAGTCCGACAGACTTTGATTTCTTCCCTGGCTTTTGAGACAAATCATAGCATAAGGAAAAATAGTTTATTTTTTTACTTCAAATTTCCTAAATGCTGTGTAGTACGGAACCCTGAAATTCCAAATAATTTCGTCTTGCCCTTTTGATATGTACGCCTTCCCTTCTCTGCAGATGTTATGTTATCTCACCTTTTGGACTGTTAAAATTGTCCTTTCTGGGAGAACGGGTGAAGGCAGCAGATTCCGAGGGTTTGACAGAACTTTAAAGGTTATCTGGGTATTGCCGAGTCGGTTCGTTCCATGTCCGCACAGGAGCAATGAGTTCTAGTGGGAAAACCAAAGATTTTAAAGCTCCATCTCCCTTTTTTTTTTTTTTAAGCTGGGCGACCTTGGACAAATCACTTAGCCTCCCTGAGCCTCAGTTTCCTTACCTTAAAATAATTTAGATTAACGAGTGGTTGCTAACCATTCTCTTGCCTTTACTTACTATCTTCTTCTGTTCCCATTGGAATCTTACATTAAAAAATGTTGATCTTTAGCATTTATTAATTGATCTCTTGGTCACCCTTTTCACGTGGATTATTTCTACTTTGTCTTTGAAATACCGAAAACAGTTTAAGGACCCTACCACCATCAGAGGCCTACGGGTGTCAGGACCGCTGTGGTTAAAAGTTAGTGGACAGTAGATGAGATGATCTATCAGTTTTGCAATCACCTTTTATCTGGTGTTGAATCTTATATTTAGCAGAACCTGGGAGGGAGGCAGGGAGATAGCCTCTTCTAATCTCTGAAAGCAAAGATTCTTAAAGGTTTAGAGACTTGCTCAAGGTCACACAAAACAGTGCTATTGAGACAAGGGACTGGCTCTAGCTGGTGTTCCCTTCCTCAGCAGAACAGCTTGCCCTGTAGACTTTCACACATGCCCATGTGCTTGTGGACTTTTAACCACTACCCCTATGAATACCGTGTCCAGCACCAGCAGGCACTCGCCAAGGTGTGGCCCGTGCATTCTCACCTGTCCCCCTCGCCCCCAGGTACGTGGTCATCTCCCGGGAGGAGAGGGAGCAGAACCTGCTGGCGTTCCAGCACAGCGAGCACATCTACTTCCGGGCGTGCCGGGACATCCGGCCTGGGGAGCGGCTTCGGGTCTGGTACAGCGAGGACTATATGAAGCGCCTACACAGCATGTCCCAGGAAACCATCCACCGAAATCTGACCAGAGGTGAGTGAGTGCCCACACTCAAGGTGAGGGCCACACCAGCCACTGCTGAGCCCCAAGGGAGGCCAGGAATGCAATGGGGAGACCCAGAGGGACTCAGGTGAACAGATGGTCCAGGTTTGAGCAGCAGCTCTGGGCAGGGACTTGGCCACCACAGCATGTTCTGCTCCCTGAGAGATGGGCTCCCAAACCCTGTTACAGGTATTTCAGAGTATTACGGGGAGACAAGTCACCAAAGCCAAGTACATAAGTTTAATCAAAATTGATTCTATTTTCCCCCTCCAATTGATGGAAAGATGTTATAAACTGCCACTGCAATAATAATAAACAGCTGCAATAATAGGTAACATTTACTAAGGACTTAATATGTGTTAAGCAGATGTTCTGCTGTATCACTTGTAATCATGACAACAGTAGCACCTGCCAAGTACCTGTGCTAAGAGAATTAGCTGGGTGATATACATAACACATGTAGAGCGATGTCTACCTTGACCTGTGTGCCCTCAATAGTAGACTTTTAATACTAACGATCCCATGTGGATTATTATCTTCATCTTACAAATGTAGACAGTGAGCATCAGGTAAATCCAGTGACTCACCCAGGATCCATGGCTAGGAAGGGCAGAGGTTGGTTTCTAAGACACATCTGTCTGAGTTCAAGGTCTAAGCTCTCACCTACAATGTTATATGGCCTCCCAGACAAAACTAGTTTCTTCCTTGCTTCTTGGTCTCATTCCTGAAAGTCCTAATGGCATGATGTGAAAGAACAATATCTATTAGAACAAGAAGGCGGAGGGAGGTAGAAGGTGACCTTAGATGTGGGTGGTGGCCTGGTGAGTGAGGTGTCCATCCAGGCTCTGTTTAAACGAGCCATTCGAAAGGGGTTTAAAATACTCCCTGGCCCCTAGCCCTTTGCTTCTTTCCTTCATCCTCAGCCTGGCCAGGGCACATTGGTGCTTCCAGGTCTTTCTTTCCAAGGGACCTTCTTTGCACTAAAACCACACATTCAAAGACCCAGAATCCATTTGGTCCCAGGAGCCAAGGCTATAACGCAAGCCCCACTGTATCATAGTCCTGACCAACCAACCCACTTCTTGGAAATAAAGCTTCATTTGGAATATGAGTGGAAAAGATGAAAAGGGGGCAGTGGGGGTGACCCACTGAAATTAAGCTATCTTTAAAAACAAAACGACAAAGCAGATGGTGGATGTTGAGTGCACAGTGGCTGCCTGACTTGGTAAAAGGTATTTGGTGATTGGATGGGCAGTGAGAGGAAAAGCCCAATAGACACACTCATCTCTTGTCTTCCTCGGATCTGGGGGCCGGGCACATGCTGATTTCACTTGGAAAGGCATGTTTCCATGATGACATTGCCGTGGTTTCCATTTGACTCCTGGAGATGCCTTGCGTAAAAGCGTCTGATGCATCGTAGGTGCTCTTTGTTGAATGGATAAAAGAAGAAATGAATGAAGACAGCCAAGAAACGTCCAAAAGAGTCATACCACCAGAAGAAAAGAAAACCAAGAGAAGTCATATCTGAGGACACAGGTTCCATCCCTGGGCCCTGATCTTGAATTCTTCTGGATTTGTAATGTTCTTTTTCCCTCAGTGTCTTCTCCAAAGCACTTCAAGATGAATCATTCTCAGAGAACCTTGAGACCCAAGGGGAATGCTCAGAGAAGGGAGTGAGCTTTCGGGAGCGGTTCAAAGGAGCGTGGCAGACAGACTTGAAATGAGATGCACCAAGACATGTGAAGATATGGGAGGAAGGACTGTCTTTTCCTGGCCAGGCTGAGAAGTAGAAAACAGGAAAGAAACTGAAAACCACCGTTGAGTCAGGGCCAGAGCAGTGGGGGGCTTGGCCCTAAAGCCTTTGGGAACAGTCATGGAGCTCAGTGGCCTTTAGACATGTGTTTCTGTAGCCCGTAGCTTTGGCAGACTCTGGGAATGGGTAGCAGTATCTTAGATCTGTGTGCCAGTCCTGCTCTGGAAGGGGGATCCCCCATACTCAGGCATTTAAAGTTCTTACATGGAAGAAGGCTTCTTTGTAATTAGAAGCTGGAGTCCTGATAAAGGCCAGAGCATGAATTATTAGTCCTTATTAAGGAGGGACATTAATTGGAGCTCGGAGTTGCTTCCTGAAGAGATTATAAATTATTCCTTTGTGGTTCTCTTTTAAGAATAGGATGCATCTAATACATGTATTCAAAGAATTTATGTTATTTGATCTACTTTGAGTCATTGATTCACTTTGTGGTGTGTGACCTCCATGTTTTACAGAGGCTTTAGAATCAATTTCACAATGCTTAAAGGTGTTTTTTGACCCATAGATTTTCCTGGAAGGCTTGAGTCCAAAGAGATCTCCTGCTCATCCTAGGACATTAAATAACCTTGACTCTGAGCAGAGAGGTATGAGCAGTCCCTGGTGATAAATAGCCTTGATCTCCAGACATCCTCAGCTGTTTGCTGCCTGATTGGTTCGTGAGAAGGTGAAAGGGTAGTCCTTGACTTTTAGAGATTCTGATCAAATATGTTACAAATATGTTACAAATATATTTTTTAAAGTTTTCTTCATCTCCGCCCTTTTTACTCCTCAGCTGTTATAGAAATGCTGGCTGCATGGAGCTACCTGAGTTTCAGGAGCTTTGCAGATAAATAAGGTCGCTCTCTAAGCATTCAGAAGAGGGGGATCCTGAATAGGTTACTTGCTTATGTTACCCATTACTCGTTACCTGTAGGAAATCTGGAGTCATACATAGGCCAGGGCACAGCACCCTATGCCAGCTGTGGGAAGCCAAGGCTTGGTCACTGCATGGATCATCTGGATTGCACAGGGAGGTCCCTTGTCCTTCCCTCAGGTATCAAATGCAGCTATCGGAAGCCTAATTACAGCATATTTACAAGTCAACTCTTTCCTCAGAGTCACACTCCCAGGGCCTGCCCCTGATCTAGGAAGCCTTTGAGATGTCCTAGCTCCACAGGCTGCTGTCAGGACCTCCTAAGGATCCCCCTTAGCAATCTGTTCCCCCAGGCAGCGTCTGCACTTCCGTAGCAATGTATGAAACTATGTCGACCATTTTAAAGAATCAGGCTAAAATAATTTATTGTTGGGGAGCTCACCAAGGCTTTTGGAAGTCATGTACATGATAGAAAGAAATAGAAAAGGAAATGTCCTTTGCATTGCCAGGTAAGGAAACACAGCTATCTTTTGAGAATGCTTTGGGCCAGCATGGTCATCGTGTTCTTTTTCTTGGTGGAGGCTGCTGCTCTTTATCTTGCTGGAGCCCACAGCAACCATAGGTATCCCTGTCTTCTGTTATCTTCTCGCCTTAGTTATCAGTGAGAACCACAGAAGCTCAGGTCGTGCTTTCTCACATGTTCTTAGTCTTCCTATTACTGGGAGAATTAGAAAGGACGGTTGCTGGAGGAGGACTTTGCCCTAAGTGGGCTGTCTCCAGAAAATGAAGGAGGAGGAAGGAGTGGGACTCTGTGTTTTGTGTGTACCTTTTACCAGGTCAAAGCTGCCGTCTTCTGATTGCTAGGACTGAAGGAGATGGCTGGAGGGGTGGGGAATCCATACGCACTTAGCCTCAGATATGTTACCACCTGCCCATGTGATTGGGTAGGATGTCATCTTCTAGGGTGATAAGATGGCAGGTGCCTTCGAAAGAACTACCTTCCCCTATAGCTTTCTTTCAACTTATTCATGTAGAGTTTATATACATAAGGCTCCATTGAAACAGTCTCTTTATAAGAGAGTTCTTCCCACTTTCTTGGGTCCTATGACTCCAGACCCCATGATCCACCAAGCAATCCACCTCTCACTTTTTGTCATACCTGCCCCTTGAGGCCAGACCCAGAGGGATGTGTCAAGCAACTCCCCAACTGGAGGCCTGCTTTGTTTTCTGCTGGTTTCTCCCCTCGGGGCTTTTCCCCACTTCCTCACACCCTGGTTTTCCTTCCTAGGAGAGAAGCGGTTGCAGAGGGAGAAGTCTGAGCAGGCTCTGGATGACCCAGAGGACCTGAGGGGTCCCATTCACCTACCCGTGTTGAGACAGGGCAAAAGTCCCTACAAGCGTGGCTTTGACGAGGGGGACGTGCACCCCCAGACGAAGAAGAAGAAAATTGACCTCATTTTCAAGGATGTGTTGGAGGCCTCACTGGAATCTGCAAAAGTAGAAGCCCACCAGCTGGCACTGAGCACCTCGCTGGTCATCAGGAAAGTCCCCAAATACCAGGACGATGCCTACAGCCGGTGTGCAATGACCATGTCGCATGGTGTGCAGAACATCAGCCGGACCCAGGAGGAAGGGGACTGGAAGACCCCCCAAAGGGCCTCCACAGAGCCAGGCCCACTAGAGGATGAAGAAGAGGAGCCTTCGTCATTCAAGGCCGACAGTCCCGCCGAGGCCTCCCTAGCGTCCGATCCTCACGAGCTTCCTACCACCTCCTTTTGCCCTAACTGTATTCGCCTCAAGAAGAAGGTCCGGGAACTCCAGGCAGAACTAGACATGCTTAAGTCTGGGAAGCTTCCTGAGCCCCCCGTATTGCCAGCACAGGTACTGGAGCTCCCAGAGTTCTCAGATCCTGCAGGTAAGTCAGTGTGGATGTTGTCGGAGGGAAGAGCGCACAGTGGGCAGTGTGAGGGTGGCCTGGCACTCTCTGCTGGAGCCACCTGTGGGGAGACCTGAGGCACGTGACGTGAAGGTGAGCCCTGGCCGCAGCCCGTGCCCCCAGGTGCTTGCCTGCAACAGGCTGCGTTGCAGCTCCAGTGGGTGCTTCATGTCTTGCCCTGTATTCTCCTTGTCAATAAAGGAAGTTCCGCTGTAGAAGGGGTGTGTGCTGTGTTCTTGACCTATTGCCTTTGTATGATGGTCCTAGTGGTGTCTGACCTCAAAGCCCAACTTCTAAACCTAATCTTTCTCTCAACCCAGTCCCAAGCAGGGTGTCCTGTCAGGAAGGGCCCCCAGTCTTCCCAGACCCAGTCCAGGAACACAGCCTCGTTTTTCTCTTCTCAAATTGCTCTTCTGCCATCTTCCTGCCTAGAGTCTGAGAAAGACTGGGATTCGGGGGTTCGGCTGCAGGCCTCTGCCTTTTCCTGCAGCTGACTGGATCTCCTAGAGCTGGCTGACGATGAGGAAGGGTTTTCAGTACACATCTGCAGCTGAGTTAGAAGACTTACATGGCACTTCCGATTTCAACCACATCCCTTACTTAGCTCAGAATGGGGTGTTTCAGATATTCAAAGCATGCATCTTAACTAAACTGTGTTCGGATCCTCACATTACCTGGAGCCATGCCAAAGCTGCCTCCGATCAAGGGCAGCGAATGTCCCCTGACCACGTAAGCGATGGGACAACCAAGTCCCATGTTCTCGCTCTTTGACTTGGGGATGTTTGAGGTGCTGGCTCCTCCCTGGGATTTTCTCTCCTCTCCTGGTGGTGCTGGTCCGTTGATGCTGAGCATCGAAGTGCCCGGAGCGCCCACTAGTGGACGGCGAGGGCAGGCAGCCTGGGGCGAGGTGGTGGCTGTGGATAATCCACAAAGAGGAAAAGTCACAAGTGGATAAGAGCAGTGCTTATAAATAAATTCGAGGCTGGGATTCAGTCGGTCTTAGGAACCGGCTTATGTTTCACACAGGGCAGCGCCGACCTTTCAGGCAGCGTTTCCCATTCATTTTAGAAACCTCTGTTTTTCCCTCTAGGTGTAAATACTTCTTTCCCATTTGTCTTCCAGCCTCAGAGAGCATGGTCTCCGGCCCCGCCATCATGGAGGACGATGACCAGGAGGTCGACTCGGCGGATGAATCCGTCTCCAACGATATGATGACGGCCACCGATGAGCCCTCCAAGATGTCATCCGGCGCCGGGCGCCGAATCCGGCGCTTTAAGCAGGAGTGGCTCAAGAAGTTCTGGTTCCTGCGGTACTCCCCGACCCTCAACGAGATGTGGTGCCACGTGTGCCGCCAGTACACGGTGCAGTCCTCCCGCACCTCGGCCTTCATCATCGGCTCCAAGCAGTTCAAGATCCACACCATCAAGCTGCACAGCCAGAGCAACCTGCACAAGAAGTGCCTGCAGCTGTACAAGCTCCGCATGCACCCCGAGAAGACCGAGGAGATGTGCCGCAACATGACCCTGCTCTTCAACACTGCCTACCACCTGGCCCTCGAGGGCAGGCCCTACCTGGACTTCCGGCCCCTGGCCGAGCTGCTGAGGAAGTGTGAGCTCAAGGTGGTGGATCAGTACATGAACGAGGGAGACTGCCAGATCCTCATTCATCACATCGCCCGGGCTCTGCGGGAAGACCTGGTGGAGCGCATCCGCCAGTCACCTTGCCTCAGCATCATCCTGGATGGGCAGAGCGATGACCTGCTGGCTGACACGGTGGCCGTCTATGTCCAATACACCAGCAGTGATGGGCCCCCGGCCACGGAGTTCTTATCCCTGCAGGAACTGGGGTTCTCTAGCACAGAGAGCTATCTCCAGGCTCTCGATCGAGCCTTTTCTGCCCTGGGCATCCGGTTGCAGGATGAGAAGCCAACCGTTGGCTTGGGCATAGATGGGGCCAACATCACAGCCAGCCTGCGCGCCAGCATGTTCATGACGATCCGCAAGACGCTGCCCTGGCTGCTGTGCCTCCCTTTCATGGTGCACCGGCCCCACCTGGAAATCCTGGATGCCATCAGTGGGAAGGAGCTCCCCTGCCTGGAGGAGCTGGAGAACAATCTGAAGCAGCTGCTGAGTTTCTACCGGTACTCGCCGCGCCTCATGTGTGAGCTGCGGTCCACGGCCTCCACCCTCTGTGAGGAGACGGAGTTCCTGGGGGACATCCGGGCCGTGAGGTGGATCATCGGTGAGCAGAACGTCCTCAACGCCCTCATCAAGGACTACCTGGAGGTGGTGGCCCACCTCAAGGACGTCAGCAGCCAGACCCAACGGGCAGACGCCTCGGCCATCGCGCTCGCCCTGCTGCAGTTCCTCATGGACTACCAGTCCGTCAAGCTCATCTACTTCCTTCTGGATGTGATCGCTGTGCTTTCACGCCTGGCCTACATCTTCCAGGGCGAGTACCTCCTGGTCTCCCAAGTGGATGATAAGATTGAGGAGGCCATCCAGGAGATCAGCCGCCTGGCCGATTCCCCGGGGGAATACCTGCAGGAGTTCGAGGAGAACTTCCGTGAGAGCTTCAATGGGATCGCGATGAAGAACCTCAGGGTGGCCGAAGCCAAGTTCCAGTCCATCAGGGAGAAGATCTGCCAGAAGACCCAAGTGATCCTGGCTCAGAGGTTTGATTCCCGCAGCCGGATCTTCGTGAAGGCCTGCCAGGTGTTCGACCTGGCCACCTGGCCCCGGAACAGCGAGGAGCTCATGAGCTACGGCAAGGAGGATATGGTTCAGATATTTGATCACCTGGAGGCCATCCCAACTTTTTCCCGGGATGTCTGTAGGGAAGGGCTGGACCCCCGGGGGAGTCTATTGATGGAGTGGCGAGAACTCAAGGCTGATTACTATACCAAAAATGGCTTCAAAGACCTGATCGGCCACATTTGCAAGTACAAACAGAGGTTTCCGCTCTTGAACAAGATCATCCAGGTCCTCAAGGTCCTCCCCACTTCCACCGCTTGCTGCGAGAAGGGCCGCAGTGCCCTGCAGCGAGTTCGCAAAAACCACCGCTCCCGTCTGACCCTGGAGCAGCTCAGTGACCTGCTGACAATCGCGGTAAATGGCCCGCCCATTGCCAACTTCGATGCCAAGCGAGCCCTGGACAGCTGGTTTGAGGAGAAGTCTGGCAATAGTTACTCACTGTCCGCCGAGGTCCTCAGCAGGATGTCTGCGCTGGAACAGAAGCCCCTGCTGCAGACCGTGGACCACGGGGCAGAGTTTTACCCAGACATTTAGGGAGCAGGCGTCACAGAATTCACTAAGCTGTTGAATATTTTTTTAATCTATACTCATAAGCTTTGATATATTATATAAATATATTATATTATATATATATAAAAACCCACACTGAAAATTTTTAAAAACCAAGGTGACACATCCACCAGAAGCTACTGGGAGCTTTCAGAAAGGAATAATGTCAGAAACTGACTCTTGTCTACAAAATTTGGCAGCTGCAACATACTTGGCAACTCATTTTCATTCACGGAAGCATGTGCTGGGACCACACGTGTTCCCACCTAATGGTCAACCAACAGCATAAGCTAAAATGACGGGTCTCTGTCATCACCTTTAGGTAGCTCATTTTGTTCATGTTTTTGTCCGGGGCTTGAGGGGCTTGGGTTGGGGTTTGTGTCCTTGCCTTTCCTGTTCTTGTTTGGTTTTATGACGGGGATTCCTCCGCCTCTTCGTTGACATGCTGGTCCGGCTGCATCCAATCTCTGATTTTGGATAGGGTGGCATGCATATCTGGATCAGGCTGTCTGACTTTCTCTCTCTCTCCCGCCTGACTTTACCTTGAGGGATTTTTATTCATTTCCTCACAAACATTCCTTCACTGTCTTAGGAACATAAGTGTCAGTCAAACTGTGACACCCACTACTCCCCTCCTCTGCCGTCTCTCCGTCTTTGGGTTGTTGATTCACCCCTTCCAAACCTCTGGATCCTCAAGATATTTACCTGTTATACTGAAGGCAAAATCGCCTGAATAACCGAGCTTGAAATTCTGGGAAACGGAGAGGGAGTGAGCTTTTTGCATTCCTGTTTTTACATGGTGTGGGATAACATAATGTAATTCTATTCAGATCCAGGGCTGTTGGAGAAATGAAGAGCCAAGAAATACAGACCCCAAAGGGCAGTGATTGGGGGCAAAAAGCAAGTAAAATGGAAAATACATATTTGATTTACAGGGATTATTTATACTCTGTCTTTAAAATCATATAATGTGTTGGGGGTATTTTTCCCCCCTTTAATAATCGAGAAATGCCTGCTGTAGTTCAGCGGCAGGAGATATCAATGCAAGTTGTGCCCTGGATTATGTGTAACTCAAATGAGAGTCTCTAGACATTCAGTCCTTCATCTGCAACAGGCTGATAACCAGCCCTGCAGGCTGGCAGGAAGGTGTGGGAAACTGGCGGTGTGTCAATGCCTGTGAATGCTTCCGTTTTTGAACAGGGTAGAGATGTCCTAAAAGAAGGGAATCAACAAGGGATAAAGTAGGACTCTCGAGGCATCAGCCTACACACACACACACACACACACACACACACACACAACCAAGATATAAGCTTTAGAAATAGCCACTTGCCTACTCCCTGGGGCAAGTAGTGGTTTAAGCTAGAGGAGTCAGATCAATGCTCTTTTGTTCATTTAACTACCAGTATACCTCGCAAGGGAGTTTTTAAAAATATGTGCGTGAGCTGTTAAAAACTTCTGTTCGTGTTTCCATACCTGGTTTATGCATATTTGATATGCGGAGATCCAGTGTCGTGGGTGCAGGTCACGCGTGGGGGAGGGAGGAAGATCTGCACTGTCCATGGTCAGTTAGGGAGCCACCCCTCTCAGCTGGCAGAGGGTGGGCAAAGAATGGTGTGATTGGGCCACAGGCAAGGCCCCAGTGTCCCCAACCTGCTTGGCTTAGACGTTATAAAACTGTGGTGGCTTCCTTCCTTCTTGGTTTGTCTTCTATCCGAGGCCTCATGCCACCGTTGAGAACCGTAGTGGAAACGTCATCAACACTGAACATGTCACTCCCCTTCCTGTCCTGCCAGCCCCTCCGCCCGCCACAGGCCCCTTCCCCCACCCCCATGGTCTTGGTGCTAAGATAACTTTAGAATCATTGCTGCTAGTCGATAGCTTTTCATTATATAAATATATATATATATTATATATTATTTTTGAAACTTTTTTTGTTTGTTTTCAACAGTGATGTAGCATGTTAAAAAAACAAAACAACAACAACAACAAAAACTGGTTTTCTCTGACTGTCCCACTGCCAGGCCTCATATGCTGCCTTCTTCAACAAATCAATGCACCCCTGCCTGGTGACGTTCCCTCCACCCCCACCCCCTTCCCCAGCGGCACTTCCTTCCCCATCCTCCTCTCAACAAGGAGAGAGTCAGCAGAAACTGGCAAGGAAAGACCCAAGGCTCTTTCTGATGCTTTGAAATTCCCAGCCTCATTCCGCTTCCTCACTTTAAGCTGATGTCTCCTCCCCTGACCCCACCCCTCCCATTGGGGTCAGTAACTGTGGTCAGTTGGGATGCTGTTGCAAAGCACAAGGTTCCATCTCTTCCTCCCCAGCTTCCCCTCCACCACACGCACAGACTAAGATGGGTTGAAGGCAGAGGTGGCTGGCAAGGTGGGCCTCAGTGGGCTCAACAACAGTGGGTTGGGATCCTTTCTTCTAGCCAACAGATGCCTTACACCTCCTCTTCCCTCCACCCCGCCCCCGCTCCTCCCCACCCACTACTTGGAGACCCTCTGCAGAGAGTCATCCCCGTAGACCACTCATTTTTGCAAACTAGGAAGAGAGGCTTATTAGTATCTGCTCAAGCATCTGGTCTGGCCTGTGAATGTTTCCTCTCAAGAGGCCATGGCCAAACTTAGCTCGGTTTTTATCCAGAGGGAAAAATGATCCTTTGGGCCAATGCCAGTGTCAACCCTGTGTCTTCTGAGAGAGCTGGGAGCCAGTGACCTGACTCTGGGTTAGAAGCATGAGCTGCTGCTAGCAGCGTGTGGCTACAGGTGGCCACCTGCCCAACTAGGGTCCAGAACAAAGAGGATGAGCTCTGGAGGGTCTCGAAGTTTGAGAGGGCGCCTCTCAAAAACTCTGGATGTTTATGACCTCTGCTGAATCCAGCTAGGCCCGGGCCGGTCAGACACTCCAAAGGCCACTTTGCCTTGGGACGATGGTAACCAGGGAATAATCAGGGTGACACACCACTGCAGTTTACACAGGAGCTTTTCTCTGCCTGGATGCCCCAGGAGGCTCAGAGCGGCTGTCCTGTGAATGCTGCATGCGATTACCTGTGATTTCTCTCACAGGCGTTTCCCACTCTCTGCCTCCTTGAAAAGGACTCGGGGTGATGGGACCCTCAGGTCTAGCCCAGGGAACCACATGCTTGGCTGGCCTAACCTCCCTTCGATGGGTATAAAAAACTGTGGCTGGGCGGCACTTGCATCTCAAATGTGGTGGCTTCAGACAAGACAGAGCCTTTTAACTCGGCCCCTGGCTTAGGAATGACAACCATTGGCTTAGAATAAAATGTTTGTGTCTCTAGGGTTAAGACTTGTCCTAATTGGGCTGGCTGATGAGTGACTTTCTTTGGCTTCTGGAGCGGGTGGGAAGCGAGATTAGGTTTGTGGCCAATTGTGCCAAGCAGATGCACTGCAGAGCCTGGGAACCAGGAGCCCTTGTGATTAGAATGGTCTGCTTCTCAGTGGAGAAAAAAGACCCACTGCCGTCTAATATCTGTGAAACCTGAAGACAGCGCAGCCCTGTCTATACCTCTTGCTGTGTCAGAATCCCCAAGTGTTGACTGCCTGGCTGAATATGATTTTTTTTTTTTTTTTTTGACTGCCGACAACTTTCGGTAGTGCCGGGTGGGTCCTTACTGCCTCATGCTCACTTGAGAGTGAGAACAGGCTCCAGCTCGAGGATCCCTGGATGGGCCAGGTCAGCGCTAGGCCCTGAATCCAGGGTAGTTGGGGGTCTTGGCCCCAGTCCCCCATGTCTTCACATTGGGTTATCTTGCCGGGCCCCCTCTCCTTGGCTTGCTTATGTTGACCCTTTCATTTGGAGGAAAGACCTTGTAATTATTTAAGGTCATGTTTAAGGTGATGCTTAAATGGTTTCCATTTGTTTGGAAGTGTTACCAAGAAGGAGAAATGGGAAAAAGTATGTAGAATGCTGAAAATGATCTTGGAGAGACTGAAATGGACTACAAACTCGGCCTAGCCTGGGCTGCGGGGCTGGTCACGGGCAGCGTCACAGGGTCCAGGACACGGCCTGGGGCTTGAAATAGGACTTCTAGATTCTCCCTTCATTTTTCTTCCCACCCACTGTAGGAACATAGGAGTTGGTTTTGGCTTGTGGTCTGGGTTGATTTCCAAGTAGAATTTGTGTGTTTTCTTGGTGCCGAAACCCAGTTTGGGCAGAATGGCTCTAGTCCCACTGGACCTCACATCCCATCCCCCACTTCAAGTGGCAGTCCCAGCCAGGCCAGCTGGGGACAGTGGAGGCAGGGAGGCCAGGCTTCCTTAGATGGGAAGGGTGTGTTCAGAGGACAGGTGAGCGTGGGACAGTCCCATTCCAGGCATGGGATTCATGGGGCTGGTGCTGGGTCTTAGGTTCTAGTCTGGTCTTGAGGAGGGAATATTATGTCAAGAGACACACAGGGCCCTGTTTCTGCCCTGCCGTTGTGGGTGCTTTAGGTGAGTGGGTAGAGCTGTGATATTTTAAGGAGCCTTTGAGGTGATCTCTGTGTGTTAGCCAGAGGGAGAAAAATTACCCTTTGGGGAGGAAAATGGTACGGCCCTCCTTTTCCATGTGGCTCTCCCCCCCACCCCAATCCCTTCAAGTGGTATGCCCTGGAAATACCTATGCAATCCAGTCTCCCTAGGAGCGGGCATGGAAGCAGGGGTATGTGCAGTGTATAATACAAATGCTACAGCATATATATTGTATATATGGACATATACAGTACGTATACACACAGAGTAAGAGATTGAATCACATCTATATATCTATAGATAATATCCTATATATTTATACATTTCTATGTTTTAAATAGATATAAAAATAGAGTCTATAGAGAGCTGGGAAAGCAACGGGAAAGCCTGTGTTGTGCAAAGCGGGAGGAGGCGGAGCCGTTGCAGGGGGCGGTGAGGGAGCTAAGCAGGCAGGATTTGTTGGGAATGGGGCCTCCTCCCCGGAGTGTTGGAGAGAGGAGTAGCTGGGTCCTGGCCCTCTCTGTGCACTTTCCCTCCTTCACCGCAGGCTTGGTCTGAGGTTGGAAGGAGATACTCACTCCCTGAGCTCCAGCTGAAGTGCCCCCTACATCCTCCTGCAAGCCTATGCTTAGATGGTCACTGCTGCTTGGCTGTAGGACGTGGTCACTGACCCATGGTGTAGGGACCACTGCACAATTTCCCCCCAATACCCTCCCCCACCCCAGGAATGAGCAGCATTGGTGGCCATAGGAAAGGTGCAAATTGGACCCAGAGTGGTCCAGGAAGGATGCTGCCCCTCCCCATTCATAAGCTTCTACTACCCCCTAGAGGCCAAACCTCTGAAGTACAGTCACCCTGGCTTCCCTCACCATCTCCACCACTGTCTGCCAGACACTGGAGAAGGGAAGTGGGCAGCATGAGCATTGCCAGCCAAGAGCTGCCCACCATCCAGAGGCTTTCTGGCCAGGGGAGGGGGCATCAGCTAACGGAAAAGGGCGGGAGAGACACATCCACACACTCATAAATTCAGTAGCAATTCAAGTTCAGATGCAGGGCTTTGGCCCAGCCCACTTTGCACAGCTGCTGCTGCTGGCTGTACTCAGGACAACGCTCTTTCCTCTCCTGCACGGAGGCCTATTGACCCCTCACCCCACCGCCACTGTAACAGGCAGGTTTAGTTCACATACACTGTTCTGATTCTGTGACTCGAGGCGGAGGCTGAGCCGGATGCCCCAAGCTCGTCCTCTTCCGTCGGGCACAGCACCCTCCTCAGCTTGTACCTGCTATCGTCCCTAGCTGGCGGGGATCCCTGGGGGCCCGAAGGGGCCCTGGTGCAGCTGGCAGCACAACAGAGGGCTTGCGTGCAGCCCTGACAGGATCAGAAGCCCATTTCGCTTCTAGGTTTCTCTCAGTAGTTTCTTTCCCTTGGAGGCAGGGGCGGGGGTCTGATGGGGCTGCAGATGAAGGGAGACGGGGCAGATTTGTCCTCTGTTCTCTGGACCAGCCTCTGCCTTTTGGCTCTCCAAAGGCACTTATCTCACATCCCCAGCCTCCGCTGACCCCCTTCTCCACAATCCTATCAACGGACCTCAGTCTCCAGCAGACCCGCCCCTGTACCTACTGTCCGGGGCGGGTCTGTTCTGCCAATGCCCACCTCCTCTTCCTTCCCCGTCCGCCTGGGTCTCCATGAGCCACAGCTAGCTGCCAACCGGGTCTCGGAACACCCTCTAGGGCCTGGCTCGAAAGAGACCAGGCCCAGCCCGAGCCTTCCTCCCACTGCGGTGGATCAGACCCATGGCCAGGGGATGGGCACCCCTGGGTAGCAATCCCACAATGCACTGTACCTCAGAGAGAGCGCAGCCACGGGGCATCGAGAGCACCGGGCCCTCCGTCCAAAAGACAGCTGGTTACAGTACTGCTCACAGAAAGACAAGGGCCAGGCTGCCCTCGACACCACACCCCTCAGTCTTCACTTCTGTCTCTCCGGGAGAGCCAGCAGTCCGATTCAGTCTTTTGCAGACCCTGTCTCTCTCCTTCTCTCCACCCTCACGCTGCTGAACCGTTTCATTTCAATCACAAAGGAAAAATTAAGTGGGGGTGGGGGGAAATACTTAGGAGTCTGTTATCACATACATATTAATATGTTAATACTTTCTTTCTTAAAAAAGAAAAAAAAAACTCGTTATTATTTTGCAGACTACGCTTTATAGTACCTGTGTGACGGGACCTAGAACACTGGATACCAATAGAGCTATGTTGGTTTATCATAATATGTATGCAGAACCTTTCCTTTTGTCATATTATCCTTGTAATGTAAGAAGATTGTTAATAAAAGCATTTAAATTTACTCACCACGGTTGAATCTCTGCCTTCTTGCCTCTATCCCAGTCCTGTACTTAGGGCAATTCAGATGGGTCCATCAAAAAGGCTTCGATGTCGAGTTAGGAGTCTGCCTGTTGCCAGGTTGAAAGGATTTAAAAGAGGCCTTAAGCCCCTTCCTGCTGCTCTCACTCAAGTCTACTTCCAGCAGGTAACTTACACGCCTCACCTGTTGGTCAGGCCAAAGGAGGTGTAGCCCAAACCATTAAAAATAAATCTACCTATCTCTCCGAATGTGTTCATCCCACAAGGATCTCTTGGAGAAAGTACACAGAGCTATTGTAGATAAAAGGTTCCTAATTCTCCCTCCACTGCTTCTCATGGTTCTCCGCTTGCAGGCTGGGTCGCTGGGGAGAGGTCTTTCCCCCAATAGTTTGCTAATGGCACTGGTATGGGGTGGATGACAAGTGATGTTTTGCCCAAATTGTTTTAGAAAGAAGATGGGTACAAATTCAATGAGATAGAGATAAGAGTGTTTATTTTTTCCTCCCAGATGCTAAGCCCTCCTGCTCCCAGCGGCTGCTTCTCCCGGGTCTGGCTTCCTTTCAGTGGCCTTCCCTCCTCCCTTCCTTTAGCCTCTGTGTTCTTAGTGCCTGCCATCTCCCTCTCAGGCCCCAGAAGCCCCCTCAGTCACTCAGAGGCTTCCTGTTGTAAAAGTCACCCCTTAGTCTCCATGGAATGTTCTGATTCTCTTCTCTTCCCAGGGTACGGGGAGTAGGGGAGGAAGGATCGTGGGTCATAGCTGTCCATGTCTAACCAGCCCAGGTGGATCAGGGTCAGCCACGCCCCACTTCTGGCCATGCAGCAGCCCTGTCTGAGATCTGATGATAATTTCAGCGCCAAGAAGCAAGGAAAGGAAAGTGACTTGGCACTTTCATCTGCACTTGGGGAGGTTGGTCTCCCCAAAATAGGGTTTGGAGAATGTGCTAAGGAGAAGAGATCTAGTCCACTCCCCTCCCTCTTCTCCCTAGCTGCTCCCCTGCTTCCCTCTCCAAGGTTCAAAGAGCAAGTTGAGTTCACCTCGGAGAGAAGACTCAGGAGACTGGCTTGCTGCCTGAAGACCTGAAGGGCTGCTATGTGACAATTTCTAGAGTGCTCTTTTGAAAACACAGACCTAGTCACGGCACTCTCTCTACTTCAAACCCTCCAGTGGTTTCGTATTGTCGTAAGAGTTCAATCCAAAGTCTTGATCGTGACCATAAGCGCTGCGCGATCCAGCCCCTGCCTACCTTCCGGCCTCGTCTGCGTCCTCTGCACGGAACTGCAGCCATGCTGGCCCCTCTGTTCCTCAAGCTCACCAAGCTCTGTTCTACCTCAGGACCCTCCAGTCCCCTGTGCCCTCTGCTTGGCATAGTTCCCTGGGATGGTCGCATGGTTGAGTTCTTCTCATCTTTTAGGTGTCGCCTAAAATAGAGAGGTCTCTCCTGACCACCCTCTCTAAAGAGCCATCCTCAGGGGACTTGTTCATCACATCTCCTGACATTTCCCTCATAACGATTATCTCAGTTTGCAACTGTATATCACGTGAGTGTTTGGGGAGGGGGGCAGTTATTCTATAACCGGTCTTACCTCTCTACGTTGTTGTGCCCACAGGGGAAAATGGACAATTTTTTAATACCACTATGTGCAGTTCCTATTAATAAACAGTGGTTATCAAAGGGATGTAGGGATGAACGACTATAAACAGCATCTGATAAAAGTGCGATCCCAGCAATGCCGTGTTGCTTGCGCCAGAGGCCCCGGTTTCCTATTTGATCACAATGACCCTGTACCTGGCCCCTGGCTGCATCCGGCCTTGAACTTGCCCTTTCTCTATACAGAGCCGGAGGTTACCCCTGAGGTTCTTTCTTCAGTCCTCCTCCCCTCCAACTTCCTCTTGTCCCTTGAATAATGTTCCCCCCAAGCCAGGTGTCTCCTAATTCCCCCAGAGAACTTTCCCAGCTTCTTCTAGCTTAGCGATTCTCAGTTGTTCCAGATAACATTTGAAAGCTATTGCCTTTGCATCTGTTATCTTTTCAAGAGAGACCCTGGGCTGTAAGTCAGAGCCTGGACTTTAGGGTTACAGATGTACCAGATTACAGGCTCAGAGAGCATGGACAAGCCACTTATCTAAGTCTGTCTTCATTGCTGAGTACAGAGCAGCAGTTCTTACATGCTATTTCTAATCATTATCATTGTCATTGTCACCTCTTAGATCAGGATGAAGTAGATGCTGGACGGTGATGAGGTTTTCTTCTTTCGTCCAGAATTCCTGGGGCTACCCCGAGTGAAGGGTTGCCTGTGGCTTTTAACGTAGAACAACTAACACCCATTCTGACAGCTGGCGTGGATGCCTCAGCCTGAATGGAGATCACCTCTTCCTTCTCAGCCTGGAGAGAGATCCTCACGCAACTTCTGCTTCAACAACTCATCTCACCTGGCTCTTGAGGGAAAAGGGACTGCATAGAGGTTCTGTTGGTTTGTTTACTTGTTTGTATTTGGCTGGAAAAACAGGTTTCTCCTTGCCTGTCTTTGGTTTGTATGCCTGAGTTTCTAAAACAGGATTTCTGCAATCACCCCTTGCCAACAGGCTGCCCTGAAACACCAAGAAAGAGTTTTGGGAAGTGGGGAAGGGAAACCATGCTCCAGCCCAGGCTGCATTGAGAGAGACCACACCCAGCTGAGGATGAGTTGCAATAAGGCCCCGAGCACACAATGGCCACCACTAAACCCGTTTCCATTGCAATGTCTGGTTTCCAGCCCTTAGACTGGCTTCCTCCCACCTTCTCTCAGGTAGGTTCCTGCCTCCATCTCTGGCTTGGGGAAGCTGCCGAGGGACCATCTGTGCTGGCTCACCTGCAGGAGAAGAAGGATGGGAGCACTGGGACAGTTCTTCAACACCTGCCCCAAGAAAGTGCCCGACCCCGAAATCCGTTCACAGCCACATTCTGGGGCTCTTTCCTTGCCAGGCGTCTGCCCTGGGAGGGAGACAGAACAGATGCTAGGGTTCCGAGCTCCAGAAACAGTGGTGCTTCCCATTGGCTCTAAAAATATAGAAACTCTTGGGTGGAAAATTACCACCGGTTCCATTAGCAATTAAGGAAATGAGAAGAGACTGACTCAGAGCTTCAGGTGACATTGCATATTGTCTGGAGGAGTGGGTGGCTGTCAGGAAGGACTGTCAGAAGATGCCAAGGAGTATCACCAGGCATGGGGCAGGAAGAGCAAGTTCACATGGATGTCAGTTTAGTTTGTTTTACTCAAGAGATTGGAGGCCAGAGATGTGTGCAAGGTATGTTGTTGCCAGTCTAGATCACAGAATCACAGAATGTTAAATCTGTTAAATCTAGAAGGGACCTTAGTGATCGCTTGATTCAAATTCATGTTACAGAAGTGGAAACTGAGGTCCAGAGTCAAATGACCTGCCCAGGGCAATGAAGGTAGCCCAGAAATAAAGCCGAGATGGTTATAGGGTCTCAGCTCCTACACGCAGTTCTCTAGATTTGAGTCCACTTTATGTGCAGGAGCTGAGTTTATTTAAGGCCGTTCAGTGGAAAGCCTTGTATAAAGTGATTAAGAATACTTCTTTCCTCTTCCATCTCTCTTTTATATAAATCCAGACTCTCAAATATTAGTTTTGGGCTCTAGTGGGCCATTTCATATGCATTATTACATATGAAAGTCTGTATGATGTTTGGCTATGTGGAATACCACCCATTTCTCCTATTTTATTATAAAAATAAAAATCTTGGTTGTCATTAAAATATGTTTAAAATACAAAAGAGAATTATATGCACAGACATGGAAAATGAAGACATCTCATGGCTGGTTTTATGGGTCATTTATTTATCCTTTCTAAAAACTTTGCTTTTAATTCTACGTGACCTGGCAGATTTCCTGCTGACTCTAAAATTCAGGCCCTGCTTCTAGCGTATTGCCCAATCCTCTTCTTCCAGAGACCAGCCCAATCCTCTTCTGCAGAGGCCACCAGGAGGGCCTAGGCAACAGGACTCCAGGATTCCTCTTGTACCTGCCCACCATCTCAGGTACAGGGCTTCCTCTGGCTGCATCACTGACTCTTCCAGTGATGGGAGTATTTCTTTTAGGAATATTAAAGAAAAACGAGTCTCTAGTTTCCACCTGCTTTTTCTTCTCAAGAATGGGTTTAAAGCCCCAGTAATGCTCGCATCCCTACATATATGTAGCCTCTTTGATTCAGTACTCAAGCAAGATCATTGAGGTGCATGTGCATGCATACACACAGAGCACTCTATTATCCAGCCATTCTACTCCTAGATAGATATGTTAGAGAAACTTGCACATGTGCACAAGGAGACATGCACAAGAATGTTTACGGTAGTCCTGTAATAGCAAAAACAAACAAAAAACAAACAAAAAAGCAAACAAGCAAACATCTAAATACACATCAACAACAGGTTGAGATTGTAGTATATCTACACAATGGAATATTATATAGCAGTGAAAAACAAATGATCTAGAGCTACATATATCTGCTTGAATAGAGCTCAAAATTTTAACATAGAGCAAAGATAGTACGCTACAATTTACATAAAGTTTAAAATGCATGAAAATATTCTATGGTGCTTAGGATTTTGATACACATGTAGTAAAGAGTTAAAAAATTCAGGATGGTGGTGTCCTGAGTAAGGGGCTGAGGGGACTTCGACTGTATTTGTCAAGTTTTATAAAACTTGATGGTGGTTCATGAGTGTTTATCGAATTATTTTTCTGCATTTTATATGTCTAAAATATTAAGCAAAAAGAAAAGAAAAAAAAACACCAGTGAACTCGGTTGGGAATTATTTATTTATCACTGAAAGTTTTTTGCTCCAAAGAGTGACACCAGACATATGACTACAATGTCTCATGCGTCTTCTTGTGCTTCGGTTCATAATTACAAAACGAACACACACGGCATTGACAACAGGAAACATGGGTGGCAGAAACAAATCACAAAGACTAGATCACTCTTTTCTTGGTCCTCCCCTCGATTTCGCTTAGGCTGCAGCCACATGCCACTTGGGACTCCTTACATCCCAAAGGAATTGCCCTTGAAGAACTGTTCTTCCATCTGGCTCTCTTTACATAGCATCGTTTGGGGTGGCTTGTCACACAACCCACACCAGGAGTCATACCTCAAATTGAAATGGACAGACGCGTGCAAGGTCTTGATCAATAGGCACTCAACAAATATATATTGAGTTGACATAATAAGTGGAGTCACAGATTAATGAGAGTGGACTCCCAATTCTTTATCCACATTACAGTATCTGTGAAAGAACCAGATCACATTGTGGCCATCAGTCCAGTCTACATGGTTTCTCTCTTTATTTTCACCTTGGCTTCATGCCCTTCTTAGAAAATGCTCTCTGGCAAAGTACAAGGTATTCCTTTCAAAAAGATCAGATGCGCTCACACAGACTGAGGTACTCTAATTTAGTAGTAAATTGCAAATGTATCTGGTACAAGGTAAGATGATGCAAAGATTACTGATGTTTTTTGATTTGGCATTTTAATCTCTGGGTAACATAAAATTCACCAAGATGGAGTTCGGGTGGAATAGCATAGCAATTATATTCTTTTCTACCATTAATTACATTTACGCAGAGAACTACGAATTGTCACTAGGTGAAAGGTAATTCTCAACGTCATGAATTTCTAAGCCACCAGATTTCTGACTCCTTTACGAGACATTAGCTAGCACTCTGATTTATATGCCATTTGCAGTGTCTTTTTCTGTCTGCTCTGTTATCCACCCTTTAGTCATTAATTCATTCAACAAAAATTCATTGAGGGCCAATGAGCCAGCTTTATTCTAGACGCTTGGAATACGCCAGTGAACACAACAGACAAAACCCCCTGCAAAATCTATCTCATTTCTAAACATGCCTGCTAAGATGTTCTGTGGTGGCATCTCACTCTTATCAGGGGTAACCTTTAGTTTGGAGATTCTGGAAAACTAAACTTTTGTGATCCAAAGAAATGAATGCCTCATGGTGAGATGACCATAGGTAGGGTAGATATTTCTGGTATCAGAGACACCACCCAATCCATCTCAAATATCCTTTGGTGTGATTGTAGGCAGGTGCCTAGATTTAGAAGGAAGTGGAACCATGTTCCCCGATTTTAAGTCTAGAATCCAGAGTTTTCTAGATCGCAGTAGCAGATGTTACCAAGAAGAGAGTACTGGCCAGCTTACAAAGGGAATGTTTTGTTCTCTTTTAACCATGCCAACCAAGAAAGAGAGATCAGTGTGGTGGAGGGTGGAGGGGAGACTGTCTCAAAAATGTGATATAGGAAATCACTAATAAAGGCTTTACTGAAAAATCCTTGGCAGGAGGTGGGCAACCTTAGAGATCAGGATTTCCAATTATCCGAAAGACTTTCCCATTAAAGAGGAATTAGATATTTATTCTGTTTCTTCAGAGGATGGGTAGAACTTATTTCTAATGTGTTCCTACTTCTATAGAGAAAGGGAAAATAATGACTAAAGGCGATAAGCTCCCTGCTCAGAGTCCTGGGGAGAGGCCAAGAATGATTTGACTTGTTGAAGGTTGAAGGATAGCCTTATCCATCTTGTTTAGGAATTTTCTTTTAGATCAGGGGACTAGGGGGACAGCAGAAGGCTCAGAGTTTGGATGTCAGTATTGAGGCATTCGAATGCAGGATCCATGATTCTGGAAATGCCCGGAAGGGTTGTGACGCTTTCTAGGCATTGTTGGCTGCCATCTTGAAGCTTAAAGATGATCAGCCGATAACTTTTGAGCACTCTTTCGTCTACTGCATCATTCCCACAGATAGAGCTGCCATCCCATCGGTCCTGTTTCACAGGTGGCCAGCAACAGAACCCAGGAATCCTGGTTCATGGGCAAATATTATACCCGCTCGGCATGGCTCATAATTTAATTAATCATGCGGACAGCTATTTAGGAATCCGGAACGTAGTTGCTGATTATTTACTGATTATAAAGTGATAGGCCCTGAAAACCGAAGGGGGAGGCAAATTTGCAAAAGCTTTATTTCCTATTTAAAGTTGCCTTCCTTCTTCACCTCCACATAGCCAGATGTGGTAGACTAATTAATATGTTCCCCCAGTGGAATTTCTCCCGGAGTGGCTAGGATGCTGAGAATGGGTGGGTCTGTCTCAGAGGGTCACTGGTGATGCAGGAAGGCATGACAGCTAATGCCCAATGACTCATATGTTGTCAGCGAAGTTCTCCCCAAGTATAATATAAACTGATTTTGTGATAAAACAACAAAGCTATTCAATAAAAAGTACAAATTCAATCCAAGAGCAGGATCCGAAAAGCACGAATGAAATATTAAGAATTAAAATAATTAAATAAATACAGAGGTCCCCAAATTTCACAACACAGATGGCTGAGCTGTCCATCATTGGAACCAGGGTATGGGGGCCCCAACGAGGACTGTGAAAACTTGTCTGGAATGTTGTAGGAATGGGTTTCTCTGAGTGCGGTGCTCAAACCTCTGCATTAAAACCACTGCGTGCTTGTTAAAAAGAGGGTTCCTGGGGTCCGGCCAGGAACACTGATTTGGAAGGTCTCTGGGTGGGCCTGGGGAATCTGCTGGTGATTCTTCACACACTAAGGTCTGAGAACTGCTGGGTCGCCGCCTTGGGTCGAGAGCTCGATTTAATTCTGGCTAAGATTTCACCCCGCCCTGACAATCTCTAATTCTATGAGTTGATCCAGTATACCTTTATTTCCTTTATCATTTTTTAAATGCTTATTTTTTAAAAGCCACATTGTTTTTTTTTAATTCCCCAAATTCAGCTTTCCTTGCACCTGGCCTGACCCCACCTGCAAAACCCACACATGGGCTGCATTCGATAAACGTCTCTTCGATGACACAGATGAGCAAAATGCATTCCTCAGTGTGACCCAAAGGTCCACACACTGCCCTGCCTTGCTTGTCTTTTAGAATGGGAGTGTGATGAGAGAAGAATGGGGTCCTGGCCTTGGCAAACATGGCTGTCTTCTGGGTGTCAGGATGAGGATGGGGCACAAGGAGGAGGTCACAGAAGACAGCTAGGCCGGAGGGGTGGAGCTGTGCCCAAGAAGAGAGGTGGACCAGGCAGCTGGCTACAGATGCAGCTGGTGCCACATGGCAATCTGCCGGCGTGGGTTTTTGAGCATCTCCTCCCAGTGGCTGCGCTCGGAGCCCGAGGCATGCAGGCCCAGGCTGCAGTGGCCCAGCATGCAGCTCTGCCCCTCCTCCTCCTGGCCCAGCACCTCCAGCTCCACGCTGGAGGCCTGCAGCAGGTCAGCGGGCAGCTCAAACATGATCATCTCATTCCACACGGGGTTGATCTTATGCTTGGCTCGTTTGGTCTGCTTCTTCTTCAGCTTCCGAGCCTGGTGCTTTAAGGTCACCTTGACAGAGACATCTGGAGTGGGACAGAAGAGAAAGAGAGACGGAGAGAAGGGCCAAGAGTTAGCTTCTGGGATGTGGCATGGGGCCTAGGATGATGCTTCCTCTTGGGGATGGAAAGATAGGGTCTCTGGCTCAAGATCTGCATTGAGAGTCCTCCCGCAATGGGCCACGTATTCATTCAGTAATTATTAAATGTTCAGCATATGGCAGACACTGCTCTAGATGAGCAAAAGTTCCTGCTTCATGGAACTTACACTCCAGTATGAAAAGCAGACAATGGCATAAGATATAGGTCTGGTCACTGGGTGGCCCACGATTATGTCATGCTAGAATACAGCCAGGGAACCACCATGTGCCACGCGCCCTTCCAAGTGCCTTCATGTCCTACATCAAACCAGGCCCAGGACAATGGCTCTGACATCCTGCAGGTGGATTGTAAACTCAGACCAGAAAAACTGAGCTACCCCACGTCTTCGTCCCCTTGGTTCTTCATGCATTTTTGTCTGTTATTAAGATAGCAAGCAGGTCACTTGCTGGTTGGTTGCGTTCTCCACCTCTGTTCTTTTGTAAGTTTTACTGGAGGACCCCAACTTCACGTGGAAGGCGAGAGCAGGCTGCCTTGGCCCCCGCGTGCACTGCACAAATAAAGCTGCCCCGTAGGAAACCCTGCCTCTAGGAAAATGGGTCACCAGGTGAGCTTTCGAGTACATCACAAGGCTCAGGACCTGCAGTGCTATTTCATGGGTCAACGTTCCCAAAGCTGATGTTAGAATAATTGTTACTCTGTATTTATTGCTATAATTATCACCCCTCCCCCCCAGTTAGTTTCTTATTTGAGCAGATATTTGAGAGACAAAGTGTTGTGCTGTAATTGTCCTGACAGGAGCTATAAAAAAAAAAAAAAAAAAAGAAGAAGAAGAAGAGGCAAAGAATTGTCTGGAGGGGATGAGGAAAAAGCGTTGAATTCTGACCTTTGGTTTGGGACTCTGTCAGCAAGGCCAGCTCTTCCGATGTCACTCACCCAAGAGCTTTTGCTCAAAGATTCTGAATGCAGTGGCAATTCTTTATTTGTATCCTGCTATAAATATCTCTTTATTTATATCCTGCTGTGAGCACTTGGTCTGGGTCCAGGTATCATACGGCTAACCAGTGCTGCTTTCCTGCTCTGACAAGAGAGCCTCTTTGGTCCCCGAGACTTGGGGCCTGTGCTGAAATATCCAGAAGGACAGACCAAGGCTTCCAGAATATTGAAGAGTTTATTTGGGTAAATGGACCACAGACACCTTCAACTGCAGGCTGCCTCAGCCCATGCACCCACATACCTTCTGCCGTCACCCACGCCCAGCTGGTATGGGGGTGGCAGGTTGACAAAGGCTGAGAAGAAACTGGGATGGATGTGGGGAACACGGTGGTAGCTAGCTGAGATGGGAGGAGGAGACCCTGGGGTCCTCGACACTTGACCGTAAGGTGGGTCCAGCCAGGCCCGGGTGATAAGGGCTGGGCCAAGTCTCCTCTACAGCCCAGACACGCCGCTCCATGGCTACAGTCTGACTCTTGGCTAGCTATGACCCAAGGGTAAGATTTATTCCTCTCATGGTGGATCTTCAAGGTTGGGAGTCCCAGGTAGGTATGAGCTCATTCCTGGGCCCTGACTGATGTGACTGGCCCAGGAGTAAATCCATATGGACTTAAAGAAGTAAGCGTGTCCTTAAAAATTGGTGCGTGAACTTGGGACGGAGGACACAGCTAAGTACATTTGACTCCACAAATGTACTCACGTCCCATCTCCCTGCTCACCGGTCCCCAATTGCCTCCCAGGTGCCACCTCCCTCTGCACACATTCCCAGAGGCCAGGGGGCCCCTGGCTCTCTCCTCTCGCATCTCACTCACCCTTCCCCAGGAGCTCCTTGGACTGGTTAGAGTGGAGGTTCTTGGCCTTAATCAGCACCACCAGGAGGCGGTTGGCAGCCGGGAGGTAGCTGATGGAGAGAAGGACCTCTCCGCTTCCTGCAGAAGTTTCCTGAGACAGAAGAGAGGATACAGGAGCAGGGCTTCATTTAGGGGTGGCCTCTGCCACATTGACTAATGCTGAGGCTGCCGTCACATTGAACTTGAATCCAACAGGAGTCCTAAAAACCATTGACCCATCAATTTTTCCACCCTCCTCCCTTGGAGGGCACAGAAGAATTATATGTGGTATGTGTGACAAAATGCAATTTTCCGAATATCTTATATTCAAACAACATATAAAACAGATCAAAGAGATGACACTCTTGGATATGGCAGGGGCAGAGGGCCAGGGTCTCCTCTCATCCTTCATCCCCCTCCCCCCGCCCCCCAGTTCCTGGGGCATCTTTATGGAATACTAGGGTCCCAGGGAACACAGAGAATCATTGCATTGATCAGTCAGGTTCTTGGGGCAGTGGGGAGTTGTGATTCATCACTCTGGAAAGATCATTTCTTCTAGCCCTTGCAGGGCTGAGAGAGTCAATAATGTCATGTACTAATGCTGAGCAGGGCCTTGCTCGGTCAGCAGAATGGCCAACTATGTCAACAAAAAGCGGGCGCATGATGTTTGGTTAATGCACCAGAGACCGCGGGCAATAACCGCGCTCGGCAGGAGGTGCGGAGGCCTCTGCAAAGTGCCCAACACGCTCTGTCCCCATCTGCAGCTTTACGGAGTGTCTCCATTGAAATTCCGAAGAGAAATTGTTTGGCATTTCAAGAAACCCATTGAGAGACAAAAATGACCACAAGAGCCTCCACAGGAGGCAGACATCTGTCACACTCCAAAGGGGGTGCTATGAATATAGACTCTAAAACCAGACTCTCCAGGTCTGCGTTCCCATCCTACCATTTACTAGCTGTGTGACCTCGGGCAAGTTATCTGACTTTCCCAAGCTCCCATTTCCTCATCTGCAAAATTGGAATCATAACATCTCCAAGCAATGGTGGTGTAAAAGTTAAATGAATTAATATGTAACAGCTTAGAACAGCGCCTGACTGACATACTAAGCACTGTGTAACTGTTTGCTTGATCACCGTCAGTTATTAAGGAAGGACAATGGCTGCTTCTTGTGATTACTAAGTGGGAACATTGTTTCTGGGTGAATAAGGGCCAGTCTAGGCTTTGGAAATGAGCCTGGATGAAGGACCCCGCCATTCCTCTGCCTGAGTCACATATTTCATCCAGGAAAACGTTCTTCGGCATGACCCTATTGATTCAACAAGCCAAGGCGTCTAGTCATGAGATGAAATGATATGGGAGCTGCCAGGACTTTGGTAACGGCGTGAATAACAGCAGCTAACATTAATTAAACCCTTACTATGTGCCAGGCGTAACTATATTATCTATCCCGCGAGGCTGTAAGCTCCACAGAGCCAACCCAGCACCTGACACACAGTTGAAACATGGTAAATATTTATGAGAAAGAACGGTGAGACACCTCGTTTTATCTTGACAACAACCCTCAGAGTGACACTGATCTTATTTCCATTTTCGGCATAAGACCCCGATGCTCAGAGAAGGCACGCTCAGTAGCCAGAAAGTAGCAAAACTACTTTTCCGAATGGAGGTCTGGTCCGACAGCAAAGCCCAAGTTCTGAGCCTGTGGCTCTCCAGAGTCCTCAGTGGATGGATTGCAAGCTCGCGTAGCCAGAAAGTAGCAAAACTACTTTTCCGAATGGAGGTCTGGTCTGACAGCAAAGCCCAAGCTCTGAGCCTGTGGCTTTCCAGAGTCCTCAGTGGATGGATTTCTCATTTCACGCAAAGGAACCGAGACCCGGGGAGGCGTCCAGGTATCCGGAGGGGTGGCAGCAGAGTTGGAATAGGGACCCCCCTTCTCCCCCCCCCGCCCCCCCGCTGACTTAAGGGACCTGATGGGAGGTCCACGGTTGGCCTGGGGCGTAGCCACAGGGTGACTAGGCTTGAGCACTCGACTCCCCCTCAGACCAGGTGAGAGGAGCCCGGACTTGTCAGCCTATGAAGGGCTCATCACCTTTGTGCGGGGTGCCAAGAGCCCCAGAGAGGCCCAGACAGCTGCATCACAATCAGAGGGTTCAATAGCATCTGCCCCTCAGCCCTGCTGCTTCAAATATCTGCTGAAAAAAATACAGGCAAACCTCAGAGGTACCGTGGGTTCGGTCCAGACCACCGCGATAAAGTGAGTATCATGATAAATGAGTCATAATCTTTTTGCAGGTGGAGGGTCTTGCCATTTAGTTGTAAAAATAAGCAACATCCGTGGAGCTCAATAAAGTTAGACAATAAAACGAGGTATGCCTACAGCCCTCTCTCATTCTCCATGCTTTCATGGCTTTTCCTGCCCACCCCCATCTTCCTCTTGAGCTGTCAATGAATCATTCAAGCTGCCTTTGGAGTGAATTGCTCTATGGTCTCTGGTGACGCACATGCCACTTTCGGCTGAGTGTCTTCCGGTGAGAACTGAGGGGCACCGCTGGCACCTTTGTCCACCCATTCTGGCCTAGAGAAGAAACACATCTGGGCTGCAGTGACTGACAGCTCTGCCCGCCTTGCTCGCATCGGCACGCATCCTCCAGCCGGAGCCGGGGCCTCCCTAGCCTGGCCCCAGGCCTCTGTCCTGCGCATGCGCCGAGACTGTCACCTCCTCCGACTGACTGCAGGCTGCCCGCTGAGATTGCTTACATTTGTGGGAAGCTAGCCTGCAGGCCAAGTGGAAGTGAGAGTATATTTGTGCAACGGTGACAACGACAAGTGTGGGGATTACCAGAACGGATGAGCCCTGAGGGCAAGGCTTCGTCTTAACTACCGACCGACCGCTATGTCCCCAGCTCCTGGCACGGTGGAAACCGGGCAAGGTATTTGTGGAACGAATGAACGATTTTTGCTCTTTTAGGGGAAAGGGTAGAAGTAGATTAGGTGCCCGAGACTTCTGCCTAGATAGGCTGGAGGTCAGCCCTTTTGGGGGTGGCACTAAAATCTCCAGAGCCCTAAGGGAGCCCCTCCACCTCCAGAGAAAGATGGTTTACCAGATGAATAAACCAAAGTGTTAGTTCCTCTGTGCAGGGCCCCTGGCTGGGATTCTGCACAAATCCCAAATCACACACTATTTAGAGAGTGTGCTTTGGAACAGCCTAGTTCCAGCTGAGAGTAACCGTCCATTTTTATCAATTTTCTGAGCCTTGGAAAGAGAGAAAAAATAAGACAAGAAAGAGACATAGGAAAAATGGGAGCAGGTGGGCAGTGAAAGTATACTCCCTGCGCCTGCAGCACCCGTCAGGAAGGCGCCTGCTGACGGCACCTCGCACGCTGTCAGGCACTCACGTGGCATGGGCACGACGCAGGACTTATAGCCAGGCCAACCCGGCCTCAAGGCCGAGCTTGCCATGTCCCAGAGAGGAGACCTTGCCTGGATGACTGAACTACTCTAAGCCTCGGTCCCCTTGACTGTAAACGGGGGAGCCACAGTGTTATCTGGTGCTCATCTCCCCTGCAGTGTCTGGCACATAGTAGGTACACAGGGAATAGAAATGAATTTAAATAGGGATAATACTGTCAACACCAGAGCCCGTACACTCTTAATATGTTTTCCATGATGGCAGGAAAGGTCTTTGCATGGCAAGGTAGAAGCAAAACTAGACACCAAGAGTCCCAAATGCTGGGTTATGGATCTCTTCCAGCCCTGCACTCTGTTCAGACTCCAACCTTCCACACACACACACGTACACGCACACACAGGCACGCCTGCGTTGGGAAGGTCTCTGCGGCTTGTTCTGGTTAGTTGGTCCCCCAGCTTGGTCATTTTACCTTTCCTGGTGAGAGGTAACCCTACCTTGACTGAAGTCTTCAGTTCATCCCACTGAGCAACCCCCAGAGGCACCGACACCCCATCTAGGCCCAGGCGGAGCTCCCCAGCCACACTGTGGCGGGAGAAGCGGTCGCAGGTCCTCAAGGTCAGTGTCAGGGTCGCTGTCGGGAGCTCGTCCTCCGCCAGGGGGAGCACCAGGCCTTCCTCCCAGACGGTGTGCAGCTCCCGCTTCTTCAGGGCCGTCTGGGCCTCCACAGAGCCTCTCCTGTTGGCCACGCTGCCTTGGATATAGCAGTCACAGCCTCCGTCATGGTCACTGGTCACGGCTGCAGCCAAGGACAAAGCAACACAGACATGGGGCTTCTCGAGGACCAGGTAGGAGGAGAGAGTCACTGCCCTGCTTTAAGCTGTGGAATCTGGGTCAACGGTCATGACCTTGGGTGTGACCCCAGGGCTGACCTCCCTGGCTTTGTGCAATCACCTTTCACTAAGACATTTAGAGATGGGAGATCTTCCAAGGGGGCCGATGTCAGCACACCCTGGTCTTCCTTGGAGGATGGGGACAAGACTTGGTGCTTCCCAGAACCCTCCGTACTTCGCGACTCGGAGATTTCCCCAAGGCACCAGGGCTCACGAACTGCTGCTGGCTTCTATTAGTGCTGACACCATAGTTCATTTGTTCTGTACTTCAAATGTTTGCTACACAACCACTTGCAATGTGACTCTCTGGACCACTACCTCATGAACAGTTTTATATCCTGAAACTTGGTGTTTTTAATGCTTCCCAATGTGCGAAGTTGCACTGTGGTGCTTTGATGACTGGTTCCTGAATGGTAACGTGAGAAGTGGTGGCTGACGTTCCCCAGGAAGAGGAGAACTGAGCTTCGGGGGACCTGAGCATAGTCCTGGGGTGATCTGAGACAAGTCACCTGATGTTGCTAGATCTCAGTGTCCTAATCTGCAAAATGGGACCACCGTGAAGACCGAATGAAATAAAGTATATAAAAAATACTTTTAAAATCTTAGAAAATAAAAAGGAAAGATGATCCCTCAAAAAAAAAATTAAATTAAATACAAAAGTCCAATGTATCCCACCCACAGCCTCCAGCTTCCAGAAGCCATGCAGGAGCCCACTGTTAGCCCCAATTCCTTTGCAAAGTCTTAGCTTCGTTTGCTGATGAACTGTCAGAGTAGGGAGACCAGGGACAGCCTGACCCCTTCATCAGGACAACCTGGTTATAGGGATGCTGACCACTCGAACCCTCTCTGTGTCCAGCACAGAGCCCTGACTAATGTCAAAGTCACCTATGGCAGAGACGGCTAGCCATTCCCCAAATCCCATATCCTCTTTTTGCTGAGCACCTGCTGAGCCACGTTTCCCCTCATCCTTTGCAGTGAGTGTCCATGTGACTGAGTTACAGCTTACAGTTACAGTTTTTAAGGAACAATTGTGCCCTCTCCCTATTCTCCTTCTCCTCTGACCTGCTAGATGCAGATGACAAGAGGCACGAGGGGATTATGGAGCCACGCGTGGAAGGAGTCTGGTCCCTGAATTACCGTTTGGAGGAAAGACGTCTGCCCATCAGGACTCTCCACTTTAAACTGTTACGTGAGAGAGAAAAAAAGCCCTATGTGTCTGAGCATCACATGTTTCAGGGTCTGCTTGTTACAGAGTGCTAATCTAGCACCCAGGGATGCCTCCAGCTCAGATGCTCCCCCATTCACCTGCACAGCTCCTCCAGGGAAGACAGACACACAAAAGCCCCTGAAAGTCAACTGACAGCGTACCTTCCAGACGAGTCACAAACAGCTCTGCCTTCTGCTGGTCGTAGTCCAGGCAGTAGTGGAGTTTGGGGGCTTGGTTCCAACTGGCGGCCTTTTCTGGGTTCCAGGTCTCCATGACACAGACATCCTCTACCACACCTGTTAAGAAGGTACAGCCGTCACTGACATGCACGCAGGGGTCCTATTTTCCAGATCACATCTTTCCCATCTATGCTTCCTACACCGCCAAACGAAACCTCAAGCTTCTTGGCCAGGTGCAAATTCATGGCGGCTGCACCTGTGGTCCTGGGCCTTACATCACAGCCCGGTGGTCAAGATATAAGCTTTGGAGTCAGACAGAGCTGTTACATAACAGTTATGTGACCTTGAACAAGTTACTTGACTTCTTCGAACCTCAATTTCCTCATCTTTACAATGACGATGATAACAGTTCCTTCTGCCCAGAGTTACTATGAGCATTAAATTTTTAAAAAGTAAGGAAAGTAGTTAACACAGAGCCTGGCCCATGGCGAACTTTCATTAAGAAAAGCTTTCACACCCTGTGCGGTTCTGGTCACCCCGCTTCAGGCAAACCATCCTGGCTCATCTGCAGCTTCGCCTCTCCCACAAAATCCAGTGCCTGCTCCCCAGAAAATCATGGCTGAAGGTAACTGTCGAAGACTGAGTCAGGAGGAGGTGCTGGGGGCAAGGCCAGGGATAGTGGATTGGATTTTAGTGCATGTTCATAAATTCTCGCTGAATGAATGAATGACCTTACCTTTAATTCAGAAATTTCTAAAACCACAGATACTTCTCGCTCTGCCCCTCACTTGAACAGAAGCCAAACATCTGGAAGATTCTCATTATTCAAAATAACACCAGAATTAAAGGATCAAGCAGCTGCCACAGACGCTACTTTAAGCAAATTGGAATTTCAAAAAATTTGATTTTCAGAACTAATTTAGGAGGCAGAAATATAAAGGGCTATTTAATTTCCAGAATGGTTCGTTATTGGGTTCCTGCAAGCAGCCACAACCTCCCTGGTACATCTAAGCAAGGAACAGATTGGCCAGGATGTGAGCAATGTGCAAAGCGAGACACACAGGCACAGGGGACCCGTGTGGTGTCTGAGGGCAGGACAGGGACCACCGCGGCAAGGCCAGTGTCAGAAGGGGCTTGACTGGCAGCCCGAGAGCTCAGCCCTCAGACCGCCTCAGCCTTCAAACCCAAACCAAACCAAACCAAACCAGAGCCAGCACCGCTGGGAAACGCAGCAGGGGATTCAGCTTTTCAAGAATCAGGACTTTGGGCTCTACCGACAGTAGGTTTGGATCCTCTCTGTGGGGGGCAGCATCTGGTCACCCTCCTCCCCTGTGCTCCCTTGCCTCTGGTCAATGTTTGCTGAGCCAATCAACTCTCGATAGCTTGCTGTGGAATCAGAACTTGTTGGCTGTCCTCTGGAATGAGGAAACATGAGCAGGAGAAGACGGCACTGTGTTATGAATTCTTCAAAGTTCCAGACTCTGATTTGCTCTCCTGCTCTCCTTGGTGCAGAGTGTGCAATCCTGGCTTCACCTGAGTCTTGAGACACCTGGGACTCCCAAGAAAAGAGAGCCCTCCCATGACTCTGATTATAATTAGCACCCCCAAGGGTCATCAAGCAAATTGTTTCCCACCCTCCAACCTTAGCTCTCAAGTCTTCAATGGGTTTATTTTAAATCTATTTAAAATGTGGGCCGGCAAACCCGCAAGCTATAAGCCAACCAGGGTTCGTTCATGCCACAGGCACTGTGTGAATTCGTTCGTGAAGAAATGCCAGGCTAATTAATCGCTGTGGTTCTGTGCCAGGCTGGGGGTGGGGTGGGTACCCGTTTACTGGCCAGGGGGTGCATTAGGAGTGGGGTCAGTGTCAAGCTGGTTAGGCTGCTTCTGACTCCACTATCTCTGCCTCCAAACACACAAAGCGAAATCCCAAACCACACAACAATCTGTTCTCCAGGCTGTATTTTTCGCCTCCGTATAAACGCCTGTTTGTCCTCTGGGTCTGGGGCGGTCACTGCTTCTCATGTCTGCCCCAGCCCCCAGCATAGCACTGCACAGCTAACGGTGTCGCATTCTTGATGTCGATGCTGACGAGGAGAATAGAATAATAATAATAATAATAATAATAATAATAATAATAATAACAACAACATTTTTTAATGAAATTCTTTGTGCTAGGTCTTGAGCTAAGCATTTTATATGCATTATTTTATTTATGCTTTACAACGACCTTACCAAGCAGGTAAGAGTATGATCCCATTTTATGAATGAGGAAACTGAGGCCCAAAGAAGTTAGCAACATGACCAAGACCACAGAACAAGTATATAAAACGGCAGAGAATTTAACCCATGATTCTGAACCCATGGTTTCAACCATGACTCTATCCCCTCTCCACAGTTGTACACATGACTTCAAAGGAATGCTCCACTTCCTAGTGGAAATCCGGGGGCCTGGGAGAGAAGCAATGTGGCAGCCCGGCAGCAGGAATAAAGGACCGTAATTCCGGGTTCTGCGCCCACCTGCTTGCCCAGTGTCAGATGCCAAACACGGAGGCTGCGCCATACCCAGCATATTCGGATGCCAGCAAACCTCCTGTTACTCATGGAAGTGTGAGGGGCAGGAGACCCCTACCATTCTGAGGAAGGATGAACAGCTCCTCTGTGACCTGCCTCTTGAGGCGGCAGTCATTTGGGGCCTGGGGGCTGGCAGGTGCAGCAGGCTCCTCTGTGGTCCTCAGCGTGTAGTCTGCGTAGTTGATGACTTCTGGGGCAGTCACAGCTGGCCTGGGGCCATAGATGTCTGGGAACTTGAGGAGGGCTCGCGGCTGGACGGGCTCCGTGGATTTTTTAATGTTGAACTGCAAACCCGAATCACACCGGTTAGTCCACGAGAGGACTTCCTGCCTGTTTGCCACCCACAGGTGGGAAAAGTGATGACCCGACTTTTTATGGGAGGGCTCTGAGGAGCGTGACATGGGAAGGCAAAACGTCACCTCCAGCCCCACCAGAATCCACACCATCACAAGCCACGCCGGGGTCTGCTGAGACGTCGGCCCTGTTCACCCCTCAGCCTCTGGCTGAGCGCGGGTCTCCGCCCGGCCTGCCTCGGGTGGGCCGCCCTCTCTGGCTCTGCCTCACTCGCATTTTCATTTTCTCTCCTCCCGGTGCCGCTAACGTGCTCCTCTCCCCCTCCCCTTTTCCACCTAATAGCTCAGAAATGCTGGTGGTCCCAGCACACGGAGCACAAAGTCCTTGCAGTGACCTCTAAGCGTTTGCCCAGCCTGGCCCTGCTCTCCTCTCTGACATCGTGCCAAACTCCCTTCCAGCCACCAAAACTCCCTGCTTCTCAAACAGGCCGAACCCTTTCTGGCTCTGGCTTCTGGCTCCCGGCCCCTTCCCCAGACACCCGCCCTCACCTCCACTGTTCCAAATTACACCGCTCCCCCAAGCCTTTCCCTCCCTGTCACCATATCCCACTCTTTGTTTTACAGCATCGATCTCGCCCTATATTGTTTTTGTCACAGGTTGGCTTGCTTGTGGACAGTCTCTCCCCCTCACGTACGAGCTCCTGAGCATAGGGATTACGCCGTCTTGCTCCTGGTACTTAGCACAGTGTCTGCTCACAAGGGGCGTGTAGTACATGCCTGTTGCTAGGGCTGCCATGTTCAGTTGTATGGTTTGTGCACCAAAAGGCCCCCAGATGAGGGGCAAGTGGGGGCCGACATGTAGTCTGTGCACCACTTGCCCAGCCGTGTGCCCTGGGGAAGGGCTTAGTCCATGTGGAAGGAGGGGCATCTTTTTCTTTACACAAAGACTCGCTTGCTTGTCAAGCCTTATGTATGCGGGACTGCCTCACGCAGGAGTGGAATCTTCTATCTCTGCCTCCATTAGGCACTGAGATCTCTCCTGCTTGAGTGATTCAAAGTATATAACAGGTAGCAATACCAGGGGCCTGCCCAGTCCCCAGGAAATGGAAGATGAATGACCAGATCGGGAGCTTGAAATTCAGACGCCCTGGTGGGCAGCCCACAAAAGGGTCCTCAAGCCGAGGCGGGCAGAACCCCCCAAAAAGCCTCCTGCCTTCCATGCTGGTCCTCCTGCCTGTTCTCTCTTTGCGGCTTCTGGACGGGCTGGCCAGGGGCCAAGGCTGCTCTACCCAGTGGCAGGAGTGGCCCCGGGGCTGGGGAGCGTGGGGTTCGGGGCGGACGCAGCACTGATCCCGTGGGGCGTGGGACGGTGCTTAAATATTACTGTTTCAAAGTTCTTGTTTACAGTGTTTTCACTGTTTCACTACTCAAGGACAAATCCCAGACACCCTGCGCTGGTCGAAACTGTGAGGGAGACTGGACCTCGGTGACAGGTGCATTTAGTGATGCTCATCAACTGGACAGCGGATGGGGAATGCACGAGAAAGCTCAGCAGGGCCCAAGGGGCGAGAGGCAGGAGCCGGACTCTCCTGCCGGCCAGCATGCAGGTTGCTTTACATTCTGTATTCTTCAGAACTCCCTAAGGAGTTCAGGCGGCATTAAGCACTTCATTCCTCTAAGTAACACTGCCCAGCAGACTGCGAAACACCCAAGCAAAGTCACACCTGATCTCTGCCGAGTGCGCCTGGCACGTGTGGGCACAAAAAGCACTTCTGCCTTAAATGGAGTGAGGTGGCTGAGATCAGACAGTCGGGGTGGCGGCAGGATTCAACCTACGTCAGCCTGGCTCCAAAACCCACTGCACCAGCGACTCCGACCTTTCTTCTGCCTTTGAGCCTTTGCCAGGCACAGCGCTCACGGGTCAAAATTATTTGCCATTGCTATACATAGTAACTAGTTCCTACCGGGGAAGGGCCTATATCATTTGCAAAATTAGGTCCCCTTTGCACCTCTGCTCCATCGAAGGTGTCCCTGAACAATAAGGTGTCTGGTTCTAGTACTGACCGACCACCGGAGCTGAGTCGCTTTTGGCAGGTCATTTTACTTTTCTGAGTTGTCACCTAAAGGAACAGGTGACTTCGAGGCTTGTTCCACTCCCACATTCTGAGCTACAATGAAGTGGGAGACACAGTTCTTTATTTGTCAGTACATGTGAGCTGGGGAGACAATCACAAGCAAGAGAGTAAAGGAAAAGGTGTATTTGGCAGTTCGGGACCACGGCACAGAAGCAGGCAGCCGGCAGTCTGTGCGAAGGACTGCTGGGAGAGAGAAGACAATTCATGCAGGGGGCAAGCAGAGGGGTCCAGGGGGCCAGGGAGGGGCCAGGGCATGGGCTAGACCTTGAAGGACGGATGGGATGGTAGAGAGAGCAGTGGGGAGGAAGGCTGTGCTCCCTACGCAAGGAGTCCCAGGGCCGTCCCAGACACAATGGAAGGACTCGCATTCCACGGCAGAAGGAGGGATTCTCTCCACTGCTGGACAGAAATCCTGTCCTGTCTTGTGACTGCAAAGCAAGCCAGTCTTAGGAGAAAGCTGATGGCACAGACAGCAGGGCGGAGAGACAGAAGCTGTGTCTCCAATGACAGCGTCATTGAGCCAACCAAGCCCCAAATCTGTCCTATCTCTGCTCTTCGAATCACATGAGCAACATTATTCTTTCTGTTTAAGACAGTTGTATTGGGGTCTTTGTGACTTGCAGCAAGAGCACCCCAAACTGATGTACTGCGTTTTCAGTGAGCATCACAGGAGATCATGACTCTGGTACAGAGAAACTCTGCTTAGGGTCTGGCAGCCCCCCGCCGCCCACCCTAGAACCTCTCTGCAGCCAGCCAAAGGCATCCCCATTTGCTGTTCATCCTTGCCCTGCCTTCGCGAGGTCCTACGTGCAATGGCTGCTTTTAGTGGGGGGTGATTTATAGCCCTCGCCCGGGCCGAGAGCAGAGTCTGATGACTGCTACATGAGCCTCTTCAAGTAGTGAAAGCACAGCTGATTACTTGCCTCATTCTCTTGGACAATTTTATTTATTGCATTTCAAAACCCTGGTTCCACCACATCCTTCAAATGCATCTATGTTTCCACTTAAATAGCTTAAACTTCGGGGCCCAAGAAGCAGAAAAGAGGTTCGGGAGTTGAGAGAGGGAGCCTAGGAAAGGATTACAGGTGGAGAGCAAGGACGCCTGGGACAAAGGAGACCCTCATGGGAGCAGGCCCCTACAGAAGGACCCGTGCTCAAGCCTTCTACCTCAACGAGGGGCAGGATTTGGAAGTGAGATTCTCTCTCTAAATCTCTAAATGTCCCATAAACCCGAAAAGAGGGGAAATACAGATAAAGGATGGGTCAGTGGAGGCAGGTATTCAATAATTAGAGAATGCCTGCTGGGCTCGGCATTGCAGGTACAGTAGAAACACCCTCGGATGGCGCATCAGATCCCTCCGACATGTCTCCTTGGATTCGCCCTGTCTCCCCTGTCTCTGGGGCCTTGGACCACTTTCTCCTCCCCACCGTAGCCAGCGCTACAAGGACTCCCACCGGCTTCCCAAGGGGGCAGCCCCACAGTGCTTCGCTGTCACACCCGTGCCCCACCCCTCTTGTCACCCGCCCTGGGGCTTCTCGGTAGCTGCTGATATGTGAGACACAGAGGGACACTGCGGGTCCACCCCAGGACAACCCCGATGTGTTGAGTTAAAACTCCATGAGGAGAACTACGACCACTGTGAGCTGGAAACCAAACACCAACTCTTCTCTTGTCCTCCTCACTGCCCCTCCCAACAGTGTCTTCAGTGACCTTTTGGAGGATGATGCTTGAAATCCAGCAGTTGCCCTTGACCCCCACTGGAGGCGGCTCAGGCTCAGTAACGCATCCTGTGCAGACCCTCCCTCCTCCTCCTCCTCTCCCTCCTGCATCCCTGGACAGCTCCTCCCGAGGAAGAGGCTCGAAAAGTCCAGCTTCCCGTAAGCCAGGCTGAGACAGATGGCATGGGGAGCGGGGAGCCCACACCTTCATTTCATGAACAAATATTTATTGAGCCCGACTGTAGGCCAGGTCCTGTGCTAAGTGCTAGGGACACAGAAGTGACAAGACAGATGCTGTCCTTTCCTATGGAAAAAAAAAAGAAATTAATTATGTAGTTAATGATCTGTAAACAATACTTAACCTTAGCAGAGATGTTAGGCGACCCCTTTTGTGACATGATTAACTTTTTCACCTGAGGACTGTTTATTAATTTGAGTTTCCACACTGGGGCCTTCATCTTAAAGCATCACAGCACCCAGGAAGTTACACAGGAGTGGGGGAAGCAGACTCAGCTGGAAAAGGGGACAGATGGCTTTGACCCTTATACTTGAACTTTAAACAAGGAGACGGGAAGGTTGGACATAGAGTATTTAAATGATGCCAAGCGCAGGCCATCATGGCTAGGGTCTGCAGCCAAGCACAATGAAGCCCCTCAGAGAGGAGCTGGGCCAGGGAAGTTACCCACAAGCCTCTGTCACTCTGGGCTCCAATACTGGTAAATATACATGCTAACATGCACACGAGTTTGAACTATAGCCTGGTGGTCAGAGTCCAAGCTCTAAAATAAGACAGCTTGGTTAGAGTCCAGTTACTTGCTGTGTGATCTTGGTTCTGATTAATTAACCTCTCTATACTTCCACTTTCTTGATCTGTAAAATGGGGATACTTACTTTAGGGAACAGGAAGTCTTCTGGAGCAATTGGGAATCTTTCCAGTTCTATTTTAAAATCCATGTGACTTTTTGAATTTGACTCCATATGATTGTTTTAGTATAAAAAGTTTCCCTTGTTTATTTTGTGACTTGGGATGTTTCCCAGGACACTGGCTGGCACCACGCTCCCTCTGCTCACCCCGCCTGCTTCCCGCCCACAAACGCTCTCTCCTAGTGGAGAGGCAGGACTTTCTCCCTAAGTTGGATGACGTGCAATAAGTCAAGCTAGAAATTAATAGCGAGAAATAGTCATTTTGCCTCCAGGGAAGGACCAACTACTAGAGGCTGAGTCTATGAGTAAAAAGAACCCTCTGTCCAAGTTTTCCTTTAACCATATAAACAACTCTTCTGAGATAATTTGAGGTGCAGCCATAGAAGCTCGTAACAAACCAAAGCCTTGATCCCCTCTGCCCTTTCCCTCTGTGTAACCTCCTTGCACACACCCACAACTGACTGAACCTTCATGGCCAGCAGGCCACTTGTTAGCAGCCTTGTATTAGTCAGGGAAGGCCAGCTGCTGTGTAACCAACAATCCCAAACCTCAGTGGCTGACCAACAAAAGCTGATTTCTCACAGTCTGAAGAGTCTGTTGGTTCTTCTCCAAACTTGGAGTCTCGGCTTCGTCCACCTTGTGGTTCTGCCCACCTGTGCCCTGCACTGTTCAGGTATGAGCTCGACGAATCCTTATAATAACCCTATCAGGCAGTGCTACTATAATCAATCCCATTTTACAGATGAGGATGCATAGCCAGCTTGTGAGTGGCAGAGGCTTGATTCAAACCCAGGCTGACTCACTGCAGAGCCCTAAGTTGACCCACTTTCCTGTTCTCCCAGCCCCTTCGCCCACCTGCTCATATTTCTAGTCGTACTTAACTGCTCAGCCATGTTTTTGTGCCACTTAGACAGACACCCAGCCCACCATCCCTTATTCTGCCTTTGCGGGCACTTTAGCCAGAAGAACAGGATTTTAAGCACTGGTTCCCATACTTTGATGTGCAGAAGTTTCACCTGAGGAAATATAAAATTCAGATTCTCAGAGCACTCCCCACCCCCAAAGGATTTGACTCAGAGGTCTTAGGTGGAGCCCGAGGAATCTGCATGTCTAAGAAGCTCTCCAGGTTGGGTACTCTCTGAGGCTAACATGGGAACACCTTGATTTGGGGGAGGCCCAGAAATCCAGGTTGGGTAGATGTAGAAATGTCCTCTTGTATGGTGTACTGCTCACAGGCACCACCTCCCCACTCTCTGTCTAGTCCTCTTGGCACCCCACAAACATTTGTCTAATAGATCTGCAGCTCTCAGGGAGCTGATGGTACCAGCATCTCTACGTCTTAGCTGTTTATCAGCCAATCCACAGGGTCAGGGCCCAGGAGGAGAGCATATTTCAAACTTCAAAGTTGAAATTCGCTTTGAAGAAGCAGCTTATCTTCCAGTCCAGACACTAAACAGTGTTTCCATGGCAACTCAGCCACAGCATCTTCTTTTGTTATCCCTTCCAGCACCTCCTATTCTGTTTATTACAAGTCTGTGCCCCAATTCCTTCTCAAATCCCCTTCCCTGGGGACTCGCCTCTTGCTAGTCTCTTTCCCCTCTGTGATTATTTTAAAATCTAAAAAGGCTAGCTGGTGGTTGATCTAGCACTGTCCCTGCCCCCAAGATGATACCTGATGCCATGGACTAGAAGGTCTGTTGATGGGTTAACCCTGCTCTCAGTCGGATAACGTACCTCCCAACCTAGTACGAATGAGATTGCTGGGAATAACAGCCAGGCTTTCCCTGCAAACTCTTTCTTTGCTGGTTGTCATTCATCCAATCGTTTGTTCAAGATTTATTAAATCTCTAGATGCTGGTCAGCTGTAGGAATGACATTGTCCAATGTGAGTGCGCATGGCCAGTGGAGTAGGGAGCAAGAAACCAGCAGATACAAAAAGGCAATCTCAGGTAAGAGTAAGTACTATCGAGGTAGGGACAGATAGAAATGGGGGTAGGTTGGGAGTTGTGTCCACTAGGAATTTGAGGGCCAGGAAAGGCTTTCTGAACTAATTTGGGGGTGGGGGTAGAGGAATCACATCTAGCATAAATTATATGTCAAATTCAGTTGTAAGCATTTCACCCATAGGGCTCCATTTAAACCTCATGACCTCATGAAGAAGGAGTTATTACAGAGGCAGACACTGAGGCACACTGGATATAAGTCTGAAGTCACACAGTTAACTAGACGCAGAGCTGGGATTAGAACCCAGGCATGGGGCTGTGGAGCCTGCAAGCTTTCCAGCTCGGCCACTTCCTGATTTGGTGAAACCAAGGAAGCAAAAATGCAATAATCTTATCTTTCTAAAGTCTTGGGTAGATCTAAGGAGGAGCCTACTGGGGCTACGGAAAGGATGACCCATCTCCACTCTCCTACCCCATCCAGCCATCCATTCATTCGTTCCATCGATCATCGTTCGATACTGAGAAACTTTTCATTACTAAGGACACGGAACACACTGGTCTCTGTGCTCACACACTATATGGGTAGGGAGGAGTGGGCAGTGGGGGCTTAGTGTAGCTGCTGTGATGCAGACCAGAGTATGCAGGAGCACATCAAACGTTGCCTGGGGAGGCTACGGGGTGAGTGTGTGTATTGAGGGGAGGAGATTTTCAGGAAGATGCAGAGGCTCTGACTTCTGGCAGAATGTCTTCCCCCGCAAAGCCCAGGCAGCAGTTTGACAGATGGAGAGGTGGGAGAAGGGCATTCTGGGCCAAGGCAGTGGCTTTAAAGTTTGTGGTGTGTTCAGAGAATAACTAAAGCTTACAGCCCCTTCAGAAGAGAAGAGACGACCAGTATTGCCATTATTCCAGCATTTCCAGAGGAAACAGAATTCAACACCAGAATTCAACAAAACAAAACTCCACGGGACCGGAATGCACAAAATGGCAAGGTCCTGTCTAGAGATTTACTTCTTGTAGGTAGTCCCTGCATCGACTTTGTCAAAGGCCTGAACAGGTAATATGGCCACTATCTCTTGTCTACTTCCTGTGTGCTAGATGGCCTTGGAAGCACTACAGACTTTATCATATTTAATCTTCACACAGCCCTATAGATAAGTGCCTAATATTTTCTCTATTCTATGCCCCAATAATAATAAATAAAAATAATCTAATTCTGTTCTCTACTCTATAGAGGAGGAAACTGAGGCTCAGAAAGTTTGATACTTGTCCGAGATCCCACAACTAATGTATGACACCTCTGGGCTTGGAACCCAATTCCATCCCAAAGCCAGTGCTGCTAAGCACACACTCCATCACACAGTGCCTTGGGGGCTATGTCTCTGGATACTAATGATAAACAGGCAAAAACGGAAATGTCCAGGTCGTTGTTTTTGACTTGCTGGCAGGTGCCTCATCGTCAGACTGATAACCCCAATCTTCTCCCCCGCCCAGTTACCTGGGTTTTCTAATTAACTGCCTAGCTGTTTGGGCATCAGCTTTGTTACCATTCTAAATTCTGAATCTGGGCTTGACACTCTTTGTGTTAAAATGTGTTGCATTTCGACATGAGCCAAGGCAATGTCAAGACTATGTCATAACCTTATTAACACTCATCATAAACATTATTTAAAAGCTGGGATATTTCTAAAGGTCACAAAAAACCTCTTTGATCAGTAATATGGGGCTCAAAAACAGCCTTTCCACTCCATCCACCCCATCCGCATCCTCCCATCTCCAGCCACCACAGCAGGGGTCGACTCAGAGCCAAGTCCTTCAGCCAGCCTTTAACTTCCAAAATTTCCACTCGCCCCTATCCCCCTGCAATGTGTTGGTTTACTAGAGCCTTAAAAGTCTTTCTGTTAAACTGAGTCTATGAGGGAGTCTAGGAGGGAGATCTCAGCCCTGCATCACCAATAACTTCTGTAAGACAGGACACACGTGTTTAATATCGGTCTCTGTAGTCTTAACCAACAGTGTCCATTTGAATAGACATTTTTTTCAGTTCCTCATTTGTGGGGGCTGGGTTTTTAATGTAGGGGAGTCATTTTGGTATTAAAGGCCGAAGAATCTGGTCATATGCCAGTTTCCTTGACATCGAATTCAAGATCTTCTTCCAGAGCAGCTATAGGATTTTTTGATTCTGTGATGTTTAGCTAATTGATGAAACCATTGGCAAAGGCAACAGTTTTTAACCTTAGTATCGTGCCAGTATTTTACAACTGACAACTAACATACTGACATTTGATACTTTTTTTATCTATTGAAAAATTGATTAGAGCACATTCGAGGTGATTCTTATAGCGATACCTCTTTCATGCATTTGCATTCTGATAAGCTTTTCCGAGTAGGAGAGAAAGAAGGTGAATTCTGTAGAACACTTCGACTGTGTGGATACCATCCTTCAAAGGTGATGCAGTGCGGAAAACAAGCCCAGAGAACCACTAATCGAAGACATCCATCCACTTACGTGCAGACAGTTGGAAAGCACATCAATCTCCAACCCAGCAATTTAAAAAACAGCAGAGTTGTAAAGTGTGACTTGAAACAGGATAGCGACTGTCTTGCTAGATTCTCCTTATATTTTGGTTTTAAGCCAAAACCGTTCAACTACGCAACCCTCAGATTTCTAGCCAAACAGAAATCGGCACGGACTTGCTGCCTGCTAACTGTGTATTCACCACCCTAGAGACCACAGAAGATCCATGAATACGTGAGTCCCTGCTCTCAGGAAGTTAACCGTCCAATGATGGAGACCGCCCCATGAATGGGAAATATGAAGTGCTCATGTTACAACTCTTCTACTATGCTCATGGTGGACATGACTGACTGATTAAAGCATTCTTTCCTGTTGTGCTCAGACACAGCTTGTTCAGCCCAGGGCTCCAGGAAGCTGCTACCAATTAATAAGAATTGATACACAGGAATAAAGCTATATTTTTTCCTGATGCATACTTCTAAAAAAAATAACTAAGCGTAGAAGGTAGTCTTAAAAAGCCAAATGCTGCACTGTGTGCTACAGCAGACCTAAGGAAGAGTGCCTCATCATCAGTGAGATCAGAGAAGGCTTCCTGGAGGACAGCCTCAGCCCAATAGGAGAGGCAGAAGGATCTCAAATGGAGAAAAAGGCAGGAGCATAGGTACAGAAGGGGCATGGTGAGTCTGGCAAACCAGCTGAAGAGAAAGCCTGGGTGGGGTTGGAGAAATGGATTTGCAAATGAATGGTGAGGCCAGGCCATGAAAGGCCTTGAATGCCCAGCAAACAAGTGTGAACTCTATTTTATAAACAGTGTAGAGACTTTGACAGTTGATGAATAGAAGAATGTCATGAGCAAAACAGTATTTTCAGCAAATCAAACTAGCAAGTGCATGCGGGAGAGACTAAAGTGGAAGAAACTGGAAGCAAGACCAGCCTGGAGATAGTGGGAGTAATCCAGGTGGGAGGAAGTGAGGGACCAAGCCAGGGTATACCTGTCAAGGAGAAAAAGGAAAGCAGCAATGCTTGAGACTTCTCCAAGGAAGATTTGACAGTGCTTAAGGATGGATGATGTGTAAAGAGAAGGAAGAATAAAAGAGAGCTGCATCAAGGAAAAAGTACTTCCGTTACTACCTCTCAGGTCTCCTTTTCCAAAAAAGCATCATCCTTGAACATCATTAGATGTCTACAGCCACAGCAATGTCTGGGCAACAGACTGGGTCTTCTGTGGGACTTTCACGAGCGGTCAGCAGGGAGATTTCAAGAGACAGCCACTAAGGGGCTGCTTCTAACATTCCCCTCCTGGCTGTCACAGTGGCAGACTCAAAGCTGGCGTGTATCACCCACAGAGGCAGCTGTTTCTTCTTTTAAACGAGATGCAAGATGCAAACCTATTGGATTTCCCTTCTCTATCATTTGAGTCGACGTTGCCACAGTCTACAAGTGTTGTCATGAAAATGCAACTTGATCACCGAAGGTCAGTAATATTAGAGTATTTGGTTTCAAGTTACTATAGATGTCAAATATTTTTCCTTAGTGCATTTCAAACTTTTTGAAATGAGAATAATAATTGAACCTTCTGATCAGCAGGTGTGTCTGTTTGACAAGCACGTATCAAAAGCTCGGAGATGTGCAGAGCACCAGGCTAAAGGCTGGATCAAATGGAAAAACAAAAGCAGTTTTGAAACAATCAAGCCTTGTGCAAACAGAGGGCTTTATCATTGTTGGCCCTGACCTTTGCCAATTCGTACACACTCTCTCTGATGAGCAGATTCTCCCTTTATTATTATTATTAGGGTTGATAATAATAGCTAACATTGGCTGAGTGCCCTATTAATAGGATTTTGGAGGAGCAAATGGCACAAAGTGGGTTATTGAGAAGATTTCATAAAGCAGACATTTACAGAAGTGTGGAGAGTTAAGGATAACAACAGGAATGGAGACTGTCCTGGGGCCAGGAGCAAGTGGGCACTGTTCACATCCCTAGACCTGGCCTTCTGGGGCCAGGGCACGGGCAGGGGGCATAGAAAAAGGGGATAGGTTTGGACATCGTGGGGAGGGGAGGAGGATGTGGAGAGTGGTTCTGGGTACAAAGGGACCAGGTACTGCCTTACCTGGGTGATCTGATTTAATGCCTACAACAATTCAGTGACAATGACAATGAATGGATGGGCACACTGAGGCGCAGAAAGGTTAAGTCACTGGCCCATCATCACATGGCAAGCAAGGGGCAGATAGAAACCGGAACCCAAAGCCTGAGTGTTTCGTGTCTGCCACTCACCTAGTACATAAAGTCGAATCATTTTACAATAGTTGTTTTAATGACAATTTAATTATTAATACTATTAATCCAATAACTATTTCCTGTACTGTGGCAATTAGTGCAGCCTCCCAAAGGCTACCCGTAGGAGTCTCAGGAGCTTGATTTCTTTCCGGCAGCCAGTCACCCCTTCTCCTCTGTTCTAGCAGAGGCGAGGGCCCCAGTGTGCCTCCACTGGGAACGATCTGTGCACTTGTAGACATCGCTTGGATTTCAGGCTGCGGCCCAGCGAACTCAACACCCACCAGTAGCATCGACCCAGCTTTCCAGACGCTAAGTCACCGGGACAACCAGACTCACAGGAAGCACCCTGCAATGAGCCTCCTGTGGGCTTCAGAGGTTACGGATTCAAGGTAGCCCTTCAGGCTCTCATGTTTTCCTAAACTAAAGAGGAATTCCACAAACACCATATGGCACATGACTGCAGACCCACCCAGCTGCTGACTCATCTGCTCATCTTAATAATAACAATCTTAAGTCCATTCAGTTAGTTATTGACTCTACCGCTGCACCCTCATCCCGACCACTGCCTACCTTGTGAGGGAACTAAAGAATAGTTCTGGCACTTTGACTCTGGTGGCATATGTCCTCAGGGTGCCCATGGCACAGCCCCTTTCTTCTAGCTGGTGGACAGAGCCCCTCACAGCTGTTCTGCTACCTGAAGGAGGCTTCGGACCAGGAAGCCCTCCACTCTGTCCCCTTCCTCACTTTGCAACTGTCCCAATTCCATTCTATGCGCCATCATTTCAGCCACACCTTTATAGAGTCTAAAACCCCCTTTGCCTCCTAGTCCTTTTCCTGATGCCAAGTGATAAAATTCCGACATCGGATGGACCTATTACACTGCAATGCCTGCCTCCCATAGTCCTGCCCTGCAGGAGAGTCACTCAACAAGACAGACGGTTCTGTGATGAATCATGGTCACCAACCTCAAATAGGCTCTCAGTCCAGCCAGTTAATAGTACTGTTTCCCTCCCTTCTCCCTCAAGCCTATATAGAAATTCCTTTGTCTCCTCAGACTTCCTACATAGAGAAAAAGGAACCCCAGAAAAAATCGTGGCCCCTTAGCATCCTTAGCATCCTGCTAACAGACATGTAAACCTGCGTCCCTTCGCCTGGATGGCTCCTGGGGCCCAACCCGACCAGTGACACTGCAGGAGGACCCTTGTCTCCCTCCTCCCAAGACCAGTCCTTCCATCAGAGCCTTGCACCGCATCCCCCCTGCCTTGGTGGGAGCCTTACGCTAGCTGTTTGCAATCTCTCCCTCCTTCTCTCTTGAATGTTCATCTTTTCAACTGTCTCCTTCCCATCGGCTTTCAAATGTGCTCAATGTTCCTTTGATTTCCTGTCCCCTGCTCGGCCATTGCCCCTTTTCAGCCGCACATCTCAGAAGAATTGCCCGTACGTGATGCCGTCCTCATTTTCTCACTTGCCACCCACCCCACAACACAGAGTCCCTTGGCCCTCTGAAGGTCATTACTGGTCTCCAAGGTCACCGATGACCTTCGTGGTCTAATTCCTATGGATTTTGTCAGTCTCATCTTGCTTGATTTTTCACTGGTGGGCTTCCTAGTTGATAATTGCTTTCCTCTTAAAAAACTTTTTCTATCATCATCATCATCATCATCATCATCATCATCACCACTTTGACATTACATTCTCTAGGTTTTTCTCCCTTCTCTCTGGCCACCTCTGCTCATCTCATTAAATGCTGATGTTCATCCAGACCTGTTCTAGGGAATTCTTTCCTCTCATTCTTCAATAATCCTGGGCCTTCCCCGCCATGCCACAGCTGCAATTGCTGTCTCCTCCAAGTGACTGCCTGGTACACATCTCCAGCTCCCCACTGCACATCACAGCCATGGCGTGAGCTCCAGACCTGCTGAACCACCAGCCCGACTGACGTCTTCATGGAAATAGCTCAAAGACCCCTCACACTCTCTCTGCACATAAGTGAACTAATTCTTGATTTAAAATTCATGACCTTATCTTTTTTCTGAGTGTTCCCTGTTTCACTAATTGCTACTGCCGTCCAGTTGGGTAAGTGAAAAACTGTCACCCCCAACTCCTCCCTCTTCCCGAAGCCCACACCCAACCCACACACGAAGCCAGTCAATTTCTTTCCCAAACAACTCTCTAGACCATCATCACAGTGGCCTAAGCCCCTTAGTCTCTCTCCATGTCTTCTCCCTGGTTTCCTCACTTCCCACATCTCTACGCCTAGAATATGAGCTGCAACAGGTCAGCGATGTTGCCTGCCTGGTCACCGTGGTGTCCCCAGTGCAAACTCAGTGCCTCGCACATAGTAGGGGATCAAGAAATGTTTTGAATGATTGAATATCCTACATGCTCCCTTCCCTATACTAACAGAAGCCTTTCATTGTTCACACCTGGAATATGTTTAATGAACTTTCTTTTTCCTACGTAGTGAACCTACAGACAAGTCTTTGCTTTGGCAAAAAAATAAATAAGAAAAGGATTCAGAGATACCTAAAATATACTCTGAATAGTAGCTAGGTACTGAGTCTGCTGGATGCTCTCAAAAGTGTTACCTCATTTAGCCTTTATGATTACCTGAGAGAACCTTATTATTATCATCTCTGTTTTATTAATGAGAAAAGTGGTGGTCAGAATGTTCAAGGTCATTTAGCTGGAAAGTGGTAAAGCCTGAGTTCAAATTCAGGTTTGGGAGAGAAGACTACTTTGCTTCCTATTATATCTCAGTAGCTTGATCATAAAATGAATATTTTTATTCTAAGAGGCAATTTCCTCTTTTGAGTATTCTCAGAAAACGAGATTGTTATTACCTAGAACTAATTCCGGTGGGTATCCAAAATCAAATGCAAACCTTGGTAACAAGCGGATTACCTCTTCTTGTGTTCATTCTTTTCCTTTCCATTTTCTGTCTCTGTGTGTTTTGTGATGAGGCTGTTGCTCAAAGTGTGACAGTCACGTTGTCGTTTAAAAGATTTGTTCTATTTCATATAAGAGACGAGATCATTAAATGACACGTTTATAGAGAATGTACCAAAAAGCCCTCTGGGTCACATTGATATTTTCCTATGGAGTTTCGTCTCTTAACGTATCGTCACTGCCTTCACTGTATGTCTTTCTGATAGCCTTGCCCTTTCGTTTATGTGAAGTGACTTGTTGGAAATGAAAATGCACTGGAGGCTGCTTGGGGGTGCACTGTGAGAAAGGAGAAGGCCCTGAACACACAGAATCAACTCAGAGCTAACTGAAGTTATTTCACATGTGCAGAGTTTCCATCAACTCTTCTAGTTGCCCAAACAGCTTTTCCCCAGCCTTACTTTCTTCTTCAAATGCTGTCCTCCTCAAAAGTATTATTCTTCACTCTATTTGAAAGCGAAGTCTTCACTATCCTGCCTCAATAACCTACCTCCCCTTCATTATGCCTTTTTTTAGCAGCAAGTCTCAAACCGTGTGGCTTATTATGCTGTTCCAAGTCAAATGTAGTCTCTTTGGGTATTATGTCATTGGCCTTGCAGCTGAAGATTTTTTTTAAACGGTCTCCAATATTAGCCGAGTGACGGCAGAGTCAAAGTGAGGGGAACCACCAGAAAATGAAGCTGCTGCGCCCTCCGAGCTCGTCTTGATGCCTTGCGGTGCCACTAAACGCAGGCACAGAGATTCTTCAGCAAGCTCAACGCCTTCCCCTGTGTTCCTGTCCTTGCGATTTTTATTCTGGCTACAAGTAGAGGTGGCGGCCCCATGAATGCCCTTCTGCGCATTCATCTATCCATTCATTCGTTCACGGACTCATGCTGTCATGCAACATTTCTTCTCACCTCTTTTGCCATCTGCCAAGCCCTGCTCAGTCTCCATATGAAGAAAAAAAGTATGTCTTGGACTTAATGAGTGGAGAATGGGGGGAGTCGAGGAAATATGTCAAAATACCCGAGGGTCTATGCCAGATGGACTAAGACTTGATTTCACAGAATTCCCACAGGAGGCCGCTCCCCCTTTTCTTGTTCATATTCATAGATGCATATGCACAAAGACACGCATATATTCATCTATGCAACTACCCCTCATTATTTGACTCTCATCTGTTCATGAAACCTGCCGGCTGGGGAATTTCAGATAGCAATCACTCGTATTCCATTATTTTAAATGAGAAAAATTATAATGCATTCCAAGCCCACTTCCCAAAACATCACTGCATATCACGGTAACACCCTTAAATATCATGTACAAGTCTCCTGGGAGTTTTTTTTTATAATATACATCAATTAAAACACCCTTTACTTAATTAGCACTTAGGAAACTCCTTGGTGGGAAGATTTGTGTGCGTGTGTGCAGAGAACTGACACTTTAAGGGATCAAGGCTCCTCCCAGCATGGCAGCTGGCTGGGTGATGTCAATCTGTAAGAAAATAATATTGAAAGGATAGTCAATATCACCTCAATTGGACCCGGATTTATAGGGCCCCCGGGTACCTGAGTGAAGCAGATCAGGACCCACAAGGAGCTAAAGCTTCGAGGAAAAGGGTGGGAAAGTCAACAGTATAATGCACAACATATTTAAAGGATGGAACAGCAGGTGTAAATTTGCTGGTGGAGCAAGAAAGCCAGGACTGCCACACACTTCGCCATCTTATGAGGCTCATGAACCACGCGGTGTCTCAGGGCCGTGCCCCTGGGGACTCCCTGTCATGAGCCTTCACTGCAGAGAGCGAATGTTTGTTAAAAACTTGCCAGATGCTAATGAATGTTTTAAACAAAAGGGTTTAGATTACGTTTTAAATTAAAAGCATAGAAAACAGCACAATGAGATACCATGTCACACCTACCAGGATGGCTATAATAAAAAGTTAAAAAAGGAAAATAATAATTGCTGGCAAGGATATGAAGAAATTGGTACTCTCATACAGTGCTAGTGGGAGGGGCCAATGGTGCAGCCGCTGTGGAAAGCAGTCTGGCAGCTCCTCAAACAGTTAAACATAGAGTTACCATATGATCCAGAAATTCCACTCCTAGGTCTACACGGGAAAGAACTGAAAACAGGTACTCAAACAAATCCTTATAGAAGAATGCACACAACAGCACTGTCTACAATAACTAAAAGGTGGAGTCAACCCAAATGTCCATTGACCAACGAATGGGAAAACCAAATGAGATCTACCATACCATGGGATAGTATTCAGCCATAAAGTGAAATAAAGTACTAATAACTGCTACAAAAGAATGAGCCTTAAAAACATCATGCCAGGTGAAAGAAGCCAGATACAAAAGGCTACGTGTTTCATAATTCCAGTTATACGAAATGTCCAGAAGTGGCAAATCCATAAAGACAGAAAAGAGATGGGTGGTCACCCGGGGCTGGGGGAGGAGAGAGGAACAGAGAGTGTCTGCCTCATGGGTAGGAAGTTGCCTTCGAAGGTGAAGAAATGTTTTAGAAATAGATGGAGGTGTAATTGCACAACATGGATGTACTAAATGCCACTGAGTCATACACCTTCAAATCGCCACTTCTATGTGCATTTTGCCTCAATTTTAAAAGTTTGGAAATAATGGCAATCTTCATATTGCCAGTACGCAGGTCGGTGAGCCTCACGTGTGTGTATGTGCTATGTGCCACTGACGTTCAGTGACCCTAGGAATGAGGGATGTCCCGTCTTCAACAGCCCTGCTCAGCTCCTGTAGACTTGTGTCTAAGCTTCTCTCATGGAGTCAGTCCATCTTATATTTGGTCTTTCTTTTTTCCTGCTGACTTCTATTTTTTCCAGCATTATTGTCTTTTCCAAAGAACCCTGCCGTCTTATGACACGCCTAAAGTGTTAATGCCCCTCACACAGGCATTAATAAATGTCTGATACATGAATGAATGAACTTGTCCATGGTCCACAAGGCCCCGCTTGCCCAGGCACCTGTTTACCTCCTCAGCCTCACTGTATCCCAGGCTCCCCTCTCACTCTCTGCTCTTCAGGTTCAAAGGCCTTTCCCTGGACCCTCTGAAGCATTAGGCTTCATTCTACCGCAGGGCCTTTGCCGCAGCTCGTTCTGTGTAGAGTCCCTCGCGCTCCACCCCACTCCCCCTCCAACTCCAGCTCTCGGCTCGGCCATCGCTTTCCGGGAAGGCCTTCCCCGACCTCCTGAACTGCGCCATTCCCACCTCGCACCTGAACTTTCCCTTCAGGTCATGATCACCATCGCACACGTTTATTTATTTGTGCTCTTCTTCTGTTAACTCTGGTCTTCCCCATTACACCGTAAGTTTCATGAGGACTGACAACGGGTCACTGTGTCATCGAGGAGGGGGCATTACTACTGTATTCCCCACCCCCGAGTACAGTATCTGGCACAAAGTATGTGATCAATAAACATAATTGAGGGTGGAAGGGGTGGGGGAGGAATACATCTACCCTTTTATCTGTTTTCCTTGGATATCTATAAACATTATTTCTTACCAAATTGGTTATGGGGGCTCTTTGTATGCACATGTCGATTCTGGCATATACGAACAGAATCCCTTAGTTCTTAAAACCTGTCTCTGTGAAGCTATCCTCGTCCATCCTCCAAGTGGGGTTGCTCAATGTTCGTTAGCTAGAAAAAAGCTCCAGATGTAGTGACAACAGAAACACAAAGGCAGAAATGGGAGATGAACTGTCACTGGCTATTAGGAGATTGCAGGTCAAATCGCATGGACAGTACGGGCCCGTCTCCATTTATTCTGATTTCTCCCGCTGGCCTCTGCCTTTCCTTCCAGCATTGTCTTAAGCGCCCTGATTTCTCTTTCAGGTGTTTCTTCCACCACGGACAATGGCTTCTCCATTCCCCTTCCTGTACCGCCAGGTACTTGACGGGAACCCGGGCCACTATCTGAAAATCCGAAAACTTCCAAGGATGCAGCAATGTTTTCTCCTGGAGTTAACCAAAGGTGCTAGTGAACCATCAATCCCATGAAGAGAAGAGCCATGCACCTGCATTACCTACATGCGCAGGAAAGGGAAGGAGATGTGACAGGTCCAGGACCTGACACTGGAAAGGGATCGATGGACACAGACTTAGGGGCCTCATTATGAGTGTTTCCAAGAGCCTAGTGTTTCCAGTGGGTGTGTGCGCCTCTCCCTGAAATAATCTATGCTAATTTCTTGGTGAAAAATTCATGTCTTCCATGTTGCTAAGCAACCAGCCCAAACATGTCTACTGTGTAAATCTCTCTGGAGGGCCCTGAGCTGCACCCAGGGCCTGAAACCCAGTAGACACAAGAGGCGGGGAAGAAATCCAAAGCTTTGGGAAAGGTTTCTGAAGCTCACCTGCAACAACGCATATTTGTAGACACTTTTATGCCGTATTGGAAAAACAGAGGCTCCAATAATATTCTGATGAGTGTTTTCTGCTAATTTCCAGCCTAGTTGTCAAAGCGTGGGCTCTGGAACCAGACTTCCTAAATTTCATTCCCAGATCTGCCACTGAATAAGTTATTTAAGCATTCCGTGTTTCATTTTTCCCATGTGTAAAATGGAAATAATAATTACGCATATTTCATAGGGTTGTTGTGGGGATAAAATTAATACGGTTAAAATGCTTAGAAAGTGCCTGGCACATATAAAGAACTCAATAAACGTTAGCTATACTATCACTATTATATATTACTCTGTGGGAATGGGATCTATTTTTTGTTTGTTTATATGAATAGGAGATACCTGCCGGGAGATCGGCTGAGAAATGAATCCTATTAAAGGGTGAGAATCCACCTTACAGCAGCGCAGAGTTGAAGCAGTTCCAGGAGTGGTGTTAGTAATTCATGGAGCCCCCTGTGATCACTGAGGTACAGGGGAGACCCTGGCGGAGCAGGCAACCAGAACCGAAGAAAGTTCTACTCTGGGCTGAAGGTGGGGATGTCCCATGGCCCCCATACCTCCCCTATCATGTAGCACTGCACACGCTTAGGGCAATTGCTGGCTCTGTTGGTCTGTCTCCCTACTTACCAGAAAGAAAGACACACCTGTCTTTTCATTGAAGTGTCCCAGTGCCTGGCATTAACATTTAATCTTTAACGAATAAACTTCTTATTAGCTAATAAAATGCAGCATCTGGGCTCTGATGCATCCTCACTCTGCCAAGTATGAATTCAGACAAGTGATCTGAGAGGATGTTACTTCAGTGGTCTGAGGAAGACAAGAACAGGCAAGAGAGTTGATAGGGCCATATTGATGGTCTTGAGGCCCTAGTCCTACAGGAGTCGCAGCAGAAGGCAGACCAGGCTAGGGAGGCAGTACATAACGGATCACATAAAGGAAGGTCATGCTCTTGATTATGGTCCCAAAGTCCTCCCATTAATAACATTACTGGTTGATACTAAGTTAGTGTTCACAAGCAATATGACAAATTGTCGCAATATGACAAATTTCAATAAAAATTTTACTGGTGTATAACTACCTAAAGAAAAGTACATGAGTCTTAAATGTAGAGCTGGATAGATTTTCTTTTGCGAAGTGAAAACACTTGTGTAACCAGTGCCCACATCAAGAGACAGTTTATAAACAAAAGCCCAGGAGCATTGCCTGCCCCCAGTAACAGCACCATAAATAAATTGGGTGTGGATTCCAATCTTGTGGAAACGGAACCTTAACAGTTCTTTATGTCTTCCCTCTCTTATTCCATGCCATGTCACAATATGAGGATTTAATTCAAATACATTGAAGAGTTATCATGGCCCAAGCATCACACTAGATATTGGCAGCGATACAAGAAAAATGAAAGACACGTTCCCTGATTTGGAGGGGGAGGCGGGGAGTCCACTATACATAGTATATTGTTTGATACAAATTCAGCATTTATTTATTTCATAAAAACTTAGAATCGATCTATTAGTGTTTGGCTACAGTCTGAATGTTTGTGTCCCCCCAAAACTCATACATTGAAACCTAACCTCCGTCTGATGGTATTAGAAGGTGAGAGTCTTTGGAAGGTGATTAGATCATGAGGGTAGAGCCCTCATAAATGAGATTCGTATCCTCATAAAAGTAGCCCGAGAGCTCTCTTGCCCCTTCCACCACATGAAGTTACAGAGAAACGTCTAGGTAGCGGGCTCTCACCAGATAGTGAATCTGCCAGAGCCTTGATCTTGGACCTCCCAGCCTCCAGCACTGTGAGAAATCAATTTCTGTTGCTTATAAGCTACCTAGTCTGTGGTACTTGGTTATGGCAGCCCAAATAGACTAAGACAGTGTTCCATGAAAAGCCACGTTGCTCTCTTCAACTCTGCTGGAAGGAGGGTGGGATTGTATAGTTTGGTAGTAAGCGGCAGTGGGGCCTGGGGGAGGTGGGTACACGATGTGTTGGACCACTGCTGAGGGGCCAAGCAACTTGAATAAAGCCTTTGATCACGCGTTAGCTTCAAGGTGACAAGCATCGGTGTCACCCCGGGGACCTCGGAGGCACATTTGAGAATATCTACTTAAGGGTACAGTGAGGTACACACTTTGAGAGGAGAAAAATCGGATGCTGAAACAGAAGCGTTCTGGAAACAGGACCCCAGCTCCTGCTAAGTGATGGGTGTCTGGGGCAACGAGCAGTGAGAAAAGAGCTCACTCTATAGTTATTCGGTTTGGCCCAAAAGAAGGATTCCTCTGGAAGGACCCAGAAGTGGGGTGAGTGCAGACAAGGCGTGAAAAGGAAATCCAGGGGAAAAGAACCCACGCGTTGGCTGCCTCTCACTGACAGATCTGGAAGCAGCCGTGAAGGGGAGATGGGCACACACTCTGCGTCCTGCCTCTCCCTCTGCCTCCCCGCTCCAGCTGCCCAGCGACTGCATAATAACCCAGCTTCCAAAGCTCGGCTGACATAGGCGAGGCAGTTCCCAAGTGATCCTGCCACACCATGGGCAGGAGGCATCGTGAGACTGAACCCCTTGTGTCCGTCCAACAAACTGCATGTGGGTGAGGGTGAGGGGTCGTCTAAGGGGGCAGAATAAAGCATCCAGAGAGTGTATTTCAGAAAAGCAAAGAACTACGAATGGGAGCTGGCTGGAGGTGTGGAAGGTGATAAGTGACTGAGGGCTTTCACCTTCTCCCACTTCCCGGTTAGCAGAGACTCTGGACCTTTTTTTGTTCTATGGATTCCTTTAGCTGTCTGGGGAAGCCTATGGACACTTCCTCTAAATGTTTGGAAAAGCTGAAATGACATAAGACTACAAAGGAACATCTAATAAATTCAATTTGTGAAATAGCTACATGTGTGCCTCTTTATTCATTCATTAAATAACAGGATCTAGCAGGGGATTTAATAAGCATCATGATTTAGAATTAGAGACGAGCATAAACAATATTGTTAAGTATCTATAACAGCTGCAGTGTGCGCCGAAACTACCTGTGATTTCCCTTGAGGACAAAGTCACCAATATTGTTAATACTCCTGTGATGCGTTGTTTACATTCCTACTCACAGGAAATGCTAAGTTTCAGTTAGAGGTTAGTGGTATTAACGATGTAAGTTTTTCCTCTCCAAGACCATGAACCCTTTAAATACCCTCGTGGGGGTATGTGTGGACCTCAGGTTAAGAACTCCTTGGAAAACCTCGAAGTTCTTTTCAAAATCACTACAAACTTCAACTGCGTCCAACCATTTAGGGCTGGAAATCAGATTCCCAGGTACGGCCTGCAAATCCAAGGACATTTTCCAGCAACCACACCAGCCACTTTTGGAGACTTGGGTAGTCACACTGTATCCCACAGACACGGCAGTTCTCAGTGGCTACAGGAATCTAGAGCCCTGTTCCCCAGCCGCTACATCTTCTCCTCAACGAGCATCTTCAGAGAGCCTCTCCTGACTCTTCCCCTCCTTGTCAACATGTACAATGTCACCACCCACTGTCACCTGCCACCCATAACACCACCTCCTTTACTTTCTTTGAAATGTCACTTGTGTTGTCTTTTCTCTGTTTACTCTATCTGGGTCATGGCTGAATCAGTCTAAGCTCAGGATAGCAGCCAAGCCAATACTGTGAAATCTCAGCCTCATCACTTTCACGCCTTTACATTCAGCCCCAGGTTTCCCAAATCCTTGTCGCAGGGAGGAGGGGTTGGGGAGGTGAGATGTGGATAGATGGGTCTCACGTATCCAAACATTTACTCTGCCCCTGCTGAGCTAGCACTGGCTTGCAAAGGCCTGGTACAGTGTGTACACATGTGAAGAAATCACTCAGAAAATAATCCCCCAGGGCTGGAGACTGGGATGCCTTTATTTGTCAAAAACATCCTGTTGGGCATCTATTGGTTTCCAGGTACTGAGTGGGTGCTGGAAATAAATACACAAGCCAGCAGATATGAATGATCACATCCAATTGTCACAGGTACTATAAAAGAATTTGGAAGGAACATATGGAGAGGGCATGGGGGAGGGGTGCTTTGTTACACGCAGCAGTAGATAAAAATCCTCCCTGAGAAGGTGAAATTTAAACAGAAGGAGAACTAAAGAATAAAGAGCAGCCATCTCTGTGAAAAGCAGGAAGAACATGGGAGGGGTTGGTGTCTTTAAGGATAATAAATGCAGAGAGGCAGAGACTGCCAACGAAAAGAGAAACTGGCATGAATCTGGCCAGAGAGGTAGTCAGCTGCCAGACCAAGCAGGTGAGGCTAATAACGCAGACCCCATAATCAGCCCAGCTTGGCTAGAATCTGGGTCCAAAACTTCTCTAGTTGTGTGACCTTGAGGAAAGGACCCTCTCTGAGCCTTAGCTTCCTCGTCTTTAAGTTGGGATCACCATATATGCCCTTCGCTGAGTTGCTAAGTGCATTAAGTGTAAAGCTTAATTGTGCCTGGCACTTGGTAAGTGCCACGTTAGGGTTTGCTGATTTGTTCAACACTCAATGAGAGGTCATGAAGGATTTTAAGCTGGGGAGAGTCATGATCTGTTTGTCTTTAACAGATTATTGGCTATTGTGTGGACCACTGGTCCTCAATAAGACAAAGAGTTGGAAGAGATCCCAGAGTCATTCACACCATCACCTTTCCCAGTGCTTATCTCTGGGGAGGGGGAAGGGAAGGGATAACGCCTGAAGAGCCACCCCCCTTGAAGAGTCGTCCTTCAAGTGTACTGGGCTGGAGGCAAGGTTGAGACACAGCAGGGCACAACTTCTAGAGAGGGGCTCCTTCAACCCCCAGCCAGTGGGGAGCCCTCTACTCCCCCCCCCTTTCCCAGACAATTCCCAGACTCCTATTCCTGCCAGTGTCAATGTCACTTTTCTTGGATTGTAATTGCCTCAAGGACAGCAGCCATTTCCTCTCCCTCGCTCTGTACAGTGACTGACACGGCCCCGCACATCTGGGTCTCAGAGCATGTGGGTAATTGATTGGAGAAAGGAAGATGGAATCCCAGCATTGTAGCGACACTCCTGGGGCGGTAAGCTCTATGGGGCATCCTAAGGGCTTTGGGAAGTCGTTCAGTCATGTCCCTGCCCAGGGCCAGCCTTTCTCAAATAGTCTAGCCAGACTCTTTTCCTCCAGAGGACATTTTGCTCTTCCCACCTGCGAAACGTGTCCTGGAGTTCACAGCCCACCGAGGGCGTTCCTCCCAAAGCTGTTCCCAGACCCCTTCTACTGTACCATGGGGCGCCACCCATTTCCTGCTCAAAGGGGCTCGGGGGACAACCAATGCATGGGGTATAAATCCCTCCGGTCTCCAGGGACATCTTCAGAGACACCCTGGGTGAGGCCGCAGCAAGCCCCTCTGGCTGGCTGGAGCTGCGTGGTGCTGGCGGGGGCCAGGATCCTCAGGCCCCTCCACATTCGCCTGCCTCTCCAGACCCCGGGCACTCCCAGCCCAGCGGCCCTCCCTCCGGCTCCCACCGGGACGGCGGCCCCTCCCCTCTGGTTTACGGTGGATTTCCCCCTTCTCGGCTCAGTCCGTGCTTTCCCTCCACCAGCCCTTAATCCCCCTCCCCCACCTTCTCTTCCCTTTCACACTCCCCTTCCTCCTCCCTCCAACTCGGCAAGCTTCTCATTCTCCACATGATTCCAAGTCCTTTCAGCCTTTCTCAACCCTCACAATACCCTTCCCGCGTCTCCCCGCAGCCCCCTCCCATATTCCCCTCTGAGCGCCCGACGCACGTTCTCCTGCCAGCCTCCCGGCCCCCCACATTCCACTCCCAGCCCTTATTCCCACCCAAGTACCCTTTCCCACTCCCTCTCACCTCCTCCCCCTTAGCCCCCGCTGTCCCCTTTCCTCTCGCGCCCCCTAAGTCTACCGCCACCTAATCACAGCCTCCCTCCCCAGCCCGCGCGCCGGCTTCCCGGACCCCTCGGCGGGTCCTCATGCACGTCCGCCGTCCCCCTCCCCGCCATGCTCTTTCTTGCAAAGAAGAACCGCGACGGCTCCCCCACCCCATGTTCGCCCCCCGCCGCAGCCAGGGGGGACACCCCCTCTCCCGGAGAGGCCTCGGTGCCACCCTGCTCACCTGTTGGGCGGGCCGGAGCACGCCAGGTCTCGCCTTTTCGGGGTCTGGGTCTCGGTCGCGCTGCAGCAGCCCCTTCTTGGGGTGCATGTGCCGGCACAGGCAGGTGACCCCGCACAGCGCCAGGATGCTGGTGGCCGTGCCCAGCGTGGCGCCCAGCGCGATCACGGGCACCGATAGCACCATGGTGCCCGCTCGCGGCGCGGGGCTCGGTCCCGCCGCCGCGCACGCACCCCGGCCCGGCCCGCCGCCCGCCGCCAGGCAGCTCGGGGCGCGCCAGCAGCTCTCTCGCCGCCAGAGGGGCGGGGAGGGCGGGCGGCTGCGAGGACGTCAGAGGAGGGGGCCGGACCCAGGCTGGCTGGTGCGCTCGCACTCAGTTCTACGTCAACCAGCACCCCCCCCCCGCCAGCACGTGACTCGGCCCCCAACCCAGCTAGAGCCTTGGAGCCTTTCGGGTGGCAGAACCCTTAGGATTGATTCTCTTAGGCGGTTCTTCATGCTTTCGGCACGAAGACACTTGTACCCGAAAATGGCAGGAGGTCACACTGCCTTAGCCGGCAAACCAGGGCTCGAACCCAGGCCTTCTGGGTAGAGGTCATTTTAAAGGGCTCCTAACGCTTTGTTCACCCTCTCTGGCGGAGGAGGCCGTAATTTGGGGTCTTCAGGGAATATTTCAAACATAAATACAAAAAGCTGGAGATTTCCCATCTCCTGATCTTGCCAGGTGTTCCCAGCCTGTGAAAGGGGCAGGTGCCTGGCCAAAGGGAATTGGTGTGGTATCTGGAGTTGAGGCTGTACCTGCCCCTGGAGAAGATGATTGACATGATTCTGTCTCTACCTGCATCACCTCCTCCCTTGAGGACCTGGTAGTTTACCTTTAATACCTAATTTAATCTGCAGGGACTCTTATGTCCATGTACTGATGAGGAAGACAAGGCTGGGAGGGGATGTGGGGCAGCTAGAAAAATCCAGTCATCCTGAACCTAAATTCAGGTTCGTAGGTTCCAAGTCCACCCCTCACATTCAGAGAAGGGACTTGCCTTAGAAGCACAAAGATTTTCAAACGCAGCAGCCAAGAGTCCACATTTTGATTTAGAGTGGGGGAAATAAAAGAAGTATGCTACAATGAGGAGAAATTAGAATTCCAGGCATGAGGAGGACTGTCTTAGATCGGATAACAGTGATCTGGGGTGTTTTTCGTTATGTGGAGTGTTTAATTCGACAAGCATTTTGCTGTGTGAGTCTGTGGTGCTCTGGGCGTGCTGGGCCAGCGTGAGAAGGTGTGTAAACAATTCCTCCTACAACAGGGCTTTCGATCTCCCGCAAAGCCGAAGACTCCCAAATGATCTCCCGCAAAGCCGAAGACTCCCAAATGCATGATTGTTTTAGCCAGAACCTTTCTGCTGAGCTGCAGCCGTGGTACCTCCCAGCATTTCGGTTATCTGCCGCTGCCTAATAAACCATGGGCAAGGTTAGGCGTGCTGACCCCACACCGTTGAAAATCCCCATATCACTCCCCCAAAACTTAGCTACTCATAGCCTGCTGTTGACCAGAAGCTTTACCAATAATGTGAACAATCAATTAACACATATTTTATATGTTATATGTATTATATAATGTATTCTTACAATAAAGTAAGCTAGACAAAAGAAAATGTTTTAAAAAATCATCTAAGAAAATATATTTACAGTATTTATTGAAAAAAATCTGCACATAAGTGGGCCCACGCCGTTCAAACCCGTGTTGTTCAAGGGTCAGCCGTGTTTTGTTACTTACAATGATTTTGTGGGTTAGCTGGGTTAAGCTAGGTGGTTTTCCTGCTCAGTGTGATGTCTTCTGAGGCTGCGATCAGTTGGGCTGAAACATCCAAGATGGTGTGCTGCGCGGCAAGCCGTTGGCGCTGGCCGCCTTTGAGAGCACAATTGGGCTGTCAACCGTCGCACCTTGGTTCTCCTCCATGTGGCTGGAGCATGGCGGCCGGGTTCCAACAGGAAGGAAGCAGAAGCTGCCAGTTCTCTCGAGGCCTGGGCTCAGAAGTTCTAGAACTTCTTTAGAGCCACTCATGGATGCATACAGCAGGCACTCAGTAACTGCTGAAAGAGTGAATGACATATCATTTCGTGCAGGACAGCCAGTGATTTGGAAGGAATTCATTTGCTAAGTGAGCCTCATTTGATTAAATCGACTCTTCCACAGGTATTTATTTAGTGCCTGCTGCATGGCAGGCACATTTTCCTACTGAGTCCCATTTGCTGCCAAGTGCGGAGCCAAAGCCCCTCAGTGCCTGGTAGTAGACATAGCATTCTGTCTCATTAGAGCTTCCCTGGGAGCTTTTCTTGGCTCCTGGGCCTAGCAATACAAAATGTTCAGGGGAAATAAGAGGTTTAATTAATGATGTCAGCCCAGATCTCCCAAACCTGGGCTCTTCCCCTGGGAAAGCTCAATGCCACATAGCAGGATCTGGGGTGGGGATGAGGGGAAGGATGAAGAATACTTAATGTCAGACATTGTCTGATGGAGATCAGACACCTGTCATGTGGTCCACCGTTACTATGGTTACATAGATGACAGCAGCTGCAGTGTCCTTCATCTTTAACGGGAAGAGGGACCCCAGCCCAAGAAGAATAGCTTGCCTTTCACCCCTTTCACACACAGTCAGACCATGGCAGGGCTAGGGCAGTCCTCGGGAGATTTGAAACCCAGTTAAGTAATTAGGACTGTGGGTCAACTCAGCTACATCTCAGCACAGATGCAACTTTTGCTTCTTGGTGACTGATAAACAGGCAGTAGATTTTAATGACAATTTTCTAAGAAAAGGCATTAGTGGGTGTCTTTGAAAAACAAGATCGTCTCTGTTGAGAAAGGCAGTTGACAGAGTCAGCCGAGTGGAACAGTTGAGACAGCCTAAGGCTGAGGCCTGCAAATAATTGGAAATGCTGGGGCCACCAGACTGCCGAGGGCAGACAGAGCGAGAAGCTCAGGGGGGAGCTTCTGCAAGGCTGAAGATCTCCGAAGGCTCCCCAGCCTCCTGACAGAATGTCACCATTGTTATTTTGATTGACATTTTACTTGTTGGATGATTAAATAATCTGAGTAAACACTCTGAATTTCTAAGGTATGAAAATGCTTTTACCTAGAGGAAAGCGTTTCAAATATAAAAGGTTCTCTTGTTTAGCAAATATTTATGGTGTCTACATATCATGCGAGGCAGAAGGGAGAAAAATACACAAGCAGAATAACTGAATTTTAATGTTGGAAAGATTTCAGAGGTCACCTTGTAGAATGTTTCCATTTTACCAATGGGGAAACTGAGGCCCAGAGAGAGTGTGGTTTGCTGAATGGAAGAAGGAGTGAATGACAGAACTGGGAAGGTCTTGTGGGTTGGGGTGGATTAGATTCTGCTGAAGTAACAAATAACCTCAAAACCTCAAGGATTAACTCAATAAAAGTTTCTCGTGCTTCTGTCACAGTTCAAGGAGGGTCATATGACTCATCTGGGCCGCTCATCTCCATTCGGTGACTCAGGAACCTGGGTTTTTTTCTTGTCTTGTAAATCCTCTACTTCCAACCATGCATATGGGGAAAGCTCATCGAAGGCCACTTTTGACATTTCAAAGCTCATAGCTGGAAACAGAGTTTCCACCCCATCCCATGGGTCAGAAATTGGTTATATGGCAAATCTAACAACAAAAGAACCTGGAAAATAAAGAGGAGAAGCATGAGTAAGAGCAGTCTTACTGTGATACAAGCCAAGAAGGACAGGTTCAGGGTTGGGATATGACTTGCTCCAAGACAGCAAGGAAGGCTTCCCAGAGGAAGCAGCAGTTGGATCGAGGTCTAACAGAGTAAAGTTAACTCAGCAAAGAAGGAAAAAGAATGTTCAAAGCAGAGGACCAGTACGTGCAAGGACCCTGTAATGGAATTACACAGTGGGCACTAGTAGCAATGTACTGGTCGACCAGCTCTTGGGACATGGGGTAGGGGTGGGGGATTGATTTTTAGTATTTGTTGATTTCTCTGGTGTAAATAAATCAACACCACAGTCAATTTCCAGCTATTAACAAATTCCTGAATAGTTACAAATTGGCTCTGCAAGCTGGAAGGAACCAGCTTCGGCATACAATTGGGAGAAACTCTGTGCACGATGAGCCTAAAGGGAGAAGCGAGGGACAGCCAACGGGGCCTGTAACCCATGATGAAAGTTTATTGAGTATTTTTAGGCAGGGGAACATGAGACGATCAGATTTCTGTTTTAAAAACATCCTTCCGGCTGCGACATTGAGTATAGATTGGAGAGGGACAAAGTGGACACTGGTGGACTAGAGGGGAGGTTGCAGCAAGCATCCAGCAGAAAGGATGCCAAGCTTCCCTCTAGACATGTGCGGCCGGATGGCAGGCTGAAATTGTTGCTAGCGTGAGGAGAGGGCAGGTGTAGGGGGCAAGTCACTCTCTCTGTTGGCCCGCACTTTTCGGCTCTGTGTTTTACTCTCTCATTCGATGACTCTGTGGTTCTCCAGGTTAACTGGTTCTCCACTGCTAACTGCGGATTTGCCAAGCCCTGGACCCTGCCCAAAGTAGGATGTACAGGAAGAAGCTGCCTGGAATAAGGGGGTGGAGATCCCGGAGCACCAGCAAGGTGATGCAGACTCCAGAGAGCTGACACACCGGCAGCCGGGTGAGTAGGTAAGGAGCTCAGTAGAGGCCCAGGAGTGAGGCACACTCTCAGGCTCTGAGAAATGTTAGGGCCACATCTTAAGGCAGAAAGGAGAGAGGGGTTGCATCTGGTGGTCCCTGATACAGAAATCCAAGCCAGTAAAAGGTAGAGAAATAGCCTAGACTTGGAGCAAACTGCAGCATCATTTCCTGACCACTGCTGGTCGCCTTCTGCCTTGGCAGGTCATTTTCAACAATGCAGTGATCTTTCAAACCCCGAATTCCATTTCAGCACAAGATGAAATAACGCGTTCTGATTCTCAGAGGCAGAGTGCCTCAACCCCACCCGATTTCTCTCAGAGCTGGTCTAAAGGCTCCCTTTTTCTCTAAGTTTCTAGAAGCTATAAAGTTTATGGGGCTTCGTCTGGAGGGTTTTGCCTGCCTGGTTGGGGGATGATCAGCACTTGTAAGATGCGGTGCTTAACTTTGCAGGGGAAGATAGATTCCTCTGAGAATCTAACAAAAGCGATTTCCTTTTTCGGAAAAAAAAGTTTGAGTGCAATACATACAAAACTTTGTATGTACTCCTAAATTGTTTGAGGACCGTGTGGGGTTTTCTGGAAAGTCAGCGACCCCGATGAGGAGTCTTTCGTATGACTGAAAGAATAATGTGCATAGGGCTACATGACCCATTGGCAAGTAATCTTAATTTTTCTAAGCCTTAATTTCTTTATCTGTAAAGTAGGGATGATCATCTCTTCTTCCTGGGGATGTTATGAGGATGACCTAGAGGATAATGCTGTATCAATAATAGAGGATGCTCAACTGATGTTATTTTAAGAATGAGAATTATCCTCTTTGCTTCAGGCCCTTTAATTTCTTACTAAAGCAGCTTAGCTTAGTGAAAAGAGCAGATATTAAAGTCCCACAGGTATGTGTCGTTCTAGTTCTGTTGCTGATGAGTTGAAATACCCTGAACACATTAGTCAGCTTGACTTGCTAGGGCTTAAGTTTTTTCATTTGTAAAAATGGTATGCTATATTGTTTGCAAAGATGGCTGCAATTATCTCCTTCCTGTGCCCATGTTCTTTGCAATATTATGCCTGCATAAAGAAGTAGGTGGTCTATTGCTTCACCCCTTAATCTGGGCTGGCCTCGTGACTTGGTTTGACTAGAAGACTGTGCCGAAAGTGACATTGTGCCCATTCTGAGGCTAGGCCTGAAGAGACCTTGGATGCTTCTACTCCTTGTCTTGGAATCCTGCCCAGCCACCATGGGGGGGAGCCTAGGCCAGCCTGCCTGAGGACGAGAGATCAACTAGCCCCTTGCCTCCATCCCCCCAGCCCAGAGCTACCAACTCCCAGAAGCAGAGCTGAGCAGTTGACTGGAACCACATCACAGACACATGACTGAGACCAGCCGAAAGTGGAATCACTCAGCTGAGCGCCCCCAAGTGCTACCTGCAGAATTATGAACTGAATTAAAACCATGAGTCATTTTAAGTCACTATGTTTTAGAATGCTTGTTACACAGCGAGAGCTAACCGATTGATGGATTTAAATGGTAAATGATATTCTGGCCTTCACAGGATTATTATGAGGGTACGTATGTAAGGCACCTAGCACTGGGTCTGGTACACAGAATTTGCACCATAAATGGCTCTGATTATTGTTCTGAATTCCCAAAGGGAGCCTTACCATGCACTTCCAGTCATGCCTGATGGGTACGCCAGGCCATTAGTAAGTGTAAGAATCAATCTTGGGGACCCCAACGCTTAAGAAAAGGGAACGGTTGTAGTTCTCTGACCCAACCCCCACTGAACCAACTTTCCATACTGGCCCAAGCTCTCCACCCTTCCTGGAAAACTTGCTGCCTGATGCCCACAGCCCGATGAAGCCTCAGGGCCAGCAGCCTCCTCTCTAGTTACCCTCAGCCTTCCTCCCCTTCCAGTTAAGTCGTGTACTCAGGGTTAATTGTGTTTGTCTCCAAATTGTCTTATGTCAGAAAATCTCATTATTCAATTATATAGTTTAATTAATTAATACGTCAACTAATAAAAAAAGAAGCATGAAGGCAAGCTAGTTCTATGAAAACTGAGGTGAGTACTTTAGAAAGACTCATACAAGTAAGTTGCTTTTAGAACTTCTGTTAAAAAGTCTGAGCAAGGTAACTGAGAAAGGTTGGGAAAATCGTGGAATTCTAGGATTCTCCCATCAGATCACTAGGCAAGTGTCTGTAGGTTCTTCCTCCACTGTAAAGAAAGCAAGACTGGAGATCATAGATGATGCATCGTGTGTGCACAAAACGAAGTGGTGTTACCGTTTGTGACGTGCTCCCCCCACGACCGGCGGGGCTCTGAGCGTTTTGTTTGTGCTGATGTGTTTAACAAACTTTAAGAAAGGTGGGACAGGGCTCTAATCAGCAAGGGGTGGGAAAAGAATGGCAACCATGATTTAGATGAAAAGAAAGTCCTTGAGGTGTGTGTGTGCGTGTCATTTTTAACTTTTTAGTGAAGTCTAACATACAAGTTGAAGTGCACAGATCATAACTAGGGCTAGAGGATCGTCACATAGTGAACACACCTGTCTCTGCAGCACTCAGATCAAAAAACATAGTAATTCTCACATCTTAGGAATTCTTCAGGCATCAGGATTCCCCATTTTACCCAGAATTTTCACGTGGGCTGACTAGCTTTGGTTCTCATAGGGTCAGACTTAAGCAAGCTTCTCTGGCAGAGCTCCTTCTAAGGCTGGGAAGAGGGCCCTCACTGTGCCGGCCCGCAAATGGGAGGATGCTGCCACCTAGAGGATGTAAGGGGAAATGGATCCTCCCTTCCAGGTCTTTACTTCCAACTTCACCTTCTTTCTACATGAGGCCTTCTCTGCTTACGGTATCTAAAATGACCAGCACTCTGCCCCATAACTCTGTTTCCCTTTATTGCCCTACTTTCAATATTACTTAATAGTCCCTATAATTTCCCTAACCTGTCTTGTTCGTGGCCCGAGTCTCCTTTTGGAATTCAGGCCCTGGAAGGCATCCATTGATATATCATCCTCAGCCACAGAACAGTGCCTAACACATAATAGCACCTCAGTAAGTATGGAACGAGCAGAAATGGGAGTCCTGACCCTGGCCACCAGCCCTGCCTGCGGGCCTTAACCCAAGCCCCAAGGCTTTGCGCTGCCCTCATCCATAGCCCCTTTGCAAATTCCCGCCACCACTGCCACTCCCACCCCTGTGGCCACCTAACGGAGGTGCCCAGACACCACTGTCACTGTTTAAACTGCTCCAGGGCTGGGCAGAGGGAGAGGAGCCATGGCTGGAGCCCCTGGACACCCCGATCTGTGTCATAGCCTGGGCCAGTGGTCATGCAAGCAGGAAGGTGGTCCTGTGCCTTGGTCAAGCCAGTGGCACCTGGAGTGAACCCAGGTCCTGCCCGGAACTGGCATGACGGCTTGTGACAAAGCAGCTTAATCTCGAGAAGGCTCAGTTTTGCCATCTACCAATGAACAGAACTGAGCACTAGAGTGGGTGTGAGGTGCTCAGCTTAGCGCCTGGCAGGCGGTAAGGGCTGAGTTGTTGGAAATTATTACCCTTCCTGGGAAATGTTAGGGCTGAAAGGAAAACTAGAGGTCGTATGGTGCAGAAGAAGCATTTTTATGGTTGTTATTGAAAACCATTTTTCCCTCAGAGATTTTATGGAACTTTGACTTGTAAACAAAAGGCAAGATGCTCTGGTGGAAGGGAGAGGAGGGAGAAGAGTCCCCTGGGACCCCTCATCGCCACGCCCCCTCTCCCTGCTTTACACACCACACACCTGTAAGAAGCTTCAAAGCCACCCCCAAGCTCCCATGAAGCCACCGATGGTAATAGTTGGGGACACTGAGGTCCAGAGAGGAGCAGAGCCTTGCCCAGGTCACACCAATGCTGTGGCCATTCTGGGCTGAGACCCCAGACCCTCTCTCTGCCATCGCCCAGATCTTTCACAGGGTTATTTCTTGGCTGGTAAATTGAGGGCCTAAGGGGTCCTCATGAGAGATGATCTCTTTTCTCCTCACTCAAACCACAGTGGATTTGGAGAGATTTTTTATTTTTGAAGCAGATGATTGCATATCAGAGAAGAAGTCTCAGAGGCCGAGTCAAGTTGGCGAATTTGAAGAGCTCTGTAGACAAAGCCAGGGCCCATCTGGTGTCACAGAGCAAAAACCCCAGAGGGGTTTGGGGGATTATTGAGAAAAGCAAATCAGATAATCAATGCAAAGTACTTTGAAGATTGCTAGGTGCTTAATAAATGACAAGATGTTTATTGTGTCATCAATATCATCATTACGCTTTATATTAATCAACAGGCTTGGAAGTGATTCTAACTCGGAGGAGAAGAATTAATGCTATGGAAAAAAAAAAACATGACTAAAGATCACAAAATGCCGATTTCTTGGCCGCACCTCTAGAGAGGCTGAGTCAGGGTCATTGGTTCCGATCTCAGCTACTCACGTAATAGCCGCAGCTAGTTGCTTTGCTTCTTGTAAGCCTCAGTGTTCTCATCTGTAATATGCGGAGAGGATGGTTGATATTAAGGTTGTCAAGTCAAAGGGAATAAAATAATGTTAATGGCAGCAAAAAAAAAAAAAGTCAGCTCTGATTAGTTGGGTCCCAGTGGCAACCACTGGCACCCAGAGGTTGTCTAATACCTTCTCTATGGTGAGCTTCGTGTTAAAGGTATTTTTAGGTGTGTGTGTGTGTGTGTGTGTGTGTGTGTGTGTGTGTGTGTCTCCCCAATCAGTGGTTCTCAACTGAGGACAATTTTGCCTTTCAGGAAACATTTGGCAATATCGTAGACATTTTCGGTGGTCACGGGTAGGAGGGGAGAGTTGCTACCGGCATGCAACTGGTAAAGGGTGGAGATGCTGCTGAAGATCCTACAATGCACAGGACAGGCTCTGTTCTCCAAAAAGAAAAATTATCCAGCCCCAAAGGTCAATCGTGCTGAGGTTAAGAACCCTGTCCTGGTTAGAATGCACGCTCTATGAGGGCAGGTGTTAATGTATCTGTTCACCACTATATCCCAGACCACAGCGGAGTGCTTGGTCCACAATAAATACTGAATGAAGAAATGATTGACACAAATAAGTAACAATCAAGGTTCCCAGAGGGTAGGAGAGATGTCTGTGGAGCTGGGTGAGTGCACGGTTTGGTTGCAGACCTGATACCCTGCCTGAGGAGTCACCGAATCTGGGAGCAAGGGTCCCAAGCCTGGTGGTGGGTAGAGGGAGCTCCAGGAGTGAGCTCCAGGAGGCTGGGTCTGTATGTGGGCAGGAGGGTGAATCGAAGGCTCCTGTAGTCTGCACCAGGAAAGCCATCAGAGAACTGTCATGTAGCAGCCATCAAGGGCAGAGATTCATTCCCCTCGGTGTCTCTGGAGGCAGGGGCCATGGGAGACCTCGCCAGGTTATTCTGTCATCAGCAATTTTGAGTTGTCCTGGTGGGGGGTGGAGACAGCACTAGGGTTGCTTTGCAAAGCACTTAGGGCAAATTTTCTAAAGTCTGCTGATTCCAACAATTCTCCAGATTTTTTTGTGTTGTTTTGTTTTGTTTTTAGTGATTACTTCCTGCCCTGAAAAGTGCTACCTCTCAGCATTTCTAAATTCTTAAAAAGAAGAGAATCCACACCAGCAAACCTCAGCCCCCCTCCCCAACACTGGCCCAGCCTCCCTTTCTCCCTTTGGTGGAACCAAGGAGGCCCCAACTTCCATTCCCTGCTCCTCCCACAGAGCAGTGAAACCCAGAACTCCAGGAGTGTACAAGGCAGACTCGGGGTGCTGTCCTTGGAAACCACATTTTCATGAGCCTTCCCACAAGTCCACACCATAGTGGCTGACGGAGGGGCCTTGGGAGTGGGGCGCAGAGCCTCGCCCAGGAGATTTTCATGAGGTTACTGGAGTCTCACTTGAGTTTTCCAGGGGTATTGAGCTGAGTTGGTACCTCGTCTTTGAAAAGTCCAAAGTAAGCTTTGCGATCAAGATACGCATGCATTTGAAAAACGTTTAAAGTACTACATTTAATTTTACTTGAATTTAACAGAAGAAAAAGAAATTGAGGTCATGCTCAATGAATTTCTGAACTTCAGATAAATGCTCTTCTCTATAAGATACTAATATAAAAGATTTTTAAGATGAACAATCAACATGGAAAAATTAGAGCCATTATAGTTTTCTTAACTCCATATTTTAACTGGAAGCAGAACAGATTAATGTCCTTCTAAGAGAGAAGAGAAAAATTAGTACCACTAATAATGACCTCAACTACCTTCCCCACCTCTGAGTATTATTATTGTTGTTATTATTATTATTTATTTTGTTCAAGTTTATATAAAGCATAGACATTTCGTTCTGACACCATAAAGGCTCTTGTGACAGAAGTTGTTTACCAAATCGTCTTCCCACATATAAAGGGGATGCACTTGTCCTCTAGATGATGGCCTGTGAACAGAAGTACTGCGTGCCACTTGCTGGCCTGGCCTGTGAAAGCTGCAGCGAATGATCTTCCCAGCCCATGGGCTGGACACCTGAGAACCGAGCCCACCTGGGTGCCCAGGCCGAGCACTGTGGGGCTGCGAGATGGCAGATACTTGCACCGTGAACCACCAATGAGAGGACAGCTGGAATTTATGTGATCCAGAAATTAACTTCTATCATGTCTGAGCCCTTATAAACCTTCGCTGTGTTTGTTAAGGTAGTTAACATGACCATAACTAGTACCTTTGTTCTACAATTAAATGGACACAATAATCTCTGCAGTTTTGCCAGTTGTGGGTTCTTTATTTTGATTGGTTGGCTTCATCCCAAAGTAGATTCTTTTAGAACATCTCATAATAGCAATAATGGCTAAAATTCACTGAGCTCTTACTAAATGACAGACCTGGCATAAATTACTTTACATATATTAATTGGTGTAATGTGTGCAACAATCCTATGATGTGTTAATGCCATCCTTGTCATACAGATAAGTAAACTGAGGCACAGGGAAGGTTGTGTGAAATCACACAGCAGATAAGTTCCAGAGCTGAATTTCATAAATTCAGGCAGTCTGGCTCTGAGTTCATTTCCTTCCCCTTTATATTAAACCTTTCAGGGTTTTTATATTCCTTAAGTTCTTGTATGGGTCATTGCCTCACTTTTACTGTGCACTGATTACTTGTCATATTCTTTGATGTAGTACCAAATTCTCTGAATATATAATATCTCTGAAATCTCTATTTGTCCAGGTCTACTCTCGTAGCTGTAATTCTGGAATCTTCCTTAATCACTTTCATAGATTGTGTATCATATTTTTCTCTTTCTTCATTTAGTCCAAGAAAGAGAACTTTATTTGCTGAGGCACATCCTCAAGTAACTTCCTCAGATGATAAGTGTGGGAGGCAAATGTTCTTAGATCTGGTAAATCTGAAAATGTCTTTTCCTTTACTTTCAGACTCTATTAAACTCAATTGACCGGTTGGGCACAGAATTTTAGATTGGAAATTGTTTTCTCTCACAATTTAAAAGACTAAGCTCTTTTTCTTCTCCTATGGTCCAGTGTTTCTGATGCCAGTCTGAGTTTTATTCCTTTGGCCAGTTTTTTTGGTTTCTCTCTGGAAGTTTCTAAGAACTGCTCTTTATATTCGGTGTTTAGAAATTTCACCACAGTGTGTGTGGGGCTCTTTCCATTCATCGCGCTGGGCATTCTGTGGGCCCTTTCGATCTAAGTACTTGTGTCCTTAGCCCTGGGGAAGGCTTTTGTTCTCTTCATCTTCCCAATTCTCTTTCTGGAACTCCTACTTGTCAGATATCATGCCTCCTGGATCAATCTTTCATGTGTCTTGTTTTTATCATATTTTCTATCTCTTTGTCTTTTTTTGTTCTACCTTCTGGGAGATTTCCTTGACTTCACATTTCAACCCTTTAATTGAATTTTTCATTTTGCCAGTCATCCTTCTACTTTTTGAGAGCTCTTTGTTCTATCTTCATAGCAAGTAGTATTGGTTTACTTGGCTGTACCATCTTCTCAAAGCTTTCTGCAGAAGTTTTGAAAACTACTGCTTTTTTACCTGAACCAGCTCCATTTCCTTTAGAGTCAGTTTTACCGTTTATTTATTATACATTTTTCCTCCCAAGTTGCAAAGTTGTTTTTTTCTTTCTTTCTTTCTTACCGTGGGGCTCACTCATTGTATAAGATAAAGCAATAAAAAACTTATGAGGAACTTTAACTGGCGACCCTGGTCTCACTGTCACAGGGCAAGGAGCCGGTCTTTTCACAGGGAGACTCCAAATGTCAGGTCGCAGAGCCCTCCAGCCTCCTGAGTGGCCACAGCACAGACCTGGACAGTCAGCATACTCCATCCCACTGGCCATTCGGTCCAATGAGATTCAATCCTGGGACTTCTATTAGGACCAAAGGGGGAAAGAAGCTCTTCCAATTGGGACTTATGGCACTAAGAATTATTCACATCTGTACTTGCCAGGGGCCACCATGAGGAGGGGGTCTGCCTGAGACACAAGCCCTCAGAGGAGAGAAGGGCCCAGAGACGAAGACTCAGAAACAGCAGTTCCAGGATTCAGCCTTGCCCGACGTGAGCACAACCCTTGGTTCACCGGCCACTACCTTCCTACGTTCTCTTTCCCTTGACTTGTCCAGCTTGCAAAAATATGCTATGATTTGCAACCAAAAAGAGTCCCAAAATAACATAACGAACCAGTTACTTCTTGACTTTGGCAAGTTCCTCCACCTTTTGAACCCCAATTTCCTCATCCGTATGAGTGTGACGATCCCCGCCTCCCTCAAGGGTTGTAATGAAAGCCCAGTGAAAGGCCGACTATGACCACCCTTTAAAAACTGTAAAAATCTATAACATGCAAGCAATTAATATTGTAGTGATCTATCCTTTTAGTTAGCCCCTTTGGTGGGGTAGGCTTTTTTCACTCTAGGCAAAAGAATCACTAAACCTTTGTTTCCTTGGGGGGACAAAACATAACTGAACTAAACTGAAGTGACTTGGGCCTCCTGCCCCCACTGTAAGGAACTTAGGTTCGAGTATCTGGCACGGGGGCTTCTCCAAGAGGAAGGTGGGATGGTTTACTCTCTTACTTAACGTTAGTTTAGCGCTTCAGGCCTGTGGAGGGCTATGGAATCTCCAACTAAATTTAATTGTTATTGACATTTCGTGAGCCATAAAACCCTTGATTTCCTGCCTGCACCCCCAGCTGCAAAGTAACAGTTTGTCACAGCCCCGTAAACACCCCCTGGTCACCAGGCCCTACTCCTGCCTGGTGCCTCTGGTGCTGGTTAATGAGCATAATAAAGCACAGGCCCCCTGGACAGCAGTTCTCTCCCTTTCATCCCCACACCCTGGTTCCTCTGACCTGCTCCTCCTCAGTTATGGTCTTGACAGGCCTGGCTTGTTCACTGAGCAGTGGCCAGAGGGGTAGGCTGTCCCTAAGGACAGGCCGGGGCTCTGTGCTGGGAGCTGGTGGTCTCAAGGGCTCAGTGAGTTTGGCTTTGAAAGAGGGGCGGCAACCTCTTCTTCTCCCCACTCGAAGCTTAAGCGGGCCCATCTCAGGGCAAGGGAACGGCAGGAGCCACCATCCCCAACAAAGCCTCACCTGTTGACTATGCCTTGCTCAGGCTATGGGGGTGAAAGGGCTCAGAAGTGTGGCCCACACCTTAATCCTCTTTCTCAGGGCCCCTGGCTCCTGTGCCAGGCCCCTCTACCGTGGCCTCCAGTGAAGTCAGAGCAATTTTGTGCTCTCATATGGGGTGGGATGCCATCCACCTCAAACAAGAAGACTGGCTTAGGTGCTCGTTACAACTTACCTGCCTTTCTCTGCTGGGTTGAGTTTACCTTAAGGACATGAGCATATGTTGTTCATTCCTACATCTCCAGGCACCAAACACTGTGCTAGGCCTGGTCCAGGTGCTCAGTGCCTTTCTGAGGAAGAAAGATGGAGGAAAGAAAAAAAGGCAAAGAAAGAGCAGGAGCCTGAGCCATGTAGAACCCACTGGGTTTCTGAGACAGACAGGTGTCTTGAATATGGAATATCATTTCTTGGAATACATTCTCTGGGGATACAATAGAGGAGATTTTGTGTGCAGTGAAGGGTACACTGAACGGGCAGTCAGGAGCCTCCTGGTGACCTTGGACGAGCCCCAGTTTAATACCTGTCAAGGAGAAAGTTGGAGAAAGTTGGTCATCCTTTATTCATTCTCAGAACATTGGACAGAGTCTTCTTTGTCCAATGTTCTGAGAATGAATAAAGGATGACCAGTGAACTTTGTTTATGATGCGTTTAGTACACAAATATTTTAAATGTTAAGATAGTCATTTGTCATTTTTTTCTTTCATGGCTCATACCTTTTTGTGTTTTAAGAAAACAACTCCAACTCTGAAGTCAAAAAAGATATTCTTCTATATTTTATTCTAGAAGTTTTAAACTTTTTTTACATTTAAGTCATTAATCCATCTGGGATCTATTTATGTGTTCAGTTGGAGGTAGGGAGCTAATTTCATTTATTTCATTAAGATAATTGGTTAATCGACTAACCCATATTGACTTACAATGTCACCTCTTATGTTCACGTGGGAATATAAAGCTTCCATACATTTTTCTGGGTTCACTGTTCTGTCCTATTGATCCATATTTTTATTCTTGCATCCATACCACACGATCTTAATTATATGGCTTTATATGAAATCTTAATACTTGCCAGGACAAACTCTACTAACTTCAAAATTGTCTTAGCTATTCTTGCTCTTCCATACACATTTTTAGAATCCATTTGTCAAGTATAATCAAAACCCTTTTGAAGATTATGATTGAAATTGAATCGCATTTAGAAGTTAATCTGGAGGAAATTGACATATTTATGATGTCAAATCTTACCAGACATGAACATCTCTTATCTTTTCATTACTGTGGTTTCCTTTAATGTTTTTTAATAAAGTCTTACTAGTTGCTGGATAAAGCAACTTGTAAATCTTTTACAAAATTTATTTTTTGCTTACTTATTTTTATTGTTATTATAAAAGGAATCTTTTTAAAATTACTTTTTCTATCTCTTTTGTGCTAGGATATAGAAATGCATTTTATTTTGCTAATTGATCTTATATGTGGCAATCTCGGCCAAAGGTTCTTGGTTCTAATAATTTGTCTGTAGATTATCTTGGATTTTCTATGTAGGTAATTTTGTTTCTTCTTGTTCAATCTTTATTTTATTTCTTTTTCTTTTATTACTGTGTGTCTAGAACCTTCAATTCAATACTGAATGAAGACAGATAACATATTCTGTTCTACTAATGTAGTTTATTTTTAAATTATAACCATAAAAAGTCTATTTGGACTTTCTAATTTTTTTCTTTCTTTATGTTTTATTTTAAGCATTTTTTCTATAATTGATAAGTATTACATTTATTTTTTTTCTACTTTCTTTAGAAAAAAATTCAAGCTCCTAGAAAACTTAAAAAATGATTTGATGGCTACTCATGCACCTTCTTACCTGTATTTACCAACTGTTAACGTTTTGCTACTCTGGTTCCATCTCTCTCTGTATTAATACACACACACACACACACACACACACACACACACACACACACACACACTCCTTTCACCAAACCATTCAAAGGTGAGCTTCAAACATCATGGTATTCATCACTAAACACTTCAGCACACACATCCCAAGAACAGGATATTTCCCTATTCCACCTCATCGCTATTGCCACACCTAAGAATATTGATATTAATTCAATAACTTCATCCAACACACAGTCTATACTTAAACTTCTCCAATATCCTCAAAATATATGATATAGCTTTTTTAAAAGATCTGAAATACAATCAGATTCTACCCGCTGCATTTGGCTTTAAGGCTCTTTAGTCTTTCCCAATCTAGAACAATGTTCTCTATCCCCTCAATTCTCGTTTTGGTTTCTTTCAATAAGCATTATGTCATGAACTTCATCAACACTATTGTGTATAGCAAGAGTGTTCACTTATTCTTACTGCTGGATAATATCCCGTAGTGCATGAATCCTCCACAATTTATTTACATATATTAATGGTGGTATTTGGGTTGTTTTCTATATTTTGCTCTTATTAATAGTGTTGTTGATAATATCCTTGTACATATCTCCTGGTGAACATATACATATACCTAGGAAGGGAATTGTAGGTCTTTGGATAGGTGTGTGTTCAGCTCTAGTAGATACCGCCAGTTTTCCAAGTCGTTTTATCAATTTGTTCTCCCACTAGCAATGTGTAAATGTTTGGGTCGATCCATTGAGTATTGTCTTTTTAATTTGGGTCATTCTGGTAAGTGAGCTATAGTTTCTCATTGTGCTTTTATTCTCCATTTCCTGATAACTGATAGAAAATGAGCACCTTCTCACATGTCTGTGGATCAAGTTGGGAAAAGCGAACATCTTAGCAATATTTATATCTTCTTTAATTTATGTCCATAATGTTTTATGGTTTTCAATGAAAAGGTTTTGCATGCCTTTTATTAAATTTATGCCTTGATATTTGATGTTCTATGGTGCTACCCTAAAAGGTTTCGCTTTAAAATTTTTGTTTTCTGTCTGTTATTACTAGTTCGTAGAAATATAATTGAGTTTTCCTATTGGCTTTGAATCCAATAATCTTACTAAACTTACTAATTCATTCTAACAATTTAACTATAGATTCTTTAGCGTTATCTACAAACACAATCATATCATTTACAAACAATGTTTCATTTCTTCCTTTCCAATATTCACATAATTTATTTCATTTACTTTTCTTATATCATTAGCATAATGTTGAATACAATGCAATGTTGGATAGAAGAGATTATAGCATACATCCTTGTCTTATACCCAATCTTAGAGGAGAAAGCTTTCAAAAATTCCCCATTAAATATAATGTTCTCTGTAGGTTAAGGAAGTTGCTTTTCATTCTAGTTTGCTAAGAATTTTTTTTTTATTATTACGAATGGGTATTGATATTTATCAGACAATTTTTGATGCGTCTGTCAAGGCGGTCATATGGCTTTTTCCTCCTTTGATCTATCAATGTGATTAATGGCACATCAATATTTTGAATGGCATTGATATTTAAATGTTAAAGCAAACTTGTGTACCTGGAATGGAGATCTCTTGTCTATGATGTGTTGTTCTTTTTATATATTGCTGTATTTGACTTTTTGCTATTTAAAAATATTTTACTTTTGCATCTAAGTTTTAAAAAAATTCACTATAGTTTGGTTTTTTTTAAATCTGTAATATCCTTTTTAAGTTTTGGTAGCAAAGTTTATTTGGTGTCATAAAATGAGTTGGGAAATGTCACCCTCTTTTTCTGTTCTCCAGAAGAATGTATGTAAGATTGCTATTATTTTCTCCCTAAACCTATGAAAGAATTCTCTCATGACATCATCTGAGCCCAGAGTTTCCTTTCTGGGAAGCCTATTATTAATCAATTCAATTTATTTAACAGATACAGAACAATTCAATTTTTCTATTTATTCCTTTGGTAATTTGGCAGGTCCATCACTTTTTAAAAAACACTTGTCCCATTTTACAAAGATTTTAAAAATTGGTTCAAATAGTTACTCATAATGTCTTCTTTATATATTTTAAGGTCTATAAAATCTGTAACAATGTCCTCCTTTTTGTCTCTTATAATAATTTATGTTTTCTCCCTTTGTTCTTCATCAATTTTGCTAGAGGTTTATACATTTTGCTAATCTTTTCAAAGAAACAATTTTAGGCTGAATCGATTTCTCTATTTAGCGTGTTTGCTTTCTATTGTGTTTATTTCCGATTTTGTCTTTATTACTTCCTTCCTACTTTCATTGGGTTTAATTAGCTGTTTTTTCTATTTTACTGAGATAGGAGTTTCCCTGGAACCTTGTGCAAATTCCAGCCCTACTTCAAGCTCAAGTCCATCCCAGGGTCACCTTCCTCTTTACTCTCATTCCTACTTCCCTCTCCTGTACCCCAGATTAGGGCCAGCAGGGTGCCCTTCCTTGGGGGCCTGGAACAAGGGACAGTCTCTCACCTTGACTGAAATTCAACACCCGCATGGGCACTGGCTGGAGGAACAGCTGGAAATTTTGTGGGGTTCATCCTCTGTGGTCTCAAATGCTCCGTAAAACCATAGACTTCCAGCGCTCAATGGTCCCCAGCACAGCCTGGCCTCTGTCTTTGAAGAGGTGTTTTGTTTTGTTTTGTTTTGTTTTGTTTTGTTTTGTTTTGTTTTGTTTTGTTTCTCTCAGCCAGAAAGTCCTTCCCCACCCTTCCTAGGGGAAAGGTTCTAAGTGTCAACTCACTTAGAGAAAATCTATTAGTCTCCTGCTATAGTACATCCTCTGAGGAGGGAAGTCTCTGTTTCTCAGAATGAAAGGTACATATTCTTGCGTAGAGTTGCTAGGAGAATGGCATCTTCTATCTCTGCCCTGTTTGGGGTAGAGGTTTATAGTATCCCAGAAGCTCAGGCTTAGAGAAGTTCAGGGCCTAGTTCCAGCTCTTATGAATACCTGTGTTGCCTTTGAAAAAATGACAAAGGTGGCAGAGGGAACTTGCATGCTTCCCTCAGTTCTGGCTTCCTTTATTTGCACCTGCTCATATATCCTATTTTTAAAATACTTTATATTTTATAGTGCAGTCATTGAAAATAATAACAAAAGGGAAAAGTAAAAAAAAAAAACAAAAAAACAAAAAAACCACCCATGGGCTTGTCAAAATGAGTAAATACAGTGGACCCACCCCCAAGACTGGCTTAGCCTGTCTGTCCTCTCTGAAACTTTGTACAGCTGTAGGTGTGGGTAGGGTTGCACAAAAAAAATATGAAGAACACTTTGTTGATAATGATAAATTTAGAGTATGCACTACTTCTTGGAATTCAGTTAATAATAGCAAGTTGACACAAGAGTTACTGAATTTGTTTAACTTGAGCACAGCTTTGAAACCAATATGCTTTTGTTTCAAAGTCAAATCATTCCTCCGAAAGACATGAACCAGTTATGTCAATGTGGATGCATAAATTAAAGAAAAATATTTTTAAGTATTTGATTCAGTTATCGGAAAACTATTTAGTGAAGTAAATATAACAAAATGTACCATTTTAAAGTGCACAGTCAGTGGCATTAAGTACATTCACAATGTTGTGTAGCTGTCACAACCACGTCACTCCAGAACTTTTTCTTTTCCCGAAAAAGCAAACTTGCGCCCATTACCAATCACCCGCCATCCCTCCTGTCTCCCCACCTGGAACATGGCACCCACTGATCTGCCTTTGTCTCTGTGGATTTGCCTATGCTGGATATTTCAAATAAATGGAATTATACAATATGTGGCTTTAATGTTTGGCTTCTTTCAGGCAGCGTGATGTCTTTGAGGTTTACCCACGTCGTATCATGTATCAGTACTTCATTCTTTTTTAAAGCTAAATATTCATTGCATGGATATCCTACATTGATTTTATCCATTCATCAGTTGATGGACATTAGGGTCGTTTCTTTCTTTTTGCTCTTATGAATAACACTGCTATAAAATTTGTGCACAGGTTTTGTTTAAACATCTATTATCAATTATTTGGGGGTATAAACCTAAGAATGGAAATGCTGAGTCAGATAATAATTCTATGTTTAACTTATTGAGGAACTGCTAAACTGGTAAGCACAGTGGTTGTACCATTCTATAACCCAACTAGCAACTATGAGTGATGCAATTTCTCCACATTCTTTCCAACACTTACTATTTTCTTGTTTTATTAATTTTACTGTCCTAGTGGGTGTAAAGTGGTATCTCGTTGCAGTTTTGATTTGCATTTCTTGAGTAAATAACAACATTGTGCATCTTTTCATGTGATTGTTGATTCTTTGTATATCTTTGTAGATATGTCTATTCAAGTCCTTTGCCCATTTTTAAATTAGGTTTTATTTTTGAGGGGGGTGTGTTGATTTGTATGAGTTCTTAACAGATTCTGTATGCTAGACCCTCAGATATATGATTTGTAAATATTTTTTTTTCAATTCTGGAGTTGTCTTCACTTTCTTGATAGTCTCCTTGGATGCACAAAAATTTTTAATTTTTATAAAATTACTAATTTTCTTATTTTGTTACTTGCGATTTTGATGTCATATCTATGAAATCATTGCAAAGTCAAATGTTATGAAGATACTATTCCTGTACTTTCTTCCAAGAGTTTTGTAGTTTCAGTTCTTATAGTCAGGTTTGATCCATTTCGAGTTCATTTTTATGTATGGTATAAAGTAGAAGTCCAACTTTATTTTATTTCATGTGCACATCCAGTTGTGACAACACTAGTTATTAAAGAGACTATTTGTCTTCCATTGAATAGTCTTGGAACCTTCTTGGAAACCCAGTTTAATTCTAGACTCTCAGTTCTATCCCATTAACCTACATGCCTATCCTTATGGCAGAACCACACTTTTGTTATTGTAGCTTTGCTTTTGTTATTGTAGCTTTGGGATAAGTTTTGAATTCAGTAAGTCTGAGTTCCCCAACTTTGTTCTTTTCAAAATTGCTTAACTATTTGGGGCTCTTGCAATTCTACATGAATTTTAGGATAAGCTTTTTCATTTCTGCCAAAAAGGCACCTGAGATTTTGGACTCGGAATCTGTACATCATTTGGGATTATTGCCACTTTAACAATATTAAGTCTTCCAATCCACGAACACAGGGCATCTTTCCATTGACTTAGGTCTCTAACATTTTTCAGCAATGCATTTCATCTTCAGGGTACAAATCTTCCCAAAACATCAAAAAAGAGGGAATTTCTTTAACTCATTACACGAGGCCAACATTATCTTCATAGCAAAGCCAAAGACACCACAAGTAAAGAAAGGATCAATATCATTAATGAATATAGATGTAAAAATTCTTACCCAGATAGTAGCAAACCAAAACCAATTGCATATTTAAAGGATTATACACCCATGACCAAAGGGGATTTACCCCAGCAATTCAAAAATGGTTCAATATGAGACGATCAATTAATGTAATACACCATATTATACAATAATATGAAAAACCCACAGCTAACATCATCCTCGATGGTGAAAGACTGAAAACTTTTCCCTTAAGAACAGGTACAAGACAAGGATTACCACTTTACCACTGCTATTCGATATTGTACTGGAAATTCTAGCCAGAATGATTCATCATGAAAAAGAAATAAAAGGCATCCAAATCAGAAAGGAAGATGTAAGACTCTCTCTACTCTTTTGGTGAGAGAGGGAGTCTGTTGGGAGCAAGTGATCTCTTTTCTTTTTTTGATTTTGTACTTGAAAGATCACTGATTGCAGGACTCCACGTTCACAGTTATTTCTCTCAGCACCTTTAAGACACTCTTCAACTGTCTTCTCTTTCCATTAGGGTTGTAGAGAGGTTGAACATCAGTCTGATGGCCTTTCCTGTGTATTGCTCTTCTTTCCCTCTTCGTTGTTTTAAGATGTTCCCTTTGTGGTAGAGGCCCTGCAGGTTTACTGCCATAAACCTAACGGGTGGCTGTGAGGGTGATTTGCACTAACCAACTTTAAAAGAATAATCATGCTGTGAGGCAGGAGAGCAGTTCTCCAGACATGGAAACCAGCAGTCATTCTGAGCCCACGGAACAATAGAGAGCTATTAAAATGATATTGCCTTCTTAACTCACAAGTCTCCCTTCAGCCAGGTGAGCAAATAGCTTCTTCTGAAATAAAACCAAGATCGGCTGAGGTTGGCCTCGGGGGACTGCGGGACTGGGGATCCGGGTTTCCGGAAGCTGGTGTGGTAAGGAGAGGGGCGTGGGTTTTCCTTCCTGCTGAGCAGATCTGCACAGAGCTGGGGGATCCTGGACATGTTCTCCATCCCTGGGCAACGACCCAGCCCCATCAGCCCAGGGACAATGACATCGACACCATAATGCCATCACAACTCAAATGACACTTCCCACAAGGACCTCAACCACTAGGAGTAAAAATAGGGTCTCACAACAGTCGTGAAATATCACTCTTCTGATTTACCTCCAGTCAGGAAAGAAGGCGCTTTAAGGGGCTTGAGAACGCATCCTCCCAGTTGGCGCTAAAGTCCCGCCTGGGCTTTCAGGCATGCTGTGAGCTTCACGCGGAGGAGCCCAGTCCGCTTCATCTCCACCCCAGACGCAGGCAGCTCCAGCTCGGCCCTTCTGCTAGCGGCAGGAATAACAATAGACACCATTTGGCCCTGCGTATGTAGCCCACCGCACCGAGTCCCTCAGGAGTGTTTCCTGCTGTGACCCCCATTCGACAGCTGAGAACATCGAGGCTCTGAGTGGCCACAAGGTCCCTTGGGGTCAGAACCAGAGCGGCTGTCCTCTCTCTTTCCACGGCACTGTGGTAGAGTCGGGATCCCAGACGCGCCTCCACCGGCCCCTCTGCCCTCCTCAGGCCCAGGGCGTTCGGTTTTTTTCTTATTCTGCCTTCAGTGAGATGCACCCCTGGCACGTGTACACACCCCACCCAGCCCAGCCACAGAACTTGCTCTGGGAGTGAAACCCGTCTCCTTTCTTTTCAGTGAAACACTACCTTGACCTTTAGACCTGGTGCCCAACATTACTTGATGAGGCCAAGCTGACTTCGGCCTGAGGCCTAACGAGATGACCCATCAAGACCGCCTTGGTTGCCATTTTACCCCCTCCCGCCAGGTGGGCTGCTTTATAACTTACTTTCCTCAGCCTCTGACCAATGGACACCTTGAGTCTAATTTTAGTGATGCAGAATGCAGACTTTGCAATAATTGGAAGTTTCTGCAAAAAGTATGTTCAGAACAGAGAGAACTTGGGGAGTCTCAAGGCTGAAACAGGTTTGTTCATGTTGGGAAATGCTGTGTGTCAAGTTGGGCCACCAGCCGGGAGGCCTGAAGGGAAGTGTGACCCATCTTTCTACACTTTGGTTTCTGTTCTTGTGTCAAACAAGTCCCCACAGTTTAACCTCAGACACAACCTCAAGATGCACACCAGAGATGCACTTGTCATCTGAGTGCTTCCAATGTTCTTGCCTCTGTGCTGAGCATGCTCCGTGCAGGCATTATTTGGTTGTAATGGGTGAATGGTGGCCCCCAAATGCCATGCCCATGTCCTAATCCCTGGGGATGAACTGTGAATGTGACCTACTTGGGACAAAAAGGGTCTCTGCAGATATGATTAAGTTAAGGACTCGAAATCATCCTGGATTATCCAGAAGGGCCAATATCCAGTGCCCAGAGTCCTTATAAAAGACCCACAGAGGACAGACACATGAAGAAGGCCGTGTGAAGACAGGGGCAGAGGTTGGAGTGACCCAGCCACAAGCCAAGGAGCCCCGGGAACCACCAGGAGTTGGAAGAGCAAGGAAGGATTCTCTTTTAGAGTCTTCAGAAGGTCCACAGCTCTGCCGAGACCTTAATTTTGGTCTTCTGACCTCCAGAACCGTGAGAGAATACCTTTCTGTTGTTAGCTGCTCAGTTTATGGGAATGTGTTACAGCAGTCCTAGGAAACGAAATGTCCCTCCACCGCACTGGGACGTGGACCCTGTCATCGTCTCCCATTTCGTAGATGAGAAAACTGAGGCACGGAGCTCAGACAGCTTGCGCAGGGCCCCCAAGGCAGGAAAAGGCAGCACCAGGGTGAAAAACCAGACACAATGGCCCCAGAGACTGCGCTCCCAGCTGGGGCCTGAGCTGCCTCTGCTCTGCTAGACTGCTGGAACGGACTGGAAATAAGTGAACAGTCCTACCCCCATTTTGCAGATGCGGAAAACAAGGCAGCCGTGGAGAAACCATTGGGGAAAAAAAAGTTAGATGGCGCGTTCACATTTACAAGCAGCTCCTGTGTGTGTAATTTTGCATCACGTTTCCAGCCCGCTGGAGAGGTAACTGTTATGATACTCATTTTCTGGATGCAGACATTGAAATGGTAGCTTTTGGGGTGGTAAGACCTGTTCACCACTGCTACCCTGAGTGAGCCCTGGGCCTGGCTAAGAGTAGCTCAGAGAGATGCGATGATGTGCCTAAGGTAGGGCCAGGCACTCAAGCCTCGGTTTTCTAACTCCAAATGCTGTGATTTTGTCCTGCTGAAAAAATTAGTAAGCTCTGTCGTGCAGATTCTAGGAAAGAATGAGAGGAGAGCAAGGAGACACGGAGCTCTGGGGAAGGTGTCGCCGGCGGCTGTGGGATGACGAGGCTGTGCCCCGAAGGTTGCAGCGGTTTAGCGGGGGAAGCGGCAGCGAGACCGACGCACTGACGCACCCGCACCCGGTGTGCTGCCGCAGGCTCCTGGGCGCGGGAGGGAGCCTGGGAGCTGGGCCGGGGGAGGAGACCCAGCTCGCTCTGCTCTGCACCTCTCTCCTCCCGAAGCGTCCCCCCCCCCCACCACCACAGCCGACAACGCCGGTGGGCCTGAGTCATCCAGGACACCTGCTTCACTTGTCAACAGTCAGGAAGGTGACTCCACTAGGTAGATCTGGGGCGGATTTTGCCCGTGCATGCAATTTTACACATTCCCCAGGGGCACTGGGATGTCAGCTCAGTGCCCAGAGGCAGCCACCTGACTTCTCTAGGCTCCAAGGCAGTGTGCCCACACACCAGGTGTCCTTCCTCTGCTTCTCAGGAGTCTGTGTTTATGGTCAGAGGGCTGTTTGTTCTCACGAACACCGAACACCGTATTTGAAAGGGGACAGTCGCTGATGTGAGTTTTGGAGAACCTCATCCTGGCCTTCGATAATCTCTAGCAAAGCTTTTCCTTTCTAATGTTTAACTTCTGCCTTCTCCCCTGCCCCCACGCCCAGGAGCTGACAGTGAAAAGATGCTTTTCTGTAGGGCAAAGAGAAGAGAGTCCCAGCCAGGAGACAGGATCCCAGGGTTCTTTCTAATCTTCATTCTACCTTTGTTTGGGATAGTGAGTGTGAGCCTGGGTCCGGGAGTCAAACAGACTGTGGTTCAAATCCCAGTTAGGCCCCTTGCAGGCTGTGTGGCCTTGGCCAAGTGGCTTAACCCCTCTGAGGCTGTAAAAGGGGGATAACAATACTATGCAAGCCGTAGATTTGCAGTGGTGGTGCGGTGAGAAAGTGCACCCAGCACAGTGCTTGGCACCTAGGGAATGTCCAGTACATGGTCATTATCGTGTCCTTGAATCATCGCCTCTCTGTCCTTTCTGGACTCAATGCAGCCACTCTGCTGGTCTGGCAGGTCCAGCACAAGTCAAGCCCTTATCCTCTTGCTTTTTTCCCCTTATTCCTGGAATTTTTGTTCTCAGCGCCTTGAAAGCTTGGTTGCTTTTCACTTTCAGTCGTGGGGTAAATGCCACTTGCGCACATTTCTTGTTCCTGGCCCTCCCTCTCTCTCCCCTCCACCCGCCCCCCCCCCCCCCCCCCCCCCGCGATCGCCGATAACTTAGTTGATTCGGTAACTCCTCGTCGTCCGCGTGCTCCGCCGGACTGCAAGCTCCGTGGAGGCAGGGACAGCGCCTTCCCTGACCGCAGTGGCACGTCTCCACCTCTGCTCTGACCCCGCGTGGCCTAATGAATATTTAAATGTTTATCGACTTAACGATATCCGGTGTCTGATCCTAGAGAAGCAACCCGAACCTGTGGGATACCATTTTTTCCCATCACAAAAGTGAAGATGTTGGAATAAGAAGCTGAACCATATTCTTCCCCTGATGTTCCTATAAACGTCCCAACAGAACCAGAGAGAAAAGGCAGCGAAGCTGCTTTGTAAAGGCCTCTTGCTGCCCTCTAGTGGCCTCAGTGATGAATGTCGCTGTATTGAATCTTTTGGTCTTGTTTCTAGCGCCACTAAAACTGGTAAAAAGCAGCCCACTTCACAGCAGAATAAAAGTTTAGAAAGAAAAGGAAATGTCTTTGTGTTGTCTTCCAGGGTTTCCTTGAACATAGTCAGTGGCCAAAGCAAAGGAGCCACGTCTTCGTCATTAGGGTACACCCCGCGAGATGCGGCAGGAAAGGCTGAGTGAGACCCGTGCCCATCTACTCCGGGGGGGAGGGGGGGGGAATCTAGGCATGACGAAGCCCTCTCAGAGCCTCCACAGCCTCACATGTGACAGGGGCACTATAACATCTCCCTCGCTTTTATGAAATTAAATAAGGTCAAGTGCCTGGCATGTGGTAGGTCCTCAATATAAATTAGTGCCCTCTTGGCTCTCGATATATTTTGTGTGAATGAAATGCAATCACATACATAAAGAAATGTGTCACAGCCTTAAAAAAAAAATCATAGATTGTGTGTGAATGAGCAGGAAGCAGTGCTGTGTGCTGGGAACATCCCGGACTTGGAGCCGAGCACCTTGGGGTCTAGATTTATTAGCACTGACAGCGTCACCTCTCTGGATCTCAGCTTCTTCGTTTGAGAAATGGAAGGTTGGAAGACAAAACCATCTAGAAGTCACTCAGCTTCCAGTAAGTGAAAACCCAGTGACAGCGACAACCCAGGGGCCAAATCTGCTTTGCCAGCTGTTTTTGCACAGCTCACGAGCTAAGAAAAAAAATCAAAAGAATTTCTTGATGTTTCCTGACATGTGAAAATTACGTTAAATTCAAATTTCGGTGTCTATAAATCAAGTTCTATTGGAACTCGGCCATGCTGAGTCGTTTATGTATTGTCTATGACTGCTTTCACATCACAAAGGCAAAGAGTATTTGGCTTGGGAAACAAAATATTTACCATCTCGCCATTTACAGAAAAAGCTTCCTGATCCTGGCCCCTGACTTAACCAATAAAAATAAGTTCAAAACGACCGAACTCTGGGTCTACATCCCTGCAATTCTTCCTGGTCACAAGATGGCAGTCTCAGGTCCATGAGTCACAATCAGCATTCGAGACAGGAAGAAGAGAGAAAAGACTTTCTCTTGCCATGGGACTTTTATCCAGGTAGAATGTATTTCCCAGAAGCCCTATCGGAGGCTTCTTCTATCCCATTCGCCACACCTAAGTCACATGGCAAACCCAGAACCAGACACTGAGATGGGATCAAACTATTGTCTTAGCCCAGTGGTGCTGCTGAGGACCCATCTTTCCTAAGATGAACAGATTTGGGCAAATGGCAAAAACAAAACCATAGTTATGTTAGGGAAGAAAGGAGACAGAGGACATTACATCGGCCCAAATCTCTAAAACCTCTTGCACAAATAGCATCTTTAGTTTCCAGTTGTATGATCTTTCTTAGAACTGAAATTTGAATACTCTTTGTTGACTTGAACCCACAAGAACTTAAAATGTACTTGTGAGTGGTTTCCTTTATTGAGGATTTTTTTTTTTATCGAAACCTTCTTTGAGTTTTGCTTGGTTTGAGGCCTTGCTCTTAATGATGTGTTTCAATGTCAATCCTTAATGAAAGCCCCACTCTGCCCACATGTCCAAGAAGGAGGAGGAGTAACAGGAAACAGGAGAATTTTTGGGGCATCTGTCAGTCAAGCCTGCTCATGGTTGAATCAAGACAGATTAAAGGTTCACCAGGATGGTTAGACTGAAGTCCTGTTTGGCCTCTGAGAGAAAGGTCAAACTCTTACATTGTTCTGGTGGAAATGCATCCTGCCATGCTGCTATCGGTCTCTAGAGCTACTAGAAGAAGAAACATAGCTTCAAGTATCAAATGGGGACAATTTTGTAGGCGAATTGAGAAGCAATTTCATAAGAACTTTAATCAGAAACTGTAGCCTCCTTCTTGCTAGAAAGATTGGGAGTTTCAGTTACAGACACAAAGGAAAACATCATAAGAATGGAAAGAAAGCCAAAAGAATTCACACGGCAAATAAAAAATGGGTCAGAGGTCCCAAGAGAGGAACAAAGTTTTAATATACATGCTCTATTCAGAAAGCAGATGGTAACTTAGAAAATGCAGAAGAGATGTCAGGCTACAGTGCTTCTGAGATGAAGGAATGTCCTTGAACTCTTTTTGATCTTGGGGTGTGTTTCCTTATTGAGGATGCTTTTTGAACATGCTATACCTGGGTTTTTTGTATGCTAAGAGAAAACAGGGAAGTGAATTCTAGTTTCCCCAAAAAGGAGGGGTGGGGCTCATTCCTGGCCATCAAGATTCAAAGAGAATTAAAAGATGAAATTCCTCTGCACCTGTTTCTTCACCTGGCAAATGGACATTTTAGTGCATGTGTGACTGACTTGGCACCTTTCCGTTCCCCTCCAGACTGCCTTTCTGTACTATCAAAGCTGGGAAGCTGGAAACCCAGTGCCTCAGACTACTTTGCAGCTACCGGGTACGGGCACATGGCCTGGTTTCCACCGATCCTTGGCACTCCCTCACGGCTCAGACGTGGAAGTGAGCAGTGCAAGAGGTGGCCGCGGGCTGGGAGACTGGACCACAGGCAGGTCGACTGGACCTTTTGGAAAGCACAGAGGCACAGTTGCTAGATCTTCTGGGGAAATGGGGAGGAATTTTTACATTTAGCCTCAAACACCATGGGGTGGCTATTGGCGGGTGTCAGAAGCAGCGCCTTCTGTTAGAACAGTTTTACAGTGAATCGAGGCTTTTTTTTAGGGTTCTGTTGACCCAGAGTTGCCCAACTGTTCTGAGCCTGAGAAGCATTCAAGCTTGATTCTTTGGTCCTGTTAGAGTGTCCATGAGGTTCCTAATAAATAAACTTTACTAGATTTCTTTCGATGTGAACTTGCTAATGTGGGCTCTGTTATCTGCAACTAAGGCCTAAACCCCACACAAAACGTGTGATTGGTGCCTGGCATGTAGCACATCCTCACCATATGTTAGCTAACATTCTGGATTGCTCAAATATTCTACGAAGAATATCGTAGATGTTTTCTCTTATTCAGCAAGCATATGTTTTAGAGCCCATCGATTTCTCACCAACAAAACCGAACTCTCAAAACCCATCTCCCCTGGGGATAGAAATTTAATCTTGCTAATTGAGGCACAATGTCAAGGTCAGATTTTCTCAAGCTCAGTCAGTTAAGGCTTCTTGCACTCTGCCCTCTGACACGACCTTCTGGAATCAGTGGCCTATAGGACACCCACTTCTCATCCTTACTTGCTTCCACCTGATTTCAGAGCCTGGGCTGATCAACCTATTAGTTTAGCTATGCTAAGGGAAGGCAGGACAAGGCAGAAAGCCACCTGGCTTGCCTTCTTTTCGGCGCCTCTAAATAGAAAATACTTAGAAAAGTCCTGGCACATAATAAGTAAGTGCTCCATAAGTAATACTTATTATTTTATTAACACCCAGGAACCAGGCAGGCTATGGCCTGCCTGAGTATCCATGCTCTGTGGGATGCAGAAGTTGCTTGTTAGGAAAGAACTGATTTACTTCAAATGCCAAGCCATCAAAAATAACTGGCAGGAGAGGAAAGACCAGACGGAGTGTGTAAGTCTCTCTGTTTCTCTTCACTTGTTGTCACGCCATTATAGTTAGAGCAAAAATTTAGCAAGAAAAAGAGCGTATATCTGCCTATGTTTTTCTAGATGTACATTCTTTTCATTTATTTGGAGAAAGAAAAAAACATAGGACCAAATGTTAAAGGCATGAAAAAAAAAATGAAAAGTCAAAAAATATGGGGAGGGGGAATCAGACTGGCAGCTATGTAGAAATTGAAAAATGTAAATGTCACAGAGTGTGTTTCAATTATCTGACATCCCCATGCTGGAATTGATTACTGTTGTTGGGAGGAGAGAGTAGGATGAGAGAAATGTGCAGCATGCGATCCTCAAAACTTTGGAGGGAAAACCAATCCCAAACACAAAAGTGGGCAGGTGGTGAGGGCTGGTTTAGCAGAGAATGACAGGAAAAGCTGGCTAGCCTGCCGTCAGAATTGACATCGCTGTAATAACAAGGATTCACCTCTAGGGGGCCATCAACTCCTTACAGCGGAAGGCGTGGCTCCAGGAGCCCTACCTGGGGAAGGGAGAGACACTAGGCTGGACCCACGCAGAGTCAGGGGAACAGGTAGGTAACTGCAAAGGCGGGACAGCTCAGGCTGCCCCACCGGTCCTCCCTCCATGCACAGGGACTTGAGAAAGGGCTTCCGGAGTCAAAAACAAGTCACGAAAGAATAATCGTACAAAAGAAAAAGAAAGTGGCCTGGTAGGCCACAATTCGACACACTTCAACTTGGCAACTCCAGAAGTTGGTAATTTTTTTCTCATGAGAACTGCTTTTCTGGGAATGACAGGCTCATTAAGGACGGAATGGAGATGACGCCTTAAATCAAGGGTCAAGAAACTTTCTGGAAGTTTTAGGTTTTCTGGCTTTTGGGTTCTGTCACAACTCTGTTGTTACAGCATGAAATTAGCCATAGGCAATGAGTAAACGAATGAGCATGTCTGTATTCCAATAAATTTTTTTTGTGGATGCTAAAATTTGAAGTTCACTGCTAAGAGAAGGAAAAGACAAGCCACAAACGGTGGAAAATATTTGCAAAATACATCTGATAAAGGAATTTATTTCCAAAATATATAAAGAACTCTTAAAACTCAACAATAAAGAAACAAACAACCCAATTTAAAAAATGAGCAAAAGATCTGGACAGTCATCTCACCAAAGAAAATATACAGATGGTAGTAAGCACATAAAAAATGATCAATTTCATATGTAATTAGGGAACTGCAAATTAAAACAACAATGAGATACCACTATGCACCTACTAGAAATGGCTAAAATCCAAAACACTGACGAGAACCAAATGCTGGCAAAAATGTGGAACAATAAGAATTCTCAATTATTGCTGATGGGAATGCAAAATGGTATGGCCACTTTGCCAGCATTTGACAGTTTCTAACAAAACTAAACACACACTTACCACATGATCTAGCATTTGCATTTTTTGTTATTTAGCCAAATGAGTTGAAAATTTGCGCATAGAACTTGCAGACGAAGATTTATGGCAGCCTTATTCATAATTGCTAAAACTTGGAAACAACCAAGATGTTCTTTAGTAGGTGAATAAACAAACTGTGGTATATCCAGACAGTGGAATATTATTCAGCAATAAAAAGAGTTGAGCTAACTAACCGCAGAAATACACACATAAAGGAAATTTACATGCACATTATGATTGAAAGAGGTCAATCTGAAAAGCCTATCTATTGCATAATTCCAACTAGATGACATTCTAGAAAAAGTAAAACTATGGAGATAGTAAAAGATCAGTGGACGTCGGGGATTTGGGGGGAAGAAGAGAGGGCCGAATAGGTGGACCTTACACACTCATGTAGAGAATTTTTAGGACAGTGAAACTGTTTTGTATTGCACTATAATAGTGCATACATGTCATTATATATTCGCCAGAACCCATAAAGAGTAGACTCTAATGTGAACTATGGACTGCAGTTAATAATAATGTCTCAGTGTTGGCTCATCTCTTTTAACAAGTGTACCCAGCTAATGCAAGATAATAATAGAAGAAATTGGAGTGGTAGTGGGAAGTGGGTGTATGGAAATTCTCTGTACTTTCTGCTCAATTTTTCTGTGAACTTAAAACTGATCCAAAATTAAAGTCTGTTTTTAAAAAAAAAATTAAAAAATTGAATCTCATATAATTTTCAGGTGTCAAAAATGTTTACTTTTGTTCGTTTTCCAACTATTTGAAAATGTAAAAGCCATTTTTAACTGTGGGCCATACAAAAATAGGTTGTGGGTGGATTTGGCCTGCAGAAGGTATTTTACCAACTCCTGCCCTATATAATCATATTGATGAAGGTAAATCTCTGAAAACTTAAGGAGAGGTGGAGGGAATGGGAGGGAGCCACCTCTTGACAGCCTACTTTATGCATGTTATTTCTTCCATGGTCACAGCCAATCCGCAGGCTGGGATCCTTCCCTCCTGAGACGGCACTGATGAATCGGAGTGACCACAAGAGGCCAGGAGTAGAATGGGTGTGCGCTGGGATTCTGGAGCCAATTTGCCTGGATTTCACCTCCAGCTCTGCCACGTGCTGGCTCTGTGGCCTCACACTGGTGATTTACCTGTAGAACACAGATGACTGCGATAAGACCTATTACACAGGGTTGTTATGAAAATTAGATTGTCTATACACTGTTATAGTATCTCCAGACCCTAGCATAAGTCTTGGCACATAGTCGCTGCTCAAATATTTTTGGAAGGAAATGAGAAAGAAATGAGAAAGAAAGAAGAGAGGAAACAGTATAAGTCAGCTATTTCTATAACAATGCTGCATAACAACCACCACAAAACTCGGTGGCTTAAAATTAAAATCCTTTATTTTCATACTCATGGTGACTGGGTCATCTGTTACTTGACTGGGCTGAGCTGAACTCCTGGCTCCAGGTTCCAGTTTGTGCAGGTTACAGGTTGGGTTCAGATCTGCTCCATCTTCCTTGGGCCAGTGGTCTCACCTTGGTGCCCAGGTGAAGGGGTGATGTCTATTTGGAGCATGTCTTCTTATGGCAATCACTGGGGCATAAAGATAGGCCCAACGTGCAAACACAGTTCAAGGGTATGACCATGTCATCTTCACTAATTAGTGTCATGTCATATTCATTGATCAAAGCAAGTCATGTGGCCAAGCCCAAAGTCATGTTGCTCTGGAGGTGACAGAGAGCCATGATGATCTCATATTCCAGAGTTGATGTTTTCTATGTCCCTTTCAGGCTCAGAGTTTCGAAGTTTCAAGAACCAGATCTTGCCTGGTAGAGGTTTGCTAAGGCCAGGTTCAGGAGGCCAGAGTCAGACACCAAGATGCGAGGTTTCTTGTGGCAGGAGGAAAAGCAAATTCAGGCTTGTCGGGGCCAGTGCTGAGCTGGCTGTTCTATAACTTTCAGGGAGCAAGAAGGAGCGTGTGGCTCTCTGAAGCTTGGACACACATCCACGGGCAGGGCAGGAAGGGCTAATGAGGGAGGACAGTGGGTCACAGCAGAGTGGCTCTGTGCATCTGGAGTGGCTCCATGAACACTGAATGTCCACCAGAGTGCATCCTTCCTGCACAGCCTGTAATGGCCCATGGACAGACTCTCTAATTCATCTTTTATTAAAAATAACTTTTATAGAATGCTCTGGTTTCAAAAGTAACACCGACTCTCTGGAGAAAAGTTAGAAAGTGCACATGAGGGAAGCAAAGAGAAGAAAATAAAAATACACCTATGCTTCTACTATACTACGAAAGCTACTCTTCACATTTGCTCAGTGTCCATCTGGCCTTTTTCCTACGAGTGCGATATGGTCATGTAGTCATCCTCACACTGCAATATATAATTAATGTTTTTCAGTGTCAACAATCTACAATCTCATTATTAATGGCTATGTAATCTCCCCCTGTATGGACACACAGACACCCTAATTTATCCACCCTTTACTCTTGGACCATCCTAATTTTCATTATTCTAAACAACTGTGACGAATATCCTTCTAGCTCAATATTTACCCACATTCTCATTTACTTACCTAAGTTACTTTTCTAAAGGTAGAATTACCTGATTAAAGGATATGCACGTTTTTTAAGGCTCGATGGATGTACACTGCTTAACTAACATCAGGAAAAATAGTGGTAAATTATACCTCAGGGATGAATCCTCAGGGGGAATGTGCTGATCTTCACACACAGGGTCTAGAGCAAAGCTTTGCACATAGCAGGAGCTTAATGAATATGTATAGATTGTAATATGAGCATAATAAATCCACATGCTCCGGAGCTCGCTGTCCTTAGTTCTGCCGCTGTCTTCTCTTCGCTATTGGAAGCAGGGCAAAGCATCAATCGTAAAAATGAGAGAAAGGTAAGCGATCACGAAAAGAGAGAGGGGCTATCTACACTCAGGGGAGCGTGTGCCATTTAATAACATTCTAGGTCATTACACGGCCCTTTCAACGAAATTCATCTGTTAATGGTCCAGTTACAAACAATATAAATTAGAGTGTATATTATTTAAAATAACCCAATATAATTATGCTGGGCAAAAAAATCATGTACATAGAAGTACCAGGGCTCAGGAGTTAAAGACCTTGAGGTCAAGAACTATTGCAGTATCCACCCCAGAATAAACATGGTAGAGTTACCGCTCAAGAACACACACTTTCACTTCCATATCCAGCATAACCAGCTTACGGAAGACACTTCACAGAAGTGTGGGTGCAAAGATAAAGGAGCCCTTACATACAATCTGAGCTCACTGCCTGGGCTTTGATTTCTATTTTTGGACTTTTTTTTTTTTTTTTTTTTTTAGCAAATCCTCAGACTAGAGGGCTTGGTTCATTTGGTTCATTTTGACAGAAAAAAGATAATTATTGAAAAACAGAAGGAGGTTTGGTCCAGTCTTACAATGATTTCTATGTTAAGCCTCACAAATGAAAGTCATATTAAACTGGATTTATACAGTACTGACATTAAAGAAAGGAGAATGAAGGAGAAAAACGAATTAAAACATGCAAAAATAATCTGACATTTATGAACATAACTCAAAGAAATGCCTTAAAATTAATCTGTGGATTACAGCAATTTGAAATGTATGAGGAAAAAAATACAAGAATGAAGGGGGGGGAACCAACAAAATGAAATATATTGACATTTGAAGTCTCTTTTCATCTAACAGCAAATATTTTCAAAGAACACAAGGCTATCTCCATTATTAACAATTCATTTTTTACAAGCTACATTCAATTTTGATCATACACAATAATATGAAAAATCCTCCTTAGGATTACCGGCACAAAATTGCAAAGCAAAAAACATTATGAGATTATATGACAGTCTCAAAGCCGAATTACAAGGCGTGCATCCAGCAGCAGATAAAAATGAGAAAGCAGGGATGATTAAGTTTTCAATTTCCCCACAAGGACTTGATGTTAATTTCTATTCATGTACACACCGTTTCATAAAGAATAAAGAAAACAAATAACCTGATGGTTTGATGATATGAAGGTCATGAAGAATTATTTTCCTGATTGTCATTTAGAAGCTGAGTGAGTTTCTCAAGTCACCCAGAGCCTCAGTTTTTTATCTGTGGACTGGGAAATGACAATGGCACCTTCCCAGTAGGGTTAATGTCAGGGTTTTAATGGATGATGGAATTTGAACACTGGGCACATGGTAGGGACGCCTTGGGAAAAAAAAATGACAATGTTTATTAACATGGGCATGGCAAAATTTATTCTCAAAGAGTCTGTAATAAAGATCATTAATAAGTATAATATAGTACATTTTCTAAACTTTGTCCTTCTTTTTAATTCTTTGATGTCTACAATGCAACCAGTAATAAGTCCTGCTCAGTGTTTTAAGATGGAAGGCATCAACGAATAGCAATAATGTTTATTGAGTACTTACCATGTGTTGGATGAGTTATATTATCTTGACCATTCATCACAACAACCCTTCCGTGTAGGTACTATTATTTGTCTTAGTTTACCAATAAAAAAACCTGAAACCTAGAGACGTTAAGCAGTTTTTTGAATGGCTGGAAACAGCAGAAGAGTTAAGAGTATGGACTCTGGAGCCAGGCCGCCTCAGTTTCCCTGCTGAGGACAGTTAGGATGGGTGGTATATCAAGGTTCTCCGGAGAAACAGAATCAATAAGATATACATCCTACATGTGTGTCATATGTGCCTGTGTGTATATATATACGTGTGTGTATACATATAATATATATTATATATATATAGTATGTGTGTATGTGTGTGTGTATATATGTATATATGTGTGTGTATATGTATATGTGTATGTGTGTGTGTGTGTGTATGAAGAGAGTGAGAGAAAGAGATTAATTTTAAGGAATTTATTCACGTAATTATGGGGTCTGGAAAATATAAAATTTGCAGGACTGGCAAGCAGTTTGGAAATTCCAGCAGGAGTCAATGTTTTAGTCTTAAATCAAAAGGCAGTCTGGAGGCAAAATTCCTCTTTGAGGAATCTCAGTCTTTTCTTTTAAGACCTTCATCTGATTAGATGAAGACCACCCACGTTGCGGAGGGTCGCCTCATCCAGTCTGCTGGTCTAAATGTTGATCATATCTAAAGAATGGCAACATCTATGCTGGTTTTTGGGCAAAGCAACTGAGTGCTTTAGCCTAGCCAAGTTCACATGTAAAATTAGCCACCACAGATGATAAGAATATTACTTTATAAGAATATTACCTTCATAAGGATTAAAGGAGGTAATGCATGCATAGGACCTGGTATGCCTTAAGTACTCGGTATCTTTATTCTTCTGCACAGAGCCTGATATGGAAGCACAGCCCACAGATGTTAACTAATATTATTATTAAGTGACAGGGTCATATTGGAACCTAGGGCATTTGCCTGCAGAGCTCTTTGTCAACCTCCCAACCTGTGCTGTCCACTACTGGCTACTAAGCATTTGTAATGAGGCTTCACGTGACTTGTTATGTAAAATTTGAATTTAAAACTGAAACAAGAAAAAAATTTTAAATATTGAAATGACCAGGGTTCCAAAATATATTGGATCAAATTAAATATACCACCAAAAAGAAGTTAAGTTCACTTGGATTGGGTTATTTTGTTTTGCTTTGCTTTGCTTTTCTTAAATGTGGCGACTAGGAAATTTTTAATTGCCCGTGTGAATTGCATTATCTGCTTATTGAACAAAGCTGCTCTGAACACTATACCTTTGAGCAACACAAGGTCTACGCAGAACATGATACGCAGAACATGATACACAGAACAAAACTGCACCAATGCAGCCCAACTTCAGTGTGGCTGCCACATGCGTTCTTTAAAAACTCTAACAGTAACACCAGCCCCAAAGGAAAAAAAAAATTGGACTTTATTTCAATTAAGATCTTTTGTTCATTAAAAGACAGGATTAAGAAAGCGACAGGCAAACCACAGATTTGGAAAAAAATATTTGCAATTCATATACCTACCTGACAAAGGAATATTATCATACTGTTATATATTCAGGACTTCTAACAAATCTCTGCAAATCATAAGGAAATAGGAATACATACAGATTAATTAAAAAAAAAAAGTGTGGAAGATTTGAACAGGTATTTTGAAAAGAGGATGCCAAAGGACTAATACACACATGCGATGCAAATTTAAAGATAATGGCTACAAGGAAAGTGACAAAATACCAAACGCTGACAAAGACAAAGAGCTGAAATTTTCGGGTACCACTGATAGGGTCCAATTTGGTACCGCAGCGTTGGAGGTTTTTCCTCCTCTGTACTTTCTAATTTTCCTACCAAGAACAAGTATGCTTCCCTCTCTCACCAAAAACAGTAGTAAAACTGACCTTTAACTTAAAAAGCCAGTATTTCAAAATACATAAAATAATGAGGCCGAGAGAAGAGGGCCTGGGGCCCTGCCACGCTGGAAGGAATTGTCAGCGGTTAATTGAACCACAGGGAGATGGAAAGCAGGACTGCAAACTCGGTGAGCCTCACAAATGACAAAACACAGTGCTCATCTGTTGAAAGCAGACCCCGCGGGCTCCTGGCAAGCTGAAAGGTGTTCTTTGAGGCCAGGAACCAGAGGGGTCCTGGCCGGGGGCTTTGTGAAAGCAGGGGCAGTCTGCTGGGGGGTTACTTTCACATTAAGCCATAAAATAATCGTCTTTGGAAAAAAATGTATCTGTAACAAATGCCCCCGCAGAATGAGACTAGATCACTGACAACTGAAAATTTGCAAAGCCTTACTCAGGCCTTTGATATCATGCTCTGTCCTAAATCTAAGAAATACGAGTTATTCTTATCGGGCATCTGTTTTGGACGCTCCTCGACTGTTAAGAAGTGCAGGGGCCCTGCTGCAGCTCTTGATCAGGGACGTGGAGAGACAACCGTCTTTAACATAAAACCCAGGGCCCTGGGATCAGCTTTCTGTCTGGCTGCAAAACCAGCAGCTTCCAAGATCCTTCACCTCATGGCTCTGCTCTCTGTTGAGGTGCGAGTCCAGGGCCTTTTATTCTGGGCTCCATGGCCCCCTAACGTGTCCATGGCGGGAATTCAGGGGGTCTGTGAACTTGAATGAGAAAAAATAAATTAATGTTCACCAACTTTTAAGTGAAATTTAACACTTCCACTTGGAAAGTAGAACAAACCATAGTCAGGTTATCGGTCCCTGTCGTCATCAATAGAAATCAGGTACTTATATATCACATTCTAGTTGTTGTCAGTATGTTGAAATAAAGTCTAGGCTTGTGCTCATTCAAAATGGGTTATTAAACCCACTGCTAGAACTTGTTACATAAGGCATCAATAAGGAAGCGTATATATTACTCTCACAACTTAAAAAATGATTTGATATTACTTTTTCAATATAACTACAATCTTATGTCTCACAAGCATTTTAAAGTATTATTCTGAGGTGCCCAGAGGCTTCACCAGTCCGCCAAAGGGGTACCTGGCATAACAGAGATTAAGAACTCCAAGCAGGCAAAGAGGGGTGGGGTTGCTTAGGGCAGGAAGAACCAAGCCAAACAAGCAAAAAGCAGGGTGTAGGGGTTGGGCTCTGATTCTGGTGCAAGCATAGCTGGGTATGGCAAGGAGGGGCCCAACCCAACCTGAGTGCCAGGCAAATCGGAGAGGTTCAGAAGCGCAAACGGCCGGGAAGGGCGCCGCTCATGGCAGGACCAGAAAGCGTGACCATGGGAGAGCTCGCTGCCCGCTGCAGGACCCGTGGTTGCTTTTCGAAACTCTGACTTTGACTTAGGTCACACTTGGTTCGGTTCTGGCTTCATTGCTCATCTTGGGCAACTTACCTCATCGTGGCGAGCCTCAGTTTCTCCATTTGTAAAATGGTAATACTACTACTTGCCCTGACATTTTGTTAAAGTTAACTAATTTATTCATAATGTCAAACAAAGAAAGCAAGTTACAGAATATTCCATTTATGAAAAGTGTCATATGTTTACAGAGAACGATTTACATAGTAAAATAGAAAATCATGCATGGGAATGATAAACATCAAATTCAGTTTCCTGGTACTTCCATCTGAAAAATGGAGGACAATTGGATCGGAAGGCACACGGGAGAGGGGGCGAACCTGCCACAAATGCTCATGACAAAGGTGATGAGTGGATGGGGGTCAGCAGTGAGTTCTTTTTGAAGCTTTAAGTGACCTATAATAAGCTGAACATTTAGCAATGTACCATTTGGTAAATTTTGGCATACGTGTACAGTCATGAAATCATCACCACAATCAAGATAATGAATACATCCATCACCCCCAAAAGATTCCTTTTGTGCCCTTTCATAATCTTTCTATTCTAACTTTTCTTACCTTTCCCCCATTCCCAGGTGATCACTGGTTTGATTTTTGTCACAATCGATTAGTTTGAATTGTCTAGAATTTTATATAATTGGAATCATACACTTTTTTAGGGGAGGGGGGTGTCTATATCCCTTAGCATTTCTGGGTTACTGGCTTCTTCACCTCCAAGTCTGGGACACATGATACAAAAAGAAAACCCAGATATCTTGTCGCCATGCTGCTTTGGGGTCCCAACATTTCTAGTCATTGCCTTCTCTCCACCCTTCAGAGTCTTTTTACATTTATTGTATATCTAATGTTTAGAGTTTTTAGTTGTACTTTGTGGGAGAAAAATGGAAAGTACATGTATTCCATCTTCCTGGAAGCAGAATTTCTGATGCATTTCTTAAAATGTTGCCTCTGGTTCCACTTTCTCACACACACACACACACACACACACACACACACACACACACATTCTCTCTCTCTCTCTCTCTCTCTCTCTCTCTCTCTCTCTTTCCCTATAAATAGTGGCAGCATCCTACTGTTCTTCAATATAAATGAAAAACAAGTTTGCAGTGGGAAACAAAATGATCAGTAAAGCTTAGACTACCCCAATATGCCCGCCAAGCCATTATACCAGAGGCATAAAGCTACTTCTGTTTACTAGAAATGCCTCAATACAATGAGATAATATGAACATTGGTGATTCATCCATTGTCCAAACAGACCTCACTTGTCTGAAATCTACATGGCTAAAATCTGCTTTTTCTTCGTTGCGTTCTCCTCAGCTGCAACAATTATGCATACCTCCTCCACTGTCCGCAAGCCTCTCAGACACACCATTCCCTTCTTTCAATGAGCTCATCTCCTTTTTCCAAGCAGAATACACACCATGAGAGAGGAAGTACCTCAACTTCCAGCACTAAAATTCCACTACTCATATCTGCTATGGCCACTGCATGTGAATTAGAAAGAAGCATCCTTCCCTCAAGGCTCTTTACTACCATCTGCCAGGAAATAGTCATGATTACTATTCAAAATTAAGATGACACTGCAAACAACAGGGCCCCCCCCCCACCCAGATTTATGAAATGCACAACCTCCTCAACATCATAGGCCCTAAGAATCTCTCTGTGCCTGCCTCCACCCCACCTTCCTTCCTTTCCCAGAGTTACTACCTGAGGCCACCCCCTCCACCTCACGTGCTCTGCATACCTTCTCCTCCTTTCCTGCCTTCTTAAGAACGGTTCTCATAAACTGCTCTTGGGGATGGGTCAATTTGGTCGTGGGCCGATGAAGACCCAAAGTCCCTGGCTCTCCTCCTCAATATTTAAGCAAGTGTATGTCTCTCCAATCTTAAGTGATAAAGATACATTAACATCTTCCTTCTAGTATCCTTTTTATTTTTTTTCCCCATAGGCAACATCTGGAAGGCCTGCCTATGCTCATTTGTCTCCATTTTCTCATCATCCCAAGTTGGCCTCCTCCCCACCATCCTAATGAACCTACTCTAGCTAAAAGCAATGCTTGTTTACTCATGGCATTTCTGTTTTCACCTAATTTTTTAGGAAAATTGACCCAGTTGACCACTCTTCCTTGAGGCACTCTTTCCTTTTCTCCTAAAATACTATGTTCTCCTCGTTTTTCTCCGATGACTACCTGCTCTTCTTCCTCTCCCTTAAGGAGGGAAGCTCTTCAGACCATTCTGAGCCTCTTTCCCAAGTGGTATTCTCGCCGCCAGGTACTCTTTCCCATGCTTCTGCCCCATCCCCACCCCCATACACAAATCTAAGACACACACACTTCTAGCTCAGGCTTCTCACCTAAGAGATCCAAACAGGCACATCCCTGCTGAGCTTCTCCTCTAGGGGGCCCCACAGACTCGACAGGTCTAAAATCAAACTTCCTACAGATTTCTTCTTCCTTCTGTGTTTCCTTCCAGTATGTGCTACCCCACCATCCATCCAGCTATCAGCCGAGACCAGGCAGTCGCCCAACTCTACACGGTTCACACATCCAATCCACCACCACCTACCTCCCAACTATCTCTCCAACCCTCCCTCTACTATTCACCATGCTGCTCCCTAGCCCAAGTAACCGAAGTTCAACAAGCCTCTGAGGATACTCCCAAAGCAAGATGGCTCACATGCTTCATGGGCCTCACGCTTCAAACCGCAGCGAGTACCCTGTGGTTAGTCCTTCAGGGTCCATCCATGGCCAGGCAGTTTGAATGTCTAGAGAGAAAGCTCCCTGTGGGTCCTGTTCAATAGGTTCTGGTGCATAGCACAGTACCTGGCACCTAGTGAGGTCAGTAATACTTGTTAGAACAACAGAACGAGAGAACGACAGAGAGAGAAAGAGAAAGAGGAGACGGAGGATGAGGGAGAGAGGGAGAAGGAGGGAGGGAGGGAAGGAGGAAGGAGGAAGGTTGGTGAGTCTGGAACTCAGAGTCTCAGGGCAGTAACATCTATCGGCCACACACAACATGGCGATGCACTGGAGCCTCTCTCAACCTCTGCTTCCGTTGCGGAGTTAGGTCACTTCCTCTCTTGGAAGCTAAAAATTTGGGGAGTGTCTGCACCTTTCCTAGACCCTGTTCTTGTCTCTGCTCCAGCACAGCCTGGCAGAGCGGCCGGGAGGCTCTACCCACAGAGGCGTCTTGGTGAGGGGGGAGGGGCCGAGGGGAAGGGCTGTCCAGGTGTCTAAGGGGAGGGGTGGGAGGAGAGGTGAGGGACGTAGGCCAGAGGTGATGGGAGGCAGGTCAGATAAGTTTGTGTTGAAAACCCACCCCAGAACTGATCCTTATTGGGCCGTTGGAAGTGGCAGATGCAATGTGTGGGCAGAGACATTGATCTTAGAAGCCAGGACTTGCTCAGCCATAAAATGTGTTTGTATTCAGGTCTCTGCGGCCCGAAAACAGGTTTCTTTTCCTTTAAGTTTTACCTATAAAGTGTGCCCAGCCACACTACCTATATGGGACTATATGGTAAACTCTTTTCCTGTTTTTGAGGCCATGTCCAGCATGAGAACTCTTTATTGGGTTTCATTGATGATAGGCCTATTCTTCACTCTTCTCACACTTTTTTTGAAATGGCAATGAAAACCCAAGTGGAGCACTGTTGGAGGTGTTGAAAAGGCTGCAGGAGTCCAGAGCCATTGATTTTAGTTTGTAAAATGAAGATCACTTTTACCGAAGGAACTTAAGGATTTGGGCATCCTTAGAGGTGCTGTGGGACTTGAAAACAGTAGAAACTTTACCATAGATGTTGAGAAAAACGGTCACCAAATGAATGTCCCTTGATTCCAGAGACCTAGTGAGCCACCACCTTGGCATTGGAACAAGCTAAAAAGGTTGCCCTTCCTCAAGCCGGTTCTCACATCCCCACATTTAGTTTTGCTTAATTGTTTTAAGTGGCTTCTGGCTCGATTTCTTTAAAAATTATTTTATTTTTCGCAGGGTGCGGCAGAAGCCCTTCACTATTGCTTGTATTATGATGCAAGGCAAGGGTGAGCAGACATTTCTCAAGTGCAGTTGACCTGCACATCACACTACAACTTGATTTCTGAAAGTTAAGAGAAGCAAGTTGGAACAGTTGGCAAGTGTAACAGAAAGGACATTTTGTTTGATAATAAAATGGTTTCTAGTAATTAGCATAATTTTTGTTATCAATTGGTTCATAACAAACAGACTAATTAGGTACCCTGCTCATTTATCTAAATGAAAAGTTCTGCTGAATTGTATTCATGGGCATCGATTGAAGCTAATGGGGAAAAGAGATTAAGATGAAAATCATGGAATTAAATTTTTAATTAATTTACCCCCTGAACAATTGCTTAGTGTGACACGGTGATTGATTGGCTACTTATGCCTGCCCAGGAAGGATGTGGCTCTACTACCAAACCTCTGAACATACAAGTGTTTTACAAAGGACTGCATATTTTATTCAGTTATCTTTCTCTTTGTTCCTGTTTACCAAGAAATTGAAAAGGAAGGCAATGTCTGAGATCTCATAGTCCTTTGGTGATACATATAAAGCATTAGAAGGGGGCTTCGGTCAGTTTATTAATAAATATCTCAAACTTAACATGTCTAAAGTAAAACTCTCCATTTCCCACCTCCAACCTCTTTCTCTCCCAGGGTTCCTTATTGCATTCAGTGGCACCAGCACACATCGGTGTGCTCAAGGCAGAAACCCAGGAGCGATCTCGACTCCTTGTTTCTCTCATTCCCCACAGTTTGTCCATCAACAGCTCTGTTAGCTTTTCTTCTAGAACATATCCAAAATCCACCTACTATTTTCATCTCTACCGCCCTAACCCAGGCAACGTCATCCTTTACCTAGTTAACTGCAACCCCCTCTTAATCTGTTCTTCCTGCTTCTAACCTCATGACCCATTTCTACCACCTCTAGTCTGTTCTCCACGCAACAGCCAAAATATTTGTTTAAACCCTTAGATTCCATAACTGCTCTATTTAGAACCACTGATTGTCTTCCCACACCAGTTGCTGAGCCCTACAAGATACTGCATGAATCTGGATTCATCTGCACTCTCTGCTCCTCCACTCACTATGAGCTGCCACACTGCCTTCAATCTGCCCAGTTTGGATTTGCTTTGGGCCCTTACGCTCGTTATTCCCTTTACCTGGAACCCTCTTTCCTCAGATATATTCAGAGCTGGATCTCTCTTGTTTGCATCTAAACTTAAATGTTACCTCCTCCAACAGGCCTTTCCTTTGCCACCCAAGCTGAAGTAGCCTTCTGTTACTCCCTATTGCATCATCCGGATTCAGTTTTACCACAACCCTCCTCATTATTGCTGTTTTCTTGTATCTTTCTTCCTTTGTGTATTGACTATCTCCTCCCACTAATATGCAAACTCCGTGAAATTGAAATTCTTGTCTTTCTTGTGGGTTACCATATCCCCAGGGCCCCAAATAGTCTCCAATGCATGAATGAATAAATACATGAATGAATAGATTCTTTTGGCACCAAGGCCATTTCTCGTCTGAGGTACACCAAAACAAAAAGGCTGGGAAAGGTCAGGGGACCAAATATCACATAGAGTGGACCCTAAAGCATGACACGTGGACAAGGATACAGAATGGAGGGAGGCAAGAGAAACACTGGGGAGGCTGGGCAAGGGGACAGTGGAAAAAAATGGAAATTAGATAGTACAACTCTACGAATATATTCTAGAAATCCTAAAATTTGCACAAGCATGTGTCTATACACATATAGTCACAATCTGGCCTAAAGAATACTGACTCGCAATGTTTGCTCCATACCTGCATCTCACTGAACACTTTACTGGTAGAGATGCTTAGCCTTTAGTGTCAAAAGAGTCTGGGGCCTGTGTGTTGACTTCAGTGTAATAATTGTAAGCTGGCCTCATTCTTGGCCAGGATAACAAGGCTGCAGTAAATACTAGCAGTGTGGAGAAGACAGCATGGCATCCTGTAGTGGCTCTGTCAAATCACCCCATGGGGTAGGCCTGAGCAACTTTCCTTCCATGGGCCCTGGTCCTCCTCAAATATAAAGTGAGAACCTAGCTCAGACTGCTGCGTAACTAAAACTCAAACTTAACTGAAATTATGTATGTGGGGTCCCCTCTTCCCTGAGGAGCCAGGAGCTTACTTTTTGGACAGCCTCGAACCTAAGGCTACATCCCAATATGGCAATTCCACTTAAATGACATATTTTGTCTAAAAAGCACTTTAGCATATTATGCCATCTAATCTTTATATTGAGAACCAATGAGAATATCAAAAGCATATCTTACTGCTATGAGATTGTACCCAAGTGGCTCAGATTTATTCTCTAACTCTCGGTTAGATTTGAGGGCATAGGGAAAAGGAGAGAAAGTGCACCTTTGGTGCTCAGGTTTAATGCTTTCCTAAACCTGTCTCACCTCCAACTGGTCAGTCAAATTCCTGGGGTTAGCCTTCTCTCTCCCACGTGCCCCACCGTTGGAACTTTGTCAATCCTTTTCCCCTTCAAAGTTGCCTTTGACATGAAAAAAAAAAAAAAAAAAAAAAAAAAACTTCAATGGCAAACCTTACTCAGATCCAATTCAGTGTCCCACATTGCATTTGGCTTTCATGGCCCCTTAGACTCCTCCAGTCTGTACCGGTTCCTTGTTATTTCCTTGTCTTTCACGACCTTGACACTTTCGAAGAGTGGTGGTCAGTTATTTTATAGACTTACCCTCAGTTTGGATTTGCCTGATGTTTTCTCACGATTAGGCTGGGGTTTTGAAGTTTCTGACAGAGAACCACAGAAGTGATGTGTCTTCCCCAGTGTACCATACTAGGGGGTACATAGTGCCAATAGGTCTGTCACTGGCGATGTTGACCTTGATCACTTAGTATAAGTGGTGTTTGTTGGTTTTTTTTTTACTGCGAAGTGGAGGATCCATTTTTAATCAATATATTTGAGGGGAGAGGCCGTGAGACTCCCTCAGTATTATTTGTGACCAAGGGATAGAGTGGCTAAAAGGATAAGAAAACAAGACCCAATCATATGAAAAGGAAGGGGATGGAAAAAGATATTGCTGTGATGAACCTAGAAAGTATTTAAGTCAGACAGAGAAAGATTAAAAAAAATGTTCAGATAGAGGTGGGCAGTGTTCCATATACATCCCAAGAACAAACCAGAATTTGCTATGATTATGCTGCACAGAGTCCAAACTGGAAGAAACCTTTGCCACTATTAAAAAACAAAACAAAACAAAACTGTGGCTACATCTCAATAACCATAAAGGAAAATGTGATATGGCATGTTTCTATTGTAGAGACAGGAGTGTACACTGCTCATTGAGCGGGGTTCTTTTTATGCATGAGTTCAGTCAGCAAACATTTGTTAATTGGGGCTAACATTTTTGGAGTGTCTGTAGTTTGCCAGGCACTGTATTAGGCTCTCCATCTGTTATCTCAGTGCACATGCATAACACTCTAATGTAGATATTATTACCCATTTTACAGATAAGGATCCTGAGGCTTTAGGAAGTAAGTTGCCCCAAGGCAAGTGGCAGAAGTTGGACTTTAACTCAAGCCTGTCTAACTCAAAAGTGTGTGTGCAATTTCCACAGCACCAAGCTCTCTCCCCTACTATGTGCAAAGCACTATAATCAGTGCTGATGCAGACATATAAGACACATGTTTAAGAACAGCTCATATTACAGCACAGGAGGCCTTTAGAAGAGGCACAGAAGAACCTTTACTCATGGCTGTCATCCTTTTTTTCCAAGTTGCAATTCCCCTGCCTTGAGAATCACTGAGCTGATTTTTCTCAGGTCTTTACTGAGTCAGGCTGGACTTGTTCGGTTGTCTTCAGCTACAAATAGTTAACTAGAGAAGGGAACTAACATATACGGCATGCTTGCTCTGCTTGCTGTTGGCCTTTATTCATCCCAGGCACCCTATGAAATGGGCAAATTCTCTCCACTTAGCTCATGAGGATACCAAGGCTCAAAGAGGCTCAATAACATGCCCAAATTCACCAACTAGGAAATGGCTAACATGGAGTTGGATCCTAGATCCTCCTGATTCTGAAGCCTGTGCCCAGTCTTCGGTACCTCTTTGGTATGCCAGAGCTACAGAGTCAGCATCCTCACCACCAACAAGACTGTGTGCTGTTGTCTTCCCATTTATAGAAAACATGATCATATTTACATTGTGCCTGGCAGATGCTGACAGCAGTTCATTTGAAGCAAGCATTTTCTTTTTTTTTTTTTGCTCAAACCAAATGATCTTTGCACAGCTTTTGCTTTTTGTAACTGCCCCCGCCCACAGTCGATCCACGTCAACAGAAGGAAAGTGGAAAGTGATGATTCTGAATCATTTGTGACATATGAAATGCTACGGTATAAACAAGCATGCCCTCCCTAAGAGATATGGCATATGGCAAGTCAGGTCTCTCTGCCCCTTGGCTTTTGATGAGAGAGTTTAGTTCTTCCCAGAGTCAGTGCTGAATAAATAGCATTTGATGCTGCTGCTAATAGTCTTGGCCTTCATGTCGCAGGGCATTTGCTGAACTGTCCAGTGAAGGAGAGGAAAGAAAAGGTTTGTCATTTTCCTGCCTCTTGCGTTTTGACATCTCCCTAGATGCTCTCAGATCATTGTTCTTTCCATTCCGTGCTGGTTTTGAAAATGAGATGGCAAGGTGGGGTGGCTATGCTCAGTGGAAAAGAAAAGGCAAACTGACCGTCAGCAGGCTTGGGGATCAGGATGGGGAGATCAGTTGGTAATCCAAATTGCTCCATTTTGTCCCTACCACGTGTGACTGAGGTTCACTGATTATCGTGACCCCGCTACCATTGTTCTGGTAGAGGCAGTGAGAAAGAATGGCCAGATGAGATTAGAAGGCTGAAGAAGAATGGAGTATGAGGAATTGGAAGATATTATTGTTTTTCCTGTCTCAGTTTAGACTCCCCCAGATCAGAACCAGAGTCAAGAATTCAGGCGTAGGTAATTTATTGAGAAGGTGCAGGAACCATTGGTAGGGAATTGGAAAGAATGAGCTGGAAAGGGGAAAAGGCCAATAAAGGATGTATTATCAAGCTAGCTGCTACTGGGGGGATTGGAGTTTAATTCCCCTGGCGAACCCTGGGAAATGGTGTAGAGCACACATGTCAAAACGTTCGTCCCATCCCACCTGGGGGAGGGGCCTGGGTTATCTACACACCAACTTCCGAGTGTCAGTGATTGAGGGCTGCTCCTGTGAGGTGTGCTGGGTACACAGAGTGGTTTCTGCAGCTTGGGAGAAAGATCCCAGGCAAAGAGATGCAAATACTGGCAGGTAGAACCAACCAGTGTGCACAGATTTGGTAAGGCCTGAGAGATGTGGGCTGGGTACCAACGGCATCCACGATGCCCCTTAAAGCAAAACAAAACACCCACTCCTCCCTCAGTGGTCCCATGTCATCAAATAGCACCATTGCTTACTCAGTTTCTTAAGCCAAAGACCTCAGAATTTTCCCTGATGCTTTTTTTGCTCTTGCTCACATTTTAGTCTATCCCCAAATCCTGTGACCTCTATCTTCAAAATATGTCTTGAATCCTACTACTCACCATCTCCACCATCAGCTTACACTGGGTTTCTGCCACAGCGCCCTAGTCCAAATTCTTATTTATATGTTTACCTCCCACACACATGGTAGCAAGAGTAATCTTTTTAGATTATTTACTCCCCATCCCGAAACCATCCAACGGCCCCTTACCACGTCCTGAAAGGCCCTGCATGGTCTAGCTGCTGGCTCCATCCCTGACTTCAGTTTCCACCCATTCTCCTCCTTGCTCACAGTGCTCTAGCCAGATCGGTTTACTTGCTGCACCTTCTGACTCAGGGCCTTTGCCCTTGTTCTTTCAACGTAGACACCACTGCTCTAGATATTCATGTCGCTCGGTCAGTTTGTTCAGCTCTCTGTTCAAACATCGCTTCCTTGGGGAGGACTTTTCTTAATACTCTATCTCTTGTCACTCTATTCCCTTAGTCTACTTTATTTATTTTTTTCCATAACAGTGATCATGACCTGGCTGCTACTAGTCTATTTTTATTTATCGCCTATTCCTGCACTAAAATGTAAGTGCCGTCAGAGGAAGGACTTTGATTCACTGCATTATCCCAGCTTCTGGAATAGCACTAACACATAGTAGGTATTCAATAAATTTTTGTTGAACAAATGGATTAATAACCGTTTACTGGTTCTGCTGAGAGCACCCATCAGTCAAGAACTTTCAAAACAGAGCAGGGTAATTGCAAGCCTTAATTAGTTTAACTACCTGGCTGCATTTTTCCCCCAGAGCTACTCCTAGTGAAAAAAAAAAAACCACATGCTTAGCATAGTTGAAGATCCTGGGGCTACTTCCAATATATTCTTTCTTGACATCTACCGCAAATCTCAACTTGTTCATTGTTCTTTTTGTTTGCCTTTCTGAAAACAACGGAAGGAAGACAAAGCTAATCTGATGTGCTACAAGTCATATGCAACGATGGACACAAAGTTGGTCATTGCTCCAAGGGCCTGGCACAAAGTAGGTGCATTGACGGTGTCGTCAACTTGAAGTTATTAAGCTGTCTCTGTGCGCTTGCTGTTCTGCTGAAGGTATTGCGTTATATGACCCACGCTCTCAAAGATGCCGAAGAGTGAGGATTTTCTCTGTCACTCCCCCCAACCCAAACGATCCTTGGCCTTATATCCTTCCATCTCTTATATATACCAATCCCAGATCCTAAAAATGGGACAGTTCTATCTTTTATATGTGGTTTAAGGCTATTGAATTTACTCCATTATGAAAATTAATATAAGCTCATTTTAGAAAATTTATAAATCACAGAAAAGTAAAAGAGCAAGAAACGTAACACGTGGTTCTACCATTTAGAGAAAACCACTATTAATATGTTGGCGTATTTCATCCCAGTGTTTTCTATGAATATTTTGATGCAGTTTTAATATACAATTTTATCTCTCTCTTTTTAACTTAACATTGTAATATAAGCATTTATTCTTAATAGTCAACATTTTGCTAATATCTTTTTAAATAGTCCGTGTGCTATTACATATCCCTGTTGTAGACCATTTAGCTTGTTTTCTGTTTTCAAAATTATAAGTTATGCTGGGATAAACATTCTTTTATGTGTATCATCGCTGGCTTCGCTGATTATTTCTTTAGGATGGAACCCTAGAAATGGAATAACTAATTCTGAAGGATGCGCACTCTTAATACAGTTTGTGAGATTTCATTTTGATTTCTAAAACTGTTTGAACGTGACTTCCTTAAAAGCTCTAGAAAAGCAGATTGCCTTGAAGAATTTATTTCCAGTTTTGAAACGTTTCAGACCCAGGGTGTTTTAGCATTCAGTTTAAATGAGCACAGAAATCTTCTGCAGTCTGTCTGCACTTCGATCCTCATTCCTCTCTGATAGAATGCAGCGGCAGAATTATATAAGTCTTTCTTTGGGAAACAATGTCTTTTTGTGTTCTCAAGGATTGTTTTCTTAAGCCTTTCTGGCGGGTATTGGGTTTATGCCTAGAATTACGCATAATATTTCTGCATGCCTGTTTGTGACGTCTTAAGGGTTTAGTTATGCTTTATGTTCTTTTTACATGGCCAGAAGGAAGTCCGGAATTCATGGCAGCGAAGCCTGCTTTTACAAGTCTTTCTGAGACTTGCCTGAAAGGCCGGGACTATCTTGGCAGGGGCTGCTTTGGGGAACATCATATGAGTAAGGGGTTCTCTCCCCAAGGCTGTGTCAGCCTAGAAAGGGCCTTGCCAGAGATAGAGTGTATAAATAGAGGGAAACCTTGGCTTTCATAGATATGAGGGGTCAGGTGTGGTATAATTTGATATTCAGAAGAGTGAAGGGCATAGGGTGGTTTGGAGAGTTACAGTGCAGTCAAAATACGTACTCTCATGCCTGCAATGTAACTAAACTGAACGAGTCCAACATCTCTTGACTGACCTAAAAAGATGTCCATGCAATTGTGTTAATTTTAAATAGCAAGTTGTAGGGAAGCATGGATGTTTTGATCCCGTATTTGTATAGAAAATGGAGAGGGGTGGGCACAAATCAGAATTAGGGGAAACTTTAATGTCTACATGAACCAAAAGAAATTCGTGGGAGGACACACATCAGGCTGCTGGTAATTCGGGCTCACTCAGGAATGTGGATTTGGGTCAGAGAAGCATGAGGAAACCTTCACTTTATACAACTCTACTGAATAATATGTTGCAACGAGGATGTGTTACTTTCGTAACTGGAAAAAAGAAGGAAAGTTAAAAAAAAGAAAAAGTAGCAGAGAGAAGTGGAATGAGGAGTGAGGTTTAGGAGCCGGTTTGTCGGCGGGCCCTGTGCAGGGTTGGGTTTTGTCTCCCAGCGAGGCTGGTACAGCCTCCGTGGGAAAGCCCAGCTTCCTCGGACAGCAGGGCTGGGCTGGGCACGTCCTTCCTCTGGCAGCTATTAGAAAACTCTGTGTCGACATGTGCACCTGTGATATCACACTTGGAAAGGCTTGCAGAAAAAAATAACTGTAATGATCCAGGCGGAGTCAAGCGCGCTGCTTCCTCCGAGGGCTTGAGAGAGGGTGGCCAGGAGCAGTGAGAAGAACGGCCTTTGAAAGCACAGAGTGGAAAAGGTGGATCCAGCTTCGGCGTCAGCGTGCGCTTCCTAACCTGTGAGACAGGTCCCAGGCCTTGAACTGGACGCAGTGCCCAAGGCTTTTATAAACCTTGCTGAGCAATGCTGAGGCGGACGTCTTTTGAGAAGATGACTCAGAAGCTGTGCAACTTTCAAACATGATTTGTTTTATATTCAATTTGTTAATAAAGGTGTGTTTCCAGTGGGGGGGGGGAGAGAAAATGATTTAGACAATGACAAGTCTTCTGGAAATTTAAAGGGATAATTGAATCTCAAAGTCTATTAAAGAAGGTTGTCTTATATCTTGTGGGATGACATTTGATTACAGAGGCCCACTTGGCTCTTATATTCAGTATCTTCTCTTCCTTTTTCTCCCTTTCCTCATTATCTTTCAAAAATTAGATTTTCCCTTCCCCCAAGAAAAAGTTGCAAAAAAGCCTCCAAGGAGAGTCGCGGTGGAAGGAGGAGTCCCTGGGGAGGTGGCATTGCACGGCAGCTCAGTGCAGGGGCTCTGGGAGCTGGCTACTGCCTATGTGAGTTCCAGCAAGTGTGCGTCCTCCTCTGAGCCTCACTTTCCTTACCTGTAAGGCTCAATAATGCTTATTTCTTAATGCTTATTTCTTGCTAGGAAGATGACATACTATAACGCCTAGCACAGCGCCTTGGCACTTTGCGGTAAGTACCCAATTGCTTGTTATCATCAGACCTTTTGTTGTTCCCAGTTCTGCCACAAATTTGCTCTGTTTCCTCAGGCAAGCCAGTTTATTTCTGTGGTCCCTTGATCCTCATTTGTCAATAGAACTTTTGACAGTTAATAATACCAGCGAAGCCCCAAAAAGTAACCAAAGCAGTTGAACAGCAGTGACAATAATCAAAACGACCATCCCGAGTCCTCTGTAGGAGGATAATATCATTTCACGGGGGCTCACAGTCCCCAATAAGTGGGTCTTTTCTCTCCAAAGAGCCTGGAATCTGCTCCTCAGAGCTGCTAAAATTGGCCTTGTTCTGTAGTCTGATCTGCTGGCGACCCATGTCCACACACTTCTGAAACTGGCCGGGGGCCCTGGCACAGGCTGCCAAATCATAAGGCTTTTTCTTTTGAGCAAATAGCATCTCACGCGTTGCCATCAAGAAAATGAAAGCATTCACAGCAGCACAGCATCCAGCTCCTCTTTGTGGCCTTTTTGAAACAATTTTGTGACCAGAGAATGGCAGGAGACAAAGGTCCTTCTATCTGATCCGCTCACTGGGTCGGCGTTGGATTGGAGGGTGGTGGGGGGGGGGAGGCGTATCTTTTCCATGATACCACATGGGCTGTTCTCACTGCGTTTGCCTCCTCTCTTTGAGCAGGACAAGGCAGGCAGGCAGGCAGAGGGATATATTTCAACTGCCCTTGACTCTGTTTATAATCACAAACATGAAAGGAAGGAAAAGAAATTGAGTTTATAGGACTGGCTCTTTGTGTAGCCTAATTTATCTCTCTCAGGCAGCAGTGGGCTGAGCGGGTTTCCTTTTTGTTTCCGATGTGGGAAACTGAAATATGAATCTATGTTGATGAGAGAATAAAGGAATTGAAAGAGGCATAAATCTTATCTTCTCACAACCCTAGAAGATCAGCTCCTTGTGAAGAAGGGGATTATACTTCTGTAATTAACTGCTTTGCAGCTCCCGGTGATGGCTCGGAGCTGAATAATAGCACCCAGCAAAGTTGGACGAAAGGAGGGCGGGCGGGTGCAGCGTCTGATCGAGAACAATGGCTTCGAGGCTTGACATCCTTTCCCAGTGCCCAGCTCTCAGACAGTCAAGCCAGAAGATATTTGTCCCGTCTATCAACATTCGCAGCAGAGAAAATGGAGCTCCAGAACAAATAGCTCAAAGAGGCCCATTCCTCTGTCGGCTGGTAGCTGTCATCAGGAGCCTCGAAGGCCAAAGCCAGGTTTTAGACCCCTTTGTGTTCCATCCGGTGCCCGGTACCCGCTAGGTGCCCATTAAATGCTGTTGGAGGTGAATGCTAATTACCAGCTGTACACTTTCTTAGGAAAGTTTGCCTGATTGCTCTCATTTTCAGTGTTACGGTCCACAAAATTATAGAATTGTCGTGAGGAAGAAATCAAATCATAAGTATAAACAGGTTGCTTATCACAGTGCCTGGCACATGGCAGGTGATCAATAAATGGTAGCTATTATTATTACACTGTAGAGTAGAAATTGATTGCAAACTCATAGCCATTTTAATAGTCAGCATTTCTGAGGCTTACCCTGTACAGGCACCTTACTCATGTTAATGTAGGAACGCCTTGCAACGTCCATGTCAGGCAGGCAGGATTCTTCCCTCCCCCCATTTCATTGATGGCAAAAGAGGCTCAGAGTGAACCAGTGACCTGCTCAAGGTAAGGGCAGTAACGGAACCTGGAATCCAGGTCTTCTTTTCCCTGTCCCTCCCCCTATCCCTCTCCCCTCAGTACTAGGCTCCTAGGCTCTCAGCCTTTTCCTCTGTATCTGTCCATCACTGTCCAGACATCACCACTGCGGGATCCAACCTTTGGGCCACCTTCGCTTCGCTTTTCCCTCGCTCATGCATGCTGGGATCACTGCATCCTAGAGATTCTTCTTTTGAGATGTTTCCAGAACTTCTCCTTTCTCAACCCTGCTGCCACTCGTACTGGCGCAGAACCTCATCCCATGACGGCCAGGCTTCTTACAGCAAGCGGGCTTCTGAGTGGTGTCTCAGGGCTGGGTTCCCTTTCCATCACCTCCGCCCGCCCTCGCCAGTGCCAGGTGGGCGGCCTCAACCCTGTCTGCTCCCTAGTGTATAAATAAAATCAGGTCCGCTTTCCTTTCCTGGCATCTCTGGGTCCCTTCAACCAACCCACCCAAATTCGTCTCTTCTCACACCCTGTCAGAGCCCCTGCTCCAGCTGAGCCTGCCTCAGTGTCCCGCAGGCAGGCACTCCGCAGGCCCTCCGAGGGCTCGGCAGATTAGATCCTTGATAAAGATGCAAATGCCTGATATAGGATGCCCCATTCAGTGCACGGTAAGTGGGACATAGAAATCATCTATTTTGTCCACACACTCATTCTTCAGATGGAACCTGAGTGACTTAGCCAAAGTCCCACAATCAATAAATTTCAGAACCAAGCCTCAGACCCGGGTCTTGTAGCTGAGAATTCAGTGCTCTTCCATTAGGCGAAGAGACCATGTGCCCTCAGTACTGACTAGCAGCCACTGGCCAGGGAGTGGTGGGTGAATTCATTTAGTACTCAGTCTACGTGGGTCGTGGACTTGTGCAGTGCACCAAAAGCATAGCCTCAAAGCCCGAGTTAGGCACTGGAGGCAGGGTGTGGTGGGCAGGGGTATGGTGTGCTGGGGAGGCGGGGTGTTGGAGGTTGAGATTTAGGGGGATTGTCATGGAAATCAACAATTATAAGGCAGAGAAAAAGGAGGCTAAACACCAGCCCAAGCCATGTGCTGTGGGAACATAGTGATTAACTTCTCCGTCCCGATGGGAGGTGGGACTCAGAGGGGCTGTGGGAAAGAAGAGGACTATGACTTGGGTCTGAAGAACCAGAATGATTATGCTCAGGAGCGGTTGGGGGCCAAGGCATTCGGTGTTGGGGAATAAGCGTGGGCAGAGGCAGGGAGATCAGACAGCCTGGGGCGCGTGAGGGGCAGCTCAGCCTGAAGCAAAGAAGCCTGGAAAAAGCGGAGAAGCCCAGATTCAAGTTCTGACTCCGGGCCTAGTCTGGCCAGCTTGGGTTTTGGGCAAATCGCTTTATCTTTCTGGATCTTAGTTTTCTTATCTGTGAAACAGGCATAGTGATATTACCTGTCTCTTGAGGTTATCATGACATTGAACCAAAATAGTAAGGCACCAAATGTAGGCCCCGGCACATAGTAGGTGCTCAACAAAAGGGCCCGTATGTGACTGTTGGCTCACAAGGACAAGCGAGGGTCTGGGTGATGCTGTATTTTTGTTTGTTTGTTTTTTGTTTTTGCCTTCCAATGGGCCCTTTCTCCTCATTCCAGGAGCTCACCAGCTGGCCCGGAAGAGCTGCTTGCCCACCCCTGGTTGCCAGGATGTTTGGCTGCTCCACGGTCCAGAACGACCTTCTGGTCCCGTCATCACCCTTGAGCCCTTTCCAGCCAGAACATAACTGGGGCTAGTGTTCCAGGTCTGGTAACGTCTGGCAGAGCCTATGTTTGGGAGCGAGAGCCGTGTTTAGGTAGAAACAGACACTGGAAACAGCTGCTGGCTCCTCTGCCCTGGTAAACACTCAGTAAGCCTGGCCACTTTGGGCTTCGTGAGGGGACGGGAGCACAAGGCAGGCCCTGCTCGCTGCAGCTTGTGGAGCAGGGGAGGGCCATTTTTTCAGGGAGCGTGCCAGCCTCCTGATGCTGTGGGGGCGGGGGCAGTTAGAGGCCCTGCCTTCTCTCTGGGCTTCTACGTGTGTGAGGACTCAACAGGTCCTTTCTGCCATTTAATATCTCCGAGACTTTGAGTCAATTCTTCAGCCTCTCCGCATGGACCAGTCAGCAAAGGCAATTTCCAGCATGTCCCCGTATGCCATTCCTCTTCAGTGAGCGTTTGCCAAACTTGCCTATGCATCAGAATCACTCGAGTTGTGCTGATTGAAAATGCAGGTTTCCTAGGCCCTACCCCGGAGTCACTGAGTGGGAACCTCTGAGGGCAGGGTCCCGGAACCTGTGTTTTAATGAACTCTCCAGGTGATTCGGGTATAGGAAGTCCAGGAACTATACCTCGAGAACCACTGTCTGAGTTCCAACAGGTTCCCTGGGAAACCAGGAGAAAGAAGTGGTCGGGAGGAAGGGGCCGACGGCTGATGCCGACGCACCACTCCTTTCACGTGCCTGTTTACAGTGAGCTGTTTTGCCTTTGGCATGGTAGTGGACGCTCTTAGATGTATGTTTCCTTTATGTCCTAAAATATAAAGGATGTGAAGGGTGAGACCCCACCCCCTGGACTTACCTCACTTCCAACCCACCCGTTCATCCATCTATCAGCCATCATTTTCTGCGCCTACCTGCTCTGTGCCTATCTCTGGCTGAGTTTTGGAGACATAAGGAAGCATAAAGTCTGGTCTTTGGCCAGAAGTCCTCATCTAGACAAAGGGACACACAAATCATCCTAACGTAGGAGCATCCATTCAGTGAGCAATGGGAACGAGATCCCTTCACATGCACGGTGAGAGCAGAGGCCTCTCCTCAGGCTTCATGGAGCCCATGTTCTTTTTCCCATCTGCAGCTGCAGCCTCTAAACTCAGCCGCATCTCCTGGCATTTCTGAGAGGGATCCACTCTAGTGAGTGTTGCAGGCTCATGGTGGTTGTCTCTTACATAGTAAGTTATTGTGGAATTAACAGGTGAACACCCATCCAATTCCAGAGGCATGGATGCTTCAAGAGCCTGCTCTTAGCTCTACCTGCATCCCACTATGCCACTGTGGACAGGTCTCTGAGCCTCAGTTTCCCCATCTCTAAGATGGAGGATTGGCTTCCAGCTCTGCCATTTTCTACCTGGAGCATGACTCTGACAAGCCTGGTTGCAATGCGCTTGTTAGCAACGACCTTTCTCTCTCCACCCCAAGCTCATCTGTCGGAGCACATCAGCACAGAGCATCTCTCAGGTTTAGTGGATTTGCTTTAAGCGCCCGGCATATTACCTGCAGCCGGTGTTTTTGCAGGGGAATGCAAGGTGAAAGTTAACCTGAAGGTGGCGCTGTGGCTCCAATTGACAAGCTGCTCCCGAGCAGGTCTGTGTTTTGAAACTATCCGTGGAAACTGGGCAGCATGGATAGCAGGTTCTGTTCCTTCTGGGGGCCCTCACAGTCCAGCAGGCTCCGCTCATTTGCAGGAAACAGCCGAGTTAGCCTAATCAGGCCTCTCCGCCTCCTGGGGCCCCTTCAGACAACTTCAGAGCTCTGCTTCCCTTTGCATCCTCCCTTCAGGAGTGCGGGGAGAGGGGGAAAGCCTGCTGTGAGTGGCAGGGAGCTGGAGCCTGTGCCCGGGTTTCCTGGGAGACTTGTTTTCTGGTGCTCATCGCACGCAGGGGGCCCTGGGTGTGGAGCTGCCCCTGAGTCTGCGACATGATATGTTGTGTTTGGGTCACAGCCTCCTTGAGCCCCCAGCTCCCACTGTGGACTCCACACCCCAGTGATTCACTTGATATTTTGAAAGCACTCTGCGCTGTTCCTGCTGCCTTCGCTCCATTTATTTGGGTTTGGTTTTTAGCTGAGCCATCCAATACAGAAGCCGGGGGAGAGAATAATAGGGGACAAGAAGAAAAGAGTAAAATGCTAACATTTATTATGTGTCCGCTGAGTCCCAAAATAACGAGCACAGCTAGTCTTAGACTTTCTTTCAGCTGCACAGCCTTTCCTCCATCCAAAATCACAGGCGGAACCCAGCCATATAAACTGGCCCCGAGGGGCGCTGGTAGGGACAGGTGGGGTGCCCAGGGCCCGCCCCTCACCACCTGTATCTCACTCCACTCCCAGCAGCCCCTTTGGTGCTTCCACGAAACCTGATCTAAAGCAATGTGCTTATTAATCTGTATATAACCCTTAGAAGAAATATTATCCGACTTTTATAATACAAAAGCTGAAGCCTAGAGAGGCGGGGTGACTGGCCAGGATTAACAAAGGGCAGAGAGCCAGGCTGGGGGCCAGATATGCCCGACTCCAAAGCCCCCATCTCTTCCTGGAAGATGGTGGGCGCTGCACTTCCTCGGGCAGGAAGGGGCTGTGGCTCCTCCTGCTGCACAGAGCACCAGGCCAGACGCACACAGACACTGTCGGTGCTGGATAGTCAGTGAACTGCATGCAGAGAAGAGCCCTGGATAGGGCACAACCGTGGGAGATGGGAAACATGTTGGGGAGTGGGTTCTGGGCCGCCAGGGAAATGATCCTTCTGCCCCCGGGCAGGCTCCGGCTTGGCTGGCTTCAGAAGGCAGCAGCCAGCCATGTGCTAAAGATTCCGACGTGGGCTTTGCAGACCACAATTAGACTTTGTGTGGCTCCAGGACAACCGGGGTTTGGAGTTGTAAAGTCGAACTGGATCTCGGTTCCTGCTTTGCAGGTGGAAGAGATCTTGTGGGAGAGCAGCTTCTGAAAGGCCAGGCGCTTTTTAAAAAGAACAAATAAAGGAAATCATTTGTTTGCTTGGAATTTCTTGTTTGCTTGGAATCTTGTGACAAGCATAGATTTAGAGTCAGAAATACTTGGATTCAAAGGCCATTTCTATTGGTTCGAACTGACTTCCCTGGGTCTCGGGTGCCTCCTTTGTAAACCGGGATCACAAACAGCGCCTATGGCACCTGCCTGCTGTAAGCATTAAGCGAGCTCTTGTGTATGGAGGCGTCGAGCTTGGAGTGTGTCAACAGTGGTTACCTCTCTGCTCTCCCAAATTTTCTCAAAGCCCATCGAATGTACAGCATGTGCTAAACGGGCACTTGATGGATGGGTTATCACTTCTCATGTGGTCAGCCGGCTGAGAAGCTTACTTTTTCATCTTAATATGTGAGACATGACACGCTGACCCTCAGAATTGTAAACTCAGAATCTCAGAGAGCTCAGGATGGTTGACCCCAAGGCCTTCATTATAGAGATGGGGAAAGTAACTTACCTAAGGTCACCCACTAGGCTAGTGACAGATCTGCTGACTCCCAGCCTATTACTCTGTCATCCCAGGTAAGAAGGGAGGACCACAGGATGCTGTTTGGTCCCTTCTGGCCCATGATTCCTACATCTGCGAGGAGAATAGAGTGAGGGGTTCATTGAGGGAAGTCTATTCTATTCCATGAAACCCATCATGTGGGGGTCATGTTTCAGAGGTAGGTGGAGCCTTCATTATAGGACTGACAGCTCAGGAGCCTGGATCAGTTTGGTCATCACCCATCGTCAGAGGTGGAGTAGGCTCCTACCACGGGCATCCAGGCGTAAGGGGACAGTCCAACTTGGAGTTGACCCTGTCCCTGGCTCTTACCAGCTGGGTGCCTGGGCAGGGAATTGCTCTCTCTGAGCTTTTTTTCCTTATCTGAGAACCAAGGAGAATGAAAGCATGCACTTCATAGCTTATTGTGAAAACTCAATAAGTTAATATAATAAAAACCCACACTTAATGAACATGTACTATGTGCCAGGTTGGGTTCTAAACTTTATGCATTTGCTCAATTAATCTTCATAACGACTTGTATTTTACTGCTGAGGAAACAGGCTCAGAATGGTTGAGCAGAGCCCAAGGACACAAAATTGGAGAAGACAGTGCCAGGCTTTGAACCCAGGTAGACTGGTTCTGGGACCCCACTCTTAATCACTCTGCCCTTTGGTGTCCCAATTTAGGCAAAAGTTGGTGTTTAGCAAGTAAGTGCTCCAGAAATGTCCCACCCTCTCTCCCTTCTTCCCTCCCTTTTTCTCACCTTCTTCACTCATCCCTTTCTTGCCCCCAAGAGTGGGTTCCAGAAACAGTGAGCTTTAGTTTCTCAGATACCACAAGTACCCGCCCCCCCCCCAACTTGACCATTTTGCCTTAATTCATTTTTCTTCTCTGTTTTTGTTGCTGGTTTTGTTTTTATTTTTTGATCTTTGATCAAAAGCATGATTGAATTGCCAACAAGGCAAATCTCTCTATCCTGTGCTCACGGGCACCAGGTGAGCCTCCGTGCTTAGCTAAGCTCCCAGCGCCAGTCAGCCGAGGGGCACGATTGTCGATTGCCTGGCTTCTAATTGCACATATGCACGCTAAGCCCCCAGCCCACGGGCCAGCTTTCTGACTGACCAATTTGGGACCAATTTGGGATAAAATACGCCTTCTAGTCTGTACTTTTCTGGCGATACTTTTTCAAGTTCTTGGTTACTATAGAGATCTTGTCAACACATCTAAATACTCTTCTTAGCACAGAAACTTGTCTCCTCACCAGTCTCCACACAGCCCCAAAGAACAGAGGGGCTCAGGAAGCAGCAGGGAAGGCTTGGCCTCGCTCCTCCGAGACTCAGGTTTCCTTAGCTACTTGCAGGCCTTGGGTCCACAGAAAATAAAATGAGGAAATGGGAAAGAGCAGCTGTTTGAGTGGGAACAAGCTGCACAGTGAATAAAGGCAAATCAGAACAATGGAGAAGCTGGCCAAGCTATTTAAAATGTCCAAATCTATTTCTTCTTCCAGTAGCCCCAAAGAAAGTCTGCTCCGGAGACCTGGATCTGCTACTATCGTGGTTGGAAGTGAAACATCGGAGTCCCCAGTGGACTGGGTGCTAAAGTCTGTTTGTGAGCCTGCAATGCCAACATCTGCAGTGTGTTTATACAAATGACTGGCGGAGCCCTCACGCTGCCTCTTGTCTTCCCCATTTCTACTAGTCAAAACCCTACCCATGCTTTAGGACCCCTCTCCAAGGCCAGCAGTTCCTGAAACACTTAGATTCAACCCCCGCCCCCTCTCTGTATCTCTCATTATACCATCTCTCACCACCTTCTACCTGGCATTATGGCTGCTTATATATCTGCTTTCATTCCAGAGATACTCATCGGACCGTAATTACATGGCAAGCCCAGAGCTAGTCACTGGTGATGAGAGAGATACAATTTCTGTTCTTAAAGAGCTGACATGCTCACAGTCTAGCAGAGATGGACAAGGCAACACATAATTAAAACAGTGTAGAGACGTGTGCAGACGGTCTTTGATGCCAAGAGGCTGTGGCATCCGCCTGGGGCAGAGGTAATGAGGGGAGACGCAGGGAGACTTCCCAGAGGTGATGATCCCTGGCTTATGTCTTACAGAATGAATTCTGCAGAAGGGAAAGGGGATAAGGAAGACGGAGCAATTTAGGATAGTGGCATGCTTGTGCAAATCCAGTGAGGTATGGGAGAGCAGCTCTCAGGGAGGGAGCCTCAAAGAGCTTAGGTGGCTGGAGTGGGGAGGTGGCAGGAAGCGGGATCAGGCAAGTGGGTACCTGTCAGATCACAGAGGGCCTAATAAACGCTGTTTATCAGTTTGGACTTTCTTCTGAAGGCAATGGAGAGGCATGGACAGGTCTTTAAGAGGCGCGGGACCTGACTAAACCTATATTTTAAAAAATCAACTTGGGCTGCTGAGTGAAAAATGGATGGTTGGGAGAACAGGTAGGAGGCAGTAGCATTGGTCCAGGTGAGAGATAATGGCTGGGTCTCAGTGGGAGCAGTGCAAGAATGAGAAGTGGAAGGATTAGAGATCCATCTAGGAGGCAGAATTGGCAGGTCACAGTTTTTGACCAGGTGAATGAGGAAGAGGGCAAATTCGGGATGGTTTCCAGAATTTCAGCACCATTGGCTAAGGAGGAGGATCAGGTCTGGGAAGGAAAGATTTCGGAAATGCCAGATGCTAATCTGAGGAGCCCGGGGGATAGCTCCAGGTGGATCTAGCAGCTCTTTCCTTCTTTTTTCCCTCCTCCCAAGGCCTGCTCTCTCTCTGGATCTTCCTCAGACTTACCGTCTGCAACTTATGCAGTGGTGTAGCCTGAAATTAGGTCAATTATTTTCTACTTCTAGGTGCCAGACTTTTGGAAAAGTCACGAGATAGATGCACCCATGAAGGTGTTCAAGCTGATCCCCAATGTGCCATGCCTCCTTGGAGTGTTTGTATTTCGAGGAGAAAGCCAAAAGAACATTAAAGGCGGAATGCCAGCATTGTGGGGAGGGGAGGGGTAGGTTTAGCAGGAGTCCTTCTCCAGGGCCTGAGGACCCACTCGCTGGGGTTGGTGGGCCAGCCGGGCCTGGGCCTTTCCCTGTGTCCTTTCCTGCTTGCCCCTGATGCAGCTTCGCAGCCTTCCATGGTGGACCCGGCACCCAGCCTCCTCACTGACCACTTCTACATCAAGTCCGCACCACCGGCCACCAGAAGCCAAGAAAGTTCTTTGTCCTCCCTGGGCCTGCTTCCTTATCATCAAATGGCAGGATTATATTCTTTCTATCTCTTACATCCCCTTTTCTTCCTTTTTCCTTAGTGGTTAAGAATGAAGTCTTTGAAATCAGGCATATCTGGGGATAAATTTCAGTTCCACCACTTTCTGCCTGTGTAAGTTACTTCACTAGTACTTTAGTTTCCTCATCTGTATAGTGGGCATAGTAACAGTACCCCCTGTGTATTATCATTGTCCATATTCAATGAGATGATGCGTGGAGATCTCTTAGCTCAGTGCCTGGCACCCACCAGGTGCTCAAAAGCTACTAAGGTTATCATCCTTATGCCACAGGACGACCCTCCTTTCTCTGTCTTTCCCTCTATTTCTCCTTCCCTCCCTGATATTCTTTGCAAATATTCCAAGTACAAAGATCACTCTGTCAGGGCTGCCAGCTGCACAGTCTGGAGGCAGAGGGCTGGACTGGAGGACCCTCTGGGTCTCTTTGGTTCAGGAGTCTGAGATCTCAAAGGTTTGAGAACATTCTCTATGAACCTTCTTCACCTTCATTCTCATGGCAATTTAGGAGCTGGCCTCTATGGGTCTCCATCGCTATGTAGTTTTTCCAGGTTCTCTGGTGGTTCCCTCCCTCCATCCCCCATTTTTCTGCATCCCCTTCTGGGTCCAGACAGGTTAAGGGCTGCTCTCACAATCAGCTGTTACAGCCCATTCACTGGATCCCCAATTACTGGGTGTCTGGCTCAACTCTTTCTTCATTTCCCAAAATGTTCTGAGGAACGTTGTGTGCATCTCCCCACCTGCCAGCACTCTTGAGTTTCTGAACCTGACTTCAGAGCAGAGGGGAATGGCTTGTCAGCATGAGCTTTCATATTCTCCATGCCTCCTTTATGCCTGCTGGTTCCTGGTGCCCAGAGAGCTCGGCTGCAAGAGATTCCTCTATCGATTGCCTTGCTTTGTCTCCCTGTGTATTGATCATGGTTCTCCAGAGAAGCAGAACCAACAGTGTGTGTGTAATAGATTTATTTAAAGGAATTGGTTCGCACAATTATGGAGGCTGGCAAGTCCAAAATCTGCAGGATGGGCCAATAGGCTAGAGTGGCCCAGAAAAGAGCCAATGCTTTAGTTCAAGTCCAAAGCCATCTGCCTCAGAATTCCCTCTTGCTTGGAAGAGGTCAGTTTTTTGTTCTATTCAGGCCTTCAACTGATTGGATGAGGCCCACTCACATTACATAGGACATTCTGCTCAAAGCCCACCCATTTAAATATTAATATACTCTGAAAACACCTTCGCAGAAATATCCAGAATGATGTTTGACCACATATCTGGGCACCATGGTTCAGCCAAGTTGACACATGAAATTAACCTTCATACCCTGTTACTGGCAAACATAACAGAGAAATATCTCAGACCTCAGGGGTACTTTTTCCTACCCCTATTCTAAGCCAGATAATATCAAGACTTAGTTCCTGCTTCACCAGAGGGTCATGATGGAATGTAACCTCTGCCTCCACTTGTCAAGGCCTCTTGGCCTGCAGTAGTTCAGGCCTGGGCCTGGGGCTGTGGGGCTGAGTGGGAGGCACTGAGCATCTCTATAATGGAGATTGGGGGAAGGGGTTGACAGACGTTGCTGCCCCCTGTGACCTCAAAGATTTTCAAACTTGGTTGTATATCAGAATCAACTTTAAATGCAGATTTTTAGACACCCCCCGCCCCCCACCACTATAAAAAGAAATTCCTGATTCAAAAGAGGAGGGCATTTGAATTTTTAGCAAGTAATTAATGTATTGCCATAGAAAATTTCAGAATGAGAGTGGAGCAATGAGCCTCTCCCGAAGCCAGACATTCTCATCATCTCTCGAGGATGAGGCACCTGGTCGAACCCATAATTTCATGCCAACTCATCTTTTTATCATCTCACGTGAATGTCTCCTGTGATGGCAGCCTTACCCCCTCTGAAGGAGCCCCTCGTGTTTTAAGAGGAGAGATGTAAAATCTGCCTTCCTGTGCCTTCCAGCTGCTGGTCCTTGCTCCGGCTCTTAGAACCAGAAGGAATCTGTATAATTACTCATCCACTGGAGAGCCCTTGAGGCATTGATGACGGTTCTCATTTCCTTCTGGGTCTTCTCTGGGCTCAAAATCCCCAGGGCCCTCACCAGGCAATGTCTCTCTCAATGTGAGGTCTCAGGAGTGAACTCTACTCAGACTTTTTTTGGTCCCTGCAAGGCCTGACAGAGAAATCACCTCTCTCCTTCTGGACACTCCACACCTATTAATGTGGCCTTTGGGCTCTTACGTTAGCCACATCACCCTGTAGATGGAATCCTCCAAGTCTGAGCCCCCAGCCTGGGTCCTTATTCTCCTTCCTCTTGCCATAACTGCTCCACTGGAAGGAGGGGTTTCTTTAAGAGCCTGGGGACTCCAGAGCTTTCTCTTCCATGTTGAAAAACACAAACTACAGGATGTTCTCCAGACACCTGGGAAAACATAGGGTTTGCTGCCCTTTTGGACTGGCTCCCTCCGAGACCAAGATCTGACCTTGGTTCTGGTGCCCTTCATGGAGGAGCCATCGTAATGTAATAGAAAGTCCATAGACTTTGGGTCAGGCAGGCTCAAGTTCGAATCCCAGCTTGACCAGCCGAACTTCTGTTCCTTTAGTTGTAAATAGTGCCTCCCAACTGGGTTGTACTGAGAATTCCAGATAAAGTGTCAGAGCAGCTCACCTGGGGCCTGGCACATAGCAGGTGCTGTAAATCTAAGCTCTCACCTCCTCCTGAAGATCTTGATACTCTTCTCCCTCCTGTTTTCCCCATCAAATCTCAATTCTAGCCCCTAATGCTGAAGAGCCTTATTAAGTAAATAGACCCAAGGCTGTAGTCAAATCTTTGGGCTTAGTGGGTAGAGGGGGAGACATGTGCCTCCATATGAGTAATATAACCTGGGACAAGCCTCTTCCTTTCCTCTGATCTTGGGTCCCTTATCTCAGACCTGTGAACAAACCAAGAAAGCTGCTCAAAAGCCCCTTCTGGCTCTTCCACTGGGTCTCCCCACAAGTTGCCTGGTCTTTTGCAACCCTGGGCCCTGGAAGGGCATCAGGCAAATGTGGAAATCATCTAACAAGCCCCCTAAGATAAGGATGGACCATTCCTCCTCGACGTTCAGCCCGGATTCATCCCCTGAGTCATCTCTCAGGCATCCACCAGCTTCTCCTCTGCTGGAAAGCAGCAGGACATGGACGTGAGAAATCAAGGGTCTTTCACCTCAAATACTAATAGGCCAGCAGGCAGACAGACAAGTAAACAAATAACCATCCTTCAGATGGCTAGGAGCTGTCCTAGAAACAGGATACACAGAAACTGCAGGGAGCGCAGAGCAGGAAACTGACCTTACCACCAGGAAGGATGGGCGGCAGTTCAGGAAAGCGAGTGAGAAGCGAAGGTTGGAACTGAAGCTTGAAGGATGCTGGGAGTTTGCTTGGTGGCCAAGGAAGCGGGGGTACCCTAGGCCAAGCGCACGACAAAGGCAAAGGGATTGGGAAGTCAGATCACTTTGGGATGACCTAAGAGTTCAGCAAAACTTGAGGAAGTGGCTGGAAGTCAAGAGAGGAGGCAGGGAGATCAGTTGGGAGTCTACTGTGGTAATCCAGACCGGATGCCATAGAGACATAAACTAAGACAGTGCTTCAGTCCACACTAAGCAATTTGGGGACACAAAGACCAGCCAGATGTGAATCCTCCTCTCCATGGACTGACCATCCAGCCACCTTTCTCTTATTAATAAGTATTTATTGAGCATCTATACTGTGGCCAGACACTGTGGTAACTAAGGGACTTTCTCTCAGAAGGACAAAAGGCCTGTCCCCCAATAGGTTAGTTTCCTATAACTGCTGAAAGAAAGTACCATGAACTGAGTGGATTAAAACAATAAAAATTTATTCTCTCATAGTTCTGGAGGCTGGAAGTCTGAAATCAAGGTATCAGCACGGCCACGCGCCCTCTGAGACTCTGGGTAGAACCCTACCTTGCCTCTTCCTAGCCTCTGGTGGCCATCAATCCGGGCCTTCCTTGGCTTGCAGCTCCATCACTCCAGTCTCTGCCTCTCTTGTCACATGTCATTCTCCACATGTGTCCATCTCTATGTCTCTTCTTTTCTTATGAAGACACCAGTTGTATTGGATTAGGGTCTGCCCTAATGAGTATGGTACCCTCTTAACTAATTACTTCTGCAAAGACCCAATATTCAAATAAGGTCACATTCACAGGAAACAGGGATTAGAACTTCAACTTATCTTTTTGAGAGGGGACACAGTTCAACTTAACATCAAGTAACTACAATGCCCTGTGGCAACCGCCTTAGAGTAGTCCAGGCTGTGGGAGAGAGCTCTGCCAAGAGCCAGGATCCAGAGTGGTTTCCTGGAGGAGGTGGCATTTCAGCCATACAGTGATAGGTAGGATTTAAAGATGCAGCTATGGAGAGGCATTCTAGGCCAAGGGTGGTGCATGTGTGGAAGCCCAAAGACAGGAATTGCAGGGCAGTAATTATGTCACTCCAGTTTTTAGCAGTACTCGGCAAGTCCTCCCTCTCGCCCTCTGCTCCCCTGCCCCCCACATCTTGTGCGGCCCAACTCACATCTTGCTCTTGGGTTTGTTGGGGTTTGGAGGAAAACTGCTGCCTGGGATCATCATGACACTCCTATTCACGTCCAAACCTGGATTTGTTTTTTTTCTGAGCTGCAGTTAAGAAAAAAAACAAAAAACAAAAAACCTCTGTGTTTATCAAGTAGCAAACCAGTAGGAAATTATAACCTTTTTAAATAAATATGTATCTAATTATAGGAAAGCACAGTTTACGTTTTTATAGCACCGTCAGGATTTCCCCTGCGAGCCAAGTCTACTGATAATGTTCCAACCACCCCCCCAAATCTCGCTGGGCATTGACCTCAAAAATACCATCTCTGCTGGCCTCTCAGCAGTGAGCCAGGCTGTGCGGAAATGCCCACCAACCTGAAGGGCACCTGGGTCTCTGGTTTTTGTTTTTGTTTTTTTCAGAGCCAGAGGCCCAGCCCCTTGATTAGCTCCCAACCACAAAGCCAAAACCCCCATCCCCACCCTGCCCCCAGACTGTGTGGCTTGCCCACAGGTCTTAGCCCAGCATGAATCTCTGTGGTTGGCAGTTTTCTCCCTTACAGAAACGTCAAAAGTCCCAGAGAGAGCAGAACTGAGCCATCTTGGGGGAGGCGTGAACGCCGGGGCTCATCTCAAGCCAGGCACTCCATTCTCACCTGCATTCCTTTTAGTCCACAAATAGTATTGAGCAGAGAATATCATATCTACATGCACCATAAAGGAATAAGCCATGTGAGTAAAGTCCAGAAAATGCCAAGCGGAGCGTGGGCACATATCAGTGCTAATACGTAGTAACCGTTAGCATTTCCGGACAGCACGCAATTCCCACCTGCCATGCGGGTCTCAGGGTTAGTTCATTCTTTGGCAAACACCTATTAAGCACCTATTATGTGCCAGGGACTGCTATTCACCTGGCTCACTTCTTCACCTGCTTTAAGTCTTTGCTAGAATGTCACCTTTACACTGGGGCCTCCCTGTCTGCCCTGTTTCATGCCTGTCCCCTTCTTCCCCACTCTGGGCTTGCCCGCCCACCTTTACTCTTCCCCTAGCACTCATCACCTTCTAGTGTAGGTGATTTACCTTTTGTCTATTGTTTTTATCTGTTCCCCCAACTAGAAGGTAAGCTCCATGACCAGGGGTTGGATGTCTTGGTTTTATTTACTGCTGTGGCCCCACTAAGTCAAGGCTGGGCACATAGTAAGTGCTCAATTAGTATTTATCAAATTGAATTAAGGTCACTGTTTTTGGAGACAGATAATCCAGGTTAAAGTCCCACTCCTCACTAGCTGTGTGACATTGGGCTTGCAATATAACCTTGCTAAGCCTCATTCCCCACTTCTGTAGTGTGATGCCCTTGGAGCCCAGACAGTGGCCGGCACCAAGACGCATCTCAGTAACTGGTAGGTGGGCTGCTGGGGATCAGGTTCAGGGTGGGAATTCCACGGTTCAGGGAGGCTTCAAGAGCAGGGATGCCTGGATTTGAATTCTGGTGCTTCCACTTCTAGCTCCATGACCTTAAGCAAATCACTTAACTTCACTGAGCCTCAGTTTCCTGTTTGTAAAATTGGACTCAAACAGCATACTTTTCACCTCGGAGAGTCACTGTGAGGTGGTATGAGCAGGTCCTGAAGAAAGACACTGTGCCTGGCACAGAGCAGGCGTTGGTTCCTCCTTTTCCTCCTTCCAGAGGGGCTGTGAGGACTGAGGAGCAGGAGCCTGCCAAGGCCCAGAGGCCTGGGGCAGTGGCAGGGGCAAGGGCTGGGGCTGGGGCTGGGGCAGAGACAGGGCAGGGGCAGGGTCAAAGCAGGGACAGGTGCAGCGGCAGGGGCTGGGCTGGGACAGGGGCAGGGAATGCTATCAGGTAGAAGGGCCATTGGCCTCCTCCTCCCCCACTTCCAATTACCCAGTGTGGGCCTGTAGGATGTGCTCAGATATTCCCACCTGCCCAAGTCAGTTCCCACAGCAACTTCCCATAGCCCTGGCTCCCCTGAGGCACCATCTCTCTGCTCACTTATATACTAATGGGGCCTACATGCCTCTGAAATGAGGTGATGGCACCCCCCAGGGCCCACAGCATGTGCCAGGGGAAGTCTCTTGGGAAATGATGGCTCCCCCAGGATCAGGGGAAGGAAAGTGTTAGCTTACAAGGGGGGCTGTGGATGCCTTTACATCTTTGAGCAGAGGAGGACAGGGAGGGGCTGCTGCTCAGAGCTACAGCTGCCAATCAAGGACAGGGGGTACTTGTGCTGGGCGGGAATCAGAACAGGGAGGTAGCCATGGCAACCATTCCTGATGCTCCAAAACAGGAGATGCCCTTCTACCTTCTGTGTCTAGATGAAGCTCAGAGAGAGCCAGTGAGGCAAAGGTCAGCTGCTGCCCCCACCTTACTTACCTCTCTTGAGGACTGTCCTGCCTCCCCACCCCCACCCCCACCACTAGCACAGAGTCAGGGTGAGGCCCGATGCCTGCACAAGAGGCCCTTCAGCCACACAGAGCATGGAAGAGGAGGTGACCCCATGGCACATGCTGTGCGAGAGCTGGAAATTTATGTACAATCCTAAAGGTGGCACTTCCATCTAAGGCTGGGGCACGCCAGTCGCCACGTGGGCCTATGCCTGGCTTCCTCATCGCAGTCGTTTGACGACTTGAAAGCGTCCCAGAGCAAGCCCAGCCTGGAGATGATGTGTCTTAGAGTTCCAGGGCCCTCTTAGTCTGGGCAGTGGCAGGAAGCTTTCAGAGGCCGGGACGGTCGGTGCGCACCACATCCGCCTGCCACACTGGGCAGCCCGGGCTGGATGCCGACGCAGCAGGTTCGCCCTTGGGGTTGCAGTGGGTTACCATATGTTGCACATCTCTGCTGGGCCCTCTGCCTGCACTGTCTCACCCAAGCCCCACCCAGGACAGCCTAAAATAGAGGTATTATAAAATGAGTAAAGTGAGGCTTAGTGAGGTCAGGTCACTTTCTCAAGGCACACCCAAGCAGCACAGCAGCGTTAAAAGCCAACTCAGCCGTCCTCCAAAGCCCGTTTTGCAGATGAAGAAACCAAGGCTGGGGCAGCCAAGGCCTCCCAGCTAGTAAACATGGGAGCTGTCAGGCTCTGAGGCCAAGATCCTTAACGTAGCGTCTATGAACTCGGGTGGGAGAGAAACGCAACCCGATGTTCATTCACCTCTAGCTGAAATTTAGCATTTCCTTCAAGTGTGAATGTAAGCAACACACCACAGTTATATTAGCAACAGCTGTGACTTTGTCACCAATCGAAATCACAGATATTTTCATCTCACAGTTGTGGCAGAGATCTTGAAATATCGTGTGTACTCATCACTCTTTTGAAATTATAGCAGTTATTAGACCTGACTTTAGGTCTTGTAATTTAATGCATTAGCGAGAAGCACATACGCGGCTGTAGCCCAATTTAAGATGTTTTGATAACTGTTTTTCTAAACTATAATTCACTTGTTTTATAATTTTGCATATTTCATACACTTAAAGACGGTTTTCTGAGAAGAAGTCCACAGTCTTTAACAAATAGTCATGAGGTCAGGGCACAGCAAAGGTTAAGACGCCCTGCCCTGAAGCCTGTGCCCCCAAGCCGACTCACCTGCCTCCCAGGTGTTCAGCCCAGCGGGCCCCCTTTCCTCCTCCAGAGGAAGCAGAGTGATTGGCTCAATTAGCCTGGGGGCTCAGCACATTGTGGGCAGGCGGCCTGCCCCTCTTCCCCTCTCCCTATCAGACTCACACCCAACCTTCCTCATCCCTCTGCCACGTAGGAGTTAAAACACCAACTTCTCTGGAGAGCCCAATTTTCCCTTTTACAACCAAGTCAGGTTTGTGCCAATTTCCAGGCACCAATTATGGGCCAGCTCTCTTGGACCAATTAAAATGTGCAGGTGCAATAATGTCGACATCAACAGTCTGGGGTTATCTCAGCAGATATTTTCCATGAAATATTTATAAGAGACTCTGGAAAGTTAACCCCATCCGCGCGGCAGTGCCTCCCTCTCTCCGGCAGGCTGTGTCGCCAGTAGAATGAGAGCCAGTGAATGGCGAGGGCGGAGGGGTACACAGAATCCTGCAGCGAGACGGGGACCGGGGCCCGAGACTGGGGCCCGAGAAAGCGCAGGCACAGGTTGAGGGGAACAGGACTTCTTTGAAGGTCTTTTTTTTTTTTTTAAAAAGGATCTTTGGAATTAGGCTAATCAGGAGGCTGGTGTTCTGAAAAATGTCCACGTGGGCTTCAGGAGACCCGGGTTTTAGTCCGGACTCAGCCATGCACCTTGCCATGTGACCCCAGGCAAGCAGCATTGTGATTTGTAAACAGGGAGAAATGCCCAAGCCCGCCCACCTCCCACGGCTGTGGTGGGAACTGCACGTCAGAGTGAATGTGAGAGGCTTTGGAAAGGGTTCCATGCTGCCCAAGGGAAGGTTCTTGGCAAGGGTCCCAGGCTCCTCAGTGGCCAGGAGTGGGTCTCAATCAACCCTACTGCCCTTGCACCCTGGACTGTGCGTGGCACCGAGTAAGCACTGAGTCCATGTTTGTGGAATGAATGAGTGACCAGATTTGACCACTTTCTAGCCTTATGACTAACCATTCATTTGTCAGCTTTGGTCTCTTCACCTGTGACAGAGCCTCCTGGTCCAACCTCTCGGGGTTGTCCTGCAGATGAATAAAGGCACCGGCTCTTTGTGAAACAGAAAGATTCCCCCTGCTTATAAGGGCATCGTCTGGGAGACTGGGCAAGCTTCCTTGGGATCCCCGTGACCCTTCCCTGGATGGTCTCATAGAATCGGCAGAGACAGAGTCTATCAACAGGGCTGCGGTGGCTGATGATAATAGTGGCCCCAGTTTTTCGTGCCTCCCTGTATCCTGGCCCTTGGATAATGTCTACCATGCTGATTCTGGCTTGGCCCTGTCACTTACTTCAGGCAATAGAACAGCAGCAAACTTGAGGAGAGCAAAGCTTGCCTGTCCCTCTTGCTCCTCTGCCTTTGTCACAAGGCATCCCAGACCAGCCCACAGCCAAGATCAGCAGAGCCGACCGCCAACCTACACCTCGCCATGGGAATAGAAGAATCACCCCGCTACACTGTAGGTTGCGCGCAATAGATAATAACGGGCTATTATTTTTAATCCACTAATTTGGGGGATGGTTTGCTATGCAGCAACAACTGATACAGTGGCCACATCTGCCCCAGAGCCTCTTTGATCTTCGAACTCTCCTTGAAGAGATAGAGCAATAGAGATGCCCTCTTCCCCGTGGGTCACGGGGGCTGCCGCCAAAACAGAGAGGCGATTTGCCTAGTGGTGGAGGGTGTGCCCGCCAGAGTCAGTCCATCTCAGGTGTGTGCCCTTAATCACTCTGTGCCTCAATGTCTCTGTCTACGAAAGCACAGTGTTTGGGGCTGTGGTGAAGAGTAGCAAAGACAGTGACTGTAAAGCGCATGGCACAGAAGGAGTGCTCGGAATGACATTTTTAGTTGTTTATTTATGGTGGTCGATGATCCATCCTTCCTCCCAAAAGACTCTGTTTCTTTCTATCAGCCCAGATTGCTGGCAGCCTTTGCCAGGACACCTCCCCGGTGGAGGGAGACAAGCTAGAATCCGGAGCCACGTGCATTGGACTGGTGCGGATTCCACAAACACTGTGATATTCGGCAAGCGGAGCCTGCCAGTCACATAGGGACAAACAACACCCAGGTTTTAACCACCGCCAAAGCACTTTCACACCCACGCTCCTATCCCACAGCCCCGCGAGGATCCTGGGAGGTGGGCAGGCCAGGGACTAGCAGCCCCATTTTACAGGTGAGACTTGTAGGAGCTAGGACTTGATGCCAGGTTGTCTCATCCCAGAGGAGACTTGCCTGCTGTCTTGAGCCACTCAACCTCTAGTTCAGGGTCAAGACTTGGCCTCAGGTGCTGGACCAAGCTCTGGGATCCTGGAGTGAGGGGCCACGCCCGCCCCTTTCAGAGTCCTGAAGGCACCCTCTACAGAAATGTGATTTTCTCTCCTGAGGGGAAGGTGTCTCCTCCTCTCCCTGAGCCACTGGAGTGAGTAGTTTGGGAATGAATGATGGTGGGAGATTCCTTTAGTATTTAGCAGGATTTTAAAATGAAAAGCAATTAGGCAGGGCTCTGGCTTTACACAGCCTGTGCCCCTGACACAGGTAAGCCACCAGTAACAAGGCCGACCCCACAGAGGTCCCTGCACTGTCCCTGGCACCGTGACATCTGCGGAGCCTGGTTGGGGATAGAGCTGCCCTCTCCCTGACAATCCTCTCACCCCCAGCTCACCAGGCGCAAACAGGATGTGGCCGAGTTCTCACCAATTTACGCATCTATTCACTTCTTTACGGGTTGCTTCCCTCCTGAAACCCACCTCGGCCCCCTTTTCGCCTCCTCTTCCCCAGAAGTTACTTTCGCAGTTTGCGAAGGAGGCTGAAAGGTTGTTACAGCTTCGGGAAGGTCCAAAACACAATTTAAACACAAAAGCCAAAACACAGTGCAGCAATAACATTGAAGAACCCTGGAAAAGAACCGCCTGTAAAACAGCTTTTACGTTGGCCGATTCCCTTCCAGAGTGGGTAGGCTATTAAGTAGGTGTCGCCAGAATGAATGTGCCATTTTGCTGTCTGCGCTGTTCCCTCGCTGCCCTGTCATAAGCGTTTCCCTTGTTGCAGCACGCTAAATTATGGTGTCTCCAGCAGTACACTTTTCTACGGTCATGAACAACTGGTTGTTGCAAAGACCAGATTGTTTCTCGGAATGCAGGGATGAGGCGGCACCCTTTCTCATTCTGCGATTTGTAAAATTGCACACTGGCTCCCAGGCCTCGGATGGTCCCCGGCCCTCCCTGCCTGAGGGCCGAGGAAGGTACAGATCGTCTCCGCTGGGTGGACCAGGTGGTCTAGAAAATGTCAGCCACAGGCATGGTGTATGCCCCCTCCCAGACCGAAGGAACGGGCCTACGACCAGCCCTCCCTCGTGTTATCTGTAGAGTTGCTACTGCTTCCAGCTTTTTGCTCTGAGTCGTCACCCCGCCCTAGACCCTAGAAGCCTGTGAGGCAGGAGTCTCAATTCCTAGGGCTCTGCCACTTTCCTCCTATTATGTGGTTTGCCTAAAAGATGGGGTCAGTGATGTGGTGGTCATGGCGGGAGGAACTGCAGTGTCAGGTAAGCTTTGAGACCTCCAGACCAGGGTTAGGCTCCAGGTCCCTCACCGAGCACTTGCTTTCATGCTCTTGGCCGTAACTTACATATCCATCATCATATTTGATCCCCATAACCGCCTTGAGATGGCAGAATTATCATCATCATCATCATCATCATCATCATCATTTCTGTATTTGAAGGTGAAGAAACTGTATTTGAAGTAGCTACTTCAAATATGCAGTGAACGAGAATTAAAGAAACGTCGTTCTGAATCTGGCCTCTACTACCTACAATCTGACCTTGGAATGTTTCGCAACCTCTCTGAGCTTCCACATCCTCAGAGTCCCCAGGCCCTGTAAATGCTTGATAAATTCTAACCTCTCATCTCTTCCCCCGTGTGTGCTTAGGGAAGGAGCTGTTTAGACTCTGGCCAGTAGCAGCCCTGCTGGCCTGAGTCTCCAGGGAGCAACTTGTCTGAGGTGGGCCCACCGGCGGCTGTCAGGAGGGGCCTCTGAGAGTTCCTCCTTCATCCTCCGCTTCTTGTCTCTCCAATCTCGTCTCACCATGGCTGTGAAGAGCAAGCCCACCTTCCTGCCTCGCTCCCTCCTTTGGGTACTGTCCTCTCGGCCTCGGTAGACTCCCCACTCACGATCTCATTCCCCTCGAAACAGCGTCTCAGCTGAAGGTCTGCCCTTCGTTGCTGAGCGAGTCATACTGGGGGCAGGGAGGCCACTGAGGAACCCTTGACAGGAAGTTTCTCAGGAGAGGGGCGACAGAGCCCAGACAGGGGCAAGGCCAGTGTGATGGAGGGGAGGGGGAAGATTGAGGGTGATTAAGAGAGATGAATCCACGGGGCTTCACAGAAGATTGGAAGCAAGGAATGAGAGCGAGGGAAGAGCCTATGAGGACACCCCAAAGCCTAGTCTTGAGGCCCCTGGAGGACCAGGTTTGAGTGGTGATGTCCAGTTTGATTTTGGACACATTGCAGGGAGGAGCAGGAGGGACAGGTATTTAATTTACCAGAGAGCTCCAGAGAGAGGCCTGGACTGAAGAGAGAGCCTGAGCCTCCTCTGCCAAGTGATGCCTGGAAGTTGGGGGTGGGGGTCGGGAGTGGGAGGGTGGGGCGGGGAGGGGGGAGAGGAAAAGACTAGCTGGATCTGGAGAACACTGCTGGGTCCTCTTTTCTCCTCTTTAGCCCCTGAGGTCACTGCAGCGCCTTCAAACTTCATCGTTGGGCAGCAGGACGCTTAATACCCATCAGTCAAGACTCCTTGTCTCATAACTTCCTTTGGCTAGAGATCTCCTTAATCTGTTTATGCATTCTGATCTTCAACCCATCAAAGGCAAAGATTTGGTTTTTGGAAACTGTCTTCTTGTTTTTCTGCTTGCTGCAGCAGCCAGAGCTTTGAGAGGCCTATCCAGATGTGGGCTTGGAGCACCCAACCCCCAAAATCAGGGCTGAGCCTCTCTAAAGGGGGGCAGTGGCTCCTGGGGCCTGAGACCCAGGCCAGGCCTACTTGTTTTGTCAGGATGTGGGAGGCAGGAATCTTGGGGAATCAACCCCTCTGGCCAACCTGGGGTTGAGAGCATCAGCCTCAGGAATGTGACTTTTCTTTGAGCAAGAAGGAGGAGGTTGTGGAGGTGGTGGTGGGAGGTGGGGTGGAAGAGGAGCCCTGGAAAAGGACTCGCCTGAGCTGGGGCTCTCAGTTGCTCTGAGTTCCTTCTGGAACCTCTGCCCCTGAACCTTCACGGCATCGGTTTGCCGCTCTGTGGAATTCATACATTAAATATTCTTTGAGTGACTGCCTCAGGTGTTGGGCACATAGCAGGTAAGAGAATCCTGCCCCCTTAGAGCTTACATTCCAGCAAAGAGAGAAGTGGCAGACTACCGCCGGTCCTGCTGGCTTGGAATCCCCTGGGATCTTGTCCTACTTCCTCGTTTTACAGAGACGCAAACCTGGGGGGAGAGGGACTTGCCGGGGCTCACGCAGCAAGTCCCTGACTCGGGCGCTCTGGGCGCAACCCAGCAGGCCTCCCATTATCCAACACTGCTCATGGAAGTTAGAGAAGCTGAAAACACCTCTGTGTCGGGTTATTAACCTTGTAATTGAGAAAAAAAAAAAAAAGGTGCGTTTGAAAGCCCCGGAAGCAAGCTGCTGCCAGCTGCCGGCTGTTGGCCCCCAGTCTAGGGTCCCTGCCCCACCCATCTCTGCCAGGGTGGGCCAGGTGGGGCCTGGAGGTGATGGGAGGCATAGTTGGTTGAGGGGGGGGGGCGCTGCCTTTCAGCTCTAGAACCTCTGCTAGGCAGGCCTTCAAGGGAGGCTCGGGCTTCTGGAGCTGCATTTCCAGGCTGGGGCTGAGCTGAGGTCTCTTTCAGGCACTGGCAGAAAGGTCACAGGCCAGTTCCTGAGAAGCCCCAGTTACAGCCCTGAGAACTGATCTTCGTGTTACTAGTAGAGACCATTAGCGACATTTTTCCCCCGCAATTGCATTTTTACAGCCCACAGCTCCTCTGGATAGAATTTTCTGCGTTAAATCAGATGTTTTGGAAAAAAAAAAAAAAAGATAGAGAAAGAAAGGAATCGTAATCATAACCATAAATCATAAGCCGTGTTACTGTAAGCGGTTGGCTTCCCAGCTTCCTGGCTCTGTGAATCGGAGGCAGTGCGTGGGAAAGCTTGCTATAATGAGGCGACTGGGGAGGCCAGGTCGTCCCAGGGGGTGTCCTCCACCAGCCTGATATTTCACACAGCCTTGCTTCTAGATAATGTCCATCTCGGGGAGGGGGAGCGTCTTTACTGGCAGGCCAGGGGAGGCAGGGAAGGCCCGCCCCTCAGGAGAGCAGAGTGATGCTCGTTGCCCCAAACCCTGCTTGATGACTCTGTGAAGGGGGCACAGTGCTGTCCAGGATCCTCCAAGCTGGGTTTCCGGGGCAGTCAGGGTCCCCTTCCTGGGGGTGCCGAGAAGGCCAGTGTGTTCTCTCAGCCCAGCCTGACTGCTTCCGAGCCAGCGTCCTTTATGGGTGAGAGAGCTCACATGGGCACGCGTGGGGGCTCCGAGGCTCTGCCAGCGGCACCTCTGTGATCCAACGCGGTCTCCTCTGAGCGCCAATAAATCAACTGCAGAAGGACTTAGGGAAACTCGAAGAGGAGAATTTCAAAGAAAGCTCTGGATAAACACAAAATACAAAGTGCTTTAGCGTTTGGAAGAGGGCTTGGGCTCTGGGGAGGGGGAGAAAAGGGATGGTTAAATGTTTATGAGCAAGAGACAGATCTGACTACACAGACGTCAGGGGAAGGAAAGGAGCACAGAGAGGTTCAGCAACTTGCCCCAGGCCACACAGCAGCCCCAGGTCCGAAGGCTCCTCATTCATTTAGTTAGGGATCATTTATCTTAGTGGCTCATCAGCAGGATGTACTGAGCACTGCTGGGGACCAGGCCCTGATCTCTGGCCTGGCAACATAGAGAATAAAGGTGTACCCTTGCCCTCAATATTCATGGAACGGCAAGCGAGAAAGGCACAATAGCAGTTATGATGCCAGGAAAGAGAAACGCGGTTTATTTTCAGCTTATTGCCATGATTCACTCTCTGAGGGATTTGAGGCAGCAGGAAAAAATGTCACACACACCACAGACAGGGACAAAGGTTCGGGGTGGGGTGGGGGAGTAACAACGGGAGACATGGTCTCTGTGTGTCGGGGCAGGGGAGGTGTGGGCAGGGACTAAGGAGATGCACCCCCTTAATCATGCTTCATTCAGCTTGATCCTGAAAGATAAGTGGGAGTTTACTGGGAAGAGAGGGCTCAAGAAGGGCGCCTCCAGGTAGAGAAGAAAGGCTAAGCAAAGACCAGGAGGCAAGAAAGAGGAGGGCACGTGCCTAACTGCAAACGTTGCAGTGGCTGCCATGCGGGGGTGGTGAGCAGACTGGCTGGGGGAGGCCCGCAGAGGCCAGGCTGGGAAGGGTTCTGATGCCAAGGAGTTTGGACTTTATCTCATAGACAGTGAGGAGGCGGAGACAGATTCTAGAAAGGAATGTCATTGTTAGGTGGGCATTCCGGAAAGACCTTGCACCCCCCCACCCCAAACTGTAGTGAGGCTGATGGAGGCAGGAGGCCAGCCGGGGGGGCTTTGGCCATGGCCTGGCAGGAGGGAAGGAGGGGAGGAGGGAGGGTCTGACCCAGGGCACCGGCAATGGGGATGAAGGATGAAGGAAAGGCTTGATGGAGGTATTTTGACGGAAGGGAGTGACAGGACTTTGGAGGGTAAGGAAGGCAGTTTCCTGGCTGCCTCTGAGATTCCAGTTTAGTGAAAACCCAGGTAGGTGGTGACAGTGTTAACTTGGGAGCTCTCTGACACCCAGCCTGGTCCAGCTCCCCCTCCCTGCCCCCCCGCCACTAGAAAACCCAAGTGAAGATGCCAGATTTTGGAGCCCAGCAGATGCAGATTCTAATCCCAACTCCTCCGTTACCAGCTGCGCGACCTTGGACAAGTCACTTCCCCTCTCTGAGCGTCTGGGCTGCACTTTTCTTATCTGGAAATAGCATAACTGGGAGGCAGGGCTGACTTGAGGATCACAAACTATGTGTTTGTTTCAGGTGGGTCCCAGCAGGACACAGATGGCTCGGCTTGAGGAGAATTTAATAAAGAGACTGTTTACAGAGGTCGAGGTGGGACGTAAGGAAATCTCAAGGGACAGTGCAGTGCCCCCGGTGACAGTGTCCCAGTTACCGCTCCAGGCTTGTGTGGGGAAGCCACCTGGCAGCAGCTGAGACCTGTACTGTAGGGAAGCGGCAGCCTCCCTTTGCCATTCCCATTCTGAGCCCTGGACCCGGGCCTTCGGCAGTCTGCATGCCAGAGATTGAATGTGTGTCTCCCCTGCAGTGTGGGAGAAGCAGTGGCAGCCTCAGCCAACAATCGGCCCGTGGGAGTCACACTCTGACCCCAGCCTCCTTGATCCAGGCCAAGGCAGGCCGCTCCTACAAAGGAAATTTATCCACAGTTCACACTGCCAGGACCTGAAATCATCCTTTTCTCTTCCTATGCTCTCATCTCCCTCCCCGCTTTCTTTTCTTTCCTCTCTTTGTGCATGCACGTGTGTGTGTGTGTGTGTGTGTGTGTGTGTGTGTGTGTGTGAATCCTCCGGATTTATTTTAGAATTGTAACCTATTTAGAATAACAGTTTTGTTTTCTTGTTTCCTAAATGTCGGTTTTAAAGTCCCTAAAATTCTTTTGTTTTCTTTTTCAGATTAAATGTATTGGGGTGCCATTGGTTAATAAAATCATACAGGTTCCGAGCGGACACTTTAATACGGCATCATCTGTGTGTCGTCTCACGTCGTGTCTCTCTTTACCTTCCTCCTCCTTCCTCTCTTCTCTCTCTGTCCTTCTCCCCTACGTCTGGCCTTCTTTAAAGCCAACACCTTAACAGAATCACTCTCCAGTCAGAATTGCCCTCACTTTTGACTTACTATGTGTGGCCTTGGCCCGAGGGAGGAGGCAGGAGGGCTTGGAAGTAGTTGTTTAGGACTGGTGTCTAACAAACAGAGGCTCTCAGGGCTCCCGGGCTGGAGAGGCTTAGCATTCCATTTGCGCCCTGAGTTCCTGGCCATCCAGAGTAATTGGCCAGCATCAGGGTCTGCCTGCCGTACAGCCTGGCCATCCGGTGGGATGGTGGTCAGTTCTGCAGATGGAGCGGCTGCTCTGTGTGTGCTGGGGGAGAGAGAGGCCCAGCCAGAAGAGAAGCACTATTTCAGGTGACCAGTGAAGAAGTTTGAGGAAAGATGGAACCAACTAGATGGAACCAGACGTGTGCTAGGCCCTGGGCATGAGCTTTCACATATTTTATCTAATTCTCACATTGGCCCTGTACGGCACTCCTCGTTGTATAGATGAGTAAAGCAATATTGAGGGCCAGTTAAGGGCTCACAGCCATGATAGGTCCTGTGAAGAAACCAGAACAGGTATAGTTCGAGTCAACAATTTTATTAGTCGGGCATCTACCATGTATCAGGCACTGGACTGTGGCGAGGAGGGCTGTTCATGTCACAATTCCAGAAAGGAGAGAATGAAGTTGGTAGTCAGATCCCTGGGATGTCAGAGCTGGGGATGACTTAGGTACCTTCTAGAAAGCTACTCCTCCACTGAACAGATGGGCAACTGAGGCCCAGAGGGAGGAAGTGGTTTCCCCAAGCCACATGGTGGGTCTTCTGTTCCCGCCTCACCACATTGCTTCTCCAGGATGTGCATTCTGCTTCTAGGCTCCCCTGTTTCGAAGTTGGTTTTGATTCTCTCACTTAAACAATTAAGCCTTAATACACCAAAAACAGATCATTATCCTCGTAAGGTTTAAAAAGCAAGATTACTGTTTGTAACACAAGCAATTAGCTACCTTCTGGTGTTTCCTTACTTCTCTCTTTCCCAAAGGACTGAGCCTTTGCGGGGGTTGCAGAAGGCCCCGCAATTAGGGGTGCTGGTCAAAGCTGTCACCCTGGAGCTGGAAATGCTCCACCAGGAAGGGAGGGCGGGGGTTGAGGTTGGCTGTGGGGGTGCCGTGCAGATGTGGAGAGCTCCTCTCTAGGTATGCTGGCTCGGTTCTGACAGCACCGAGACATTCCTCTCCATACTGGTCCCTGAGCCACAGCACTTCCTGAAGGATTCAAAGTGACTGCTCACGTCCAGGGATAATGAGGGTATGGATCGACTGTAGACTGTAGCAACTGTATGAGCTCTTCCTACAAAGCCTCTCTAAAGGGTTTGTGCGCCCTCTGCATTTAAATGGGCCTTTTGGATGTTTTTTTAATTGTTCTGGAAGTAGGGTATGTAAATTTCATCAGATTTTTTTTTAATGGCAGAAAGAAGGAAGATCGATTTATTTTTTTTTCATGCTTATTCTCTTATGAAATATACACAAAGAAGAGTATATAAAATGTACCGTACGATATAAAAAATAATGAAACAAACGTTTGTGTGCCAGTCCTGATTGAGAAACAGGACGCCGACAACGTCTTGGGTGCCCTGGTGGCCCCTCTATGATCGTATCTCCTCCTCCTCCCAGATTTTTAATCTACTATCCTAACTTTTTAAAACCACCTTTCTCTTGCTCTCTTTATAGTTTCCCCACCTATGAACCTATTCCTAAACAACGTATTGTTTGGTTGTGCTTGTTTTTGAACTACTGACAAATTTATGCTGCAAATATTCGGACTTGCTTCCCGAGTAACACAGTACCTCGCTTTGAGATCTGTCCCTGTTGAGTGCCAACCTGAGGTTTTGTTCCTTTCCTCGGCTTTATAGTCTTACTTTACACACTGCTACCCGGGTTCTGAACATTCGGGCTTGTTTCAGGATTTGATTTTTATGATCAGTGTTCTGTGGACATTCTGTTATCTGCATGCAAGAGTTTCTCTAAGGAAAATAATTGGGAGGGGGATTGTAGGATCATGGAGTATGTGCACATGCAGCTGTACCAGACGGTGCCAAATCATTTTCCAGACTGTTTCTATACCAATTTACACTCTCATCAGCGGCGGCCAAGAGTTCCAGGTCCACCGCAGCTTAACAGTGTTGATATTGTCAGGCATTTTCATTTCTGTGTGCGCGGATTGGTAACGTTATTGAATTTGCATTTCTTTGATGATTAGCAAGACTGAGCACTTTATATATTGCATTAGAGTTTCCCTTCTGTAAGGTCCAGTTTAAATTTAATGCCCATTTTCCCACTGAATTTTATGTTTTTAATTGATTGATTCACATAGGGTTTATTTTTTGTTTTTATTATTTGACCATATTCTAGACACCAATTCTCTGCAGTTATTTGAGTTGCAAATATCTTCTAACACCATGGCTTTTCTTTGCACTTGGATTTATCATGACTTCAGAGCGTCCGTGACCCCAGGAAAGGTTGGCAAGCACTTATGTTAGAGGTTTTATAAATAAGAAGCCCATGAGCCCCAGCCCCTGTGCTTCCCAGATGCTGAGGGTCCATCGCCACTTAGCATCCTTGGGCTGCCTTGATGTTTCCTTCCACCCACCTGGTTTAGCTGTGTATGTCACCTGTAGGCATTCATGTGTCGTTAGCACCCTGCCCCTCTGCGCCTCATCACAGCACACAGAGCTGTATCTATAGCCAGGATTGTCATAATTTCTGCTGTCACATGGATGCTTCTGGTAGGGCTCCTACTTGGAGCTAATCTCAGTTACTGAGTCCTGAGCAAGAGTTAATTTCACCAAGTTTTCTGAGTGGGTTTTCTCAAGACCTGTGAGGACCCGGCTCCTGAAGGCCCACAGAGGGAGAAGGAGTCCCCAGAATCCAGCCCGTGAAATCACTTTGGCCGTGGTTAAGTGTTCAGAGATGCCATCATTTGGGAGAACTGGTGGTGACTGATAAATCAGCCAGACACGCGCACAGGATTGTCTTCTGAGAGAGCCCATCCCCTTCATCTCCAGAAAAAGGAGAGGAGATATTTGGTTTCCTGTTTATTTGGGAACATCTTAATTTGCATCTCATTTACATCCATTAATGTGCTGAATTGTAAGGTCCAAACTCTGGGTGTCTGAGATAAAAAAAAATAAAATAAATTTAAAAATCATACAGCTTGCTAGCTACAACCGGATTCACACTTGATATGGGAGGTGTGAGAGTCCTGAAGCCAAGCTGGCTCTTTTATGCAGCTCATTTCTTGAGCACTTACTATGTACCAGCTGCTGTGCTAGGAACTCCACTTATAGGTTCCGTTTTAACATTAACACCATTCCACGTGGTTTGCTTAGCAACTCCGTCTTCATTTTAGATGCAGAAATGGGAATTACTCCGGTTACCTAGCATCGTTGGGTAACATAATGGCTATCCACTCAGGCATTGGAGTTGGCCAGACCTGTCTGAGGATCTTAGCTCTGGCCCTTGTCATCTGGTGGTTCCTGAACAAATTACTTACCGTTTCAGAGTTTCAGCCTCCCAGTCAATAAAATGGGAATAACAACAGAGTTATATCTCTTAAGGTTTATGTAAGGATACAACAAACTGTGTGGTTAAACACTTTCGCACAGGGCTCCCATGGAACTAAGATGAGAAGGAGTGAGGATTTAAAGTCAGTCTCATTCTTGCCTCTCTAGGGTCCACTGTGCCTCCAACGAAAGTACATTCTTTCCCCACTAACCACAGGCACAAAATGCCAGTTTCCTGCCCTAAGCCACCAGGTGCCAACCCCTCCTCCTCACCTCCACTTCAGAGTCTCATCGCCCTGGCAGGGCCCCCCCCCCCCCCGCAGGTGGCTGCGGACTGGGCTTGCTTGTGGGTTCATTGCATGGGGGCGCTCCTTGTGGGAGGCTCTGCGGTGGGGATTTTTTCCCCTTGGTGTTAGTCACTGCCCGTCCTTATGGGAGGGAAGATCTGGGGCGAGAAGCTAACATTCAAGCTTCTATTGGTATTTTCTGTTATTTGTTTCCTCCTCTGCTTTGGCTGCTGTCCCATCAGCCTGAGGCTATCATTGAGGAGGTGGGTGGCGTGCCTGTGTTCCTATAGAGGGTACGGGACCTGCTCCACAGGCCTATGATGAGGCAGAACTTCCTGAGTTGTCCCGGACAAACCTAGAAACTGGTCACAGTAAAACCCTTTCTTGGCCTTTCCCCTCTGCTCCCAAGTCTGACCTGTCTGCTCTGGTTGGCGGGGTTGATGTCAGTCCCTTGAACCACCTCTCCAGGGAGACTATGGAGATGAGAGTAGATTTTAGGAGTCAGAGCATCTGGGGGAGAACCCTTGTTCTGTCACTCGCTAGCTGTGTGTCCTTGGATAAGTTAATGAACTTCTCTGTGCTTCTGTCCTTATCTGTGTAATGGGGATAATAATAATACATAGCTGGTGGTCGCGTGCATTAAATGAATCCACAGGTAATAGGACTGGGCCTTCAGTGAAGTGAGCAGCCGTGTTGGCTATCGCTATTGATAGAGGGCAGTGTTGTGCAAGGAGCATGGGCTCTAGCTGGGTTCAAATCCTAGTGCCTCCACTACGGTGCCCTGTGACCTTAGATGTCTCTCAACATCATCTGAGCCTTGCCTGGGTTGTCTACGCTGAAGGTTGGTTGCAGGACCTGCTTCACGGTGTGTGACCTGTGCAGTCAGTCACACAGGGCCCTGTGCTCAGAAGGGTCCTCTGTCTGGTTTAATGTTCTACTGTTTGCATCTTGAAATCGCTATACGTTTTGAGCTAACACTAATGCTTTCCTTTTCATTTAGCTTTGGGTCCTGCAAATAATGTCATATGTTTCTCTCTACCATCTCGTGCCTCACCCCATGCACAGGGGCCCATTACGGGTCCGTTAGGAGCTACCCATGTGCAGAATTCAGGGGCCTCCTTCTGGCTCTCTTTCCCCAGCAGTGGCTGGATGCTCCCTGGGTCCACCAGGCTCTAGATCCTCAAGGATGCAAGAAAGGCTGCCCCTTATGGGTGACACATGAAGCTGTTTTCAGCAGAAACTATTTGGCTTGGAATTCTGACCTTGGAGGGGGTTGATTTAGGCTATTTGTTGCTGTGGAACTGACCATATGTTTTCTGTATATTAGGTGATTTCAAGGAAAAAAAATCAATTTGAAGAGCAACAATCAAAACTGTAGAAACCCGCAACTGGTGCCTTAGTCCTATGTCACACCTGGTTTTATAGGACATGAAGACAAAGAGCCAGGGGTCCCCCAGCTCATCGCTGCCTTCCGGGACCAGGGTAGGGGAGGGCATGGAAGTTGGGATAGGAAGGGGATGGAGTGGGTGGTGGAGCTCATCAGAGTGGGTGGAAGTCTTCCCTGACGGCCTTCGCGTGTTCAGCTCTCCCCCAAATCTGGTCGATCTTTAAGCCGAAATATATTCTTTAATAATAATTATTAATCAGTCAGTTTATTCTCATGGTTGAAGATCTAAAAGGCACAAAAGGATATAGAGTGAGAAGTCTCTTCTTGTTCTCCTTCCTGGAGGCAACCGATGTTCTCTGCTTCTCGTGTGCTTCCCAGAGACTGTTTATTTACATTCAAGAAGAAATTATATTCATATTATGTGTGTGTATATTTGTATTTGTGTATTTTCCTCCTTCCAGTACAAATGGTCACATACTATACCCACCGGCTATGCCTTGCTTTTTCACAGTGTATGCTGGAGAAAGACTCTTATCCATCCACATCGAGTTTCTTTGTTCTTTGATACGATTGCACAGTAGTCTGTTTAGAGAGGCCCCTTAATGTATTTAACGAGCCCCCTACTGATGGATGTGCAGGTTGCTTCCATTCTTTATAGGCGTGTCTTTAACAAATTCTATTCTCCCTCGTTCTGCTGTGGAAGCGCTTATTTAAAGGGACGATGGTTTCGTTCCCTTGCAAGCTCTGCCCAGTCATTCGACTTCCCTTACCCACCACCAGTTACGGCTCCGAGTGGTTTCCAGATGCGCTTCTTAAAGACACAGGCCCGCTTCCCTTCTTCATTCTTCTCTTGCACCCTACCTTCCCTTCTTTCAGAAACCTACAGGAATCCACTTTGAATCTCCCATCTCCCTAAACTCCCACCTCTAGAACCTTAGTCTTACTTCCACGACCCGTCCCGGCCCATCTCTCTCCTTCCCCACTACCACCTCTGAGTCTCAGGCTCCACCACGTAGGGCCTGGACTATTGCAGTATCTCCCTCCGCCCCCGCCCCGCTGCTTATGGAAACCACATCAGGTCAGTCCTCTACCTAAAGCCCTTACGTAGCTGCCTGGTGCTCAGGAGATAAAACCCTGAATTCTTACACTGCCCCGCCCCATCTCCTGCCATCCCTTCCACTCTGTATTCTATAACCACACATGGAGCTCCTTCCTATCTCTGAGAATTTGCACATACTGTACGTTCTGCCTGGAGCACCATCCCCACCCCCAGACAACCTCCTTCATCCTCCTACAGCCCACCCCCTTGACGTTTCAGCTGAAGTGGCACTTCCTCCGGGAGGCCAGCCCTGATCTCCCTTCTAAAGGCAGCTGTCCATCCAAGGTGCTCTAGCACTATGCCTTGTTCATTTCCTTACATCGTTCATCACTATGTGTAATTACATATTTGCTTATATGTGTGTTTGTTTAATGTCTGTTTTCCCCACTAGAATATAAGCTGCCCGAGGGCAAAAGTATGTGTCTTTTTCACTGCCACGTCTCTTGTCCTTGGTGTGGGGCCTGGTCAGCATTTGCCGAATGAACGTTTTTGAGAGCTCGCTCTTTACCAGCCCTTGTGCTCAGTGACGGGCATTCGAAGTTAATAGGACACACTGAAGAGCCCAAACAGATACCAGAGGGCTGTGCGCCTTCCTGGTGACATGATCCAGTGAGGAAGAGCTCACCCTGCCACAGAGGAAATCTAGACGAATGAAGAGTGTTTCGCCAGTGAGGAAGAAGGGAAAGGATACTGCAGGCAGAGGGCAAAGCGTGAGCAAAGGGAAGCAACACGAAAGCTCACCGCCTGTTCAGGAAGAGGGTGTCGACCCAGCGAAGCGGGAACACAGGTGCGCGGTGAGACGGGAGGAGGTGGGCCGGGACGTTTCACTGAGGCTCCACTGGGATGGGTCGGGGAGCTGGAATATTATTGTTGTTTTCTATTTCTTTGTATCCTTAGCCCTTCTCTCATGCTGGACATATAGTGGAAGCTCAATGCAAAATGTCAGATATGTAAATTGATAATACTAGATGTTACCTCTGTTTTACAGAAGGGGAACCAACGGTTCTAGATTCAAAAGTGACTTTTCTTCCACCTTCTTATTCTCTTCTGTCATATTCATTAGAACTATTAGTTAGGGGAAGCTAAGCTGCTGTAATACAGAAGACTCCTCCCCCAAATCCAGTTCCATGAAAAAATAACAAAGAAATTTCTCTTTTTGTGTCATCGCTTTGGGTATATAGACCTCCTCACTCGGGTTCATCTTGTTTCTCCACATTTCCTAGGGTATTATAGATCTGTTCATGGGTGAAGCCGGGTCTCAGCCATGTCCTGGCAGGTGGAGGTGGGGAAGAGATCAAGGAGGAGATGGGTCCATTGTCTTAAAGGCTCTGTCTCAAAGCACGCATCAATTTTACTGACATCCAATTGGCAAGAATTCGACCTACTTGCACAGAAGGCCAGAAAGTGTAGTCTAGCTGGGCTGCTGGGTGCCTGCCTTCAACTTCACCACTCTGGAGGGAAGCAAAAACGGACTCTGGTAGAAAACTAACTGCTGCAGCAGGCTGCAGGTCATCGGAAGCAGGTGGCTGGAGGCTTGGCTAGCAGGAGACTCCAGGTGCCTGGGCTTTTATCACCACGAGAGTGGAGCCATGACTCTTGAGCCATGAGCTCAACGGCCAGGATTAGGCTGTTGGGGTTCCCCAGACCTCTGTCTGCCCCTTCCTCTGAGTGATGCTATCAGTGGGTGGGCCCCTCCTCAGCCCCTCTCCTGACTGCCTTTCATTCCTGGCTGGTGATGACTGCGTCTGACCTGGACCTTGGCCGTGCTGCTCAGTAAAAAGACTGGGTCAGCAAATAAGCATCAGGGTCCACATCCTAATGGCTCTGGGGATTGTGTAACTGGAGAAACTCTTTCAAGTACTTGAGAAGCAGCTTTTAAGATACAGGAATGTGTCATTAATTGTAAGTCATTATTATCCAGGGATTAACGCAGGCGCCTGCTATGAACTGAGTGTTCGTGCCCCGTCCCCCATCACGTGTTGAATCCTAAACCCATTGGGATTGTGCTCGGAGGTGGGGTCTGTGGAAGGTGATTAGGTCATGAGGGCTGAACCCTCATGAATGCAACTAGAGCCCTTATAAACGAGCCTGTCCCCCTACCCCATGTGAGGTTAAAGCTAGAAGGTACCCAGTATGAACCAGGAAGGGGTCCCTCGCTAGACTCTGAATCTGCTAGCACCTTGACCTTGGATTCTCCAGCCTCCAGAGCTATGAGATAAAAAGATAAAAAAAACTTCCATTGTTTATCAGCCATGCAGTCTGAGGTATTCAGTTATGGCAGCCTGAATGGACTAAAGACAGCCCCCAAAAAATCTGCCTCCCCAAAGAATCTGCCAATATTGTAGTAGCCCAATAGGGGTCACTGTATGCACCTGACAGCAATAAAACTGCACTTTAAAGTTCTGTAATAGAAATCGAAATTGGACTTTTATTACAAATAGTATAAAACCCCATTAGTATTAAAATTAATAATAGCTAATATTTATTGAGCACTTACTGTGTTAGGCACTCGTACCTCATACAGTACAATCTCTCACTTAATCCTTACCACTCCCCAGCGGAATACTATCATTAGCCCATTTTCAGATGAGGAGGCTGAGGCTTAGAAAGGTCAGGTGACTTGATCAAAGCAGTTAGCACAGAGCAAAGGTAGGGTTTGAGCCCCACTCTGCCTGACTGCAGAACCTTAGAAGCTACTAGCCTAAGCCCTACGGAAACAACTTTTCCTGAGTATCTACATAGGTATTCTTGATCCTCACAGAACTGATGGCTTGTCCCTACTCCATTTTAGTTGAAGAGATAAAGGCACAGAAGAAGGTCAAGTACACATAGCTCAGGAGTCCTTCTGCTCCTGCGGAGAACAAGGGTCATTCCTGCCCTTTGGGAGGGGCTCTCCTACGTGGGCGGGCAGCCTTCTCAGATCCTCAGAACACCCCACGTTCCTGGTAAGGGAACCGCTGGCCACTTTCCTCCCTGAGGAAAACCAGCGGGGTTCTGGTGCCCCACAGAGATGCCGGCAAGTGCTTCTCCTCCTGTGGCTCCTCTCCACATCCCCAGCCACCTGCTTTGTCATTCTCACCTCCTCTGGCTGCTCCAGGGCTGAGCCTCCTTCTTCCTTATCCCCTGCGCCTTCACCCCCCCCCCACTCTTCCTCTCCATCCTCTTTAAGCAGCACCCCCCCCCCCGATCTTTCTAAATGTTAGCAAACCTGATAATGCCACTTTCTGCCCAGAAACGTTCCTGTTTCCATTACCTGCTGAGAAAAGCTGTTACCTGGCACTTGAGGTTCTGCACCACCTGGCTTTGCCTCCCTTCCAGGCTTTTGCCCATCCCTCCTCTGCCACCCCCTCCCCAGCCCAAGGAGTGCTCCGCCCCCACCCCCCCCCACCCCCTGTTGCAAATAAAAGGGAGAGGGCACAAAAAGAGCCTGCGGATAAATAAATTTGGACGATCCTGTATTCTCTGCGCTGCCCCCGAAATCAACCCAATCTTCCCCATTTTTGTTTGACCATTGAGGAAGTAGCAGCCACGTTAACAAGTCGTGCGGGTCAACCCCTTTGAACAGGCTCCTATAGGCCCTGGAGCCCACTGCCTCCTCCCCACCCCCAGCCCACCCCCAGCCCAAACACCCTCTCTGACCCCTACTCTCTATGGAAACATTTCAAGGCCCAATTCAAAAGCCATGTTTCCCGTGAAACCTCCTTGATTTCGCCTCAGCCAAAGGGCTCTCCTCAACCCTTAGCATTAGTTGGGGCCTCTCCCTGACCTTGAACTAGAAAGCCAGCCAGGATAGGAGGTCATGTGTGGTCTGTCCTTATCTCTTCCCTGAACTGTGGATTTCTTAAGGCAAGGGACTGAATCTTAGTCTCTTCTTTGCAACTCATGCAAGGCCCGGCACATTACAGGTGCTCTGCAAACACTCCTTGAACAACTGAAAAAGGAGATGAGACCTGTGCAGGGCTAAGACCCCGCCTTCTTCAGCCCAGCCCCAGGTCTGGTTCCCACGGCAACCACTGCAGAGGGCCAGCCTGGCTGTGAAACCCCAGGACAGCCTAGCCTGACTCTCTAAGTATGATGGACGGGTCAAGAGGCTTCCCTGGCAGCTCAGAAGCAGGCCACGGGGACTCCATTTGCCACCATGACAGGATCTGCATGTTCAGTCTGGGTGTCCCTTGGAGAAATACATCATCTGTCATCTGCAGACGGGCAGTGACAGGCAGACCCAAGATAAGTCTTCCCTGCTTATATCAGGCTGCCTTCGCCCTTTTCTTAGCTGAGAAGTTGCCGAGTGTTTGACAAGGACCAGTAGGAGCTTGCTATGGGGGGCCACAGGCATGTGCCACACCCAGGTTCCAAACCCTGTGGCTTATAGGCCAAGCGGGCAGTGGGAATGAGAAAAGTGGGCAGGGCAGAGTTCATGGTCAGCCAGCAGACCCCTGCCCTACTTGGATGGGGTGCCCCACTCAGTGCCAGCTGGTGAAGCTCAGTTGGAATTGGGAAAGCCAGGCCTTCTGATTTGGATATAAATCTCCTGGTTTAAAAAAAAATAAAAATGGCTCAAACGCTTTTTTAACATAGGTGAAAATCACATATTAGTCATGGGTTAGATAAATAACATCAAATATCAAACATCAAAAAAAAAAAAAAAAAAAGGAGCACATGTCCCAGTTTTGTTCTTAGAAACGTGTGAGAGTTGAATGCAGGTGGCTTACCTTGGCTTACCTCGGAGGTGAGCGTTTGTTCTGTGGGACGGGTTCATATCGAAGCCAAGTGGCGAGTGCTATTACGTCACATGAATGTTTCATGGTCCTATGTCGGCTCATAGCTCACATGTTGGTGCAAGAAGCAAGCCCTGCTGACTTGCCTGTACCCTGTCCTCCTCTCACAAAGACGACACTCTCTGCCCCGCAGGGCCTGTCCAGGTGGCACCATTGAAGCCCTCACCTCTACCTCCAGCCAATAATGCTGGGGCCAAAGTACATTCTAGAGCAGGGTGTAAGGGTGTACAGCCCTCGGTCAGGAGCCATAGCACAGACTCCCTGGGTCCCTACCCACCCCAGACCCCTCCACACGCAGCTGCCACACCTGCCTCTCTGCTCAGCCTGCTGTACCTCCATGCTCAGCCTCCGTCACACTCCTTGGAGAAGATGCTTGTTGCGGTCTGCTCAGCAAGCTGACGGGGAGGCGGCTGACACAGGCCTGCTTCTATTACAAATGACACTTCGCCAAGTGGGCAGGGTGCTGGGAAGGGGGCAGCTGGGGCTGTGTCATTCGTCTCTTCCTTTCCCAGTGGCAGGGCCTGGTTCAGCCTCCACTGCTCCCAACCAGCCTCAGAGCTGAGTGGATTGGGTGCTGTGTCCCCCCACGCTGACCGCAGTGCCCCCAGCTCCACGCGCACACCAAGCCTGGGGCCAGGGAAGATAGAAGGGGTGAAGGCCCTGGCTCATCCACTTACTAGTTGTGTGATCCTGAGCAAATTGCTTAACTCTCTGTGCCTCAGTTTACTCCTCTGTAAAATAAGGACGGGGCTGTTCTAATGGTGAGAAGCACACAGGCACACAGTAGGCTCGATAAATGTTCTTAGCTGCCCATGGGCCAGCATTCCAGGGGCGGGAGAGAGCTAGTGGGGAAATTGTGCTTCTGTCTGTCTCTCTGTCTGTCTGTCCTTTCCTCCTTCCCCTCCCCTTTCCTCAGAGCAACGGAATATTTCCATCTCTCAAATGGACAGGCCAGTGAGCTGCATCCTGGACCTACATCTAAAAAGCAAACTCCGGAGGGCAGTTTCCTTCCACAGGCTCATACCCCACCCTCTCCCCTCTTCCTTCCATTGTCACCTATGGGCGCAGGCCTGAGCCTCTTTTTTAAGAAAACGCATCCTCATCTGATCACTTTTACTTTGAGCGTGCCATGGGCCACGTTTCCATCTGCTTCAGGAATAAAAACCACTTGGAAAAGCACAGGCCAGTGAGTTGGCCCTGCTCCTCCCGGCCGGGTGCATCGGACACATTCTGTGCCCTGTCCGAGTCTCACTTACTTTTCAGATGAGGATAATACCCCTCACAGGGCTGCTAGGAGGATTCAACGAAATGGCATTCCTAATGCCCCTAGCTCAGGGGTCTGCTGTACTTGTCCCCGCCCTCTAGAGATGCCTCACTTCACTTCGAGCAATGGCAGAGGGAACCGGCTGGATGTTAGGCAGCAGCTTCAGAGCCTTTGACTCGCTAGGACATTGTAGCCTTTAAGAGACCCGTTTCCTGTGGGGTGGCAGCCTCACCAGTCGTCCAGAGCACCCTGGTCAGAGCAAGTCCCTGGCCCTTATTGGATTTCCCTGTGCTTCTTGCCCCTCCAGCCCCTGTTATCGGGCCAGAAAATGACATGGTTTCATTGATTTTCTCACCCACACTCCACCCCCTCCCTGCCTGTCCCCTCCATGAGGTCCCACTGAGTCGCAAAGAAAGAGAGGCCAGAAGTTAAAGCAGTGTTCCCTTCTTCACATGCAGCCTGTTGGCGTGTTTGATCTCTGGCTTAACAAGTTCAGCCATTTTTCTTAAGAGAATAAAAGATTCAGACAGAGAAAGAAGGAAGGGGACAAAGAATGAGAGAGATAATGAGATAAAAAGAGCCAGAGACTCAAAGGAAGATAGAAAGAGGGAGACAAAGCAAGAGAGAGAGAGAGAGAGAGAGAGAGAGAGAGAAAAGAAGATGGAACAGAGAACACCTTCTCTTAGAAGCCACCTCTGGCCTTTTCTGGGGCTCTCCCCCAACCCCCAGCCCTGCCTCTAGGCCCCAGCTGACCTGCGGCCTTGCAGCCACATTATCAACTCCGAGTGACCACGCCCTGCCTGCGGAGGTAACAGCCTCCGCTCAGCGTGACAGGGCATCTGCTGGAGACTCAGGAGTTCTGACAGAAGCTGGGATGAGCAGCCTCGCGGTGCAGAGGGTTGGCTGGCATGGGACAAAGGGCTGCCGGTGGGGAATCAAGAACCCCCGCTCCCTCACCCTTGGATCTGAGTAGTGTTTTGGGGGTGCCAGCCATGAAGCCCTTGCTGAGCATTAACTCGGCATTTATTTCCTGCTCTGCTTCTTCCTCCCCCCCCGCCCCTCCCCCCGCCCCGGGGCCTCTCCCTCCCCTTCTCTGTCTCCAGTGTTCGATTTCCTATTTGAGAACAGTTCCAGCCTGTGCCATCGCTGAAATCCCAGCCTCTGTAACCAGCGAAGGCTGTTTTGAGCCTGTGAGTCAGAGACCAGTGCTGGTTTTTATTAAAGGCAGAAGGAAAATAACCTGATTTCATAAAAGCACAGCACCTTCTTATAAGCCAAGTGTTCCATGGGACGTCTAATTGCCTGAGAAAATATTTTAAAACATGCACATTCACAGAATAGCCCCCAACCCCTTCCCAGCCTCTGGTGGGAGTTTCAGACCTGCGTGGGTTTCTTTTTTTTTCTTTTTTCTTTTTTCTCCTCCGGCTAAATGTTTCTAGGTCACTTCCTCCTCCACTGAGAGCTCCCATGCAGGAAACGCTATGAATTCCATTCCAGCCCCAGAGCCTCCACAATTAACGGGATCACTGAGAAGCAACCAGGAAGGATGCTGGGGAAAGGGGTCTTATCTCTTTAGTCTCCAGGCAGAGAAGCTTCCAGTCAGATGAGAAGCCGAGCCCATCCCAGCCCCATGTCTGCTTCTGCTGCGACCCTGATCCCTGCTCCCTGTAAGCCCACCTGGGGCGGGCAGTCCTGGGGCCTCTTTCTCCCTCTGCCCCACCACCCTCTGGAGCTGTCTGTACAATTCTCTTCTCGTCGAGTCTATTAGCGTGCCCCAGCAGGCGCTGCCAAGTTCAGCTGCATCTTCTTGTCTAGTTTATATTAGAAGAGAAAGCTCTGGTGTGTTTTCCCCTCACCTGAGGAAAAAGATTCTTCTCTTTTTCAAGACACTCATATTCTTTGACGAAGACTGAGAAAGACTTAAATTATAATGAAATGCAGCCATTCAAGATGAGATTGCCCAAGAGCGCTTCCAGCTGCCTTATAAAAATGGTTCGGCTTACCAACCAAAAGGCAGCTGAGCACAAGGGCCTGCCCTCCGTGCCTTTTGCTGGCCTGTTTGCAGTTTGACTCCTTGTCTCCTCATCTCTGCCTGGGCTATGACAGCAGCCAGTCAGGGTAGTAGCCTCCCAGCTGGCCTCCCTTACCACCTGTTCTCCCCTCTTTCGATTTGATTCCTGATCACATCTCTTTCTTCCTCCAAGGCCTTCAGTGGCTTCTAAATTCCCAGTTCAAATGCCCCCTTCCCTCCTTTACAAAGCCCTCCCAATACCTTCTGAGTGGAGGCGGGTTGGGGGGGGGGCGGGGAGCAGTTTAGTAAAAAAAACAAAAACAAAAACAAAAACCACTTCACCCTTTTTGCCTGAGATTATCATTGCTGGTATACTTAATAGAAGAGAAAAAAAAAAACCCCTCTATGTGCTAGGTACAGAGGGAAAGCTACCTCGGAGTCACACAGACCCGGGTTCAAACCCTTGATCTGCCATTTACCAGCTGAGTGCCCAAGGGCAAGTTCACGCACCTGTTCGAACCTGCTTCCCCATTTATAAATGGGACTAATGATACCTGTCTCATAGAACTGCTGTGGAGGTTGAAGATGGTGTAAAGTGCTGGGCATATCGTTACTGCTCAATAAATAGTAGCTGTTCTGCCTTGTTTTGTAGCCTTTGTAATGGGAAAGGCATTATCGGTCTCGTTTTAGAGATGAGCCCGGGAGAGGGGCTTCTTGCAGGATGAAGAGGCCTGTGGCAGTAGGTGTGTGGGGGGGGGGGGCGGTGCGGTGGGCAGGGCTGGGAGCCTGCGCTTTGGAGCGAGCCCAGGGCAGCGCCTCGCTGTCCAGACTGACCAGCTCGAGTGGCTTGAGAGGGGTCATCTTGCTGCTGTCCTTGTAACACCCAGCTCAGGGAGCGCCTGTCGGGTCTGAAAGGGCAGGAAGGCTTCCTGGAAATCCAGGCTATCTTACCTCCCGAGAGGAGAGGAGCCGTGGCCTGAAGACCTCAGCAGCAGACTTCCAGTCAGGGTGGGGGAGTCCAAGGAAAGCGGGAGCTAATCGAGGTTGTCAGGAACAGGGGTTTGCTTTCCACTGCTGAGAACAGAAGGTGAAACACCCTGGAGTTAATTAACTTCCCGCAATATGGCTAGTGCCGTGGTCTCGCAGCTGCCCGGGGTCTCACTCCGTGTCCCAAGAGAAGCGGATTACGGTGGCTGAAAGAGAAACACGCTCAGACAGTCCAGACAACCCCTTCCTTTGCTGATCACACTCTCGTTCGTTCGTTCGTTCATTCATTCATTCGTCAATAAGCATGTATTAAGTGCCACGCTCCGTGTAGGAACATAGCACAACGGTAACCAAAGAGAGAGCTTCTTGCCCGCATGGAGCTCAAAATCGTTCATTTGTTCACGTACGGTTTTAAGGAGCACCGAGCGAACTTCTCTCAGGCGAGCCCCTAACGCTGCCTCCAATCGTGTTATTTTCCCCAGCACGGCCACTCTCTCCTCTCCCAGACCTGCCTTCGCCCCTGGCCACAGACCTCTAGCGCTTCCTCCTCCGTCTCCGCCCTCAGCCTAAGGCCTTTCTTTGGTTTACTTAGAATATAGAAGAAGATGGAGGAGACTTTCCACAAGCTCCTGCCCACCCTTATCCCTGCTTTCTAGCACTTATGCCCAGGTTCTCGGCCGTCCCTCCTCTTAGCAGATGGACTGTCCTTGAGTCTAAGTCCTCCCCAGCCCTGTGCTCCGGATCCAGACACTCTGGACCCCAGAGCGCATCATCCAGAGATTTTTCTCTATTTTATCCCGTGTCGCCAGTTTCCCCTCTCTACTGTGCCAGTCCATCGGCATACGAACATGCTGTTATCTCTTCTTCCGGGAAAGTTCTCAGACACCTCTGGACCCCGTTATCTTCCCCAGAGCCACTGCACGTTTCTCTTCCCCTTTACAGCAAGACGCCCATTAAAGTCGTCTCCGTGAGTCCCTCCAGTTTCTCAGCTCCCGCTCTCTTTAATCCCAGTCGGGTCCACTCCCATCTCCACCACTCCAGAGGAACCGCTGTCCCCAAGGACACGCAGTCACCCCTCCGCGCTCATCTTACTTGGCCCGACAGCGGCATTTGACATGCTCGGCCGCCGCTTCCTTTTTAAATCACTCTTCACCTGGTTTCCAAGATGCCTTGCTTCCCTGGTTTTCTTGCCGCCTCGCTGGTCATGCCCTGCCCCACCCCAGGTTTTTTTGGTTGATTCCCCTCTTTAATCTCTTAATGTTGGGGTATCCTTTGTAAAAGTTATTCCGTAGGCCTCTTTTCTATCTAGATTTACTCCACTCGTGATTTTAAATAGCGTCTCTATGCTGACAACTCCCACATTTTCATGTCCAGCTCAGACCTTGCCCCAAACCCCAGACTCACATCCAACTGCCCAACCAGCATCTCCTTATAATTGACATCTCACACCCGGCACGGCCAAAACTCAATTCTTTATCTTTCCCATAATTCTACCACCCCCACCCTTCCCCCACAGCCTTCTCGAACTTCGTCAACGGCGACTCCGTCCTTCCTGTTGCCCAGACCGAACACCTTGCTGTTATCCAGCACGTCTCCCTTCTTTTTCACATTTCACATCCATCAGGAAATCCTGTTGAGCTCCCAAATGTACCCAGAATGCCACCAACCCTCCCCGCCTCCGCTGCTGCCTCCATGGTCCAAGGCAACATGCCTGGCTGGGATTTTCGCAGTTGCCTCCCCACTGGCCTCCACACGGCAGCTTTCATTCCTCCATCATACTCACTTCTCGACTCCAAGCCCTCCAGAGGCCCCCACTTCACTTGGAGAAACTGCTCCACAAGGCTTTCCCAGATCCCGTCTGGTCTCTGGTCGCTACCTGCACTCACTCCCTCCTTCTCTTCTCCAGGCTTGGTTATTTGCAGGCACACTCCCTCCTCGAGGCTCTTTCAACTTGCCGTATTCTCTCCCTGGAACACTTTTCGTGCAGATACCTACATGGCTTTTTCTGTCACCTCCCTCGCATCTTTGCTTAAATGTTACCTTCGCTTAAACGAGGCCTTCCGTGAGCCTCCCACTTGGAGCTCCAGTGCCCGCCCCCACGCGCTCCCACTTCTTTCTGTCCTTCCCCCCACCCTTGGGTGTAGCGCTTATTACCGTCTAACGTGTTATATGTTTATCTTCCTCCACTCCAATGTGGGTCAGTGTAATGGGTTGAATCGTGTCCTTCCCCGCTCAACCTCCCCACAAAAAAATATGTGCAGATCCTGACCCTCTGTGGCTGTGATTTGAGCTTATCTGGAAATAGTCTAAGTAGATATAATTAAATTAAGGGTCTCGAGATTATCCCGGACTTAGAGTGGACCCTAAATCCAATAAATGGTGCCACTTCAGAGAAGAGAGAGAGAGAGGTTTGAGACGCAAAGACATGGGTCATGCGAAGATGGAGGCAGGAAGCAGAGTGATGCTGACTCAAATCAAGGAGAGCCAGGAGCCACCAGAAGCTGGAAGATGTAATGAAGGACTCTCCCCTGGAGCCTTCAGAGGGAGTAAGGCCCTGCCAACACCTTGATTTCAGACTGCTGGCCTCCAGATCTGTGAGACAATAAATTTTCCCTGTTTCCAGCTGCCAAGCCTACGGTAATTTGTTGTATCAGCACTAGGAAACTAAGGCAGGATCTTGGTTTCATTCCCCGCTGCCTCCCAAGTTCTAGCACGATGCCAGGCAGAGCGGGCACTCGGCATCCATGTGTTGAATGGTTGGACAAATATCCTTCCACAGAGCATTGAGGAAACAAGGGAGAACAGGTATAGGTGTCCCCACTAACAGTTCTCAGAAGCAGCACAGAGCCAAGACCCTGAGAAACCCAGGTTTGAGTCTCAGTCCTATGAATGAGCAGCCGAAACTTGCATATCCCCATGCTCTCATTTGCAAAAGGAATGGAAAAGTCTGCACCTCTGTATAAGTGTGAGAATTAAATGTAGTAGATGTTGCATAAACGTTGGCTTTCTTCCCCGCCCTTCTCTGTTCTCGTTTCTAAAGTAGGGGAAACACCCATGCTTATCTATCATGGAGAATCATTCTTTATATATATATTTTTACCAAGAACTATTTAATGACATGGGAAATATCCATGCTATGTTGTTAAGTGGGTAAAAAGCTGCTTACAAAATTACATGTGCATTAGCTATGCTTGTAACAAGTGAGCATGAAAGTACAGCCCATTACCAGAAAGAAACTCTTACTCAAGTGCCCAGAGCCCAGAATCCAAATTGTTCTTTGCTTTTTCCATTGACTTTAGCTCAGTCCATACAGAGTGACCCTGGCATGGGCACTGGAAGCCTCTCGCCTTCTCTCCCTCCTCATTTCTCCTTGTCCTCTCAGTCTGCCCAGTGTTTATTTTATTTCCTCCGTAATGCTTTATAAATTTCTCCATAAAAAAATCAGGCACATCTTTTGCTAGGTTTATTCCTAAGTAACTTTCAGGTTGACTTGCTGTTTTGAAAGGAGTCTTTTTTCCTATTACAGTTCTGTTTGTTATTTGTTTTAGAGGAGTCTCCTTCTGGCCACACCTTCAAAGTCAGCTCCTCCTTGGAGCAGTCTCTGACCCCTCGCCCCCACCCCCACCCTCCCGGCACTATGAATGTCTCCCTCACAGCTCTCACAGTTTTCATTTTAGTTCATTTAATTTCTTTATTTGTACACATTTCACTAAAGCAAATTATTCAAATATGGCCGTCTTCTCTAGAGGTTGGTGAGGTTTCAGAGAACAGGAATAGTTTGTCTTAATCACAGCTGTAACCCCAGGATGTAGCATAGTGCCTGGCACCCAGCAGGTGCGCATAAGTGTGTGCTGAATGAGTCATGTGCATGTACACGTGGATGGATAGATGCGTCATCCAAGTGCTGCTGCTCCTGGTTATAAAAACTGGGGCTGGTCGCCTCGCTGCTTTGTGCTTCAGCTTCTCTAATGACAAAGGACGTGGCCTCTGGATTCCCTTCCATTAAACCCTCTGACTCAGTGAGGTGGGGGCTGGAAAGGGTATAAGCAGCAAGGTATAATTTTGTCCTCACAATAAACTTATAGGAAATTCTATTATTATTTCCACTTTACAGATAAGAAAACAAAGTCCCAGAGGGAATGAGCCATTTGCCCATGGTCACGCAGCCAGGAAATACCAAAGTCAAGACTCAACCCAAGACATCTGGCTCCATAGCCTATAATCCTAACCACCATGCTAAATAGCCTTCCAAATACGTACCCACAATCATCCATCCAACACCCCAGCAGTCTTTTTTCCCATCCTTCTACCCACCATTCGTCTACTCTTCCTCTCAATCCACCCAACACTTATCTATTCCCCACTTATTCTCTACCTTCTCATTCATCTTCATTCCCAACCAGTCACCCATTTTCCTACCTGTTCTTCCAGATACCCACAAATCCATCCATCCACTTACCTACTCTTTTTTATACTACCTACCTATCCATCCATCATCCATCCATCCATCCATCTACCTATTCATCCATCATCCATCCATCCATCCATCCATCCATCCAACAATAACTTACTATACACCTTCTATGCTAAGTGCTGATGTTTAAAAATAAATGGTACTTAGTCCCTGATATCAAAGGGCTTACTCTTTTGTGAGGGAAACTGGGAGATGAACCAGGGAGGTAACTCGAGGTTGTAGGTGCTAAGGAGGAACGAGCCCAGAGTGCCATGGATGCATGAGAAAGGGCCCTTGACCCAACCTGGAGAGGACTGGGAAGAACACCTGAGGATTCAGAGGCCGACATGAATGGGTCAGAATGATCTACGTGGAAGAGATGAGAAATGGCCTTCCAGGCAGAAGGACCCTTTTATGTAAGGGCTGCAGTTATTTCTTGACTTGAATGAGACAGGATAGGGAATGGTCCCTTTCTCTCTGATAGATTGTGGGGGATAGCACTGGCCAAGCCAAAGCCAGCATCTTCTGAGTTCCTCAGTGAAGACGGAGACAGGCCCAGTCAGGGGCTGGCCAGAACAAGGCTTTTGCCCAGCATCTGAGCTGAGACCCAGGACAGCTTTCTGGAAAAGCGAGTCCATGTCCAGGGTTTCTTTAAGACCCACTCACTGTTTGGCTCCCCCCACAGCCAGCCCGCATTTGCTATTCTGTGCACCTTCCATGTATTTGCAAGTTCTGATTGAACAAACACTGGCTGGGGCACAGCGAACCCAAATAATTGTGTGTCTGTCAACGGTACATGTTAATTGGAGAGTTGTAGAGTCCGCAGGACAGGTCACAAGGGAGAAGCCAATTACTCCATGTACCTATTTGAAAGGCGCCTGCTCCTGGAATCCTGACTGGCATTAGAACACTCTGTATTGGTCCGTGTTATTGATTTTCCTCCTGCCTCAGTTGATGGGCTTGTTAATTGACAATTACCTCTTTCCCTGTGTTGGGAGAATTGACAACAATGACCCGAAGTGTTCAAGTTTCATTTGAGCTGAGCTAAGCCTGTACCTGTTTAACCTGTAACAAGTCCCAACAGGCACCTCTGAGGGAAAGAGGGAGGGATTGAGGCTTCCAAGAAGGAACAGGGATGTTGGGGTTTAAACTTGGATTTTAATGGGCACAGACTCAGACATGGAGCCCACCAGGGCCTTGGCATCAAGGGCCAGAGGACTGAGACTGAAGCTAGGTGGGACTAGGCAAAGATTGGGCTTGTGCACAAAAGCTTCCAACGAGACCGATTCACATTTGGCTCCAGTGTGCAGCGAAGAGGGGATTGACTATTTACTGAGCACCTGCTATGTTTTCCAGGCACTTTTCCTTAATTGCATCTCCCCCCCACACACACACACACACAAATTTTATTATTACAGATATGCTATATATCTGTAGTGTGCTTTACACATAAAAAGTCAGATTTTTGGCCACTCCCTAAAAAATCAAGTGTTGCCCCTTGGGGAGGGGGCGATATTGCCCCCCTCTGAGAATGTATGGTATAGGTAAACTAAGGCAGGAGCCCAGGCATAAAGGTCTAAACAGTGGAGCTTGGTCAAAAGTAAAGGCTTGGGCGGCTGACTCGGGTTCAAGTCTCTGCTCCGCCACTTACTGTTTGATTAAACCTCTCTGAACCTCAGTTTCCTCATCTTTTAAATGGAGCTAGAAACAAGACTCACCTTACATTAGATAGTAATGATCATTCAATGAGGTAATGAGCATAGAGTGCTTAGAACGTAGTAAGTCCTCAATATAGTATAGTGGCCACCATAGTCATTACTTCCAGAACTCCCGCTGGTGACGCCAAGGTTCTTGGCACGTCCTTTGCTCCCTAGAAGGATGGACTATGTCTTACTCATCCCAGTGGCCCTGGCCTTGGCCCTTGCTACTGTGTAAATCGCCTGCTCTTAAGCAGGACTGCTCTGGCTCTGAGCAGGCAAAGCAGCAGGAAAGGTCAGGAATGACAGGGGCTGCCCATGAGCACCTGGGGACCACGTGTTCCTCTGAGAACACCATGTCCAGCCACCAAGAGGAAATTGCTGTTTTAGCTTCTGCAGCTGTCTGAGCAACTTCAGAGGCTTCCCAAAGCTTCCGCCTCTCTCTGAAGTTGCCTTGCCAGATCGTCTGTCCGAGGCTGACCCGAGATGCCCAAGTCTGACGTGTTTTGCCTGGGTGAGGGAAAACCCCATTACCCAGGGCCTGAGAGACAGGGCTCCGAGGCGGTCTGCCGGCCAGTGCCAGTCCCGGCCCCAGCCCCGCCTGGAGGTCAGAGACACTGGCATGGGAACAGGGGCTGACCTGCCTGGAGGGTCACACCCTGGAGCCCAAATCTTACAAAACCTTCATCGGAGCTTTGTCTTGGAAAGTGGATGCTTGAATCTTGCTAATATCAAGGGGGCTGATGCCCAATTTTTAATAACTAAAGGTAATAAATTCAAATTCAGCAAAGAGGCATTGCCCCCAACCCCCTGGTGCTGGCATTCTCCTCTGCCCTGCAGCCTCACGCCAGAATTGTAAATTTCGTTGTTACATTTCTGCAGGGAAAACCGCCTCATCACAAACCAATCTAGTAGGCAGAGGGAGCAGACTGACTTGGTTTGGTGCACTGATTTCCAATTATTTTTAAGCTGTTTATCCCTTTCTTTAAATGAAATCTTATGTGGAAACTCAATTGATATGTAAGAGGAACAAATATCTCCAATGTAACAAGAACAGAACTTAACCCATGTACAAGTGTTTCTAGTCTCCTCCTATCCCATGCTTTCTACACAGCCCTTCAAGTGTTCTGCTCTGTGCGTGCAACCGCTACAGCCAGTGAAAGAGAAGTAGAATAAGCCCAAATCCTGCTGGCTCTTCGTTCCTACAACTCCCAACCTCCCCCTCCCCGGAACCCCCAGAACTCTAGGACGCAATGGGAAAGTTTCCAGTTGGTGGTGAGAGGGGTTCAAATCCCAGCCCAGCACTCACTAGGTGGGTGACCAGACTCGAGTTTCTTTACGATCTGAGCCTCCACCTAGTCATCTAGAAAACAAAGCAAAGAATCATGTTCACCCACCTCTCTGCATTGCCAGGAGGACAGACTAGATTTGTGAAGGGAAAAACAAACCCTTGAGGGTCATCATACCCTGGGAATCGGAAAAACACCGTGTTGAGTTTTGGGTCCTTTTGTGTCTTAGGGTTACAGGCGGCAGAAGCAGCCCCTCCATTAACGGCTGATGTGGCCAAGCCCTGGAACATCCAAGCTGCTTATGTCTTGCTTTGGGGGAAGGCGGGGGGAGAAGGGGATCTAGTGTCTTCCTTCCATGCTCTCTGGAGCAGAACTGCTTTGTACCGTTCTGAGTGTTTGGTTCTCTGACCTAAAACCACTCCAAGTTACTGTTCTGGTTTTGTCTGTGAAAACTGTTTCTGTAAAGGAGCGATTTTAGCCACTGGGGGTGCAGCTCAGAGGTCCTCAGGGTCTTTGCTGGGATCCAGAGCAAGGTGGGGGACACCCAACTACCACCAGCACCAGTTTTAGGTTCCTCCCAAGTGTCCCCTCCCCTGGGTACCCTTCTACGACACCAGTCTTTCCTGGCAAGGTGACAGCGAGGAGGCAAAGAGTCCTCACTCTTCAGAGGGGTCCTGTGGAGAAATTGACATCCCTCTGACAAGGGTCCTGGGACACCTATAGGAGACCTAGTTTGGTTCGCATCCCACTCACAGTGAAAGGGGTCAGGAGAGGGATAGAGCTGGAGCCCTATACTACCTAAAAACTGGAAGAGGGAAACCAGTGGGGCCGAATGAAAGCCATATGCTTTGACAATTTGGAAGAGAAGACCCCCAACGGGAAACCAGTGACTTCTGGCTTCCTGTCACCAGGCCCCGTGTTAGTTTCCTTCTAAACGGCAGCTTATGATATCGTCGACTGACTTTGTGAGGCAAGGGTGATTGTCCCCTTTTATAGATGGGGAAACTAAGGCTCCGAGGAGTTCAGTGACTTACCTAAGACCCACAGCTATTGACTGTGGCGGGGCCAGGATGGCTGGAGAAGCCTGTTATTTAGTGAGGTGGGGGACACGTTGGGAAGGGGAGTTCACAGGGGCCAGTCCAGGTGTTGGATTTCACGTATCCCGCAGATCAAGGTGATCACACCAGCGGGCCCAGCTGACTAGCAGGAAGCACGATCCATGCAGCCAGCCACAGCTTGCTGAGAGCCTGCGGGGACATGCTGTGCACCGACAAGGGGAGGCAGATGCAAGAAAGAGCAGGCCCCGTCCTCGAAGGGGCACCGTGCACAGGAGAGAACAGGCCACAGGCGTGAGCATAAGGCAGTGTGGACAGCGCTTTTACAGAGACGAGCGTGGAGGGCTGTGGGCAAGAGGAGGACGGCCGGGGCATCGGAGAGGCCCCTGGAGCCCGGCCACGAGAAACTCGGGAGGAGGAGGGCTGGGGCTGTGACAGCAAAGCTCCAGCCCACAGAATTGCTGGGCACTCAGGGCGTTATTGCCATGTTCCCCAGCTGTCTTGCGAGATGGGAGGTTTCACGTTGCTTCTTTCCTTTTTAAGGTCTGACCTCGGTCAGGGCGTGGTCTTCTTCTTCATGCCACCACCATCACTCTGGAGGCCCAGAGCCCCCTCCTTCTGGTCGGGGCAAGGTTTACAAGTGTCCTAGACTGTTGGACTTGGACGTGGCCATTTGGGGTGGGTTGGAAGAGGCCTGCACAGTCGCTGGGCACAAGTGGGTATCACTCCAGATTGAATGCTTCATCAGCGACCTCTGACCCCATCTCCAGTGGTCCTTACATACAGTAATGGGAAGGGAAACTCAGCGCTCATGTGGCTTCCTTGAGGCCCCTGATGCTGGTGACAGGCCTCTCTGCTCCAGGGGGAGTCACAGTGTCTCTATCCCCAGTCTCTTTGGTTGTCCCTTTCTCCCTCCTGTTTAACCTCATCTGCGGGTCCTATTATTATCTGCATTCTGTAGACAAGAAACAGAGCAAGCTCACCAAGAGAACTTCTTGCTCGAGATCATTCAGTAAGTGGTGCCTCTGGGCATCAAGTCATCTGTCTGCGGAGCTGGTGACCTTCCCCGTGCCCCACATTGTCACCCAGGCGATGGGAGAAGAGTCATGGAGAATGAAGGGGAAGCTGGATCAGGGCCAGAGAGAGGATTTGGAGGCTCTAGAAGGGCACTTCAGCTCCATTCTTCGTAGAAAAGGCCAACAGTCGAAAGGGACCTCGCATGTTTGGTGAGTCCACAAATCTTCAACGCCGGCACGGAAACCCGGATTCTCGGCCCTCGGTTCCAAACTCCTGGTGTAAAAAGCCTACGAGACTTTGCCAGGGGCCAAGCGCTACGTGGTTGCCCTGTTCGGCTCCCTGTGCTCCTGCACCCGCTTTGTCATCTGCCCCGCTCACCGCCAGCAGGTCAGGTAGCATCCTGTTGATTCCAGTCTCATCAAGACTTGACCATATTCCAAACATCCACATTCTCTTCCTTGTTGAGCCCACAATCTTTTGGAGCAGCAGTTCTCAGCCCTAGGTGCCAGTGAGAATTAATTGGGGAGCTTTAAAAGATCCAGATGCCCTGGCCTTCTGGTCTGTGCGAAGGCCCAGGGGTGAGGCGTTTTCCAAGCTCCCCAAGGTTGAGAAACACTGCTTTACAGTGCACCCTCTAAGCGTGGCCTGGGTGTTTTTTTTTTTTTTTCCCTTCACATCAGCATAATCCACCCTATTAAAGCCCACAAAACACAAATCAAATGGTTCCCGCTGGCCAGAGAATGGGTCTTTGGAAAACAGTGCTGAGCCTTGCAGACTCGTGTCCTGAGGGGAGCTCTAACTGTGCCTGTGCCAGTCCAGTCATTGTGACTTCAGAGTCACCCCGTACTGGCATTATTCCTACGCCATCTCACCCATGATATCCAAAGGCCCACTGAGACTTTTATTGTCTGTTTTATATTGTTGAGCAGGAGCCTTAGATGCTTGTGGTCATAATTTTGAAATATTAAATTACGCTGAGCATTAAGGGCTATGTTTTCTGTTAGAAGACAGGTTAATTGCAGCTCTTCATCTTTAATTTTGAGATTTAAGCCGCTTTCCCATTTAGCTCTAATTGGTAGTATTCTGACAGCCCTCTCTGACCTCAGAAGCCTTTGATACGGTTTAGAGATCCTTTTATGGAAGCCCCTTTTTCTTTAGCCCTGCACATTTAATAGATTTGTATTTCCTCAGTCATCTTTCCTTCTGTGGAGATATTTCAAAATCGCACCATGTGTCTGCAGGGAATAAATGCCTCCTCTCCAGCGAATGTTTTTTTTTTTATATATAACGGTTGGCAAAAGAGGATTAATTGCCCCCATTCATACACACCTCTTACTCACTATGGTCCATTTTCATATAGAGATTTTTAATCCTTTCTTCTGTAGCCAGGTTGGATTTGTCTGTAAAGGCTGGTGCTCTTAAAATGATGTTTCTGGAATGGACCTTAAGAGAATATTTACTCCAATTGCTTTATTTTACAGATAATAATATCACCGTAATGATGTTTCATGTGTCGGGGGAGAGCACTCATTGTGAGGGCAGGGATATGGGGTATAAACGAGCCCCTCATTCCTGGAGGTGTTCAAGCACAGTTTGGAAGCAGCTTGCCAGGCATATTTTAGAGGTAAATATAGCATAAGAACTGAGAGGTTTTAGAGTCAGAAAGTCTTGGATTTAAATCCCTGCCACTTACCAGTCCTGTGGCCTTGGGCACCCAATGAGCCATTTTCACCCTCTGTTTCCTACTCTATAAAATGGAGTTAATAACAATACTCACCACATAAAGTTATAGCAGAGCTGAGTGAAATCATACCTGGCCTTTAGCAATTGTTTAAAAAAATGTGGGTTACTATTATTAAATATTATAGAGGGTAGTTGGGTTTCAGAAGTGGGGAAGGGGTGGGAATAGGGAAGAACTCAACATAAAGACCTTTTGGTTATCTTCGATCCCCAGACTTCAATAGCTCATTAGAGTTTATGAAGTGCCTTCGCATCTATAATCTCAATTTATCCTTGTAACTGCTCTACGACACAACAGTCCTTAACCAGGACTAAGTAACAGGGTGGAGAGACATGGAGGCTCCAAAAGGTGAGGTGACCCCCCTAAAGTCACACAGCACAGGGACAGAGCCACTGGAATCCAAATTCATACACGCCCCTCTTTTTCTGCTGCTTCCACGAAACCAGTGCTGCTGTCAGTCCCGTTATCCTTCTGCTTTATCATAAGGCTAATTCTTAATATCCCAGGTCCATGCTTAGCCAGGTGGGCGTGCTCCTGGTCTGCCCAGATTCTCATTCTGAGGGTGATGCTTGCCAATTCAAATGCAGAACTTGGAGACGTTTCTTTTATTCCCAGTATGTAGGGCAATCAAACCGTCCGATAATAATAATACATAATGTTGGATGTTCATAATGCCCTTGTTTCATGTGGCACTCTTAGAATTTTAATTTGATACAAGGAACGTTATTACACCATATTCATTACAATGCGTGTTAACCTCTTTGAAAAACCCTTTTCCCAGCAATAATAGAAGGCAATTTAACATGAGGAAAGTCATTTGGAGAAGAAGATCTGCTCAATGGGTTTTCCTTGGCATCGTTATGGCCTGAGCTGACCCACTATCTTCTCTCCTAAGGTTCTAGGCTCCCTTGTCATGGTTAACAGTATAAAGCACCAGAGGCCATTTATATGGGGCCCATGGATGCGTCTGTGGGAGGGGCCTCCACCAGCTCTGATCATTACTTGGCTCCCAAGGGAGACCCCTTGGCAAAGAGGCCCTGCGTCATCAGCCTTTTGTACCAATGCTATGCTACAAGGAATCTTTAAGGCTTATAATCATAAGAGATTCAGTCAGAGGAAAGAAGGAAACAGGTCAGGTGTGGGGGTGGGTGGAGGATGAGCGGAGGAGATCCCAACTCTCCTTAAACATTAAACGCTTCAAGCATGGGGTCGGGGAAGCTTGAACATGGATCCAGCTGGGTTACTGTCCGGAGCAAAACCCCTTCTAAAGACACTGAAAGCCACTAACTCTGCCTCCTCGCATACACCTTTTATTTTAACTCCTCACACCAAACGAGACAAGGCTACAGGTCTAATCTGACCCTCACTCTCTGATGCTGACCTCTCACTAAACCGGCTGTCCCAGCTGTCTTTAAGCAGTGCCCCAAGGGTGAAGGGTGAGGGGTCTCTTCTGTCTCTAAACTGGGCAGCTCTACTTATGCTTTGTAGATTGATTCCACACATACTTTCATGTGAAGGGGTTCTGAGCCCTGAGTCCTGATCCCGTCCCCAACCCCTTGTTTTGAAGATCAGGAAACCATGGGCAAGAGAACAAAGGGTCTTCCTCCAGGTGTGTGGCTGCGTCGGAATCGGAATCCAGTTCTAATGCCGCTGCAGCACGCTGTCTCAATCGCATTAGCCCTGTGACAATACTAACGCCATAATAATATCCTCCCACTGATATTGGGAAAGAGCTATAGAGTGCTGCATCCTTACGATGTACCAGGAACTTTTTCTGAACAGCACACATCTTCTTATGCAATCCTGTTAACAATTCCATAAGGTGGCTATTACTGTCCCAGTTCTATGGATGAGGCCGCTGGGCTCCGAGACGTGAGGCTTTTGCGCAACGTCAGCCAGAGGGTGGTAGAGCAGGACTGGAACCCAGGCCTCCCCCGGGATCTGCCATCAGAAACCAACTGCCTGGAGCCTTCGTTTACTTCTCTGCAAAACGAAACGCCTCATTCCTGTCCTCACTAATTTACACTCCAGGTCAAGTCAAAGGAATAAAAAATTCTTGGAAACATCAAAAGCACTATAAAAACGCATGACTGTACAAATGCCATTATAAAATGTGGACAAATTATTCGGTTTGGGTTTTTTTTGTTTGTTTGTTTGTTTTTGTTTTTTTCCTTAAGTGCTGTAAAAATTCTGCCAGGAAAAAAGGATCTTTGCACAAAGTATAAGGCATTATGGATTGGAGACACTATTCATTTGAAAACAGTTTTTTGGAAGATTTTCTAGGCTCAGCACTAGGTTCCATACTAGGGATTCAGAGAGAAATAAGACCAGTCCCAGCCCTCAAGGTGCTGGAGTCCTCTGGGGAGAACCAAATGATGAAGCATCAATTACATTTCAGTCAAGAAAGTGCCAGATGGAGAAATGGTCTGGAGGCCTGCGAGGTAGCCAAGGAGGCCGGACCGGCGTGCTGGCGGAGAGGGTAGGCTCTGGTCTAGATCGCCTTAGATTCAAATCCTGGCTCTTCATTTACATACTTTCTGTTTGTCCTTGGGCAGTGTTCTTGACCTCTCTGTGCCTGAGTTACCTCTTCTATAAAATAGGAATTATACAAGACACTAATAGAGTCCTACCTCAAAGGATTGCTATAAATGTTTCATGAGCCAGGGACTCTCTGGAAATCTGATGAAGCCTATAGACTCCTCTGGGAATACTGTTTTTCAATTCATGCAATAAAAATATATAGGATTGAAAAGTGCACTAATTATATTAAAAATAGTATCGAAATATTAAAAACACAAATTTATAATTTAGCCATATGTGAGCTTCTTTATTAAGGCATTAAATAATGAGATCTGGAGGCAGGTCTAATAAACACCATAACTTCGAAGTGGTGATAGGTGTAAACGGTCTTTAGAGGCTTCTGCAACCACATGATATAATAAGAATTTATCTGTTATTTCTATGGGCGACGTACAACTAAGGAAGTGCTCGATTTCAGTTAAGATCAGTGAACAGAGATGTCGTTTTTCCCTTTCGAGTTCTCCGAATTTTATCGAGTTCCCCTGAATTTTATTGAGGACTTGCTGGGGGCCCCTGAACCCAAGAGGCTGAGTCCTGCCCCATGAGGAGCCTCTGGTGCGGGGAGGAAGACCATGATGCTGAGTGACAGGCAGGAGGAGCTGGGGGCACTGAGGAGCATCTTATGGGGGCTCCTGGGAGTAGGGAGAGCTGTGACGTCTGAGCAGCTGCACTGCATGGTGTCCTGGAATCAAATTATGCTGCTTGAAGATTAATTGCCATCCCAGGACTATACCTGGGCAGTTTCTAAAACGCATGCACCTGCACCATCCCCCACTTGTAATAACCCACGTTATAGTTAAGGACGGGCTCTGCCAAAACTCGAATCTCAACTCCACCATCCACCCTGTGTCACCTTGGAAAAGATTCTTGCCTTCACTGTTATCTCGGTTTCCTCATCTCTAAGATGGAAATAGTAGTCCTGGTCTCCTAAGACTGCCGTAACCATTCAGAGAGAGGCTCAGCAAGGTGTATTTCTGCAGCACAGTTCGCGATGTAAATGCCTTCAAATTGGAAAAGTGGAACAAGCCATTTCTAGGCAGTATGGCCTTGAGGCTCAGAGTCCTGGCTGTGGCACGAAGCCAGTCAAGTTTGACTCCCAGCCCTACCACTAACCAGCTGTATAACTGCATGTTGCTCAACCTCTCTGGGCCTCAGTTTCTTCTTCTGTAGAAGGAGGAAAAGAATAACATCAATCTCACAGTGTTGTTGCCAAGACTAAATGAATTAATGTATATAAAGCGCTTGTACAGTCCCTGTCACATGTTAAATGCTCATCTGTTAGTTCCAATATCATTAGGATTGATAGTTATTGCCCAGTGAGTGAACCTAGCTGCCACCCAGCATCCATACTTTATTTCTCAAACTCCAATAATCTTCATTAAGTGTCTAGGAAGGCACTTAATGCATTTATTTTACGGAACGATTTATCTGCTGGAGTAATGGTCACAGATCTGAGACTCTGGGATTATTTTTGGAGCAGTGAAAGGACCAGGTATACTGTGCCTGTTATGCGCCACCCACGTTGCATTGTTTAATCATCACAATGGTCTTCCCAGAGAGTCAACATCATCCCCATTTTACTGATGAAAAAGAATAAAGATTCACAGAGGCAAGGAGATTGGCCCAAGTGTGCAGAACCGCCCGGTGACAGAGCTAGGATTTAAACCCAAGTCTGTCCTATCCCCAGATGCCTCAGGTGCAAGGAATATTTTCTGCTGAGCCAGAGGGCGGGGTCTGCCCATCTGAGACCAGCCTTCTTGGCCCCCATATCTCTGGTCCAACCAGGCTGACAGGAGCCAGGATGCTTGCTCTGAGCAAATGAGGAACATGTGTTTACCTCATGGGTCCTGAGCCAGGCTTCCTGCTTGATGCCTCAATTTTTAATGCATAATGACCCTGCTGGAAAAGCAGGCCTCTCCTTCCTCTTGGGCTGTGTAGCTCTCGTTAGTTAGGGACATCAAACTGGAGCGCAGCAGCTGTTGGGTATTTTACCCCAGAGCAGCTCTCGTGGCACTGGCTCACGTGTCCAAAGGCTGGGACAGAAGCCTGACCCCCTGTTTTTCTTCTGCTCCTCTTCTGGGGCAATTGGAGGTGACAGAGAAGGGTCTTGGGGAAATGAAGGGTGTCCTTGGGTTTTGGAAAGCCCAGGCACTCACTCTTTCATCCACCAAATGAAGGTATAGAGCACCACTGTGTGCTGGGCACTGTCTGTGGTGACAAAGGGGTGAATGAGTTCAACTCCTGGATGTGAAAACTTCCACTTTGGGGGAGACACACATGTCTATGTCACTGTGACTGGGACATCACCGAGGGGTTGCAAAGAGTTACGGGAGCTTAAAGAAGGAGTGCCTAGTTCCCTGAGGAGTGGGGGGTCCAGAGAAAACTTTTTCAAAAGATGTACGAAAACACAAACAAACAAACACGTAAGTGTTCACCTGTCAGAGAAGTGGGAGCAGTCGAGAATGGAGGGGGATTAGGACCAACGCTTAGCAGTCACCCTCCAGTTGTAGGGCTCGTGGCCTGCTGTCTCTCCCTTCATCTTCACAGCGATGCAATAAAGGCAGGCCTCAGCATCCTCATGAATGGTGGCGGAAGTGAGGCCAGAGAAGCTGAGAGACTTGCTCAAGGTCACACAGCTGGGAGTGGATGGTGGAGCCAGGTTGCCATTCAGAGCCGCCCAGTTCCTGGCTTGTGTTCCGTTCACCTTGAGCCCTGGCACAGGAAACCAACCAGACAAGGACCCAGAGGAGGGAAGGAGCCTGAGGTGGTCAGAGAAGGAAGCTGGAGTACAGAAGCTCACCAGGAGAGTGAACGGGTCTGGGAGCTGGAGGACAAAGACCTTGAATGTCACACCCTAGAGTATGTTCTGTGTTGCTGTGGCAGATTGTTATAACAACGGCCACTGATGAATCGCCTCTGCTTGCATTTACACCCTTTGCAGTGTAGATTGTCACTCTTTCCTTCAAGAAGTGAAGTGCATTTCCTCACCCCTTGAATCTGGTTGACCCATGACAGCTTTGGCCAATAGAATATGACAGAGTGACCCTGTGAGAGTTCCAGAGCCCAGCTATGAAGAGGCGTGCAGCCTCCAATCGCAATCTCTAGCTGCCCTGAGACTCCATGTAAAGAAGCCGAGTCCAGGCTCCTTGAGGATGAGAGGCCATGTAGAGAGCGCAATACCTCCTTTCCTGGCCATCTCAACCCACCCAAACTGTCATGTGTATGCCACTATACCAGAATGACTCCAGATGACCCATTGTGGACCAGCTGTGCCCAGCCAGATTGCAGAATCATGAGCCAATTAATAGCTGTTGCTGTTTTAAGTCACCAAGTTTTGGGGTGGCTTGTCACGCAGCAATCATTACTGAAACAGTGCCATTTGGAGTGAGTTCTGTGACTGACTTTAGTGGAACGAACTGAACCCATCTCAGTCCAGTTATTCTGGAAACATCCCTCCATGTGGAGGGCACGCATGCGCAGGCCGGACCAGAATTCCAGGGCCCAGTGCATTACAGTCACTGGGACAGCTGGGTTCTCCTTTGGAAGCTGGAACCACACAGCCTCCCTCCTTGGTTGATCCATTTGTCTTACTGCCATTCCTCTTTCCTTTCTCCTTCTATCACTGATGGTGGAAGCAGCTGCCAAAATAAACTAGGGCAGGCCGCACAGCCAGAAAACACCAACTGCCTGGATGTCTTTGTCTGTTTGCTTTTCTCTGGATGACATACTTTTCTTTTTATTCGTGTGAAATCTTCCCATTGGGGACCTGGGTCGCTGGGGAGTGGAGACTGTCTCAAAGACACTAGCTGAGCCCTTAATGCACAGCAGGCACTTTATGTATGTTATTGGGATTACCCCGTTTCGCACAGGGTAATGCTGCATCTCAGAAGGGCTAAGTGGCTTATAAGCAGGTGGGCAAAGCTGGTCTTTAGACTCAGGTTGTCCAGCTCCAGAGCTGGAGCTGTTTCCATACTACATGCTATTTCCTTTCTAAGAAAAGAAAAACCTGGCACCCGGGAGTCCAAGTGATGGGAATATCACCTAGGTTTGATAGGACATGCAGTAAGTGGTCTGTATTGCAAAAGATGACTCTCTCTCCACTGAAAGGGTAACCAAAGGGTCCTAAACTTTACCCTGTGGTGTCCGGGGGCAGCAGAGAATTTGGTGGAGCCCAGGTCTCCGCATTCTTCTTACCACCATCCCCCTCTCTCACACCAGCATTCCAGGAGGAACTCCTTGCTTTGCTCTCTGCCCTTGAGTATTAACCATGATAGGAAGGATCTGTAAGGAGTGCGTCAGAGGGCACTCCACATTGGGCAGGCCTGAGCAGAAACCCCACTTCCCAGGTCTGGGAGAGGAAGCCAGAGCTCTCTAAACAGCAGTGGCTGCAGGGACCACCTCTCATTGCAAGGCATGGGGGGCCAGGCTCTCCACCTGGGCATGTTACCATTTGGGGCTGAATTACCCAACTGACAGACCAAGTTCAGGCTTTGAGTACCAGCAAAGGATCAGGACACCTGCAAAATATCTTTTATATTATTTATAAAAAAAAAAAAAAAAAAAAAAGGAGGAACAAACCTCAAAGGGGAACATGAAAACTTTAACATTTTTATACCTACTTTACAGCCTTTTCATACTGCTATTATTGGAATTATTATGAGAAAGAAGGTACCATAACCAATCCAGCATGGGACCTGTCTCCCCAGCCACTAAACGAAACAGGTGTGCTTATTTGTGTTCCCGAACCTGGATAGGTATCAAAGCCCCATGGGAGACTGCGGTTCCAGTTTTGGGACCGCTGCCCTGATGATTCTGAGTGAGGGAGGCATCTCACTCAGGGTCCAGGGAGGGAGGGTCCAGGCATCTATTTGTATCTTAACAAATGCTAAGATACATGGAGATTCTTTTTACTGACACAGAGCTATAAAACCTGTATTTGAGGACCATCATGCCATCCTAGTTTGCTCAGGACTGAGAGGTTTCCTGGAATGTGGAACTTTCAGTGCTAAAATCAGTAAAGTTCCAGATAAATCAGGCCAAGTTGGTAATCTTCACTGTACCAGATGACCACTCAGGGCCTTCTGGTTCGAATTTGCTATGAATATGCACTGACAATCATACGAGAGAAATCTTTGTCCCTAAAAGCGGCTAAAGTCGTAATGTCTTGTTGCTAAAGAATCTAAAGTGAGATAACAAGCTATCCTAATTCATGGTGGTGTAAGGTCCCTTGACTGGTGCACTGGCTGAAGGCCACAGAGCAAAGCCCTCAGGGTCAGAAATACTCGATTCTCACGCAGTGCCCTCTGCCCAGACTCCTACAGCTCCTTCAGCACTGTCTCCTGAGGTGCTCTGGAATCGTTTCACCGACATTTCTGGGTGCAAGGGGTCATAGGGATAGAAAACAACATTTGCGGGTCCTTTTCATCTCTCTTTGATTTTTAATTTTGTCCTTTCAGAAAACGTGAAGGTACGTTATCTCATTTAATCCTCACAACAACCCCGTGGATAAGATGTATTTTTATCTTATAAATAACATATCTAAGACTCAAATGCCTCCCGTAGGTAGTCACTAAGTAGGTCGGGACCCACAGCTTCTCCTTCTTGTAACACCACAAACTTCCCACTTGCCAAGCTCCAGGAAGCCGCAGTGGTTGTAAGGACGCACGAGGAATAAGAGGAAGGCTTTCAAATCCAAGAACAGGAACTATAAAATGGTGAGATCTCACAGAATCACTCGCTGCTGACGTTATTTGATTCTTCTAGGTCAGCACTGTCGAATAGAAATATAATGCAGGCTACTTCGGTAATTTTACATTGTCTATTGGCCGTATTAAAAAAGTAAAAACAGATATGTGAAACTGATTTGATACCATTTTTATTCAAACCAATGTATCCAAAACATTACCATTTCAGCAAACAGTATGAAAGTTTTTAATGAGATAGTTTACATTTAATTTTTTTGTACAGAGTCTGGCATTTATATCTTACTCTTAAGATATAAAAGTTAAAATATAAGAGTTATGATATAAGATTAACTCAACTTGCCTCATTTCCAGTGCCCAGCAGCCACAAAGATGAGTGGCTTTTGTAATGGACTACACAGCTCTAAATCCTTACTTCTTTTCGGTCTACTAGATCTGTCCAGTTCTGAATAGCGTATATTAAAAAAAAAAATCTTCAACTTAAATTGGATTTGGAGGGGCAATTCTCCTTTCCTCTCTAATATTTTATTGACCTTGTATTTGGTTGCTATATCGTTTGCTACATACATGTTTATGACTATAATATAGTTTCTGTTGCCTACATCCTATATCATCATATGATGTACCTCTTCCTACTGAGTCATGCTTTTAGCCTTCAATTCCACTTTGTCTGTGATTAGCATTGTCCCACCTTCTTGCCTGCTTGTTTTTGTTTGGTTGGATTTAAACTTGCCTGGTGTCATATTCCTTCCTTCTGAAACTCCTCCATTTACATGACTCAACTGCTCTCCATCTCTCTTCTTTTTATAGGCCTGTTTCTTTCATGATGAACTGACATTTCCACCTCCTACTCTTTTTTCTCTACCTTGAGGCATTTGCTTATTTATGAGTTCTGCCGCCTTATTACTTTGGTTCCCCCTGACCTCTCAAAACTCAAATGGACCTCCTGGCTTTGACTGTGCATTTATTTATATCATATACCAGACTCCCCACACTTGTCTGGAACAAATGTTAAAGACACTGATTTCCTCGCTCCTTTCCTTCGAACTTCTATTCTCCCGAGCAAGGCTCGGGAATCTGTTTCAGCAATCATTCAAAGTGATTCTTGTGACTCAGTGATTGGAGGCTGTCACTTCCCTTCCACCCTGTGAAGAAGTCTGCTTGGCATCAAATCAGATTGGCAGAGGATCTGAGTAACACTAAGGGGCCAAGAAGAGTGATGCCCCTGTGTTCAAGTGCTTCAATTAGTTCCACTGCTCAGTGACTTATATGCGAAAGCGGCAGATGTTTTTTTCTAATAAAATCCTTATATATACAAATGTCTTTTTTACCCAGAGTCCACCTATCTCTGCTTAAGAGTTGTTTTGTTTTTAAAATGGCAATATTGGCTTTTGGGGGTGGGGGCGGAGGGTGGGAGGAAATAAGCTTCTGTTTGCTAAAGAAATAGAGGAGGAATGTTTCCAGTTCTCTTTAATTGAAATGATCTCATAGGCAAGCAACAAAAAATTAAACCTCAGATGCGCCTCTGCAGAATCGACGGGTAATGACCCCAGCTTCAGATAGAAGGCGATGATCCGTTTCATTGTCTAAGGCCGTAAGTATCTGTTGTGCGTGGAAGGTTCAATGCAGGAGCACCAGAGCGGAGAGAGGGTCTCGCTTCCCTCCGTTCTTTCTCCCCTCCTTCTTTCTGCTGATGCTCTATTTCCTTTCACTTGTGAGAGAGGAAAGAAGCCAAAGTTGGGTAGAATGGAGGCAGCCGGGCATGTCCCAAGTGCTAGGCCATGCCAGCGCTAGTATGCAAGCCACCGCTTCATTTCTTTGGATCTTATGAAACCCTTGCAGATGCCAGGACCTCGCCTCCCACTCACGTGTGCATGGCCTGCTCAGCAGCTCTTCTTCCAGGAGGGTGGAGTGCGTGTGTGACATGGAGTCACCTCTATCACTCCTAAAGAGAGGGCACTATGGCCCCTCACATCTGGTGGGGATGCTTGGAGAGCATAGAGCTTAACTCTGTGAGAGCAGAGGGAGGCGTTGTGGAGTGAGGGGTGGGCAGTCTCTTTCTTAAGGATTTGCTCTAAAGGGGACCCACTCCCTATCAGCATCAGCAATCCCGCTCTCTCATCTTGATCAAGGGTTGACAAATTTATATAAATAAAGTTTTATTGGAACACGGTTATGCCCTTTTCCCCCCCATTGTCTATGGCTACTATTGTGCTGGACAGGGTCGTCCATATGTCAGGATTTTGTTTGCCTACGTTTTAAGTTTTTGTGTATTTTAGAAAGCAGACAAAAAACCCTGTAGTGAAATATTTTCCATAAGGCAGATTTTTTACCTCCAAAGTGTGGACGTGAGCTCAGTTGAGTTGTGGCACCAGAGAACAAATGATTCTCAAAGCCCCAAATATTTACTACCTGGCTCTTTACTGAAAATGTTTCCCAACCCCCGGCTAAAAAGTGTTATCCTCTGAGTTATGGGGCAAGAGAGAAGCCACCTGAACAAGAAAGGCTTCTGTCAGACACAAAGAGAAGAGAAATGTCTGTCAGCACCTAAGAGCATCTGAAGCAAAGGCCCTCCGTGACTAGACACCTGTGTTTGTCACTCACCTCGTCTTGGACCCTTCTCCTCATTTCTCACTAAGCTACTCCCCTCTGGTGATCACCTTGCTTTTCAAACATATCACCATGTTTCCACCTCAGGGCCTTTGCACTTGCTTTTCTCTCTGCCTGGAACACTGTCTCCTCAGATATCCACCTACTTGGCTCTTTCTTGTCTCCCAGAACTTTGCTCAAAAGATTCCAACCCAAAGAGGCCTCCCAACAGCTGGGCTTGCCTTCAGACTGCCCTCATTTATTTTATGTTCACATTTACCACTCTCTAAAAGCTTTTGTTTGTTTATTTCTTGTCTTTGTTCCCCACTAAGAGATCAACGGTTTTAAAGTTGGGAGAGTTTGAGACTTAGTTTATATCTACACCCCTTATTTCTGAGTGATAGCAAAAAAGGGGGAATGACGTGTGGAGGTATCAGTTACCTCCATGTCATCTATCTGTAGAAGGGGGCCTGGCACATGGTACACTTAATAAAGTGTTGAATAGATAGATGAGTGAATAAATGAACGAATGAACACATCCTAAGACAGTGGTTAAGATAGTGGTTTGGACTTAGCACCAGGCCATCTGCATTAAAATCTCAGTCATACATTTGGTAGCTCTGTGACCTTGGGTAAGTTATCTGACCTCTCAATACTAGTCTCTTCATCTAAGTGATCTCTCCACCTAAGTGGTCTCTTCATCTGCAAAATGCAAGTCCTATCTTTACCTATCTAACAAGGTCATAGGAAAGATTAAGTGAGATAATGCATAGAAAGTTGCTAAATTCCTGTCAGCTATTAAGTTTAAGTTGTGGAAAAGTTTAAATATGGTAATATGTTTGCCTCAAACACAGTAAGCACTCAGTAAATGATAGAATTGTAATTTCTTTCACCCCCAAAATCAGGGCTGTGGAGATAATTTCAGTTCTGGGCAAGACTCTGGTTAGCTGTGTGACCTTGGGCAAGTCAGTTAACCTCTCTGCACCTCAGCACCTTCTCTGAAAGATGAACTGATTCCTTTTCCTCACAGGGCACCTGTGAAAAATCAAACAAAGTCATGAGCGTGGCCGTGCTCCAAAAGACACAGTCCACTGCCCAAAGTATTTGTTAAGGACCTGCTGAGATCAGTGGTCCACGTTCAAGTGAGCAGACTACCTATCACCTGTGTGGCCTTAGCCAGCTTCCTCAGAGGTCTGAGCCTCAGTCTACTTATCAAGAAAATGGGGGCAGTGATAGTCGCTTCAGAGTGTAACTGTGATGATTCCATGTCGAGTATGGCTTCTGACACACACACACACACACACACACACACAAAAAACACTCATTTTATGGTGGCCAGTGTTTTTCCCGCCTTCCAGGACCGAATGTAAGCAACATGTATCACACGAGTGCAAATACTAACCAGATGTGTTTATCCTTATCCAGCGTGCCTGTGTAGCAGCGCCACAAAGATTTAAAGCTCTGGGCCAGAGGGGATATGAATTGAATCTAAGCTTTCCTCATTGTCGGCCCCACCTCTTTTTTAAGACTCCCTAAACACAGCTAATTTGCTTTATGGCCTTGGGCAAATCACACACCCTCTCATAGCCTTAGCTCTTCTCTCTCTTGAATGGAGCGCATAATATTTGCCCATCGTAATGACAATTTGTCTGGGCCATAATACCCAGATATCTGGTCCAACATCACTCTGGATATTTCCGTAGGATGTTATCAAATGAGGTTAACATTTAAATTGGTCAACTTTGAGTAAAGCAGATTGCTCACCACAACATGGGTGAGCCTCATCCAATCAGTTGAAGGCTCGAAAAGAACAAACGACTGACCTCTCCCAGAGCAAGACAGAATTCTGTTACCAGAGAGCCTTTGGACCTAAACTGCAGCAATGGCTCTTCCCTGGGTCTTCGGTCTGCCAGTCTACCCTTTTGGACTTGTCAGCCTCTTTTAAAAAAATCTCTCTGTGTCCCTCTTTGTGTCTCCATCTCTCTGTCCCTCTGTCTCTATCTCTGTGCGTGTGTGTGTATATATGTAAATACTTCCAACATACGTCTATGTGCTGTCATTTACATTCTACATATACTTGTGTGCGTATGTGTTCATTCTATTGGTTCTGTTTCTCTGGAGACCCCTAATATACCCACCCTACATCCAGTGTCCCGAAACTAAGTACCTCCATGCGCTGACAGATCCAGGTGTCCAAGCAGAGCCACTACACCGGCCCCTGCATCTCAGGGTCTTGGGGTCCAGAAGATGTAAAGTCTTTTCTAGCTTCAGGCAAAGGGGGGGGGGGTGACGGTTGGGGAAAGGGACTCGGACACATCTTTCCTCAGCCTCCTGGAGCCTGGAGGGGCCAGTGGTGTCACCAAGAGCAAGGAGTATGGTTCTGCTGTGAGGCCGAGAGCTGATCTCTGTCCTTCTGTCCTTCTCTAGTATTAGTTTCCTAGGGCTGCCTTAACAAATTACACAAACTGGGAGGCTTTAAACAATAGGAATTTATTAATCGGGTGTCAGCAGGGCTGGTTCCTTCCGGAGGCTCTGAGTGGCAATCCATTCCATGGTTCTGTCCTAGTTTCCGGTGTTTGCCGGCAACCTTGACATTCCTTGGCTTGTAGACGCATCACTCCAATCTACGCGCACATCTTCCCATGGCATTCTTCCTCTGTGTGTCTCTTCTCTACTTCTTATGGGGACACCAGCTATTTCGGATTTAGGGTCAACCCTAAACCAGAATGACCTCCTCTTAACTAATTACATCTGCAAAGATCTTATTTCCAAAAAAGGTCACATTTTGAGGTCCTGGGCGGTCATGAATTTGGTGGGGACGTTATTCAACCCAATACACCTGTGCTGGGAGTTTTGGGGCAATTTAAGTCCGGGGCAAATGAAGAGCAATTCTTCACTTTCAACAGCTCCATTTATCCTGCTCCATTACAGGCTGGTCTGAGAACCAGCTGGCATTTTAAAATGCAACCCACACTGCAGCGTGGCCCAAAGAGACTGAAAATTGGTTTGTAGCCTGTGTATCTGCAATATACCCATCTTCTGATGTGTGTGAATTTATTCATTATTATTTATTTTATTTATTTATTTTTGTAAAATCACATTAGTAATCCAGCTTCATTCAATCAGTAACATTTGCAAGTATCGTCATTTAAAAAAAAAAAAAAAAGCCCCAGGAAAGCAGAGGTAGCCCCTGTACCCAGATGTCAGAGGTAGAAATGCCCAGTGGGAGCCGAAATGAGCATCAAGGTCCTCAGGTGAGCCCACCTTTCAAGCCCACCTTTCCATCTGCCCACAGAACCTAGGCTTTCAAAGAGGAGGGGGTGGAGCAAATGGGTGCATGGTTCCAGCGAAATGTGCAGACTGGAAAGTTTGGATGGGAATTTTAGAAAACTTTTCACTCCTGGGGATAAGAAGCCTCCAGGAGTGGGTAGGAGGCATTTAAGATTCCAACTTCCTCTTGCCCCATCTAGCAGAGGTTGTAGGCACCCAGCCCAGACCCTCCAGAGTCCTTTAACCCCATTTGTATGAGATGAGGCAGGCTGGAGGGGAGCATTGGGCTTCAGCGTGCTTTTTCTCCCCATAGCCAATCCTATGACCCTTTTCTGGAGGACTGTTCTGCCCTCCGGCTTGTAGAGTGACTATGTAGCAAGGGCCAAGAATTTACATTCTCCAGCCCCTTCATGGGCTGCAGTGTAACCTGTGACTAATAGGTCAGGGTTTTGAAAGCCCCAGCATCCTCACCTCAGGGCATAACTTAAACCTTAGAGCTTACCTGCCACTGACAGCTAAAGTCACCCTCCTTGGGACGTTGGGACATCACCTGAGGTCACATCCTTGCTTGCCCATTTCGCTGGGAGCACTTTCTTGTTAAATTCTTGAGTCAGGTCTGTGTCTCTGGGTTCTGACTTAAGACACCCACCTCTGAAATGTCATTAGAATCGCAACACAGGGCAGACCTTTTGTGTCAGTAATACTGGCAGCCACCTCTGGGGTGTGATTGAGAGGACAGAGGGCCCCTGTCATCTTTCCCACATTGCTTCTGCTGTGCCCAAAACCTCCCTTTTGAGATTCATTCCCTTGGCCGTACCCCTCGATTCCCTTAAAATGGAGTTGCTCCTGGGAAATCAGCTTTCTCACTTGTGTTAAGCCTGCTCCGTGGGGAGGGGTTTCCCAGGAAATCAGGAGCCTTTTGCTGCAGCGGCTGCTATCATGGCACCAGTCGGCTAGATTTATTCTGGGTTCATTCTGCTGGGTTCATTATGGGTTCATAATTTCACAAAATTATGAAAGCAGAAAACTGGGACTTTGCCATGGCTTGCCTCACACCGGAGGGCCCTTCCCCTACCTCCTGACTCCTTCCCTACCCCATCGGAGGGCTTATCTCAGCTGCATGAAGGCTAATCCACTCAAGGTTTAAAATAATGGTGATGACGATAATGAAAATGATGATAAGGTGTTATTATTTTTAAGGTGTTATTGTTCCGTAGGAGGTTTCATTTTAAATGAGATTTCCAGAACATCAGAAATGACCATGGGACCCAAGGGGAAGCTTGAATGGTAGAATTCAGGCACTGCGATCCCCAGATAAGATTAGTTTGTAATTCTGCCCTGTACCCATCCAATTACAGCCAGGGCACATAAGGCTGCGCTTTTTTGCACAGCCTTTGCACAAATTAGGGAAAGATACCCCCTCTGGGTGGATGAATTAGAAAATGCCACCTCCTGAAGGCAGACATGACTCCAAGGGTACACAGTGGAGGCGATGAACCCAGGCTGAATTTCAGCCCCACTTACTCCTGCCGAGTACCTTAGTGCAGTGCAGACCGCTCAGCCGTACAAGGCAGCTCCTAAGACCCCGACTAGTAATAGCAATGGCCAACAGTTAGTTTACTCTGCGCCACCACTGCGCTAAATAGGTTGCTCGCACTATCTTATTTAACCCCGCATCAAGCCTAAGGGGTAAATACAATTGGCATGACTCCCATGTTACAGATGAGAAAGCTGAGGCTCGAAGAAGTTAAGTAATCGCCTCAAGTCACACAGCAAATAGTGACTTGAGCTCCCATAATCAGGTGACACAAGAAACGCCTCCCGCTCTGGGTATTTCAGAAGGGGGAAGGATGGCAGAGGGCAATGAAACCTCGTCAGCAAATCAGCAGAGAGGAAAATGCATCTCACCTTCTGGGGAACTGTGCAATGAGGAAGGGTAGGCCAATGGGCAGAGCATTAGCCCAGGGGTCAAGAGGTCCAGATTCAACTTTTAAGTCTGCCTTTGGTACTAGCTGTGTGTCCCTAAGTCACTCAACAGTCTGGGCCTCAGCTATCTCATTTGTGAAAATAAGGGTGGAGGAGGCAGGTCTTCAAGAATCCTCTTAGGTTCTCCCGATTGTCATTCCAGCCACCACCACTAGCAGTGGCTGCAGAGGGGCAATGAATGGGCCACCTGGTCACCATGCGCTGGATGCGATTAGGGCAGGGCAGGGCCCCTGCATCCTCGGCCCAGCCTAGACTCTGCTTTCCTAACCTTCCTCGTGGCCGTTTCTACCCAGACTCAGGTTTACAGCTGCCGTCCTGAGCGGATCCAGCAGAGCCATTTATCAAACACACACAATTAAGGCCACCATTGCCAAGATCTATTCCAGGCGTGGAGCAGAGCCTTGAGGAGAGGAGGGGAGGGAAGGAGACATGAGGAGGGAGGGAAGGGAAGGAGATGTGGGGAGGGGTGAGCTCTGAGCTGAGCCGAGCATAGTTAAGGAGGGGCCGGAGGAGAACTGCAGCGTGAAGCTCACGGAGCACTGGCTGTGCAGGCGGTTCTGCACTGCGGTTATCAGCGCAGACCCCGTGAGCTTGTTGCCTGTTCTACAGATGAGGCAAGTGATGCACAGAGACATCACGTAATTGGACCGAGGTCCACGGTGAGGGTGGAGCTAGCATTTAAACTCAGGTGGTCTAGTTTAGGGGATGTGTCCTAAACCGTGCTGGGGCAACAAGATACTAAAATAGAAATTCTGACTGAGACACCGGGACTCTAGATGTTAGACACCAGAGAATGTGAGGCCATTTGCCATGGGAAGATCTTACGAAGGGAGATTTTGAGAACTGGTTCCATGATTCTTGGACTCCTTAGACAGACCAAGAGTATTTAAAAAGAGAGTGGAGCAATGGAATTTTATAGAGATTTCTTGAGAGTCGGCGAGACTGAAGAAGGTACCTCACACTCTTCCTGGGCCACCCTGACCTCCCCTTGATTCCTGCCCAGAGCGGGCCCATCCAGGGCTGCAGACCACTCCCTTCCATCACTGGTCAGGAAGGCGGGCTTCCCTTTAAGGCCCCTCTGTTTGCTTCCTCACCTCAAGGGTGGGCTTGTCCCAGGACCAGGCATTTATGGGGCTAGAAAAGAGAAACGCAGGCAGGCTTGTGTGTGCGAGTGTGTGTCCCCAGGGCACATAGTGGATGCTGTGGGGTTGCCTACATCCCCCTTCCGGGACCATGGCTCACCTTCCCGCTACCAAGAGGGTTGGCTCCGGAGAGAGCCACCTCAGCCAAATATTCCTGTACTCAGTGGCAGGTCCGTGCAGGGGTGCGGAGGCCCAGCCCCTCCCCCTCAATCCCGGACATCTGTGAAGGGCCACCCTAACTTCAGAGCTCCCTGGGAGATCGGCTGAGGCCTCGGTCGTGGCTGCGTCACAGCTCCACATTTCCCTCTGCTTAATCCTGCTCCCCTCGCAGGGGTTGCTCACAACGGCTCTCCCCAACAAGCCTCCTGCATGCTAGCTGCCGTCTCAGAGTCTGTTTCCTAGGCATCTGAACCAAGCAAGGGCCTCTGTGTGTGTTAGGTGGGAACATATGCAATTGTGTACGAACATGGTTGTGTGAGCATGTGTATGAGGGCCGACGTGTGAACATGTGTGAGCAGGGTCGCGTGTGTGTATGTGCAAGTGTGTGCACACATGGTGAGTGTGTTCCTGCAACTCTGTAGAGCCTTAGGGGCTGTGGGAGGTCCGGCTGCCAGGTTCCCCAGCTTCTCCCTTCCTCTCTCTAATGGGTCCGTGCGACGATGGGAGGAAATGATCTGTCTGCCTCATGAGTGTCATGGAGCCCTGCAAGGTGGCGCAGGCAGATTCTGTCCCCTCTCCCTACCCATCTCTCTTTTGCTTATCTGCCCCCTTGCCCAACAGAGAACTATCCTTTACCACGGAGACAGTCCCAAAGGAAACTAGAGGCCATGTCTGGACAGAGGAAGGGAGGCATTTGGGCTCCTTTGGTCCAGTTTCCTCTTGAACCAGACTGTGTTCCAACTGTCCCCTGTTCGCTTACTCCAGTGATGGGCAGCTCATGTTGCCCAATCACCCATAGACAAGCCCACCTGTCAGAATATACTTCCCCTGACTGACCCCAGATCTGTTGCCTTGTTAATTCCACCCACAGTTCAATCCCAAGACATTGTTCCAAGGCAGCCTAGTTATCTCTGCTCAACCTTCTCTCCTATCCCATCCTTCTTCCTTCAAGAGTCCATCATTCTTCACATGAGCACACTAGGTCCTACTGCCCCCATCTGGGTCCCCCCTCAGGTCTCACCTCTGGACACTGTGCCTATAAAATGTGGGGTCCAGATTTGAAGCCTCAGTACCAGAGGTAGCTGACCAGGGCAGGGACCATGTGGGAGGGCAGTCCCTCCCACCACCGGGGCCCCTGTTAAGTAAGTAACCTATACCTGGGCCCATTGTTTTCATAGCCTCATCTTGTTTGTGCTGACATAGACCTTAGGAGTCAAATAAAAATGACCAGATCATTTTGGGTGGAATTCTACCAAGCTGGCTCATTCTACTCACCCTGGGCTTGTGCTTTGGGTCATTGATTGATTTATTTTTTGTTTTATTCGAAAGTGCTTGACTTTATATTGATTACAGTTAAAATTCTTCTTGTTTATTTTGGCCCAGCATTCTGCTTGGGAAGAAGCTTTGAATTATAAATCAGCTGTATCAAAATAACTTGTGCTTTCGAGGTTTGGATGAACATGTGTTTTGTGTCTTCATCCAAGTCCCTGGTAAAATTGGTAGACAGGTTGGAGCTAGGGCAATGCTTGTACTGCAGGTCTCCTCTCCCTAGTCATTCTCCTCCACACCATCTCCGTCGATGGGGGCTGTTCAAACCACAATGCACCTGCCCTGCAGCCTCAGATCAGCGAGTCTAGTCATCCTATGAAAAGGGGGGAAATGCTTAATTAGAGGGAAACTTGACTTTGATGAGCCAAGTCTGGCCCTTGCACCATGCCACGCTCTTTGCCAGATGCTCTGGCCCTTGTCTCGTCAGCCAGTCTACGCGGTTTCTGTAATGATCAGAATCCATTTTTCCACTTTCCCTGCTTTTTGGCAAACCAAGGCAACTTTGCCCCTCTCCTGCCTCCTTGCAATTTTCGCATTTACCCTGATGCTACGCACTCCCAAAGACTTTGAAAAGCTTTCCTGTATAGAATAACTATATAATTTTAAAGCAAAGGAGATAACTTTTAGAATGTGTTAGTCTTCAATTGCTGTGTAACAAGTTACCCGAAAATTTAGCAGCTTAAAACAACAAATATTGACTGTCTCGGTTTCTGCGGGTGAGGCATTTGGGAGTGGCTTTCCTGGAATGTTCTGGATTAGGATCTCTCATGAAGATACATACTGGGTTTGACCAGGCTGCAATCATTAGAAGGCTTGCCTGGGTTGGAGGATCTATTTCCAAGATGGCTGACATGGCTGTTGACAAGGAGGCCTCGGTTTCTCACTATCTGGGCTTCTCTGCTTGACTTTCCTCATGATGTGGCAGCAAGCTTTCACCAGGTGAGTGATCCAAGAAAGAGCAAGGAGGAAGCCACAATGGCTTATATGACATAGTCCTAAAAGTAGCACACTGCCTCTTCCACTGTATTGCATTCATTAGAAGCAAGTCACTAGATACAGTGCACACTCAAGAGGAGGAGTATTAGGCCCCACGCTCTGAAGAAAAGAATGTCAAAAAATACACTGACATATTTAAACATCATCACGGGGTGAAAGGAGATGCTATATAATTACACCAGGATGACAGAATTGAACCAAGACTGTCCTGTGCAAAGCACATTTGGCCACCCAACTCCTTCAGTCTCTCAAACGTTTGGACCATGAGCCACAGTTAAAAATCAATCATGACCCTTTTCATATATACATACAGAAACAGAAGTTCACAAAATGGCATTTAGCCTTACTATATGCACTTGTAGGGGAGGAAAGAGTTTTACTAGACCCTCTTAGAGTCTGAAAATTAAGCTAATAAAGACAGATTAACAGGAAGAAAGCATACAAATTTATTTAATAAAAATTTTATGTGACACAGGAGCCTTCGTAAGGCAATAAAGACCCAAAGAAATGGTTAGACCTGAGTATTTTTATGTGAGGTGTAATGAGGAGTGAACAGTTGTGAGGACTATGATAGGTTAAGAAGCATGAGGTGATTATAGCAAACTGGGGGACACTCAGCAAGGTCTCTTTGTTCGGATTCTTCTCGCCGCCCCTTCGTCTTCAGAGATAAGGATGTTCCTTTCCTCTGGAGATGGAAGGCACCTCACACATGAGGGTTTTATGACCTGCTCAGAAAAGAAGGGGCTAAGAGCTCAGAGTGACGTTCCTACTTGAGCCATTTTCTCAAACTCCTTCAGCTTAGAATATGCAAGATGCCAAGGTACCATATTTTGGGGAAGTGTGTCTTGAACCCCCTCACATTGAAACCGAAAATATTCCATTTAATTTCATCCTATTTTATTCTGTTCTATTCTGCGTGTTCTTAAAATACTGTTTGTAGCCTGCTAAATTTATTTCACGATTCAATAATGGTTAGCGACTCGGCTTGAGGAAGAAAACCACGATTCTAGAGTGTGCTCTGTGTGGGCACCGAAGCCGTGCGCATTCTCCATCTGTTCTGGAGCTCTCCACAGGTCTGACCCAAGTTCCTTAACCCACTATCCTTTTTTTTTTTTTTTTTTTTAATCTTTTAGACCCCTTCGCCCTTGACACACATACTCTTAATCTTTAGTGCTATGGAGTCACTGAATCATGAAATGTCAGAGTATGAAAGATACTCTGGACGAGGAATGGCATGTCTCCTTGACAATGCTCATGACAGACATTACTAACCAATCATGGCACTGTCCCATTAAATTCAGGGTCTGCTCAGAATTCTTCTTAATCCAGTGTGCCAGAATCCCTTTCTTTGGTGAGACAAAATCTATTTTGCAAACACATATTTGAAGCTAAAAAAGAAAAAACTCTGAGTCCCAGAGAGATGAAGTGGCTTTTCCAAGGTCACACCACCTGTCAGTACTGGGCAGAAACTGGCAGTATGCTCCCCTACCAAGGCCGCTACTCTCTCTCTGCTGATCCTAGGGTTTTCTTCGACTCTGCCCATTATTCACTGTCTTCTTAGATCTCATTCTCCTGATCAGAATCCAACAATCACTCACCCACTCATTCCTTGCCCACCACTCACAGACCACCGTATGGTTAATGAGACCACAGACCTTTTCCAGAGAGAACCTCTCCTGAGGCTGACCTGCACTGGGTTGCAGCCAAACCAAACCCAGCTCTGTTTGGGATGCAAACCACATCAGAAAAGAACCTGTTCATCCTCTAGTCCAGCTTAGTTCCCATCAGCTGGAATAAAGGGCCTGGATTCCCTTAGGCCACCTATCACCACTGTGAGGACGCAGCCTGGGGTCCCCTGTTGTTTTGTGTGACTGCTCATCCTGGCTTCCTACTTACCTTCTGGTACCAATCCAGGCATCAGCTCAGCAACAAAGAAATGAGCAAGACTAAGGAAAATCATAGACACAGTTGCCCTGCCCTATCCCTCTTCCTTCTCCTTTCCCAATTAATCACGTGCGCTAAATCCCTACCTTAGGCTCTGCTTGCAGGGAACCAGACCCAAGGCTCGCCGTGATTCTAGTGTCAGAAATGCCTGTTACTTCAGAATTTCAGGAAAAGAAATTCCCCTCTCCTGTCCCTTACCAGTAGACTTGTATCGATGCCTCCCCCACCTCTCATTCTGTGGAGCAGTGGCCCCCAACATCTATGGCACCAGGGCTGGTGCTCCTCTGAGAGCAGCTGCAAATACAGATGAAGCTTTGCTCTCTTGCCCCCCGCTCACCTCCTGCTGTGCAGCCCGGTTCCTAACAGGCCACAGATCAGTACCGGTCTGCAGCCAGAGGGTGGGAGACCCCTGCCCGAGAAGACCCTGGCTTACCAATCTTTCCCTCTTTGCCACCTCCACGTCTGCTTGATCTGCTACACCCAACCCCTACCTAACTTTCATACCAACGACACTCATTTCCCTCCGGGTAACTCCGAATCTGTATAGCTGCCATTATTTGTCCTCCCTCTGGCTCAGCCCCACTGTCCCAGATGCCTGCTGGATGTGTGCACGCAGTTGTCTGGCACCTGAAAATGCTCTGACTCTAAGATTGCTTGCACTCACTATCTTTTCTCAAACCCCGCTCCTCCTCCTGGCCACCAGCTGCTGTAAATGACACTTCTCTCTCCAGCTCTCCAGGCTCCAAACTTGGCTGAGTCCTGATCCCTTCCTTCCCCTGCCGAGCTGCCAATTCTCCTGCATCTGTCTACTTCTCCCTTCTTTCAACCACCTCTTTCCCTCATCTACCTCTCTGTTTTGAAACAATCTTGGTAGACATTTGCTAAGAACTTACTACCTGCAAGATGCTAAGTTCTTTGCATTTATCAACTAACTCAATTACTCATCATAATGACCCTTTGGTGAATTATCATCATCATCATCATCATAATCGTCACCATTCGTTAGATGAGGAAACTGAGGCATAGAATGGTGAAATAATTCACCCAAAGCCCTACAGATAAAAATTGGTGGTTTTATTTTTATCTTTCCCAGAAATCGACCCCAAGTAAGAGATTCAAGTGCAAGAAGTATATTTGGGCAGGAAACTCTAGCAGGAAACCAAGGATGAAACAGGGATGACAAGGCAGCCAGTAAGGAGTGTGTTATCGAGCAAGTCACCAGTGTGAGAACTGGAGCTCAGTCCCTCTGGGGAGCTCTGGGAAACATCGGGGAGCGGAGATATGGACACACCACCTTCTTTTAGCTCATAGTTGAGGACTATTCCTGGGAACATTGGTCCGTGGCATTACTGGCGCAGGTGGAATGAGCTCCAGTAGCCTGAGAAAACCCTAAAGCAAAACAATGCTGGTGCTGGGTGCTGGGGCCAGGTTAAGCTGGGACCGGGGTGGGACACCGACTGAGCCTGTTACAGTGGTAGAGCTGGAGCCAAATCCCAGCAGAGTGAGCCTGGGGTCCACGCCATTAACCGCGTGCTCTGTCAGTTCAGACATGGCAGCCTGCCTCTCTCAAGCCTACATCATGTCGTTCCTCCTACTAATTTTATTCATCATCACCAATTTATCCTCTTACCCTAGATTTGAGTCACTCCCCTGCTCAAACCCCTTCGGTGGCCGCCATTGCCGACTGGCTGAAGCCTCATGGTCTATCCGGCAGTCAGGTTCACCTCAGCATGCCCCTCCCTTCCATTACGCACCTCTCTCCCTCTCCTGCCTGCAGCACACTGAACCTTGCTCTCCCAGCCGCTGCACCTTTGCCAAGGCCTTGGCTCTTCTTGGAATGTCTTCTCTCCATCACTGTTGTCAAAGTCCTATCTGACTGTAAAGCCTCTTGGTCCACACAGCCTTTCCTGAGTTCTCTCCCCTCTGAACAAAGTGGCTCCCGGTGGCCCTTGGCTAAGAGCACTCACCTCTGTGCTTTGTGACACAGCTGTGCAGCCAGGATTAAGGCCCTCGGCCCAGCCGTCAGACTGTTAGATGATGAATTTTTGAATCCTCACTCTGCATCTACTATGTGACCCTGAGCAAGTGACTTGATGGCTCCAGGCCTCAGTTTACTCATCCACAAAATGGAGAAATACTATTTACATTAAAGAGTTGCCGTGGGGATTAAATGAGACAGCCCATGTAATGGGCAAGCACGGAACATGTTCCCATTAAATGGTGACCATTATTTCGAGGCAAGAACTTCCCCTTTGGCCAGTCCACATGCTCCCTGAGGAGGAGACCCCACCTCTGAGGTAGACCTCTCTTTACCTTCTATAGAGTTCGGCACAGCTTTTCCACCCGGCGGCTGATGGATTATACTAAAATGAAAATTCTATGCCCCTTGGATATAACATACCCGTCTTTAAATCCTCCCTTTCATCTGGCTGTCTCTCTCTTCGCTTTCTTCCTTTTTTAAAAACCTACTCATTTTGTTCCCTAATATTTGTCGCTTACAGATATTACATGTATTTCCTCGTTCGCTTATCATCTATCTCCCCTGACAGAATTTAAACTCCCTGATAACAGAAATTCGAGATGTTTTGTTTACTGCTGTATGTCTGGTGCATGGAACATGACTCACAGTAGGCCTTGGAAAAATATTGGTTAAATGGATGGATGGATGGATGGATGGATGGAGAGATAAATGAATGAATAAATTGAGCAAGTGCCCAGTAATATTCATTGCCATGAATGATCTCTTCAGAGACCCTGCATTATTTTCTATCAGGCCAAAGTCAAGGGTTTTCCTCACCCATCCTGACCCTGGCTTGAAGGCACTTAGACGTGAAGGTTTCTCCTTCGGTGCTGAGCCTCTTTGCATGCATTCTGTGCTCCTTCCAGGCCAATGTTCCCTAATGTCTTTGTCCCTGGAGCCCAGGCCAGCCCCATAAGGAGATGGTAAAAGAGGTAGATGTATAAGTCAGTCAGATCAGGCCCCTGGGGACCCAGACTGGGCCACATCCATAATCGTCACCCGTTCTATATGGCCCTGCTCTCCACTCCAAACCCACTTCAATTTCTTTCAGCAAATTGGTACTAGAGTCAGAATCTCAAAGGATTTGACCTCCTGGGTACAACGTGCAGTGATGATTCCACCAGCTGTAAAATTAGGGCCCTCATCCCCCACCCTTGGGTACTGAAGGTGGAGAGAGTGGGAGATGGAAGAATATGGGCAGGTGTGACTCAGTCAGGGGCCCCCAGCAGAAGCAGCAGCTGCCTGAGTGACTCAGCAAAGAACAGGTTGGGGGTGCTGAGGGCTGATGTGGGCTGGGCCTGGAGTTGAGCGAGTGAGAATCAGGGAGTGGTGGCACCTAAGATAGCAACTAAGTGGACTCTGGCTTGAAACAACCCAGGGACCACACATCTGATGAGCTCCATCTACAGCTGTGTGCCTATGGCCTGCTCCAAAACAAAACCTAGCCTCATTCAGTGTCCTCCAATGTTTGGCCCCATCTTCCTTCAGCCCCTTATCCTGTAGCTCCTCTCAACTCTGTTCCAGCCATATGAGACCATTCAAATGACCAGAAAGCTCCATCCCCTTCTTGGCTATGAAACCTCTGCCTGAGCGGTGCCCTTCGCTTAGAAGGCCCCACCTCCCCCATCAAGCTGATGTAACTCCAGTACCAGTCCTTGCAGACACGAGGTACCAGGTGTGGGTTACATGCCACTGCCCGCATGTCGCCTTAGCGCCTTGGGCCTGCCTTCACTTCATGGCTCTTTTTACAATGTGGATTTTGTTACTATTCAGATAGGGCAAGGCCAACAGACCAGTAGATGACCGCCACTGGAAGGGTAGTTTGTTACGTAACAATTCCCACCAGGAAGGGGTATGACATGCCATTGGGGGACCACACGAGGAAACACCAAGGTCAGTCAAGAGGCAGAGGAAACAGGAATAAAACATGGGCAGGAGCCTTTATTGTGGTTTCTGTGGGAGGGAAAAAAATGAGCAAAGCAGGGTAAGCAGGCTAGTTTGAATAATTTAAGTTGTTTCTGGGGACTGGGGACTTTCTTGAAGCATCGGGTACCTAGCACTGGGTTGATTAAGACAGATGAACAGTGGCCCAGAGTGAGAGAAACCCTTAAAGGGACAAAGGAGATTTTGGAGGTAAGGTCTCTAGTTGGTTGGTTTGCATATGAAAGGTGTGTTTACAGGCAGATTGTTCACTCTTTCAAGCATTTGACTAGCCCTGGAAGAGGAAGTCTCTTTAAGGTCAACAAAGTCCCAGACATAAAAGCACCACAACACATGGTTAATAAACATCCCTTGCCCCATTCGTCAAACTTTCCTAAGGGTAGTAACCAGGCCATGGTTGAGCCCCAGTCCTGGCCTGACAACTGGGGGGTTCTTGGCAAAGGCTGGATAGATGAGGGACCACATATAGACCAGGCATAGTGCTGGGCACTTGGGGACATGGCAGTAGACAGGAAACCAAGATCCCTCCTCTCAAGGAATTCACTTCCAGTGGGCACGGCAGACCACAGACCAGCCAAGAAAGAAATAAATAGGAGAACGTCAGTTACTGGGAAGTGTTGATACACAAAGATGTGATAGAATGAGGGCAGAATGGAGGCCGAGGGACTCCATTAGAAAGGACAGCCAAGGCAGCCTCGGAGGTGACCTTTGGGTCAAGACCTGAAAATTGAGAAGGAGTCAGCCATGCAAAGATTTCAAGACAGAGTATTCTAGCAGATGAATAAACGAATGAGTAAATAAATGAAAGAAGAAATCAATCCTTTGGTCTGGATTTCCCACTTCTTTACTGCTGGCTGTCATGCATTTTGAGGCTTGAATGACATCAGTGCTGGAGTCTCACATATTAAAATAACTTCTATCACAGTCTTCTGTCATTAGCAGGAACATTCCACCAGGCATGTGAGCAGGCACTTCCAGGCCTCAGGGCAAGACACCATTTTAACCAGCTCTGCTCTCTGACCCTCATCACATTCACACTGGAGCCAGCAACTTTCTTGCCAAACTTGTCCCTGATGAGAATTAAAGTGGTTGATTTATGGACCTGGTCAACAACGCCTCTTTCAGAGGAGGGTAAGGGCAGTCTTGCTCAGTTGCTAAAGTGCTGCCCAGCCATTGGACACTCAGGCCAAGCCCAGATCACAGACGCTCCAGGCAAAGCCCCGAGTGCAGACCCCTGGGCTGCCCAGTACCTTCCAGAAAGGCTCTTTGGGCAAAGCTGATCCTCAGGGGAGCAGCAGTGGGCCCCTTTGGGATTCATTATAAATCACCAGGCTTTACTGGGAGAGCCAGGCTGTCCAGCCAAGTCACCAGGACCCAAATGCGGCTGACAATTAAAAATCAATGGAGGTGCTGTGATTCTGCTGTCAGTGGGCAAGCTGGCGGGATATAAATAGTTTTAACAGGCCCCTCTCCTGGGTGCTGGAGAAGACATCTTGGGCTGTTCATCATACTGGCTTGAAGGGTAAGTCTTAGTGGCTGTCTGGGCTCCCCACAGGCTCCTGGCCTCCCCTTGTGGCATCAATCTCAGCCACATGGTTATTTGCTCCCCTCGGCAGCCTGTCTGGGTTCTGGAGGGGGAACCCAGAGCTGCCTGATTCACCAACAGGACCAAGAAAACAATCATGTCAGAAGGTGGGATGTTAGGAGAGGTTGGGAAAAGCAGGAAGGGAGTATTCCCTGAGCACCTGCCCTCTTCCCAGAAAAGAGAAGCAACTACTCTAAGGTTGTAAGCACTGGACTGGAACCCAAGTCCTTGCTCTTAACCGCTATGGCATGTTTCTATTGCTGTCTTCTTTTCTTTTATTCATTCACCCATTCATTCAATCCTTGGCCCATTTTTCAAATATTTTGTGAACCCCACTAGGGGTGAAAAAAGCACAGATTTCAGAGCCCAGATAGCCCTGGTTCAGAGCCTGCCCCTCCACGTCCTAGCCAAGTGGCCTAAGGCCTTGTGAAGGTCATCTAAGGACCAGCATGGATGGGTAAGGATCATGTTGATGTATAGTAGGCCCTCTCACCCATGTCCGGCACTGGCTTAGCAATCAATGGCAGAGAGCAGACATGGGTGCCACAAGACTTGCCTTCATAATATTCAAAGACTGATGAGGTACGGATGTGTCACACCTGCTTCTGCTACAGGCAGAATGGAATAATAAGAAACATGCTGTGGGTAGTTACATTTGGGTGTGGTGAGAGGAGTTTCATGGAAGGTGGGGCATTTAAATCCCACCAGTGGGATAGAAGGAGAAGGGAACCCAGGTGGAGAGGATAGCAAAGGCTTGGAAACCTAAAGGTTTTGGGGGGGACAGTGGGAACAGAGTAGATCAATGTCTCTTGGACAAAGAAAACCAAGGGAAGGATTGGCAGGGTCTGGTCAGGACATTCAGACTGAATGCTGATTGGCTTTGGTTGTTACACTAAAGAACTTGAACTTTATTCTCTGGGCATAGGGGATTCATTAATGGTTTTTGAGGGAGGCTGTGACATAATTTGGCCAGTGTCTTAGGAAGACCATTCTAGAGGCAGTGTGAAGGGTAAATTAGAGAGGCTAAGACTGGGGGCAGAAACTAGCTCAGAAGTTCTGCAAATCCAGCCAAGAGATGAAGAACAAACAGTTCTGGATAAAAATGAGATCTATTTATTAAGCACTTACTATGGTTCAAACGCATTTGCTCATTCACTTCTCAGCAGTGCTTTGAGTTGGGTGTCTTGTTCCCATTTTACAGGTGAGGACACTGAAGTGCAAGGAAGTGAAGTAACTAGCTCCAGGTCACATAGCCACTGAGATGTAGAGTTAGGATTCAGCTCCTGGTCTGTCTGAATCCAAAGCCCTGAGACATTCTAGGCTCTGACGCCCATGGGTAGACAAGGCCCAAAGGTAGACAGAGAAATGGGATGCAAGCTAGCATATCTTGATGACTTCTTCCTTCTTCAGCTTCTCTGAGCTGGGTATCTTCATCCGTACGCCCAGATCCACATTCCTTCCCTCCGCCTGCCCCCGCTATGTAACCTGGGATGCTGACTGCAGGGGTGGAATTCACATGCTCTCTGGTCCTTGCCCAGACTTCTGACTGGGCTCCATTAACGGGGCAGGTGAGCAGAGGAAGGGAGAAGAGTGAGCAGGGTGCTTATTCCCCTTCTTTCTCCTGTCCACAGGCGGGCTATGCACCTCTTTTGCCGGCCACAGCCTTTGAGAAGGTGGCCCTCTCTGTACAGCTCTCTCAGGTTCTAGCAGGTTCTGCTCCCTCTCTTGCCCTTTCAAGCCTGGGGTGGTGACGGCACCCCTATTTTTTATATAGACTGCCTAAGGGTCTGGACCTCAGGAGCGAGGGTGGCAGGGATCAGGTTATAATGCTGGTCCCTGACATCACAAGGGTGGATGGGCTTGTCCAGTGAGTATGCAGAGGATGATGCTCAGGGACCAAGCTCAGGGGGATGCTGACATTTAAGAGTCCCCAGAGGGTGGGGAGCCAACAAGGCGGCTGAGCCGAGATGAATTTGGAGCCTCTTTTTCTCACATCTCTGACTGGAAATTGTGATCCAGTAACTCTGTCCCCTTTGTCAAAAGAGGTGGAGGATTGTGAAACAAGGTCTGCAGTCTCCCGAGACAGCTCTCACCTTCTTTAAAGGTAAACTCACCAGCGTCTCCAACTTATCCCCCGCCTCCTGGGGCTTTTCCAGCCGAGCATTCAGCCGCCAAGCTTTGTGCTCTCAGAGGGCGTTTGAGGGCACATGGGACTTCCTCCGGGGTTAGCAGGAGAGGCTCTGTCTGGGAATGGAGTGACCTTCTTTTTAAAAATCTTTTTCCATCTCCAGGGCCCTGACTGGTTAAGCCCTCTGTAGCCAGCCCCCAGGAAGTATGACTTTCGGGGAATCAAGACCCCATATGCTCCTGCTTGTGGCCTGCATCAAGCTCCAGGAAGACATTGCCAGCCCAAGCAGCTGGCTAGCCCCACATGGAACATGCCTGGCAGCACGGGGGAGAGGAGTGATGGTTCCAATCACGTATGTTTAGGATCAGAGAAGGGAAAGGAAGTACAGGGCCTGGGAACTGGATTTGTATGTCGAAGCTACAAAATTGATCTTTGAACGAAGGTAGATCCATTTAGAAGCACAGGGCTTGAGAGCTAGAAAGGGCCTTCCAGGGCCCCACCCTCATTTCACAGATGAGGAAACTGAGGTCTAAAGACAGTACGTTACTCGTGGCCTCAAAGACCAGCCTGGCCCCGCCGTGCACTCACAGCATCGCCGCCATGCATTCCCGCGGCAGCTCGCAGCCAGCAGACTCCACACCCCGAGAGAAGAGTGATGGTTTCACACAAGTCCGTACTCACATGCCTGCGGCTGGTCCTGATCTGAATTTCCGCTCACCTTCGTCCTCACCATGGAAGCAGCTGGCTGCCCCACAGGGGGCGGGCTGCCCGGGTGCGAGACAACCGTTTTTCACAGGGTGGAAATTAGATCTGCCTCTCTTCTCAGGGAGAGGTGTTCGTGAGCAGAAATGCCAGCCAGCTGGGTGCAGCTCGGGGCCTTGTCATTCCGTGTTCCACAGACTCCCCGCTGCGCAGGGAGGAGGGACCAGGGGCTGGCAGAACCCTCAGACGGGGCCTTGGAGAAAGTGCAGGTATAGAACGGAGGTGCCACTAGGACAAGGCCTCGCCCATGGGCAAGGCTTCACCCTGTCTGCAGCCCCCTTTCCCGGCCTAGACTGCCTCCTCACAATTCACTTGAATGCTGACGGGCAAAGGGGCTGTGCACTAGCTTTGGCCAAAATGGGCCTCTCTGTACTCCAAATTCAATTTGGGGTCTTCCAGCTGTGATAGACTGGATTATTATTCAGCAAGTATCTATTCCCCTCCCCCTCCCATTGTGCACAAGATACACTTCCTGCATCCTGAAGCTGGACTTGGCCATGTGACTTACTCTGAACAAGAAATATTAGCAGACATGGCAGAGCAGAGGCTTAAAGTGTTCTTGCATTGTTTGACCTGCTCCTTTGCGCTCTGGTGGTGCCTATAAGAAGTTCCCCTGGGAGGCTGCTGCCTTCAGCTGGGGTCATAGAACAAACATATTTAAACCTGAGTGAACTTGAAACCACCATGTGGTCTGTAACAGAGCACCCAGCTGAGCTCATCCTAGATCAGGAGAACCACATCGACCTGTAGGCCCACAAATGTGGAAATTTATACTTGTTGCTGGAAGCCACTGAGCTTGGGGGATGATTTGTTTCGCAGCATTATTATGGCAATAACTGACTGATTCACAGGCCCAGAGCTGGAGCCCGAGAAGAGGTTGAAAGCTGGGACTTGGAAGAGCCAGGCTTTCCATGTTCTTTCCCCTTCCACAGCTTTGTCAGAGGGAAAATGATGGAGAGGACTCCATGGATGCTCTCAGTTAACTCTAAGAGATCATAGCAATGCGGAGAGGGCCCCATGCTTCTGTCAATACTCATTATCTCTCTGTGAGGAAACCAAAGTTCCCCCAAAGAGACCCCCCAAAGGATCAGAGCTAGAAAATCGGAAAACTGAGACTAGAACCAGGCCTCTTGGCTCCACTTTCCAATCTACCATGCAGCCCAGCGCTGAACCAGCGGAGCAGTGAGATGCATGAGGATTGGAACCACCCTCTCCTTGTTACTCTGTGGTCCAGGCCAGGCCGAGGTGAGGTGTCCTGTCATGTTAAGGCCATGAAGATACTGACTTGGGCGAAATCATCACCCTTCTCCCTGGGCGTGGAGCCTGCAGGCCGAGAGCTGTTGTGGGAATGCGTGGTGGCGATGCAGTGCGTGCACAGCTGGGCCAGGCTCGTCTTCGAGGTCATGAGTTCTGAAGTTCCGATCCCCACTGATTCGTGTGTGGCCTCGCATAAGTCACTTCTCTTCTTGAGGCCTGGATTCCTACTTCTTTAAAGAGAGGGACATCGGACAAGATGACCTGTGAGTCCCATCCTCCCTGGGTGAGTCCAGGAATCAGCTCTCACTCACGGGGGTCTTTGCTGAGGCCCTCTGGCCACAGGCCACGCCGAAGACTCATGATAACCAGCTCTGGTCCCTTTCTCCATGAAGACCCTAGTCTAGAAGTTTTAAAAATAAACAATGAGGAAAATAGTTTGGGACATCAGCAAACTTAGGCCAACAGTTTTTTTTTTTTCTCCCTGCTCCCAAATTCTTCTTCCTGAACAATATTTAGAGATCACCACCTTGGTTTCAGTCTGTTTAGCCCTTATCTTCCAGGAGAAGGGCAAGCAGATCTAGCATAACTGGCTTCACAGTCATGGTGTGTCTATTTCATTTCCAAGAGATAAGATAATCATCATTAATTATATGGTGAATAGTTGGGGGTGATCGTAGAGAAAAGCAGCTCCTCTCTGACCCAAGCGCTTGCGTTCGGATGGAGAGAACGGCTGTGAGAGGCAGTGGGGAGAGTACGGTGGCTAAGACCACAGACGCTGAAGCGAGCTGCGTGAGTTTAAATCCTGCTTAACCCTGGGCAAGTTTCTTAACCCTTCTGTACTTCAGTCTGCACGTTCATAAATAGGGAATGATCAGAATAATTTCTACCTATCTGGGAGGAGGTCGTGAGGATTAAATAGACTGCCGTTTGTAAAGTACCTGCGTGCAATAAATGCCCCACGAATGTTCATGTTTTTTAAATAAGTGCTAAATAGAGCTGCTCGAATCAGCCCTCCAAGGCAAGGTCGTTGAGGAGTCCAAAGAGATGCAGGGTGTGCGAAGCCATCGATCTCGCGGTGTCATGGCCTGTGCTAACCAGGATTGCTGAAAACAGCTCATTTTCACTTCTGGAAAACTCACTCTGAGTCAGACACCGTCTCAAATGTTTTTTGTGTACATTAACCAAGTTGATCTCACAATAATCCTAGAAGATGTGTAGATACTATCTTCGTCACTCCCATTTTACAGATAGAGAAAATGAGGCACAGGGTGGGTGCAGATCTGGCTGAAAGCTACAGCTGGGCAGAAAGCAGAGGTGAGGCGTCCCTGTGGCTTGTTACCTCTCACCCACAGTGTGGCTTGGGGCAAGGGACTAACGTCTCTGTTTTCTCAACTGTGAAATGTGGGAAATAGCACCTACCCCTGCAGGGCTATTGTGAAGATTAAATGAGCTAATGTCAGTGGCTTGCCTCTAGCATGGCTGCTGACCCATGACAGGGCTCAGGAAATGGGAAAAATTATCATTAAAATAGGGAAAAGGAGACTAGGCCCAGGGCAGCCCCAGGACAGACAGCCAGGACACTGAGAGCCTCTTTGAGCCCCGCTGAAAGTATTTAAGGAGGATAAAACCCTCCCCCTTTCCACTCCCACTCTGAGCCCCAGGGACCTGTCACAGGGATAAGGATGGAGGGTGTGGGTCTCAGACCTGGCTGTCGCCCAGCCCCAGGTCCCACTTACCACTTACAAGCTCCATGTCCTAGGCAATCATTCTCATCTCTAGCCTGGATTTTCTCATCCTTGCAAAAGGGCGGCAACCACCACTTCACAGGTAAGACCACTTAGCTCATGTTTATTAAGCCTTGTCATATGCCAGGCACTCTCCTGTGTGTGCCGTATTCCTCTGCAGAGTAGGTACCAATATTATCCTCTACGGACACAGAAACTGAGGATCAGGTAGGCCAAGGAAACTGCATAAGGTCACACAGCACCAGAGTGGTGGATGAGAGATGATAGCCCAGCCGGATAGAGTTCGTGGCCTGTGGCTTTGGTAAATTGCTCCTAGGGGCCCCTCTCCTGATTCCTGAGTTTAAAAGCAGGGGAACTTGAGCTGTGTCCTGACTTCAGAGCCTGAGCCGAGAGGTCCCCGGCTATTTGTGAAACATGGCTAACCAGCCCTGGGGTTCCGGAGAGACCGATGCAATTCCCTGCCAGACTTTATTGGATAGTCATCCCAGGACGCTGGCCACAAGCAGGGGCCAGAGCAGCCAGGCCTTCCTGTCTCAGCTTGCTCCCCAGCTTCGAGATGAACATGACCTCCGCTTGGCCAGCTCCTTTTCCCCAGAGCTCCTTCTTCCTGTTGCTCCAGTTTGAGTCTCCTCAGGCCCAGGACAAATCACTCCTTTCACTCTCCTTGCTGAGGGAACAGGCCACCGCAAGCAACACTTTTGCTACAAGCAGCTCCCTGTCCGCATAACTGCAGCTCCAGGGGAAGGCTGACCCCGCCTAATGTCATTTGTCCTGGCTGGAAAGACTGTTGAGATCAGCCTGTCTCACTCCCCCTTTTCACAGACCAGGAAATGGAGACGCAGACAGGGGCGGGGCTCTGTCTAAATACACTGGCGCTCAAAGCAGAGTCAAGACAAATCCCGAAAACAGCCGCCACTCTGAGGAGCCTTAGGACGTGCGAAGAGCTGTGTTGGTTGCGAGCCTTTCATCAAAGACTCAGTCCAGTCCTGCAAAGTGTGTGTCGGTGTTCCTGTTTTATAGCTGAGGAAACTGAGGCGCAGAGAAGTTAACCTGGTTACCTAAGGCCACACAGAAAGTGGCGGTCTAGGGATGTACGCCACATTCCTTCCTAACTCCTAAGCCAGTGCTCTTTTCTCTTTGTCACACCATCAGTAATCACATATTGAGTTTGTGGGCCCAGGGCCACTTACCGACATGGCCGGATTCTCTCGCCACTGTCACCACCCAGGAAACCTGGCAGAAGGCGGGATTGTCTCTTTAACCCATCAATCTGGGCTTGCTCTCCAGGGCTCCATCCCTCACCCTATCATTTTTTTTTTCAGAAGGTTTCACAACCATGTCAAGCTGCCAGTGCTTTAAAGAGAAAGGCGCTCTCCACGACCCCAGCCTCCTTCCCGTTTCCTTTCTCTCCTCTCTTGCTCTTCCTACACCGAGGCTACACTGGTCTCTCACAATCCACCCATATCCCTCATCATGTCTCCCCTCCAGATGCTTCCTCTCTCCATCCCCACCTGTCGGAATCCTGCCTATGTGCAGGTAGAGGGAAGTTCAAATCCCTCCGCACTTTATATGAGCTGGGTGACCTTGAGGAAGTCATGTGTGTTTACTGTGTCTCGGTTTCCTCCTTTGCGAATGGGATGGTAATAGCTGCTTTGGAGGGACAGTTGGAGGATGGTGAGCTATTGTATATAAAACAGCCCAGTGTCTCAGTATGCTGGCGTTGGCGCAGGATGAAGGTGATTACTGACAAGACTGAGGGGCGGAGTAGGGCCTGCACAGAGCAGAATCGGGAGGATGTGGTTTGGATGGTAGAGAGAGGCTCCCAATGGTGACCAGGACATGCCTAAGTGAGGACAAACAGAAGGGAACTCTAGCCAGTGGGCAGCAGCTGATGTCCCAGAGGAAGTGAGCAGGCCTGGGGCGCCTGGCAGGTCGGTAGTGGATACGACATGCCTGGTGATGCAAGGTTTGGGGGAAAGATGCACGACAGCCCTCTGAGTATTTATATCCCCACTTTACAGATGAGGACAGCAAGGCACAGGAAGCACAGGCAACTTTCCCAAGATCACCCAACAAGAAAGCAGCAAAACCAGAGTTAGACTCCAAGTAGTCTGTTAACCAAATACTCTCCATGCCAGCTCACCACGAGCTGAAACTGAAGTGCTATAATGTCATTACTTGTTGTGTGCTGGACCCCAGCTGAGCCAGGATATGGACGGATTCCCAAGGGAAGCAAGAAAACCAGGCCAGTGGCCAGCCAGCCGTCTTCTACCCCAGGCAGCCAAATTCTTCCTCCCTTTGACCTGTCCTGGGGCTATCAGAGAGGGGACTGGCTCCAAAGACAATTTCTAACAATTAAAACTAAACAAGAGGAAACAATTAAATGAGAGGAAGAGGGGGCCCTTGGCCCTGAATGTGCGGGGGCGGTGCTAACAGCAGTCCCCAGTCACCTCCATACTCAAGCTCCCTTATTAAAACAGGCTGTGGTGGGCCTTGGGCAGCCTATAAAGGGATTTGGAGCCAAAATGGCACCATCAGCCACGAATGTGCCACAGGGGGTCCCAGAGCCCTGCCTAGGTCAGTGACACTGGACATAGTGAGACCTTTTCTAGCTGGTGACAGCAGCCCTGCCAGGGGGAGAAAGAAGAGGGGCCACCCCAGACCCTGGAGACTTCGTGAAGCTGGCTAGACTCTTTCTCCTCTTCCTCTTTGCAGGACTGGCCAGGGCCTTCTAGGCCGGGCTCAGCAGCTCTGTTCACCCTGCCCTCACCCCTAGAGACAACCCATGCCTCCTCCAAGATGGTTTCCAAGCCCCTTTTTCTGAATTCCTCATCGAGGGCCCTGCTCCAGTCTCCATTCTCAAGAAGAGCAGCCCTCCTGCTTCTGAAGTATGGCCCGAAGACCTGGGGTGAGCAAATCCCATCGAAGGGCTGCTCCCTCCTGACCATGTAGGGTCACCCATCCCTTGTCCTCCCGCCTCGCACTACATTATACAAGCCACATTCCACGTGATGGGGATGCTGCCCCCTTGAGTTGTCCAAGGCAGTAGTCCTTTAGGCCAGCAACTCCCCTGTGAGTTAGAGGTCACCCAAAAGAGGGTGAGAGGCTGGACAGGTTAAGAGAGGGAGAAAGTCCACAGGGGCAGGCAGATGGTCCAGGTGCCGCCTGCCATACTTACGCACCCCTTGGTTGCCAGTCTCTTATTACTGTGGATAGGGGCAGGGCAGAGACTTGTGGGGAAGGAAAAATTTTCCTGTACATTTTTAGGTTCTGTCAGTGACTCTAAAACGTAAATCAACTTGAGACGGATTAATGGAATATAACCAAATTTAATTACATATGTATGCACAGAACCCCATATACGTGAGTGGTTCAGAGACAGAAAGGGAAAATGAGGTATATATGATATCCTGAGCCAGGAAGTGAGGTAAGATGCCCTGAGGCTTCATCAGGGAGGAGGGCGAATGTTCAGTAATTAGAGCAGATGTTCAGTAATTAGACGTTCCTCTGCCCCATAGATAGGTCATTAAAAGTTATCTCTGATAACAACTCTTAAACTGGGCAAGGCTCCCAATTTAAATTCTTCTAGGAAGAAGTAAAAGTTTCTCTTGAGCTTAAAGGTTCCCAGTTGCCTTCAGCTCAAAATAATCCACATGCCAAAGTAGTATATTTTGGGGAGGCCTGCTCTGAACCCCTTTGGAAGGAACCATCTCTCCCTCCTTTCCACAGGCCATGGTGGCCCACAGGTCCTGGGCCTGGTCTTTGAAACTATACGTCCTTATTTTCCAGTAATCCTTTCCCCATTTCTCTTCCAGTGGCAAGTGTGACGCCTCTGAGGGCAAGCCCCCAGATGCTCAGAGAGGACTTGGCTTCAGAGGTAGGCTCGAGTCCCTGTTGCCTTGAGCAAGTGGGTTGACCCACTGGGCCGCCATTTGTCCATCTGTAAAAAGAGGGGAGAATCAACTTGAAATCGTAGAGGGGAAAGTTCTCTCTGCCAGCAATAATTACAAAAGCTAAAGTTTAATGGGTGCCTTCTAAGTGCCAGCACTTTATATGTGTTATCTGTTTCCATCGTCACACACACCAATGAGGTGAGAGACTATGATTTTCTCCACCCAGCAGATGGGGAAGCTGAGGCAGGAAACAGAGCCAGGATTTAAACACGAATAATCGAACCCTATCCCACACTTTTTACCTCTCTGGTTAAGGGCAGTTGGAGAGGAGGTTGGACTAACGTAGTTTTTTATCTTTGTACCCCCACACAGAAGCCATTGATCTCATTCTGTGGCCCAGCTTAACACCTGGGGAATAGGGAGGCCTAGGTGGTGGGGTCCTCTTTGGGTGGAGAATGGAGGGGACAACCCACACCCTTGGCCTCTACCTCCTATTGCCCCTCAATCCCTCCATCCCAAAGAAAGCCCTGTCCGCTACCCTCTGCTTTCCTTCGGCCCCTTTGCCTGTCCCTCCCACAGAGGATTTATGGTTTTAATAATGCAGACTTTTTCCTCCAGCCTCCCTTGCTGTTAGTCTCCTCTAAAGATCCTTAAAATTAAAACACTAATCAGGAATTTATTTTCTCATCAATCCTGCCCTTCAGGTTATGAGGCCTGGGTGTTTTCACAGCCCCACTGCCAGTCACGGGGAGGGCCCTTCCAGAGGGGTAAAAGACATAGAGAACAAGGGCTCTGGCTCTGGCCTTGGGAGAGTCAGAGAGAAAGAGACTGAGGGAGGCAGGGACGGTCAGAACCAGGTCAGAGAGGAGGGAAGAAAAGACTTCCTGTAGAGGCTGTAGAAAGACAAATGGGATCAACATGCTGTGAGGGGTGGGAAGAGAGAAAAAGGGAGACAGAGACCAAGGAACAGAGACATGTAAACAGCAGGCGATGGAGAAAAGGGACTAGAAACACAATGAGATGGAGAGACAGAGTGATGAGGAGGGAGGGAGGGATGGGGCCAGGGAGTGGAGACCATAGAAGATAGAGAGAGAGGGAAAAAAAAAAAAAAGGCAGGCTAGGGAAGACAGACAAGAGAGCAGGGGTGAGGAAAAAGAGAAAACAGACAAGCTGGGAGCTGGAGACACCTCACGCTCCTCTTCTATGGGGTCTGCATTCCCGAAATTTGCCATTTTAATTATAACTGGGAGTCCTGTGGCATGTCTGCCTCCCCCTGCCCACAGAAAGCCACAGCTCCACGGGGGCAGGGCCCCTAGGTCTTTCTCCTTTGGTATCTGCCGAAATGAACTTGATAGGCTGATTTCTGGCTTCTGGCTTTGGGCTGCTTCTGGCTCTCAGACCCTGCAAGATGCTTAGTGAAGCCCTCAGGAGCCTTTCCCTTTCCTATTTCTCTGAGCTGCAGAAAAGCTTGCTGGATTCCAGGTCCTGCTTTGCCCCCCTCCTTCCAGTACAGGCCATCACCTCTCTCCACAAGCACCTGCCCACCCAAAGGGGCTGTTTGTAAAGCATTTTTCTCCTGGTCCAGCGGTACTGTTCCTTCTGTGGGAAGCCTTTGAGATCAATCAGATCACTCCGAGCACTAAACAAGGAGTCTACTGCCTGTTCTGCCTCTAACTGGCTATGTGATGGTGGGCAACTCACTGGCTCTCTCTCAGCCTTGGTGCCTTCATCTGTAGAATGAGAGGTGTAGATGATCTCTACAGCCATTTTTTGCTCTAATGGGCCATCATCTTTCATGTGTTCATTTCGGAATTCCCAAAGCTAAGTAAAGAAATGGCAAATCTGTGCTTTGATCATGCGTTCATTTGTCAAAAAGAATTGAAGGCCTGCTAATGTGAAAGGCATTATGCTGGACACTGAGGAAGTCACCCTAATGAGCCCTGGACCTGATCCTGGTTCCCTGGTGAAGTCAACGACCTCTCACAGCCTCAATTTGTTCATCTGTAAAATGGGAAGACGTGGTACCCATTCTGCCTCAGAGCATTACTGTTTGAGAAGGCCTTTGTCAACAGAAACAAGGCTTCAGAGACGGACATCCAGCATCAGCAGCATGTGGAAAGCCCGTCAAGAATTCCTCAGCCCATTCTGTGGTCTCCCAGGCCCTATAGGAACACTCAGTCTGTCTCCGGTCGTTCTGGGGCCCAGACAAGGCCTTCTTCTTACAGATGGTCTAGTCCTGGAAGGCCTGAAGAATGGGGAGCCCATGGAGCCAGAAGACCTGAGTTTGAGTTTCTACTGCAGCACTTGTAAGGTCAGCTACCCTACAGAGTTATCTTCCAAGGACATAAACAGTCTGGCCTTACCGAGGGTGAGATGTGAGTACTGAGGAAGGTAACTCCGGTGGAGGAGCCAGGCTCACAGTCGGTGTCAGGAAAATGCTTGCTCAGCGCATGGTTTAAGCCCAAACCATTAATAATACCACAGGCAAGAGTACCAGGGTCAAGCTACCCACTCAAGGGTGACCTGGGATGGTGGCATAGTCCACAACAAAGAGGCAGGGAGCTCCAGTCTTCCCAGCAAATGAGGCCCTTCCTGGGCAGGCATTAGCATTTTCCAAGATGACTCAGCAAAACCAAGAGACTTAGCCAGGCCTCCTCTTCATGCTGAGAGCTTGTTCATGCCACAGTCCAGCTTGTCAGCCTGATAGGAAATCGATGTGTTTATGATCCGAGGCCTCTTGCAAAAAGAGGAGGGAATAATTGCTCTTCTGAGGTCTGAATACCAGCGGGCCCAATGTACTGATTTAACTTGCTGGGCATCTTCCCAACCCAGAAGCTCTCCTCTCTTCAAGTTGAAGTATCCAAGAATCGTAAAACCCAGGACTGTCATCAAAAGACCTGTAATACTCCCAGCATAGATTAGCCCTCATGGAAGATCCCTGCCACTGGAAACCAGTATCTGTCAAATCACATGATCTTAGAAAAGGAATTTGTCTATATCCCAAGAGGTATTGAATCCTGAAATAATAGACATGTGGTCTCTAACTTATATTCTTACCAGAAATAATATATGGTATATAGGAAAACATAGATTTTATTGAGAGAGACAAAATAATTATGCTGTAATTATGCCTCATTTATACTGTAACCACATGTCCAGGGTAGTACATGATACTGCTGTCTGATATAATATGAGATTCGTAAGTAAAATTAATATTGTAGAAGCTAATAGAATTTATGGTAATATCAATGCTTGTGATCAAATTTATTGGGAAAGTGAATCAAAAAATCCTGTGGGATGTTATGCCCATGGAAGAGAATTAGCTTGAAGAAAATTTAGATTTGATTGATTACAGCTCTTAATCACTCAACAAACATATACATTAAGTGCAGATGGCTGTGGATCAGGAGGCAGAATTGTAAAGTTAGTACAAAAATGTGAAAAAATTTGTTCTGATATTAAAAGATGGTCCAGTTGTCCATTTAAACTGGACCAATCCATCAACGAGTATTACAAACATTTGATATCTAAATAAGCATTTTACTGACTGTCAAACTGAGGATGATTGGTTGTAAAAAGGCCAGACCTATGGGACAGGGGCGTGGACTGTGTGTGAGCTGTTTTGCTAAAGACCCTGCACGGCATTGACCCTGGTCAGGGCATGGACGTGGTAGACTCTGTAAGCAGGGGAAGGAGGAGTTTTAGGGCAGCTTATGACAGCATTGTTTATGGATAACAGTGAGACTGATGATTTGTCTTGGGGAGACCCCTGAAGGGCTCTACTGTTGAGGCTGGTTACATAGCAGGAAAATGGCAATATGACCAGCAAAATACAAAAACATCTAAGCTGAGACTCCTCCCAAGTTTGAAGGTATTCAAGACACAAGCCCCTTACAGAGGGAGGATGCTAGCTAGGAGCCTCCCATGAAGTACTGCATTCTGACATTATTGCGGTCTCTATTTGTATCTTATTTCTGTAATAAACTATAGATTTGTGAGTATTGCTATGTGGGGTCCTATCAATTCAGCTTAACTGCCACAATTAAACGTTTAAATTCTTTCATATTTTATAGATGGAGAAACTGAAACCCAGAATTGGAAACTGACTTATTCACAGTTATGCAGCAGGTTTGTAGTAGAGCCCAGAGTGGAATTAAAGGCTCAACTCTCAGTCCAGAGATATTAGTCTTTTTTAACTCCTTACTTTAGTACTTGGAGATGAGTGGTGACTTCTCAGGAGGCCTAGAAGAACCAGAGAGGAGCCTAGACCACTAGCATAGGCATTAGGGTAGCAAGATAAGAATTACCCCAGGATTAGGTGAGGCTGGAAACCAAAACACAGATGGTAAAATTTAAGGCTCATTGAGTTTCGGATTGAGAAAAAGACTCAGGACTGAGTCTGTGAAGGCACAGTGTATCAGTCAGTATCGGATAACTGCTGTAACAACAACCCCCAATCTCAGGCACTTAATGCAAGAAGAGTATGTGTATTACTCATGCAATAAGTCCAAAGCAGGAAGAGAGGAAGTGCTGCTCCATGCAATCATTCAGGGACCCAGGCTCCCTCCATCTTGTAGTTCTGTTTCTCTTAAGGTCCTCAGAGTCCTCGCCATGCAGAGGGAAGATGGGGAAGGAGAGAACATGATGTTGTTATAAGAGGCTAGCCTGGGTTTACCTCTTGTATGAGCACCCTTGTCTGCATGTCAGTCTAAAAGAGTCAGGACAGAGAGGCTAACTTCCTTTCTTTCTATCAGGTGGTGCAGAAGGGGCCTGAGCCAGCCCAGTTTCATACTTCAATGACCCCAGGGGCTCTCCTGACCTTTTGACAGCAACACAGTCCCTCTTCCACAAAAGGTGAACCAAATCCCAAATGTGCAGCCAATCCCAAGATGGCCAGACTTCTCTTGGCCCCTGAGTCTCTGAACCTCACATCCCAAGTTCATCTAATAACAACCTTGGAAGAACATTTCAGAGGACATATAGATCATCCATCATAACCATGGAATAAATCACAGCAGGGTATAAATTGTGAATCGTCCTTCCCCAATGGGCTATGCTACTTAGAAACACTTGTATTCATGAGAAAAGGCCCTGTTGAAAGTTGATTCTTCTATAGTAACCTAAAAACTGTAAGAAGTGGTCATTTGTGTAGAACCCAAGAGAGAACTTATTCTGGAATTTTCCATCAGGGCTGGCAGTAGGAATCAGTAAGGCACAGGGGTGGGGGCTGAGGCAGAGCCTGGCCCAGAGGCAGGTTATGGAAAGGCTCTTGGACGTGATACAGAGGATGAGGTGTGGGAGAAGCACAGGCCTTGGGGCGGGACAGCTCTGGGTTCTACTCCATGGGACAATGCTGTGTAGACAAGTCAGCTCACCTCTCCAGGCCTTGTTTTTTCATCTGCAAAATGGGGCTAATCATAATGCCTTTCTCTCAGGGATGCTGTGAGGTTTAATGAAGCAATGCATTAAAGCACAACACTTGGCACCCAGGAGGCCTTCAGTAACTAACTCTCATAAGCCCTCCTCTCCTTGAGGTCCCCTTGTGATAAAGGGACCTCAGAGCTTATTGAGGTAAGCTTTTAAATCATTAGACAGTGTCCTGTAGGAATGTGCTGTTTTCCCAAGAGCCGAAGATGTTATGTGGCTACACCAAGGAGGAAGATGTAGCTTCCATGCCCGGTTCTGGTGACCAAAGCCAAGAAGTGAGCAGGGTCTGGAAGCCCAGTTCTGCAGGGAGCGCCTCCATTTTTCGACTCTTTTTTTTTCACCTGGCTTGGAAGAGCCCGGGCTTGTAAAATGCACTTATTAGTTGAAATGATCTAAATCTAATCTAATTCTCCCGTGGAAACGATGTAACGATGTTCTTCACTAAAGACCTGATGCTCGACATTTTATAAAATGACCACAAACATCTTTGTTAATCACATTTAAACGGTATACCCATGCTCTAGACAGTAGAAAGCTTTCAGAAGTACTTCTAAATCAATTAAACAAGGCGGCATGGTAAGCACTCACATAAAATATCATTTAATATGAAACAGAGTCAACGTGAAAAGTACAAAAGGTCCTCATCAAAGTTCTTGTTAATGCTCGCCTTGTTTTCTCTGCAATGAATCATAATACCTTACAATGTGCCAGACGCTGTTCCAAACTCTTTACAGACACCATGTCACTAAGTCCAACCCAAAGAGGGAAAAGGAGCCTGGGGCACAGAGATGTTAAGGGTCCTTCCTACAGTCACACAGGTGGGAAGTGGCAGAGCCAGGCTTTGAACCCAAGGATTCTGGAACTAATGCTCTTAACCAAGTCAGGGACTGGCCAGTTTTGGCAGATGACTTGAGGTGGTATTTGGGGACAGGGTATCCCCCCCTGGTTGGCTGTGAGAGCTGTCAGACAATCCTGTCTGGTTAGTGTCTTTCTGTTCCATGTCCTGTTCAATTCTGCAACATTTAATCAGCCCCATCCTAGGTACCAAGCATGTGACATATCAGAACATTTGAGAACTTGTCCCTTCACTCTAGGGGAAGGTAAATGAATAAATGGTCCACATCAAACCAAGAGAAAAAGCACAGGAGAAAAATACTGTATGTTTGACATGGCATGGAGGAGGAAATAGTCTGAAGGAAAAAAGTTATTACTCAGAAGAATTTCGGAAAATGAAGAGGAATTTTCCAGGCACACAAGAGGAAAATACACGCTAGACAGTGGCATTCATAGAGACACAAAGACTGAGGGGACCGAGTGTGGGCCCCACAAGTGTTTGTTGTGGCAGGAGCATGAAGTCTGCATTGTCAGAGATGCGGAAAGGGGGTGCAGGGCAATTGTGCTGAGTCCTGCACAGCTTTTTTTAAAAAAATTCCTTTCGTTTATTTATTTTTATTTTTATTTTATTTTTCAATTAAAGTTGGCAAACGATATTATGTTAGTTTCAGATGCACAGCATAGTGGTTAGACATTTACGTAATTTACAAAGCGATCACCCCAATGTGTCTAGTACCCACCTGACACCATACATTGTTATTATATTATTGACCATATTCCCTATGCTGTACTTTACACGATTGTTTTTACAACTGGCAATTTGCACATCTTAATTCCTTCCCCTTTTTCATCCTTCCTCCCCAAACCCCTTCCCATCTGGCAATCATCAAAATGTTCTCTGCATCTATGAGTTCTTTCTTTTTTTATTTGTTCATTTATTTGTTCTTTTCAATTTCGTACATAAGTTAAATCAGATAGTATTTGTCTTTCTGTCTGACTTACTTCACTTAACATAATACCCTCTGAGTCCATCTATGTTGTTGCAAATGGCAAGATTTCATTCTTTTTTATGGCTGTGTAATATTCCATTGTATATATGTGCTACATCTTCTTTATCCATTTGTCTATCAATAGATACTTAGGCTCCACCTATATCTTGACTATTGTAAATAAAATGCTGCAAGGAACATAAGGATGTGTGTCTTTTTGAATTAATGTTTTGGATTTCTTCAGATAAATACCCAGAAAGAATCTTAAAAGCAGCATCAAGAGAAAAGAAGTTATGTACAAAGGAACTCCCATTAGACTGTCAGCCAATTTTTCAGCAGAAACTTTGTGGTCCAGAAGGGAGTGGCACAAATTGTTCAAAGAGTCTTCCAGAGCTTTGCAGACCATTTTTAGAAGCTTGAAATATCTCTTCCAGGAGAAGGAAAGTGTATCAGCCAGGACTCTAACAGTTACAAATGACAGAAACCCAATTTGAATGGTTTGGACTTGAAAAGTTTTGACTCATGTAACTGAAACCAGTAATGTTTACTTCATTCAGGCATGGCTGGATCCAGGTGCGCAGATGATATAATCAGAAGCTTGTCTCCCTCTATCTCTTAACTGTTTTACTTTGACTTGATCCATAGGCAGATTCCATCCAATTGGTGACAAAGATAAGCTCTAGCTGCTCTAGGATTACATGTTACCAGCTAGAAAACTTAGGGTAAAGAAAGTACCTTATTCTTGATAATTCCAATCAAAGTTCTGGGACAGATGCTGCCTGGCTCTAACTGCCTGCTTGAATGGCCTGTGCTGTCATCGAGGAATGAACACCAGATATCAAGATCTCCTGGGGCCCAATTCTAGCCCTGACACTTAAGCAAGTGGCCTTGGGCGAGCCCCTCCCTTTTCTAGATCTCGCTCTCCTCGTCTGGGGTGGGGCAGACTTGAGGTCTCTAAGACCCATTCAGGGTCTTACCTTCCGGCCTGCATGCAGCCTGCCTGCTCCAAGTGCCATTCGTATGGCACGATGTTGTCTTCAGTCTGCAAACTCACAGCTGCCTGCAGTGAGGATGGGCTCGCCTAGCACCCTCCACGCCTTCTCTCTTTCTCACTCTTCATAACCCAGTAGCAGTGGCTGGAGGGTGGCTTGACTGTTGGGTGTGGGGCAATCAGGTATAGCCTCTCCTTCCCCAAGGACCTGAGAGAATGAGCTCAGAGGCCAGGGGCACTGTGTGTCAAGCCAGTGTGCAACCCACTGCCAGCTGAGGACCCTCAGGTGAGAGATCCTGCTCAAAGGCAGGGTGATTTAATAACCACAGGAGGATGGCTTCACCAGAAAGCATGACTGCTTAATCCTTAAATTGAATTTCATGTGAATTTTTTCCCCTCGAATTCTCACAGTACTTAATTCCATTGCTAATCTGGGACCCCGTATCTAATTTGTGACCCGAGTCACAGTCACATTTTATCAGACAATGAGAGGTAAGGCTGCTCACACATGGGCTTCATGGCCGTGGGCAGCCATTGTCTCCCCATCAGGCACCTGCCTCCCTCCTGTCCCCTGCTCACTAGGACTCCTGTCTTCTTTGAGCTCTAATCTTTCTTGTCCTCGATTCGGCCTCTGGTCAGGCCCAACTTCTGGTGCTCACTTCCATGATCGGGCTCATCCCAGCACCCTTGACCTTCAGGAGAGCTGGTCCTAATTCGATGCCCTTGTTCTGGGGGCTGGGGCGAAAGGAGAGACGTTCTCAGGAGCAGAACAATTGCATACGAAGGGCCTCACTCAGATGCTGCCTGGGAAGGTAAAGAGAGCTGTCTGTCCCTTCCTGTTCTTGTTCCCGCTGTCCCTCTCTCCCCCCCCACACACCCTGTGCCAGGGACAAGATGCTTTGTCAGTTTGAACGTGCAGCCTGGCAAAACAGCAAGAGTGAGAAGAACTGGGCACTCTTTCTCTTATCTTTCCTCGCCTCCCTTTCCTCCTCCTCCTTTCCTTTCTCTTTTCCTCCCTCCTTTCCTTGCATTCGCTCACATATTTATTGATCACCTCCTATGTGCCAGGCTTTGCTCTAGGTGCTGGAGATACCACTGCAAGCGAGACAGACACGGTCCTTGCCCTCCTGGGGGTGTGTGTGTTCTTAAGCCCAGGCAGAGGGAGCGGCGTGTACAAAGGCCTGGATGCGTGGGGTTTAGGGGGGAATTCCATTCTGGTCTGTGGTGACCCCACAAGACATGCTGCTTTCTAGGCTTTTTCTATTCGAAGACAATGAGGTTGGGAATGGGGGTTGGGCAATGGTTCGGAGCTACTGAAAGTGAAGGAGATCGCATTCGGAGTTGCCCATCTGGCCCTGACCTTGAGGACACCCTCTGGGCTCATTTGACCAGGGTGCAGAGCTGCGAATCAGAGAGGACACACACGGTTCTGCTCTGAGCTCTCACCCGCAGCATGGAGAGTGGGACCTGGGACTCCAGATGCAAGCTGGGTCCTGCCACGGCCGCTTACTGGCTGAGTGACCTTAGACATGCTATTTAACCCTGTTGTGCCTCAGTTTCTTCATAAGAACAAATAGAGAGATCTACCTACATCAAAGGAATATTGAATTTTTGAGCTAATCCATATGAAGGGCTCTGCCTGGCACACACACACTAAGCACTTAGTAAAAGTTTTTATCACTAGGCCAGCAGGTAAGTAAGGCTGATAAGGCAACTGGGGGCAAAAGCACAGCAATCTTTGCTATAACGGGTGGGGTGGGGGGTGAACAGAGTGGCAAAAGGAAGGAGTGGGGTCAAGGAAGACTTCTTGGAGGAAGTGCTGTGGCAGGGGCCTGAAGGCCGAGCAGAATTTCATCTGCAGAAGGGAAGCGTCTTATGGCCTGAAGACAGGGCACAGTGTTGCGTTTGTGGAAGAGCGACTGGTCCAACAGCGAGGCTAGAACAGGCTGCAGGGCAGGGTCAGACAGTGTGGCAGGGGTAGGCAGGAAAGGTGGGCTGAGGCCACACGGTGCAGCCCGGAATGTCATCCCAAGGAGGCTGACTTTCTCCTTAGACTGAGAAAAATATTCTTTTTTCTCAAAGCTGGGAAGTGAGTGACATAATGAGATCAGACCTGAGTTTTCAACACTCTCTCTGGCAGCCGTGTTGTGGGGGTGGGAGCTATGTGGAGGAGGTTGCAAACGCCTTCCAGTATCAAAGAGGGGAACCCCAAAACCCAAGTGTGCTCAGGGCAGCACATCCTTCCCTGGGAGGGGACATCCTGGTGCTAGTTTTGGCTCTGTGGTCAACTTTCTAGGAAACCTTGCACAAGTCACTTTCCCTCTCTGACTAAATTAAAATTAATGCACTGGACCAAGTCCCCACCAGCAGGATGAGGGTCTCATACTTTGCCCCAGAGAACAAGCAGGAAATGTAATAAGGGGAGGGGCAGGGGAGCATCAGGGAGAAGTGGGAATTGTGGGAAACTTGCCCTGTCCAGAAAGGGGGCTGCTGCTCTGCCCTCCCTGACATTGCCATGGGGGCTGGAGTGTGCATGCATGCATGCGTGTGTATGTGCATGTGTATGTGTGTGTGTGTTTGCATACACCTGCTCTGGGGTTGTCCACAAGTCTTCAGATATTTTTGTTTTAAAGAGAAGCTAGAAATTCATTTTATTTTAGATAAGTAACCACCTGACTCTTAAATGTTAGCTCATTTCGTTTAAAAAATATTACTACTTGGGTCATCTTATCTCATCTACCAGCCAGAATGGGCTCACATCCCACCAGTTTGAAACCCTCTATTGTAGGTTTCTGGAAATGGGAGACTGACCAGGTAGGGAGGGGGAAACTGACAGAAGGGGTCCAGAGGGGAGAAGGCCTGGGCCCCCAAGACTGAGGACAGCCTCGCGCCTCCTTGCAGCCATCCCTGCCTGCTTCTGAGCTCACCCGGGAAGCAGGAGTCTGTTTTCATTAGAAGCCAAAAGCCGAATCAGCCCCGAGGGCATGTAAACCAGATCCCCTGTTCAGGAGACTTTTTAATCTATCTTGTAAACTTGCCTTTCAGACCTGACACAAGGCAGTCTTGTCAGGAGAGAGGCTGGTGAGCAGAAGTCAGCAGTCCCGCTCTTATGAATCAGGCCATGGGTAGTTGGAGCGGGGGGGGGGGGGGCCGGAAGGGGAGGACTCTTAGGGGCAGGGAATCAGCAGTCGTGGGACCATGTCAAGGGCAGACTGTTCTGGCTATGTCACTTTGAGCAAGTCACCTAACCCTCTGAGCTTTTCCTTCTTCCGTGGAGATGTCGGGATAATACCATCACCCTGCGGTGCTGGTTGCACAAGCCACCGGGAGTTGGGTGCTATTGTTATTTTCATTTTATACAACAGGGAACTGGATTCTGGAACTTGCCTGGGTTCAATACATGTAGTAAACTCAGAGGTGGGACTTGAACCCAAGTGGTTCCACTCTGGGGCCCACACCCACTGGGTGATCTCCCACTCTACTCTGGGAAATTAGAGGAGAAATGAGGAGGGCATTTGGAGCAGGAGCCAAAGCTGCCCCTGCTGCCTTCCAACTCACTGGGTAGTCGTGATAAACCCCTTCACCTCTCTGAGCTTCAAAATGGGGTGGCTGTTGGACCTCCGGGACCCTCCAGCTCTGATATCCATTTATTCAACAAGTCTTCTTTTAGCACCTGTTCTGTGCCAATGCCTTGGGGTGAGAGCAGAGAACAAGACAGACAGACAAGGTCCCTAAGCTCCTGGAGTTTTCATTTAGATGTGGGGGTGGGGTGGAGAAGCAGAAAGACCTCAGGACAAAGAATCCATCCCAGAGAGGGACGTGTTTGAAGCAGACAGAGCAAGCAGGTGTGATGGAGCTGAGCATGGCAGAACAGGCAACTTTAGATCAGGTATTCATGGAGAGCTTGTTCAGGGGAGCTTCTGTGTAAGCCCATCATGTGGATGGTAAAAGGAAGCAGCCACATAAAGACCTAAAGGGCAATCGTTCTGGGCAGGGGGAGCAGCAGGAGCAGAGGCTTCTAGGAGAGGGCACATTCAGTGCTTTCAAGGACCAGAGAGAAGCTGGTGGGACCTCAAAGCCTGCAGGCCCTTCCTGCCCTCCTCTGCCTCCTGCTCTCAACGCCAAGGGGTAGGCAGCCAAAGAGAGAGAAAGGAAGATGGTGCCAGCCTTGAGAATTCGTAAACCCGGAGGACTGGCCCTTTAATAATCCCAGGTGGGCACTTAACGCAATTGCAATTTGAAGATCCCAGCTTGCTCAGTACAAGTGGAAAATTACCTTAGCATCTATTCCGTATTGCTTTTTGATTCTGATTTCATCATTCAGATGTATAGCAGTGCATTTTCAATGGGTACAATTTAATTAGGCTCAATTTGTATAACTACATTATTAAAGACTCATTTGGAAAGAGCTTCATGTCCAAGGTTCACTGGACTCTACCGTTTGCTTAAAAATACATTTGAAATTGAGCCTGCTGATGACCCTGGATTCCAAAGTGCTTCCCTCCACCTCCAGCGCACCAGCCTGGCTCGTCAGTTCATTTCCATCTCATTTAATAGAATATCTTTGGACATCTCTGGATCTTGGAGCCTCTGACAGGTGTCTCCTGTAATTACGTGGCGGATCCTCATACGCTCCTTCAGTTGGTCATCAAACATTCATGGAAAACAGTATGATAGCGAGGTCCTGAGCCAGGCAACTGGATGAGAATGACAAGGTCATTCTCACACGCCTGATAGCCTAGAGGATGTTGGGAGAGAGAAAAATTCATGATCCCATTTTTACCCTCATGAACAATCCTGTGGAGTGGGAAGAAAGAGACCATTAGGTCCCGTAGCAGATGAGGACTGGGAGGCTCAGGGTCTCTAAGTCAGTGGCAGAGTCAAAGCTTGAATGCAAGACTCTAGACTGGTTCCGCTTCACCCTTATTTTTTTTTCCCCTTGTGGATGAGGTGCAAAGATATTTTCCAGGGCAGAGACGAAGGCAATGAAATGATCCTGTTGGGCCAGGGGTCCTAGGAAGGGTCCCTGGGGACAGACACCTTCCGGATATCGGACCTTGGAGCCCCATGAACTCCTTAGTCACTGAACCTGAGTGGGCAGAGGGAAGGTGTATTAGTCAGGATTCTCCAGAGAAACAGATCCAATAGGATGGATATATACACGCAGAAACAGATTTATTATAAGGAACGGTTCACATAGTTATGGAGACTGAGAAGTCCCAAGATCTGCAGTCAACAAGCTGGACACCCAGGAGGGCCAGAAAGATGAGTTCTAGTCTGAAAGCCAGCTGGCTGGAGACCCAAGAAGAGCCGATGTTCCAGTTCTAGTCTGAAAGGCAGGAAAAGACTGGCGTCCCAATCACCCTGTAGGTCCACAGGTTATCCAAAACTTCTGTCCGACTTAGCTAAAAACCAGAAGTTCCCATGACCTCCATCCCTTGGATTCAATTATTTGCTAGAGCAGCTCACAGAACTCAGGGAAACAATTAACGTTTCCCAGTTTATTATATAATAAGAGTATGATAAAGGCTATGTGGATGGATGAACAGCCAGATGGAGAGACACAAGTTCTGGAAGGGTCCCAAGCTCAGAGCTTCTGTCCCCGTGGAGTTGGGGCACATTTCCTTCCTGGTATGTAGATTTGTTCACCAAGCTGGAAGCTCTCTGAACCCTATACCACTAGGAGTTTTACAGAGGTGTCGTCATGGAGGCATCATTAATCAACTTCTAATCAGGGCTTGATCTTTCTGGTGGCCATCCTCCACCCAGAGTCATCTCGTTAGGACAAAAAACACTTCTATCACTAGGAAATTTCAATGGATTTAACAGTTCATGTCAGGAGCCAGTTAAAGACCAAGTATTAGAACAAACGGTGCTTCTAGCGTTCTTTATCACTTAGAAAATTATAAAGGCGAGGAACTCTGTGCTGGGAACTGGGTCAAAGACTAAATGTTAGAGCAAAAGATTTTCCTAGCACCCTGTTTACATCTATATTTCTTCTCATTTCACAATTTCTCAGTGATCCACTCCAAGTCAATGAATCTAGGGCTGGGGGTGAAAGGTGGAGATTGGAGGCAGAGAAGACAAGAAGATCACCTGTGACCTAAGAAGAAATCAAGAGAAGCTTGGAGCCCAAGGCATGATGGGAACAAGTACAAAAGAGCTAGACTGGGAATGGGCACTCAGGGATCCAGTCCCCATCCTGCTCCTGATTCACTATGTGACGTTGGGCAAGTCAGTGCCCCGCCCCTCAGGTTTTTCATCTATAAAATAGGGAAGGGCATGGGTCAAGGTAATCTTTAAGATCTCCCAGTTTGCCTTTTGGCCACAGGGCCTTTGCACATGCCATTTCTCTCAGCCAGGAACTTCCACTTTAACCTCATGTCTCAGTGCCTGCTCACACTTCCAGTCTCAAAGTAAATACCAGAAACCTTGAAATCCAAACTAGGTTACCTTCTCTTATAATATCCTCCTCCTGCTCCTTAAATTTCCCCTCTGTAGCTTTTGTCTTGATTACAGTGTCAGTGTATTTATTTAATCTCTACTTCTAAAGTGTCAACAGAAGCAGAAGCCACATCTGACCTGTTCACATCTGTGTCCCCAATACCTAGCATAGGGCTAGGCATCTAGTAGATGCTCAATAAATGTTTGCTAACTGAAGGACTGGATGCTTAAATGCTTTAATTGTAGGAGTCCTGGGGGATAAAGAAGAAAAGAATAACTAATGCAGAAACCACCGATGTTCTCTCAGCTTTATAAACACCTGGCCATCTTGCAGACCACATAGCAAAAGCAGCCGATCCCACTACTGGAAAAAGGGAGCACACTTGGGGCTGACGCGTATGGGACACACATCCTTTTCACCTTTGCTGCCTCCCTCTCACCTGGCTCCTGCTATGGTTGTAGCTGGAGAAAGAGGTCGCGCTATAAAGGGCTCCTACTGAGATCCCCCTACCCTCCTCACCATCTCCTGTGGCTGCTCTTGAAATCATTGTGGCATCATGATAAGGGATAAGGCTTTTAGGTAGGCTATTAGCCCTGGGAATCAACAACGTCTGGCTCATTCTTATTTTAACTACTCTTAGTGTAGAGAGCAGAAGAAAAGACAATTAGTCCAGGCTGTCAGGAAATCCACATAGGCTGCTTTGTTCCTGAAGAAGGTCTTATTTCTCTCCAAGATCTTCTCTGGCTATGGCATATCTCACATGCTGCGGGGAGCTGTCAGCTCCATGGAGCGACCGGAGGAATTAAAAATAAAAATTGACTTTCAGAGAACAAAATCAGACCTGACAACTTAAGTCATTCAAAGCAGCCCTGGTTAGCAGATTGCAAATGTGTTTATCAAAAGGGGGTGGCAGGGACTGGCTGAAATATGTGTAAGGGAGAGAGAATGGCATGAGATGAGATCATGTGCCTTGCTTTGGTCAGTGACATGTGTTAATGAACATGATGCAAGCAGTAGCTTTAAACGAGCTTGTGAAGTTTGGCCCGGCCAAGCCCATCATCAGCGGGACAAGGAAATGAAGGCATTGTGTCTACTCTAAGGGGAGGCACTGAAAATTCATATTGCACAGGGTATACCAGTCTTATGGGAGGAAATGAAAGATTAGTACAATAACTCAATTTACCAATAGCGAGATCACTCTAGCTATTATATGAAGGAGGATGGATGGAAGAGGATGGGTAAGAGTGGAGTAGAGACTGGTCAGGTGAGAGAGGATGGTGGCTTGAATTCAGGTGATAGCACTAAAGGTAGAGCAAAATAGACTGATCTGGGATGTATTTTAGAGGCATGCCCCATGGAAGCTGATGATGGATTCGACAGGGAGAAACTTCTAGTGCACTCCCTTTGCTCACTTCCTTCTAGCCACATTGTTCTTGCTGCTCCTCACACGTTCTAGGTGTGCTGTGATTCCAAGTTCTTAGTGATTGCCGTTCCCTCTGCCTAGAACACTGTTTTCTTGATACTGATTTGGCTCACTTCTTCGATTAGTTCAGGCCCAGCTCAAATGTCAGCTCCTGGTGAGATCATCTTTAGTTACCCTATTAACCTGCCCCCTTACTACCCTGATCAATTTTTTTTCCATAGTTCTCATTGCCATCTGACAGAGGTTAGTTAGTTTATCAATTTCTTTTCTGTCTCTGCCTCTTTTCTTTTCTGTTTCCTGTCTCTCTGTTACTCTCTCTGTCCTTGTCTCTCTCTCTCTCTCTCTCTCTCTCTCTCTCTCTCTCTCTCTCTCTCTCTCTCTCTCTCTCCATTCTATGTTATGTCCTGCAAGTTCTAGTTGCTTCAGCCTTCACAAACTGCAATTTCGGTCTCTTCAAGTCATCAAGACTGATGGGCTCCGTTCAGATTTCCTCTCCCTGCTCTGGCCCCTGAAAACTACCTCCGGGCAGTTAGCTCTGCCAATCACAGGCTCACTTCATTTGTTTTCCTTCTCTCAGAATTCACAGTCTTGTATGGCCTGTTGTCCAAAGTTTGAAAAACAATTGTTTCATATATTTCTGTCCAGTTTTTTTGATGTTTTCAGCCAGAGGATAATTCCAATTTTCCTACCCAATCTTGGCTAGAAGTGGGAGTGTCCCACCATCTTAGGATATTAACACAAGAAGCCAAATAAACCTAAAAGGGGCTGCCATCAGCACAAGGACTATAGTTCTTAGAGAGGTGGAGAGGACAGCATCTTATGCTTTCCTCTGGTCCAACCTTGTCCGGACATTAGGAAGCAAAAACAGCATTAATTAGACAGGTGCAATTGGGGGTACCCTATAACTTTCAGGGACTCTGAACAAGAAGGCGCTTGAATGATATGACATTAGAGAAGGACAACAGGACCTCAGGGCTGGCAATGTGTTCAGTAGCACTGTGGTCTGCTGGAATCTGTCTCCAAGAGAAAAAAGCCATCAACAAGGGAAGAAAAGAAAAAAAAATGTAAATATAGCAATAAAACCCTTTTCCAGTGGAGACTTATGGAGGGTTTTTTTTCCCCCTAAACAAGTGGCAGTGAAACCTTTATTGCACCCACAGCCTTTCAGACTCTCTTTTCTTATGCTGCATAATGTGTTTGCAAGTTTCTGTCCATTGCTGAGTCTCTCTGTGCTTTGTCCTATGTGAAACCACTAGTTTCCATGGCAACTAGACTGCCAGCTCAGGGAGCCAAATGCAGGGACAGAGGTCCTGTAGTGCACATCTGGAGCCTGGCAGAGGCCTGGGCCACAGGTAAGAAAGGGGCGAGGGGTCACTCGGAAAGGACCTCTCCATGAGCCACTGCTGTCTCACCTAGGATGGCTGCTTGATGCATCCGCAGGGCTGGTGCTCCTGGGGGACCTTGCCCACTGTTGAGCTTCTTCAGTCATGGACATTACAAGCACCTGGACCATGTGCCAATCTCTGGGCCAGGTGCCAGGCCCCAGATATGAATACAACAGTCCCTGCCCAAATGGCTAGCAGTCTGTCTAGGGACGGAAAAACAATGGTAAAGGGTATCCAAAAGGAAGATTTGTAAGTGCCAACTGACTACATGCCACGAACTGTTCTGGGAATCGTATACCTTAGATTTTATTCTTCACAAAAAACCTATGATTTAGTTATATCCCAGTTCAAACAACTAATAAAAAGTAAAGCCAAGATTCACACCCGAGTATGTATCCACCTCTGCTGATAGGCCTAACTCCACCCATACCAGTCTCTCTGCAAGTCCCTTTTGTCTGGGTGCCGCAGAGTTTAGAGAACTCTCTCGGAGAGCCTCTTCCTCTTTCTCTCCCCCCTCCACCCCACAACCCCACCCTCCTTGGCCCTGTAGATGTCGCTGCCTCAAGTTTCTTCCTTCATTCTGGGGATAAATATATCATTGAACTAACCCCCCTGGAACATGAATTAAACATCCGAACAAATCCCAGTGTGGCCTCCGAGCTGCATGCTGTGTGGCGATGGCATTAATGAATGGTCACACAGCCCCATCTCCGCTTAATTCTCTGAAATCCCACCTGCTTTGTCCAGGCGGCAGGAGGAAATAGCCAACATCAAAAAACTGGAAGACCCTTGGGGAGAGAGAAGCTCTTTAAAAATAGTTACGTGGAGGAGGCTCCCCCAGGCCGAGCCTTCCCTGGGCCCCCAGGAGCCAGCAAGAGCAGCCCTTTCAACATGCAGGGCTCTGCCTGGATGTCTTCAAAGGCTGCTCCCCAAGGGACTTAGCCGAGGGAAACAAGCTTATAAAGCTAAAAGCTGCGTTGTCACCAAGGTCAAGGTGGGCTAACAAAACCAGCTGAGGCTGAATTAATCAGATCACACTGCCTCGGCCCATCCCTTGCCCCTCAGACAGGCTGCAGGCACTGGCCTCCCCTCCAGGCTTCCAGGCAAGGCCCTGCTCGCCTATGTCCCTTCCCCTGTGCTGACCATGCTTGGGACCCAAACAACATCCAAGGACACAGGGAACTTTGATCATGCCATCTGACCCCTTGTTTTATAAATGGGAATCCCAGGCTGAGAGAGGGGTAGTGATGACCAATGGGTCACATATCAATTCAGAAACAGGACCAGTACCGGAACCCAGGTGCTAGCAAAAGCCCCTTGGGCTTATGGGGCGGTCATCACCCCAGACATGGGCCATAATGTGGAGAAAAGCACCAGATCCTGGGGCCTTGAAGATTCTGGAAGATAGTCCATACAGCTGTGGACCTTGAGCCAAGCACCTAACCCTTTGTTACCTCTCCTATGAGATACAGGAGTGGTGGCATCCACCTCTTGGCATGGCTGTGAGTACACTCTGCAATGAGGTATTTAATGAAAATCACCTTGCTGGGCTCCGGCACATGGTACAACCTCGATAAACAGCATGAATACACACCCTCTCTTCACGTGCATCCTCGCAGGTGCCAGGACTCACATGGAAATTCTGCGGCTCGCAGAGCTCCTAGCAGCACCCAGACAGCTGCTTTCTGCAAGCCTTTCCCATCCGAGTGATGCTTGGATCTCTCCTGACCTAGCAGCAGATATGGGGCCTTTGTCTGTGTCTTGAGTGGCTGCCATGGCTCCAGCACCCTGGTGCCACTGCTACCAAGGCCAACTGACCTGGGTGCTTTACATTTGTACAAGGCTCAGTGGGGACGTGAATCCCTTGGGCAAGTCACTTAACTGGCGTGTGCCTCAGTTCCTCCGTTTCTTTATTTGAAAACAAAGATAACAACAGCACCTGCTATGCACACAAATACACACACACACACACATATACATATATATTAGAAGCTTCATTCAGCTTTATTGAGGTACAGTTTATACACAACAAAATACACTCCTTTTTCTTTTCTTTTTTCAACTGTATTGAGGTATAATTGACAAATAAAACTGTAAGATATTTAAAGTGTACTTAGTGGTAATTTGGTATATGAGCACATTGAGAAAGGAGTCTTCTCGTCTAGTTAATTATCCTCACACATACCACTTATATATTTGTCTTTTTTCTTTCTGTGTGTGTGTGTGTGTGTGTGTGTGTGTGTGTGTGTGTGTGAAATTAAGTTCTACTCTCTTAGCAAATTTCAGTTACACATCAATACAGAGTTGTCAGCAGTATTCATCATGGTATACATTAGATCTTCAGAACTCATTCATCTTATAGCTGAAAGTCTGTACCCTTCACCAGCCTCCTCCTATTTCCCCACCCCCACCCCCAGCCCCTGGCAACCACTGTTCTATTTCGTTTCTATGAGTTTGACGGTTTTTTTTTTTTTTTTTTCAGATTCCACATGTAAGTAAAACCATGCAATATTTATCTGTCTCTGTCTGGCTCATTTTAGTTAGCATAATGCCTTCAATTTGCATCCAGGTTGTTGCAAATGGCAGAATTTCCTCCTTTCTCCTGACTGAATAATATTCCATTGTATATAAACACCACACTTTCTTTATCCACTCATCTATTGATGGACACCTAGGTCGTTTTCACACTATGGCTATTGTGAATAATGTTGCAGTGAACATGGGAGTGCAGATAACTCTTCAATATCTTATTTTCATTTCCTTTGGATATATACCTAGAAATGGAATTGCTGGATCGTATGGTAGTTCTATTTTTAATTTTTTGTTTTCAACAGTGGCTTCCCCAATTTACATTCTCACCAGTAGTGCACAAAGGTTCCCTTTTCTCCACATCCTTTCCAACACTTGTTATCACTTATCTTTTTGATATAGCCATTCTAACAGGTGTGAAATAATAGCTCACTGTGGTTTTGGTTTGCATTTCCCTCATGATTAGTGGAAACAATTTACAGATTAAATGCAATTTCTGTCAAAATTCAACACCATTTCTTTACAGAAATAGAAAAAAGTCCTAAAGTGTGTACAGAGTTACAAAGATTGCCAAAGCAATCTTTGGATCCCTATCTTCCACACTACACAAAAAACAACTTAAAATGGGTTAATGACTTAAATGTGAGACCTGAAACTGTAAAATTCCCACAAAAAAAAAGCATAGCGGGTAAGCTCCTTGACATCAGTCTGGGCAATGATTGGTTTTTTGTTTTGTTTTGTTTTTTGCATTTGACATCGAAAGTGAAGACATTCTAAGGAATGAGAACATATTTATAAATCATATGTTCGATAAGGGCTTAATATCCAAAATATATAAAGAATTCATACAACTCAATACCAAAAAAAAAAAAAAAAACCCAAACAATTCAATTAAAGAATAGGCAGAAGAACTGAACACATTTTTTTCCAAAGAAGACATACAAATGGCCAACAGGTACATGAAAATGTGCTCAACATCACTGATCAGCAGGGAAAAGACACCTATTTTTAAACAGCTTTATTGAGATATAATTTACATACTACACTATATAATACGCCTATTTAAAGTGCACAAGTCAATGGTTTTTAGTATATTCGCATAGTTATGCAGCCATCACCACAATCAATTTTAGAACATTTTATCACCTCCTCCCCCCCACAAAATACCATACCCATTAGCAGTCACTCCCCATTTCTTCCAACCCCCACCCCTCACACCGAGGCAACCGCTAACCTTTCTGCCTTCATAGGTTTGTCTACTCTGGACATTTTATATATGTGGAGTCATAAAATATGTGGCCTTTTATTTCTGGCTTCTATTCCTAGCGTAATAGTTCTAAGGTCCATCTGTACTATAACATGTCAATATTTCATCTCTTTTTACCACTGAACTTGAAGAAATAACAATCTCAAGATTTTATACACACCACATTTTATTTATTCATCCATTCTTTGAGTTGTTTGCTTCAAATACTTACGTACAAGTTTTTACGTGGACATATGTTTTCATTTCTCTGGGCAGATACCTAGGTGTGGAATTACTGAGTCACATGGTAAGTCCATGGTTAACCTTTGAGGAACTGCCAGACTGTTTCCAAAGGCAGATGTACCACTTCACAGTGCCACCAGAAATGTATGAAGGCTCCAATTTCTTCACATCTTCACCAACACTTGTTATTATGAGGCTTTTTAATTATACCCATCTGAGTGGATGTGAGTTGGTCTTTCATTGTGGTTTTGATTTGCATTTCCCTGACAGTTAATGATGTCGAGCATCTTTTCATGTGGTTATTGATTATTTGTATATCTTCTTTGAAGAAGTGTTTATTGGGATCATTTGCCCATTTTTAATTGAGTTATTTGTCTTTTTATTATTAAGTTGTAATAGTTCTTAACATATTTGAAGCTCCATAAGGCTAAGTGAGGGCTTCTTTGCTCATAAGAGGCAGATTTGAGACTCGAGTTAATTCTGCATCCTTATGGTCACCTGTTCCCATTAGCAGACCAAGAAAGATTTTCAATGTCCATCTATGACCGTATTTTGTCTCCTGGGTTTTGCATCATCAGAGCTGACCTTTCTTTGCACCCTCTTCCTTTGTCATAGAGCATGACACAGGGGAGAATGATTACAGGGCGAGCATCCCCCACCCCATAGGCCCCCCAACTTGGTCCACTTCTTTTCATACCCTCTTTCTTCTTCTGACTACCAGACCTGTCTTTCCATATACTCTTTGCAGTGCCTGCCTCATCTTCTGGGCTATGATTCCTCAGCTGCAAAGAGAAACAAGCTTCCCCCTCCTACGGCAGGTGACCTGCACTCCTCCAGATGCTGATGTGCTGTCTCTCTTTATTTTCTTCCCAGTGGGTAGCATCTTTTCTCTTCATCCCTCCTGACCTCCTGCCTGGCTGCCATCCCACTGTCCTTTTTATAATTCTGCTGAAAAACAAAATCTTGAGATTGTTATTTCTTCAAGTTCAGAGACCTTGGAAGGAACGAGTGAAACAAATCTCTCACTGATATATATATATCTTTATATTCCAGATCAAGCCTGAAAAGAAAGCATCGGGAAAGTTACAAAGGCTTCCAGGAGCAAGTGAAAATTGTCAGGCCTTCTAGGAGACCCTCTGAGTGACCAAAAGAAACAGATCCCCTCTCCCTCATTTAGGAAATAAAACCACATGGCAAGGTCAACACTCAGATCCTCTGATCTGACCCTTCTGCCTTAGTTCAGACATCAGACAATTCTGGGTTTATATTTCACATAATCTGAATAAGTGTAAAGTCTCATTCTTCTATTCAAAGAGCCAGCAGTCCAAGTTAAGAAAATACTGGAGTGTCAAAGCAGAGCTCAAGACAAAAGCATGTGCAGGAAGTTTATCTCAGGAGTCCCAACCCCCCGGCTGGATACTGGTACCAGTCCATGGCCTGTTAAGAACCTGGCCATACAGCAGGAGGTGAGCAGCAGACGAGCCAGCAAAGCTCCATCTGTATTTTGCAGCCGCTCTCCAGCACTAGGGTAACCACATCAGCTTCACCTCAGACCATCAGGCATTAGATTCTCATAGCAGCACTGGGCCCTGGTGTAAAAAAAAAAAAAAAAAAATGGTTGGGAACCACTAGTTATCTGAAAAGTGGCCCCAGTGATACAAAAGACAAGTCAGGGAGAGTGGAATGGGAAGAAGGGAAATCTAGTACAAAGATGCATCATGGAGTTGACCCTCCAAGGGACCTTAAGAAATACATCTCAGAGTTGTTCGAGGAAGCATTATCTATCAGACCTCATCTGCATTGATACAGGATAGATCCACAGGCATTAACACCCTCACACTTGGAATCGATCATGCATCAGAGGCATCTCAAAAAGGAGTGACAGAGCAGTCTTAGGATAGGAATTGAGAGGCACCTGCCAAATCTTCAGATAAAACAGTTTGATTACACCTATTCAAAGCTACACAAAGCCTGCATGGAAACGGTCACTGCAGCGGAGGCTGGAGTAAGAGGTGAGGTCAAGAGAATTTTAAAGCTATGTCCAAGAGGTGGCCAAAGATTGGAGAGAAGATGTACCTTAGCAAGAGAACACAAGTGAAAAAATCTCTGAGCCTTAGTAACCAACTCTCGAAATGAGTCAACAGGGTCATACATTTGTCAAGCAGGCCAGTGCAAACTCAACGCAGCCACAGAAAGCAAGGGGATGGCCCTGATCCAGTGTGGTTGCACCATCCTTGCAATCATGCATTCAGTTCTGTGGGCGGGGTTCCAGATGGCTTGCAGGCAATACAGAGTGTTTAAACATTTAAACTGACCCACATAAGGGAACTAGGGCAGTTGGCCAAGGAAGAAAAGACACAAGTCTGTGGGATTATCTTTTCAAAGATTCGAAAAGATAAATCAACATTTACAAAAATGATCTTGTCTCCCACCTTAACTCTAAGATGTGACTTCCTCCTTCTGTATATCTGCTTCTCCATGCTAACACCAGCCCCAAACTCCCACCTAGTTGTTCAAGCTAGAACCCTGGGCATCAACTTGAGTCCCCTCTTAGTTACCATGTCCTGTCTACTCCACCTCCTATACAGTCTTGACCCTCTCTCTCTGCTCCCTCCCTTAATGCGTCTGCTCTAATTTAGGCCAACTTCCTCGCCATTGTACCATTCCAGTCTGTCTCTCTATATCTCTTCCTGCTACACCCAGACCAGCCTCCAGGAAATCAGACTCAGCTACAACCACCACTTGCTTCAGTCATGCCCTCCCCACTGACCTCAAGCCAAAGTCCCAATTCTTAGCATCACCAGCAAGACCTTGCCTCCAGTACCACTATGGACAGATGTGCAGGAGGTTCCCTACACAAAAGGGCCAGCCAAGGTGAGGTGTGAGTTAAACCTCAGGCTGCCTTACACTTTCCAAGCAGTGCCTTTTTCCACTCTATCAAAGGCACCTTCACTTGTCAAGCTGGGCTGTCTACCTGGGGGAAGGCCATGCTTCCCTAATGTACACAGAGTCATTGATGGACAGTCATCAGTTCAAAAGGAGAAAAAGGGCTAAGATCCTGGGCTTTGGAACAGATTAATGTGGGTTCGAATTCAAATCTTGACCCTGCTACTTGCTGGTTGTGTAAACTTCTGCAAGTTATTTCAGCTCTCTAAGTATTGGTTTCCTTTTTTGTAACATTCTGCTAATAATGGCAGTTGTGAGAAACAAATAGTGTTATGTAGGAAGCACCCTTAGCACAATTCCTAGAACACAGTAGGTGCTCATTAGATGGAGAATATTGCTGTTATTATTACTATTGTTCACCTCGAGACCCATCATACTTGCCCCTCCGTCCACATCGACCCCTCGAGGGCAACCATCTTGTTATCCTTGACAACCCACTCCCCCCTCCTCTGTCCCACCCCTCCCTGATTCATGGTTCTTCTCCCCATTTCTGACCCAGGCTTGGTTGGGCACTTCTGTCATGATAGAGGCATGATAATAAATGCTTAGTAAATATTTGCTGTCTGAATGCATTTGTGGATGGATGAATGAAGAAAGCATCCATGACCAGTACCCAGGGGCAGCCTGGCTTGCATCCAGTGTCTTAAGCTCTCCCCATTCCCTGGCTTCAGTCCCAAAGAGCTGAACCCCAGACAGCTGGGGCCTAAGCATTAACAGATAGGGAAACTCACTAAACTGATTATTAGCCAATTCAGATAGTGTATTTTGTTAGGGAAAGCATGGGATTTTCAGTTGAAGATCTGTGTCCAAATCCTGACCCAGCTGGTTGACTTTAGATGGACAAAATTTCCTCTCCAATTTCCATCTTCTCATCTGGAAACTGACAATCATGATATTGGTAATGATGGCTTCCTCTTATTCATGGATGTTGTGCAGATTAAATGAGATCTTTCATGCAATTGTCTTGAGGCATAGAAGATGCCTTACAAAGGGAGCTATTTTTTTTCTGTATCTGTCAGGATAGCCCTGATGATGCTGCAGTAACAAACAACCCCCACAGAGGCAAATTTCTCACTCACGCTACATGTTCATCCCAGGATGGTCAGGAACTCTGCTGGCGTCATTCTCCCTTAGGAAGCCAGGCTCATGGAGATGCCATCATCTCACACATTGCTGGTTACAATGGCCAAAGGAAAGAATGTTCTGGAAAGTCTTGTATCAGCAACTAAATGCTCTAGCCTAGAGGTAACTCATATCACTTTAGCTCCTCAATTGGTCAAAATAGCCACGTGACCTCACCTAACGGCAAGGGGTCCAGGAAGTGCAATCATGTGCTCAGAAAACATAGAAGCAGATATATTTGGCAAATAACACTCACGACCACCATAATTATTCATCTCTATCTTGATTTCTTCAACAGCAGGACAGGATTTATTTCTTCTTTTCTGCACTTAACTATAAGTGGGAATGATCTTTGCGTCCAAGTAGGCTGCTGGGGATTGAACTCTCCCAGGGTCCCTGAGCTCAAATCTGCTCTTCCAAAGTATCCTGGGTCCTTTACATAGCTGAGACTGCTGGAGCTCGGGGAGGGGACAGTGGGTGTCTCTGGCAGGACCATGAGGTGGTAAAGGCCTTGTTCTCCAAACTTCAGCCCCCAAGGGGATTTGGGCTTAAACCTTCAAGGATTTCTGCTGAGGCCCACCAGCTATTAAAAATGAACAAGATGGCAAAGCAGGGTTACAGAACTCATTCCCTATTTTAAATGTTTGCTTTTAACTAAATAATGCTTTGTCATTTACCCACAGTGCAATGACCGATATAAAACCTCACTGGGAAATAACTCTAAAAGTCTAAGTGTAATGGCCTTCATGAGCACAAGACCTCTTCTGAGGAGAGGGAGGAGTGAAAGGTAGCGGGGAAAGGAGCTCGGTTTTCAGTCTTCTTGGAAGTTTTCCCCCATGAGCTTTGTCTTGCAAGAAACTTTCTGTGGCTTCAATCTCACAGTTATGGGCTCAGTTTAGCCCTCGAGGCAACACCATTTTATGTCCAAAGTTTGGAACTGTTCGATCTGAACAGGGCACACAGCTGTGACTAAAACTGCTAAAATCTCCCCATGGAGTCCCTCACCAGGCCTGTCATTTCCCTTCATTAGCAAGTCAGTCATTCTTTTGGGGTAAGACTCCCAATTTCTGTGGCAGAAGGCGAGCCAATCACAGAGAAGGATGGAAAGAGGGATAGGGTTGGGACCTGCAATGGGCCCCAGAAGTCCTTGACACTTTAGGTAGAATTTGCTTACTGCAAAATCTTCTGGCCACCCTGGAGGGTCTGGGGCCAGGTGTGGAAGCCTCTCCACAGAGACCCAGACTGAGCCTCGTGGGTTCCACCTTGTTCTTCCATCTTCTGCTTCTTCACTTCATTCTTGACTCTTCCTGCCCCCTCTCCCGAGGCTTTTGCTTGTTCTTCTGACCTTGCTCTAGGCATATCCAGTCAACTCCACCCACACACAGAAACACTCTTCATTCATTCATTCATTCACTCACTCACTAACTTACTCATATTTATTCAAAATTGATCAAACATTTATTGAGTGCTGACTGTATACCCAGCATTGCTCTGGGCTCTGGAGCCTCATCTGTAACCATGAACAGAGCAGACATCATGATGGAGAAAGACCTTAAATTCACAGCTACGACAACCTAATTGTAAAAAAAATAATTATAACAGGTAAAACATTTAGACACTTCGCCAAAGAAGAGGCATGGATGGCACGTAGGCAAATGAAAAGATGCTTGACATTAATAATTATTAGGGAAATATAAATTAAAACTACAGTGAGATACCACTACACACCTCTACAGGTGGCTACAACTGAAAAGACCGCTCATCCCAAGTGTTAGTAAGAAAATGACTGAACTGGAACTCTGATGAACTGCTGGCAGGAGTGGAAAGTGGTTCAGCCGCTTTGGCAAACAGTTCGTCAATTTCTAAAAAAAAGTGAAATATACACCTATTATATGATCCAATCATTCTGCTCCTGGATATTGACTCAAGAGAAATAAAAATATATGTTCATACAAAGAGCCGTACATGAATCTTAATTGCAGCTTGATTTGTAATAACCAAAACTTGGAATCAACCCAGGCATCCATTAACATGTGAATGGATATACAAATTGTGATACATTCAGATAATGAAATACTACCCCGCAATAAAAAACAATGACTGATACACACAACGGTGTAGATGAATCCCAAAACCATCATGCTAAGTGAAAGAAGCCAAACAAAAAGTGTATATACCATGAGACAGTCCAGTTATTCTAGAAAATTCTAAAAAAAGATAAACCAGAAAGCAGATTAGTTGTTGACTAGATTGGGAAGAGGGTTGGTTGGGAGGGAGGAATCACAGAGGGTCATAAAGTAACCTTTTAGTGAAGATAGGAATGCTCATTATCTTGATTGCAGTGATGATTTAATGAGTGAAAATTTATCAAATTTTAGACTTTAAACGTGTGCAGGCCAATAAAGCTGTATGTGTCTGTGTGTGTGTGGGGGGGGGGTTGGTACTTACGTGTGTATATATGATGCATATGGTGTGTGTGTGTGGTATGTGTGCCTACATGTACCTGCAGACCTGCATAATAACAACAGATCTTAGTGCTCAGAGTGTGGTCTATAAAATCAAACAATCTAGGTTCAAATCCTGCTTCCATTACTTTTAGCTATTTGACCTTGGGGACATTAACAAATGTCTCTGTGCCTCGGTTTTCCCATCTGTAAGTGGGTGTAACAATAGTGCCTATTTCGATGTATTTCTATAAGGATTTTATTAAGCAATCCATTAAAATCTCCTTCTAACAGTGCTTGGCATATAGCGAGCACTCAACAAACATTAGCTGTTACTATTTCACTAGTGCTGATAATGAAAATGTCCCAAATCCATTTCTCAAAGGACTTTTGAGAACTTGATCTGGGGAAGAATCACAAGGTCATTGGACTCAGGGTGCCGTGCATTGTAATAGCTCTACAAATAAATCAAGAGCAAGGTATGACTTCAGACTGGAAAGTGACCTCAGAAGCGAGAGGGCACGGGGGGGGGGGGGAGAGAGAGAGAGAGAGAGAGAGAGAGAGAGAGAGAGAGAGAGAGAGAGAGAGAGAGAGGGCGCAAGACTAAGAAGGAAGAAAGGACATTCAGGATGTATTCAGGAAGCAGGAAGTCTAGACGTCTTTATTTAGGGAAAGGGCAATTATATAAAAGGGGACAGGCTTACTCTATTTGACTCTTGCTCAAGAAGACAGACAGGAAAAAATGGACTAATGGGGAGACGTTTCAGCATTAGTCAGAGCAATAGAACGAGCTGCCTAATGGGGAGTGTGCTCTTGGTCACTTGTGCTTCTGGTTTTGAAGGGTTCAAGCAGAGGCTGGAGTACCAACTTTCCTACCCTGCACAGAGCATCCAGGATCATCTCTGAAGTCCCAGTGAGCCACGGAGCTATCTGGTGTGGTGGAACTAGAAATGGACAAGTTGGAGAATGGGGAAGGAGCAAAAAAGTGAGTACCAAGAGATGAGGCTGGACAGGGACACTGACCTGCCTGCAGCTGGCCATTAAGTTTCATCCCTTTGGATTACAGATTGTCCATTACGGAAGTGTAAAGAATGACAGATAGTCCTATCAGTCTTTTTCATTTTAGTATAAATTAGATACACTGATCATTTCCTTCATGACAGCTGACTGATGATAGAAGAGGACAGAAGATACCAAGTAAAGAAAGAGTAAAGTGGGCAGGGCTCTGAGACAAACTTCATTAATCTCAATTTTGCCAAGGAGCAGGCCTGACAGCAACCTGAGAGGAAAGAAAAATACTCAGTAGCAAACTTTTGCCATCATTTATTCATTTCAGCAATCGACTACGGAGCACCAAGTGTATACCATGCTCTGTGTGGAGCACTGGGGACACTGGATGAATCGGGCACAGCTCTGGCCCTCTCGGGCACCCGGGCTAGTGGCAGACAGACGGAAATCATGGTCATAAGCCAGCACGACCAGTGCCGTGATCAAAGAGCGTGCTCAAGCGGTGGATGAGCTTTCCCATCAGCTGCGCCCCAGATCATTCTCTCAGAGCTACCCTCACTCCCAGGACTAATACCACATCCATTTCACAGGCAGCAAAACAGAGATCCGAAGAGCTCGAGCAACCTCTTTGGGATACGGCAGAACTAGAACAACTCACTCCAGAACTGGGCCCCTTCTCCCAAACAAACACACATTCCTTGCGGTCAGTTTCCGGAACACCCCCAGCCCACAGGCCTCCTTCTTGGTGGGTCAGCTTGCTCGCTGCCCTCCTTCCTTCCTCTGCTCCCTCTCCAAGGCAAGGAAGACAGATGATGACTGTCGTGGCGAGGGCCTGTCTGGGCTCCGGGCGGGTGGATAATTGGACTCTGAGAGCAGCCATCTGCTTCAGGCCCCTGGGGGTCCTGGGCATGCTGGAGCAGTGCAGCTGCTCCCAACCGGGCAGCTCTCACAGTGGGGTCCCTACGTGCAAAGGGTTTAAATGTCTCTGGCCATGAGAAGGCCTGGCCGCCTCTCGGCAGCAGAACAGGTGGGTGGAGAGGGTAGGCAAAGGTTACCAAGGTCAGTCATTAAACTGCAGAGATGGAAGAGATCTAAGTCAGCACCACACCGGCTCTTTCTCTGTCCAGAAGGGCAAACTGAGGCCCAGAGAAAGGGAGAAAGGAGGTCGAAGTCCCAGAGTCAGATACCATCTTCAAAGGTCATCTCACCCCTTGCTGGGTACAGGAGCGGGAGGTGGGAGTGGGTGGGCTGGTCAGGCTGAGCAGCCAAGTCCTCGGCTCATTAGAAAATGCCCCCCCCCCCCCGACGCACACCAAGAATTTTACCCACACGACCTCGTCTTATCTTGGCAACCCCTAAGGTTGCTATTACTATCTCCAGTGTACAGACGAGGACACTAGGACACAGAGAGGTTGACACACAGGGGCCACTCGGCTGTCAAGCAAAGCGAAGTTTTGCTTTTAGGTCTGTCTGAATTCAGAGCCATGCTCTTACCCCGCCAAGAGGCCGTGCAGAGCAGCGGTAAGCACCTGAGTGCCAGGGCTGGACTTCTGTGAGTTCAGACCCAGCGCTGTGTGAGCTGGGGCAAACTGCTTTTCTGAGCCTCCCTTATCCCGCCCTTTAAAATGAAGCGAATTAGTACCCACCTCACGTTGTCATGTAGATTAAACGAGTTGAAATGGGCAAAGGACTTGGAAGTGTGCCTGAGACAGGGTAAGTCCTTAATAAATGTTAGCTGCTGCTATTACCACAGTCTGTTTTCAATACAACAGCCAGGGGAATCCTTTGAAAATATAAGTCTGATCACTTCACTCCACTGTTTAAAATACTTCAAGGGCTTCCCCTATACCCAGAACAAAGGCTCAAGTCCTAACCACGACCTCTGACTGGCCTCTGTCACCTCCCTGGCCTCACCTCTCCCCCTGACATGACAGGCTCCTGCCTCAGGTTCTTCACACTTATTCTTCTCTCTGCATGAACACTCCGCCCCCAGATGTTAGCATGGCTCCTCCCGCAAGCATCTGCTCCACCATCACCTTCTTCTTGAAGTCTGTCCTGACACTCTGTTCAAAATTGTCACCACCACCCACCTCCCCGTTTCACCTTTTCTGTAGCACTTATTGCCATCAGATTCCAAAAAATGGTTTGTTTATTCAGTTAGTTATTATTATTGCTACTAGGTCATCTTTCTCCCCACACTGGAGAAGAGTTCACAAACGCAGGAATGTTTGTTTGTCCTGATCTTTGTCATGTCTCCAGCCTGGAACATTGTCTGGCACAAAGTATTACCCCAGAAAAAATGAGTTGAATGAACGAATAGATAACGACATCCATCTGCCTCCACCCTCGAAAGCCAGGAGTAAACACTAAGAAGACCACGTCTCAAGGGCCAGAAGTTAGGCTTGAAGGGGAGCAGAGCCAGGAGTTGGGGTGAGGCAAGGCTGTGACAGAGAAAGAAAGAGTGGTGCCCCATCACAGCCTGAACCCCATGCCAACAGCCAGAACATGGTAGACACCCAAGACATGCTCGTTGGAAGAATGGCAGGCAAGAGGGGAAGAAGGCCATTTACCAGCAACTTACCAAGCTTAGAAAGAGAAACAACCAAGATATTCATTTATCCATTCATTTACTAACAGATAAGCTGTTGAACACAGCCTGTGCCAGGCACCGTTCTAGGTCTCCAGGACTTATACTGTGAAAGGGGCAGGGGGCTGTGTGGTTCGTGATCCCTGCGCTCGCAAGAGAGATGTTCACCTGTTCTATGTGTTACATATTAATACCACACCCATTTCACCTATGAAGAAACCGAGGCTCAGGGTATTTAGACGTCTCGGCTGCTAGATGGCAGAACCAGGTCTTGAACCAACTGGGTCGGCCTGGCTCCAAACCCCCTTCTTACTCCCAAATGAGTGTCACTAGTGTCTGGTGCTCAGAGGAGGATGTATCATCAAGACTGAGGTCGCGGGAAGGCAGTTCCAGCAGGAGGAAAGTCACAGGCAGAGATGCAGAGGTGAAACACAGGCTGCCTGCTCCAGGGCCAGAGATAAAGTTACGTGAAGGCGAAGCAGAAGAAAGTAAAACCAGAGTGGGTAGAAAACAACCTCAGAGCCTCCGGCTTTCTCCTTCCGGCACTGGGGAGCCGGCGAAGGTTCGTGAGTGCAGGGGCAGCCTAGCAGCTCGTGCGGGACTGACCAGAAGGAGACAGGACGCTGTGGCACGGAGCAGGCCTGGCCCGAGGCTGTTGCAGTGGTTGTGGACAGACGTAGTGAGAGTCGGGGGTGGAGGAGCCCACAGGAGGAGGCACGTACAAGGCCATCGAAGAGGAAGGATTGATAGGACACAGGATACGGAGGCCAGTGGAGCCTGGGGGGACAAGGCCCAGACATGAAAATAGTATCCTTAAGGCAATGCCTCAGATAAAAACCAGAAATCACAGGCCGTCTTGTCTTGCCCCGATCGTTGAAACTATTCTGAATCAAAGATAGCTCTGAAGAAGGGAACATGCAGGACTAACGTTTAGGAAGCGCCTGGGGTATGCCAAGGACCGCGCTAGGCACCACGTGTTTGCCATCTCGCATGGGCTTCGCCCACTCTGTGCAGAGGCGATTTTTTACAACTTTATGGAGGCATATTTTACATATCATAAAATTTATCCACTTCGAGTTTACAACGCGATGATTTTTAGTAGATTTACCAAGTAGCGAAACCGCCATCATCAGTTTTCGAACATTTCCATCACCCCTAAAAGACCCCTGTGCTCGTTTTTGTTAATTTCTGTCCTATGCCCTCTGTGCCCCCAGCAGCTGCTAACCTACGTTCTGCCTCTGCAGATTTGCTTTTTCTAGACATTGTGTGTAAATAGAATCATACAACATGTGGCCTCTTGTGTCTGGCTTCTTTCACACAGCATGTTTCTGAGGTTCATTCATGTTCTAGTTAGTGCTATCAATAGCTTGTTTCTCTTTAAGGCCGAATAATATTCCATCGCATGGATATACCACACTCTTTATCTATTTACCAATGGATAGACATTTACTTTTCCAATTTTGGGCTGTAATAAACAATGAATAAAGCTGCTGTGAGCGTTCACATGCAAGTCTTTGTGTGGACATATGTGTCCTTTCTCTTGGATATACACCTAGGAATGGAATTGCCAGGTCATGTGGAAAGTTTAACTTTTTAAAAAATGTACACAAGGTATTTGTTTTGGGTCAGGCTCAGCTTATCAATATGTGATGCTATCAGCTAGGAATGCCTTGGAGCACTCACCTGGGTCTGTACTACTGTGGCAGACCTCACAGACACTTCCCCCACCAGAGTCAATGTCGTGTCTGGACAGACCCTTGTGGTCCTTCTTATGACTGCAGACACGTCTTAGTAACAACAATAAGGGGCTTTGAAAAAACAAGGTTTATTACTCACAGGTCCTGGAGGGTACACAGCATGCCCAGGGCTACACAGTGAGGTCTCAGGGAGGCAGAGAGCATGGACTAGTATTCTATCTTTATTGGGATTGAGGGTAGGGGGCCTAGGGTTTTGTGGGTTTACTTTTTAGTGGTGAATCTCAAACATTAAGAGTAAGAATTAAAGCGTGAGACGGGAAATGCAGGATCGCTCCAGCTATCAGTCAAGTAGGTCACCCAGAGCTTCCTAAAAGGGGAATTCATGAGCGGAGCAGCCTGGCTCTTTATCTAGTTGTGTAACCAGCAATATGTTTATTTGAGATGGATGTCTTTGAAATGGATGCCTCTTTAATCAAAAGCTTGATGTCAGGCATTTACGTTACAATATTATGATCACTTTTCATAGGAGGACGCTGCAGTTGAGCTAGGTCAAGTGAATTGCCCTGTGACACTGTGCCACAGCTGGGCGAGAAAACTAGATTGACCATAGCACAAATCATGGTCTGTATATGTCACTTGGTAGACCCCACTTTCCAAAGGGATCTCCCCATGGACCTATCCACTGCCATGTTCCACCCTTAGCACATCTCTCTGCTGTGTTCAGCATTACTTCGCTTCCTTCTCAGTTGCAAGGTGAGTCGCTTGGCCATGGTGATGTGAAAATTTCCAAACACCTTTCCGTAAGTCAGCGGTCCCCAACCTTTTTGGCATCAGGGACCGGTGCTCCTATGAGAATCTCATGCCTGATCATCTGAGGTGGAGCTGAGGCAGTGATGCTAGCACTGGGGAGCGGCTGCAGACACAGGTGAAGCTTCACTGGCTCACCTGCCACTCACCTCCTGCTGTGCAGCCCGGTTCCTAACAGATCACAGACCTGTACCAGTCCATGGCCCAGGGGGTTGGGAACTCCTACTGTAAATGATCTCCAAATTCGAGCCTAAGGCTTACAAAAGAAGAAAGGGAAGACATGAGAAGTGGAAAGAGGGCTTGAAAAAGAGGCAACAGTGGCCTTGGTCACCCCCATTTTTGCTCAGGCTGGTCCTGCCCCAGGGTGCGCTCGGTTCCCTTCAGTTCACATTCACTGGGTGTCTACCCTGGGTCAGACCCTGTGTGGGGCACTTAAAAGGATCCAGGGCAAATCAGAGCTGGCCCTGCTCTTAGAAAGTTCACAGCCCATTGGGGTAAATGGATGTACCATCTCACACCGGAGAGGGACTGTCTGAGGGTAGCTACCAAGTGCTTCAAAAGCCAGAGCAGAGAGACAAATTCCTTCTGGGGGTCCGGAGATTCTTCCTGGATGAGGTGGTGTTTGAATAGACGTAAAGGATGCTTGGGATTCCATATGAGGAAGGGCTTTCCAGGCAGAGGCCTTAGCCTAAACAAAGGTATGGGGCTGGGAATTCAGTGGACCTTCGGGCATCTCCCTTAGCCTAGAGAGTGGAGACCTAGATTAGAGCTGGTACTCTCAAATGCCTCAGTGGCTGACTGGCCACACCGATAACTGAATTGGGCCAGATTGGAGCTGTCATGAGCTGGGGCACAAACATCCTGTCTAAATGGTGGCTGCTGTTCAGCCTGAGCCGATCGTCGCTGTGCGGAAGTACGAACAGGCCCATTATCGCCAGACTTTTGATGTATCAAAAGAAACCAGAAAATCCAAATATTTATGTGAGATATCCAGACTCGGTAGTGCCAGAAATGCATTTCAAATTCTTTCAGCTCACATGTGAGCCAGACTGTGTCTGATGGCCTCCAGTTTAAAACCTCTGGCCAATGTGCCATGTCCAGATAAGCTCTGTTCTCTACATTTTCTTGACCTTTGAAGAAGGACCACCAGAGAACTGCCCCTCCTGCCTCAGCCTTCCTGTTGCTCAAAAAGGGATGGGCTGGCAACAAGAGCCAATCAGAACACAGAAGCTAGGAGTGGGGCGAGAGCTCTCGATAAAGGAGAAAGCAGGTGAGCAGTCAGCAAACCCCATCAGCAGCCAGTGTATGGGATTGATGGATTTTAATTACATCTCGTTCTAATCCTTAACATTTATCTAAAAAGTGATGGGGCAAGCAGGCAGGCGGGTCACAAGCGTGCTCAGCCCCAGGATTGCCGAGTGTCTAATTAGAAGTTTTCTCCGTCTTGATCACCTAAAGTCAAATTCATTTACTCTGCTCGAATTGAGGGTTTAATTGAATTCTTGCTTTTCCTCCTCCCGTCTTCTCCCCCATCTCCTTGGCCTTCCAAAGAGCCTCTCTCCATGCAGAAAACAGGCCACAGCATTTCACTATAAGAGAACATCCCTTTAAGGATTCCGGTTTTTGTCTGTTCATGCCAGTCTGCAGCAGCACCAGCAGCATTAACCCAGGGTCACTATTATTAAGGCCATCGTCATTTAAGCCCTTGTGATGATGTCTGATGGGCACGGGGGTGGCCCCTGACAAAGGTGGACCGCTTGGTCCACACAGGCCCTGCCCCCCATCCCTCCCAGCCCTCCCCCAGCTCTTCCTTCCCCTCCCTGCTAGGCCAAGAGGACCCCTGCCCTTTCGATCAGGTGTGCGGCTGAGTGGGCTTAATATCGGAAGAAATGTGGTGAACAGCAATTAGAGGCCGAGCCTGCTACATCTGGGGGCGTGGCGGAGGCACTAAAACCACTAATTCTTTTGCAAGGTAATGAGGTTTCTTTCCTTTTTTGTCTCCTCTCTCTCCCCTTGCCAATTAACGCCAAATGAGCTGGCAGTTTCCCTCCCGCTGCTGGGTGGGGAAGGCAGGAGGCAGCTACCCTCCCACAGGAAAAGTTCTCCCTTCCAGGTCAGACTCTCAGGGTGCTGGAGAGGGCAAGAGGAATTGGTGCAGACACAGGCACGAAAATCCAAGTGTCAGTCTGGGCTGCACACGGATTGCAGACAGCATGCCACGGAGCAGAACTGGATTAGAACTCAGCTTAGTCACATACGAGTGACCTGGGGAATGTAACCCAGCCACTCTGGCTCTCAGTTTCCCCAATGTGACACAGGGTTACCATAAAGTTGCTACGGAGAGTCTACATGCCTGGCATGTGATGAGAAGCCTTCGCGCCGCAGATGGCAGAACGCTGTTATATTTTTGTAAGTACTTAGCAAGGCACCTGGCACACAGTAATGTTCAATAAACACTAATCACTATTATTATCCTTTGACCTAGAGCAAGTTAGCCAACCTCTCCAGGCCCTGGGCTTCCCCATCTGTGAAATGGGGACAATCATTGCCTACATCTCACCTCCTGCCGTGAGAAGAAAATGTGTTAATTCACATGCAGAGAGTGGCATCTGGCACAGTTAGGGTTCCCTGAACCTTGGCAATGATCACTCTACCTCCTCTCTGAGCTTGGGCAAGTCACTTAACTTCTCCGGACCTTAGTTCCCAACTCTGAAAAAATAAATAAATAAAAGATTAAAAAAGAGTACCATCTGTCCTGTCTACTTCCCAGGGTTGTTTTGATAATTAAATGCGATGGTGTTGATAAAAACATTTGGTGATCTGTAAGTGCTCTACAAATATTAACTGTTAGCATCACTCATTGAAAGGTAATTACTTGGTAAATAAAGGGAAAGAATAGAGCTTTTCTGCATACGAACTGTACCGCCGAGTACCCAAATTGTGGATGAGGGACACTTCTCTTTTTAGAAGTATTCCAGCTAATAAATAAGGAAGGGGTGATGGGATTAGAATCTCACCATTCCGCAGCCCCTATGGATTAATGGATCTAGACATTGAACATCCCCAATAGCTGCCAAGATCGCCGAACTGAAGACGTTCCTTGCGGGCACACATGCCTCCTGACGGAAACACGAAGCACTGTGAGGTTGTCTTGCTAAAAAAAGCCAAACTTGACTCTGATCAAGCCTCAAAAGCTAATTGTCGATTCTCCGGGAAGACAGAGGACGGAGGAATGAGTTAGAAGACACCAGTAAAGTCCACACTGGGATAACGTGGGTCAGGCATCTGGTTTCTTATTTAAAAAAATAAATAAATATTTTAAAGAGAAAGGTACTGCTACTTTGGAACACAGCTCAGCAGTTTCTTACAAAACTAAACAGCCTCTTACCATACAATCCAGCAACCGTGCTCCTTGGTGTTTATCCAAAGGTAGTTGAACACTGATTTCCACACATAATATGGGAGAGCGAGTGCCAAGAGACCTTCCTCTCTTACTCCAGAGCAAGCAGTACCAGGGGTGTTGGCCTCGAGGATTCCAAACCTGTGGTGCTGGCTCAGATTTGGCGCTGAATTAAAAGGCTTTGCCCCTGATCCTGAGGGATGGTAAGGAATGGATGGGTCTGTCCCTCCAGACCAGGCACTGCAGGACTCCTGGTGGGCTCCATGGCTGGCTTGTGCAATATAACCCAGGCTGCACCATCCCATTTACCTGCCAACATCCAGCCTGGGTGCCTGGGCAGAGAGAGTGAAGACCAACTTGCCATTTCGTTAGACTGGAGCAGCTGGCCTAAGGGTAGGAGGGCTCTGAGAGGGGAGGTATCCTATCCGCTCATTCATGTTCTAGGCTCCGAGTAGCGAGCCAGCTCACCAAGAGCCTCATGGGGCTTCCTTTCCAGGAGGAGGGTAAAGGATGCAGAAAGTCAACTTTAAACATAGTAAGTAAATAATTCCTATAGAACATTAGACTGACTAAGTGGTATGAAATACATGGAAAGTTGAGCAGGAAAAGGACGTGCAGTATGGGGGCGGGGCGGGGTGCCTACAATCCCACCTCCCCGTCTGATTCTTCTCCGTAGCGCTCACCATTATCTAACTATGTCGCTCACTCACTTATTCCTGTAGTGTCTCTCTCCCTCCCCTCGAATGGATGCTCGTGGGGGTCAGGAGTTTTGTCCGTTCTGTTCACAGCTGCTCCCATTCACATGAAGGAAACAGGCTGTGTGCCTGGCATCCCTCCCAATGTCCCCTGCCCTCCCTCTTGGGAGGCAGTTCATTTTGGCAGCTGCTGCTGCCCTGCCCCGGCCACCCCAGGCACCAGCCAGGAGCCAGATGGGCTCCCACTCAGCTCCTCCCCCAGGGAGGATGAGCACAGGCTCATCCCTGCTGGAGATGGAGGGCGGGTTCCTGAGTGCTGTCCTCCGCCACGAAATACGTCCAGAACCTGGGCTCTTCTCACAGCTCGCACCACCACCACTGTGGTCCGGCTGTCATCATTTCTCCCCTGGATTATTGCAGCAGCCGCCTCCAGGTAGCTCCAACCAACCAGGGCCGTCCAGTTAAACATCTGTCAGGCCTTGTCACTCCTTTGCCGAAAACCCTCTGGAGGCTCCTATCTCACTTGGGGAGGGAGGGGGTGCAGGGAGGGGGCGGCAGCGGGAAAGCCCCTTATCTTAGCCCACAAGGCTGGCGCGATCTGGCCCCTCACATCCCCTAACATCTCTTTCCAGCCTCACCGCCCCTCCTTCCTCATCCTCAGGCATCGCTCCTGCCCCGGGGCCTTTGCACTGTCTGCTCCTTGGCCTGGGACTCTCTGTTCCTAGTATCCTCGTTGCTGGTACCATCTCAGTGTTCAGCTGATTTATCAATAGCCCCTTCTCAGACAGGCCTTCCCTCACCAGCCCACCCCCACCCCTTAGTTCAGAATGGAACATAAGCCTTTTTTTTTTCTTGTGTGTAGGTCTCATATTCTTATGAGGCCCCATACATACATGATTCAACCGGGTTTTTTTCTCCTATTAATCTCTTATGTTAATCTGATTATTAGACCAACCGAAGAACCTAGAAGGGTAGAAGAAAAGATTTTCCTTCCCAACAGCTCTCTGTGCCTCAGTTTCCTCATTCATACAATAGGGATAATAGTAATGCCCACCCATGGGGTTGTGGGAGGACGACAAGAGATAATCCAGGCCGGCTCCTCGCACAGTGCCTGGCTCTGTGTTAGGAATCTGTTAGCATCACTGTGATGGATCTTTCACAGTCTTTATCTCATCAACCAATTGACATTGTCTCTGTCTTACCAATGAGGAAGTAGGTTCAGAGAGAAAACATGGTTTGTGCAAATCACACAGCCAGCTGAGGAGCGTGGCCAGGCTTATCCATGTCTCCCACTCTCACTCCAAGACTCTGCATCTGGAAGCAGGCCCCGCAGTGGGTGGCCCAACTCTTGGTGACTTCAGGGTCAGTAGAGACACTGTGGCTGAAAGTCAAGCCAGTGGTTCCTCTGTCCCTTCCCCATACTTGACCCCCATGCCCTACACAGAGACACCTCTCTCACAGGGTTAGTTAGCATGGGTAGGTCAGAGGAAGGTGCAGCAGCGGCCCACGCATGTCACCTTGTCAAAAACAATGCCAGGTGCTGCTGAACTCAAGGAGCCAGGGTGACTAATAGGCTCATGTCAAAAAAAAAAAAAAAAAGTACAACTCAGAGGAACATTGTCCTCCACAAAACAAAAGGTGCAAAGCCCACCTGGTAGTCCAGGTATGGGCCCAGCAGCAGGAGGAATGGGAGGACTGGTGACCCCTGCCCCCAGTGACCCTCAGCTGGTGAGTGAAAGAGCTGGTCGGCCCCAGGAGACTCAGGCTCCCTTGAAACTCTGCTCTGAGTTGCCATGCGCTCAGTGCTACACTATCTAGGGGAATAGTCTGGAGACTTTCCACCACCCCAAGCTTTGCCCTGGGGGTAGGGGTGTGAGGACACAGGTCCTTTCTGTTCCCAGCTCCTCCAAACCTATTTGGGTGGGGAGCAGAAAGGAGTGGGGGCATCTCCAGTGCCCACCCAGCAATGCTCTTCCCCATCACTCTGCCTTCACCTAACCCAAAAACAAGGAACGTCATCTGGTTTGGGGACTTAGAGCATCCTGCATCTCCCAAATCTCTGGTTCCTTCCTTCCCACTTTACACACACACACACACACACACACACACACACACACACACACACATACACTCGAGCCTCCTGCTACTAACAAATGAACAGTTCACTTTGTGGATTGCCCACTCTTCTCCAGTGTAAACTGGCAGTGCATTTTACATGCATATGCTCATTCACTTCAGTCTTCCCAACAATCCCTTAAGGATGATGCTCATTTTACTGATGAAGACACTGAGGCCCAGTGAGGCAGCAGCAGATTACTGCAGTAATGGCCCCTGATTTATTCATGCACTGCCTTGGAAGATGTCCACTCACACTGGCTTAGGCTTTGGCTGTATGACTTGCTTTGGCCAATAAGACAGAAGCAAGCATAATGTCCGCAGAGACCTGAGGAGTGCTTACACATTGGGGCTTGCCCTCTTGCTGCCTTCAAAGCCCTTTAACCACCTTGTGAACAACCCAAGCTCGCCTGCTGGAGGCTGAGAGACCACATGAACAGAACCAGTAATTCCAGTTATCCCAGATGAAGTCAAATTAACCAGCCAGTCCCATGGAAGCCACCAATTGACAGCAGACACATGAGCAAGCCTGGCCAAGATCAGCCAAGCCCTTCCCAGGTGAGAAGGGACCCCTCACCTGATTCCAAGTGAAACTGATGACCGCCACCCCCCCCCAAAACATGAGCCAAATAAGTGGTTGTTGCATTGAACTACTGAATTGTGGGATGTTGGTTGCATAGCAAAAGCGCCTGACACAGGTGAGGCCATTTGGTCAAGGTCACATAGGAAGGCTGGGATTCAAATTCAACCTTTCTGGCCATCAAGCACGTGATCTGAACTACTAACACTTCAGTGCTTACAAAATATTTAGTGTCATTGCAGGCCCCTAGGGAGTCCATGAACCAATCAAAACAGATGCTTAGAAATGTCAAGGAATTTACCTAAGGTGACACGGCTATCTGGAAGAGGACATCCAACCCAGTTCTGATTTCACATTTATGCTTTCCCGTCATTCTATAAAGGCCGGAACAGTCAGAGCCTGGGGCACTGGTTTATGAAATAGCCTTTCTTCAGTGCCTCTGGGGTCCCCCACATGCCTCTTTATATTTCGTGAAAGACTGATCTCCCTCCCACCTTGAAATTCTCAGACATAACAGGTGGATCCTCAGCTGGGGAGTTGTGACTGCTGAGCTGGCCCTGCCTGGCCCCTGATACTCCCCCCACTGCCCAGGAGGAGCTGTTAGTTGTCTGGGATACAGCAGATGATGGGAAAGAATGGCAGCTGAGGTCACAGCAGGAACTGGACAGGCTGTAGACAGGGAGGAATGGCTTCCAAGACAGACTCATGCCCTTTCACCCAGCAAAGAGTGAGAGAGGAGGACATGGCTGGCTTGGCTATAGCAAACCAGTGTAGGAGAGCAGAGGTCTCCATAACATCCTCAGGAAGAAGAAGGATGGACTTGGAGCAGCAGAGGAAGCAAGTCAATTACTCAAGGCTTCCAGGTCTGCTTATAAGACGGTGGAGAGGGAATGTCATACACCCGCCTGAAGTGCCAAGAGTGGAAATGACCATTGGAGGATCCGGATGAGCCCTGCCCTAATGGGACATCTATAAAGCAAGGATCTAGAGATGAGGTCTGCTCCCCAGAGGTGGGGCATAATGAGGACCCTCTCCATCTCAGCAAAAATAAAATAAACATAGAAGAGACCGCTGTGGCATGAGAGAAAGAAGATGCCTTGAGCCATTCAGACCTACACCTGAATCTCACCTGTCCTACCTACTAGGTATGTGACTTTGGGCAGATTTCTTTATTTCTGAGCCTCTGTTTCTCATCTGGAAAATGGGAGTAATAGTCACATATCTCATGGGTCGTTGTGAGGCCTGAGTGAGAAAATGCTGCGAGACCTTCTTGTAAACCACAAATGTCATGTAGGTGGAGGCGATAAGGGGACACCGTGGCCCACCTGTCTCTCTGGCTCCTCTAGCCCAGTGCTCCTCCAAGTCCTGGATGAGATCTCACAAGCTCCATTGCTCAAAGCACAAAGGGCCCATTAGAAACCATTTGGCCTAAATGGCCTGATTTTACAGATGGGGAACTTAAGAACCAGAGAGAAGCGTTCTGCCCAGATTCTAAAAGCCAGCTAGTGCAAGACGGGCCTTGGAACCAGGATCCTGACTTGAGTTCTTTCTGCTCCACCAGGTATGCCATTAAAGCTCGCCCCTCCTCTCTGGCCTGAGTCAGGCACCCTACTTACTGCTCCCTTTTTGGTTAATCTGTTCCCTCTTCTGAGTGAAATGATGCTGCCAGCTCACATTAGAAGGCTGGCCCCTTCCCCCAGGAGGTGCCATAATGGTATCTGTGTTAAAAGGAATTGAAAGTCCTGGGGCAGCCCCTGTGGGAAACATCAGAGACTGAAAAGTCCTTGGCCCCTCCATTCGATGAAGTCAGTAGCTGTCTTCATCCTGATCAGGGTCACCCCTGGCTTTGCCACACCCTGAAAGGACTCCCTCTCCCCCGACTGAGGCCATCAGAAAAACAATAAATTCTTTCATGTTCTAGGTAGAAGCCAAAGTCCATCCTAGGAGGAGTCCATGTAAATCTCAGAGTGCTCAAAAGCATGCTTCCCTCCTATGGGGGGTCCAAGACTCCCACCCCCTTCAGTCTCAGCATCCAGAACCCTCTCAACCATCTGCCCCTAGCGGCAAAGAGTCCGTGGGTTAGTCTGGCCCAGAGCCCCTCTCTGGAGTTTTCCTTGGATATTCCCCTCCCTAGAGGCCTCTACCACCCTCTTTCCAAAAGAAGAACCAAGCTTCTTGCCCACCTCATCTTTCCCAGGGCTGCACAGCCCAGACCAGCTTAGCACCCACACTGCAAGCTGCTGATGAGGGACGGCAGCCAGCCAGGCTTAGAATTCCACCCCCACCTCACCCTCAGGACAGGTAGGTGAAAGCAGTCAGGGTAATGATGCACTCCACATCTGTTTCCAAGCTCCACCATGAGCCTAAGTTCTCCCTCTGTAAAGTGGGAATCATTACACCTTCCTTTTCCAGCTGCTCCAGGATGAAGTGAGGTCCTGTACATAGATGCCTTGCTTAAGGTGGCTCCCAGAAGGGTTATGGTCCTCCCCTTTCCCCAGAGGTGGGCTCGATCAGGCCCTTTCCTACCTCCCATGGACCTGAAGGTCACTGTGGCCCTGTCCTCTCCCTGCAGCTCTTACCCTCACTTTGCTACATCCTTCCATGCCGGTGCCTGCTTGGGTTAGCTTTTCAATTGTGATTTTATTTATCTTTTAAATACAAAACACATATACATACACATATATAAAATTCTAAAGCATCAAAGGGTAAATAGAGAGGAAAATAAGTCCCTCCCTTTCCTATCTGGTTCCCCTCCCCAGAGAACAGCCACAGCTCCCAGACTCTAGTGATCTAGTGTCCAGGGATAGTCTACACTTTTATAAGCAAAAATGCATGCACAGGTATTTATGCAGTCTTTCTATTTTACATAAATAGCAGTATGCTATACACATTGTTCTGTACCTTGCTTTTTTTCACCCAACAACCTGCTTTGGTGACCTTTTCTCATTAGGACATAGAGAGCTGCTGTTTTCTTTTTCAAGGCTACATAGTATTTCATTGCCTGTCTAGTTCATCATCATTTATTTGCCAGCCTCCTGGTCATAGGCTCATCTACTGTTTCCCATCAAGCTATCATAGTGTTACAATAAATCATTATGTTATCTGTAGGATAAATTCCAAGAACTTAAATCTCTAGGTCAATGATTATGTGTGTTTATAATTCCCATAGGTAATGTTGAATTCCCTCCAGAGAGGTAATACCAGCATTTATTGAGAGTACCTGTTTCTCTGCACCAATTTCGATTTAGTGCATTGTTATTTTTTTAAACTTGCTCAATCCAATGGATAAAAATACTATCTCTACCTACGTTTAATATGCATTTTTGTTATTATGGGAGAGGATGAGTAACTGCATGTGTTTAAGAGCCATTTATAGTTCTTTTCCTACAAACTGCCCATACCTAACCTTTTACCACCTTTCTTATGTTTTTCTTTTTCTTACTAATTTGTAGAAGCTCTTTACATATTAAAGAATTTAGCCTCTGTCTGTGATATGAGCTTCAAGCATTTTCTCCACTTTTTCTTTTGTTTTCTTTTCTTTTTCCCTCTGTTTACAGTATTTTCATGGACTTTTTTTTTTTTTTTAATGTCGTTGAATTTACTGACCTGGGTTTTGTGGAGTTTCTGGAGTTTGCGTCATATGTAAAAACTCTCTGAATTTTAAACCTTGACCCAAACTGGTTGTTGGCGTCTGGCCTGACTTTTCCTTCCCAGTTTGACCTACTGCCAGTGCTCGCACCAGTTATAGATGCATCCAGCCCCGGCTGGACAGCTCCACCTGGCTCTGGCTAGGTCTCCGCCTTCCCTCTTCCCTGCCCTCTGCCCCTGCAGTTTGACCGTTGGCTTCCTGTCACTTCCCCAGCCTCCAGCTTCTGTGCCTGTCCAGCTTCCTGTCACCCTGCCCCAAGCCTTCTGGCCGCTGTTGAGCACCCCGCCCCCTCCAGGTGAAACAATGTCTTATTCACTCCTTCCTCATTACCTACCTCTCCCCTGTGAATTGCACTGATCCAGCCACCCCAGCCTTCTTGCTCCTTCTTGAACACAACCACACACAAGACTTTGACTTTGAAGCTCTAGCATCTCATTCCAAGCTGGGATGACAGGAGGGCCATGGACAATATGGCGGGTTACTCTGGAGAAGAACAGCAGAGCAAGAGGCAGGAAGGAGTCTCCCCAAACCTTTGCTAACTAATTCCGATTTGGTTTCTCCTTCACAATGACTTAGTTGAATTTCTATCTTTATTAATCAAATAACAAATTTAATTAATTACCTTAAATTGCTCTAATTGAATCTAGAAAGAGAGCGTGGACAAAATCCTGAGAAGTAATGAGCCCAAGAATTTCCAGCATCTGGAGTTAAAATGATCTTTCATTTCAATTTGAGAGCAAAAATAATGTGACTGTAGTCACCCTCTCCCCTCCCAGATTTTTCAAAAGGAAATCGGAGTGGCACAGGTTGCCCAGGATTGCAGGAAGACCAGCACAATAATTAACAGTCCTGCAGTAAAATTTAGGCGGCCAGCCCTACAGCTGGCCCCACAACTCCAGCATCTTAAGGTAGGAAGGTTGGCGTAGTCATTCCAGGGCCTACCACCTGCCTTCCTCGGGCCCCAAGCCACCTTTAGACTATTTCCTGCTCATCACTCCCTGTATTAGTTTCCTAGGCTCGCTGTAACAAATTACTACCAGCTGAGTGGCTTAAAACAGCAGAAGTATATTCCCTCACAGCTCTTGGGATCAGAAGCCCAAAATCTGACCCTCTGAAGGATGTAGGAAAGAACCCTCCCTTGCCTCTTCCAGGTTCTGGTGTCTCCTGGCAGTCCTTGGCTTGTGATGGCATCATCCCCACTCCTAGCCCCATTCCTGAGATGGTCCTTTTTGCAACACAGGCAAAGTAGAGAGGTGGTGCTGGTGGAGCTCACTGGGAGCTGGATGTTCTGGGATGTTCTTTGAGGTGCCGCCAACCAGGGTGATGAGGCTGGGAGGTGGTGGTGAGTTCCAGCCACCCTAGCAGAGGGAGCAGATGTCTCAGCCTCTCCCTGTTCCCTGGCAGGCCTCATCTTTTATAAATAGTTGTACTTGCTGGGAGCCAGAGTGGGTTGAGGCTTTAGCATCTCTGACTGACAGCCCAGCAGAGCCAGGTCCATCTGCCTGGGGCTATGCATACTCACATAACACCCCCTTCCTACAAGCAGCTCGCCACCCATGGGGGTATCATTGCACCCAGTATACACAGCATCCTGGCATGTGCTGGCTCCATGTGGCTGGTGACATGTGGGTTGTGTGGGCTCTTGAGCAAAGTAGCCAAATAATCATAAAGGACTTTGGAACAGACTGATTCTGGAGATAGTGAGCCTCTCATCCTTGGAGGGGTTCCAGGGGGAGCTGGTTGACCATGTGACAAGTATGTAACAGCCAAGCTTTGAGCTCTGAAGCATTACAGGGGCAGAGGGAGAAAGCTAGACCAGGTGACCCCAGAATTCTTTGGTTCCCAGCGTACAGCTGGGTGACATAGACTGGGAGCTCTCAGGACCATAGTGGCTTAGCAAAACCACAGCCTCTTTCCCCAGTCCCCAATTGCCAGGAAGCTCACCCGCAGGGGTTCCAAGAGCACTCCTGCTCATGCCTGAGCCCACCAACTTCTCTGGATGCAGGAGGCTGCCAGCAGAGACTCTGCCCACAGCATGGGATGCATGACTCAGGAACTGTTGGCACCTACAAGATGCACTACTAAGGGTGCCAGCTCCCCCAGCTTTCCATGAAGCTCGGGTGCTGGGACAGTGTCTCCTCACTCCTCTGATCCTTGGAGAACCCCTTTTAGAGGAGGGACTCTGAGAGCCTCATCACCCTTAGAAACTCTCCATTTTCTAAAGCTGGAGGTTTAGAGAATGCTCAGCCTTTGGGATCAGAGGTGGGTGTTCCAAACTGTCAGCTCCATGAGGACAGAGACCCAGTCTGTCTTGTCCTCTGCTCTTTTTGTCTATGGTGGAATTTCAAAGATATGGATCAAATGAATAAATGACTAAGTGAACAAATGATGTCAAAGCCACCTCACCCATCTCCTTGCAGGAAGCCAGAGTCACCTGTGAAGCATCCCTTCTGCCCTCTCGCTGAGGAGCTAAAAGATGAGCATGACACTGGGAAGCACATCACCTCTGAGATCAGACTGCCAGGGTCCTAGTTCTGGCTCTGCCTCTTGTCAGATATGTGAACTCGGTGGGGTTCCTCAGCTGTTCTGCTGCATTAGCTCCAAAACAGAGATAATAATCTCTGCTTTGTAAAGATGCCAGAATACTCTGAGATAACAGTCTTAAATTGCCTGGCATGTAGTAGGCACTCAATAAATAACACCTGTGGTAGTCATCAGTGCTGTTCTCCAAGTGTCCATGGTTCTTCCGAGCATGTGGTAGAATCCTCCTCTCCCCTCCTTGAAATTGGGTGTAGCCATGAGACCATGAGGCCATGCTCTTTTTCCTACCTCAGTAATCATGGCTGCAATAAGAGCCATGATCAGCCTGAACAAAAAAGACATGGGACAGATCCCTCCAGCTGACAGAGCGGCCTGTGGTAGACTGTAAAGATGGCTGCAGTATTTATCCCATCCCAAATGAACTCCACTTTGCTACATGACTTTGCAACTCCTCCCATCCAAAGGTAAGTTCATTTCTATACCCTTTGAACCTACTCAGCTATATGACCTTGGGAAAATTCCTTAACCTCACCGAGCCTCAGTATCCTCCTCTGTGAATTGGAGGTAAAATTCCCTGCTCACGTGGCTTTATAAATTACAAATACATTAAGTGTCTAGAACAATGCCTGACATAGCAGATACTGAATAAACAGTAGCTTATCATTATTGTTTGGAGCCAGACTGATCAGTTCTCACATTCCAGCACTACCACTGACTGGCAGTGTGTCCGTGGGAAAGTCACTTGACTTCCCTGAGCCTTAGTTTTCACCTCTGTAAAATAGGAGTGAAAATGCCTTTTCTTTTTTTAACAGAGTCAATACAAGGATTAAAAATATATATATGTGATAAAGTGATGCCTAGCATGTAGTAAGTTCTGGAAAAGTGTCACGTCTTTCTCCCCTTCTAGTTTACAAATCGCTTTGACGGCAGGGCTCATGTTTTCTCTCTGTACCCCTCCCCCTTCTCTCTTACACACACACACACACACACACACACACACACACACACACACTATGTACATGCACACACAGTTAATGCTCAGTAAGGGTGGTGGGTTTGTTACGGGGAAGGTGAATAGATCCCCAATAACTCCAGAGCCCTCTAGTCCATGGATGGCTCTGTGCCCACTCACCTCCAAGAGAAACTTCTCAGCCCAGTTAGCCTGGTTTTACCATGCATCAACAAAACTGAAAGAACTAACAGAGCCGAGATGGTAGGGAGACCTTTATTAGCATCTCATGCCGCCATCATCCTGAAACTCCCCACCTCTTCCCTCCCCTTGCTTCTCCCACAAGCATGCTCCATGACTGCTCGAGAGCAGTTTCCATGGTGATAGCATTTTAAAGTTTTCTAGGAGCAGAACAGGAATAATTTTCCACCTTCTCTCCTCCTCCTCTGTGGCAATCCAGGAAAAAGGAGCTTATTACAGATAAAGGGTGGGGTGAGAGACAAGGAGGGGAGAGATAGCTCTTTCTTTCATTACCTAATTGGATGAGAAAGTCATGCTGAAATTCTTCTAACTCCCAGGTCCCTCCTCAGCCCCCATCATCATCCCCTGGGGTCCTAGGTCACTTGGCCCTCACCCACCTCTGCTTGGATGAAGAGATGGTATGGGCGAGGGTAAAAGAAGAAAGAGATAAAAGAAAGAGGAAAATGGTGGGCTGATATGTGCCTGATCACAGGCATGCACACATTCATAAACACAGTTGCTATAGGAAATTTTCATTAATCCCACTCTGAGAAGTGATACTCACTAATGGAGAAGAGCAGAGTATTAGAAGCAGAAACGACTGTGTAACCTGGTTGGGACCCATGACTGAGAGTCAATCTATATGCTACAACCACCTTGTGAATATCTCCATAAGCTACCAGCCTAAAAGAGGGTCCACATACTCTATGAAAGAATGTTGTGGTCATGATGCCCTCTGATGAGAGCAAACTCCACACTGAATGACGTGTGGGTGGCTAGTCATCTTTTATTCTGATTCCAATTTGTCTCCACAACCTTCTTTCTCTTAGCCCCCAGCTAAAAGAAAGTTCTTTCAGGCTCATTCTCCAGTCTCTAAAGGGTACTTTGGTCTAGACTATGAGCCCCCATCTTGTTTGCCTGGCTAGTGTCCTTGAGGCTGATACCATCCAAGATAAATGGAAGGTAAATATGAGCTGTCGGTGGTCTGCCTCCCTTTCCTTCCTGGCATGGCTGTGAAGAGGGCATCTGCCCAAGGCCAGATGACCCAGGAAGAAGCCTAAGAAGTAAGCTTCAGCATGGGGTGGGGGCACAGGCTCAGACTGCGGCACGTCCAGTGAAAAGAACCATAATTTTTCCACCCTGAAGCTGCTTTTTAAATATTAATTTTAAGTCATTTATTAAAAATAAGACACAGAAAGAACCTTTGACCCTCCCCTCCCCTTTCCTGTCCAAGAGATTCAGACAGAAAAACCTGCTCTAGGGAGGGAGCCTGCACTTAATCACCTTAAGAAGATTCACCCTAGAGTTAGTCAGGAAGACTCCAAGCCTGTTAGCTAGACACACCGCATGTCTCTTTGTTTCCAAGTGGCCAGCAAGACTCTTCCTGCCATGCATGTTCTGCTTTTCCTCAATTACTTGTAAATCACCCATTCTCAGTTCTGAAATCTCATAGCCCAGCCCCCTTTCTCTTTTGTCCAAAAATGTCTTATATACCCAATGTTGCCTCAGTCTTTGGGAGTTTTATGCCTATATTAATTCTCCTGTGCATGTATTAAAATTTTGATTTTCTCTTGTTAACATCTCTGTTAATTTGATTATTAGCCTAGCTAGAATAACTTAGAAAGTGGAAGAAAAAAAAAAGTGTAATTACTTTTTAAGCCCTCACACCAATCAAGAATACGCCTGAAACCAACAAGATTTCTTCCAGGGCCAGGCTTGGGGGTTAAGCAGGGAACATCAAGATAAGGAGAGAGAAGAACTAGATTCAAGTCCTGATGCTACCGATCACCAGATGGGTGACCTTAAGAACGTCACTTACCACTCTGCATCTTTTCTATTTCATATCTACTTTCCATCTTACCTGTCTTGCTCAAAAAGGATATTTTAAAAATTCAAAGTGAAACCACCTTGCAAATTAGCAAATGCCACAACTTCTGCTTCTTTCTATTACTTTGGCAGAGTCAGTGACCAAGACAAGCTGGAAGTCTGATCTCAAACAGCTTTTGAGGTGAACCCAGAAGACACAAAAGTTAATAACAATCTGGAATTTCAAAGTTCACAGGCAGCAAATGAGTGATAAGGTAACTCTGATGCCACAGGGATCTGCTATGTGACCTTGGATGAGCCACTTATCCCCTCAGGGCTTTGTGTTCCTCTACCAAAAGAGACTCTTAAGGGCCTTTTAGGGCTGGAATACGAGTCAGATAAGAGGCCAAGTCAAGCTAGAGAGTGTGGATGTGGGGTCAGCACCAGGGACAGCTCCCTTGAGCCTGGGAAACTACAAGAACTCTGAGTTAAGGGAGACCTGGGTTCAAGTTCTGACTCTGCCCCAAACATAGTGTATCCAGGCCTCTTTGAACCTCAGTGTCCTATCTGTATGTGGGCTCACTAAGGTGAACACTGCCCCACAAACCACATGTGAAATCCAAAGCACTAATGAGAAGCAGTTGGCTGATTCTACAAGGTCCTATGTCCTTCCCCTTTCAAGGTTCAGGTCTCAAGGCATGTCATCCAAGTTCTTGCCCCACCAGCAGGAATTCTCCCACACTCTTTTTTTTTTTTTCTGTTAAAGAACAACTTGGTGGGATTTAAAAAAAAAAAAACAGAGTTGAACAGCATTTAGTCTGAATTCTGACTGGTGCCTACTGCTTGTCCTAGAACAAATAAATTCCTCTCTCTGAGCCTCAGTAGTCTCTTCAGTAAGTCTTCCTGTTTCATAGTAAGTACCCAATTAAATTTAGTTCCTCAGTCATCCCTCCCTTTCTGGATTGTGGTCTCTTTTGCTTTAAGAAACACCTCTAGCTGAGATATATCTGGCTGGGTCATTTGGCACAGAAAAGGCAGTGGGCAGGGGTCCAGGTGCCGTTTAGTTGCATGTTGTTTTTAAAGGGAACTGGATTGTATGTCTCCATAAAGCTGATTCCTGATTAAGGCCTCTCTGAAAAGGTCTCGGATTAATTTCCAAGCCTGGAGCCATGGCTGGTTGGGCAGTGCAATGCCAAAAAATAGAGGCCATGGAGAGAAGGTAGAGCCCAGAGATAAGGACAATCCCCCTTCTTCCAGCCCTAGGCCTCTGTCCTACTTGTCTTTAATTGTTTGTGGGGGGTGGGGGTGTACAGGGCAGTGGGGTGCAGAGGTACCACATGCATGGTTGTCAAAGATCTAATCTGAACTTTTCAACTAATTTGCTGTGCAACTTTGGCCAAATCTCCTTCCCTTTCTGAACAAGCACTCTGCAAACCCCAATTTTTGCTGTCGCTGTCTAGTGGTGTACAGTATTCTGTTTTTCAGAAGGAAAGCTCCTCAATCATCTTTATAAGCCCTGTGAGAATGGCATGAGAGGAATTACTATCCTCATTACACAAATGAGGAAACTGAGACCTAGAGGACAGAAAGGACTGGCCCAAGATCACACAGTGTGTCAAGGACATAGCTAGGTTCACAATCAGGTCTCCTGAATCCAAGTTCTCCACTCTTCCATAGAATATTCTCGAGAATCACATCTATATCTTCACTGGTCCAGGCACCTGCCCATAAACCATCTCATCTAATCCCCATTACAACCCCCGGTTTAGGCATTATTATCCCTGCTTTTCAAATAAGAAAGTTGAGTCTAAGCAAAGAGCACCATGAAGCCCACTACCTCTTCCATCCTACAATGCCACACTCATGAATAAGATGGTTACAGCCCTACCTTCCCAGAATGCAGTGGGACCTTGGGACAGTCCCTTTCCCCCCTCTGGGTTGGAGTGGATCTTCAAGCTCCATGCTTCTTTTCCTCCATCTCATAGAGGAGTTTTTAACATTGACCTTAGAGCACTGAATTTGGACCAAGAAATCCCTCAGCACCCAGGCCTACCCCAGCCCCAGAGCCAATAGGCAGATTCTCTGCTCAGAGTTCATTCTGAGCCAGTTCTTCCTCAGAGAGCCCTGGATGATATGCTTTGCTGCTTTGGCAAGAATCTTTCTTTTTTAATGAAAAAATTATTTTGACAAAGCATTCTTATAAGTCATGGATGTCAGCCCAACCCTGTAGAAAAGTGTCAGCAGGGAATCGATGTAAGACTTGGTGTTTTAATTATAGCAACACCCTCCACCTCTGTCACCAGCGCTGCCCCACCCACCCTGCTCTCATGCCAGGGGGTTGGGGGAGGTCTGTGTGACCTGGAGCTATCCCCGAAAGATCCAGGATAGCTTTTTATCATCAGGATGAATTGAGTCTCAAGTGGCCCCAATTTAAATTTCCAAGGTCAAGATCCCAAAGCCCAGTAGGGTTTAATATTCATGAAAGTAAAAGATAGATAATAACTTAGATATCACTATTTCCAACCCACTCATTTAAAGGTGGGAAAACCAAGGAACTCTCTAATTATTCTGCATATATCAGGCCTCCTTCGTTTTATTATATGACCAACCCTGCAGAGAAGGGGCAAAAAGAGGTGGTATAGTCATCTTGCTTGGGCAAGTTTGTATAGGAAAACCCAGAGGCATTGATTGGAGTTAGGGAAAACAGAGAAGAAGGAACTGATATGTACTAAGCACCTATTATGTGCCAGGTGCTGACCTCATCACTTATAGATTGTCATTTGGGTATTATCCCCATCTTACAGATGTGAAAACTGAGTCTAGAAAGAAATTAAGTGACTTATTCAGGGTCACACAGCTGGGATACAGATCCAGGTCTTCCAGACTCGAAATCTTGGGCTCTCTCCATTCAGGGAGACTATAGTGATTCCCTTCTTAAGTGGCAAAAATCTGGAGTCAAATCTTCTTTGTCCCCTCCTCCTCCTGACTTGTTCCTCAAGAGCAAGCACTCAGTTGTCCTACATCATCTTATCGAATAAAAGAAGCCTCCTAAGATTAGCGTGCTCTCCATTGGCCTAAAGTTTCCACCTTTCCCAGAGGCGACAGGTACACAGAAAAAAGGTGGCCATCTATAAGCCAAGGAGAGAGGCCTCAGAAGGAACAAACCCTACCCACACTTTGATCTTGGACTTCTAGCCTCCAGAACTGTGATTGAATGAATTTCTGTTGTTTAAGCCTCCCAGTCTGTGGTATTTGTTAAGACAGCCCTAGCACATGAAGACAGCTGCCCTCTCCCTTTCTTCCTCCCAACATGTCTGGCTGTCTCTTTCCTCTTTCCCTACACCTCCTCCTCTTGGATAATTTACTGGCATTAAAAAGTACATTATGGGATGAAGAGATCGAGGATTGCCTTTTAATATACAGAGAGCCGAGGCGAGAAAGACTGAGGGCAGAAAGGGTCTTTCTTTTCCTCCAAGTAGCCCAGCTCTCTGATGCCAAAGGCATTTTGAGATTACAAGAAGCTAATTAGATAAGCCATATTCACCCCCAGTCAGTGGATGAGCCAGGTTTCTGGACCCCGGCAGGCATTTTCCATAGAAACAATATTATGAAGGCAAATTGGTTCCCAGGCTAGCCCACAAAAGCTTGTTCTGTTAATCACAGAGCTCTAATGCTCTCTTTCTGCCCTGGAGAACATAGGGTATGATACTGCCTCAAAACTAATCTTCAAACTCTACAGAAAAATAATCACGTCCACCACGAAGTGAGTAGGGAAGGATTTCTGTGCTTGGAGGAAAGCAGATTGTGTTAGAGGAGGCCAAGGAGGTGAATGGAGCCCTGGATGGCCATCCTGAAGGGGGCTTCTGGGATTTCTCAAGGGCTTTTGAGGCTGAGCACTCTTGTTCTTTATTATGCCTAATTTCACTTCAGAACACAGGGTTCCCTTTGCAGCCTCACGAGACAACTGAGCTGATCAGCTGTGATCGGGCTATTTGAGGGGTAAGACAGGGCACGAGAGAGGGATAGAGAGAGCGGGAAAGAGGAGATGTGATTATGCACAAGAAAAGGGCTACAGGGGGCTAATTATTGGAAGAAAGGGACTGTTTGGTGGGTCGGAACTTGGTGGGTAAACTCAGTCTTTCCTTTACATCCTAGCCAGGGGCCACGGCATAGGGAAGGGCTCTAGAGCCACATGTTCTGGCTTGAATCTTGGTGCTACCACTCACTAGCTGTGTGACTTTGAGAGCGTGACATAACCTCTCTGTGCCTCACTTTCCTTCTCTGTAAAATGGAATCGTAATGGTACACAGTTTGCTGGGTTGTTGCGAAGATTCAATCTTTATACAAAGTTCTTAGAAAATGCCTGACACTCAATAAGGGTTCACTAAAATAGAAGTTGTTAATACCCATGTCCCAACTTTACCATCAGCCTAACCCTGAAGAACAGAGGTGAAAAGAAGGTGAGGGAGGTGGGAAGAAAGATAGACTGAGCCAGGGACGACGCCTCTGCCTCTGTCAGAAAGGGCCACCAAGTGCCCTTGCCCTGTGGAGCGGGTCAAGCCAAATGCCGCCCCCATCACCACCATCGTCACCTCTGGACTCCTCTCCTCACCTTGGCCTGCCCATGGCCACCTAGTAAGAAGCCCTCAATGCCATGGCCTCTCCCAAAGGTAAACAGGGCCTGCCAGAGACGTCTCTCTGCAGCTGAAATGCTGAAGGAGTTCACAGGGAGCCTGAAGGGGGAGAGGGGTGCCGAAGGAAGAGAATTGTGAATTCCCCCAGAGGAGCCAGAGTGGCGTTTTCATTTCAATTAATTATCCTTTTAGAGAAGTTCGGGTTGCTGAAGAGCACGGAGGAGGATTCATTTATATTAAAATCAGCCCCGGCCCTTCTCGCCAAGATTCTAGCCTACTTGTGGTTGCTGTGGTCATAAAGTGAGGGGGCAGTAGGGAGGATGGGGTGACCCCACTGCCCAGGCCCCTCCCAAAGAGGCGGACCCCCACCCCGCCTCCACCAAATGCATGGCCAGTCAACTGTTTTCTGAGAAAGGCCCCTGCTCTGCAGATGCTGACAAATTAAATGCCTCTGACAGAGACCTGGGCACCAGCTTAATGTGCTTTGCAAAATGGTTTCTTCATGGAGAAGCTACAGGGAGAGGCCAGTGGCTTGTTCACTGCCTCACGGAGCCCAGGTCCAACCCAGGCCTATGTTCCCTCCCCCTCACAAGCTTCTTGATCCCTTCCTCAAAGTCATGTTTCATTCCAATGCATACTAAAGTGAAAATGGCTGATTAAAAAAGCCTTAAGAGTCCACTGAGTAACAGGAAACAATCAATGATGGTGATGATGATGATGATGATACAACAGTACCTAGTTCTTATATAACACTTATGATGTGATATATAATAATAAGTATAAGTACTTATGTTTGCATTGTTACTCAGTCCTACTCATAACTCTTTGAGGAAAGCTTTATTATTACATTTTTTATACAGATGAGGAAACTGAGGCACATACCCAAGGTCAAACGGCTAGGACATGTTAGGACTGGAACTTCGGCAGTCTGACTTCAGAGCTCATAATCTGAGCTACTGCGGTCTATCGCCTGTCCACGCAATCTTATCAATCCTCACAACAACCCCATGAGGGCAGCAGCTTATCCCCACCATACGAAAGAGAATTCAGATCAGAGAGGGGAGGAGACCTGCCCAGATCACATAGCTGGTATCAGCCGGAACTAGATAGGGCTGTCAGATTAAAAACAGGATGCCAATTAAATTTTAATTTCAGATACACAAAGGATTTTTTTTTTTTTTTTTTTTTTTTTTTTAGTATACTAGGTCTCATTCAGTATTTGGGACATACTCATACTTAAAAAGTATTTGCTCTGTATCTCGAATTCAAATTGAACTAGGCATTCTATATTTTCCCTTGTTGAATCTGGCAACCCTACACCCAGGGGGTCTGCCCCAACCAGAGCCAGCCTTCCCAGCTCCAGGGATGAGTCCAGCTCCCCAGCCTGCAAGTTCCAGGAGGATAAAAGAGCTGAGGTTTCCCCTGGCTGCCCTTTGTCATGACACCCCATCTTCCAACAGCAAGAGAGGACCCCTGACGCTGCAGCCATCACCAGGAAATCCCTTGGATTAGCTCAAATCGTCTCTCCCAGAGCCCTTGGGTGAAGTGCTGGGCCCCACTGCGCAGGCACAGATGCGTCTGCAGCACCAGGCTGTGGCAACCTCCCGACCCACTGAGCCACCCATACATCACAGGCAGCTGGAAATCGAAACTCGTTTCTCAAACCAATGCGCTGGCAGGATCAGTCACCCAATTTGGGCAGAGTTGTATTGTGTATCCAGCATTTATTTGTCAGCCGAGCACCCACGCACAGACATGTGCCGCGCATGCGCTGGAACGGAACCATGCCCAAATTCCCACCTCAGGGTAAAACAGAGCCAAGTTCATGCTGTTGCCTTTAAGGCCTGAAGTCCTAGCTGCTTGGGCAATAATCGGTTGTTTTTAAAGAGCATCTACTCAATGCAAGGCCTGTGCCCAGGCTGTGGACAAATCTAATAAATGCTATTTTCACCAAAAGAATAATTGCTACCATCTTTAGAGTGGGCACTTAACTGCTTCCCTGACAAAGTTAAGAACTTTCCAAGCAGCAGCTCATTTAATCTGCAGAAAACTGAAGCACGAAAAGATTAAATGACATACTTACGGACGTGCAGCCAGAAGTTCCTATTCAGACCCCTGACCCCGGACTCTGGATTTCTTCCTTCGCCCTCGGCCTGTATAACAAAAATCTTGGCGGGATTCCCATCCGAGGGCGATGGAATATCACGAGGTGGTTGGGCCCAGCATCCTGCTTTGGCGTGAAATGCTGCATCACGAAGGGGCTGGCAGAGTGGAGTCGGGAGTCATCACATCCTGGGAAGGTCTGTGGCGCGGACCGCGAGCTCTGTGTCAGGAGGAAAGGAGGGTCTGCTGAGTTCCGCTGACCCTCAAGTGAGTGGCCCTGCTGCCTCGACCTAAGTCATCCCAGGGAGTATATAGCACGTGCCCTCGAGACCTGGGTTCTAGTCTCAGATTGGCTGGGGCCTCTCTCTGTAACCGTAACTCTGTAACTCCCTTCCTTTCTCTGAGCTTCAGTTTTCCGCTGCGTCACAGATCTTTGGCTTCTTCAGTCAGCCTTGGTATTCACGGGTGACTCGATCGCAACTGTCGGCAGTCCCCCATCCTGGGCTTCTCCAGGCTAGATGGGAAGCTGGTGTGGTTAAAGGGACAGGGGCAAGGCCCAAGGTAGCCTGAAGCAAACTCTGTCCTTTCCTAAGGTCATTTGTAAGACTCACACACATTTCAAACCTCTTCCTACCCCTAGGAGGCAGTCCGTATCAACCACCAGTGTCTGCAAGGGATTAGCTGACTCATGGATTCCTCAGAAGAGCCCCCAAGCTCCAGTCCCTCAGGCGGTCTCTAAATGCACCCCTTCCTCAACTCGGGAGGCATTAGGAGGGGCTGCTTGCAAAGATGCCTCTCCTCCAGCAAGCTTGACTATGTAGAGCAGGCAAAGGGCCAGAGAACCCCCCACCAGGAAGACCTATCCTGCTGGCTTAGGACAGACCTGGGTGGCAGCAGTAAGAAAGCACAGGATACGCGAGGCCTGGCCTTCGACCTTGGCCATGGCCATGGCTCATCTTGCTGCGCAGCTTCAGCAGAGCTCCTGTCTCCTCTGAGCTCAGTGAGACAGGAAAAACATGTGACTTCAAAGGCTGCCGGTGAAGACCTCCCCCTTGATGACTCACGGTACCCCAGGATTTGGGCCACAGGGGATGGGGAAAGATCTGAGTCTAGGTTCTGACAGACACAAACACACACTCAGGTCAGAGGGTTTCCACAGGAAAATCAGGCCTCCGTCCCAGGGTCCGGCCCAAAGGGCAAGGGGTTGTCCTGCCTTTCCCCAAGCCAGTCCCTCTGCCTGCTGTAACCTCTCCACCCACTGCTGCATTTTTTAAATCTCCTGATTGAAAATACTCACACTTAATAGTGGAGAATGCAGAAGGCAAACCCTTATCATCAGCAAGGTCCCGATTCCGCACGCCCGTGTCTAGCCGGACCCTGCCCCTGTCCCCCACCTCACAAGACCACACCCAGAGTGCTGCCCCAAGTCAGTTCTGCAGCTGCTGTGGCACATCCAAGAGGGCAGGGACCATGTCCGTCTTGTTCCCACGCTGCTCCCAGAGCCCAAAACAAGGGTCTGGCTGACGGGAGGCTCGCAATAAACATTTGCCTAGCAAATACATTAAATGCCCTGAACTGTCGACAGCGAATATTCAGGGTAAGGACATTTCAGATCATTTTTTTATTTCCTTCTTTATACTTTTAAGTCATTTCTATGTCTTTTCTAAATGAGCATGTGTTGATTTCATAACCAGGAGCTCCCTACCCCCACCACCACTATATACGGCTTCTAAAAACAGAACAAAACAGAACTTCTCTCTTGCCTCAAGGTTCTGCTCCCCAGGCCCCTTCAGTTCTCTGTTCTCAAACAGCCCTGGGAGGTTCATGGAACAGAAACACTCGCCCCATTTGACAGATGAGAAAGCCAAGGCCCGGCCCATGTGCGTATTCATATGATGGTAGAAACTTTCTCCATGAACAAGAGATTTTACTTCAAATTCATGAGCCGAGATTCCTGCTTTCCCAGAGGAGGTCCGGGAGAGCTCAGGGACCATCTCAGGGTCAAGGATGCAGGAAGTAGCAGTTTAGAAACGTTTCTGGCCTAGCTGTTGTGTGGAGATCCACGGGTCCTGGGCAGGGGAGTGAGAATGCAGATCCTGCTGAGAGCCTGGGCGGGAAGGGGGGGGGGGGAGCTGTGGACAGCCCCATGATGGAGCGCCCACGGTTGGCCGAACGCAGCCCTGGTTCACAAAGACAAGGGGGGACCCTGGATCCAGCCTACATCTCCCCTTCTCCTTTCTCATCACGGAAAAGCTACAGCAAGAATGGTGCCTCAGGCCTGAATGTCACGTCCTCGGGGAGGCCTGCCATGACCTTCCTAGCTGTCGCGATCTTCACCTCTGTCATGAGTTCCTGTAGCTCACTGCACTTCTTTGCACACTTATGTTTATCATAATACGTTTATTGGTGTGGTGGTTGTGTTGAGACCTGTCTCTCCCGCTCCACTACAAGTTCAAGACCAGAGTCTCCATGTTTACGTCTATCACCAGGACAAGCGACAACTTAACGTGTATTTGTTGAATGAATCATAGATGGACGCATGGACAGACGACAGTAGCTGGCATCCACTGGGACCCCTGGCCAGCAGGGAGCGGCAAGGGAAGAGAGAAACAAGGAGCTGCCTGGTTTGAGAGACAGTTTCCCTGAAGGGACCCAAGCAGAAAAGAGGTGACTGGTCCTCAAGAGATCATTATAACGCTGCACATTTGAGGAACGCTTTACAGTTTACAGTGTTTGTATTGGCATCATCTCATTTAACCCGCAACACAGCCCTGTAAGATCAACGTGAGTATCTCCAGTTTCCAGCTGAAGACACTAAAAGATAAGAGAAATAAAGAGACTAGCCCAAGGTCACACGGCTCATAAATCTTTCAGCTGGACTTTAAGCTCGTTTCATTCTGGCTCTGTCTAATGACCACTATTACTTACTGAGCAACGACTAGTTGAATATCTACTACCCTCTCCACACATTGTCTCCAATTCTTACAACGTCTCTTTGATGGAGGTATCTGTGATTCCTACAGAGGTTAGGAGAGGCCATGTGACTTTCCCAAGGCCATCAGAAAATAAGCAGCCCAGGCCCCTCAGCTCTGCAGCCCTGCCCTACTGCCTCAGCAGACAGAAGGCTAAGGCCCCATCCAGCCCAGGAAGTCTGCAATTCAGGGACTTGCACCGGGCGGGGGGGACAAAGCCAGGACTAGGAGGCAGTAGGGCTGCAGTTAAGAGGGAGCATTCGGAAGCCAGACTCTGCCTGTTCCACATCAGGCTCCACCAAGCCCTCTCTCTGCAGGGTCTACCTCTCTGTCTCCACTCTCTGCTCTGACAGATGAGGGTAATAAGGGAACTACTTCTATGGTTGTTGTAAAGAATAATTAACCTATGTGAAGATTTCAGGACAGAAATCTGGTAAACACAATAGAAGTATTAGCACGAGTGAGTCTGTGATGAGTTGGGGCAGGGAGAGCTCTGAGATCAGCAGTCCAGACAGGGATTGCCGGCTGGACGGTGACAATGTGCTACGTCAGCCAAGGGCTCTGGTCCACACTGGGCCCTCTGTCTCAGGAGAACTCTGATCCTTGCCTGTCCTTGGCTGACCAGAGGGGAGGCGCCTGGGTGTGGCATTAGGACAGGGTTCCTGATGGCCGAGGTCCAGTGTGGGAAGGGGAGGGACAGAGAAAGCAGGCAAGGCAGCATGGAGCTTCTTTGCTAACAGAGCCTAGTGTTGTTCAGAAGCCAGGAATGGCCGGGCCCTTTCTGTCTCCAGGGAGTGAATCATCATTGGTCTAAGCCAGTCCCAGTAACCCCAGTGACTGTGCTTTGTTGGGGACAGAGAGCTTGTGGTACAATTCTGGCCAGCAAAGTAAGAAAGAAATTCTGCCAAGGAACTTCTGGGAAAGGCTTCCTTGCTCTTAAGAAGTGAGCAACAGGAAGCAGCAGGTCATTTGCTGTCTCTGGTTGCAGCTGTGTAAGGCAGTGATGCTCGGAGCAGTCGCAGCCTCCTCATGACCATGAGGGTGACAGAATAAGAAAAGGGAAAGAATTGTGGCTGTGGGTAATGTTGTTGAGTCACAAATTAAGCAACTCACCTCTGGAACATCTTATGAGATAACACATTGTCTTTGTTTATTCTTGGAGTAGTTGGCTCTTCTGCAGCCTATGGAGTAAAGCATCCTGGCTGGCTGAGCATCTTAGCCTGACCTCCTATCATGGGCTTGGGTTGACATGGGTCAGGAATAGGGCTGGGCCAGGTTAGTGCTTCAGGCAGGTGGGAAGACCACTCCCCACACACACACCCTCCAAAGATCCTAGATCTCCAGAACGAGTTTCAGAGAAGTGTGAAGTGTAAGAAAATCACTCCCCTGAGCCAGAGAAGGGCTATAGATGTCTCTTCTGTCAAGTGGACTAGAGGGTTCTTATTCTTACCCTTGAATCTTTGGGGACTTGAGGCTCAGAAACCAACCCGCTCCAACCTTCTTAGCCATGATGGACTTGAAGGGATCTAACCATCCAGTGCCTGGGGACCAAACAAGCCAGGAGGTGTGCAAGCTGGGCTCACCATCCTCAGCTACTGGAGGGGGTGGGGAACAAAGCCACAAGCTGGTCTTGGTCAGAGGGGTGAGCCTGAGGGGCCTCAGGAACTCCTGCTGAGCTGTGAGCATAAATAGCACACAAAGGGATCTTTTATAAACTGTAAAGTACAGCTAACATGTCAAGTGTTTTTGGTAATGTGACCCTGATATTTGATATATGGTGGGTGCTTAATGGATAGTTGTTAGTTCAGTGGATGGATGGCTGAATGGATAATGAATGAATAAATGGTCTTCAATGAACGAATTATGTTGTTATTACCATGAGTAATACCAGACTTAGCAGCTTAAAACAGCACACAGTTGACATCGCACAGTTGTTAGAGTTCCGGAGTCCAAGGCACATCAGCTGGGCTGCAGTATTCTTAAAGCTCAATGAGACCAGGGACCCAGGTCATTCAGAGAGACCCTGCCCCTGTCCAGCTCAGAGATGCCTTGGCAAAGGGGTAGCATCTTTCGAGGAAACTGTGGGGACTCTGGGCTTGTGCTCATGAATGCACCATCTCCTCTTTCCTCAGCCCTGCTAAGCCCTGCACCCTGTAAACCAGTGGTCCCCAACCTTTCTGGCATCAGGGACCAGTGTTCCTATGGGAATCTAATGCTTGATGATCTGAGGCGGAGCTGAGGTGGTGATGCTGGTGCTGGGGACGGGCTGCCAATACAGATGAAGTTTTGCTCACTCACTGCTAGTCACCTCCTGGTGTGCATTCTGGTTCCTAACAGGCCATGGACCAGTACCAGTCAGCGGCCTGGGGGTTGAGGACCCCTGCCCTAAACTACCCAAAGTTCCCTCCACCTCCCGCCCCACCCAGAATCCACCACTGAAGTCCACACCTCCTTGATGTAGGTGAAAAAAAGGACAAAATAACCTCGCAGGGTGATCTTATCGTAAATCCCTAACTGGGCAGGTCATGGTAGGTAGTCACATCCAAGGCCTATAACTTCCTTAATAAAAGGTTTATCTTTGCCTTAAGCAACCACTGTCCATTGTTTTTGCACATCTAGGTTAACACACCTTTGCAAAGCCTTTTTCAGACCCCTGAGAAGCATGACCACCCTCAAGAGAATACATATTCTTCACTGTCCTGTAATCCAATCCCAACTTTGCTTTCTCCCACCTCCTTGTTTTCCTTACATTCCCTTCTTAATTCCAAATGCATAAAAGAAGCTGCAAAACTCTCATTCTCCGGAGCATTTGAGATGTCGCTCCTCAGCATTATCATCGGTTTAGCTCAAAAAACTCAAGTAAACTCATAAAAATTTTCTGCAGGGTTGGACGTCCTTTTGTCAACATTGGTCTCCACCACAAGCCCTCGTGGAGCCAGCCCTGAGCCCAACCAGCCATCAGGTGGATGCAGAGGGCTCCTGTTCCTCCCCCTTTTAACCAGAGCCAGCTTTATGGCCTTGTGACCTGTGCGGTCACCCAGACCCATGCTTGGTTTAATGCTCTTGAAATTCTTTGATAATTTTTTACCAGGTGTCATATATTTTCATTTTGTACTAAGTCATGCAAATTATGTAGCTGGTCCTGCTTCCAAGCCTTCATTTCCTGGGGGGCCTCACAGCTATGCTTTGAAGCCAAGCGAGCAGAGGCTATGAGCCCCACTTGCAGATGAGAAAACTGAGACCCCAGATTTGAAGGCATAAGAGAGCCAGGATCATACCCCTGACTCTCCTTCAACCCTGACCACACTGTGGAGCACCCACCTCAGATCCAAAGTCTGCACCTGGGGGCCCAGGCAGGGGCTGCCTGTGGGAGGACATAGCTCTCAGAGGTCCATCTTTATTTCCAAAGGGGTGAAAGGAAGATGCCCTTGTGTACACTTGACCCCAGCTTTTTCTCCTTAGGGCCCCCTCTTTCATATCTTCACTTTTATTCTTGGAATCAACTAGAGACTGATGGGGTGAGACCTCCAACTCAAAGGGACCCCAGGGGCGGCTTTGGGGACTCTGAGGCGGTTCCCTACTTCCCCTCGCCCTCCTCCCCATACGAACCCTCCCCATACTGCCCCCTGTTGTGTCTCTGTCAGGGTGTCTTTCCCCAGAAGAGTGAGATCCCACATCTGCTGCCTTCTAACCTCTGGGTCTAGGGATGGAAGGGAATCTAGGGGCAGAGAGCACGGGCTAGGAAGAGCCCCTTCACAGGTTTTGGCCTCTTTTCTGGTGTTGAGTATAAGAAAAAAGTCAGAATCTAGAAGCAGGCAATGATGGGTAAGGTCGAACCCTCACTCTGCCAGTGGTCAACTGTGTGACCAAGCTTAAGCATGTTCATGTTTTGTAACCCCTCAGGGCTTTCAAATCCACATCCGTAAAACGGGAGCGATAAAACCTGGCTCTGGTTTTACTATGTTACTGTGACAAGCACAGGGGATACTGGAGACGAAAATGCTTCGTAAGCTACTTCGCAAAATTAGACAGATGACTCATGCTGGCTGGGCAGTGCCCTTCCCACTGTGCCTGGAGCACCCAGGGCATGGCTCTGTCCTTGTCCTCAGCAGGCTGCCTAGTTCTGAGTCTGCCTCCCCCATGAGCCCAAGAACTTCTGAAGGGCAAGGAGAGTGGCATTTCCCCCCTGAAGCCCCAGGACTGGGCTCCTAATTGGAAGCTTAGCATATGGTTAAGGGGCCACCTTAAAAGCAAATGACTCAGGTGAACATATCAGCTGGCCTGCTTGCTACATGTAGGTAGACCTTCTGAAGGAGTTTAACCTCTCTGAACCTCAGTTTCCTCACTGCGTCAGGAGGTGCCCGCCACTTGCTCCATAGGGGAGTCAAAAAAAAAAATGTAACGAGGTAGATGAGACGTGGAAGTGCTGAACACGCTTTCGGGCTCCAGCATGGGTAGGCCCTCACCGAGGTGCCACCTGAACATTGGTTAGACAGTTAGCAGTGTAAGGTGGATGCGTGAATCACCCGCTCCCAGATTTGTGGACACACACAGACGCACACAGACGCACACACACGCAGGCACAGGGGTCCTCATAAAAGGCCAACCTCTTCTCGGGCCTGGACTCCACGTGTGTTCCCCACGCCCACCCCAGCCCGGAAGCCAACTGTCACCAAGGGTTGCTCCCATATCCCAAGGCCTGAGCTCACCGCGCCCCCCACCCCCAAAAACATCTGGAACATTCTGCCAAATTGCCTCTCAAGAGCCTCCCTTCTCCACTTCCGGGCTATGGGAAAGAGTATGCAGAATTCCCTTACTTCCTGGAAGTCCCCCTGGCGGAAGTTCCCTCTCCCTTGAGGATGGCCCCTCGCCTCTCCTCACCCTTTCCCCTCTGCCCTCTCTCGTTCCTAACCCCTTCCCCTCTTTCTCCTCATTTGTCCCCTCAGAATCCATTCCAACTCCCCCCTCACTTTGCATGCGGGGAAACTGAGGCTGAGGAAAAGAATGATCAGTTTTTGCCTCACAATATTAATGCGCCGGTCAGTGAGACAAGGGACGCAGGAGCCGCGGCCTGGCGCCGGGTGGACGCTCCGCTCCTGTCCTTGTTCTCCTGCTGCTCCTTCCTTCTTTGCTCCCCTGGCTCCCTCCCTCTCTCGTGTCCGTCCCCAGCTAACTACCCATTTTTCCACACTGCAAGCTCCCTAGGCCCTTTTTCGTTATCCGCACCCCACCTCCTGCCTCACAGTGGCTCAAGCTGCCTGGGAACACTAGGGGAGCCCCCGAGGCCCTGGCACACACCAGAGCCACAGCTCAGGCTTGGTGGTGGGCAACCGGCAGCCGGCAGCAGGCGATGGGCAGTGGGCTGGGGGCAGTGGGCAGAGGGCAGGAGGAGCTGGCAGTCGCAGAGAAGTGGGAAGTGGGGAGTTGGCAGCCAGCCCCTCTAGGCCCCCAACCCCTGCTCCTAAGCCCAGCCCTGGACACTGTCAGCCAACAGCTTGTCACTTGGCCATAGAGCCTCCCATATGCATAAGAGCCTTTTAATTAGGATATTATAGGAAGGGGGCTCATGGCGGCTTCTTGCTAGAAATACCGGCAGCAGTTCCGGAGCTGCGCGGAGATGGACAGACAGATCCTGTATTACACGCGGCACCACGGTCTCCCGACCACCGCCGCCCCGCGCGCCTCCAAATGAGATTTCTTTCTCCCTGAAGGAAACAATTTGGTCTCACTCTCCTTTCTTTTCTTTCTTTCCTTTTTCACCCTCCCCTGATTGTCAGGACTGAAAACACTTACTGGGGCTGGTTCATTGTTTTCAGATTCAATTGGATCCAAGGAGAAGGGCGGTGGGCGGCGGCTGGGGTGGGGGCGGGGGCAGCTGCTTGGCTGCGCCGCCCAAGCCAGCGGGACTCTGCTCTGGGACCACTTTCAGTCACGATGATAATGATGTTGACAATAACTAACACGGCTTGCACATTTACATATATTAGCTCATTTGATCTTCACACAACCCTACAAATGCAGATCTCCTAGTATCCCCGCAGGAAACTGAGGCCCAGAGAGGCCGCTAACATTCTGAAGGTCACACAACTGGTGATAGGGAAGCCAAGACAAAAGCCAGGGAGTCCGGGATTATTCATCTATTGCTCAGCACTGTTTGGGTTCCCAGAAGCAAGTCGGTGCATTCCGAGGAAAGGTGAGGCCCTGAACCTCAGTCTCCTCATCTTTAAAATGGGAATAACAAATAACGTCTTGCCTGCTGGTGACGCTGGCTATTGTGAGCACTCCCAGGAAAGAAATAAAAGGTAAAATCCCCAAGGCAGAGGCATGGAGAGTAAAGGGTAATTGCAAAAAGGTCATCCCCAAAATGTTCCCAGCCAGTGTCTGGAGACTAAATCAGGCCTAGTACACTGGTATTGTAGATGCAATTAAGACAAATAAATACAAATTCCTTTTTAAATGTAGCTGAATTCCTAGAGGCTTTAGTCACTGGGTATTTTCTCAATCGATGAATTTTAAATTATGGCCGCTGCCCCAGCAGGGAAGGCGAGGGTGGGAAAGCCGGTGCTGCCAAGGGCCTGTGCTCTTGTAAAAGCTGTGACCACTGACCTCGCCAAGTCCAAGTCCTTCTGTTATGCGGGTTTTATGGTCCCAGGTGATTTTCCCAACCCTGATGGCCTCTCTGGCTGAAGGGTCACACCCAGAATGCCCAGGTGCAAGCCTTCAGAGGAGGAGATGAGAGCAGGGGCTCCCTTCCCGCTCCAGATGACCCACAGGGAACATGAACTTGACGTCAGGCATATGGCCGGCAGCAAAAGAGAGAGAGAAATCCAACCTAGAAGTAGAAGGAGGAAGCCAGAAGTGGCCCCCCAGGTCTCCTCTCTGCCAAACACTAGGCATGCACCCTGTGCGAGCAATATTCCCATGGGGCAGGGAAGGGAGGAGAGATGCTGGGGCCGAGCTGAGACTATGGCCTCTCTCACCTCCCATACACCCCACCAAGACCCTCGCAGCACAGGAACTTTTCTGCCACTGGGGGCAGATATCTGTCTCTTCTCCCTCAGTTCCTCTAACATGTGCTAACGGTGCAAAGCACCCCCCTAACCCCGCCCCGTAGCCTCTCTCATTTCTAATCCACCAAACCGAGCATCTCCCTGCCTCCTGCGTACACCTGCTCACCCACACCTCCAGGTACTAATTCTAGCTGTCGCTCCACCTGGTGTTCCCTCCCCATCATCTGTTTCAAAGGTTCCTAGTTCAAAGGCCAGTTCCTTCCTAATAGGAAGGGATGATTGGGAGGGCGTGAAGGAAGTATCACCCACCAGCAGCTGGAAATCCTTGCTACTCACCTCTGACCTGCCGAGAGGACTCGGACCAGTGCTGCTCATCACTGGGCCTCAGTTTTCTCATCTGCAAACTAGAATCCGTGGAGCTAATGATACTTAAGCCTCCTTCTCGGATTCGGCTTCTTGGTGCAGCCTCCATCCCTAGGCTTGATCGTAGAGGCTGTAAACAGACCACTGGAGGGCTGGAGATGGAGACCTTCTTCCCCTCTGTGAAGAGAGGCTACCCAGAGGCCCCCCAGAAGGCAGACAGACACATAGTCATGGTGGTAGGAGCCTGGTTTTCAATCCTGGCTCTGCTTTTGCCTTGCTATGTAACCTCAGTCAAATCTTTCACCCACTCTGGGTTTCAGGGTTTCAACTATAACACGAAAGATGGTCCCTTCATGCTCTAAAATTCTAAGATCCTGGGCTTCGGGATCCTGCTTAGCTGGGGTGGGGGGTGGGAGTCTAGAAGAGACATGGAAGTCTCAGAGGTGGGGTCCAAAAGGTCCTCCTCAAGTCCCCTCCAGACCCTGACTTACCACATCCAAAGGGAAACGTCGGCTAGTCCCATACCAGGACCTCTGGGTTTGAGGAGCAGCAGCCTCATTACAGACCTTCACATAGTGACTGATCCCTGGGAGCCAGATGGTGCACAGACTCATTATCGTTCTATCTATGAAGCAACATGACAAGGGCTTTGACATCTAAATGAAAGAAACAAACAGAGATCCTCCTCCCCCATGCCTCACCTTGGCACCAGGATTTATCGCTTTCATTTTAATAGGTTAATCACTTAGACAGGTAGGTGTTCGAGAGGCTTCCTCCTCAGCATGAGGCAATCACAGGTGACCAGGCTTCCCCAGGCAACCTCCTGGGGAGTGCAGGGGGAGGTGGGGCCAGTCCGGCTTTAATTACCCAGGGGTGCACGCTAATATCTCAGTGATGCTCCTCTCGGAGCAGGGTGCTTTGTGAGGCTGTGGGAATACAAACTGTCGCTGGGCAGCCAGACTGTATTCATAGCAGAGCAACTATACTCCACCTCTCCTGCTCCATTAGCATTTCTCCCTTTGTCATTTACAAATGGGATGTGTCTCTTCTGATAGACAGGGAGCTCCTGGAAGGTACAACTATACTGATGCTGGTCCACTCATTCATTCAACCGATATTTATTTCTTGAGCATCTACTATATGGCAGGCACTGGGCCAGGCACTGAGCGTATGGGGACAAACAAAACAGGTCAAAATCCCTGCCCTCCTGGAGCTTACATTCTAGCAAGAGAGACAGATGATTAACAAAAGAAAAACACTTGTTGTATTCATTTTATATTTTCTCATGAAAAATTACCACAAACTCAGTGGCTTCAAACGACCGGCACTAATTATCTTACAATTGCCATAGGCCAAGGGTCCAGGCGCTTGTTAGCTGCGTCCTCTGCTTAGAGTCTCACGTGCTTAAAATCAAGGTAGTGGCCAGGCTGTACTCCCCTCCGAAGTACAGGGTCCTCCTTCAAGTTTATGTGGATGTTGGAGAAATTGAGTCCTTACTGGCCGCCCGTGGGGTTTACTCTTAGCTCTTAGAGGTCGCTCTCAGGCCTTAGTGGGGTGTCCTCCTCCATCCTCCAAGAGAACAATGGAGAATAGCTCCCACATCAAACCTCCACCCCTCCTCAAGTTTTGAATCTCTCTTTTCGGGGAAGCCCAGTCTCTTCCAAGGGCTCTCTAATCAGGTTAGATCTTGGAAGATAATCTCCCTTTTTTAAAGTCAGCTCATGATTTGGGACCTTAAGTCCATCTGCAAAATCCCTTCACAATGGCATTTGGATCCATGGAATAACTATAAGAAGGGGTGTGTATGTGTGCCAGGGGGCTAGAGTCTGTGGGCATCTTGAACTCTAACTACTACAGTAGTTAGAGGGTGCAAGGTGATACTAAGAGAAATCGAGCAGGAAAGGACACAGAGTGATGAAGGGGTGTAAATTTCAATAGGTGGTCAGGAAAAGCTCGATCTGGAAGCGGCATTCACGCTGACTTAAAAGTTGAAGGAGTTAGCCACGTGGCTCTCTGGGGAGTGGGCCCCAGGCCAAGAGAAGAGTAAGTGCAAAGTCCCTGAGGCAGCACATGGAAGGAAGAGCAAGGACAGGTGAGAGTCACAGGGGAGCGAGTCACAGGATCAGACAGTGTAAGGCATCGTAGGCCATGGTGAGAACACGGGCTTCCCACCAAATGAAGTGGGGGTCATCACAGGATTTTGAGCAGAAGAGTGCCATGATCTGACTTACATCATTTCAAAAATTTCTTGGGCTGTGGGGTTGAGAACAGACTGCAGGGGACAAGGGCTGAGTGGGAAGACCAATTAGGAGGCCTTTGCAATTACCCAGGGGAAGAGCCGTGGTGCCCTAGCCCTGGCTGTGTTCTGAAGCTAGAGCAGACCAGATTTTCTTGGGGGCGGGGGGAGGGTTCCTGATGGATCAGGGTGTGCTTGGGAGAAGGGGAAGAACCAAGTAGGGTCCTGCTTCAAGGTTCCGGGCACGACATCAGGCCCCCGACACCCTCAAGAGGCAGTTCTGGGCAGCTCTACGAGAAGAAATAGGCATTTTGTAGATTGTCTTTTCACATTAGAAGACAGGAGGCCTCCATGGGATGGGGAGAGATTGAGCCAACCTTTCAACAGTACCCGGCATTCCAATTAAATTCTCCTATTTGCAGGCACCCTGTCAGCACCATACCCGCAGACCTGTCAGTGGGAGGCTTAGTTGGGGTGGGAAGTCCAAATTTCAAGCTTCTAGCCCCTGCCCAGTACCCACCCCCTAATCCACTCTCATCACTTCAGGAATGGCCACCCCAAAACACAAGTTTCAATATGTCCCTTCACTCTTCAAAAGCAGCTTCCACAGATCATTAATTCTATAAGATATGGTCATATGCACTTAATTCTAAGACATAGTCAATTATAAGAAGCCCTACCACTTAAATAACCAGCTTTCAGGAAATTTAAAGAAACACTATGTTACATGTACATATGGATTGTGAAACACACCCTACTCATAAATAGGGAAATAGTCACTTTACCATTGTAACTGTCGTGAGCCAGGGTGGGAGGTGGGGGATTGTGGTCAACACCTAGTTAGATTCTGCCACTGCTGGACCTGTCAGAGCCTTGGAATGATCACACACACTTTGCTTCTCCCAGAGGGACTTAGAGAATTTATCTGTTTTCAAGCTTATTTAACCTTTTATTTACTCAGTCTTTTCCTTTGATAGAGCATCTTACAGGATTGGTATTCCCCAGAAAACACTTTGAAAGTTGCTGGCTTCCAGACTGAATATCAAATGTCTCAGGTAGGTAGTCGAAGCCCTCTGGTCTGGCCCTGGCCCACCTTTCCTAATATAGCATCTGCTCCAGAGTTCTTACACTCCCTCAACTACACACTGCCTGTATGGGCTCTGAACTTCTGCTCCTGTTATAATTTCAGGCAGGATCGCCCAACCCAACCCACTTCTCGCCTATTCTTCACTCTATCCATCAAATAACATTTATTGAGCTTCTAGAATGTGCCAGGAACTCTTCCAGACATAAGTGGGAGCATGGCAAGCAAGATAAGCATGGCTCCAGGCCTTGTGGAGTATACAAACATCCACATCAACACATATGCATGTGCTCACACCTAACTGAAAATTGGGTTAGGTGCTATGAAGTATAAAAGCAGGGTGCTGTGAGTGTGCAGAGTGTAATGAAGAAATAACAGAATTTAGAGTGAGCCTCTTCAAGCTGAAACCTGGAGAATGAGTAGGAACTCATCAGGTAGAGAGAAGGACAGAGAGTTCCAGGCAGAGGTTATGATGTATGAGAAGGTTCTGAATTGGAAAAAAAGCTAGCATATTTGCAAAACTGAGAAGAATTCAGCATGGCTGAGTTGTAGTGAATGAGACTGAGAAAGAGGCTAGGTCCAGATCATGCTGGGCCTCATGGGCCATGTTAAGAATTTGGGGATTTTATCCTTAGGGAAATAGCAGTCACTAAAAGATTTTACAGTCTATAGCATCAGAAGCATTTGCAGGGTGAGGGGCTAGGAGACGGGGTGCAGAGATTCTAAGAAACCGTGTCATTCTTTTGATTGCAAATATCAGAAAATCCAACCTGAAGTGGTTCAAGTAAAAACAGAATTTATACAAGTGTAACTGAAAGCCCAAAGATAGCGAAGGGATTCAGGCAAGGCTTGATTAAGATTCAAACAATGTGTCTACGGCCCAATTTCTTCCCCTCCATCCCTTATCTCTCCTACCTCTTGGTGGCTCAATTTCCCCCCAGGATCACTCTGCATGTGGACAGGATGGCTAGCAGAACTCCAGTCCCACACCTGCTTTTGTCAAGATGAAAAGAGTTCAATCTGCTTCCTTAACAACACAGTCAAGCCCTGAAACTTAGTCTCATTGGCTCTGATTGGTCTACCTTGGTCTCGTGCCCTTCCCTGAACCAGCCACTGTGGCTGGAGGAATGGAAGGAGCCATTGGTGGGCCTGGGTCACGTGCTCTACCCCTGGAGCCAGAGATAAAGCCAGCTTTCTTGGAACTCCATGTCTTGAAGGAAAAGAGGTATGCCCCCCGGCTGGATGGTCCTACATGACAAACACCTACTAGAGAAGATACTGCAGCATCCAGGCAAGAGCTGACCATGCCTTGGGCCAGGGCGGTGGGAGTGGAGAGAAGGGGACAGATTTGACATATATCGTGATGGGGGAATCAATAAGATATGGTGACAGGTGGGATGTCGGTGATGAGTCTCTCGGGTTTCTGGCATAAACACCTCAGGCGGCAGAGCCACTAAGTTAAGACGAGGAAGACAGAAGCCGAGGCAAGTTTGCAGCCTCAGGGGGACACCAGTTAAAACCTTCTCCTCCTTCAAGACCTTGCTCATATGTCACATTGTCTACAATACCCAGGTGTTCCTCTGGTGGAATTAATTCCTCTTTCCCTACCTCGCCACCCCTTGTGACCGTTGTGCACTCTGCTTGCGTTCGACATTATCATTCACTGTTTCACAGCTCATCCCTTACTCCAGACAAGGATGGTGCCCTACTCACCCCAATCTCCACTGTAGCCCTGGAACATAGCAGAGGCTCAGTAAATAGCTGCTGTACTAAACCAAAATGAACCCCTGAGGTCCCAAATCCAGAATTTCTCAGAAACACACTCTTGGTTACCCATGTGGTCCAACAGGTTAGACAGGCATCTGGTTTCTCTTGTCCAAAAGGGAGGCCACACTTCCCCAGGGATCTATAAAGACATATCAACAGTCCAGCTTTACTAGCTTCTCTGTTTTATTAGACTGTGTAGTTGTTTAAAGGAAGACATCAAGATCCACGATAAATCCATATTGTATTTCCAAACAATAAAGCAGTGATAGAATTTGTTGGGTCTCCTAATGTTTTCAGGAGTGGAAATCACTCTCACCTTCCAATAAAACGCCAACGCCCTAATTACAGTCTCCAGGGCTCAGGTCTCTGGGCCCAGCCACCCTCCTCTGAGCAGCCTCTTTCCTTGGTTGGGCCTGGGAGGCATCAGAGGCCGATGCCTTTAGCCACAGACCCTATGGAGCCTGCAGGACCCCTTTCGGCCTTCCTGTCTCCTGGCCCCACTCTTCCAGGTGGAACAATTCCAAGGCTAATTCTAGTCCCCACCCACCCCACCCCTCGCCCCCACAACTGCTCCTGTTTTAGAGTTTGGAAAGAAGCGACTGGTATTGGGGGGGAAGTCAGGGATTTTATAAAGAATTCAGCCCAGGGTGGAAGGGAACTCGGCTTGACTCCTTCTAAGGATGGCAAACATCAGAATGAGCCTCAAGTGAGATTTTTCAAAAACCAAAAATGTCAGAGTGAAAATAGCAGCGTTGCCAGCATCACTTCCTGCCTCTGCTTTGTGGATCTTGTGTTCACGCCGAATGGATGATGGAGGGGAGGGAAGGAGTTTGGGTCCTCAAAATAGTGGGACTCCCTTCAGGGCGGCCCAGTGAGGAGGAATGGTTGGGACTGGGCGAGGCAGGAGGAAGATTGATGTGTTGGCAAGAGCTCCTGGCAGGATGACTTGTCAGCTCAACTCGAGGTCTCAAGTGGTGAGGCACAGGGCTATGCTGTCCACCCTGTCCAGGCTGGCAGATTGGGGTAACCCAATGGACAACAGCAGCAGGGTATGACTGAGGGAAGGGAGCCAGAGTGGGCAGAAAATCTGGCTCAAGAACAAGGAGCATAAACCACCCTAAAGTTTTTATATAACATAAAGTAAACTGAGTCAATAGATTGTGCAGCTACCAAAGAGCCTATGAGTCCTTAGGTTGCATTAACAGAAGTATGAGTGCATGCATGCAAGGATGAGAGCACAAACCCAGGTGACCTGTACCTGGCTCAGCTGGGTGACTTGGGGCAGGTGACATCACTTCTTTGTGCCTCAGCTTGCACCACCTGCAAAACGGATACCAATAATGACTATGTCTTAGAGGTGTTTGATAGACAAATGAGGGGATGTGTAGAACGTGCTGGGGACTGTGCCAAGCACACTGGTCATACTTGATAAATATGAGCTACGACTATAACTTTATGTGCAATCTGCCCCACCCCCACCCCCCACCCCACCCTCTCACACCTGATGCTCCCTGGAGCCCAAGAGAACCCCAGGAGACAGGCCGGGAGTCCTGTTTCACAAGGAGGAAACTGAGGCCCAGGGAAATGAAGTGACTCAGCTACAAGGAGGTCTGCTCGCATGGTCACCCTGCCAATCCCAGAGTCACAAACCACCACAAGGAGGGACCTGAAGCAAACTAGGTTCCCTACATCCTGATGGGCATCTCAGGTGGGTGGGCCACCTCCAGGAAGTCAGCCAGGATCCGTGGAGTTACCGAGAGGAGGAATGGCCCACAGTACTAAGGATGGGGCAGAGCATGGGCACGGCTCTTTATGAGTTCTGGGACCTCCACCCCTACTCTACCCAGAGACTCTGGTGACTTGGCTAAGGCTGAAGCCTCAGGGACTGCATCTGCCTCAGCGCTCACCCCCACATACACACGCACACACACAAGCCTCTGGTCACATGGAACTACCCGGTACCTTTTCTATGTGCTCATTTCCTTCTCCCAGACCTGGGCAAAGTTATTCCCTCACCTGGAAAGCCTTTCTCCATCCCTGTATTTTTTAATCTTATACACCCTGGCCGGCACAGCCACACTGAACTGTGCGTTCTCTCTGGCTCTCTTTCTCTTCATCTGGAACAAAGGAGAGTTGGACCTGCTGATCTTTCAGGTCTCCTCTGAGGCCTGAATTAAAGGCTATCTCCTCCAGGAAGCCCACGCTCGCCTCTTATATGGATGTGGCCACCTTGTCCCCTGAAACCCCACTGTGCTCTATGTGAACCTTCTTATGGCACAGATCACTTACTACCCTGACTCACAGTCACATGGGTACATATCCAATCTTCCCTTCTGGATGCTAGGTTTCTTGAGAGCGGGTGGGTCCCACGTTGCCTTCTTTTCTGTCTCCCTTCAGTGGGTGGTGGATAGGCAGGTAGATGGACTGATGGACAGCCTCCAGGGTCATTTGTATCTTCAAACAGATCCCTGGAGCCCAAAAGAAGACTCACTCGCAAGGAATGAACTGCTGATGGCTGAACTACAGCAACCTTGAGCAGAGGGTGAGATATTGGGGCAGAGGAGAAAAGAGGTTCCAAAGTCAAACCACCTGAATAGGGTCCTCCTCAGCCTCTGCCCATTTGCCAGGGACCCTGGGGACACCCTTAACCAGGTTCCTCCTCCTATACTCTCAACCCCAGCTCAACACCTTCTCAGGCCCCATTGCCACTTCACCTCCCAGAAAGTTCCCTCTGCTCTGACACCATTTACAATCCCCCTAGAGTGGAGTGACCTGTCCACACGGTTACACAGCTCAACCCTACTGGTGAGAGGACCAGAACCCAGGCTTCTGGTGCCCATCTCAGCTCTCTCCACTGCCCATCACTGTACCTCTGGGTCCTAGGCCATCCCAGTTCTTGCATCATCAACAATCTGATGGTTCAGAGGTGAGAGTATCTAAGTTAGACATGATGAGCTAAACCCTCTCCTGACCCCTGACTCTCACTAAAGTCTCCTCCCCTTCTCCCCTGCCCCTCCAGCTCCAGGATCTCAGTATGGAACCCCTGAGAGAGAGGTTTGCTGTGACTCTGTGGTTTTAATTCTTCTCTGGCCCGAATCTGCAGGCCGACTTTTCCAAGCAAAGCCACTAAATCACTTTTATAAGATTCAAGTTGCTTCCTACTCGGCCAGTTTCCTGCCAATACAAAATGTCTTCCAGGATCTTGGGAAGATAGGTTGGCTTGAACGGCTGTTCATTAGAGGAAGATTAATGGGGCCACTGATCCCATTAATGTATTATTGACCCTTCCCTTATTATAACCGGCCAAACAGCTCAACCTCCAGCTCAAGGCAGAGTTTGTGCTAAACTTAGGTCTCATTTGCAGGGAGAGGAAGCTCCATTGGCTCAGCCCCACCTGTACCATGTAGGGGGCAATGGATGAGCCCCTCTCCCATCTCTGACGGTGGAAGTTTTCACCTGTGGTCCCACAGGCCAACAATATAACATTGGCTGAGTGCTTCCTGTGTGCTGGGCACCCTGCCAAGCACTTTACAGGCACAGTTTCACTTAATCCCATTAGTCCCATTTTACAGAGAGGAAAATTGAGGTTTAGAGAAGCTAGAGAACCTTCACAAGATCATACAGGAAGTTGCAGATCCAGTACCCGAACCCAACAACTGATCGTAGTAACAGCAGACATTGGCACCGCGCCTACTAAATGCCTAGCATTGTTCTAGAGCAGCGTTGACCAAGAGAAACGCAACGCAAGCCACATACATAACCTTCGGTTTTTAGTAGACACATGAAAGAAAGTAGAAAGAAACGGGTGAAATTAATTTTAACAATATGTGTAATATAATCCAATATATCAAAAATATTGTTGTTCCAACATGTAATCGATATAAGAACTATTAGAGAGATACTTCCCTATTTCGTTTGTACTAAGCCTTCTAAACTTGGTGGTTATTTTCCTCTTACATTATATCTCGGTTTCGATGGGCCACATATCAAGTACTCAGGAACCGCAAGTACTAAGCGGTCACCCTATTAATGCAAGTCTAGGTGCTTTGTGAACATATATTCATTTCATCTTCGTGACTAATTATTATCATCACCATCCCCATTTTAAATATGAAACACCCGAGATTCATGGAGGTGATGTGATTGGCCTCAGGTCACACAGCAGGTAAGTGACAGGCCTGGGATTTGAACCCAGCAGGCTGGCTGCAGATCCCGTGTTCTTACCCACTATGCTACACTATAACATCCTATCAGGCAGGGAGGGGAGCCCTCCTCACACTGGAGCCTGCAGAGCTTCAGGGGGTCTTCAACTCCCAAAGCATCTCCCTTCTCTAGGGTGCCAGGCACTGAGGAGCCTTTAAGACACAAAATCGGTAGCTGCTGTCCCTGGAGAGCCCCAGAAATAGCCTCCACGATAAGACTGTGCCTACCTCAGGAGAATTACAAGGACAATAAGCGACACTACTTTCTAGGGGCTTACAGTGGTTAGGGCCAGGGCCAAGCCTTTCACATTGCTTATTTCAGTGACTCCTCGTGGCAACCCTGCAACTAAAGTTGGTTATCCCCATCATACCTCGAGGACACTGAGGCTCGGAGAGGGTAAGCAACTTATCCAAAGTCACCAGCTAGCCAGTGGCAGTGCCAGGAGTAGAACCTGTGGCCGTGAGACTCAAAACCCCAGGCTCTGCCCCTTTAATAGCTAAGTAGCCACCCCGCCCCCCCAGACTGATCCGTGAGCACTTCCTCCCAGAACCCAACCCCATTCTTCCAGGATATAATCTCAGCTTTTTGTTTCGATGGTGAGGCTTTGAGCTCATTCCAGCATGTTCTGCGTAGACCACGCTCATCTCTACCCTCTTCTGTCACTGCCCTTGTTCCCCGCCCATGGCTGTCAATGACCCTGCCTGGGCGGCCCTGCTTCCTGTCCCTCCATGGCCTGCTGTTCCCCTATTCGATAATTCTTCACTGTGTCCTCTGCCTAAAGTCCCACTATTGGCCCTCGGAAATAAGAATGCCTTTTCTTAAATAAAATAAAACAAATATCCCTGAGAAAAGCTATCATTCAAGCACTCCTCCAGGAGAATTCCTTTGTCCAATCTCCGCCCTTCCCAGAGGTTCTCTTGCAGGAATTGAAAGTTTAACATGGAAGGTAATAAAGGATTAACATCACTCAGAGTTGGATGGGCCTGTAGAGATGGTCTAGTCCAGACCCTTCATTTCATGTTCTGGGAAACTGAGACACAGGCAGCGGGGGGCCCGAGATTGCACGGTGGTTTGGAGGACACGGACTCCCCGCCTCGCACCACGCTCCCGCCGAGGGCTGGTAAGTGGGTCAGCTGGGAAGAGGGAGCCTTTCGCTGCACCCTCAGACCCTCCCTCTAGGTAGAAGCCCCAGGGCTCAAAGGTCCTGGCGCAGAACTGTGCTCTCGAGCTTGAAGTCTCCCAAGGGCAGATGATATAAAACTCAGGAAGGCAGCTGACCCTGCCCACCTTTCTGTCCAGGTCTGATGGGTTCCCCTTGACCGTGTTGCAGCAGGGGGTACTGGCATGGCGCCTACAGAAAAGCAGCAGCTCTCCCTCCAAACAGCCCCAGGAGTAGGGGTGATGGCCATTCCCGTTTTAGAGATGAGGCACCTGAGGCTTAGGATGAACAGAAACACAGGTGGGCTTTCCCTAACTCCAAAACCTGGGTTGCTGCCACTGCCCTAGGTAAGGGCTAAGGACTCCGAACCCAGTGCTCCCTGTACAACCCCATGCTGCTTCAAGAAGGCTGGCTTCCCACCACCCCAACATAAGCTCTTTCCTTAATACCAGCTGCCACCTGGGCCCCCGCTGAGCCAAGCCAAGCAACACAGCCAGCCTGCTCCACATAATTCGGTGCCAATTAGGAATGAGTGGGAACCATCAGTGCATTGAATTTGCAACCTGGAAACAGGCTCTTTGAAGCCAAGCTTCAACCATCCGAGTTACCTCCCACAAAGCTGCCCCAACCACTCCTTTTTCTCACCACTGAGCCCCCCACTACTGACAGGAGCCATCCGCCGCCCACTTCCAGAACTCCTCCTAGGGATCCTGGGGTTCCAGATAGATCCAGACCCAGCCCCAGCCCCTGGGAGGCTCCCAGGAACAGGTCTGGAAGCAGAGCACTGAGGTAGCTGCCAAAACCCTTGTTGCCAAGGACTCAGTTTCCCTAGCTGTCGGATGGGATGAGAATGGCCAACACCTCCCAATGTGGTTGTAAGCGGTCATTTCTCAATGTTCCACAAACTCTTTTGATCTCCCTCTTGGTGCCAGCCATGCCTCTGGATACTGAGGACATGGGTAAACCAGGTCCTGCCCTCACAGAGCCTGCACTCAGATCGGAGAGATGGAAACAGACAGTAAAGCCACAAATAAAAAAATACGATTTCAGATACTATGCAAATGAAGCCATGTGATGAGATGGAGAGGGGCCGGAGCAGGTGTCCGCTGTAGGTAGTCCTCACTGTTTTCATTACCATTGTGTTGTTTGTCCATTTGGATCTTGAAAGCCAAGCGGGAGTTCGTTGGGTGGATAAGGACAAAGGGAGAGAATGCCAGCTGGAGGAGACGGCGCATGCAGAGGCAGAAAGTGGTTGCTGCGGTTGGTGGTTCCGAGGGGCTGGAGTGGGCCTCGGACGCAGAGGGGCCCCAACGAGGCTCTGGAGAAGCGGGGATCCTGGCCTCAAAGGGCTTTAAACGCAGTGCTCAAGAACTAGAACCCTTTCCTGTGGGCATCAGGGAGCTATCAAAGGGATCTCAGCAAGGGAGTCAAACACCAAGACTGGCCCTTCCCAAGGTCCGTCTTGGCTGCCACATGGTGGGCTGGGGGTGGGAGGGAGGCCACCCATAGGGACGGTCAACACTCAGAGGCTGTGGCGCAATCACACAGAGAGGCCGAGGTCCGGGACCGGGGGGTGGCTGTGGGCAGAGAGGGAGTGGAACAGCGAGGAGACATGTTTGGGAGGCAGATGAGAACAGGGCTTGGTGACATGGGATGTGGGAGGCGAGCGATGGCTTGAGAACTATGAATAATGACGTCTTCTTGCAGACTGTGTGGGGTGCAGCCCACCATGCCGGTAAACCAGTCCCCTGACCGAGAGTGGCTTTAGAAGCCACTGGGAAGACACCAGCTCCCCTGGGGTACACAGCACGTCCTGAGTCTCCAACAAGCGTGGCTTCTCAGACTGCGGGCCTTTGTGTGGACTCCCTCTGCCTGGAGTGCCCCTTTTGGACCAGCCCCAGTTCAATAATGACTCCTGGGAAGCCTTCCCTAACTCCCCAGCAGAGTTAGTCACTGCCTCTCTGGATTTCATCAGCACCCGATCACAAATGTATTGGTTTCACTCCAGGCAGGGACCTTGTCCCTTTCTTGGGTTGTCTCCCTGAATCGTTCACAAACTGAGCAGAAGCCCCTCCACCCCTGTTGTTATCCTGGTGCTCGGTACAGGACCTGGTACTATGTACACATTTGCTGAATGAATGGGCAAAGGGAGGTATGGCCACCCACCAAGGCAAGGAATCCAGAGGGAGAAGATGATGAGTCAATCTAGGTACCACTGAGTTTGAGGAGTCTGAGATACAGCCACGCAAATGCACAAGGCACCTACCTGGACATAAGGATCAAGAGCTCGGGAAGGTGCTCTGCCACATTATCTGCCCCACCCCCCACCACCTCTGCATGGTCTCACCCATACCCCAGCCCATGAGCCACTCTGGAGGGGAGGAGTAAGAGGGTGCTAGAATCTGGCACCATTCATGTGTCCTTTGGAGAAGCTCCTCTTGGGGAGCCATTTAGGATTAATTTCCATAAATAAATGAGGTTCGAAGTTAACTGCACCTTTATTTGCATGGGGAGAGATGCAGAGTAGATCCTTCCTTCCTGCCTGCTCATCCTCACCAGAAAAACGAGAAAGGAGCCATTACCAGCAACCCACCCTCCACCAGTCTTGGGGGAAAAAGAAATGACATTTTCCCTTTACATTGGAAATACTTAAAAGTCCCAAGAATAGATTTATAGGAATATTTTAACCTTTTCTTTGATCCTTGAAATGTCATTGTTCTGTGGGCTGAATCGCCAAATGTGACCTTTTCCAGTAGCCAAGGGGCGGGAGGGAACCCTGCTGACTCTTTGAAAGGAGCTTCAGATGTTCTCCCTGCAGCTTCCCCAGCACCCGCACCCACCACCCACCATGAAGCTCGGAGCCAGTGGAAGGATTAGTGCGTGGGCGAGGCGAGCAGGGGCTAGTCAGAGCAGGGGCTAGTCGGGGAGGGCCGAGCAACTCTCCTCACCGCCTCGAATAAGCATGAGCTAGGTGTGGGTCCCTCACTAGTTAACTCACTCTGTGGCCTTGGGTTGGGCATTTTCTCTCTTTAGGCCTCAAGTTTCCTATAAAATGAGGAAAATTGTAATACTCACTTCGAAGAGCTGTTGCAAGACTAAATAAGACAATGCATACTGTATTGGTCAGTTCATGCAGAATGATGCTGAAAAGCAGATAATATAATAGTTACCAGCATGGATGACAACAATGAGCATTTATTCTTGGACTCACAGGTCTCCAAGATGACTGAGTTTGATGATCTAGACTGGATTTGACTGGAGGGCCCAATTTCAGGCCGTAGTTGAGTCTCCTCTATGTGTTCATGCTGACACCCAAGCCGAAGAGGACTGCGACTGCTTTTCTCCTGGTGGGTCCACTGCAGTACAAGGGGACAAGTAAAAATGCAGGATGCTTTCTATGGCCTTGGCTCAGAACTGGACCACTCTCACTTCCACTCGCCTTCTATTGGCCAAATCAAATCAAGTGACCAAGCCCTTCATAATGGGGTGAGGGAAAGGCACCTCCTCAAGGGATGGGGGAGTGAATATTTGCTGAACAATAATCCAATCTATCACAGCATGTACAGCCCCTGGCACTGTGCCTGGCATGTGATATAAACTCAGAATATTAATTCTCTTTCATACCACTTTGCATCGTTATTATATTTTACAGCTCAGGTTAATTCATTATAATTCATTATAATAGCATGAATCTTTCTGGCTAAAAGTACATACCTTATTGTCCAACATAAGTGGGTAGTGAAGTATTACATATGGGTGAATTCTCCAGACAACAGAAACTTACACCTTTCAGCATTTTTACTTTAATTATTTTGATGGAAATGTTTCTAGAGGGTGTCTCATACTTTCCAACCCTCTTAAATGGAGACTATCAAACACCATTTAATCATAAGATTGATGCGCTGGGACCACTGTGATGAACACCGGCACAACTCTGTGCCCATCTCTGGAGCCATCATTCTAATAAACCGTCACAATGGTTCTAATCAGAGCAGAGTTTCTGAAGCCTTAAGCATAGTGAGAAGTTGAAGGACTTTGAAGAGTGGTGAATCTAGTCATTACATGTAAGAGGGACTCCTACAAAGCCACCTGGCTGGGGTCCCTGCGGATGCAAGAAAGTGGATGAGAAATGCGGTAATACTCCAGAACCTACAGAACCCTTGTCCATCCATTCGTTTCAAGCTCTCATCCCACTTTCTCTGTATCTGTCAACTTCCCCTCCCTGGGTGTGCTTCTCTCTCTCTCCTTCTCTATGGATCTGTAGATCTGTTCTTTTCCCCCCTTTGATTCTCATCCTGCCTCCTTCCACCTGCCCCTCCTCCTTTCCCTGCTAGCTGTAATGTGGAGTGGAGTGGGTGTGAATGATCAGTGCTCAAGCATCTTCCAAAAATCATTTCATCTCCTCAAGTGTTATTATGCTTCTTCTTAATCATAAAACTTTCCAGTTTCTAAAAACCCAAATGGCCACAAAATTCTACGAAATTAAATCACATCATGCTTCTGTGAACACTTGGATTCTTTTTTTTTTTTTTTTCAGAAAATCAGTAACTCTCCATTAAAAACCACTGCCTACCCCCACTGGCGACCAGGCTTCTGATTATGAAGTTCTGTAGATCCCAAGCTCCAGTGGATGAGTAACTGCCCTCGTGGAACTGTCCCAAGTGCTGAAATGGTGTCTAGTTCCGCCCAAGTCTTGGGCTCCCTGTTCTTCACCTGAGAGTTCTGCCCCAGCATTCTCACATTGTTTTTTCTTCCCAGGTGTTCTCAGCTGTCTCTAAGTGATGAGCGAACCCATGGCGTCCTCATTATAGCCAATGAGAGGTGCCCATCTGCTCATCTGGCCAGGACTTTCTGAAAAGTGTTTAGGCCAATAACATGTCATAACAGTTGTCTGTGAAAATAACCTCCAGGCAATGACAATGAACTTTTTTGTACTAGGTCCCAGACTGGCCACACTAGAGGGCTAATTGCTGTGAACCGACTCACTTCTCTAAAGGGTAGTGCTGTTTGAGGTTCAAACCAAGAAGATATCATGAGGTACTGGACATCTACCTCCCCTTTTATGGGCCTCAGTTTTCCTCTCTGTGCAATACAATCTCTAAGATTCTAACTAACACTGACATTCTGAGATTTTTTTGATTATGTGGCCCAGGAGGTGGTAAAGGAGAGTGGAGGAGAAAGAGCCCTCAGTAAGAAGTCAGGAATTCTGGTTCCCAGCTCTGCCACCATATGCTACGTCACCTTAGGCCAGACCCTTCACCTCTCTGAACCTCATCTATAAAACTGGAATGACACCACTGTTCTTCCCATCCCTTTGTATCCTGAGGAGATTCAGATGGTAAGGTAGAGAGAACCCCATGCTGCTGGGCATGATTATGACAGGAGAGCATCAAACAGCTCTACCCTTTAGAGAAAACAGGTTATAAAACAGGACACACACAGTCTCTTTCCCTTCCTTATCCACAGCTTCCCAGCCTTAAGGAGTCTGTGAACCAGAGTCATATTAACTTCCACTGCTGACCAAACACCCTACATGCCAAGTCTATTTATTCTTTCATTCAATAGCTAATTATTGAGAAAATTCTATGGGCTGAGAAGGAAATCAGAGACAAACATGGTTCCTGCCCTCATGGACTGGAAGGGATGGTTAGCATGTGAAACACTTAACCTGGTGCTGGGCACACAGTAAGTCCTCATTTATAATATGTGATAGGCATTGGAGAATACCCTAGTTACTGAAGGAGTATACAAAAAAAGGAGACAATGGGGACCAGAATGTGACATCAGAGATCATTAAGAGTGAGCCACAAGAAGACTGGAGAAAGTCTATTCCAAGCAAAGAGGGCAGCATGAGCCAATGGCGAGGGCAGGTGTCAGAGATGAAGGAGGACACCTCATCCCAGGTATTTCCTGCCCCTCTGCCATCAGACTCTGGGTCTCAGTCCTGTGTCTTAGCTGGGGGCAGGGGGAAGAGATAGGGTAGAATAACTTTCTGCTGCTACCTCTCTCCTGTTGTCCAGGGCTGCTAGGCACCAAGGTTAACCCAGGGAGAGGTTAACCCGGGCCTTGCATAGGGAGGAGCTTAACCTCATGTTGTTGAAAACCTGTTTGGCTTCATCATCATCATCATCATCATCATCATCATCACCATCACTGCCACCATTATTATGATTTATCGAGCACTCACATAGGCCAAGAGCTTTGTATTAAATCCCTACCATCCTTACATCTATGAGATAGGTATACTTGGACCCATTTTACAGATGAGGAAACTGAAGTTCAGAGGGCTTATATGGTTTGCTCAAGAACGCACAGCTAGCCAGTGACAAGCCTCAGCCAGACTGGTGTTATGCTATCATGATAGCTGGTCTTCACTGAGCACTAGCTAATGTGCCAGGCACCATGCAATGCACTTCAGATGCATTTGCCCACTTAATTGTCCCACGGCCCTATAAAGTATGTAATATTATTGGCCCCATCTTGTGGCTGAAGAAGCTGAGTCCAAAGAAGGTAAGTAGCCTAGTCAAGGTCACATAGCTAGGTAGTTCCAGTATGAGGATCCTCACCCATGTCTGCCTGCTCTAATCCTCTACTCCATGATGGTAACTATTGTACTATCAGCCTCCTGTCATTGAACAAGGTGCAGGAGGCAGAGGCAGGCACTTCCTCCTCCTCCTCCTCCTTATCAGTGCTGGCCTCTGTTTAGGCTAGCTCCAAGGTACCAGGATGGCATAGAGGCATGCCTGGGGCAAGGTGAGGAGTCATTGCCAAGATGACCTTGGATTCCCAGGGTCCCACCAGGCAGTAAATATCCCCGTGCTAAGTGTTTAAGCTCTTCCAGAACAAGCTGCATTGGAGGGGCTTCTGTGTCTCAGGCTGGAAAGCACCACTGGGCAGATTTATCCCTCCAAGAGGTCAGAGAGCCACTGTATTTCACCACAGGGCCAACAGGGGCCCTCGTTCTCTGGAATTATATTTCTATCAAATATTCATTTGTCTGGTTTATGGGCTACTGAAGACCTGGACTCACTGGATCCCGCCAGCCACATGCTTGCATGCCTGTGCTGATGCCAATCTTCCGTTCTTGGCTCATAGCCCACTGTACGGCAAGATGCCACTTCTGATTGAGCACCCACAGGAAAGGCCAAGGTACCCTGGGCCTATCCCTTGGGTCTACCCCTTCACCAGGACAATCCAGTGCATATGACTGGAAGCCACAGCAGTGGATGAAAGTTGCTGCTATTTCCCCAGAGCAGAGGGGCCTGCGGCAGATGCTGTTAGTGCCCCACACAGAGGTACTGGCTGCTCGCACCCTGCACCCTTCTCTGAAGGATTGTCCCAGACTCAGGGGAGCTGTCTCACTTGGAGATGTCTGGGAGCTTACCTCCCCACTCCCCAGGGGAAACCCATAGCCCATGATCAAATGAGGTGGGCATATATCAGGGAAGCCCTCTTACCACTCAGTGGGACAATCTCCAGAAGAGTTCCTACTCTGGAGCTCCTGTGGGATCAGGTTTAGAGACTTCTCCTGAAACCACATCTCTGCCTGCCCTATCCTTCTCTTTCCTTATATGTTTCTCCCAAGTGGCCTCCTTTAGTATACCATATGCATGTGAATCTCCATCTCAGGCTCAAGTTCTAACTAACTCACCCAAGACAGGACCTTAAGCCTAGTAGCTCCTAACGCTTCAACTTAAAACTGATCCCGGAAAAGCTTCTCACTTATGGCAGGAAAAAATGGGAGAACTCTTATCAATTAAAGATTCTGCCCCTTGAGTCTGCCAGAGGCAGCAGGCCAGCACCCGCCTCACTGCCCATTCTACATATGAGAAAACAAAAGTAGAGTGACTTGTCCAAGATCATGTAGCTGGTTTGGGGGAGGGTCAGGAATCAAACCCAGGTCTGTCTGACTCCAAATCTCAGATTTTTCCCTGAAGGGGTCTCTGGACATTCTAAGAGAATGCCCTGAGCCACATGCTTTGCCCATGTCATCTTTCAAGGTGCTGTTAAAATGCCACCTCATCCAGGTAGCCTTTCCTGCTTACCTCTCAGAATTCATGATGCATGAGAAAACCAGAATCACGCTCCACAATACAACCTAACCATAAAAATAAATACAGTGATGGCAAAGTGACGGCCTAGAAAGACTGTGAGCTTGAGTTCTGCTCTCTTTGTTAAAACAGGGGATCGACAAGGACTAGAGTGATGTTAAAGGACATAGGGCCCCTACCAGAGACTTTCTCCTGCCAGGAGAAGAATTGAAAATGATTTCAAAAGAGATCGACCCTCTCACTCACAGTTCAGTGAGACTTGATGAGCAGCATCTAGGGCAGCAGTCCCCAACCTTTTTGGCACCAGGGATCATGCTCCTATGAGAATCTAATGCCTGCTGATCTGAGGTGGTGCTGAGGCGGTGATGCTGGTGCTGGGGAGCAGCTGCAAATACAGATGAAGCTTCGCTCGCTTGCCCGCTGCTCACCTCATGCTGTGCGGCCCGGTTTCTAACAGGCCACAGACCAGCAACCGGTCCACAACCGGGGGGTTGGGAACCCCTGATCTAAGGGACCCGCACTGAGAAATGCTGATTCCATGGACCTGGTTTACAGGGTCTGGGTCTAGCTCACTCACTTTCAGCCTATAGTCCACTGAGGAGGCCAGTTCTCCCTCATGGAAGACGCCATGAGCCCCAGCCATCCCCGATCTGCCTGGCATACAGTAGGCACTCAGGAATGCTTATAGAATGAGAGTGAGGCTGAGCGCATTGTGAAGGAAGGGAAAGCAAGCGATTATTGAACACTGTCATCTGACTCAAATCTGTGAATTTCTAGTACGACAAAGGCTGATTTTTATTTATTTCCTTTTTTTAGAAAGTAAAGTGGGCTTTCTTTGTGTTTGAATGGAGAGCACATACCCTCAGTACCCTATTGTGGAGAAAATCAGGCTTTATTGTAAAAACAATTGTGCCAAATTTAAAGCAGGGTTTAAAATTGAGACATGTTAAGTGCGGTCGTTAATACATCAGGCTTTTTTCTTCCAATTGAGAAGGAAGCTATTCCCGTCTGCACTCTGCCTTTGCTGGGCTGAAGAGGCAGGGAGGGAAGGGGGAGAGGTACTCAGTGAGGCAGATGGGGGTCTCTGAATCCCAGGACCCACAGCATCCTGGGCACGGCAACATACACACACACACACACACACACACACACACGCACACGCACACACACAGGACATGTGGTCTGGTGGAGGATATTTTTATTCTTATCTGTAAATATGTTTATAGGCAAATGTTCACAAATTTATGTATTTTAAATCACATATAACTATGGATTTAGCAAATCTCCTGTATTTGAATGAACACCTAAAATTGGGCTTCTCCTGGAAACAGGGACTGACCACATAACTCTCACCCTCACTTTCCTTTGTCTAATATTTCTTCTGCAACCAATTCTGGAGGCTACAGCAGTCACTGGCACATATCTCAAGCATCTAGTATCTCCCATAACATCACAGTAACCCTATGAGGTTAAGTTCATCGTCTCCATTTTACAGGGGCACAGAGAGGGTAGATCATCTACCCAAAGTCATAGAGCAAGAAAGCGGTGGAGAGAAGATTTGAACGCAGATCTGCTTCCAAAGCCCACGTTCCTAATGTGGCATTCTCCTGCCTCCTACGAAAGGGCTCTGAGAAAGAAAAATACAGACCTACAGTGACCCAGGAATAGAGAGGGAAAGGGACTGAGGGGAAAGAGAAATCATCTTTTTAACTTTACCTTTTGTCCTTCTTCACAGAAGAGGAGAAGGCAATGCGAACGTGGAGGCGGAGATTGGAATGGTGCAGCCACAAGCCAACAAAGGCCGGCAGCCCCCAGAAGCTGGAAGAGGCAAAGTCCAGGTTGTCCCCCTGGAGCATCTAGAGGGAGCACAGCCCTGCTGACACCTTGATTCCTGCCAATGATCCTGATTTGGGGCTTCTGGGCTCCAAAACCATGAAAGAATAAATTTATGTTGTTTTAAAGTACCTGGTGTGTGGCCATTTGTTACAGCAGCTACAAAAAACTAATACAAATGGTAAAAAATAAAAATTAAAAAAAAAATGGGATTGCCCGGGATGGCTCCCAAGACTCCTTCCAGCTACAACATTCATGTTTCAGTTCTGCATGGTAGGACTGCACAACCCTTAACCCCTGAGAGTCTCTGCGTACCTACCCCAGGGCATGCTGGGAGCTGCCAGTCAGCCACAGCTCTCTGTGCAGGCTGCATTTCTCTTTCTCAGTTGGCAGGCTCAATAGTGCCTCAAAGTCTCCTCCCTAACCTCCATTGGATCTGTCCAGCTGAAGTTAAAGGGCAGAGTAGCCATGCTCCAAGGACTCTCCCAAAGATGGAATAGCTCAGCTGAGGACACCATGAGGCTGGCCCCAAAATAACAGTAACAGTAATTATGGCTCTCTTTTTGAAGGTCTATTACATGGAAGGCTCATTGTTGAGCATTTTACATACATCAACTCACTTAGTCCCCATAATTAAGTGAGTGGTTCAAGGAGGTTATGGGGTTTTTTTCGAAGTCACACAGCTATTCAGCAGCTGGCTCAGAGTCTCAGCCCAGGTGTCTGTGACTCAGAAAGCCCGTGTCCCCAACAACCAAGTCATGCTGTCCATCTAACATCTGCTACCTCCACCTCCTCAGCCGTACCCTCTCCTTGGCAAACCCCAGCTATGGAGAGAAATCCAAAATTGTCCCTCCTGGGCCTGCTAACTGCGAACCATCCAGACCTCGACCGCCTTCGAGTATACAAATTTGTAGGTGAGAAAAATCCTCAGGCTTGAAACCAACCGAGGGAGTTTAAAGAAATTTTGACTTCTCACAGGTATATATTTAGCCTCATTCTTTATCCCCAGGCATTCAGAGATGGCTGACATATTCTGGCGTCGCTGCCGTAGCTTACAAAGAAGGAGGGTTGGAGGCAGACAGGGCCCCAAGATGAGCAAAGAATGTCTCCAGGTCATTTTGGACTACAGAGGTGGGCACGTGAACTTGGCCATACATCAGCCAGCGATTTTCCTTCCATAAGGATGAGAGTCCAGGCATTTTGCCAAAGTGAGTCAGAGAATTAAGAGACACAGCTCCCTTTTTAGGGGCGAGAGGGGGGCCACTCCACCATCTCTTTGGCCAGTCCAAGAACCTTATAGGCCCAAAGATAACACAGCTCCCTCAGGTCCCAGACTCTCAAGGCAATTTCTAGAGTCTTTAGGACTTAATGGTCCAGCCTTCATCCGAGGCTTGAATCTCCACCAAAAAGTTAAGGTTCTTTAAGGTAACCTAAAAATACAAACTGGGCCTAGTGCAATGTGGTAAGGAAGGGTGAGGACTGTGGCAAGGAAAGAAAACACGCGTGCCACCTGAATGTTTTTATGTTTTTAAATTTAAACACTGAGCCAACAAAATAAGTTGTGGCCTGCTGCTTCCTGGCCTCCCGTGAGCCTTTCCCAGCTCACTCCCTCTGTTCACTCATTCTCCATCGTCCAGCATTTTTCCAGGTCCTTGTCCCTATTGCTCTTACCCACTAGACCACGTTTCCTTACCTTTCACACCCTTCCCCTTTTTAGAAGCTCAGCTCGAGTCAAGTCCTGCCCCCTCCAAAAAGCCCTCCCTGACTGCTCCGGTCCTCAGGGATCTCTCCTCCCATGATTCCTGTCACCACTTGCTTAAAGGACCCACATTTGGTCATCATTACAGCGCGTGTTGGGTGCACTTGACCTATGGCAGACTTGTCTTCCCAGTTTCATCTCGAGCACTTGGACAGAAGGATCTGAACCTTGTATCTCTAGTCATTAAATTTCAGACCTAGAAAAACTCCCTCCTAATGCTCTGACTATCCAGATTTTGATCACCTTTCATCCAGGACCTGGATTTACCTCATCCACACCAAGGCTGCCCCAGTAGCTAATGAGTTGAGGATTGGGGCCACACAGACCCCTTGCTGAGTGCCTGTTGAATGCCTTCACTTTCCAAAAAGCAGCTACAGAGTTAACGAGGGCCTGTGTGCAGCCAGACAGAGCTGAGCACTTTGTACACATCAGGCTTGTTCCCACAAAACAGAAACTGGGGCTCATTTGAAGAACATTAAAGCTGGGAGCCACGCTGGAGTTTTCTAAATAATTAATAATTGTATTAGCTATATTTCCCATTGCTTCTTATGTGTTGAATATTGTTTAATCCTCAGATAAACTCTGAGAAAAAGGCACACTTCTATTCTGATTTTATAGATGGGCCTCAGCACTGAGAAATAAAGAGACACGGCCAAAGTTATGCAGCTAGAAAGTGCTGGAGAATAACTTCTTCAAGGTCAGAGCAGAACTGCGAATGACTCCCCGCCTCTATGCTGCCCACTCATGTATCCCATATTCTGCTCACCTATTCCAGATGTTGCTAAATCCTGTCTGATTTGTCTGTCCCTCTCTGGAAGCCAAAGCACCTAGGGCTTCTCTCTCCATAACACCTGTCACAGCGCAATTGCCTGTTAGTACGGATACCTCCCAAGTACCCAGAGAGCCTCCAAAGAGAGGAAGCAGGTTGTGATCACACCCACATCCCAGCATCCAGCACAGGGCCTGGCACACAGGAAACAGAAAACACTCCGTGATTCTTTGGTTGAATAAATGAAAGTCCAAGTGATCCAAAGAAGAAATTGATCTAGTGCCTCTTTCTGGGAGAGGAGGCAGCCCATCCACACCAGCCTTCTCCATTTCTACCCCATAACAGGATGCCCAGCTCAGCCTGATCCACTCCTGGCCCAGGCTTCTCCTCGGATATGTCTCAGCAGTGGGGACTGCAAAGTCATATTGGATTAAGACCTGCTCTGGCTGTCACCCGTGGTGGAAAGCTCGCCTATCAGGCAGCCCAGAAGGGCCTGGTATCTAATGGAGATTTGCTAATAAGATCTGAGTTGGTGAGCTTTGCATCCTATTAACACAGGGGAGTGCGGGCCTGTCTGTCTGCTGGAAAATTGCAAACACAATAGAAAAGTCACTTATGAATATTAATGGGACTGGAAACAATGTCGAGAGAAATTGTTGATGTGATGGGGAAGCAGCTAGGAGGGGGCCGTGGAGTGGGGGCGGCCTCCCTTCCTGCCTGTGCCTGTCCCTCCAGAGCTGCCTGGAAGCAGAAGAGTCTGTGTGGCTTTCACAGCTAGACTGAGAGTGACCAGTGCGACGATCCCAGGAGGGAGCCTTGAGTCTGATCTCAGAGTCCAGACTCCCCTCCCCAGATCCACGCAGGCCGGTCCAATGTCGCTTTGTAGGGGCAACATGGTGAGACGTTTGAGAAGGAACGTGGGCGCCACCACTTCTACTCCTGGACTTCCAGGTGTGACAAGCATCCCTCTTGAACCCTTTCCTGAAACCAAGGTTTGTCTAGGGCAGCTTCGACACAGAAGGTCATGGCTTCTGTAATTCTCGAGCAGACCAACGTGCACAGTCAACCAGTGTAACTCTCAGCACAGCCCCGAGACTATTAAAGTCCAAAGGGCCCTTAGTGAACACTCCTTCCTTTCACCAGCACTTCCAAAATTGTGTGTGGGGCGCCCTAAGTGTCAAAAGAAGTGTCTCAGGTGTGTCAAGGGATCGTGGGGTGGCAAAGAAGGCTGAGCATTGGGTTACAGATTAGAGGCTGAAATTCAGATCTCCCGAACCCCCACCCTCACCCCAATCCAAAGGTAAGCTAGAACCCATGGACCCAAATGTGAGTAAGACATAATTCCTGCCCTGCTAGGAATTTACAGTCTGATATGGAAGGCAGACATTCAGTGATGTGCACTTCTCATTGCAAACCCCCTACAGCTGACTATGGCCATGTATTTTTTATAATACTCGTCAATAAAGAAAAGGCACAGACCCCAATAGGAAAATGAGCAACCACCGAGAGCAGCCAGGCTGCCTGAGCAGAACGAGCATGGAGGGACCCAGCACAGTACACGAGCTGGCTGTGCGCGCCGAAGCCAAATGCCCTTTCATTCAATGGCAACTACAAAGTACAACCTTTTTCTACCAGCTGGGCAACCTTGAGTGTGTGAGTAAGTCCTAGGAGCTCCAGTTTCCTCATCTGTAATCTGGCCATAGAATACCTACGTCCTGGGATTATGAAATAAGATAATGTATGCACAGTGTGCAGACCACCCTGGCACACAGGGGGCAACCTATACATCTCTAGGCCCTTCCTACCTTCCTCCCCTGCCCAACTCGAACTTGAAACTAACAGACCTCCCATGCCCTCCTTCCTCACTTCTACCACCTACCCAACTCCAGGATCCAATTGCCTCGAAAGGCTCAGAATTTGGGGAGCCTCAGGCTCTGTTTGCAAGAACCATCCATCATCTGCCCCCGAGTTCCAGCCTGGTATTGGCTCTAGGGAAAGGGGGTTCCTAGCATATGTCTCTCTGTACACGCAGCCTGAGAGTGTGGAAATGACTTAGTTCTCTCCTGGCTACCAAAGCTTAACATTGTGCGGGTGAGTGTGGGCAGGGCGTGTGGGGCGGGGATGGGGGAAATTCATGGGTTAGACCAGGCTCTCAAACAACCGAATCCAACCTGGAACATATTTAAATTGCCCAGTCTGTTTTTATTATTATTATTATTATTATTATTATTATTATTATTATTTAACTGTGTTTAGGTGAAAAATGTATCATCTAACTTATCAAAGACCCACAAATCCATTTTTTTCTATATTCCTGAAGCTTTACGCATTTATATTATATGGCTGGACCCCAAAGACATTTGAGTGTGTGATCCCTGGTTGAAACCTCCAGCTGCCTTTCCTACAGGGCCATGCAGAGGGACTGGTTAATGAGGTCAGTGGTTTCTGGTTTTCAAGGTTACATGATAAAACATAGGGAAAGGCCAGTGATTGTCATTAATATTATTAAGCCCCCAGTAGAATACATAATCCCTGTTGCCCCTTCCTGCCCTTACACTCCAGGCTGAAGGCTTGCCCAGACCCTCTGTTGGTCTCCCTGCTCTTTGTATGATTTCAGGGGTCCTCCCTCCTCAAACTCACCTGTTTTCCTACAGGTGTTGGGCCTGGGGAGGAACCAGTCCAGGCAGCAGGGCCCCTGCAGGCCCCTCTGCTAGTTTATATTGTATTTGTGGGATAATTACTAATGGCACAGATCATTTTTACTAGCTGAACTGTCTGCATTAAAATGATAGATTTTTTTTATTAAAAACATACGAGGGAGCTGCCATCACAGTAGGAGAAGGATAATTTTCCTTTTAGTTTAAGAACAGATGGTTACCGATGTTCAGTGTAAATAAATTGAGACTCAGCCTAAGCGTTTGGGAAACACATTGAAAATCACTGGACCTGCTTCAAGCCTACTGCCCTCTCAGGCTCTCCTGGTCCTTCCTTCTGGCCTGAACCCAGCCCCACCCTACCAGTGAAGGGAATTCTCCCCCAAACCACATTGAAAAGTCCAGGCATCCAGCTATGGTGGGTGGAAGGGTGAGCAATGATCTGGCCACCCCAGCACTCGGGGTGCCTCTGGTATCATTACAGAGGCTGGAGCTTAAGAAGTCTAGTAGCAGGGCAGAGAGAGCCACAGAACATATCTGTCCCACCACAGAACAATGTCTGGTTAGGGGTCAATGCACTTGAGTGCCAGGCCTCAGGAAAGCGCCCTCCCCGATCTGGGCCTCAGCCTTCTACCTGAACACCGAAGGCCTTGGATCAGCCATAGCTCACAAAGTGGCCTAAGGGACAGAAAAGTTTCAATTAAAAAAAGTTTTTCAAACCTGCACTGCCAGTCATATAAAAGTATAGTACATATAATTATGTATAGTACATAATACTTGAAAATAAAGAACTATGTTACTGGTTTATGTATTTACCATACTAAACAAAAAAAGTTTTGCAACAAAGTGATTGGAAACTATTCAGTAAACAGACTTCTTTATTATAGGATTTTTCAGAACATTTACTGTGTTAATGTGGATTGCATTTCTCCAATGCTCATGGAACCCTTTTTCCCAAGGTGCTTTGCACAGTTTGGGGAATGCTGGGTGTGGGAGTGAGGGTTTTCTGAGGGCTCACTCAGCTCCAGCACTCTTTGCTCTATGAACCACTGTCATCTGAAGACAGCCCCTGCTTACTGAGTCATTCCACAAGCATTCACGCACTGCAGGCCATGTCCATGGCACTGGGCTACGGGCTGAGTATACAGAGGTGCATGGAACACAGGTGCTGTGAGTCCCCCACCTGTACACCCTCAGCCTGCCCTAGAGGCTGCCTGTAGAAGTTTCCACCTATTTTCATATTACTTTGCCTGAATGCATTTTCAAATTATGGAAGCAGATTCCCGCCAAGCATAGGCAGGCCAGCATTAACACCCCGGGAGTAACCCACAGACAACAAGGGATGGGTGTTGATAAATAAATACCCCAGTTTCCTTGCCCTTTAGGGGAAAAATTAAGATGTGTGTTTTATAAACTCTCAGAGGCTCCCCAGCAAGACTGAGTTCTAGCTGCCCACATTAGCAACCTCCTGATTAGCTGATCCCTTGCTGATTTTCTCCCTTCTCTATTTATCTTACCCACTCCCTCATGGCACATTTCAGGGGTCACCTCCCAAATAAAATATTTACACCAAAGTCCTTGTCTCAGGCTCTGCTTTGGGGGAAACCCAAATTAAGACAGCCTCTGATCTCATAGATCTTACAGTCTGGTGGCAGAGGCAGCAAGAAATGAACAAATACATGACCACAAATTGTAGTGAGAGATGTGAAGCAAAAATAAATTATGTAATTAATTAATAAAACCATGATGCAGCACAATGTGAGGTGAGCAATTTCAGGGAGGTTTTACGGATGCTCACTTTGGCCCAGCCGCTGAGGATTCAAGACTCAGCAACTCAGTCTCCTGAAGGTGGTAGACACTCAAATTCTAATGCACTGTGAAAGAAGCAATAATAAAGGAGAATGGTACAGAGAACAGAGGAGAGATCACCCTTCTGGGACATGGGATAGCCTGCTTCCTGGGACTTTATCCCACCATAATGAAGTTCTGTTTTAAGGGCCTCATTCACACTAAAGTGTAAAAGATTAATATCCTCTGGGATATTAACTTTCTATAAAGGTAAGTGGCTTTTTCTGCATTAGTCATTGAAGAGGGCTGGAATTTTCTTCTCATGGGGTCTTTCAAATACCATCAAAGACATTTTATACTGGCAATTGCTTACTTCACCAATGTGGATGTCCTGTCCTGTTCCCACCAACTCCTCCTCCCGGCATGGATTACGGTGTTCGAGGGAGCTCCCCTCTTAGCCTGAGATTTCAAGCCCATGGCTCTACAGAGAGAGGAACACACAAGCTCTACCTGTTTATGTTCTGGAACACTGACAGTGGCTTCTACCAAAACTAAAAAAGAAATCAAGAATGTTTTCTGCATCTGTAAGTTGAGTCTCCCTTTAGAACATTGGAAAGGAAGAAGGACCAAGGACAGAACTAGGGTCCACATGAAAAGGTTTGCAGATGGAACCCCTGAGAAAGAGACAAAAAGGAAGAAGGAGAAAGGAATGACTCTCACTGACATTGTCGACATTGACGAAGTCTGTGGATTACTTGTGAATTTTACTTATTTTTAGTGATTTTCTGTTTTCCAGGTTTTCTTCATTGAATGTATTTCGATGTTCTTTTTAAACAAGTGTACTATTTGGGGCAGACTCAACTAGCCTAGCACAATAGGTATTCAGTAAACCTTTGTTGATCTTTTATAAAAATGGAGACCATGCCCACCAAAAATGCCCCAGGCTCTCAGTTCTTCAGGGTATTAATACCCTGTGAGGTCATCTTTTCAAATGCATTGCCTCTTCTTCAAATCCAGCTTTTCTCAGAAACTCAGGGAAAGGAAGAATAAGTCTGGATACAGTGGAGAGTAAGTAGGGGTACCCCATGCCCTAAGACACCATCTGAGAGTCCCTGGTATTCCACAAACCTCAGTGTGAAAATTGTGATCTTGCCCCTCACCTTCTCCCTAAATATACATATTATTCAAATTGGGACACAGGAGGCTCAGAGAGAAACAAAGGGCCCAAGATAACACAGTAATGTGGTGGCCAAACCAGATTACAGCCTGAACTTGCCCAAGGATAGCATCTCCATGACCTTCACTGATCCAATTGCCCATCCCAAACAAATGGCTGTGGCCGTGGGAAAGGGATACACTGATTGTCTGAAGCCCATCGAGGCTCACCCTTGAAGCTGGGAGTCAATGAGTCTCACATGTATCAGAATATCGGGTACTGCTGATTATGAAGGGGTAAAAGGGTGGGAGAGAGAGAGGCAACAGAGTCAGGACTACAATCCAGAAAGCGCTTGTTAATTCTACTGGACCAACATCCCTGCATCTCTGTAGTTGTATCTGAAATGTGGAGATGACGTATTTCTCTTCCTAGAAGCAGACCATCTCTCAGGCCTCTCCCACCTGGGGTTGGCAAGGGCCAGTGGAAAGCCAGGAGACCAGGCTCTCCCACTTATTAGCTAAATGCCCTTGGACAACTCACCTCCCTTCTGTGGGCCTCATTTTGCCCCATCTGAGGGCATGAGACTAGATCAGAAATGGCAAAGTGGTTTACTCACTTATCGACCATGGTCGATTGGTAGAGGCTGCCTGGACAGATTACCGAAAAGGATACTGAAGCTATATCTGAGGTCAGTGGAAAGGTGGCATGGCGTGCCTTTCCCCAGATCAAGGAGTCCAACCTGGTAGCGTGACTGCATGTAGCACTCCTTGCATTATGAGAATAAGCAGCGCTAGGTCGCGGGATTCGTATAAATCCCCTGCGATTCCAGGACCTCCCCAAGAACCTCTCTCTTACTCACAGATTTGTCGGCTACTCTACCAGACCCAGAGCTTAGAGGTCATCCAGTCAGAGCATGAGGATAGTGAGCTCCTGACCGGAAGGGCCTTGGACGGTCACCTTGGATGAGCCCCCAAAGCTGCCCCAGCTCCCTGCACCAGGATGCAAGGGAGAGTCTGGAAGAGGGAGTGTTACTCACAGGTTGACCTTACTCTGTACAGTAAGTATGTGTTCCTGAGAAAATTGCACTCAAATTGAATTTTTATAAATGGAATCCTATTTCAGCAATGATTTACAACACAATTTCCAAGGTACTTTATCTTCGTTTTGGAGTAATGTTCCTAACATTTTAGCTTTAAAACTCTCCTTCCTTTTATAAGCACTAAGAATGTTCCAGTTAGACAGGGCCACAGACACCAGCAAGTCCTACCTTTTCAATTCCTGGGAAATCGAGGCCCAGAGAGGGAAGAAGATTAGCATTTGTTAAGTCCCTGCAAAGTCTCACATACAATTTTAGTTCTTTATATGCATCATGTTGCCTGGTTCCCTCACAACACCATGAAATGGGATTGATGTCATCCCCACTTTACAGACAGAGAAACTGAGGTCCAAGCAGATTAAATAGCCAGCACAGGGATAACCAGATGGTAAGTGGCTGCTTCAAACCCTCCAAGGACTCCCACTGACCACTCTGTTATGACTTATGAGGATCTGCATGTCCAAGCCCTTCACCCCTGCCCCTCCAACTTCACTGGTTCCTTTCTGGTCCTCAAGTCACACCCCAGGACATTTTCCTGGAATACTCTTTTTGCTTACTTTTACCTGGCTAGATTCTCCTTTATTCAAGTGTCACAACCCATCACTCACACCTCCAAGGGTCTTACCCTCCCAACTACCCACACACCTATTGCATTACTTTCTTTTCTTTTCTTCATAACACTTATCATCTATAAAATTATTTGAGTTTATTCATGCATTTATTGCCTCCCCCACTAAAATATAAGTTCTGTAAAGACAGAAACATATCTGTTGTTTCTCACTGTATCACCAATCCCAACAGGACCGGAATGCTCAGTAAATATTTGTAAAACAAATGAATGCAGTAGTAGATCTGAGATCCAAGTCCAGGTCTACACAACTTTTTAAAAATTATTATTGGCAAATAATTTCTCAATAGAAAAGTTCTTTGAAATTGTCTTTGGAATTTAGTATTTGGGTTTTGTTTCTTAAAGTATATCTGGGCTATCACAGATGAGAATTTCTCATTCAGATTAAAAACAAACAAAAAAAAATCCAGGTCCAGAGACAATTACTGATCTTGAAGACCAAGGAGACTCCACATCTCTTGCAAGGACCTCATAGAGAGCAAACAACTTATCCCCACAATTTTTCCTGTGACCAGCCACTCACAAGCCCAGACCACACTGCCAAGAATTAAATGGATCATAACTCACAAGGTGGGTTCCCAATAGCTACCGAAGGGCACAGTCCCTGTTTCTTTACCTGTCTGCCACCCTGGGCTGCTTGACACTTATTTATGCTAGCAATTACCCTCTGGGCACTTACCAAAGGGTTGTTGACTTTATTATTGACTCCATAAGGAGGCAAACCCCTGCTTCAGGTTCACAAGGGTCCAAAAGGGAACAGAAAGGTCACTGGCTCAGGGAAGGGAGAGAGGGACAGTAAGCAAGGCCCTTCTTAGGATGGAGGTGGAATTCATCCCCTTCCCAGCTCCTCAGATAATGAAGGACAAAGACATCTGGTGATAGTGTCAGAACTACTAAGGCTGGAGGCACGAATGGAAAGGGAAAGACAGCTCTTAAGAGAAAAGAAGCCTCAGAATGTCCCTCCATGGGTGGAGGACAGCAGCATGGGAGAGGGGGGCAGCATCAGAGTGCGGATGGACCTGGGGCAGGAAGGAGAGAAGCCTGAGTGGAACTTAGAGGAGGGCCACAGACAGTAAGGAGGCGCGCAGAGCACCTGGTGCTTCCTCTGGCCCAGGGAAGAGGGATGGGGGCAGCATGAGCCTGGATTTAGAAAAAACACTCGTTCATTTAGTCATGTGTCCCGCCCCAGGATTCCCCAGCCCTATCCACAATGCCTTTTCAGATGGCCAGCAGGAAATGTGGGTGCCCTTCCCAGCAGGTCCCTAAGGCAGTCAAAGTGAAAGGCAGGAGAGACGAGGCATTCTTTCTCTCTCTCCTTCTCTCTCTCTCTTCTCTCTCTTCTTCCTCTCTCTTCCTTCTCTCTCACTCTCTCCTCTCTCGTCCATCGTCTGATACTATCTTCAAGCTCTTGACGGATCTTTATTATCATCTATGCTCTCCTCTCCTCTCTTCTCTCTTCTCTTCATCTCTCTCTCTCGTTCTCTCTCTCTCTCTCTCTCTTTCTCTCTCTCTCTCCCCTCTCCTGGAGGAAGGCCACAACAAGTAGGCGGGCAATTCTAACCTAGGAGATTCGTGCTCCGTTGAGAGAATAATGCTCTAGAAAAAAGAAGGGCTCTTAACCCGACATGAGCTTCCTAGGGGACACACCATCTAGGCTAAGAAAGGGAGAATGAGTGGAAGGCAGCCAGGTATCCAGGAAGAGAAAAAGACCACAGGCCAAGGCCCAGGGGTGAGAGAGAATGCAACCCACCAAGGCCCTAGAGACTGCTGTCAGGGATAGAGCTCCAGGGTGAGGTGGGAAACAGTGGGAAAGGAGACAAAGGGTTAGAGGGAGTAGGTGCCAAGAGCCCATAAGCAATGATAAAGGGCTGGCCATTATCCTGAGGACATTAGAAAGCCATTGAAGATTTATAAATAGAGAGACCCTATCAAATTCGAATTTTAGGGAACTCATTCTGCCCTCTCAGTTTCTTTCCCTCGCAGTTTCTTGGTCATGGGGGTGGTTCTGGAGAGTTGGAGGTGCATCCTGGGTCAGAGTTGCTGTAGGGGACATGAGGAAATCATCATGAGGTCTGCAACAGAGCAGGGATTGGTGGTGAAGGACAGGTCACAGCCATGCTCCTGGTGAGAGATCCTGTGAAGGGCAAGAGCCAGCTAACTGGAGAACCCTGAGCTAGGGCGTGACCCCAGCAGCCCTGAGGGCAGAGGTTCCAGGAAGGTGGGGTCATCCTTGAGTACCTTATCCCCAGCCCCACTGACACGGGATCCTAACAGAACAGCAAACCCAAAGACAGCACTACCTTGGAAACTCAGGCTCCCCATCTACATTAGGCCTGTCTTGCTCCTCCCCGTGCAGTGTTTCCATGGTAACCATTAGAGGCTGCTGAGATTCTTGCTGAGGCTGCAGAATGGCATTAATCCTGCCTGAGCCCAGGCTGGAAGTGCTTCCTGGTAACTCACTGTGGATATAGGGTCCCTGGCCTTTCTCACTTCTCAGGACATAAGGCCCAGGAGCCACAGGGATGTTGGAAGTGTGATGGGAGAGGAATTGGGGTGCAGAGAACAAGCTCTGTTGAGTCCACAGCCCTGCCCTTTCTCTAGGCCACAGGCTGACCCTCTGAGCATGGTCATCTGCTAACAGAAGCAGATTCATTGTGACCTTTCTCAAATGCCTGAAACGAAAATATCTTCTGTGGATAGTCTTAGAGCAATAATAAAAATGCCAGCAATGTATTGAGTACTCACTGAGCACTGTGCTTGGTCTTCACAGGCCCAGTCTCAATGAGCACTCACTATGGGGCAAGGGAGGTACACAATTCCTTATCCTCATTGTCCAGATGTGGAAATCAAGGCTTCAAGAAGACAAGTCATTGCCCCAGGTCACGCAGTCAGCAAATGGCACATCGAAGGAGAAACCCTCTCAATTTAGGCATCCTCTTGAAAAACCACTGATGGATGATTTTCCAACAGCTACCTACAACGCACTTCTTATAATTGGGAGCTTACTTCCTGAAAAAGCAACCTTTTGCATTGTGGGGGAGCCAAGAAACAGAAAGTCCTTCCTGACAGTGAGCAGAAGCCAGCATCCCTGAGCATGGCTCCCGTGGACCCAGGCGTGCTGCCTAGGACTTTGCAGAACCTGGTACTGTGCCCGTGGAGCTGCAGCCCATAAGGCAATGACTTCACCTCCCACTCTCCTGGAACAGCACTCAGCAGCTCAAGAAGTTCCTCCCTATAGAGCTGTCAGATGGTTGATTAATTGATTGATTGGTGTTTGGGGCTCATTCTGCAGCCAGACACAGGACTCAGACTGCGATCAGGGTCAAGGCTCAGCTGATGTCAGGAGCCAGGCGCTGTGTACCTAGCCAAGGTCAAAGTTACCATCTGTGCCTGGGTCAGATATCTGTAAACAGAATTTCTGTGTGTAAAGTTTCCAGGCCCTTCCAGAGGTCATGCTGCAACTTTGGCCCCATTAGCATACAATTCTCACCAACAAGCTGGGCCCATCTGGTTTCTTATTAATCCAAAAGTGAGACAGAGAAAGCATCCTTCTGAGATCAAGCAACCACGGGTAAAACAGCCTGCCAAGCATGCCATCACCTTCGCTCCCCTGCAGCCAGGAAACACCCTGCCTTTCTCTTAGCTGCGGCCTCCAGGACCCCATGGCCAGGCCGCAAAGCTTTGTCTGGTGACCAAGCCTGCCTCCTGTGGGGACAGAGGAGAAGCAAGTGGGAGGAAAATCTGGGAGCAAAGTAAGGGCTCTGTGGGGGAAGGGAACAGCAGGAAACAGAGGAAGTGGGTATCATGAGGTCATTCAAGGTCCAGCTGCACCCAGCTGTCACACCTGCCTCTTCCCTTCGGGTAAGTAATTCTCATTTCACACTCTACATACCTTTTCACAGGCTATTCTTATTACATAAAAAGCTACTTCCATCCCTATTTCACATAACAAAATTTAATTTCCCGCCCCATCTTTCATGGCCCATCTCTAGAGTTACCTCCTCCGTGAAACTTTCCTTGATCCCCTCAGCCTGACTAGACCACTCTTCATCCTGACTTCCTTGTTAGAGCTATTGATGGACAGATCTAATCATTCCTATAAGACTGTGAGCTCTTCGAAGGCAAGAATCATGTTTGAGTCATGCCTATATCCTTTACAATGATTAACTCTTATACATATGGCAAGTTTAAAATAAATGTTTATTTATTGGATGAAAGGATACATGGATAGAGGAATACATTTATGAATGGAAGGATAGTATCAGAATCATAGGTCGAGTTCCCCAGAAAGCAAACTCTGAGACAGAGTTTAGTGTGCAGGATGTTTATTAAGACAAGCCTTTGAAATCTACACCTGTGGAAGGAAGGGGAAGGAAGCAAGATTGGGCAGGAGGTGAGGTCAAGCTGCAATACAAGCCCAACAACAGGCTTGGCTGACACAGTGAAGAGCTCTGAAGCAAGAACAGACCTTTAGAGTTGTCCCGATGGTCCAAGATGGTTAAGCCTTATAACCACACATCCATCAGTCTTTGGATATGGGCTGCCCTGGGAAGGGTCATGACCTGGTGCAAAGCAACTGTATATAGCTGAGATAATCCTTGAAGAAACTGACCTCTAGAGGCTATAAGCACTCCTAACACTGGGGGCGACAAGTCCTTCATTGCAAGGGGATCTGAGCAATACATCACGGTGTCCATCACAGATGGACATGACCAATGATGGATAATGGGCAAATGCATAGTTGACTAAATAGACAGTTAGATAGAGGATAGATTCATAGATGAGATGTGAATGAGTGATTGGATGAATGGACTCCTAGATGATGGGTGGGTAGGTGGGTGGATGGATGGATGAATGGATGGATGCATGGATGGATAGATGGATGGATAGATGGATGGAT